>NC_059228.1:4986948-6251948 GCF_020615455.1 Coregonus clupeaformis
AACTAACAGGTCTGTGAGAGCCGGAATTCTTACTGGTTGGTAGGTGATCGAATACTTATGTCATGCAATAAAATGCAAATTAATTACTTAAAAATCATACAATGTGATTTTCTGGATTTTTGTTTTAGATTCCATCTCTCACAGTTGAAGTGTACCTATGATAAAAATGTCAGACCTCTACATGCTTTGTAAGTAGGAAAACGTGCAAAATCGGCAGTGTATCAAATACTTGTTCTCCCCACTGTATATACATACATGCATACAGTACCAGTCAAAAGTTTGGACAGGTTTTTCTTTATTTTTGCTATTTTTTACATTGTAGAATAATAGTGAAGACATCAAAACTATGAAATAACACATATGGAATCACGTAGTAACCAAAAAAGTGTTAAACAAATACACTGCTCAAAAACATAAAGGGAACACTAAAATAACACATCCTAGATCTAAATGAATGAAATAATCTTATTAAATACTTTTTTCTTTACATAGTTGAATGTGCTGACAACAAAATCACACAAAAATTATCAATGGAAATCAAATGTATCAACCCATGGAGGTCTGGATTTGGAGTCACCCTCAAATTTAAAGTGGAAAACCACACTACAGGCTGATCCAACTTTGATGTAATGTCCTTAAAACAAGTCAAAATGAGGCTCAGTAGTGTGTGTGGCCTCCACGTGCCTGTATGACCTCCCTACAACGCCTGGGCATGCTCCTGATGAGGTGGCGGATGGTCTCCTGAGGGATCTCCTCCCAGACCTGGACTAAAGCATCCGCCAACTCCTGGACAGTCTGTGGTGCAACTTGGCGTTGGTGGATGGAGCGAGACATGATGTCCCAGATGTGCTCAATTGGATTCAGGTCTGGGGAACGGGCGGGCCAGTCCATAGCATCAATGCCTTCCTCTTGCAGGAACTGCTGACACACTCCAGCCACATGAGGTCTAGCATTGTCTTGCATTAGGAGGAACCCAGGGCCAACCGCACCAGCATATGGTCTCACAAGGGGTCTGAGGATCTCATCTCGGTACCTAATGGCAGTCAGGCTACCTCTGGCGAGCTCATGGAGGGCTGTGCGGCCCCCCAAAGAAATGCCACCCCACACCATGACTGACCCACCGCCAAACCGGTCATGCTGGAGGATGTTGCAGGCAGCAGAACGTTCTCCACGGCGTCTCCAGACTCTGTCACGTCTGTCACGTGCTCAGTGTGAACCTGCTTTCATCTGTGAAGAGCACAGGGCGCCAGTGGCGAATTTGCCAATCTTGGTGTTCTCTGGCAAATGCCAAACGTCCTGCACAGTGTTGGGCTGTAAGCACAACCCCCACCTGTGGACGTCGGGCCCTCATACCACCCTCATGGAGTCTGTTTCTGACCGTTTGAGCAGACACATGCACATTTGTGGCCTGCTGGAGGTCATTTTGCAGGGCTCTGGCAGTGCTCCTCCTGCTCCTCCTTGCACAAAGGCGGAGGTAGCAGTCCTGCTGCTGGGTTGTTGCCCTCCTACGACCTCCTCCACGTCTCCTGATGTACTGGCCTGTCTCCTGGTAGCGCCTCCATGCTCTGGACACTACGCTGACAGACACAGCAAACCTTCTTGCCACAGCTCGCATTGATGTGCCATCCTGCATGAGCTGCACTACCTGAGCCACTTGTGTGGGTTGTAGACTCCGTCTCATGCTACCACTAGAGTGAAAGCACCGCCAACATTCAAAAGTGACCAAAACATCAGCCAGAAAGCATAGGAACTGAGTAGTGGTCTGTCGTCACCACCTGCAAAACCAGTCCTTTATTGGGGGTGTGTTGCTAATTGCCTATATTTTCCACCTGTTGTCTATTCCATTTGCACAACAGCATGTGAAATTTATTGTCAATCAGTGTTGCTTCCTAAGTGGACAGTTTTATTTCACAGAAGTGTGATTGACTTGGAGTTACATTTTGTTGTTTAAGTGTTCCCTTTATTTTTTGAGCAGTGTATATATATTTTATATTTGAGATTCTTCAAATAGCCACCCTTTGCCTTGATGACAGCTTTGCACACTCTTGGCATTCTTTCAACCAGCTTCACCTGGAATGCTTTTCCAACAGTCTTGAAGGAGTTCCCACATATGCTGAGCACTTGTTGGGTGCTTTTCCTTCACTCAGCCTTCCGACTCATCCCAAAACATCTCAATTGGGTTGAGGCCGGGGGATTGTGGAGGCCAGGTCATCTGATGCAACACCCCATTACTCTCCTTCTTGGTCAAATAGCCCTTACACAGCCTGGAGGTGTGTTGGGTCATTGTCCTGTTGAAAAACAAAGGATAGTCCCACTAAGGCCAAACCAGATGGGATGGCATATCGCTGCAGATTGCTGTGGTAGCCATGCTGGTTAAGTGTGCCTTGAATTCTAAATACATCACCAGCAAAGCACCCCCACACCATAACACCACCTCCTCCATGCTTTACGGTAGGAACTACACATGCAGAGATAATCCGTTCACCCACACCACGTCTCACAAAGACACAGCGGTTTGAACCAAAAATCTCAAATTTGGACTCTAGACCAAAGGACAAATTTCCACCGGTCTAATGTCCATTGCTCGTGTTTCTTGGCCCAAGCAAGTCTCTTCTTATTGTTGTTGTCCTTTAGTAGTGGTTTCTTTGCAGCAATTCGACCATGAAGGCCTGATTCACACAGTCCCCTCTGAACAGTTGATGTTGAGATGTGTCTGTTACTTGAACTCTGTGAAGCACTTATTTGGGCTGCAATTTCTGAGGCTGGTAACTCTAATGAACGTATCTTCTGCAGCAGAGGTAACTCTGGGTCTTCCATTCCTGTGGTGGTCCTCATGAGAGCCAGTTTCATCATAGCGCTTGAGGGTTTTTGCGACTGCACTTGAAGGAACTTTCAAAGTTCTTGAAATGTTCCGTATTGACTGACCTTCATGTCTTAAAGTAATGATAGACTGTTGTTTCTCTTTGCTTATTTGAATTGTTCTTGCCATAATATGGACTTTATCTTTTACCAAATAGGGCTGTCTTCTGTATTCCCCTACCTTGTCACAACACAACTGATTGGCTCAAACGCATTAAGAAGGAAATACCTTCCACAAATTAACTTTGAAGAAGGCACACCTGTTAATTGAAATGCATTCCAGGTGACTACCTCATGAAGCTGGTTGAGAGAATACTAAGAATGTGCAAAGCTGTCATCAATATATTTTGATTTGTTTAACACTTTTTTGGTTACTACATGATTCCATATGTGTTATTTCATAGTTTTGACATTTTCACTATTATTCTACAATGTAAAAAATAAAAAATTAATAAAGAAAAACCCTTGAATGAGTAGGTGTGTCCAAACTTCTGATTGATAGTGTATATTGTGTGTGCCCTATTGGACACTACCCAGATAAGTGTAAGCAATATGGTGATTTAAGTCCTATCTGAGTGGTTTTGTGTCCTAATGTTACTGTATGTCCCAAAACTAACCCAATGGTTTGTCCCCTGCAGATACAGAGCAGATCAGAGAAGCCCTGAGGAAAGGACTGGAGTTCAACACTAAAGCAGCACTACCCCCTATCAACTCACAGAAACAAGGACATGACAGGCCTCAGTGAGTACATACACACACAGTGCAGCTGCTGTTTACTCACTTTCCCACTCCAAACTTTCATTCTGAGTCAGCATAGAGGCACACACACGCCACTCATGTTTTTCTCTTTCCTCTGAAGCGGTGATGTCACATCAACAGCTTTCACCCCCTCCTTTGTAGTGTTCTCTAGAGTAGACTATACACATGCGTACCCCTCCCCTTAACCCAGCCAGAGACCACGCCATGAGACCCCAGTGTGTACGCAGTATTGGGACATAGGTGTATGAAATTGTATGTGGTACAATTCTCCCCCTGGTTTCTCCATAGAGAAACAATGGCCATTACAAAGCCAGCAGTATCACAGGTAAGAGAAAGCCGAGATGAGGGGTAAGGTGCTTATGCACATGTCCAGTTCCATAGCGATCTCATTCACACACTTTATAGGGAGCTACAGGCCACAATCGGACTTGTTTCCCCTGAACGTAAGTACGTAAGCGGTCATTTAAATCTCTTTCTGACTCTCCTTCTCTCGCTTTCTCTAGAAGTCGTAAGGACAGTCTGGAGAGTGAGAGTTCAGCGGCCATCGTTCCTCACGAGCTAGTTCGTACCAGACAACTGGAGAGTGTTCATCTGAAATTCAACCAGGAGTCAGGAACACTGCTGCCCCTCTGTCTCAGGTACGCGCACTGGAGTTGGGGGTGAGCCTGGGTCTTCCCACATGCATACAGATTACATAAAACAAGACCAGGGTCATCTGAGCCCTTTGTTTGTGAAAGCAGGAGAGATAGGGAGGCGGTGTCTGAGATGGATGGATGGAGTGAGTGAGCGAGACGGTGGGTGAGAAGAAGCAAGGTTCTCCAACCCAGCAGACGTCTTACAATACAGTATGTATTCAGTGACGTTTAATGATTGTTGTGCTGGTCATCTTCTGTGCTTAGGGGTCGTTTGCTCCATGGTAGACACTTCACCTATAAGAGTATAAATGGAGACACAGCCATCACCTTTGTATCCACTGGAGTAGAGGGGGCCTTTGCTACTGAGGAACACCCGTATGCCGCACATGGACCCTGGCTACAGGTAAACACACACTGGCTCCTGGTACACACACAAACTGCTTCAAGTGAATACTTGCTGCATGTACTTACTGCATGTACTTATGTTACCATATCTGCTCCTCAGATATTGCTGACTGAGGAGTTTGTTGAACAGATGCTTGGAGATCTATCGGAGCTCAACACTCGAGAGGAGGTGAGGGAAACACCTTTTACCATTCTTTACAGGGGTAATATATATAATGGAGTGGCTGCAGATCTGAGTTCCCTGGAACCCTCTTCCCGACAGCTAAAGCTCTACTCGTTCGGCTGCTCTGTGTGATGAATTGAGAATGGTACTTGTTTAATAAAGTTAGATCTAAGCTGAATCAATGTCTGCGAGATCAATGATAGTATTCTACACAACAGAACAGAATATAATACCATATAACGTTACTGTAAGACAAAAAAGACCACCTCATTTCTTATGATATTTATGGATGATTGTGCGAATGGTTGCATTTTTCTTTCATGCGGCCAAAATTCAACTGCACATGACTCTAGGCAATATACAGTGCCTTCAGAAAGTATTCATACCCCTTGACTTATTCCACATTTTGTTGTTACAGCCTGAATTCAAAATTGATCCATTTATTTTGTTTTTCACCAATCTACACACAATACCCTATAATGACAGTGAAAACATGTTTTTAGAAATTTTAACACATTTATTTAAAATGAAATCTCTAATTTACATAAGTATTCACACCCCTCAGTCAATACTTTGTAGAACCACCTTTCGCAGCGATTACAGCTGTGAGTCTTTCTGGATAACTCTCTAAGAGCTTTCCACACCTGGATTGTGCAACATTTTCCAATGTATTCTTTTCTAAATTCTTCAAGCTCTGTCAAATTGGTTGTTATTCATAGCAAGAAAGACATTTTCAGGTCTTGCCATAGATTTTAAAACAGTTTTAGTCAAAACTGTAATGTGGACACTCAGGAATATTCACTGTCTTCTTGGTAAGCAACTCCAGTGTAGATTTGGCCTTGTGTTTTAGGTTATTGTCCTTCTGAAAGGTGAATTCATCTCCTGGTGACTGGTGGAAAGCAGACTGGACTGAACCATGTTTTCCTCTAGAATTTTGTCTGTAATTAGTTCCATTCTGTTTCTTTTTTATCCTGAAAAACTCCCCAGTCCTTAACATGATACAGCCACCACCATGCTTGAAAATATGGAGAGTGGGACTCAGTAATGTGTTGGATTTGGATTTGCCCCAACCATAACACTTTATGTTCAGGACAAAAAGTAAATAGCTTTGCCACATTTTTTGCAGTTTTACTTTAGTGCCTTGTAGCAGGATGCATGTTTTGGAATATTTACAGTTGAAGTCGGAAGTTTACATACACCTTAGCCAAATACATTTTTACTCAGTTTTTCACAATTCCTGACATTTAATCCTAGTAAATATTCCCTGTCTTAGGTCAGTTAGGATCACCACTTTATTTTAAGAATGTGAAATGTCAGAATAATAGTAGAGAGAATGATTTATTTCAGCTTTTATTTATTTAATCACATTCCCAGTGGGTCAGAAGTTTACATACATTCAATTAGTATTTGGTAGCATTTCCTTTAAATTGTTTAACTTGGGTCAAACGTTTCGGGTAGCCTTCCACAAGCTTCCCACAATAATTTGGGTGAATTTTGGCCCATTCCTCCTGACAGAGCTGGTGTAACTGAGTCAGGTTTATAGGCCTCCTTGCTCGGACACGCTATTTCAGTTCTGCCCACACATTTTCTATAGGATTGAGGTCAGGGCTTCGTGATGGCCACTCCAATACCTTGACTTTGTTGTCCTTAAGCCATTTTGCCACAACTTTGGAAGTATGTTTGGGGTCATTGTCCATTTGGAAGACCCATTTGCGACCAAGCTTTAACTTCCTGACTGATGTCTTGAGATGTTGCTTCAATATATCCACATAATTTTCCTTCCTCATGATGCCATCTATTTTGTGAAGTGCACCAGTCCCTCCTGCAGAAAAGCACCCCCACAGCATGATGCTGCCACCCCCGTGCTTCACGGTTGGGATGGTGTTCTTCGGCTTGCTAGGCACCCCCTTTTTCCTCCAAACATAACAATGGTCATTATGGCCAAACAGTTCAATTTTTGTTTCATCAGAACAGGAGACATTTCTCCAAAAAGTACAATCTTTGTCCCCATGTGCAGTTGCAAACCGTAGTCTGGCTTTTTTATGGCGGTTTTGGAGCAGTGGCTTCTTCCTTGCTGAGCGGCCTTTCAGGTTATGTCGATATAGGACTTGTTTTACTGTGGATATAGATACTTTTGTACCTGTTTCCTCCAGCATCTTCACGAGGTCTTTTGCTGTTGTTCTGGGATTGATTTGCACTTTTCACATCAAAGTATGTGCATGTCTAGGACACAGAACCCATGGTGTTAATACTTGCGTACTATTGTTTGTACAGATGAACGTGGTACCTTCAGGCGTTTGGAAATTGCTCCCAAGGATGAACCAGACTTGTGGATGTCTACAAAAATGTTTCTGAGGTCTTGGCTGATTTATTTAGATTTTCCCATTATGTCAAGCAAAGAGGCACTGAGTTTGAAGGTAGGCCTTTAAATACATCCACAGGTACACCTCTAATTGACTCAAATGATGTCAATTAGCCTATCAGAAGCTTCTAAAGCCATGACATAGTTTTCTGGAATTCTAAAAGCTTTTTAAAGGCACAGTCAACTTAGTTTATGTAAACTTCTGACCCACTGGTATTGTGATACAGTTCATTATAAGTGAAATAATCTGTCTGTAAACAATTGTTGGAAAAATTACTTGTGTCATGCACAAAGTAGATGTCCTAACCGACTTGCCAAAACGTAATGACTCCAACCTAAGTGTATGTAAACTTCCGACTGTATATTCTGTACAGGCTTCCTTCTTTTCACTCTGTCAATTAGGTTATTATTGTGGAGTAACTACAATGTTGTTGATCCATCCTCAGTTTTCTCTTATCACAGTCATTCAACTCTGTAATTGTTTTAAAGTCACCATTGGCCTCATGGTGAAATCCCTGAGCGGTTTCCTTTCTCTCAGGCAACTGAGTTAGGAAGGACACCTTTATCTTTGTAGTGACTGGGTGTATTGATACACCATCCAAAGTGTAATTAATAACTTCACTATGCTCAAAGGGATATTCAATGTCTGTTTATGTTTACCCATCTACCAATAGGTGCCTTTCTTTGCAAGGCATTGGAAAACGTCCCTGGTCTTTGTGGTTGAATCTGTGTTTGAAATGCACTGCTAGACTGAGGGACCTTAGATAATTGTATGTGTGGGGTACAGAGATGATGTAGTCATTCAAGAATCATGATAAACACTATTATTGCACAGCAAATTTTTACTCCTGAACTTATTTAGGCTTGCCATAACAAAGGAGTTGAATACTTATTGACTCAAGACACTTCAGCTTTTCATTTGTAATTAATTTGTAAAAATTTCAAAAAACCATAATTCCACTTTGACATTACGGGGTATTGTGTGTAGGCTAGCAACCCAAAAAAATCTAAATGTATCAATTTTAAATTCAGGCTGTAACACAACAAAATGTGGAAAAAGTAAAGGGTGTGATTGAAACAAACACCGGTATTCTACAGTTTAACACCATCGGAAAGTATTCAGACCCCTTGACTTTTTCCACATTTTGTTATGTTACAGCCTTATTCTAAAATTGATTAAATTATTGTTTTCTTCATCAATCTACACACAATACCCAATAATTACCAAGCGAAAACAGGTTTTCAGAATTTTTTTCAAATGTTGTAACATTTAACAACTGGAATACCTTATTTACATAAGGATTCAGACCCTCAAAATTGAGCTCAGGTGCATCCTGTTTCCATTAATCATCCTTGAGATGTTTCTACAAATTGATTGGAGTCCACCTGTGGTAAATTCAATTGATTGGACATGATTTGGAAAGGCACACGCATGTCTATATAAGGTCCCACAGTTGACAGTGCATGTAGAGCAAAAACCAAGCCATCAGGTCAAACAAATTGTCCATAGAGTTCTGAGACAGGATTGTGTCGACGCACAGATCTGGGGGAGGGTACCAAAAAATGTCTGCAGCATTGAAGGTCCCCAAGAACACAGTGGCCTCTATCATTCTTAAATGGAAGAAGTTTGGAACCACCAAGACTCTTCCTAGAGCTGGCCCCCAGCCAAACTGAGCAATCGGGGGAGGAGGGCCTTGGTCAGGGAGGTGACCAAGAACCTGATGATCACACTGACTGAGCTCCAGAATTCCTCTGTGGAGATGGGAGAACCTTCCAGAAGGACAACCATCTTTGCAGCACTCTACCAATCAGGCCTTTATGGTAGAGTGGCCAGATGGAAGCCACTCCTCTGTAAAAGGCACATGACAACCAGCTTGGAGTTTGCCAAAAGGCACCTAAAGGACTCTCAGACCATGAGAAACAAGATTATCTGGTCTGATGAAACCAAGATTGAACTCTTTGGCCTGAATCCCAAGCATCACGTCTGGAGTAAACCTGGTACCATCCCTACAGTGAAGCATGGTGGTGGCAGCATCATGCTGTGGGTATATCTTTTGGCGGCAGTGTCAGAGAGACTAGTCAGGATCGAAGGATAGATGAACGGAGCAAAGTACAGAGAGATCGTTGATGAAAACCTGCTCCAGAGTATTCAGGACCTCAGACCTCACCTTCCAACATGACAACGATCTTAAGCACAGAGCCAAGACAACGCAGGAGTGGCTTCAGGACAAGTCTCTGAATGTCCTTGAGTGGCCCAGCCAGAGCCCGGACTTGAACCTGATCAAACATCTCTGGAGAGACCTGAAATAGCTGTGCAGCGACGCTCTCCATCCAAACTGACAGAGCTTGAGAGGATCTGCAGAGAAGAATGGGGGAAAAACTCAGCAAATACAGGTGTGCCAAGCTTGTAGCGTCATACCCAAGAAGACATGAGGCTGTAATCGCTGCCAAAGGTGCTTCAACAAAGTACTGAGTAAAGGGTCTGAATACTTATGTAAATGTGATATTTCAGTTTATTTGTTTATTTTTTGCAAAAATTTCTAAAAACCTGTTTTTGCTTTGTCATTATGGGGTATTGTGTGTAGATGAGGGAAAAACCAATTTAATCCCTTTTTAGGATAAGTAACGTAACAAAATGTGGAAAAAGTCAAGGTTCTGGATACTTTCCAAATGCAATGTAATTCAAATCAACACTCATATAAATGCATATTCCCATGAAACTGATTGAGATCAAACGGTTGGCATGCAGATGCTGCATGGACGTTTCACCAGTAAAACTTGAAGAATTATCACTCACGATTAACTGTGAGAAATGTGACGGGGGGGTGACCATAGAAATTTGTGCATAAAGTAGAGGTAAGGAAATCCATGCGCAGAATTTGATTCGGGTCTTCGGCTCTGGGGAAAGCTTCCGGGGGGGGGGGCTACCTATGGATCTGCAGCCTCGGCCTATAAAGAAGCTGTTCGGTAATCCTGTAATATTACGGTGGGAAGATTCCAGAAAAGTTCCTAGATTTTTCAGAAATCCTGGTTGGAGGATTCCAATAATAGTCAGGGAAGGAAAAACCCTGCAAAGTTTCCAGAATTTAAACTTGGTTCTGTATCTGTCATTAATACATTTTATCCTGTTTTGATTCCTCCTTCCAGACCAAGTTACCGAAGGAATACAGCTGGCCAGAGAAGAAATTGAAGATCTCGGTCCTGCCTGACTCTGTGTTCGACAGCCCTCTGCAGTGAGACTGCGACCCACTCCTCTTTTCAGAATACTCTGGACCTCCTTACACAGTCAGTTCCCATGGATGGACCTGTTCACCCAGCCTTTAAATGGGTCATGTTCATTAGGACAAATTGTAGCAAAGCGTTTCGCAACAACATGAAAACAAGTGTTTTTTATTGGACAAGTTCAGATAGTAGCTCCTTTAACACACACAAACACGTTTCGGACAGTTATCTTCCGTTTTGTGCCTACTGAACACAACCATGTTCTTTTAAAGGGGCTCTGGTCTGCCTTGTATATACCCAGGGTGAGAGAACCTGACCCAGCTACTGCAGGATGTCTGTTTCTATCACATCTGTCTTTGACTGTAGACTGTTACTGCCTTCTCTGACCTACCCACCTTTTTCTACTGGGTTTTTCAAACCTTTAGAAACGTCTGGAAATGTTCTGGAAACCTGTTTCTCCAAATAGCTGCCTTGCTAGATGAGACATGGATGCCATGTCTTGTGAATGGTTCAAATGTCTAGTTAGGATGAGACATCCACTAGACTCAACAAGTTTGTAGCACAGGCAAAGATGCAGGGTCAGTTGATTTAGTTCAAACATATGTTTGTTTTGTTTATTTGTGGAATTTTGTTTATTATTTCAATGTTTTTCTGAATGTCGCTAATTATAACTGTGGTGAGGTAAAAATAATGAAAAACTATCTACCAAATCTATTCATTTTAAAATGTTAATAATCTCTCCTTGCCATTATCATTCACCTGATAAGATCTTATTTTTATTTTGCCTGGGCCGGAGTCCCTGGGCAAGAAAAGTTTGAAGACCCCTGGCATAGGATGCCATTTTGGATGCCGACTCTGTGAAAATCAATCAAACCACATAATCCTCTCATTCTATTGTGTGTCGTCCGTCAAATATTTTTTGCCATATCTTAGTTGTACCCCTGTACCAAGAGAGCCCAATTATTTTATAGAGTAATGTTTTTTATGTCTGTATTGTTTTACCCTTCTTTTGATTTTGGATCAAGATTACCCTACTCTTATGTTTCTTATGAAATGTATCTCTGAAGCTATACAATGACTTAACTACTATCAGAGGAAAGATTGTGTTTGTAAGAGTTTTTATAAGGGCTGAGAGATAGTGAAATGTGGGAGAGCGTATCAGAGAAAGTCCCATGTGGCCACACAGTTAGTCTAACTTTGTCACTGATTAACAGTTACTGTATTGTGTTTCTTGTCCTTAATTGAATCAGACGGTTGATAGAACTCATGTCAGTGCCTCCTCTCTGTGTTTGTTTTTAGGAGGCCAATAGAACTTGTCAAAGACTTGGTCCACTACACATTTCTAATCAATACTTTCTTCATGGAAACGTAATTCTTTAGTTTTGACACCAAAGCCAAAAAGTCTGATACTTTGTCCTTTATCACTGTCACAATGCGTGTCCTCAACTGTTACATTAATGTATTAATGTGTTCTCATAGATTGAAACAGCAGCAAGAGTCAGTCTACCAAGGCCTTAAAGTGTTTAGACTCCATGTATTGTATAGACTGTATCCACTGCCTACCGCTCTTGTATTTTAATGTACATCAGTTTCAATCAAGGACCTCTCTCTTCATTCACATACAGCATCCCAGATATATCTAATGCCATGACTGCATTCCATAGCTAGTTACACAAGAACAGGAGCTAAGTAACTCTTTCTATACAGTGGCCTCCTGTTCACAACATGTATTTTACTATGTCTTTCCTTTTTTTGTAAAAGAGCTTTTATTAGGGCATTTTGAAAGGTGATTTTTGTAGTACTGTTATTTTATAATGAATGAATGAATCACTAAACTGCCTGTTTCTATGTAATCACAAGTGCATTAAACAGAAATGTACATTAAAGTCAGTGGTTTTTGGTCTAATGGTCTATTGACATACTAAAGTGTAAATACATTAAAGACATGCTCCGGAACTTTGGCGACTACTAAGTATTTTTTAAGTATGAGTGACAGCCAGCAAGATGCACTTGATGCATCCACTGTAGCGCGAGAGAGGGAGCAATGACGTGGAGCACATATCTACACGTGACGCAGTATGCAATTTTCGGGGACCGGAGAATCTCTTTTTAGTTGTTTCCATATATTGAATATATAATTAGGTATATTGAAAGGTGTATTGACTATTTTGGTATTGTTTTGACATGGGAGATTCTCAATTGGGGAAAAAAGTCCATTCTCTCATCGATGACTCCATCCTCCTTTACTCCGTGACCCGGAAACCAATAAGTGGTCGAGGAGAGTGTCAATTGGCTAGTAGGCGAATGGAGGAGTGACCTCCTCGCCGCCTCCCGCCGAGAAAGCACAAGAGTATCCTACCGGAGTCCTTCATGGAAGAGTTTTGAAATCCGCCACGCCCTTTGAGTCAGCTGTAGTTTTGTCCGAGGAGAAAAGCATGTATACGTTTAAAAACGATATGCTACTTATTTTATCTATAAAATGTCTAGCACAACTAGCTACATTTATTTTGTACTACTTTACACATTTATTTTGGGATACCACCCCTGTAAATGTCATTTGCATGATGACCCGCTAATGAAGGAGAGTAATTTCATACAAGCCATTTGTTTCTACATTTCCTCTCCTCGATTACCTTTGACCTTTTTCAAAAGGAGGATGGAGGAGTTGAGCAAAACCAATTGAGAATCTCCCAAGGATTTCCCCTGTAGTATTCTCACCTTGGAGAGACACTCTGATACATGCATTTGCAGTGGTAGGCCTACTTAGGAACAAAGACTGAAGCAGAAAGATTACTTTCATATGATTTCACCCCCCTGGGAATCATAATGAGAATCTCGGATGAGTTGCTGATATTTTGCGGAAGAGTTGTTAGTTTAAAGGGTAACTCCCAACCCCAATTTCAATTTGCCCAACACCTTCGAAAAAACAAAAACATGTATGCATTCAGGTGAGAAGTTGTGGGTGGGGGTAAATATTCATTTTGGGGGTGGGTAAATGTAGTTGTACCTGATCCCAACACTTTCTCACTAAAGCATATTTATCAGAAGTCCACTGGCACGCTCTGATAAAAAAATTATGTACATCGCAAATAAATATGGCTGGACGGTTAGCTCACAGTGGTAAGTCCCCAAATTTCTGGCATCTATTGCCAATTGTGGTCTAAATTTGTACTGTATAAAATCTACAACTACTACCAGGGCGAACCCTCACATGTATGCTTTCACTTTTCAGAATTAGAAGTGTGTGGACAGGTGATGAATATTGTAAATAAAGGATTTGGAAAAAATAAGATATCTGCCCAATGGGGGATTAAAACTCAGAACCATTGAACTGTGAGCCAACTGTTTTAGCAGACTGCGCCACCAATAAATCATAGCAGAAAAAACCCAATTGATTTTAGAAAAATAAGATATCTGCCCCATGTGGGATTAAAACTCACAACCATTGAAATATGAGACAACTGTTTTAGCAGACTGCGCCACCAATCTATTATAGCGATTAGAAAAAAAGACAATGAGTTGATATGACCATCATTGTCATCTATTTCTTGTAACGATGAATGTAGCTATGAATATAAACATAAAAGCACATAGATGTGTATGAAACGGTAAGCAAAAACGTTGAATTTGGTCATATACGGAAATGTGCCTTTTGAATTTTGTGTAACGTCAGTAGTCTAGTCAAGGAAGCATCATGCAAAATATGTTGGCACACTCCACCTACCAAGACCATTGAAAAATAAGGTGCGCTGTCACCTGCTTTTATAGTAAACCTTGAGTTGGTACCACCCAGCACATCTAGAAGGGAGCGTATTTCATACCGAACCCCTCCCTTGAAATTACAAGGTGCCTCTACATCACGAATTCAATGGTAGAGTTGAACCGCTAGGGGCAAAAAGAGCTATACGTACTACTAAAATTACTACTAAAATCCCCCTAAATATCGCTTTTGCAATGAACTGTCAAAATAAAGAGCAGAATTGACATGTTTAGCTATAACTAAGCCTAAAACATCTGTTTTTTAATAATTTTTATGAGTTACTCTTTAAATATGTCACGCCCCTTGGACTGGAGGAGCTGCCATATTCAGAGTTGCAGTGGCACCTTTCTGCTTTTCTCCCTTTTAGAGACATTTGGTGAACTGGTTGTTTTGAGAGTAGACTGACCCTGCACTTGTTAACTTCTGTCGGCTCTCTTCCAGTCTACAGATGGGCATCAAATTGACATATAGCTGCGTTGAAAAATACACTGTCAGCCCCTTCAGCATTCCCATGTAGTGCCAATAAGTTTTCCTCCATGCCAAGTGTTGAAATTATTGCAAAGTAACATGATTCATTCAGGATGTATCAGTCAACACACTAGCTCTGGTCCAGGGCGTTATGTTAACCACGGTTGCTTGTGTAGCTAGCTAGTACACAAACAAGAAATAAGACAAAAAAAACAGAAAACCTGAGCGTGGATAACTATTCACCCCCCGAAAGTCAATACTTTGTAGAGCCACCTTTTGCAGCAATTACAGCTGCAAGTCTCTTGGGGTATGTCTCTATAAGCTTGGCACATCTAGCCACTGGGTTTTCTGCCCATTCTTCAAGGCAAAACTGCTCCAGCTCCTTCAAGTTGGATGGGTTCCGCTGGTGTACAGCAATCTTTAAGTCATACCACAGATTCTCAATTGGATTGAGGTCTGGGCTTTGACTAGGTCATTCCAAGACATTTAAATGTTTGCCCTTAAACCACTCGAGTGTTGCTTTAGCAGTATGCTTGGGGTCATTGTCCTGCTGGAAGGTGAACCGTGGTCCTCTGTAGCTCAGCTGGTAGAGCACGGCGCTTGTAACGCCAAGGTAGTGGGTTCGATCCCCGGGACCACCCATACACAAAAAAAATGTATGCACGCATGACTGTAAGTCGCTTTGGATAAAAGCGTCTGCTAAATGGCATATTATTATATTATAACCTCCGTCCCAGTCTCAAATCTCTGGAAGACTGAAACAGGTTTCCCTCAAGAATTTCCCTGTATTTAGCGCCATCCATCATTCCTTCAATTCTGACCAGTTTCCCAGTCCCTGGCGATGAAAAACATCCCCACAGCATGATGCTGCCACCACCATGCTTCACTGTGGGGATGGTGTTCTCGGGGTGATGAGAGGTGTTGGGTTTGCGCCAGACATAGCGTTTTCCTTGATGACCAAAAAACTAAATTTTAGTCTCATCTGACCAGAGTACCTTCATCCATATGTTTGGGGAGTCTCCCACATGCCTTTTGGCGAACACCAAACGTGTTTGCTTATTTTTTTCTTGAAGCAATGGTTTTCTTCTTGCCACTCTTCCGTAAAGCCCAGCTCTGTGGAGTGTACGGCTTAAAGTGGTCCTATGGACAGATACTCCAATCTCCGCTGTGGAGCTTTGCAGCTCCTTCAGGGTTATCTTTGGTCTCTTTGTTGCCTCTCTGATTAATGCCCTCCTTGTGTCTGGTCCGTGAGTTTTGGTGGGCGGCGCTCTCTTGGCAGGTTTGTTGTGGTGCCATATTCTTTCCATTTTTTTATAATGGATTTAATGGTGCTCCGTGGGATGTTCAAAGTTTAGGATATTGTTTTATAACACAACCCTGATCTGTACTTCTCTACAACTTTGTCCCTGACCTGTTTGGAGAGCTCCTTGGTCTTCATGGTGCCTCTTGCTTGGTGGTGCCCCTTGCTTAGTGGTGTTGCAGACTCTGGGGCCTTTCAGAACAGGTGTATATATACTGAGATCATGTGACACTTAGATTGCACACAGGTGGACTTTATTTAACTAATTATGTGACTTCTGAAGGTAATTGGTTGCACCAGATCTTATTTAGGGGCTTCATAGCAAAACGGGTGAATACATATGCATGCACCACTTTTCCGTTATTTATCTTTTAGAATTTTATGAAACAAGGTATTTTTTTCATTTCACTTCACCAATTTTGTGTATGTCCATTACATGAAATCCAAATAAAAATCAATTTAAATTACAGGTTGTAATGCAACAAAATAGGAATAACGCCAAGGGGGATGAATACTTTTGGTAGGCACCAGGTGAATCCAGGTAAAAGCTATGATCCCTTATTGATGTCACTTCAATCAATGTAGATGAAGGAGAGGAGACAGGTTAACGAAGGATTTTTAAGCCTTGATACAATTGAGACATGAATTGTGTATGTGTGCCATTCAGAAGGTGAATGGGCAAGACAAAATATTTAAGTGCCTTTGAACGAGGTATGATAGTAGGTGCCAGGCACACTGGTTTGTGTCAAGAACTGCAACGCTGTTTCCCGTGAGTATCAAGACTGGTCCACATCCAGCCAACTTGACACAACTGTGGGAAGCATTAGGGTCAACATGGGCCAGCATTCCTGTGGAACGCTTTCGACACCTTGTAGAGTCCATGCCCTGACGAATTGAGGCTATTCTGAGGCCAAAAGGGGGGAGGGGGGTTGCAACTCAATATTAGGAAGGTGTGTATAGACAGTATATGAATAGGAAATGTGTGTACAGCAGTAGTTATATAGGATGAGCCATGACTAGAAATCAGTATATACTGTTCATATAAAGTGGGTAAAACAGTATGCAAACATTATTAAAGTGACCAGTGTTCAATGACTATGTACATTGGGCAGCACTCTAAGGTGCAGGGTAGATTACTGGGTGGTAGCCGGCTAGTAACTGTGATTCATCGGACCAGGGGACGCTTTTCCACTCCTCAATTGTCCAGTATTGGTGATCTTGATTTTAGTTGACAGGAGTGGAACCCGGTGTGGTCGTCTGCTGCAATAGCCCATCCGTCACAATGACCAACGAGTTGTGCATTCCGAGATGCCGTTCTGCACACCACTGTTGTATGTTGAATTGAATGTTCATTTCTCTACGATAAGCCACCTCCAACGTCGTTTTAGAGAATTTGTCAGTACGTCCAAAGCGGCCTCACAACCGCAGACCACATGTAACCACGCCAGCCCAGGACCTCCACATCCAGCTTCTTCACCTCCGGGATCGTTTGAGACCAGCCACCCTGATGAAACTGTGGGTGTGCACAACCGAAGAATTTCTGCACAAACTATCAGAAACTCTCTCAGGGACGCTCATCTGCTTGCTCGCCGCCATCACCTCATGTTTCAGCATGATAATACACGGCCCCATGTCGCAAGGATCTGTACACAATTCCTGGAAACTGAAAATGTCCCAGTTCTTCCATGGCCTGCATACTCACCAGACATGTAACCCATTGAGCATGTTTGGGATGCTCTGGCCTCTAACCCCAGCCTGCCACCCTGTAACTCAGCCTAGCACCTGGTGTGTCTGGGGGCTAGTTCCAGTGGACCTCCATCCATCCCTCACCAGCAGACCCCAGTGTTCCCCTCACACTACCCCAGTGAAGGTCCTTCTTAATGTGTTTGAGCCAATCAGTTGTGTTGTGACAAGGTAGGGGTGGTATACAGAAGATAGCCCTATTTAGTCAAAGACCAAGTCCATCTTATGGCAAGAACAGCTCAAATAAGCAAAGAGAAACGACAGTCCATCATTACTTTAAGACATGAAGGTCAGCTAATCAGGAAAATGTCAAGAACTTTTAAAGTTTCTTCAAGTGCAGTCGCAAAAACCATCAACCGCTATGATGAAACTGGCTCTCATGAGGACCGCCATAGGAAAGGAAGACCCAGAGTTAACTCTGCTGCAGAGGATAAGTTCATTAGAGTTAACTGCACCTCAGATTCCAGCCCAAATAAAGGCTTCACAGAGTTCAGGTAACAGACATCTCAACATCAACTGTTCAGAGGAGACTGCGTGAATCAGGCCTTCATGGTCGAATTGCTGCAAAGAAACCACTACTAAAGGACACCAATAAGAAGAAGAGACTTGCTTGGGCCAAGAAACACGAGAAATTGACATTAGACTGTGGCAGAAATATTTAACTCAAAAATATATCTAAAAAAAACGGAGCTTGTGAATTCAGAATATACTTTATTAAAGCGTAACAAAGCCGAGCTGGTCCATGGATCAACTGCTTGCCCTGACCTGGAGCTCTCCTTTTATACAGACACATATGCATAGTCATGCTTATACAACCTACACAGTTACTCCATTATATGTACATGATTAACATCCTTCAGTGTCACATGTTATTTACTTACAAGGGCTACGTGCGCTTCTCTAAATGGGGCCTCTGTCACTTATCTCATTGTATTGGTGGCGTGACTCAAATAATTATATACATACGTACGTTAAAGAACAATCACACTCTGTATTGACTATATTCACTATCCAGGCATGCATCTGGAGTACAAAGTATCAATCATGTTTATTCTGTTTTACCCTTATCATTTCATAACACATTATAAAACATATCAGTCAATACTTAAACATGGTTTACACATGTCATGTCCATAACATACATACATACATACATATAAGCCTTTCCCAACAGCCATCCTCCCAGGACCCTTTAACAAAGGCAGTACACAACAAAATACCATTCCCATTACTAGTGCTATGCCTATCATGATTGCCATTTTTGTAAACATTGCTCCCCACTTTCCCAAAGTTAAGTCCATCCAATCCCAAGTGTGAGCGTCATGCCCAGCATTGTCCTTAACTTCTTTTCGTAGTCTTTTGAGCTTAGTCATTGCTTCAGTGAATGAACCATCCAAAACAGTATTATTGGGAATGAAGGTACAACATTCATCCCCAAACATAACAAACTCTTTTTCTGCCAACAGCCAGTTTAAAGCCTGCCTATTCTGCCATGTCATTCTACTTGTAGCCTGTACTTGCTTTCCCAGAGCTGTTAATGCAGAGTCTGTGTAATTAATAAACCTTTGTTGATTATAGTAAATATAATTGATCCATTTTAGGTTTTTGTTAGGTGATATCCAGACAAATATTGATTCAAATCCTGCTTTAATGTAATCTCTTGCCTTATATTCATTTGGAATTCCTCTAGGCTGACCTATTGAATACAAATATACATTGGGGTCATGTTCATACGCTCTTTTGACCCTTTAATCATTATTCTGTGCATCCTGATTTGTTGTTCTTACTAACTCCCATTCTGATATAACTACTTCCTGAAGCATTTGTACTCTAGCACATATTCTCATCCATCCTCTAGGCAAAGTGGCTCTAATTCTTTGTTCTCCACATACCCAAAATAAATCTGCCACTGCCACCGATTGCTCCTCATAAGGAGAGATCAGTGGCAGTGATAGTGTCTGCTTCTCACATTCCCCAGGGTCACCAGGCCCTCCATTAGTAACTATCATCCCAGGGCTGCCTGATAGATTGCTCTTCTAGGAGTGTCTGCATTCCAAGACATATCGTTATTTAAGTGCCGTGTGGTCTCACATTTTCCCATAAATTCTCCCAAATCATGTTCCCCATTTGTTTTGTTATAGCATTCATACTTCTGCTCATAATCTATTCAATATTTCTCTGGTGTTTCCATTTTTCTTGGTTCTATTCTGACATCTAATTTTTTACACCACTCCCCCCATCCTGCTTGATTATAGTATTTGTGATGGTCAGGACTTGCTAAGTAGGATAAGCATTCTGCAGGGCAACAGGGTCTCTCTGATCTTTTGAGGTGACAGAAGTTTAGTTTAAAGTCAGCACAGTCCCTGTGGCTATGTGGACTTGGTATTACCACCAGTTCCTTTAATGGGGAGGGGGAGCATACTAGACAATCCGTTTTCTTATTAATTACTTTAGCTGAATCCTGGCCCATCTGTACCAATCATTTTGTAATGCTCCCTCCCATAGTCTCCTTAGTTTTGTTGGTGCTTTCATTACTTCCAGTATTACTGCTGGTGCTGAGCTAGATTGTTTATTTTCCTGGATTCCCCAATTAGTCAAATATTCCCATACATTTTGAAAGAACCCAGTTGATTCTGTGGTTTCTAATTTTGTCATTATTGGTTTAGTTGTTACAATAATTGACGGTCAATAATTGACGGTCCTTGGGTGATTGCCATGGTTGCATTATCTGTCCCTATTTTTCTTTCCTGTCTAGGCTGACGTGTGGAATTAGGAGTAATATCAATCGTTGTTATATTGTTCCGTTCTGACCATTTAGTGCCGACTATTTCCAAAACATATTTTGCATCATTCTCTTGTATCAACTCCTCTAATATCCCAAGTAGTGTTTCCCTTGTCAATTTCTATTTTACAGCCATATTCATCCCAGATTGCTTATCCCATTGTTTGATGATTAGCCCACCCACAAAGTGATAGTTCTGGCAGAGGTTTGATCCTCCGTATTGATCTTAGGCTTGTGTGCGGCTAATCGGCCATGGAAACCCATTTCATGAAGCTCACGACAAACAGTTATTCTGCTGATGTTGCTTCCAGAGGCAGTTTGGAACTTGGTAGTGAGCGTTGCAACCGAGGACAGACGTTTTTACGCGCTACGCTCTTCAGCACTCGGTGGTCCCGTTCTGTGAGCTTGGGTGGCCTACCACTTCGCAGCTCAGCCGTTGTTGCTCATAGACGTTTACACTTCACAATAACAACACTTACAGTTGACCGGGGCAGCTCTAGCAGGACAGAAATATGACGAACTGACTTGTTGGAAAGGTGGCATCCTATGATGGTGCCACGTTGAAAGTCACTGAGCTCTTCAGTAAGGCCATTCTACTGCCAATGTTTGTCTATGGAGATTGCATGGCGGTGTGCTCGATTTTATACACCTGTCAGCAACAGGTGTGGCTGAGATAGCTGAATCCACTCATTTGAAGGTGTATCCACATTTTTTTAAATATACTGAACAAAAATTTTACCACAACATGTAACAATTTCAAAGAGTTAAAGTGAACGTACAGTGGGGAAAAAAAGTATTTAGTCAGCCACCAATTGTGCAAGTTCTCCCACTTAAAAAGACGAGAGAGGCCTGTAATTTTCATCATAGGTACACGTCAACTATGACAGACAAATTTAGGAAAAAAAATCCAGAAAATCACATTGTAGGATTTTTAATGAATTTATTTGCAAATTATGGTGGAAAATAAGTATTTGGTCACCTACAAACAAGCAAGATTTCTGGCTCTCACAGACCTGTAACAACTTCTTTAAGAGGCTCCTCTGTCCCCCACTCGTTACCTGTATTAATGGCACCTGTTTGAACTTGTTATCAGTATAAAAGACACCTGTCCACAACCTCAAACAGTCACACTCCAAACTCCACTATGGCCAAGACTAAAGAGCTGTCAAAGGACACCAGAAACAAAATTGTAGACCTGCACCAGGCTGGGAAGACTGAATCTGCAATAGGTAAGCAGCTTGGTTTGAATAAATCAACATTTACATTTACATTTTAGTCATTTAGCAGACGCTCTTATCCAGAGCGACTTACAGTTAGTGAATACATATTTTTTTTATACTGGCCCCCCGTGGGAATCGAACCCACAACCCTGGCGTTGCAAACGCCATGCTCTATCAACTGAGCTACATCCCTGCCGGCCATTCCCTCCCCTACCCTGGACGACGCTGGGCAAATTGTGCGCCGCCCATGAGTCTCCCGGTCGCGGCCGGCTGCGACAGAGCCTGGATTCGAACCAGGATCTCTAGTGGCACAGTTAGCACTGCGATGCAGTGCCTTAGACCACTGCGCCACTCAGGAGACAGGTGGGAGCAATCAACTGTGGGAGCAATTATTAGGAAATGGAAGACATACAAGACCACTGATAATCTCCCTCGATCTGGGGCTCCACGCAAGATCTCACCTCGTAGGGTCAAAATGATCACAAGAACGGTGAGCAAAAATCCCAGAACCACACGGGGGGACGTAGTGAATGACCTGCAGAGAGCTGGGACCAAAGTAACAAAGCCTACCATCAGTAACACACTACGCCGCCAGGGACTCAAATCCTGCAGTGCCAGACGTGTCCCCCTGCTTAAGCCAGTACATGTCCAGGCCCGTCTGAAGTTTGCTAGAGTGCATTTGGATGATCCAGAAGAGGATTGGGAGAATGTCATATGGTCAGATGAAACCAAAATAGAACTTTTTGGTAAAAACTCAACTTGTCGTGTTTGGAGGACAAAGAATGCTGAGTTGCATCCAAAGAACACCATACCTACTGTGAAGCATGGGGTGGAAACATCATGCTTTGGGGCTGTTTTTCTGCAAAGGGACCAGGACGACTGATCCGTGTAAAGGAAAGAATGAATGGGGCCATGTATTGTGAGATTTTGAGTGAAAACCTCCTTCCATCAGCAAGGGCATTGAAGATGAAACGTGGCTGGGTCTTTCAGCATGACAATGATCCCAAACACACCGCCCGGGCAACGAAGGAGTGGCTTCGTAAGAAGCATTTCAAGGTCCTGGAGTGGCCTAGCCAGTCTCCAGATCTCAACCCCATAGAAAATCTTTGGAGGGAGTTGAAAGTCCGTGTTGCCCAGCGACAGCCCCAAAACATCACTGCTCTAGAGGAGATCTGCATGGAGGAATGGGCCAAAATACCAGCAACAGTGTGTGAAAACCTTGTGAAGACTTACAGAAAACGTTTGACCTGTGTCATTGCCAACAAAGGGTATATAACAAAGTATTGAGAAACTTTTGTTATTGACCAAATACTTATTTTCCACCATAATTTGCAAATAAATTCATTAAAAATCCTACAATGTGATTTTCTGGATTTTTTTTCTCATTTTGTCTGTCATAGTTGACGTGTACCTATGATGAAAATTACAGGCCTCTCTCATCTTTTTAAGTGGGAGAACTTGCACAATTGGTGGCTGACTAAATACTTTTTTCCCCCACTGTATATAAGGACTCCCACATCACTGTACAGTTGTGGTCAAGTCTCAAGTATTGAGAATGACACAAATACTAATTTTCACAAAGTCTGCTGCCTCAGTTTTGATGATGGCAATTTACATATACTCCAGAATGTCATGAAGAGTGATCAGATGAATTGTAATTAATTCCAAAGTCCCTCTTTGCCATGAAAATGAACTTAATCCCCAAAAAACATTTCCACTGCATTTCAGCCCTGCCACAAAAGGACCAACTGCCATCATGTCAATGATTCTCTCGTTAACACAGGTGAGTGTTGACGAGGACAAGGCTGGAGATCACTCTGTCATGCTGATTGAGTTAGAATAACAGACTGGAAGCTTTAAAAGGAGGGTGGTGCTTGAAATCATTGTTCTTCCTCTGTTAACCATGGTTACCTGCAAGGAAACATGTGCCGTCATCATTGCTTTGCACAAAAAGGGCTTCACAGGCAAGGATATTGCTGCTAGTAAGATTGCACCTAACTCAACCATTTATCGGATCATCAAGAACTTCAAGGAGAGAGGTTCAATTGTTGTGAAGAAGGCAAGGGTGCCCAAGAAAGTCCAGCAAGCGATTGTTTGGGGCATCCGGAAAACACCTTGTCCGGAGAAGACAAGGTGAGCGCTAACATCAGTCCTGTGTCACGCCAACAGTAAAGCATCCTGAGACCATTCATGTGTTGGGTTGCTTCTCAGCCAAGGGAGTGGGCTCACTCACAATTTTGCCTAAGAACACAGCCATGAATAAAGAATGGTACCAACACATCCTGCGAGAGCAACTTCTCCCAACCATCCAAGAACAGTTTTGCCTTTTCCAGCATGATGGAGCACCTTGCCATAAGGCAAAAGTGATAACTAAGTGGCTCAGGGAACAAAACATCGACATTTTGGGTCCATGGCCAGGAAACTCCCCAGACCTTAATCCCATTGAGAATTTGTGGTCAATCCTCAAGAGGCGGGTGAACAAACAAAAACCCACTAATTCTGACAAACTCCAAGCATTGATTATGCAAGAATGGGCTGCCATCAGTCAGGATGTGGCCCAGAAGTTAATTGACAGCATGCCAGGGCGGATTGCAGAGGTCTTGAAAAAGAAGGGTCAACACTGCAAACATTGACTCTTTGCATAAACTTAATGTAATTGTCAATAAAAGCCTTTGACACTTATGGAATGCTTGTAATTATACTTCAGTATACCATAGTAACATCTGACAAAAATATCTCATAACACTGAAGCGGCGACTTTGTGAAGACCAATACTTGTGTCATTCTCAAAACTTTTGACCACGCCTGTAGTCGGCTGCTTCAGACCGCCCTCAGCTTCGGGAGACGCACTTAATTCTCTTTCTGATGTCCTGCACAAGCTCAATGACTCTGAATTCATTCTTTTAGGAGATTTGAACTGAGATATGCTTACATCTGTATCTAACTATTGTTAAGAAATGTCTGATTCTCTGAATCTTGAGCAATTAATTAACGTGCCTACAAGACCGAATCCCAGAGCACCTAACAAATCAACGCTGTTGGACATTCTTCTAACGAATACCCCTTACAAATACACATCTACTGGGATATTCTGTAAATGATGTCAGAGATAGCTGTGCAATTGATTGTGTTAGAAATACAAAAATGACCAATGTTATATATTTTTTAATACATTTGTTGAGCAAGCGTTCTCACATGATCTGTACCATAATATTGACAGAGTAAGTCTGATTCCCGATGTTGACACTGCCTGCGACTATTTTTACAATACATTTCTGTCCATGTGATAAGCATGCCCCTGTGAAGAAATGTTGAATCTGTGGAAGGGACAATCCCTGGTTTTCAGATAATTTGGCAGAATTCATTAGAAAGAGGAATGTCTTTTGGGCTCAAGCTAGACACACAAATGCTCCTGTTGACTGGGCCTCCTTCAGAGCGCTAAGAAACAAAATGTACTTGATTGATCAGGAAGTCCCAATCAGATTTCTATCTAAATACAGTCAGAGAATCTAAACAACCCTACCAAGTTCTGGAAGCTAATCAAATCAGTGTCAGGTTTTAATGTATCCTCTGGCCTTCCTGACCATTTAATGATGGATTCTAATGAAGTGAAGGACAAAGCTGATGTTTTAAGGTTTTTTAACAAGCACTTCATATCTGCCGGTTCAGTTTATCCCTACCTCTTAAAGACAGCAGCTGGTATTATTACAGAACCTGTGGATCACATTTTCAACTTGAGTCTCTTGACCAATTCCATACCCAGCATTTGGTAATCAGCTTATGTCCTCCCACTACTAAAAGGGTGGAGATCCCTCAGATGCTAATAACTACGTCCTATCGCCAAACTCCCCATCCTGGCCAAAGTCTATGAATCCCTAGTGAACTCACAGTTAAAAAAGGTCTTAATTGAAAATTACATACGGAGCTGGTTCAGTCTGGCTTTAGATATGGGCACAGCACCACAACTGCAGCTATGGCAGTGGCAAATGGCATGAATACACTTGATAAAAAGCAACATTGTGCTGCTCTGTTTGTTGATTTATCAACGGCATTTGATCATGAATTGTTGCTAGCTAGACTCAGTAACATTGGTCTCAGTGAAGGGGCAGTAGATTGGTTTAGGAACCATCTGACAGAACACAGTGTGTATACAGAATGCTGACAATCACAAGTCTAGCTTTCTTGAGATTAAAAGAGGTGTGCCCCAGGGTTCCATTTTAGCTCCTGTGTTGTTCTCAATTTTTATTAATGATCTGGGAAATGGGATGCAACCAGCAAAGTTGCATCTACAGTGCATTCGGAAAGTATGGATTACATTTTTTAAAATTAAATCTACACACAATACCCCATAATGACAGTGAAAACTGGTTATAAAATGTTTGCCAATTTATTACATATAAATAACAGAAATACCTTATTTACATAAGTATTCAGATCCTTTGCTATGAGACTCCAAATTGAGCTTAGGTGCATCCTGTTTCCATTGATCATCCTTGAGATGTTTCTACAACTTGATTGGAGTCCACCTGTGGTAAATTCAATTGATTAGACATGATTTGGAAAGGCACACACCTGTCTATATAAGGTCCCACAGTTGACAGTGCATGTCAGAGCAAAAACCAAGCCATAAGGTCAAAGGAATTGTCCTTAGAGCTCCGAGAAACGATTGTGTCGAGGCTCAGATCTGGGGAAGGGTAAATGTCTGCAGCATTGAAGGTCCCCAAGAACACAGTGGCCTCCAACATTCTTAAATGGAAGAAGTTTGGAACCACCAAGACTCTTCCTAGAGCTGGCCGCCCGGCCAAACTGAACAATCGGGGGAGAAGGGCCTTGGTCAGGGAGGAGACCAAGAACCCGATGGTCACTCTGACAGAGCTCCAGTTCCTCTGTGGAGATGGGAGAACCTTCCAGAAGGACAACCATCTCTGCAGCACTCCACCAATCAGGCCTTTATAGTAGAGTGGCCAGATGGAAGCCACTCCTCAGTAAAAAAGGTACATGACAGCCCGCTTGGAGTTTGCCAAAAGGCACCTAAAGGACTCTCAGACAATGAGAAACAAGATTATCTGGTCTGATGAAACCAAGACTGAACTCTTTAGCCTGAATGCCAAGCGTCACGTCTGGAGGAAACCTGGCACCATCCCTATGGTGAAGCATGGTGGTGGCAGCATCATGCTGTGGGGATGTTTTTCAGCGGCAGGGACTGGGAGACTAGTCAGGATCGTGGGAAAGATGAACGGAGCTAAGTACAGAGAGATCCTTGATTAAAACCTGCTCCAGAGCGCTCAGGACCTCAGACTGGGGCGAAGGTTCACCTTCCAACAAGACAACGACCCTAAGCACACAGCCAAGACAACGCAGGAGTGGCTTCGGGACATGTCTCTGAATGTCCTTGAGTGGCCCAGCCAGAGCCCGGACTTGAACCCGATCAAACATCTCTGGAGAGACCTGAAAATAGCTGTGCAGCGACGCTCCCAATCCAACCTGACAGAGCTTGAGAGGATCTGCAGAGAAGAATGGGAGAAACTCCCAAAATACAGGTGTGCCAAGCTTGTAGTGTCATAACCAAGAAGACTTGAGGCTGTAATCGCTGCCAAAGGTGCTTCAACAAAGTACTAAGTAAAGGGTCTGATTACTTATGTAAATGTGATGTGTTAAATTTTTTTGCTAACATTTCTTAAAACCCATTTTTGCTTGGTCATTATGGGGTATTGTGTGTAGATTGAGGGGGGGAAAAATAACAATTTAATCAATTTTAGAATAAGGCTGTAACGTAACAAAATGTGGAAAAAGTCAAGGGGTCTGAATACTTTCCGAATGCACTGTAATAACTGTTCCATTGTTGCAGCTTTACTGATATGACTGGGTGTTGAGTTATGTAGTCATAACACCTTTTCATGGGTTCATTGTTTATTAACCACAACTTTCCGTTTACATACAAAGTGTACATTTTTATCAATAAATGCCTCCCCACCAAAAAAACTAACAATGTCAATGTATGTATCATCAATGTAGGCCTACAATTGAAGCACTTTCAATTGCAGCTATACCTTCAAAATCACCAGAGGCAGGAAAAAAAGGAATCTTCAAAATAGCACAAGCAATGACAAAATATCTGATGTTATATACTTAAGAAAAAGTAAATCATTCAATACCAGTGGAGAACTAGGAGGATACATGTTGCTATTCTCTCTGGGAAACGTACTTACTTGTCCACCACAGAATAATACTAGTCCAGAGGGTGATGGGTTGGATGAATAGAGCAGACTAAAAGGACTGCAATCTAACTAGTTAAATGTTTAGACTGATTATAAACATTCAGGATTGTGCCCGTTGAGAAAATACAAAAGGCAGAAGACAAAATTAGGTAACCAAATACATTTGTCTTATTTTCATATTCCTTTAACAGCATGTTTGAATTGACATGTCTATGTAGGTAGTGTCCTAACCAGGAGAAGAGCAGCCTCTCAGTAGCATGATATTCAAGTGGGTGCAATGTTGTATGGTGTTGCAGATAGAAATGTGGTGTACACAGCCAAAATGGTTCCTCATTCTGCTTGCCATGGAATCACATCTGTTCTACATAGTATCTTTCTATTCTGTCCTCCTGGATAAGAATTAGGTTAGTGGCTAATGTTCCTCAGCGCATCTAATGAAGTTGAGAAATAGAGCAGCTGTATTATAGCAGGAGTGCTGAAGCATCTAAACTGTTTTGGCCTATTTTCACATTAGAAAAACGATTGAGATTAGGCACCTCTCTTGGTTTAAGAGCCAGAGCACTGGATTAGTGACAAAATCTAGAGACATTTTAGAGCAGATGGCCCACCTTTGAGGCAAGGTATGTTCGTTTTAGCGTGCACCGGGAGGGCGGAGTTTGCCCATTTGAGACCACCCAGGGCACCGGGCAAGCTAAAATGAACGCACACATTCTCATGTTCCCTTATGTATTAGTCAGGTGGATTGACAGTAGATAAGAGTGCATGATAATCACCTGTGATCTGCAGTACAGCGCAATAGGCCCCTTGGAGATATCCACAGGTACAAAAATCATATTGAAAGGCAATTAACCAAAAGGCAATAGAAAAGCAATATACAAACATAAAAAAGTACTGTAAAAAAGCATGGCCAAAAGCAAAGAGTTAAAGGAATAGACTGAGAACCATGTTTTTAGTGAGTGGAAACATACGTGACCACTTCCACATCTTCAAGGTTATCCATTTCTACTCAGGTGGGTTTCCAGAAAACAACTATCTACTAAAGTCTCCAGAAGTCTCCTTGAACACTCCAACATATGCTTTCCTCTGCATGTCTGACACTGTTTAAGTAAACTATTGAGGAACCTGTAACACACCACAAAGAGACAAATGTTTTTTCATACTCGGGAGTTGAAAACTCTACAGTATAGGTGGAAGCATAAACCACTCTTTACTCAGTAAGCTAGGGGGACCACCTGTTCAAAAGAGGCCCCTTTTTTTTTTAAAGGCCCCTTTTCCCCCCAACTTCCCCCCCTGTCAGCTAGGCCTAACCAGAGTGCAGTGTCAGGATATACGACCAAGTCTCTAATCACTCCTTATTCTCGCTACACTGCACTACCTTCAACCAGACAAAAGTAATGTGTTACATTGAGAATAGGGTGCAATTTGAGATGCAGCAGTATCTAAATACACCCCCTGACTGTGAGAGACAGACGGACCCCCATTCAGCTGCTGACAGTCAGGTCACAGGGTCTGAAAGGCTAATGGGAGCGGATGGCACCTGACCAGCTCCTACTTCCTGCAGCCGCATGGGGATCAGCCACTGCCACTCCATTCTGGAGACCAATGACGGAGGGAAATCGTCCGCCATAAATACACACGGCTTTACAGGGCTGCAGACGACTACTGTGGCTCTTACAGTTTTGGATTCTGTTTCAATCCGGCAGAGCTCTGGGCCTCTAGCGGCAGCACAGTGAATCTGTACAAGCTGCTGTGTTTCTGAACACTATCTAAAAAATGGGATGCCTCTAGCCTTGTCTAGTCCAGGTGGTTGAAGTATAAAATCGTCAAGTATTGGTAGTTTTGTAAAGGTAACAGACAGTTATCCTTAGCCCAGATGACTGAAGCTCTCTACACAGCTCCGTGGTTGCTTGGGTCTCAGAAGCTGCGTCCCGTGATGACGTCGTTGTCCTCAGAGGATGCGGCCCATTATTATGATGTCTTTGGGGAAGCCCTCCATCTTGGCGACCTCGAAGCAGCCCAGCTTACTGTAGAAGTCTATCATCCTCTTGTCTGCCTGACGCACCTCACAGAACGCACCGATGGAACCTGGGGGGAGTAAACAACAGCTTAACAACATAAGTAAGTAACAATTACGTAACACTACTTAAAACCTGCAGATATGCTTTATGTAATTTGTTATAAGCATATATGAGCCTTAATGTACTATTATAAGGCTAATAATGTTACGTCTCTATGTATGACTCAAAATGGCTGGTACTTATAGTTAGGACCATTATGAGATGATAATACAACATTATAATAAGTGGGTCCTACATGCTCATGACAACCATCCTTATGCATATATAATTGGGATGCGGACAACTGAAGTCGATTCATAGATGGTTGCTAGGGACCATTCATAGATTAGCAAATGTGCTTGATTGATTGAGACAGGTTCTGTAGACACCACCTACCATTGGCCTTGAGGGAGGAGAGCAGGCATCCCATCATGCTCTTGGCCACGCTGGGATCGATGACCTTGGCATGGATGTCCATCTTAATGAGGGACGGGAAGTTGGAGAGGAATGACTCTGGGAGGCCCTCCTCCTCCTCATGGAAACTCAACATCATCTTCTACAGGAAGGGAAGAGAAATTGTTTGACATTTTAGTCATTGAGCAGACGCTCTTATAGCAACGTACAATAATACCCTTTTCAAACGAACGTACTGGCTCAGTTACTGTCCTGTCACAGGCCAGCCCAGTACAGCTCGGATTGGCTTGGCTCAGTTCAGTAGTGTGAAAGGGGTATTTGTGCATTTGACCAAAGTAGGCAGCAGATATCCCATTCATTGCACAACTTATTTTCAAAAATAAGTGTCACAGTGCTAGAATAAAGAAAGTTAAAGAAACTCAGTCAACCCAGTCTCCTACCTCAGCCTCAGAGAGGTCCTTCTGGCAGTCAGGCTTGTTGTATTTCTCCTGCATGGAGGGGATCCAGCTCATCTTACACTTCTTGACGAAGGGCTTGACGTCCACGGTGCCTAGAGCGTAACCACAGATCCCCTCCTCATCCTCCAGGACAAACCCATAGTCTGGACTCAGGTTCAGGAACCCTCCTACTAACCTGGAGAAACATACTGTTAGTTAGGTATACTACATTGAAAAGAAACTCCAGCACACTGATAATTTTGCTGCACAGATTTAATGAATCTTTTTACCAACATTTCAGTCTCAATAGAACATTCATTAGGTTGAATTGTCTCCATTTTCATTGTTTTCAAAATAATGTTGGGCGACAACTAAAATAAAAAAGTCCTTACCTGTCTCCTATGAGGTCTGGCTCCTCTCCACAGAAGGGCAGTTCCTCAACTCCTTCAGAGTACATCTCTCTGCAGATCTTATACACTGCATGCTGGAACACACACACACACACACACACACACACACAAGCAGTTAGAGAGGACTAAGCACGTGGCACTCACAGGAATAGAGGAGACTGCTGACAGTCCAGGACGGATGAGCAGGCCTGCAGATGAGCCTAGAAGCCATGTTTAAAACTAGGATAGCTCAGATGGGAATAACAACAGCGTGCCGTTTCACCCAGTATGTTCAGCTAATCACTGACTGAATACAGGAATCATTGATCCAGAGGGGAAATTACACCCACCCATACACCCACTGATATAGAGGAAATCTTATCCATAAGACTCTCCTCACCTCATCTTTAGGATAGCAGGGCCTGATGGAATAGATTTTGGATGTTGGCAGTGCGGGGGGAGGCTGGAAGAAAAGATCGTTTGCCCCATCGATCGGCAAGAATCTCTGTCCGGGGATCAAAAGAAACAGTTTCAGTCAAACTGACACCAGGCACTGGGTCTCTGCATTCACCGTTTCAGACTTATTTGCTACTGCTGGGACACTGTGGCACCAACAACAGCTGGATGTCAAAGGAAGGCTAAACCAGCCAATGGTCCAAGATTTGGAAGTAACGTTACTAAAAATGGCTTCTGGGGCACTTTTGGCTTGACAGTGAACAGCAGCAGCAAATCATCACATCTGTTCTTATGAGATCATAGCGCATACAGAATGTTTTCTTTTTAAAGACAGGAATATAGGTGTATATTGGAGGAGCAAAGGCTTGGTCTCAGAAAGGTGCTGTTGGCTAAAGGAGATGTTGCTGCTCCATTCCCTGTGTCTGGTCTAAGGCATCGCTTAGAGCTGTTGCTCTGCGCAGGGCCCATGGCCCTCCTGTAGAGAGAAGTAATGATGCTGGCGCTGACAATGACAAAACTCCAGGAGCAAAACTCCACAAGTAAAACGTTATTCTAACATACGATGCCTAGTGAAAGTCTACGCACCCCTTGCACAATCTTCACATTTTGCTGCCTTGAAATTAAATTTAAAAAACACGTATTCCATTAGATTGTTTTCCTACTGATGTACACAACCTACTACACCTTTTCAAAGTGAAATTAATAAAATAAACAAAAAAACTTAGACGTCTTGATTGCGTATGTCTTCACCCCTCAGAGTAAATACATGGTGGAAGCACCTTAGGCAGCCATTACAGCTGTGAATCATTTTGAATAAGATTCTACCAGCTTTGTACAAGTCCGTTGTTTTTGTCAAAATTGCTCCAGCTCAGTAAATTTGGTTGGGGATCATGGATGGACAGCAATATTCAAACCTTGTCTATGATTTCAAGCAGATTTAAGTCAGGACTGAGACTGGACCATTCAGGAACACTCAACACCTATTGGAAAGTAATTCTGCTGTGTATTTGGCATTTTAAAAAACTGTGTAATTGCCCCGCTGAAAAAATACATTTCTATCTCAGGGTTAGGTATTCAGAAGACTGAGGCAGAGTTTCCTCTCTTTTTATCTGGGCCTTTCTCCTTTTATATTTATTTTGATTGTGACAAACTCCCGAGTCCCTGCCGGTGACAACCAACACAATACTTAGGAAACACAGACAATAAACAGCATTGCATTCACTCCACATTACTGGCCTGTATGACAAAAGTGAAAAGGAGGAATCCTGTGTTAAAAAATCCACTCCAAATCATCCATTATGTTTGCATCAAGGCCATTAATTAATACTGCAAGACAACACATCAAAACTCTTTGGCCTAAATGAAAAACTACAGGCTTGGGTCAAATGCAATACAACACAGAGCGAAACCCTCTGTATTTTCAACTATTGTGGTGGCAGCATCATGTTATGGGTATGCTCGTTATCGGCAGGGACTGGGGAGTTTGTCAGGATCCCAAAAAATATGAAAAGGACCTAAGCCCGGCTAAAAAGTTGGAGGAAAACCCACCTCAGTCTTCTGAAAACCTAACCCTGGGATAGAGGTATTTTTCAATGACACATATTTTGGATGTCAAAGACACACCAGAATGGCTTTCCAAGAACTGTTGGGTGTTCCTGAGTGGTCCAGTCTCTGTCATGACTTGCATTTGCATGAAAATCAAAAGACAAGGTTTGAATATTGCTGTCCATTTTCTATAATTTTTCTTTCACTTTGAAAATGTGGAGTAGGTAGTGTAGATTGGTTAAAAGAAAAATCTAATTTAATAATTAAATTAAATCCCTTTTTCAATTTAATTTTAAGGCAGCAAAATGTGAAAACTGTGCAAGGGGTGTAGATTTTCACTAGTGACAGTATATTAAACATTAGATACAGCTAAAGACCAAGTCTGGAACCAACAGAACCCTGAACATACTCTACCCCCAAGCCATTAGACCGCTAAATAGTTAACCAAATAGCTACCCGGACCATCTGCATTGACCTTTCTTGCACAAACTTGACTCATCACATATGCTGCTGCTACCGTTTACCATCTGTCACTTTATTCCTAGTTATATGTACATACAGTGCATTTGGAAAGTATTCAGACCCCTTGATGTTTTCACATTGTTACGTTACAGCCTTATTCTAAAATAGTTTTTTTATTTTTTATTCCCTCAAATCTACACAATACCCCATAACGACAAAGCAAAAACAGGTTAACAATTTTTTGCTAATTTATAAAAATACAAAAACTGAAATATCACATTTACATAAGTATTCAGACCCTTTACTCAGTACTTTGTTGAAGCACCTTTGGCAGCAATTACAGCCTTGTCTTCTTGGGTATGATGCTACAAGCTTGGCAGACCTGTATTTTGGGGAGTTTCTCCCATTCTTCTCTGTAGATCCTCTCAAGCTCTGTCAGGTTGGATTGGGAGCGTCGCTGCACAGCTATTTTCAAGTCTCTCCAGAGATGTTCGATCGGGTTCAAGTCCGGGCTCTGGCTGGGCCACTCAAGGACATTCAGAGACTTGTCCCGAAGCCACTCCTGCGTTGTCTTGGCTGTTTGCTTAGGGTTGTTGTCCTGTTGGAAGGTGAACCTTTGCCCCAGTCTGAGTTCCTGAGCGCTTTGGAGCAGGTTTTAATCAAAAGATCTCTGTACTTTGCTCAGTTCATCTTTCCCTCAATCCTGACTAGTCTCCCAGTCCCTGCCGCTGAAAAACATCCCCACAGCATGATGCTGCCACCACCTTGCTTCACCGTAGGGATGGTGCCAGGTGTCCTCCAGACGTGACGCTTGGCATTCAGGCCAAAGAGTTCAATCTTGGTTTCATCAGACCAGAGAATCTTGTTTCTCATGGTCTGAGAGTCCTTTAGGTGCCTTTTGGCAAACTCCAAGTGGGCTGTCATGTGCCTTTTACTGGAGGAGTGGCTTCCGTCTGGTCTAATATAAAGGTCTGATTGGTGGAGTGCTGCTGAGATGGTTGTCCTTCTGGAAGGTTCTCTTATCTCCACAGCGGAACTCTGGAGCTCTGTCAGAGTTACCATCGGGTTCTTGGTCACCTCCCTGACCAAGGCCCTTCTCCCTCGATTGCTCAGTCTGTCCGGGCAGCCAGCTCTAGGAAGGGTCTTGGTGGTTCCAAACTTCTTCAATTTAAGAATGATGGAGGCCACTGTGTTCTTGGGGACCTTCAATGCTGCAGAAATGTTTTTGGTACCCTTCCCCAGATCTGAGCCTCTACATAATCCTGTCTCAGAGCTCTAAGGACAATTCCTTCAACCTCATGGCTGGGTTTTTACTCAGTTTATATAGACAGGTGTGTGCCTTTCCAATCAATTGAATTTACCACAGGTGGACTCCAATCAAGTTGTAGAAACATCAAGGATGATCAATGGAAATAGGATGCACCCGAGCTCAATTCCGAGTCTCATAGCAAACGGTCTGAATACTTATGTAAATAAGGTATCTGTTTTTTATTTTTAATAAATGTGCAAACATTTCTAAAAACCTGTTTTTGCTTTGTCATTATGGGGTATTGTGTGTAGATTGATGAAGAAAAGAATAAGGCTGTAACGTAACAAAATGTTGAAAAGTGGAAGGGGTCTGAATACTTTCCAAATGCACTGTATCTAACTAAATTACCTCAGACCCCTTCACATTAATCGGTACTGGTACCCATTGTATATAGCAAAGTTATCGTTACTGATTTTGTATCTATTATTACTTATCTCTCTATTTTCTTTCTCTCTGCATTGTTGGGATGGGCCCTTAAGTAAGCATTTCACTGTTTGTCCACAACTGCTGTTTACGAAGCATGTGACGAAAAAAATGTGATTCGATTTTTGATTGAAGACCAACCAAGTCTTTTAAAAGATCAACTGCTACAAAGTTGAAGAAGAAAAAAACTGTTTCCAACTTGGGTTATCTGATCTTAGTCTAGGAATACCGTGTTTGCTCATGGAGTTTTTTGAGCGGGCGGTGTCACTTTCGTTCTCGCTGGTGCTGCGATGCGATGCTTGCGTGTGCAAATGGGAGAATTTTGCACTGAGCTTTTCCTGCAAATAAATGACATGTCATGGAAATCTAACCCTAGCAATGCCACGCGGAAAATTAGCAGAATGCGTGCCCCATGGAAAAGCAGCATCTCCTTTGGGCAGTCGGCTGAGAGAAATTCACATTTTCAGAAAATGTAGGATTAGAAAAACACTGCCTTGGTGTGACTCCTTCAGCTTTTTATGGTGTCAGTTCACCCTTTCCCTTTTCAGACTAATCGGGCCATACCAGATGCTGGTTGGATCAATGCCTTTAGAAACTCACAGGCACACTGTCCAAGACATGGACTTATTATATTAATTATCGTACGTTTCGGAGGTATACCCCTTCCTAGTCATGATCAGCCCACCTTAGACAGACCAAACCCTTTCACATCTGCTGTGTGCAACAACCACTTTCTCTTCAACACAAGACTAAATACAATTTTCTTTACTAGCATTACAAACAGTTTTATGATCTGTGAAGTCAGTGCGTAGGTATATACCTGGAACTCTCCTGCTAGACCGCCCCTAAAGGCCCAAGGCTCTTGGTCTCCACTAAGGAACTGTGCAGTGGCCTGACTACGGCACCCTGTTAGGAGCACACAGAGCCGGAGGGACACAGCATTACCATGGGGACCAGAGATAAGACAAACTCGCTGACAGGTCGCGGGGTGGGGGGATTGGTTTGTGGAGGGTCTTAGGTTATCACTATTTTCCAATCACTCCAAAGAAAAGAAAATGCTTTTTAAATTATAAAAAAGTACAATTTTATTTGTATGAAATGGGTTTAGTTGGACTTGGGGCTCGAGCAACTGAAGCTTACTTTGGTCTTTCTCAACTGGGAGGAATCATTGAGGTTATAAAGCCTGAATCAATTCGACAATCGACAGTCGGATTCTGGTTCACCTGCAGTGAAAGCTTCCAAGTCATTCATGCTCTAACTTGCCTAATCTGACCTTAGTTCAGTGTCTAGGGGGAACTCGTCCTACCGTGTAAGCTTCAGCTGCAGTTGCCCCACTGACCCCAGCACCTCATCTGAAGTAACATTCTCATCTAACCTGCCTTATCACATGACCAGGGAGCAGGACTCAAACCAGGAAGAAAGAGATGCTTTTAAAAAACCTCAACTTAGAGAGGACAGCGTTGTGCAAAGACAAAACTAAAAGGGGTGCAAAGTTTAGTGCACCTCAAAACACTCGCTTGATTGGGGAGTACTGTGGTGTTGGCACGCCGCTCCGTTCTTACGAGAGCAACTTTGAAACTACGATTGTCAGTCACACCTTTCAAACATATGAATAGTTGCCATTGCGGTTGCCATCATTGGTTGCTGTGCCTGTGAAGCACTTTGTGACAAACAAAGTGCTATATAGAGTAAGATCAGATTGATAGACGATACCAAACCTGGTGATGATGTCTCCTGTCATGTGAAGAGACAGACAGAGCGCGAGAAGAGGACACGAGTCCACGCTCCTGCTATAACATATCATAACAACCTCACCCTGACACCTAGAACACCTCCTCTGATGAGGCTGGCTCCACTCAGCATATAGATGCATCCACAGGGAGGAACTCACAGTTAGCTTTCAGGTGCTTGGGAGTAAAGCACCACCATTCGCCAGTGGTTGACATCAAATAATTATTGGAGACACATATCTATGTTAATAAAACGACAGTTATTTCACAGTTCTGTTTGTCTCAGCGTGTCACGTTGCAATGTAAGTTGCTAGTCGCTTTCATGAACAAAACGACCAGTGACTTTCAAAGCAACATTTTGAAAATGTGGCGTAAACTGTAGTAGTAAACCCAGACTATGGGAGGATGGTAGAGAGACTAACATTCTGAACGCCAGATGTGAACCCGTGTGTAGGTGCATCCAGTGCTGGTTTAAGCCACTTCCATGAAAAGGCCTACTTGTAAAAACAAACATGTTAGAGAGAAACGAACGCTGTCAGAGAAAAGAAGATTTAAACACATCAACGTTTATCTCTCGCTACTAACGTTTGCTGTGCAAAATGTGACTGACTTCCATCACCCATATCAAATATCCTGATCTGATATAAAAATCTAATAAAAACCAAATAAAAACAATAACCGATCAAAAAAGGTGGCCTGTGCAGACATTGGCCAGTGGTGATCCAATAGCAGTAGAAACTGGTACTGAGGATTTGTCCATCTGCACACGGTGAAGGGAGAGAACAGTAGAAGATGGTCATTAGTAAATGTGTCTCAGTAACAACACCAGGGAGGAGGTAAGACTGACTGCCGGCTGCACAGCTACAGACCAATAAGGGGACGGATACTTAGAATAGTGCTCTTTGATTGTGCCTCGAGCGCAGTTTAGTTATAAAAGAGAAGCGTGAAAAGTTGTCTACACACCAACTGGTTCACCAGATGTGGGAAAGCCTTTCGATTGCTTTATGTTCTGTCTAGCTAGCCCACAGCTGGTGATGCTTTAAAATGTTATAGTGGTTTATAAGGCTTCATAATGCCGTTATAGCTTTGAATTAGCTGTGGTTCTGCCAGTGTGGGTTTGCTGCCTGCTGTGTACTGTATAGGTTAGAGTTCCCAGCTCTGGACAGAAACCTGTGAATGAAACATGGTTATTGTGTAACCTACAGGCCATGCTTGTGCTTCAGAATTGATCAAAATGTTGTTCAAACTGTATCAGGGTACTACATTCAGGATCCCTGTCTGGTTGACTCATTATCAAGACATGTTACATGCAGGTGAAGTGTGTGTGTGTGTGTGTGTGTGTGTGTGTGTGTGTGTGTGTGTGTGTGTGTGCGCGTGCATGTATCAGTGAGTGGTGTGTAAGATGGAGTGACTACGTTCAAGGAGTCTTGGCTATGATACAGCCAGAAGGAATTCTTCAGTAGAGACTAAGCACTATGATCCAGCAATAACACTGGTACACAGAGCATGTGCTGAGAATAGGCTCTGCACTGACTTTGCAGACGTCCGCAGTTACTGCATTACTCAGTGAGGACATTTTATGAAATTAATAGTTTCAATATGGATCGATTGTATCAATAATGACTCGGCTCAGATATTCGATCACCATCTTTGTTTATGCACCAGAATGGCCTTTTCAGGTCAGTCACCTTGCTCTCCAAGCTCGCAGGCATGCTACGGGGTGGGAGTGGGGGAGTTACCCATGCGTCCCACCCCCCAGACAGAGGGCTGGCAGCAGGTGTGTGTGTGTGTGTGTGTGTGAGAGAGAGAACGCAGCAGCCACCACACATAGCAAGCAGCAGTACCCCATCTCTGGACCTGTCACCACTGATACTGACAATTCACTTAGTTGTGTAGGACCAATTAATTTTTGGCTAATGTAGGGGGGCTAGCAGTGCAAGCGGCATTCAGTCAGTCAAAGTAAAATCAACAAATCGAAAAGTGTAATAAAACAATCAAAACAACAATTGAAAATATGTCTGTATCTGTCACTGATGGATATATAAGCTAAGCCAAAGTTATCCTAAAACTAGCTGGAAGAGCTGACAATATGAGTGAGACGGTCTGCTCTAGACTCACCTTGAACACAGGTGAAAGCCAACAGAGGTGAAATGTTGCATTGCTAAGTCTACAAATACGCTTAATCCATCTGTTAAGCAGACTCGGCAGTGGGCACTATAGATACAGCACATGTGCAGATGATTAATTAATATGTGCATGACTAAACTACCAAAGACTGGATGGCAGATGAAAGATCATACTGCTGCACTATCAATCTTTATCATGGAGAAACTGCAATATAGCCATAAACACATCTTTAATGCTCATACAGAAGCTTACCAAAATGATATTCACCTTTGTGAATGTATTGAGCTTATCCAAACTAACCATGAGACTTCACCATAAAGCTTAAAGACTTGACGTATTTTTCCCAAACCTATATGTGTTTCATGTCCTACACTTACTGTTCTGCTGCTCTGATAAGTCGGAGTCAAGCTGTACCTATTCGGTGTGTGTGTGAGAGTGGGTGTGTGTCCATGCGTACCTAGCCACTGGACAAAGGACTTGACCATGGACATGATGCTCTTGATGTCCCAGATGTAGGGGTAGAGGTCGTAAAGGATGGTGCGGTTGGCTGAGTTAGACAGCCTGGTGAACATCTGGATGACCGAACAACACATCTCCTCAAACTTCACCGCCCGGGACTGCCACTCCGCTACCTGGGGAACAGGAAACAGGGTGGTGTTCATTAGGGCACTCCTCAGTAGAGGGCACATGACAGCCCTCTTGGGAGTTTGCCAAAAGGCACCTTAAGACTCTCGGACCATGAGAAACAAGATTCTCTGGTCTGATGAAACCAAGTTGAACTCTTCGGCCTGGATGCCAAGCGTCACATCTGGAGGAAACCTGGCACCATCCCTACGGTGAAGCATGGTGGCAGCATCACGCTGTGGGGATGTTTTTCAGCGGCAGGGACTGGGAGACTAGTCAGGATCAAGGGAAAGATTAACCGAGCAAAGTACAGAGAGATCCTTTATGAAAACCTGCTCCAGAGCGCTCAGGACCTCCGACTGGGGCGAAGGTTCACCTTCCAACAGGACAACAACCCTAAGCACACAGCAAAGACAACACAGGAGTGGCTTCGGGACAAGTCTCTGAATGTCCTTGAGTGGTCCAGCCAGAGCCCGGACTTGAACCCAATCGAACATCTCTGGAGAGACCTGAAAATAGCTGTGCAGCGACGCTCCCCATCCAACCTGACAGAGCTTGAGAGGATCTGCAGAGAAGAATGGAAGAAACTCCCAAAATACAGGTGTGCCAAGCTTGTAGTGTCATACCCAAGAAGACTTGAGGCTGTAATCGCTGCCAAAGGTGCTTCAACAAAGTACTGAGTAAATGGTCCGAATACTATGTGATATTTAAGTTTTTTGTCAATTTACAAAAATGTCTAAAAACGTGTTTCGCCTTGTCATTATGGGGTATTGTGTGTAGATTGATTTAAAAAACAAAACAATGTAATCCATTTTAGAATAAGGCTGTAACTTAACAAAATGTAGAAAAAGTCAAAGGGTCTGAATACTTTCCGAATGCACTGTTTAGGCCTACTGCAGCTCTGATGGGTTATGGCGCACCAGTCTGTGTAGAGTAGGGCCTGAGTCGTGCCTGTCAATGCAATAGAATCCTACTCCGATGCATTCTGCCTACAACAAAACCTCTTGCATAGTTTGTTTTGTTTCGGTATGTTGCATTGAAAGTGGCTAATCTTGAGTTGATTCGATCACAATTCCCACAGTAAAGGGAAACGCTGATCGTGTTAAATAACAGGGAAAACTCTAGAAAGTTGAGTGTTCAATCTCGTGCTTCTCTGCGCAGGATGACATTTCTTCTGCGCAGCTCCCCCGGGACTGCCGCACAGAGGGAACAGTTGAAAAAATTATAGAAAGATTAGATTAATAAATAAATAGATACTGTTTAGTGCTTTTTTTTATTTTTTTACTGATCTTCTTATATATCTCTCAGATAAAGGACAGACAGTTCAGAAGAAACTTCCTTTAGATTTTTTTTTGGGGGGGGGACTACTTGTTGTTCCATGTAGTGAATCTGTTATTCAATGTGTTCGTACGGGCTAATGCCAGTAAGGCCAAAAATAATTTCTCTAATTATTTTTATATACATTTTGATACTTCCAAGGCGTCTTAAAATTCGAAATCAAATAGCAAAATGATCCTTGGTATGACATTCTTAAAACAATTCCATATAGCTTATTAGAACCCCTCCCTCTCCAGGCTTAGACTTATGGGTTAACCGTCCAACATTAACTGCTCCCCGGACACCGATGACGTCGATAAAGTCAGCCCCCCACACCTCTCTGATTCAGAGGGGTTGGGTTAAATGCGGAAGACACATTTAGGTTGAATGCATTTAGTTGTGGAACTGACTAGGTATCCCCTTCCCACCTACCTTCTCTGGCTCCTTGCCCTTGCAGTTGACGCTGACGGTGCTGCAGTTGGCCCGTAGCCAATTGAACTCCTTGAGCATGTGCAGGGCCTTGGGTCCGTACTCATAGGGCAGGTAGAAGAGCTCAGCTAGCAGGGTCAGGTCCTCCAGAGAAAGAGGCTCTGCCGTGTACAATGCCTTCTCATCGGGACCAGGCACAAAAACATCCTGAAAGACGAACAAAGGTAATTGTTTAAACATAAATCATTTAATTTGTAAGTCACTTTGGATAATCTGAGTAGCTTTGTGTGTAATTGACGGACACACACACACGCGTCAAAACCACGTCTCTTTCTCACACACACGGGTTCAAATACAATTTAAGGTATTTCAATGACTTTCAAAGACATTTGGATGTACATTGTCTTCAGAAAGTATTCAGACCCCTTGACTTTTTCCACATTTTGTTACGTTACAGCCTTATTCTAAAATGGATTTTAAAAAATAATAATCCTCAGCAATCTATACACAATACCCCATAATGACAAAGCGAAAACAAGTTTAGAAATGTTTGCAGAAGTATTATATATAAAAAACAGAAATACCTTATTTACATAAGTATTCAGACCCTTTGCTATGAGACACGAAATTGAGGTCAAGTGCATCCTGTTTCCATTAATCATCCTTGAGATGTTTCTACAACTTGATTGGAGTCCACCCGTGGTAAATTCAATTAATTGGACATGATTTCGAAAGGCAAACACCTGTCTATATAAGGTTCCACAGTTGACAGTGCATGTCAGAGCAAAACCAAAGCCATGAGATCGAAGGAATTGTCCGTAGAGCTCTGAGACAGGATTATGTCGAGACACAGACCTGGGGAAGTGTACCAAAAATGTCTGTAGCATTGAAGGTCCTCAAAAACACAGTGGCCTCCATCATTCTTAAATGGAAGAAGTTTGGAACCACCAAGACTCTTCCTAGAGCTGGCCGCCCAGCCAAACTGAGCAATCGAGGGAGGGCCTTGGTCAGGGAGGTGACCAAGAACCCGATGGTCACTCTGACAGCGCTCCAGAGTTCCTCTTTGGAGATGGGAGAACCTTCCAGAAGGACAACCATCTCAGCAGCACTCCACCAACCAGGCCTTTATGGTAGAGTGGCCAGACGGAAGCCACTCCTCAGTAAAAGGCACGACAGCCCGCTTGGAGTTTGCCAAAAGGCACCTAAAGACTATCAGACCATGAGAAACAAGATTCTCTGGTCTGATGAAACCAAGACTGAACTCTTTGGCCTGAAAGCCAAGCATCACGTCTGGAGGAAACCTGGATCGAGGGAAAGATGAACCGAGCAAAGTACAGAGAGATCCTTGATGAGAACATGCTCCAGAGCGCTCAGGACCTCAGACTTCGGCGAAGGTTCACCTTCCATCAGGACAACGACCCAAAGCACACAGCCAAGACAACACAGGAGTGGCTTTGGGACAAGTCTCTGAATGTCCTTGAGTGGCCCAGCCAGGGCCCGGACATGAACCCAATCGAATATCTCTGGAGAGACCTGAAAATAGCTGTGCAACGACGCTCCCCTTCCAACCTGACAGAGCTTGAGAGGATCTGCAGAGAAGAAATGGGAGAAACCCCCCAAATACAGGTGTGCCAAGCTTGTAGTGTCATACCCAAGAAGACTTGAGGCTGTAATTTCTGCCAAAGGTGCTTCAACAAAATACTGAGTAAAGGGTCTGAATACGGACACCCCCTAACTTCGGACACTCTCTAGCGGTTGGGAGGACTAAATCACCTCGAGCTCAACATTTAAATGGACTGGAAAATAACGGTACGTTTTGCGACTAACGGCACCCTTCTAGCTAGCTGACCACCGATTTTCACTGCAATTTATGCAAGTTAAGTTAGGTTGAGAGTTTTCAAAAAAGTTATATATGTATACATTTTGTGGAACATGCTGCATATTGTAAAATTCGACTGCGCGACAGACCACACATCATTTAATATCCAACTTTTTACCTCTGAAATATAGCTAACGGATTTTCTAATGTTGCTAGCTTAGTTGCTAAATGTTGATAGAACTGCTAAGTAAGCAAAAAGGAAAGAAATTGTAAGCGTTAGATAATACATATCACGAAAACAGCTGAATGTTGTCAAGCTTTACCGTATCAAAATTGGAGTCCTCTGACGGGGGCGTTTTGCACAATCTACAAAAATGTATTTGGAACTTTGAACCATAAACTTTTTGACACCTATCACTGTTGGCTATGTTTCATCTTACAACAGCTACATAGAGGCAGTATTTAGTCAAATGTTACAATGTATGCATCAATATTAAACTAATTGGGACACACATTTCCATTACAGATAACAAACAAAAAATGTTGGTACACTTTCAGTTATTGTGAAAATGTTCACCTTTCAATGCCTTAGCTCTGAAATGTAAATGTTTATAAATATTCAGATTGAGTTATCTTTCTAAAATGTGTATAGTATGCCAAGTTATTTAGCTACATGTATTAACACCACAGCATGGAGAAAGTCAAGAGGAAGCAGTGGAGTGAGGTGGACATGTCCCATGCCATGGAGGACTGCGTGGCAGGGATGGCTATCCGCCAGGCTGCCAAGGTTAGGCATCTTTTGTTTTTAGGAGATTACCATGTATGTGTGAATTGTATTTGCTAGTAACAGTTTTATTTTCTTATTTACCGAGGTGTATGGTGTACGGTGTACCTCGGCAGATCCTGGCGTACAGGCTGAGCGGCCGGGTGACCCATGGTTGTTACAGTGGACCACCCACATTGCTTGCACCAGAGGATGAACATTTTCTGGTGCAGTACTGTATCTACTGCGCCAGCCATGGGTTCCCCTTCACCAGACAGAGGCTGATGAAATACGGCAACAAAATACGCAGGTATTTGGTGTTTTATGTGTTTATGTATGTAGATTGGTGGAGTGACTGTTCTTAATGTGTGTGATGTAAATGTGTATGTGTATGGTGATGCCAAAACAAACATTTTCATCCTGGATGGACAATTATACACTGCTCAAAAAAATAAAAGAGAACACTTAAACAACACAATGTAACTCCAAGTCAATCACACTTCTGTGAAATCAAACTGTCCACTTAGGAAGCAACACTGATTGACAATACATTTCACATGCTGTTGTGCAAATGAAATAGAAAACAGGTGGAAATTATAGGCAATTAGCAAGACACCCCCAATAAAGAAGTGGTTCTGCAGGTGGTGACCACAGACCACTTCTCAGTTTCTATGCTTCCTGGCTGATGTTTTGGTCACTTTTGAATGCTGGCGGTGCATTCACTCTAGTGGTAGCATGAGATGGAGTCTACAACCCACACAAGTGGCTCAGGTAGTGCAGCTCATCCAGGATGGCACATCAATGCGAGCTGTGGCAAGAAGGTTTGCTGTGTTTGTCAGCGTAGTGTCCAGAGCATGGAGGCGCTACCAGGAGACAGGCCAGTACATCAGGAGACGTGGAGGAGGCCGTAGGAGGGCAACAACCCAGCAGCAGGACCGCTACCTCCGCCTTTGTGCAAGGAGGAGCAGGAGGAGCACTGCCAGAGCCCTGCAAAATGACCTCCAGCAGGCCACAAATGTGCATGTGTCTGCTCAAACGGTCAGAAACAGACTCCATGAGGGTGGTATGAGGGCCCGACGTCCACAGGTGGGGGTTGTGCTTACAGCCCAACACTGTGCAGGACGTTTGGCATTTGCCAGAGAACACCAAGATTGGCAAATTCGACACTGGCGCCCTGTGCTCTTCACAGATGTAAGCAGGTTCACACTGAGCACGTGACAGACGTGACAGAGTCTGGAGACGCCGTGGAGAACGTTCTGCTGCCTGCAACATCCTCCAGCATGACCGGTTTGGCGGTGGGTCAGTCATGGTGTGGGGTGGCATTTCTTTGGGGGGCCGCACAGCCCTCCTTGTGCTCGCCAGCGGTAGCCTTACTGCCATTAGGTACCGAGATGAGATCCTCAGACCCCTTGTGAGACCATATGCTTGTGCGGTTGGCCCTGGGTTCCTCCTAATGCAAGACAATGCTAGACCTCATGTGGCTGGAGTGTGTCAGCAGTTCCTGCAAGAGGAAGGCATTGATGCTATGGACTGGCCCGCCCGTTCCCCAGACCTGAATCCAATTGAGCACATCTGGGACATCATGTCTCGCTCCATCCACCAACGCCACGTTGCACCACAGACTGTCCAGGAGTTGGCGGATGCTTTAGTCCAGGTCTGGGAGGAGATCCCTCAGGAGACCATCCGCCACCTCATCAGGAGCATGCCCAGGCGTTGTAGGGAGGTCATACAGGCATGTGGAGGCCACACACACTACTGAGCCTCATTTTGACTTGTTTTAAGGACATTACAAAGTTGGATCAGCCTGTAGTGTGGTTTTCCACTTTAATTTTGAGGGTGACTCCAAATCCAGACCTCCATGGGTTGATACATTTGATTTCCATTGATAATTTTTGTGCGATTTTGTTGTCAGCACATTCAACTATGTAAAGAAAAAAGTATTTAATAAGATTTCATTTATTCAGATCTAGGATGTGTTGTTTAAGTGTTCCACTGGGGAAGAGGTGGTGGGAAATGTTCAGGAGGCGGCACAAGAACCTGAGCTTGAGGAGGCCGGACACCCTGGACAGGGGGAGAGCTGAGTGTGCCACACGTCTGGCGATGGACACCTTATTCACTTCTTATGAGAAGCACTTGGAGGAGAGTGGGTTGAGGGAGAAACCCAGACACATCTATAACTGCGATGAGTCTGGGTTTCGTAGCGACCAGAGCAGGCACAAAGTGCTGGCTCCTCGGGGCGCAAAACACGTGTACCAGCAGGCTCCGGGGACTAAGGAGCACATCACAGTGCTGGCCTGCTTCAACGCAGCTGGGGAGGACTTCCCCCCATTTATCATCTACCCCAAGTGTTTCCCCGGTGGACACTACACACTGGGAGGCCCCCCCAAGCCACTGAAGGGTCCCATTTAATGCCGTCTCGGTCCCTACCGGGTCCCACCACCGCCTCTCCTGGAACCAGCAGCACTGTGCCGTCCATCTGCACCTCCTCCCCAGTGACCACAAGTATCGGCTAGACTGATACAGAAGACTCCCTGTGGTCGCCACATGCCTCACCGGGGAGGAATACACGCGCCAGTGGCAGGAGAGGGGTGAGAAGGAGAGGGCTGAGGCAGAAGAGAAAGAGCGTCGGGCAGCCCTCAGAACAGAGGGCACAGGAGAGGGCTGCCATGGATGAGACCATTGACGCCATCGCCTCTGCTGAACCTCCTGCTGGAACCACTCCTGACAGCTGCATCACCACTGCCAGTGCCTCCCAGTGTGCAACACCTGTAGGAGCCGCTGGAGTCCCCAGCTGCAGAAGAAGGCCACGTGCCTACTCTCCCGGGCCCCACCATCATTGGACCCTCAACCCCACCATTACAAACACCAGCTCCTCCAAGCCATCGTCAGCGGTTTTGTCCACCACCACGATGCACACCACCTCCCCTGTCTGTCACCACCAACAAGGCTTCCTCTGGACCAACTGCCTCCTCCGTCTCCCCTGGTCACACCACCATAGCAGCCTCGTCTGGTGTCCCTGCCCCCTGCAATTTGAATACAGCCACCTCCACAGGTATACACATTTTAAAATTACCTATTTTATAAAACAGCAATGTCAAAAAAAAAAAAAAATAAATATATATATATATATTTACATATCTACAGTCCATAGCACCAGCCCTCAAGTCATCTCCATCTCCTCCAAAACCTCTGCAGCTTCCTCCAGAGGTTTTGATGTAAAAAAATTTAAAAGGGTTTTCATGAAACATGCTCTGTCTAACACTACTTTTTCTCAAACTGCAGCACAGAAAAGGAAGAAAAAAGCTCCAATGTCACACCAACCATGGCACCACTCTCAGGTAATTCATAATCTGTTTTTCTCTCTCTCTGTTGTATCAATTACTATTGTTGTTCAAGAACTTCTACATTTTGCAAAACCATGTTAATCAATTTGATTATTTTTTTATAAAATAAGACACCACCTCGCTGCGGGGAGCATGATCCGCCTGCAAGCTCCCCTCAGGAGTGTAGATCCAAGGTGCCATGGGTGTGCTGTGACTTCTGCCAGCACTGGTTCCACTGCAGGTGTGTGCAATGGGATCCAGAGGAAAATGTAAATGTAGCGGTGGAGCTTGATTTTTATTGTGAATTTCGTGACAATATAGGGATGGAGGTCGAGATTGAATTGTTTGTTTTGTTTGTATTCATATGAAATTATTTATTTGTACAAAATAAACACGTCTAAAATATAATATATTTATTCAACCCATCTTGTGTATTTCTTCCTTTACTTTCCAAGTGCATCTCCGCAACACAAACTCCAGTGTTTTCATTGTTTATGTCAATACACATAACTGAAATTAAAGTTTTATTTGATGTAAATTATGAACTCATATTTTAGTATTCAACTGTTATCTACTTTCTCAAAACATAAGATTAATCTGTAAAACAAACGATGAGACATTATTTGGTTACAACAACACTGAATGTTGGTGAAGAACCATTTCTTAAAGGGTCCACAGGAGGGCGCACCGGGCTACGCAATGAAAAGTTGACGGGCTACGCAAGGAAGGCTAGCCAACTAGTCAACTATCTAGTAAACATTTCGGATACGAGGTTGGTGTATCTTCTTTCAACAAAATTAAAACGGATATATCTTGTAATTGAACAAAATAGTAAGGTGGCCGATAACTGGGGACCGTATGCTGTTTTGTTTTGCTAAACCGCTTATCAAAAAGCTGATAATAGTAATATTTCCACTGAAATGTCAAATATGCTAATTGCTAATAGCTAATTGCTAATTGTTAGCAAAAAAAATTTGGACACCAATAATCACAAAACTTTGATGGCTTGATCACAAGATTACACTGATGAAGGTAATATATTTCTTAAACGCTGTTGAATATGCCGATAATACGGGATTCCACGCTATGTAAATGTGGTATTTGTTTTTATTTTTAATAAATTAGCAAACATTTCTACAAACCTAATTTTGCTTTGTCATTATGGGGTATTGTGTGTAGAATGATGAGGGGAAAAAACGATGTAATCAATTTTAGAAAAAGGCTGTAACCTAAGAAAATTTTGAAAAAGTCAAAGGGTTTGAATACTTTCCCGAAGGCATTCCTTCCTCCCATTCCTCCAGCCAAATCACAGGTAGGCCTTTGCAAATATGAGCAAATCAGCCATTATATGCAGTATTATAATCATACACTGAACAGTGTGAAGTTAAATTAAAATGTGTTGAATTGAGCAGAAGTTAGAATTTCAGTGACAGGTTTTTGCATAACACATTTTTATTTGTATTTATTATGGATCCCCATTAGCTGCTGCCAAGGCAGCAGCTACTCTTCCTGGGGTCCAGCAAAATTAAGGCAGTTAAACATTTTATACATTCATGACAGATTTCACAACATATTAAGTGTTTGCCCTCAGGCCTCTACTCTACTACCACATATACAGTGGGGAAAAAAAGTATTTAGTCAGCCACCAATTGTGCAAGTTCTCCCACTTAAAAAGATGAGAGAGGCCTGTCATTTTCATCATAGCTACACGTCAACTATGACAGACAAAATGAGGAAAAAAAATCCAGAAAATCACATTGTAGGATTTTTTATGAATTTATTTGCAAATTATGGTGGAAAATAAGTATTTGGTCAATAACAAAAGTTTCTCAATACTTTGTTATATACCCTTTGTTGACACAGGTCAAATGTTTTCTGTAAGTCTTCACAAGGTTTTCACACACTGTTGCTGGTATTTTGGCCCATTCCTCCATGCAGATCTCCTCTAGAGCAGTGATGTTTTGGGGCTGTCGCTGGGCAACACGGACTTTCAACTCCCTCCAAAGATTTTCTATGGGGTTGAGATCTGGAGACTCCAGGACCTTGAAATGCTTCTTACGAAGCCACTCCTTCGTTGCCCGGGCGGTGTGTTTGGGATCATTGTCATGCTGAAAGACCCAGCCACGTTTCATCTTCAATGCCCTTGCTAATGGAAGAAGGTTTTCACTCAAAATCTCACGATACATGGCCCCATTCATTCTTTCCTTTACACGGATCAGTCGTCCTGGTCCCTTTGCAGAAAAACAGCCCCAAAGTATGATGTTTTCACTCCCATACTTCACAGTAGGTATGGTGTTCTTTGGATGCAACTCAGCATTCTTTGTCCTCCAAACACGACGAGTTGAGTTTTTACCAAAAGTTATATTTTGGTTTCATCTGACCATATGACATTCTCCCAATCCTCTTCTGGATGCACTCTAGCAAACTTCAGACGGGCCTGGACATGTACTGGCTTAAGCAGGGGGACACGTCTAGCACTGCAGGATTTGAGTCCCTGGCGGCGTAGTGTGTTACTGATGGTAGGCTTTGTTACTTTGGTCCCAGCTCTCTGCAGGTCATTCACTAGGTCCCCCCGTGGGGTTCTGGGATTTTTGCTCACCGTTCTTGTGATCATTTTGACACCACGGGGTGAGATCTTGCGTGGAGCCCCAGATCGAGGGAGATTATCAGTGGTCTTGTATGTCTTCCATTTCCTAATAATTGCTCCCACAGTAGATTTCTTCAAACCAAGCTGCTTACCTATTGCAGATTCAATCTTCCCAGCCTGGTGCAGGTCTACAATTTTGTTTCTGGTGTCCTTTGACAGCTCTTTGGTCTTGGCCATAGTGGAGTTTGGAGTGTGACTGTTTGAGGTTGTGGACAGGTGTCTTTTATACTGATAACAAGTTCAAACAGGTGCCATTAATACAGGTAACGAGTGGAGGACAGAGGAGCCTCTTAAAGAAGAAGTTACAGGTCTGTGAGAGCCAGAAATCTTGCTTGTTTGTAGGTGACCAAATACTTATTTTCCACCATAATTTGCAGATAAATTCATTAAAAATCCTACAATGTGATTTTCTGGATTTTCTTTTCTCAATTTATCTGTCATAGTTGACGTGTACCTATGATGAAAATTACAGGCCTCTCTCATCTTTTTAAGTGGGAGAACTTGCACAATTGGTGGCTGACTAAATACTTTTTTTCCCCACTGTATATACCACAAAATCCATGTGTACATGTGTTTATAGTGCGTATGTTATCGTGTGTTTGTATGCATGTGTCTATGTTTGTGTTGCTTCACAGTCCCTGCTGTTCCATAAGGTGTATTTTTAATCATTTTTTAAAATCTAATTTTACTGCTGGCCTGAGTTACTTGATGTGGAATAGAGTTCCATGTAGTCATGGCTCTATGTAGTACTGTGCGCCTCCCATAGTCTGTTCTGGATTTGGGGACTGTGAAGAGACCTCTGGTGGCATGTCTTGTGGGGTATGCATGGGTGACCGAGCTGTGTGCCAGTAGTTCAAACAGACAGCTCGGTACATTCAACATGTCAATACCTCTCACAAATACAAGTAGTGATGAAGTCAATCTCTTCCACTTTGAGCCAGGAGAGATTGACACGCATATTATTAATATTAGCTCCTGTGTACATCCAAGGGCCAGCCATGCTGCCTTGTTCTGAACCAATTGCAATTTTCCTAAGTCCCCCTGTGGCACCTGACCACATGACTGAACAGTAGTCCAGGTGCGACAAAACTAGGGCCTGTAGGACCTGCCTTGTTGATAGTGCTGTTAAGAATGCAGCGCAGCTCCCTTTTCTAGACAGACTTCTCCCCATCCTAGCTACTGTTGTATCAATACGTTTTGACCATGACAGTTTACAATCCAGGGTAACTCTAAGCAATTTAGTCTCCTCAACTTGCTCAATTTCCACATTATTAATTACAAGATTTAGTTGAAGTTTAGGGTTTAGTGAATGATTTGTCCCAAATACAATGCTTTCAGTTTTTGAAATATTTAGGACTAACTTCTTCTTAGCCACCTATTCTGAAACTAACTGCAGCTCTTTGTTAAGTGTTGCTGTCATTTCAGTTGCTGTGGTAGCTGACATTTATAGTGTTGAGTCATCCGCATACATAGACACACTGACTTTACTCAAAGCCAGTGGCATGTCGTTAGTAAAGATTGAAAAAAGTAAGGGGCCTAGACAGCTGCCCTGGGGAATTCCTAATTCTACCTGGATTTTGTTGGAGAGGCTTCCATTAAAGAACACCCTGTGTTCTGTTAGACAGGTAACTCTTTATCCACAATATAGCAGGGGGTGTAAAGCCATAACACATATACTGCCGTTCAAAAGTTTGGGGTCACTTAGAAATGTCCTTGTTTTCGAAAGTAAAGCAATGTTTTTGTCCGTTAAAATAACATCAAATTGATCAGAAATACAGCGTAGACATTGTTAATGTTGTAAATGGCTATTGTAGCTGGAAACGGCTGATTTTTAAATGGAATATCTACATAGGCGTACAGAGGCCCATTATCAGCAACCATCAGTCCTGTGTTCCAATGGCACGTTGTTTTTGCTAATCCAAGTTTATAATTTTAAAAAGTTGTGCACCGGGGCCTCCCACTCCTCTTTCTATTCTGGTTACAGCCAGTTTGCGCTGTTCTGTGCAGGATTGTACGAGATTTTCAGTTTCTTGGCAATTTCTCGCATGGAATAGCCTTCATTTCTCAGAACAGGAATAGACTGACAAGTTTCAGAAGAAATGTATTTGTTTCTGGCCATTTTGAGCCTGTAATCGAACCCACAATTGCTGATGCTCCAGATACTCAACTAGTCTCAAGAAGGCCAGTTTTATTGCTTCTTTAATCAGCACAACAGTTTTCAGCTGTGCTCATATAATTGCAAAAGGGTTTTCTAATGATCAATTAGCCTTTTAAAATTATAAAAACTTGGATTAGCAAACACAACGTGCCATTGGAACACAGGACTGATGGTTGCAGATAATGGGCCTCTGTATGCCTATGTAGATATTCCATTAAAAATCTGCCGTTTCCAGTTACAATAGCCATTTACAACATTAACAATGTCTACACTGTATTTCTGATCAATTTGATGTTATTTTAAAATGGACAAAAAAATTGCTTTTCTTTCGAAAACAATGACATTTCTAAGTGACCCCAAACTTTTGAACGGTAGTGTACGTTTTTCCAGCAACAGACTATGACCAATAATGTCAAAAGCCACACTGAAGTCTAACAAAACAGCCCCCCCAATCTTTTTATCATCATTTTCTCTCAGCCAATCAATAATTTGTGTAAGTGCTGTGCTTGTTGAATGTCCTTCCCTATAAGCGTGCTGAAAGTCTTGTAAATTTGTTTACTGTAAAATAGCATTGTATCTGGTCAAACAATTTTTTCCAAAAGTTTACTAAGGGTTGGTAACAGGCTGATTGGTCGGCTATTTGAGCCAGTTAAGGGGGCTTTACTATTCTTAGGTAGGGGAATAACTAGTTTCTTCTTTGAATTCAGTTTAGTCACATGATTTCTCAATTTGCGGTACGTTTGCCAATCGGTTGTACAGCCAGACCTATTTGCCATCTCTTTTGCCTCATCCCTCTCAACCATACCATTTTTCAATTCCTCAACAATCCACTGGGATTCAACAGTTTACAGTCATCTTCTTAATGGGTGCATGCTTATTACTAACTGGGATAAGCAATTTCATAAATGTGTCAAGTGCACCGTCTGGTTGCTCGTCATTACACACCAAGGACCAACAAATATTCTTCACATCAACAACATAGGAATACTACAAAACTTATTGTATGATCTCATACACAATATTATATCGTGATCACTACATCCGATGGATTTGGATACTACTTTCAAACAAATTTCTGCAGCATTGGTAAAAGATATGATCAATACATGATGATGATTTCATTCCTGTACTGTTTGTAACTACCCTGGTAAGTTGATTGATAACCTGAACCAGGTTGAAGGCACTAGTTACAGTTTGAAGCTTTCTCTTGAGTGGGCAGCCTGATGAAAGCCAGTCAATATTTAAATCACCTAGAAAGTATACCTCTCTATTGATATCACATATATTATCAAGCATTTCACACATTATCCAGATACTGACTGTTAGCACTTGGTGGTCTATAGCAGCTTCCCACCGGAATGGGCTTTATCAAATGAAATGTTATTTGCCACATGCGCCGTATACAACAGGTGTAGACATTACCGTGAAATGCTTACTTACAGCCCTTAACCAACAATGCATTTATTTCTTAATAAAAAAAGTAAAATAAAACAAAAAGTGTTGAGAAAAAAAGAGCAGAAGTAAAATAAAACAACAGTAGGGAGGCTATATACAGGGGGGGTACCGGTGCAGAGTCAATGTGCGGGAGCACCGGCTAGTTGAGGTAGTTGAGGTAATATGTACATGTGGGTAGAGTTAAAGTGACTATGTATAAATAATTAACAGAGTAGCAGCAGCGTAAAAAGATGGGGTGGGGGTGCAAATAGTCTGGGTAGCCATGATTAGCTGTTCAGGAGTCTTATGGCTTGGAGGTAGAAGCTGTTGAGAAGCCTTTTGGACCTAGACTTGGCGCTCCGGTACCGCTTGCCGTGCGGTAGCAGAGAGAAAAGTCTATGACTAGGATGGCTGGAGTCTTTGACAATATTGATCCGTACTGGGCCGTACGCACTACCCTCTGTAGTGCCTTGCGGTCAGAGGCCGAGCAGTTGCCATACCAGGCGGTGATGCAACCAGTCAGGATGCTCTCGATGGTGCAGCTGTAGAGCTTATTGAATCCTTTAGGTGAGGCAGGTGAGCCTGTAGCCATATTACTTCAACAGTATTTAACATGAGATCCTCTCTAAGCTTTACAGGGATGTGGTTCAGAATATAGACCGGAACACCGCCCCCGTTGGCATTTCTGTAAATGTTATAACCTTGTATTGCTACCACTGTATCTTCAAAGGTATTATCTAAGTGAGTTACAGAGATTGTCAGAATATGAATGTCATCTGTTACTAGCAAATTATTGATTTCATGAACCTTGTTTCTTAAGCTACATATGTTAACGTGGGCTATTTTTAAAACTTTTCTGTGATGCTTGATTATTTTTCTTGCTTTACTGGGAAGCTTAGCAGAGGTAGACATACTCTGGTTATTTTTATTAGTGCAGGGTGAGCTGCACACAGTGTACTTCCTACTAGGGCACACCACCTCAGTGCTAACAGTATTACTCTGGTTCATAGGCATATGATTAATGCATACAATAGCTGTAGGATCAGCAGAGGCATTCCGGGCAGTAAGAGGGACATAAATTAGGTTATCTACATTGTGTCTTCCAACGCCCCTAGGATAATGTACATTTGCTGATGCATTATGACAACTCAGCGACACAATGGTAGGGATTAAATGAGCTGGACTTGGGTCATTGATAAGTAATTGTCTCAACGCAGCCTTATAATGCTGTGAAAGGATCAAGGAACCCAAATTATTTGGGTGGATCCCATCCTCCTTATAATACGAGCTTTGTTTCCAGAAGGTATAAAAATTGTCAATAAATGTTACACCCACAGAGCTGCAATAGTCTTGTAGCCAGTTATGGAGGGCTAAAAGTCTGCTGAACCGTTCAACGCCACGGTTTAGGGAGTGCAGAGGGCCAGATATTATGTGGTGTTTGGTGTCAAGTAGTGACCCAATCAGTTCTTTAAAATCCATCTTCAGCTGTTCTGAGCTGCATGCACAGAACGTTTAGAAAACGGGAACAAGCGTCCAGGGGAAGGGGCGAACAGGACGCTAGGCCACAGAATTCCCCCCCCCCAGTGGTATTGCGATACTACTCGGTATCATGACACTTGGCCTGGTATCGTTAGTAAAATGTTGGTATCGTGACAACACTACTCCCATAATGTATTTGGAAATAAGTATTTGAATATAGTTTCAAATATTAGACTATTTATAGGAATTGTTTTGAAAATACTTTTAAATACTTTTCAAATTCCAATAGAAGTAGTTGATTAGGGCCACATTTGAAAATAATAACTGAAAATACTAAAATACACAGAACATAAGTATATAAATAACAAATAATTAATCAAATACACATGTATTTGAACCCAGGTCTGACACACACACACACACAAATGTCTTACCTGTTTGAGCTGTTCGTCTGTCTGCATGGGGGCCATGTCAACGTCCTCCTCTGGAGACCTGGACTCAGGAACTAGGACCTCCCTGTCTGTGTCCATGGGCTTCAGCTCCTCCACCATGTTGTCTAAAAGGACCAGGCTGTTCTTGGTCTCAGTTTCAGCCTCTGCTACAGGGTCTGGTTCTGGGCCCGTCTCATCTAGTTTCTCCACAACCATCTCCATGGGCTCTTCGTCACACTCCTTCTCAACAGCCAGCTGAACAACAGAAACATTTAGAAAACAAGTTATCGCCTCACTATCTTGGTGATCCCATGGGGATTTTCTCTTTCGATTGCGTGTTTAGCGTCAATCAGTTGTAATGAAATCAGTTTTTTTTGTCATATGTAGACTAATGTGAGACTTGAGGACAACACAGACAAATAAGTTTAAGCATCAGTTGTCAGAGCACCTTACCGATCACTGCACCTGTACACAGCCCATCTGAAATTAGCCCACCCAACTACCTCATCCCTATATTGTTATTTATTTTGCTCTTTTGCACCCCAGTATCTCTATTTGCACATAATCTCTTGCACATCTAGCATTCCAGTGTTAATACTATTGTAATTATTCTGCACTATAGCCTATTTATTGCCTTACCTCCATAACTTGCTACATTTGCACACACTGTATATATATTTTCTGTTGTATTTCTGACTTTATGTTTTTTTTTACCCCATATGTAACTCTGTGTTGTTTTTATTGCACTACTTTGCTTTATCTTGGCCAGGTCGCAGTTGTAAATGAGAACCTGTTCTCAACTGGCTTACCTGGTTAAATAAAGGTGAAATAAAAATAAATAAAATAAAAATAAGAGAAAACAAACTCAAAGCCATTGGATGTGCATTGCATACTTTATGTTCTACCCTATCGAATATCAAAAATGATCTAAGTTAAATCAGTAACTACCTCCTCCACCTCTTGTTGATGTAGACTCTTGGCCGTGGGGTGGTTGTTGGGGTCGGGGGCACCTGTGGGGGCCATGATGGGCTGTTGGAACACTGTAGTGACTGTAGTACCAGAGCAGAGGGAGGAGGCGCCTTGTGATGATACGTCAATAGCTGAACCCTTAGCTCCGCTGAGGGGTACCTGGCGACCTGGAGAGGAGACAAGAACAGAGACAATGTCAACATACAAGACAAAGATATAAAAAGGCTTTAATAACAAATAAACACACTATTTAAAAAAATATCATGGCTAGCTTTAATGCATGAGTGAGAAGTGTTTAAATCCAGTGGTGGATTTTTGAGACACATTTACCATTGCTCCAAATGATACAGTATGAAGTAAGGAAACAGAAACACATACACTGGTGTTATATGAGAGATGATAGGTAAGTCACAGTGCTTACTGTTGTACTGGTGAGGCACCAAAAACTCCCCCAGCCACTCTGTGAGGGCCAGTTTCAGGGCCAGCTGAGGGCTGTACAACATGTCTGTCTCCAACTCCTCATCACTGCCCTCATTCTCCAGCTTGATCTGGATAGACAAGGTACTGTCCTCTCCATCTGCTGAGAGAGGGATAGAGGAGGATGGAGAGAGAGGGAGGAAGGGCGAGAAGGGGAAGGAAGGAGGGGGATAGATACAGATACCATTACAAGGTGTAATGTACAGGCCTGTTTGAATACTGTGAAAGTGCCTCCTTCCTCTATTGGATAAATCACTAATGTGGCTGGATTGAACTGAAAGCCATGTAATCTGAATGGACAGAATGCTGTCCTCTTTCGAGATCATATAATATTTTTGTGTCATTCTAAAAACCTAGACGTGAGACTTGGGGGCAGCCATTTTGTGTACCTCGCGTGACACTGTCAGTGACCATACTCTACTCTATAAATACCAAAACAAACATTCACTGGGCCTCCAAATAGACACGTGTCTCCAACACGATAACCTGAGGAATTCACACATGGATTAACAATGCATAACACTGCTAAAGACCCTCAGCCTTTAAGACAGGGGTGTCTACAAGGGTTAGTCCTGTCCTACTGCTCTTGGTTTCTCTGTGGAGCTTCATTTATCAATTTTTGTCATTAAATTGGTAATAATAATCCAGTTCAGGACAACGATAAAAACCAGGACCAAAGCTGTACAACCCTGCTTTAAGAAATGTGCCTTTTAGGCTAAATATGGCAAATTGCAGAACATAATGTCCCTGAAAAATACATCTAATAAAGTGAATCCCAGTTAAACTTACCCATAACGATGATGTTAGGTGTAATTTCACTGTACCTGAAAGTGCCAGAAATGACAAATGAATTCCATTTTGGGATTAAAACGAAAGTCTAAGTCAGACTTACTCATGGCGACATCCTTGCGCACTCCGTTCATGTTGGACTTGTACCAGGTGGCCAGGGTGTGGATGGCCACGAAGTTGGACTCGAACTCACAGTTGGGGTTGGTGAGAACCCCCTTTAGGCGGGGGATGAGCTCCGTGGAGCGCCCCTTGTACGGACCCAGGAACAGACGCTTCTGGTCGTAGTCGTTGGCATGGATGTTGTCCCAGATTACCGGAGCTCTCTTCAGGATTTTAGAGACCTCCTCTATGGAGTCCACTGTGATGTCTTTCGATACCACCTTAGGACCTGGAAACATAATGTCACAGATGTAGGAGTCATAAAAGTTATAATGTATATTATAAGATATGTTACAAGGTCTGTTAGTGTTTAAGGTTAATCTAATGAGTGCCAAAACATGTGGGATATGAACTTGTTCGGATCTACTGTACCTGTCCACAGCACTTCAATACCAGGCAGCAGCTTCTCTCCCACTGTGTGCAGGTAGGGGGACTGGGCCACATTGGGGTAGCAGAACGTTCCACAGTACTCTGGTTTAGGGAGACACAAAGAAACTATGAATCCGGCCCAAATTTCAGTTACATACATAAATACAGGGCACATCGATGCACAGATACAGGTTATCCAGGGTCGTGTTCAGTAGGCACGAAACCGAAGAAGCCATCCCGAAAAGGAGTGAAACCGGGAGATACTTATAAACTTGTCCAAGTTTTCGATTGCAAAACATTTTGTGCGAGTGTGTATGTATGCGTGTTACCTGTGGGGCAGAAGAGAAAGGTCTCAGGCTCTCCCAGGTACTGAAAGATCTCGTTGGTGATGGACACCTGGGCATGGGCGAAAGAGCTGAACACTTCCTTGTCGGCGGGGCACATGTTGTGGTCAATGTCGTCAAACAGTAAGGCAAATGACTTGCAGCCAAAGTGAGTCACCTGAGGGAGAGTATTAATTATGAGACGATGTGTTAAGACGCCGGTAAATGTGTGAGTGCAGACAGTCAAGGATGTAGAGGCCATAGAATTAGGAATTAGAATACAAGAATGGACATGAACCTTATGATGATATAAAGGTCAGCCATTTTTGGTCAGGGAGTGGGTCAACCATGGTTTGCCAGTGCTGTGATAAGATAGCGTAAAATAATTAATTTATCTGCACTGCATGTTTGTTAGCTAGCAAACCAGACAGTTTGAGGAATGACTCCATACATTTTTCTAATTAACTGCCAACATTCCATTCAAACAATGCAGTCAATTCACAGCCATACACTGGCTGAAATCAGTTGATAGGACTTAGACAAGTTGTAAATGCAACAAGTACTGATATTGTATCATATAAAAGCACACACAGCTTTCCAAGAACACACAAATAGACATTTACATATTTTAAAGGCAATTTATACAGAAAATGTGTATAAAACCTGTATAAACTGTATTGATAATTATATGACAATATTTTAGGTTGACAATAATTATATTACACCATTTCTGATTTCACGGCTTACTTTTATTTTCCTGCGTAAGTAAAATCATGATTACGCCTCTACAGCCATTCATTCCAATTAGACTGGTTTAGATTTCTCCCTGACCAATATGGCTGGCATTTTTGCATTTTTTAAAACAGGTTTGTGTTACCTGGTCCAGTTTCCTTTTGAGTGTGGACACTTCTTTCTGGCTAGAGAAGGTGATGTCGAGGCCCGGGGAGATGGCATAGATGAACTCAATCCCATACTCCTTTGCAGCACTGATCAGGGTAATCAGCTGTTCTATGAGACAGAGATGCATTAGTTACAGATACTATTTCACATCTATGTTCCACTCACTCGCACACACTCAGTATTGATGTGAAATATGTGAGGCATGGTTTATTACATAGTTGTAGTGTAACTAATATTTCAACTATGTTCTGAACTGCTGAAAGAGTGCTCAGACCTAGGAATGTAAAACTGAAATGCTATCAGAAGGTTCAAGGAGGCAACTTAATTCCCTTTTAAAAAATTAAAGGGAAGATTTCAGAATTAGGTTGCTGTTAAACATTCTGATTTGTTTCATCATTCCAACTAAAAGTCCCAAAACGACATATCACTTTACATTTGTATTTTGGGAGAAATGTATCTTTCATCTGAATTTGACCGAAGTCGTGTTGGAAAGCGTTCGGAAAAGTGACGTCAAGAGAAGAACACCCAAGTGAATACACAGCAGGAGTGGAGCCATTGTCCACATAAAACAGTAAAGACCCACATCATACCTAGTCCTCCGATTGTTTTAGAAAAATATATTCTGAATAAAGCCAACTTATCATCTGACCATATCCTGTGTTTTCTTAATTCTGTATCAGCAACAAACAAACAAAACAAAAAATATATATATAAAACTTACATAGCGCGCAGGCTTTTAGCATAACTACCTTTTTACATTACCCCTAGTAGCTAACCACTAGCAGCCTTGAAACACATCACTTATTAGGAGTTCAGCACATCAGCATTTCTCGTACTGTTAGGCAAAATCTACATAAACCTTTACCATCATAGTAGACATTGAACGTCTATAACCAAACTGGCTAAAACTCTTGTTGGCCGATGGTAGCTATAGCTAGTCACATGCTAACCTGATTGATACTACTAGCTAGCCATTATACCTGGTTTTAGTGCGGCTAACACAAACATAGGCTACCATGATATCCTGCAAGTTACACTACATGACGAAAAGTATGTGGACACCTGCTCGTCTAAAATCTCATTCCAAAATCACGGGCATTAATATGGAGTTGGTCCCCCATTTGCTGCTATAACAGCCTCCACTCTCCTGGGAAGGCTTTCCACTAGATGTTGGAACATTCCTGCAGTGACTTGCTTCCATTCAGCCACGAGCATTAGTGAGGTCGGCACTGACGTTGGGCGATTAGGCCTGGCTCGTAGTCAGCATTCCAATTCATCCCAAAGGTGTTCGATGGGGTTGAGGTCAGGGCTCTGTACAGGCCAGTCAAGTCCTTTCACACCGATCGACAACCCATTTCTATATGGACCTCGCTTTGTGAAACAGGAAAGGGCCTTCTTAAAACTGTTGCCACAAAGTTGGAAGCAAAGAATCATCTACAATGTAATTGTATGCTGTAGCGTTAAGATTTCCCTTCACTGGAACTAAGGGGCCTAGCCTGAATCATGAAAAACAGCCCCAGACAATTATTCTTCCTCCACCAAACTTTACAGTTGGCACTATGCATTGGGGCAGGTAGCGTTCTCCTGGCATCTGCCAAACCCAGATTTGTCAGTCGGACTGCCAGATGGTGAAGCTTGATTCATCACTCCAGAGAACGCGTTTCCACTGCTTCAGAGTCCAATGGCGGCGTGCTTTACATCACTCCAGCCGACGCTTGGCATTGCACATGGTGATCTTAGGCTTGTGTGCGGCTGCTCGGCCATGGAAACCCATTTCATTAAGCTCCCGATGAACAGTTCTTGTGCTGATGTTGCTTCCAGAGGCAGTTTGGAACGTGGTAGTGTGTGTGGCAACCCGAGGACAGAGAGATTTTTACGTCCTATGCGCTTTAACACTCGGCAGTCCCGTTCTTGTATGGCCTACCACTTCACGGCTGAGCCATTGTTGCTCTTACACATTTCCACTTCACAATAACAGCTGAAATAGCCAAATCCACTAATTTGAAGGGGTGTCCACATACTTTTGTATACTGTATATAGTGTATGTTGGCCAATGAAGATCAGGCAGTTCAGCAAAAATAAAGACATACTTGAAATAAACAATGACATTAAATCAGATTGGTATTTGACCATTAATTTCTACAAAACGTGCAGTATTCTGTTGGAGTTGTTGTTGTAGCTAGCTAGCTTATTCCATCCCCAAACACCATGCTAGATCCGTGTGAGTGGGCCAGTTCGTTTTGCATGGCCCGGTGCACTTCGATAGCTGGCTATCTTCGTTTATCATCATCATCTACTAGCAGCAACATAACATGACAAAACTCTTTGGGCACTTTAGTACCTACTTACCCGATTCACAACCATCCCCGAAACCGCCCACCGTGGTGCTGTAAGTAACACCGGTGGTGTCAGTGGACTTGGAGCCTACATTGACTGTGGCCAAATAACAGTTTCTTAGCATCAGCTTCATGTTACATTTACATCATTTAGCAGACGCTCTTATCCAGAGCGACTTACAGGAGCAATTAGAGTTAAGTGCCTTGCTTAAGGGCACAGACAGATTTTTCACCTAGTCGGCTCGGGGATTACAACCAGCGACCTTTCGGTTACTGGCACAATGCTCTTACCCACTAAGCTACCTGCCGCCCGATGTTGAATCCACTCTTCCACTGTTGGTAGCCCTGACCCAGACTGCCTGAAGAGGTACGACTTTCTTCCCATCTAGCAACTCGCATTTTGACCAAACATGAATGCCGGTAAACAGTGCACTTCCGCCACTACCAGTTATTTTCATGAAGCCAAAGCCGCAATGTATTGTTGGTACAGTGGGGAAAAAAAGTTTTTAGTCAGCCACCAATTGTGCAAGTTCTCCCACTTAAAAAGATGAGAGAGGCCTGTAATTTTCATCATAGGTACACGTCAACTATGACAGACAAATTGAGAATTTTTTTTCCAGAAAATCACATTGTAGGATTTTTAATGAATTTATTTGCAAATTATGGTGGAAAATAAGTATTTGGTCACCTACAAACAAGCAACATTTCTGGCTCTCACAGACCTGTAACTTCTTCTTTAAGAGGCTCCTCTGTCCTCCACTCGTTACCTGTATTAATGGCACCTGTTTGAACTTGTTATCAGTATAAAAGACACCTGTCCTCAAACAGTCACACTCCAAACTCCACTATGTCCAAGACCAAAGAGCTGTCAAAGGACACCAGAAACAAAATTGTAGACCTGCACCAGGCTGGGAAGACTGAATCTGCAATAGGTAAGCAGCTTGGTTTGAAGAAATCAACTGTGGGAGCAATTATTAGGAAATGGAAGACATACAAGACCACTGATAATCTCCCTTGATCTGGGGCTCCACGCAAGATCTCACCCCGTGGGGTCAAAATGATCACAAGAACGGTGATGACCTAGTGGGTCACACACGGGGGGGACCTAGTGAATGACCTGCAGAGAGCTGGGACCAAAGTAACAAACCCTACCATCTGTAACACACTACGCCGCCAGGGACTCAAATCCTGCAGTGCAAGACGTGTCCCCCTGCTTAAGCCAGTACATGTCCAGGCCCGTCTGAAGTTTGCTAGAGTGCATTTGGATGATCCAGAAGAGGATTGGGAGAATGTCATATGGTCAGATGAAACCAAAATAGAACTTTTTGGTAAAAACTCAACTCGTCGTGTTTGGAGGACAAAGAATGCTGAGTTGCATCCAAAGAACACCATACCTACTGTGAAGCATGGGGGTGGAAACATCATGCTTTGGGGCTGTTTTTCTGCAAAGGGACCAGGATGACTGATCCGTGTAAAGGAAAGAATGAATGGGGCCATGTATCGTGAGATTTTGAGTGAAAACCTCCTTCCATCAGCAAGGGCATTGAAGATGAAACGTGGCTGGGTCTTTCAGCATGACAATGATCCCAAACACACCGCCCGGGCAACGAAGGAGTGGCTTCGTAAGAAGTATTTCAAGGTCCTGGAGTGGCCTAGCCAGTCTCCAGATCTCAACCCCATAGAAAATCTTTGGAGGGAGTTGAAAGTCCGTGTTGCCCAGTGACAGCCCCAAAACATCACTGCTCTAGAGGAGATCTACATGGAGGAATGGGCCAAAATACCAGCAACAGTGTGTGAAAACCTTGTGAAGACTTACAGAAAACATTTGACCTGTGTCATTGCCAACAAAGGGTATATAACAAAGTATTGAGAAACTTTTGTTATTGACCAAATACTTATTTTCCACCATAATTTGCAAATAAATTCATAAAAAATCCTACAATGTGATTTTCAGGATTTTTTTTCTCTCATTTTGTCTGTCATAGTTGACGTGTACCTATGATGAAAATTACAGGCCTCTCATCTTTTTAAGTGGGAGAACTTGCACAATTGGTGGCTGACTAAATACTTTTTTCCCCCACTGTATATGAGTTTTTGATCAATGTAATTCAAATTGTGAAAACAGAAGTGTATAAATATTTTTTAAATAAACTTTTGCATAAAGACCGTTTAGATGGAATATCATCAATCTAAGTTGTTAGATTTATCGAAATATATTGTGCAACCTTCCCTTTAATGCTGACGCATTTCGGAGCAAGCTCATTCATCAGAGCAGAGATCTATTGCAACAAGCACAAACAGCAACACCTGTGCACTTTTGGATGTAGGTATATGTGACAGGAATCATTTCAACCCATGGCCATGATGAGAATCTCACCTGCTTCTTCTACTGAGTACATCTCTCTCCAGAACATCCTGTGCTTGTAGTCATCTTTAGGAGCGTAGAGGTATGTGTTCAAGCCCCATTTCTGCTGTCTGTGATTAACACAGGCTTTGTGTGACATGGTTTGCTTTATTTATCACAGAACATATTGACAACGTTCATTGAAAACTACAGTACATTCACTGATTCCATTATGATAGAGCACTTGTCAACACCATATGCCAGCCTGCTGTACACAACTATTATATTACCTCCTGAACAGCTCTTTCCTTTGTTCCATTGTCCATGGCCGGCCGTAGAAGCCTGTTGCAAACAAAAGTAATCAAACAGTCAGTTTTAACACGCATAGCAAATATTTCAGGTCTGCAGACATCCCCCCTATCTATTCCCCTGGCTGTGTACATTCAGCTGCCACACGTTTGCCATGAAGACAGTGCCGTTGGTCCTTTTGGTGGTAGGAATGTGAGACAATATATCCACAGGAAATTACATCAACTTTTCAAAGCGCTGGTAATGTGTTCACCTGAAGCATGCGCAGAACCACGAGCTCGGCAAGTATGCATGTATTTTTATCTTGTGCACATGATTCAGGAGATAGAAATCTGAAGTAACTACTAGCGCTTTGAAAGGTTTGTAAACTCAAATGTGCTGTTTTGTCAAACAACACAATGCCACAGATGTCTCAAGATTTAAGGGTGTGTGCAATTGACATGCTTGTGAGAAGAAACTTTCCTGATAAAACGCTCATTTCTGCCCGATGTAGAATTCAATGCAATTCAACGTTCGGTTTCCAGGCAAGGGCCCTACATCAAGCTTTTTCAGAATCCATTAACTATACTGATCGGTTTAAACATAATGACATCCATAATTCCTACAGATGGGTCACCGACCTTGAAATATTGTTAATAGTATAATACAGAGTGCTAACACTTTGTCCTGTATAATCACAATTAGTCTCTAAAACGTAGCAAGCTCAGCTGTAAAAGTAATGGTTAGCTGACTGGCAAATGTGTCTGCCACTCTCTCTGCATCTGACTAGTCTGCCAATCCTGTATGCATAAAAAACAAAGACAATAACTATAACAAATCAACTTGATTAATCAATAACGTTATATGTTCTGCTCACCCTCCACGACTCCACTGATGAATTTCCTGCGGACCGAAAGCTCCACCCCGATGTTTATCGGTTCTTCCACGAGGCCAGGTGCTTCGGAACCAGCCTCAGATGGCCCCGAACATGGGCTCGCCACAGTCTCCACTTGAGACGTCTCCACCACCGCCGTGTCTTTCTGAACCATTTCTACAGACGGTCTGTTGTAGCACCAGACAGGGTTGAGAGAAAAAAAACTGTGTTTGAACAAGAGGGGAGTTTGACCTGAAATTCCGGTGATAGGTTAGGCCATCGCGAGTACTTGGAGGAGAGAGGAAATGAACCGTGTAGTTTACTAATAATACCCGTTGCTCACAGGCCTCAGCGTACAAAAAATATTGCTCGACTTGTCTGTCCAAATTAGATTAATGCAAACTATTTTCTAGTAAAACGAAACGACAGCTAGATGCTTGCTAGCTTCAGTTGTCAATCTGTCAAAAAAATATGGCTAGGTAACGTTAGCTTGCTCGTTGGCTAACGTTGATGGCAATGCTGTCTAACGCTGTGCTAAAATACTGAATTTAGAATAATATCATGTAATATTGCATATTTGTTGACATACTTGTACACTAAAAAAATACATTTACTATTCATAAAGTATATATTTTTCCCAGTGAATATCTCTATTAGTCTTTTAGATAAGCCCTAGTTTCCGCAGATTCTTCCTGTTTACACCTACTGCGCATGTTCAGGAGACTGGATCAAACTAGTCGCCACCGGACATTTGTGGCAAAACACTACTCCATAACCAAGATAGTGACGAGTTCAACCAAATATTTGTATAACTAAACCAAGATAGACCACAGCTTGTCGTTTACAATTGGAACAAATTAGTCATAGTGGGCAGAACAAGCAAGGAGGTGGGCAGAGCCAAGCACGCGCTAGCGATATCCTATTGGCGCGTTCTAGTAGCTATCTGCATATTTCCGTTAGGGAACGCCTACTCTGTGAAGTGCGCGTGTGCAATAACTCGATCTGCATTTGCACTCCTAAACAGCGCGATTTTTAAAAACCTTTTGCAGTCTACTCTGTTCATAACAGAGTCTAGTTTTGGGAACAAAAAACTGTATTGAGATCAAATGTTTAATTGATGAGAAAATGTGCAGAATGTCGGCCAAAATCCATCTAGTTCCATCTTCCCCCACTGACCACCAGTGGGCTTCCTCTCACTGCCATATTTGGTAGTGATCGAAAACGCCAACCGGATGCTTCACATTTATATATCCAGTGAAATATCTGTCTCATTGTTATGGCTGTGGTTTAACCGATCACTTCTTCTTCTTCTTCTTCTTCTTCTTCTTCGATGAGGTTTAACGGCGGTTGGCATCCAATAACTGTTGCATTACTGCCACCTAGTAGACTGGAGTATAACTCCCTTTTACTTTGCTTGAAAAAATAAATTTAAAAAATCAACAAATACCCTACACTCACTAAAAACCCACCACTCCACTCCACTATTTAATTCTACCTCAGGCCAACAGCCTGAAAGGATGGGACACCACCACTTAACACACCCTGTAACTTTTCTGACGTCAAGTCTCGCACACTCAAATACCTCTTTGTAGCAGCCACCACCTCAATTTTCTGCGACTTACTTTCCATCACTGCAGTACAGTTGATAACCATTGCTATAAATGCTAAAAATGCAATCTTACTGGAACATATATCACTTGTTGGCCTATCCCTCTGTACTGGTACAGTTCTACTACTCACACCACTCCTCTCAGGATCCCTCCCCCTTGACCCATCTTCCTCTACTTTCTTCACTGCCTCAGCATATGACAACTTCTGCACTACTCTAACCCTGTAAACCTCAACCTGCCTCTCTCGCACGGGACATTTCTGATCCCCAGACCCATGGGCACCCCGACAATTAACACGTACCACTACTTTCCCCAATGGGATAACTTATATATCCTAACATCACTTTGTCGGGCAAAGACTCAACATCAAAAATCAAAAGAGCCGACAACGACTCTTCTGTTTCACCACTCACGCCATCCTGTCTGCGTCGCACAAAACGAAGAGCATCACATACACCGGGAAACTTTATCTTCAGTTGGTTAACTTTCACATTTTCCCCTACTCCAGTAACCACTCCACTCAATGGCGCCCTTTCCTTGAGAGCAAAACAATTCACCTCTCTTGTCCCCATTCGTTTAACGCGGAGCGCCTGCTTCCTCTGACCAGCAGTAACACAAACAATTATCACAATACCACTTCTGGTTACCTTCACCGATTCCACACCACCCAACTCTGTTTTCACCCACCCTGAAACCACAAATGGATCAGCCAAAAGGCAAGGGTTCAATTTTTCCAAAAAGGTCACTCCTACTGTCACAGACTCATCTTTATCCTGACCCTCCGTGCAAGCCTCGGGCTCCGATAACTTCACCACACCTACCCCCTCCGATACTAAGCCCTCATTTTTTACACTTTTTACCATTCTTCTTTAACAAACCATCTCCCTTTTTCCCGCGATTTTTAACCGACTCAAACTCACCCTCTTCCTCCCTCTCTCTCTTCGACCTCCTCTGCCTCTCTGTTCCCCTCCATTCCTCCTCCGTATTCCAAGTACACGTCTCCTTATGATAATGCTGCACTTCTCCTGACATACATCTTGTTCTTGCCCTTTCAAGGGATGTCACAATCTCTGTATAATCAGCACGAACCCCTTGGGATGTAGCTCTCAACAGTGCATCCCACTTGTAAAGCAGCTGTTTTGTCTTGATCCGTTCAAATGATCAACAGTTTCTTAACAGCTTTAGTATGTTTCAGGCCACACATTACGTTTTTATTAATGAAAGATCATTCAAATATTTTAGTTGAGTTGCTGTTATAAAAACAATACCTCTGAATTGACATTAAATATTTCTGCCCTCATTCTAAAAGGCAAGAAAATACATCCTTGTCTTGAAGAAATGTGTTGAAGTGTTAGATTTTAAACACTTTGTTAAGTGAAAACTCATTATTTGGATTGCATTCTTTTATGCACTTGACTCAACAATGTAATCGTCCATGAATCTGGATACAATTGGACTTTTAAGGCACAAAATAAAAAAGGATGTAAATGAAAAGAAAACGTTTGTAGGCGAAAGTAAAGCAATGCACGTAAATATATATTTTTTGAAAGCATTAAGTTAATGTTTGCATCCAATCATAAAGTTTATTTGGTTAAACAACTTTCTTTCACTCTCGGTTCTTGTCCTTGCGATGACAATTTCCTTCAAGTCATCTTTTGAGGTATATGGCTGCCAACACAATGCCATATATGGACATGCGTATGTGACACGAAAACGGTAGCTCTACTCTCATTGGTCCTAACGATTTGTTTATGCTTTTTGAATCTAGTTAGCTAGCTAGCTACTACCGGTAGATGAGACATACACTACATGACCAAAAGTATGTGGACACCTGCTCGTCGAACATCTAATTCCAAAATCATGGGCATTAATATGGAGTTGGTCCCACTCTTTGCTGCCATAACAGCCTCCACTCTTCTGGGAAGGCTTTCCACTAGATGTTGGAACATTGCTGCAGGGACTTGCTTCCATTCAGCCACAAGAGCATTAGTGAGGTTGGGCACTGATGTTAGGCGATTAGGCCTGGCTCAGGGTTCCAATTCATCCCAAAGGTGTTAGATGGGGTTGAGGTCAGGGCTCTGCGCAGGCCAGTCAAGTTCTTCCACACCGATCTCAACAAACCATTTCTGTATGGACCTCGCTTTGTGCAAGGGGGCATTGTAATGCTGAAACAGGAAAGGTCCTTCCCAAAACTGTTGCCACAAAGTTGGAAGCGCAGAATCGTCTACAATGTCATTGTATGCTGTAGCATTAAGATTTCCCTTCACTGGAACTAAGGGGCCTAGCCCGAACCATGAAAAACAGCCCCAGACCATTATTCGCCTCCACCAAACGTTACAGTTAGCACTATGAATTCGGGCAGGTAGCGTTCTCCTGGCGTCCCCCAAACCCAGATTCGTCCGTCGGACTGCCAGATTGGGAAGCGTGCTTCATCACTCCAGAGAACGCGTTTCCACTGCTCCAGAGGCCAATGACGGCGAGCTTTACACCACTCCAGCCGACGCTTGGCATTGTGTATGGTGATCTTAGGCTTGTGTGCGGCTGCTCGGCCATGGAAACCCATTTCATGAAGCTCCTGACAAACAGTTCTTGTACTGACGTTGCTTCCAGAGGCAGTTTGGAACTCAGTAGTGAGTGTTGCAACCAAGGACAGACGATTTTTACGCGCTATGCACTTCAGCACTCGGCGGTCCCGTTTTGTGAGCTTGTGTGGCCTACCACTTCACGGCTGAGCCGTTGTTGCTCTTAGACGTTTTCACTTCACAATAACAGCACTTACAGTTGACTGGAGCAGCTCTAGCAGGGCAGACATTTTACGAACTGACTTGTTGGAAAGGAGGCATCCTATGATGGTGCCACGTTGAAAGTCACTTAGCTCTTCAGTAAGGCCATTCTACTGCCAATGTTTGTCTATGGAGATTGCATGGCTGTGTGCTCGATTTTATACACCTGTCAGCAACAGGTGTGGCTGAAATAGCCGAAACCACTAACTTGAAGGGGTGTCCATATACTTTTGTATATATACAGTGTAGCTAGCAGCAACACACCATGGATGACAGTGGATCATCAGCAATAGGTATAGATAGATAGATAACTAGCTAGCTAGTCAGACAATTTGCAACCAAAAATATTTCAAGTTTTGTGAATTTAAAAAAGCAAAGCTGAATACGATGTTCACAAATGTATCTGTACACAAAACGATCAGCTTGGTTAACTGTTAGCTAACATTATCTAGCTAGCTAGCTAGCTAGCTATAGGGAGATACTGATCGGTAACGTTAACTTAGCTAACGTTAATGCAGATTTAAAGTGTTTAACAAGGGAAAGAGTGTTAGAAGTGGTTTTACATTATATTTACCTGCATGTATGCCTAGCTACCTGCCTGGATGGAAGTTTACATACACTTAGGTTGGAGTCATTAAATCTAGTTTTTCAACCACTCCACACATTTCTTGTTAACAAACTACAGTTTTGGCAAGTCAGTTAGGACATCTACTTTGTGCATGACACAAGTAATTTTTCCAACAATTGTTTACAGACAGATTATTTCACTTATAATTCATTGTATCACAATTCCAGTGGGTCAGAAGTTTACATACACTAAGTTGACTGTGCCTTTAAACAGCTTGGACATTTTCAGAAAATGATGTCATGGCTTTAGAAGCTTCTGATAGGCTAATTGACATAATTTGAGTCAATTGGAGGTGTACCTGTGGATGTATTTTAAGGCCTACCTTCAAACTCAGTGACTCTTTGCTTGACATCATGGGAAAATCAAAAGAAATCAGCCAAGACCTCAGACAAAAAATTGTAGACCTCCACAAGTCTGGTTCATCCTTGGGAGCAATTTCCAAACGACTGAAGGTACCACGTTCATCTATACAAACAATAGTACGCAAGTATAAACACCATGGGACCACGCAGCCGTCATACCGCTCAGGAAGAAGACGCGTTCTGTCTCCTAGAGAATGTACTTTGGTGCGAAAAGTGCAAATAAATTCCAGAACAACAGCAAAGGAACTTGTGAAGATGCTGGAGGAAACAGGTACAAAAGTATCTATATCCACAGTAAAACGAGTCCTATATCGACATAACCTGAAAGGCCGCTCAGCAAGGAAGAAGCCACTGCTCCAAGACCACCATAAAAAAGCCAGACTGTGGTTTGCAACTGCACATGGGGACAAAGATCGTACTTTTTGGAGAAATGTCCTCTGGTCTGATGAAACAATAGAACTGTTTGGCCATAATGACCATCATTATGTTTGGAGGAAAAAGGGGGTGCTTGCAAGCCGAAGAACACCATCCCAACCGTGAAGCACGGGGGTGGCAGCATCATGCTGTGGTGGTGCTTTGCTGCAGGAGGGACTGGTGCACTTCACAAAATAGGTGGCATCATGAGGAAGGAATATTATGTGGATATATTGAAGCAACATCTCAAGACATCAGTCAGGAAGTTAAAGCTTGGTCGCAAATGAGTCTTCCAAATGGACAATGACCCCAAGCATACTTCCAGTGTTGTGGCAAAATGGCTTAAGGACAACAAAGTCAAGGTATTGGAGTTGCCTTTACAAAGTCCTGACCTCAATCCTATAGAAAATTTGTGGGCAGAACTGAAAAAACGTTTGCGAGCAAGGAGGCCTACAAACCTGACTCAGTAACACCAGCTCTGTCAGGAGGAATGGGCCAAAATTCACCCAACTTATTGTGGGAAGCTTGTGGAAGGCTACCCGAAATGTTTGACCCAAGTTAAACAATGCATATTTCACAAGCATATTGTTACAGTGGGACTTCCGGCTGTGTTGACCCCACCTTATGTGGTTTTATAGTGAACAATATGGTGTACTCGCGTTAGTGCTGTGTCACAGTTGAGCTCTTATCCCGTGGCGCTGGACCTAGAGCGCCCACCGCATATGTGCAATAAACTGGAGTTTCAGGAAACTTATACAGTGGGGAGAACAAGTATTTGATACACTGCCGATTTTGCAGGTTTTCCTACTTACAAAGCATGTAGAGGTCTGTAATTTTTATCATATGTACACTTCAACTGTGAGAGACGGAATCTAAAACAAAAATCCAGAAAATCACATTGTATGATTTTTAAGTAATTAATTAGCATTTTATTGCATGACATAAGTATTTGATCACCTACCAACCAGTAAGAATTCCGGCTCTCACAGACCTGTTAGTTTTTCTTTAAGAAGCCCTCCTGTTCTCCACTCATTACCTGTATTAACTGCACCTGTTTGAACTCGTTACCTGTATAAAAGACACCTGTCCACACCAATCAAACATACTCCAACCTCTCCACAATGGCCAAGACCAGAGAGCTGTGTAAGGACATCAGGGATAAAATTGTAGACCTGCACAAGGCTGGGATGGGCTACAGGACAATAGGCAAGCTGCTTGGTGAGAAGGCAACAACTGTTGGCGCAATTATTAGAAAATGGAAGATGTTCTGGGGCTCCATGCAAGATCTCACCTCGTGGGGCATCAATGATCATGAGGAAGGTGAGGGATCAGCCCAGAACTACACGGCAGGACCTGGTCAATGACCGGAAGAGAGCTGGGACCACAGTCTCAAAGAAAACCATTAGTAACACACTACGCCGTCATGGATTAAAATCCTGCAGCGCACGCAAGGTCCCCCTGCTCAAGCCAGTGCATGTCCAGGCCCGTCTGAAGTTTGCCAATGACCATCTGGATGATCCAGAGGAGGAATGGGAGAAGGTCATGTGGTCTGATGAGACAAAAATAGAGCTTTTTGGTCTAAACTCCACTCGCCGTGTTTGGAGGAAGAAGAAGGATGAGTACAACCCCAAGAACACCATCCCAACCGTGAAGCATGGAGGTGGAAACATCATTCTTTGGGGATGCTTTTCTGCAAAGGGGACAGGACGACTGCACCGTATTGAGGGGAGGATGGATGGGGCCATGTATCGCGAGATCTTGGCCCCTTCTCTCAGTAAGAGCATTGAAAATGGGTTGGCTGGGTCTTCCAGCATGACAACGGCCCGAAACACACAGCCAGGGCAACTAAGGGGTGGCTCCGTAAGAAGCCTCTCAAGGTCCTGGAGTGGCCTAGCCAGTCTCCAGACCTGAACCCAATAGAAAATCTTTGGAGGGAGCTGAAAGTCCATATTGCCCAGCGACAGCCCCGAAACCTGAAGGATCTGGAGAAGGTCTGTATGGAGGAGTAGGACTAAAATCCCTGCTGCAGTGTGTGCAAACCTGGTTAAGACCTACAGGAAATGTATGATCTCTGTAATTGCAAACAAAGGTTTCTGTAACAAATATTGAGTTCTGCTTTTCTGATGTATCAAATACTTATGTCATGCAATAAAATGCAAATTAATTACTTAAAAATCATACAATGTGATTTTCTGGATTTTTGTTTTAGATTCCGTCTCTCACAGTTGAAGTGTACCTATGATAAAAATTACAGACCTCTACATGCTTTGTAAGTAGGAAAACCTGCAAAATCGGCAGTGTATCAAATACTTGTTCTCCCCACTGTATCTGTTGTTGTGTCCAAATTCTACAACTCCTGAGTGAGTATCTCTATCTTCTATAACCAGACCCCACTATCAGCCTAGCCAACTGATTACAGCTTCGCTAGTCATTCCATAGGAGTAAACACCAGAAAAAAATGGCATCTATAAAGCACACCAATATTCTTAACTCTAAGGATCATAAGAAGAGGAAAACTCCTGCCACCCAGTCATCAGTGACCAAGGCAGGGATGGCAGAGACCCAGCCACCAGAGATTGAGGTAGAGATGGGAGAGACCCAGCCACCAGAGATTGAGGTAGAGATGGGATAGACCCAGCCACCAGAGATCGAGGCAGGGATGGAAGAGACCCAGCCACCAGAGATTGAGGCAGGGATGGCAGAGACGCAGCCACCAGAGATCGAGGCAGGGATGGAAGAGACCCAGCCACCAGATATCGAGGCAGGGATGGCAGAGACGCAGCCACCAGAGATCAAGGCAGGGATGGAAGAGACCCAGCCACCAGAGATCGAGGCAGGGATGGAAGAGACGCAGCCACCAGAGATCGAGGCAGGGATGGAAGAGTCCCAGCCACCAGAGATCGAGGCAGGGATGGAAGAGACGCAGCCACCAGAGATCGAGGCAGGGATGGAAGAGTCCCAGCCACCAGAAATCGAGATGTATTTTATACAGGTAACGAATGCCAAGAGTGTGCAAAGCTGTCATCAAGGCAAAGGGTGGCTACTTTGAAGAATCTCAAATATAATCATTAAAATGTCCATCACAAACACATTAGATGCAGTTTATCATAGTGCACTACGCTTTATTACAGGCGACAGGTTAAGTACACAAAAGTAGGCTGGCCCTCTCTTAAATCTCGTAGATCAATGCAGTGCTCTATTTTCGTTTATAAAACCCTGTTGTGCAAACTTCCGCCATACCCCAGACATACAAGTCGCCAATCCCGATCACAGAGATGGTTCATTTTATAGTTCCGGTTGATCAGTACAGAAATAAGTAAATCTGCATTCAGTTTTTTTTCCGCCCAGTGTATGGAATGATCTGCAGAGCTCTCTGCACCCTGATGCTCTGTTGCCTCTAGGGCAGTTCAAGTTGTTATTGAGGAATGTGTTTTCTTCTTAAATTGTTTGTAATATTGTATATTTTTATAACAACTGGTTGATGATTGTATTAGCATTTATTGATTATATTTCATATGTATTATGTGTATTTTATGTATTACAGGATCCATTTAAAATAGAGACCTGGATCTCAAAATGACTCCCTGTTTAAATAAAGGTTAAATAAAATGGTATGGTGGTGTTAATATTTTTGCAGACAGTCTTGTTTATTTTGATTGACATATTTATTTTGAGGGTATCCTGTAGTTTTGCTGTTGATGTATTTTCTTTTTTGAAGTAGCTTTTGTTTGAGTCGTTTATAAGAAAAATACAAATATATATTTTAAATTAAATTGAATACATGAATGATCACCGAACCTGTCTGAATTCCATTCATTATCTGGACCTAATTATCCAATGGTCAATGTGCTATAATTCAGTTAATAGTTGATGTATTGTTTTATTTTATTAAAAAGCATTGAGTATCTTTTTCCAGTTTCCAGCCGTTTATAAGAATTGTATCATAGTTATAAAAGTGCTGTAATTCATATAGGTTGACCTGTGATCTGTGTGACAGGTGATTTCCAGTGCAAATTGGTCACTTTCAATACATTCGCCAATGGCTTTCAGCACCCTAAGAATATATTACAAGTCATATGACCATAAAATGTGTTGATTAACAACCTTTGGGGTCTAAGATGTTGAGATAATTGGCATTAAAGAGTCTGACTGTCACACCTACTCCCGCTCCCCCTCTCCAGCGCTCCACGTCGCCGGTCTACCAACCACCGGTCCTGGCACCATCATTACGCACACCTGCTCCCCATCATTATGCACACCTGGACCTCATCATCACCTTGATTATGCTCCCTTTATTTAGCCCTCAGTAGCCTCAGTCATCAGGTAGAATTGGTTTTGTCTCGTTCAGTACGCTTTTCCTGTTTTTGTTTATCTGCCTTTTATTATTAAACTCACCTTCTGTACCTGCTTCCTGACTCCCAGTGATTACATTACAGAATACTGCCTCACATACTATGGAAGCAGCAGAAGAGAAAGACATCTCCCAGACGGTCGGTGAACAGGGACACCTACACCGCCAACACCACGAACAGCTGGCGCAACTGGGTGTGGCTATGGATGAGGTCCTCCACCGCCTCGACGCCACCCGAGAGGATCCACCCGTACACAAAGTCATCCTCGGCCTCCCGTGGCTCCAACGTCATAACCCCACCACCTCCTGGTCGAGGATGAAAATCATCGCCTGGGCACCAGGATGCCGGAAGACCTGCTTTCCCGTACCCTGTGGTTCCACATCAGTTGAGAGTCCTGTAGGTGCCCTCCAGCCCATCATTCCATCCTCCGGTATCGTTGGCCCTGTGTTTTGGGACGTAGATGTGGACATCCGCCAGGCTCTGGAAAGGGAACCCGCGCCTACTAACTTCCCTCCTGAGCGCATCTACGTCCCCACGGGGGTAAGGGATCGGCTCTTGACCTGGGCGCACACATCCCTCGCTGCTGGACACCCAGCTATCACCCTCACCATCCAATCCATCTCCACTATGTACTGGTGGCCCACCTTGGTGCAGGACGTCGCCCGCTATGTCGACTCCTGCTCTGTATGTGCCCAAACCAAAGGAAAAAAGGTTGGGAACCACTGCTCTAAATCCTGCTGTTTTATCCCTCTCTCTGGTTTCCCGACCGCTCTCCAGGTCGCTGAGGCACTGTTTCAGCACTATGGCCATAGTCTCCGACCGTGGCCCCCAATTCAGCCTTCATGGAGAAGCTGGGGGCCACGGCCAGCTTCACATCCGGGTACCAGCCTCAGTCCAACGGGCAGGTGGAGAGGACTAACCAGGAGCTGGGGAGGTTCCTAAGGAGTCACTGCCTGAACCGGCTGGGGGAGTGGGCCCTGTTCCTTCCCTGGGCGGAGTGCGCCCAGAACTCACTTCGTCACTCCTCCACCGGGATGACTCCCTTCCAGTGCGTCCTGGGATACCAACCGGCCCTGTCCCCGTGGACCCCGAGCCAGACCGAAGCCCCTGCGATGGATGAGTGGTTCCGGTGCACAGAGGAAGTTTGGAACGCTGCCCAAGTGAGGCTCCAGCGTGCCGTCCGCTGCCAGAAGGAGCAGGCGGACCGCAGTGGCTCCCGTGTTCCATCCTGGTGATCGCGTCTGGCTCTCCACCAGGAACCTCCCGCCAGAAGCTGAGCCCCCGGTATGTGGGTCCCTTCAAGGTACTCCGGAGGGTCAACGAGGCACTACACATTCGGGCAGGTAGCGTTCTCCTGGCATCCGCCAAACCCAGATTCGTCCGTCAGACTGTCAGATGGTAAAGCATAATTCATCACACCAGAGAGCGAGTTTCCACTGCTCCAGAGTCCAATGGCGGCGAGCTTTACACCACTCCAGCCGACGCTTGGCATTGCGCATGGTGATCTTAGGCTTGTGTGCGGCTGCTCGGCCATGGAAACCCATTTAATGTATTTCCCGACAAACAGTTCTTCTGACGTTGCTTCCAGAGGCAGTTTGGAACTCGGTAGTGAGTGTTGCAACCAAGGACAGACGATTTTTACATGTTATGCGCTTTGGCGGTCCCGTTCTGTGAGCTTGTGTGACCAACCACTTCGCGGCTGAGCCATTGTTGCTCCTAGACGTTTCCACTTCACAATAACAGCACTTACAGATTTCCGAGGCAGCTCTAGCAGGGCAGAAATATTACGAACTGACTTGTTGGAAAGGTGGCATCCTATGACAGTGCTACGTTGAAAGTCACTGAGCTCTTCAGTAAGGCCATTCTACTGCCAGTGTTTGTCTATGGAGATTGCATGGCTGTGTGCTCGATTTTATACACCTGTCAGCAACGGGTGTGGCTGAAATATACGAATCCACTAATTTGAAGGGGTGTCCACATACTTTTGTATATATAGTGTTTATGGGCTGTTCTCTCTCACACACACACACACACACACACACACAATGCACACACACATTCACAAATGTACATACCATATATATATATATACACTGAGTGTACAAAACATTAAGAACACCTTCCTAATATTGAGTTGTACCCCTTTTTGCCCTCAGAACAGCCTAATTTCATCGGGGCATGGACTGTACAAGGTGTCAAAAGCGTTCCATAGGGATGCTGGCCCATGTTGACTCAATGCTTCCCACAGTTGTGTCAAGTTCAATGGATGTCCTTTGGGTAGTGGACCATTCTTGATACACACAGGAAACTGTTGAGCGTGGAAAATCCAGCAGCGTTGCAGTTCTTGACACAAACTGGTGCGCCTGGCACCTACTACCATACCCCGTTCAAAGGCACTTAAATCTTGTCTTGCCCATTCACCCTCTGAATAGCACATGACAAATACAATTTCATTAGATTTGCTATCAATCTCCTCACTCCTACTCTTGAGGAGGGCTGGATGGACAGCTGGCAACTTCAACCTGAAAAACAAGCACATACAGTATTGTCCACATTCATGCTCAGGTTGTACAAGCATCGATGGCTCAGCCCACAGAGTCATGGAGAGACATAACACAAGCTACCCCACCACGACAACGTATACCACGACAACGTACAGTCAGGACCAAAATTATTGGCAGTGGCACCCTCGATAAAGATGTGTTCAACGGCATCATGAACTTTACCAAGTACAAGGACATTTCAGCCAAAAACCTGGTTGCCTCCACTAGGAGGCTATAACTTGGCCGCAAGTGGCTCTTCCAGCAAGACAATACCCTAAAGCACACATAAAAATTGAAATGGTTAATTGACCACAAAATTAACATTTTGCAATGGCCATCTCGGTCTCCGGACATAAAATCCATTGAAAACCTGTGGTTTTAAAGTTAGGAGAGCGCAGTCCATAATCGCAGACGAAGGTTATCAAGGATCTGGAAAGATTCTGTATGGAGGAATGGTCTAAGATCCCTCCAATGTGTTCTCCAATCTCATGAAACATTTTAGAAAAGGCTCAGTGCCGTGTCCTTGCAAGGTGAGGTATTAAAAGACTGAAAACAAGGGTGCCAAAAAAGTTGACCCCTATCTTTTTGATAATCTTTTTATTACTTGTTAAACAAAATCTCATTCTCTGAGCAATTGTATTATTATAAAATAGTATCATAAAAAAAAAAAGTGGAGCATGCAATATAGCTCAGTATTTGTATAATTTATTTGATACAGTATTTTTTTCATCTTTATCAAGAGTGCCAATCATTTTGGACCTGACAGTAGCTGCAGCTCCAGTAGAGTTGATGACCACAAATATAATGTAAAGACTAACCTCTGGGGTCAATTCATAAAATGAATTGTAAAAACAGATTATCCTTCTCAGTGTGGATACAGTGAAAATACCCCTATTCTCACCTGTGGTGATGATTCAGTTCAACTGGTACTCACACTCAAAGAAGAAAAACCAAGGAGGTAAGATAGGCTCCAAAACATATACATTCTTTTGTTTCCTTTTTATAGTTTGAAAGTACCAGCAGAATTATTTATTATCTTACGCACTAGCCACCTGTCATCCAAGCCTTGACGCAAATACTGCTTTTCTGAGTATAGTACTAATTTATTTTAAAGGATTCTCTATGTGTGGCCAACTTCAACCAAGCAAAAATCTAATATCAACTGGGCTATTGCAAAAAAATATATATATATATATATATATGTTTCTTGTTCCTCCATCCTCCATCCTATCCCTTGTTGACTATGGTGACACCATCCACCATTGTGCCTCTAATACCCTGGAATTAGATTTGGCACTGGAGCTCCTTATCACACCCACCACTGTTCCCTCTATGAGGAATTTAGTCTACACTCTATGACGACATACACCAAATAAACTGTTTACACACTAATTTATGACAATCTACCACTCTAAACTCCTCAGGTCCTCTAACAGTCTATAGTCCTAATGTCATCATCCTTTGTGTCAAAAAGCATTTCTACACTCAGCTACACACCGGGTCATACAGTTGAAGTTGGAAGTTTACATACACCTTAGCCAAATACATTTAAACTCAGTTTTCACAATTCCTGACATTTAATCCTAGTAAAAAGTCCCTGTCTTGGGTCAGTTAGGATCACCACTTTATTTTAAGAATGTGAAATGTCAGAATAATAGTAGAGAGAAATATTTATTTCAGCTTTTATTTATTTCATCACATTCCCAGTGGGTCAGTGTCACGGATTCTGCCGAGGCTGCTCCTCCTCCTTGCTCGGGCAGGCTTCGGCGTTCATCGTCCCCGGAGTACTAGCTGCTGCCGATCGATGTTTCGGTGTTTGTCTTGTTCTGTCTTGAGTGGTTACACCTGTATGCTATTATGTTTGATTGTAGTCCCTATATTTACCCATGTCTCTCGTTTGGTAATTGTGTGTTATTGTTTTGTGTCTCGTATGGTCGGCATTGCTGTTGTCGTATGCGTATTTGTTTTCCTCCCTGTTAGGAGGTTTTGTTTTGTATGTTCTTTACTGACTAGTAAAGTACGTCTGCCAGTAGCTCTGTGTCCTGCGCTTGACTTCGCTCACTGCATACACGTCGCCCGTGACAGTCAGAAGTTTACATACACTCAATTATTATTTGGTAACATTGCCTTTAAATTGTTTAATGGTCAAACGTTTCGGGTAGCCTTCCACAAGCTTCCCACAATAAGTTGGGTGAATTTTGGCCCATTCCTCCTGACAGAGCTGGTGTAACTGAGTCAGGTTTGTAGGCCTCCTTGCTCGCACACGCTTTTTCAGTTCTGCCCACAAATTTTCTATAGGATTGAGGTCAGGGCTTTGTGATGGCCACTCCAATACCTTGACTTTGTTGTCCTTAAGCCATTTTGCCACAACTTTGGAAGAATGCTTGGGGTCATTGTCCATTTGGAAGACCCATTTGCGACCAAGCTTTAACTTCCTGACTGATGTCTTGAGATGTTGCTTCAATATATCCACATCATTTTCCTTCCTCATGATGCCATCTATTTTCATAACATAACGATGGTCATTATGGCCAAACAGTTATATTTTTGTTTCATCAGACCAGAGGACATTTCTCCAAAAAGTACGATCTTTGTCCCCATGTGCAGTTGCAAACCGTAGTCTGGCTTTTTTATGGCGGTTTTGGAGCAGTGGCTTCTTCCTTGCTGAGCGGCCTTTCAGGTTATGTCGATATAGGACTCGTTTTACTGTGGATATAGATACTTTTGTACCTATTTCCTCCAGCATCTTCACAAGGTCCTTTGCTGTTGTTCTGGGATTGATTTGCACTTTCCGCACCAAAGTACGTTCATCTCTAGGATGAGCGGTATGACGGCTGCGTGGTCCCATGGTGTTTATACTTGCGTACTATTGTTCGTACAGATGACGTGGTACCTTCAGGCGTTTGGAAATTGCTCCCAAGGATGAACCAGACTTGTGGAGGTCTACAATCTTTTTCTGAGGTCTTGGCTGATTTCTTTTGATTTTCCCATGATGTCAAGCAAAGAGGCACTGAGTTTGAAGGTAGGCCTTGAAATACATCCACAGGTACACCTCCAATTGACTCAAATTATGTCAATTAGCCTATCAGAAGCTTCTAAAGCCATGACATTATTTTCTGCAATTTTCCAAGAAAATGGTGATACACTGAATTATAAGTGAAATAATCTGTCTGTAAACAATTGTTGGAAAAATGACTTGTGTCATGCACAAAGTAGATGTCCTAACCAACTTGCCAGAACTATAGTTTGTTAACAAGACATTTGTGGAGTGGTTGAAAAACAAGTTTTAATGACTCCAACCTAAGTGTACGTAAACTTCTGACTTCAACTGTATATGCAACATAATTGATCTGACAAATATAGTGTCTAAAGTATAATTGAATGGTTAATTCCAAGACACTTATATTACCGTGTTGTCTGCCAAGTTGTGAGACAAAACAGTGCAGGAAGCTGATCTCCACCTTGGGGTTAACATAGCCCCTTACACGGCTGGTGGATAGTTGTCATGGAAACAACAATTACTGAAGTAAGTGCTAAAGAAATAATAATGATAAAACCGCTTACAATATAACAACAGTAGCATACAGTGGCATACAGTGGCATACAGTATCATGCACAATGAATTACATTTGTTTTGCCTGGGGTGTTGATAAACCTTATATAGACTGTGGAGCTTGGATAAGGCAATCATACCAGACAAGCACAGCCTTTTCTTTTGCGGAACACCATAATCAGGTCGCTCTTCCTCTCGCAGGTCCAGAAAGATTGCAGGCATTCTGCACCTGGCGAGATGGTTTGGGATAAATAGAAATATTACATTTTGCAGAAGATTTTGTGGAATAAGAAAAACTAAAAAGCCTGGGGGCAACAAAGAGAGGTAGCTGAAATAAAGGCAAAATGTGATGCAAATGTTGTAGTATATTCTCCATTATTAAACTCTTAACCCTCACCCCAACAATGATCATGCCTTAATTTTGAGAATTTGGTGAAAAATATTAATTTCTTCATGACCAAAAATGCTAACATTTTGTCTTCAAATACCCTGTTTTATCATGAGCAATGCCTGGATTAACAAAATAACATGAACAGATAGAACATTGCAGTATGATCAACTGCAACAACAACAAAAAAATCACATGGAAAGAAAATCGCATTTATTATAGCACTTATTTGGGTAAAAAGCATACTATTTGGGCAAAATATTGCTATGTTATGTTGACTTTCCATGTAAAATGTGTATCTAATGATTGTTATTAAAATATGTTCTATTTCATAATTTTCTTAGCCAGATAAGGTAATATTATCTGTTAGCCTTGTTCTCAATATATTATTTTTTCTTAATACCTATATTGTCACTATATCTGTCAAATAACTAAATAATATTGTACTTCACAGGCTACTGTGGAATTGTAATGGTTATAATGACATTTACTTTTTTTTCAATGGACTGCCAGCGTGAGAAATGGAACCTCCGCTGTTTCTGGTTCTCATTTCTTGGCCGGAACTCAGGTTTCTTAGAGACAGAAGTAAACATAATTAAGAAACATCATGAACACAGTCTGAATGGTGACATCTTAAAGGCATTACCGCTGTAGAACACAATTCTGGGATACTGGAGCTAAGATGGTTGACAGTTTAGCTACCAATTGGATGCTGGAAGACATCACCCACAAGCTTGACCCAAGACAGTTTGGATGCAGAAAGGGCAGGTCAACGACAGACGCCTTGGTCAGTCTCCTAGACATGATGTCAAATCTATTGGTGCAAGTAAGACCATTTTATATACACTATAATAACAGCAGATTTTGCCGAAGCCATCAACAAAGTTGACCTTACAGTGGTAACAATGTGCCTGATTCAGCTAGGAGTCAGAGTCCCTTACCCCCTGGGTCTGTAGCTTCATCTTCAACAGGAAGCAGAGGGTGAGGTATTAAGACACCCTTTCATCTTGGCAACATCTGATCTGTGGGGTAGAGCTCTGCTACCCGACGCTGGGTATGGCCTGTTTTTTTAAATAATTAACTAGGGTACGGGCTGGGCGCGGGTATCATTTTCAAGAATGATTAAATTGATCACTTACATTTTGAAGCTGAGACGTTTGTTCCCTCCTGCTCTGCTGTGCAGTGTCTCTGTACAGTCACATCTTAACATCATAACATGCTGTCAGAAGTGATTCAACCTAGTCAAATATTAAATATATACATTACCAGTCAAACGTTTGGACACACCTACTCATTCCAGGGTTTTTCTTTATTTTTACTATTTTCTACATTGTAGAATAATAGTGAAGACATCAGAACTATGAAATAACACTTATGGAATCATGTAGTAACCAAAAAAGTGTTAAACAAATCTAAATATATTTTAGATTCTTCAAAGTAGCCACCCTTTGCATTGATGACAGCTTTGGACACTCTTGGCATTCTCTCAACCAGCTTCATGGTTGAGAGAACTTTTAACAGGTGTGCCTTGTTAAAAGTTAATTTGTGGAATTTCTTTCCTTCTTAATGCGTTTGAGCCAATCATTTGTGTTGTGACAAGGTAGGGGTGGTATACAAAAGATAGCCCTATTTGGTAAAAGGCCAAGTCCATTTTATGGCAAGAACAGCTCAAATAAGCAAAGAGAAACGACAGTCCATCATTACTTTAAGACATGAAGATCAGTCGCAAAAACCATAATAATATAATATAATAATATGCCATTTAGCAGACGCTTTTATCCAAAGCGACTTCCAGTCATGCGTGCATACATTTTTGTGTATTGGTGGTCCCGGGGATCGAACCCACTACCTTGGCGTTACAAGCGCCGTGCTCTACCAGCTGAGCTACAGAGGACTGTGCTAAATGGCCAAATGTAAAATTGGCCCAACATCTCACCCTTAGTCTGGACTGTCTGTATGATCAAGCGCTATGATGAAACTGGCTCTCATGAGGACCGCCACAGGAAAGGAAGACCCAGAGTTACCTCTGCTGCAGAGGATAAGTTCATTAGAGTTAACTGCACCTCAGATTGCAACCCAAATAAATTATTCACAGAGTTCAAGTAACAGACACATCTCAACATCAACTGTTCAGAGGAGACTGCGTGAAACAGGCCTTCATTGTCGAATTGCTGCAAATAAACCACTACTAAAGGACACCAATAAGAAGAAGAGACTTGCTTGGGCCAAGAAACACTAGCAATGGACATTAGACCGGTGGAAATCTGTCCACTAATGGTTTGGTTAGCTAAACTAGCAAGTCTGTTTGTTTGGTTACCACAGCAACTACTGTAGCTATCTAGTAAACTTGCCAGCTACTTCAGTGGATGTTGAACGTGTGGGTCTTGAGATCAATTGAGTCAGATTAAAAGCAATGTATTTATTGATCTGAGGCCAGGGATAGCCAATCCAGATTCAAATCCCCTAAAATGACCAACTCCGAGGACAGAAAAGGTGATAAACACTCAGATATAGCACCAATAGCATCTGCCATGGCAGCGGGGGGGCAACAAATAAATGTGTATTCTGGTTTACGGACAAAGCTACAACCAGGAGCTCAAATTTCTTGCGAACAGAAATATTCAAAGTTCGGGATGCCATGAAATTCGATGTTACATATATGGCCTCCCCCTTTCTGTAATCTGTCACATCTAAATACATTATAATAATTTACTTTAATGTCTTTATCAGAGACAGAACCATTTAACCATGTTCCGAGAGAACCAGAATGTCAGGACACGAGTCCTGTACCCAAATGTCAATTGTATCCATTTTTGAAATCATACAAGCCCCCTAAGAGATTTAAAGTCAGAGGGGGTATTCATCTCATTCACATAAGAGCTAACAGGCATAGGGTCATCTGCAGCTATTTATTGAGTGAGCTGAGACTTTGCCAAGGTCCCTGGCCAACCATGTGAGAGTAGAGCAGACTGAGAATTTGACAGACCTCCCTCAAGTCGCTGGATGCAGGGGCTGGGGCAGGAACTGGGTGAGCAGCGTTGACAGAGCTCAGTCTACCTGGATGTAGCTCCCGCAAAAGGAGTGGAGCTGCTGCAGGGGACCGGAGTGGCTGCCGATGATCAATTCTGAGTGTGCACAGGAGGCCTTGGTGTGCCTCCTGTTGCAGGGTTGGGGCTCCAAACTCTCTGCATATGAGGACTGATGATATGAATCATACATGGTGTGGACTGCACTACTCTTAACAGTGTTTTGCCAGACCCTAAGGTAGTGGTCAGTGCTGTGTGGTAACATGGGAGGGAGGTTGTGGGGGGAATTGAAAAGGGTGGTGTGGAGGGCAGTGTGGCCAGCGATGCTCCAAACTCTGCGTGGGGCCTCTGTGACTGCGTACGGCTTGGGCATAGCTTAGCGTATCTGCATGCAGTTCCTGGGAGACAAGTGGTGGAGGGTGGTGTGGGGGGCAGTGTTGCTGGCTGTTCTCCAGTCTCTGTGAGGCGCCACCGGATACAGGTCTAAAGGAGCATCTGATTTGTCTCAGGGAGTTGGTGGCTGGTTTGCTGCTCCTGTGGGGTGAGGTGGACTGTCCACCCAGAGCAACATCATTTAATGTCCTGGCAAAGGTGGGGACAGCCTCTTTGAACAAGTGTACATTATCATACAGACAGTCCAGACTAAGGGTGAGATGTTGGGCCAATTTTACATTTGGCCATTTAGCACAGTCCCGAGAGAGGGTGGCATTTATCCTCTCGATGGTGGCAGGGTGAAAATCTCTCATCCGGAGCAGGGTGGACATTACAATCTTCTCCATCACCCTCCCAAGTGATGTGGCCACCCTCTCCTGTTGAGCATGCAGGTCATTGGTTAAAGTATGTACAATGATAAGGCTCGGTGAACCAAGCTGGGCCACGGTCATGTACTCCATGGCTCTCTCAGATGTGGGGCACCATAACTTTGCCACCACTTTATTTTGTATGAATTTTCCATTGGAGTCCATCATCAAAACAATGTCAGGCTTCTCTAAGGCCTGTGGAGGATGGCAGGAGTGGGAGCAATCACAGGCCGTGAGATTGGGATGGAGGGGGTCAGCTGGGTTGGCGGATTGATTGGTTGGATGGTTGGGTTGGTCATTGTTCAACAGTTTACTGGGTCTTAGGTTTTTACTGGACTCTTTAAGGAGTGGGTGGTGGTGGCTGACCAATTCCTGCCTTAGATCTTGTAGCTCCTTCTGCAGGTCCTGGGGATGGCTTATATTGACTGTTGTGGACAGTTCCTCTCATACTCTGTGCACTTCATCCTGAGGAACTGGTTGTCCTCCTCAACGCTCCTGATAGCATACTGTAACTCCCGGATCTCCTCCCTATGCTGACGCACCAGGCTGACCTCCTCCTCTCTGAGATGCTGTGATACTGCAGGTGTCACATGTGAGAGTGGCATGATGAGGGCTATGTCTGCTGCAGGCACGGGAAGGAGATGGACACTGGGGAGTACATCCTGGGACACAAAGGAAGTGGAGGCCGTTGTAGGCAGTTCTGGTGGAGAGGTTTTGAGTTCGGCAACAAGAGGTTTAATTTGATTAAAGTACTGGACAAATGTATCCAGACTGGCCTCTGAACCTTGAACCATCACAGTGCCGTTATTATAAATATTAATGTTAAATTTGGGGGTGGAATCAATGTACAATTGCCAAATGTTTCTGTTTTCTGACATTTTAAGTTCATTGTTGGCCTTGTGGAGAGCTGTGTGCCAAGCATTAGGATCATCTGTGTAGAACAGAATGAAGTCTGCCCTCAAAGTCACTGGGGATTCTCTTAGCAATGTCTTTTAAAATGTTCTGGATAAGTGATGGCAAGGTCTCTGAAACAATGCTTAGAGAATGCACCCATCTTCATGGTAACCTCTTTGAACAATGCACTCTGCTCTAGAATGATGTGCATGTCCCTCTAAATGAAAGCACTTATTTAAAGTGGAACTGACAGCATTTTAACATGAAATCTTATTAAAATCGGTTCCCCCCTGGAAGAATATGACACCTTTTTTGTACATTTTCCGACAAGCAAGCACGTTTTCATAAATTCATAGAACGTTTGGGAATTATGTATAGTAAGGCATTTGGGGAAATTCTATAGCAATATAGTGGGAAAGCGACCACGCGTTTGGACAATTAATAGACAAAAAAAAACATCTGTCTTGTCCAGGACCACACTCGGCACAGACCGGTTCACCATAGCCAATCAGAGCTACAGTATGCCTATATGCAAATAAGCCATTTGCCACATAGGCCTGCCATCATTCACTTTGAACTGGACTGTGTGTTTACAGGCAGTAGCAACAGCACACATTAGATCATTAGAAGGCATTGACCAAAAGCCACAAAATACACCTGAATGTATTTCTGCAAATATGTAAATACCACGGGAGTCATCTTACATTTGGGAACTTCACGGTCATATTGATCAAACAACCATGAAAAGGTAGGCTCTCTCTCCTTCAGTTATGCACATCAACAACAACAAGATCAACAACTAATGCTAGTCAGAGCAAGATGAGCAAAAAATCTAATGAGGGAACATTAGATAAACCCTCTCAAACTTTTCCAGCTAGTTGGCCGTCAGAATTACACTGATGAACGATGTGTAATAGTAGCCTGCTCATCCTTCTGCAGCTTGCCTGCCAATGCATGCTTGTCCCAACCCAAGTTTTGACAACTGATTGGGAACTTCCCTGACTGCCGCCCATTTGATCGATGCCAAAATAGTTTTGATTGACAACTAAGGGTGCGGTCATAAATTGCATCCAATGTGTCAGAGAGCCTCTTGGTCGTTCCTAAATTCAGAATGTTGTCAGATTGTCTGTTCAGATCGCACACTGCACTATTGACACTCGACGCTCTGGCCGAGGAGTAGGGTTGATCCGAGCATTCCTCACAACGGCAGTCAAGCACCCAGGCTAACTGGCTAAAGTTGGCTAGCTTGCTAGCTATTTCCAGACACAAATGAGAGAACACCTCACTCTGGCCATTTTAGGAGCCTGAAATAGGAGTAGATAGCCTGAGTGAATTAACGAACACACCCTGGATAACAGTCCATCAAGTTCAGCATAGCTAGCAAAGCGATTCACATTTCTTGCTAACTAACCAAATTACACCTGCATCTCTAGCTGTAGCCACGGAAAAACGTTATGAGGGGTAAAAGTAGGTCACTCACCCACTCCTCCAATGACATTACATCCTCCCAGCAGCTCGCTAACTAACGTTAGGCTCTGTGTTTTCAGCTTGCTAAATAAATAGATACGCTAGCCACTTTTTATTTTATTTTTTATTGTATTGACATTCCCAGCCTTAGTTACATTCGTCCGTTTTTGTCCAAAATATTGAGTAATTAAAACTAAAACAGTGCATCCCGAATGGGTGGAGGCAGCAAACAATGTACCAGGCAAGCTGTGATTTACAACCTGATAGCAATATTTTTTGGACTAACAAGAAATGTATTGGTGAATTATATTCATCATGCATTGAACTGCATCCATCTATACTGCCAACAATGCCTTACTGTACATCATGGAATTTTGAGTTTAATATAACCTATTTTTAAAACCTCTTATTAGGTTGGTTTTGTAGAATAAACCGGGAATTTGATATTTTTTACTGATATTATTGTGGGGTTCTATTTTCTCATAATTGGATCTGTATGTGATGAATAGCTTAGAAGGAATGCATTAATGATAAGCATAGGTTTGTACTATACTGATATACATTGTTTCACATAACAGGCTGTGATTCATGTAAGGAACGTTAGGGGGTAGGACAGATAAGACTTGTATTTCTTACAGATACGAACACTGCCTCTTTGTTGTCTGTGAACCGTTGTCTGTGAACCGTCCTTGAACGAAGGAACGTACAGTCTTTTGGGTGCTAACTCCACAGGTTGTTATGATAAAAACTTATGCCTGGCAACAGTGTGCAACAAGTGTGAGCGCCAAGGGGCTGGGACCAGCCGGTGCGCCAACGGATAGGCTGAGTAAGTCTAAACCACGCTCAGTCTCTACTCTGATTGGCCAGCAGGGAGTGGGAAATCTCTGTCAGAGTATTTGAAGAAGAACCTGTAACAATGGATTAGTTCTCTGAGTGCCCTGCGTGGTATTTCAGTGGACCCGTATATACAAACATCATATTTACCATTGAAGGTTTTGCATTAATTAAAATACTAGTATATCTTAGAAGTCGTGTTGACCTCTTTTGTTCCTAATACCAGATTTGAATTGACGCAACTTAACATTATGATTGTCTGTTTGTTTCATATCTGCAAAGTAGTTAAAACGCTGTCAGTTCCACTTTAAATAATGCACCTATAGATACATTCACTTTTTAAACAATGCATTTTTATGAATAATAAAAATAGATATTAAATGTTTTTCAATGAAATTACACATAAATCAAGATACTTTCTCAATGTTCATAATGTTCCTCCCTTCCATGTGCTCTTTTGCTTGTTTGTTCGTATGAATGCTTGTTTCCCTATCAAGACCTGAACTATCCTTCCTCTTTCTCCCTCTGTTGTTTTGTGTTTGTTTATTTTTGTCCTAATTCTTCTTGTTGGGTTTATAATGCCCCAATTCCATTCCTGCTTGTTTTCTTCTTCTTCTATGGTATATTGGCGATCACACAATTTAATGTGAATCCCGCCACCTACTGTGCGGGATGGAAACAGGATTCCCAAAAATGGAACAAAATACCCCGCCACCCAAAAAACTACCAAAAAATAAAGAAATTATTAAGTCCCACAATAATGTCCAGTTTCTTAGACTTCTTTGAGACTTGTGCCGTACAGTTTATAACACCACAAAATCCACATTTTTAACAAACTATTTTGACTGGCAGCAAACATTTACTAAAGGCTGTGGTGCATCCACTACCATATCTTCACTAGCATCACTTGTTTTCTCAATTATTTTAATAGCCTCCGCATAGGAGATTCGATTGACCGCTCTAACTTTTGCCACCTCAATCTCCTTCACCCTTTCAGGGCACTCCAGGAACTCGGGATCGTGATCCCCACCACAATTGCAACACTGTCGTCCTTCTACACACCGTTCTTCAATATACTCTGTCCGTCTGCACACACTTGAAACATGGCCAAATCCTTTACAATTCTTACACTGCATTGGTTTGGGGGCGAAAGCTCTTACAGTGTATCTTACATAACCAAGCTTCACATGCGTAGGTATTTGCTCTTTATCAAAAAACAACAGGACCGACAGACTTTCTTATTTTTCTCCATTCACCCAGTGGGTCAGACGCCGGGCACCAACCACACCAGGAATTCTCTTCAGGTATTCAACCTGAACATCCGTCTTCACCCCTGAAATGACTCCTTTGACGGGTGCTCTACTCCAAAGTTCAAAACACAAAACTTCTGTTGTCCGGATTCTTTTGAGGCTCACTGAAATCTTCCTCTGTTCTTCAGAAATACAATACATCAAAATAAGACCACTCCTGGTCACTCTGACAGACTCCACTTTTCCCATCGCATGATTCACCACTTTCGACACCTCAAACGGGTCTCCCACTTATGCATCCTTACTCAACAAACGCATCCCAACAAGAAGCGATTCATTATCATTCATACACATCCTCCACTCCAATTTTATACAATTTCCTTTTTGTTAGTTTTCGATACTACTGTTGTCCATTCAGAACATTAGTCTTCACCAATTTTGCTCGACGCGCTGCTTGATTCTAACTCAGCATCCACTTCCGCCATTTCTTAAGACTCCGTGTGCATCCATTAGTATGGTGGCTCTTGCTGCACAAACAGTAATTTACCGTACACAACTTGCCGACTGGCTTGTTCTGTGTGTGTGTTGTGAATTGTTCTCTGCTAATTACCCTGCAGGGTTCTTTCTTGTTCTTTCCCCTGCAGAGTGTAAGAGTATCGTGGTGGGCTTTCCACTACGTTCAGACATTAATTTTGGAGTTCCTTAACGGAGTTACTCCATCATATGGTGCTGTTTTTGCTGCTTGGATATTAAACCGGCTAGGTAATATTGCAGTTGGCGTAAAACAAAAAGAAAAACATATAAATCAAATCCATGACCTGGTTGCTGTTTTTTGTCTGTCTGTTTTCCCCCCACACAGGTCTTCCCTGGTTCTTGCAGAGGTACTGGGTAATTTATCGCTCACCGGTTTCCTATTCCTCCAAGCGGGTCACGACAAAAGCTCTCCCAGGGCGTCGGACCCCTCCTCCGTGGCCTTGTTGGCTTGGCTGAGCTTATGGCTTCCCTTTGTGACAGGTGTGATGGTGGCATGACCCCTGGGGACCCGCATACCTCGTGTATGCACTGCCTGGGTTTGAGCCACGCAGAGAGGGCAGTGGAGCACCCTACTGGATGCCTGTTTTGTGTGGTGTTCTCAGAATGCTGCGCCTGGCGCGATTGGAGGCCATGCGCGAGTGGGTCGGCCAGGCTCGGGCTCAGGCTGGGGACGAGCTCCCTCCCTCAGGAGTGGTGCGCCAGCGAGCTGTTAGTCCCTCTACTGGGCCCAGTACCCCTCACAGGAAGCGTGGCCGGAGCCACCGCAGGCAGAGCCCATATGCTGACAGTCCTGGACGGGGGCGGGAGTCGGACCACTGGGACCACCTTGAACGGAGGGCGCATGCCCTGCGTCAGGAGGTTGATAGCTTCGGTGGCGATGACAGCTGTTCACTGTTGGCCAGTGATAGGCTGTTCCTGGGGGACGATGCTGGCACGGTTCACCACCGTGAGCGGGGCTATCAGGCTGACAGGCCATTAGAAGCCGGCAGCGGGGCTTCATCGCCCCCAGCGGCTCGAGAGGCTATGAGGAGCCTACTCACTTGGGTAGCCACTGCACTGGACATCAAACTTGTGGACAGTGATGCTGCAGGCCTACCTGTAGACTCTGTTGCCCCAGCTGCAGGAGGGCACAGAGGAGTTCCTCCGGGAAGCGATGGAGGTGTCTCGCCTGCTTTCCCTGCTCCAGAGGGATGTGGCCCACGCCAACGGATGGGCCATGGCGCAGGTGGGTACCTCCCGGCACCATCTCTGGCTGGCCCAATTCCATCTGATGACATTCTGGAGCAGACCGATAAGGTTCGTAGGGACCGGGAAACCCTGAGACGGTTCATGCCGCCTCCTCAGGCCCCGGGTCCAAGGCAGACGGACCGTCGCCACCTACCTGCACCCGAACAACGGTGGGGTCCCTCTACTGCCCCATCGCCTCGTGCTGAGCGATGACAGCGGGGAGGGGCACAGCGTGCAGTGAAGCAACAATCTGTCAACTGTCACCACCATAGGGACATGCCTGGTGGACCCAGGTGCTCGGGGCGCCAGAGGAGAGGAAGGCCCCGGCAGGAACCCTGACACACCCTTAACCGGCCTCGGCCGCTTCTCCCGGTCTCAAAGGGCAAAGTGGGAGGAGGGTGTGGAGTCCCCCTGGGTGTTGTCCACAATACTCGAGGGGTACCGACTCCAATTCTGGTGCCGGCCCCCATCCTTCAGGGGCCTTCGTGTCACCACGGTGGCTGACATCAGAATGGCTAGGTGGGTTCTACTCCACTTATTTTGTGGTCCCTTAAAGATGGTTTTGACCGATTCTGGACCTCCGCAACCTCAATGGGTACTTGAAGGTACTGAGGTTCCACATGCTGTCCCCAGCCCGAGTGTTGCAGGCTGTGTCCAGGGACCAGTGGTTTGTGACGCTGGACCTGAGGGATGCATACTTCCATGTTCCTGTTCACACAGCTCATTGGCAGTACCTCCGATTTGCTTTCGAAGGGACTTCTTACGAATTCATGGTTCTTCCCTTCGGCCTCTCCTTGGCACCCCGCACTTTCACAAAGTGCATGGACGCTGTCCCGAGGATTGTTGATCCTCAATTACCTGGACGATTGGCTGATTTGTGCCCCGACCAGGACCCAGGTCCTGTCAAACAGAGACACGCTCCTGACCCACATTGGCGGGCTGGGCATCTGACGCCCACCTAGAGGGTGGCCTTCATTGGCATGGAACTGGACTCACTCCTCATGAGAGCACGCCTGCCAGGCGATCTTAACTTGCCTCGACCACTTTCGGCAGGTGGTATCCGCCCTGACCTGCCAATGCCTGTTGGGCTTGCTGACGGCGGCCTCGTTGCTGATTTACTGGGCCTGCTCCATCTCCGTCCTCTTCAACGGTGGTTCAACTCCCACCGGCTGCACCCGAAGCGCCACCGCCAGCTGCGGGTGACCGCACAGTGCCTCAGGGCATTTTTGTGGTGGCGCTGTCGCTTCTTTCTCTCAGGTGGGGTGGAGATGCTGAGGATATGCCGCCGGGAGCTGGTCAGCACTGATGCCTCCTAGATTGGCTGGGGGGTGACCAAGGGCAGGTCGGCCAGCGGCTGTTGGCTACCCCCTTGGAGCGGCAGGTACATCAATACACTAGCGCTCCGAGCTGTACTGCTGGCCCTGCGGTCTTTCCTTCACAGTGGTGGCTTACATCAACCATCAGGGTGGACTGAGGTCCCACCGTCTCCATTTTATGGCACGGGTGCTCCTTCTCTGGGCTCAGGGACATCTAGCAACTCTACGCACAGTGCACGTACCTGGCATCCTGAATGTGGCAGCGAATATGCTCTCGAGGGAGGGCCTGCCACCTTGTGCCTCAGGGCATTTTTGTGGTGGCGCTGTCGCTTCTTTCTCTCAGGTGGGGTGGAGATGCTGAGGATATGCCGCCGGGAGCTGGTCAGCACTGATGCCTCCTAGATTGGCTGGGGGGTGACCAAGGGCAGGTCGGCCAGCGGCTGTTGGCTACCCCCTTGGAGCGGCAGGTACATCAATACACTAGCGCTCCGAGCTGTACTGCTGGCCCTGCGGTCTTTCCTTCACAGTGGTGGCTTACATCAACCATCAGGGTGGACTGAGGTCCCACCGTCTCCATTTTATGGCACGGGTGCTCCTTCTCTGGGCTCAGGGACATCTAGCAACTCTACGCGCAGTGCACGTACCTGGCATCCTGAATGTGGCAGCGAATATGCTCTCGAGGGAGGGCCTGCCACCTTGGGACTGGAGCCTACCTTCCCAGGTGGTGCAGCACCTGTGGGACAAGTTTGGGAGGGCGCAGGTGGACCTGTTTGCCTCCATGGGCAATGCACACTGCCCCCTGTGGTACTCCATGTCGGAACCACCAGGGCCTCTGGGCTTGGATGCTCTGGCTCACAATTGGCCAGGGCTGGAGCTTTATGCATTCCCCCCTTTTACCCTGATCCAGGCTGTGCTGGACAGGACCAGGATGGCAGAGCATCGTCTGCTGCTGGTGGCCCCATACTGGCCCAGACAACCCTGGTTCAGCCTTCTCCTGTCCCTGTTGTCTGGGACACCTTGGCAACTGCCCCTGAGACCCGACCTGCTGTCTCAGGCCGGGGGAACTCTGTGGCATCCGAGACCGCGCCGCCTCAGTCTGTGGGCTTGGCCACTGAACGGCACCAATGGTCCATGTTAGGACTACAGGAGGGCGTAATTAACACCATGAAGAGTGCAAGGCCACCGGCTACAACCGCGGCATACCAGTTGCGCTGGTGGTTGTTCTGCTCTTGGTGCACTGGTATTGAGGTTGTGCCCGAGTCATGCGGGGTACAGTATGTCCTCCAATACCTGCAGTCTCACTTGGATGAGGGCTTGGCAGCCTCTACATTGAGAGGGTATTTGGCCGCTATATTTGCCTGCAATGTGGGGTGCCGGAGGATGGCTGCCCCCTAACCAATTGTGCTATTATGTGTGTTTTTTCGCGTTATTTGTAATATATTCTGTACATAATGTTTCTGCCACCATCTCTTATGACCAAAAAGAGCTTCTGGATATCAGGACAGGGATTACTCACCTCGTATTGGACAAAGAGTTTTTCTTCAACGAGTCAGACGCGAAGGATATTCTACAGATTTGCATGAGAAAGAGACGGAGATATCATGGACGTAGGTCGGGGTGCCTTGTAAGGATCCGACGGCGAGCGAGTAATCTGCCTCTTCCATCAGTCCTATTAGCCAACGTACAATCATTGGAAAACAAAATGGACGACCTAAGATCAAGGATATCCTACCAACGGGACATTAAAAACTGTAATATCTTATGTTTCACTGAGTCGTGGCTAAACGACGACATGGATAACATACAGCTGGCGGGATATACGCTACATTGGCAGGAAAGAACGGCTGACTCCGGTAAGACAAGGGGTGGCAGTCTGTGTATATTTGTAAACAACCGCTGGTGCACGAAATCTAATACTAAGGAAGTCTCGAGGTTTTCTCGAGTATCTCATGATAAGCTGTAGACCAGGGAGGAGGTCAGAGACTTGGCCGTGTGGTGCCAGGATAACAACCTCTCCCTCAATGTGATCAAGACAAAGGAGATGATTGTGGACTACAGGAAATAAAAGAGGACTGAGCACGCCCCCATTCTCATCGACGGGGCTGTAGTGGAACAGGTTGAGAGCTTCAAGTTCCTTGGTGTCCACATCACCTCCTGAACAGCTAATCATGGCTACCTGGACTATTTGCATTGTCCCCCCCACCCCACCCCCTCTTTTACGCTGCTGCTACTCTGTTTATTATCTATGCAGTCCTTTTAACTCTATCCACATGTACATATTACCTAAATTACCTCGACTAACCGGTGCCCCCACACATTGACTCTGTACCAGTACCCCTGTGTATAGTCTCCCTACTGTTATTATATTTTACTGCTGCTCTTTAATTATTATTATTTTATTTTTTACTTATCTATTTTTTACTCAACACTTTTTTTCTCAAAACTGCATTGTTGGTTAAGGGCTTGTAAGTAAGCATTTCACTGTAAGGTCTACACCTGTTGTATTCGGCGTATCTGGCAAATAAAATGTGATTTGATCCCTTGGTCTCCAGGTTTATGAAGGGGGTTCGTCGCCTGCGTCCAGCTAGGACCCGCTCAATGGCGAGCTGGGATCTGGATGTGGTCTTGGCAGCTTTGGCAAAGCCGGCTTTCGAACCATTGTAGTCTGCCTCCCTGAAACACCTATCTATGAAGGTGGTTTTCTTGGTAGCGATTACTTCCATGAAGAGGGTGGGTGAGCTCCATGCTTTTTCGGTAAGTTCTGAGTGCTACCGGATGGACCTCGGTGGGAGGAGTATATCTCTGCCCCAACCCTTCATTCCTCCCAAAGGTTCTGTCAGACAGGCATGTGAACATCCCTTTTATCCTGTCTGAATATGACCCCCCGGCAATGGCGGGGGAGTCTGGGCCTCCCTCCGGCATGCTGTGCCCTGTGCAGGCACTGGCTGCCTGTGTGGAGCAGACAGGGTCAGTGAGAACAACAGACAAGCTCTTTGTCTGCTATGGTGAGAGAGTCCTGGGGGCTGGGCTATCAAAGCAGAGGCTCTCTCACTGGATCGTAGACATGATTACAACAGCATACCGTCTGGCTGGCAGGCCAGTGCTGGGATCTGTGGTGGCACATTCAACACGAGGTGTGGCTGCGTCCTGAATCCTCCACTCTTCCATCCTCCTCTCCTCTGTGGCCCAGGAACAGATAAGTGGTCAAGGGTGTCAACAGAGACGGATGAGCACGTGAGACACCACTTACAATTTGTTTCTGGTACAATGAAAGTCAATGAACTAAGCAGATCAGACCCAGCTGCTATTGCATTGGTGCCTATGAGAGAGCCACCCCGTTAAGCAGACCGGAACATACCATTTAAAAAAATTATAAACGGCCGGAGTAAGACATCTTCATTTATCCACCATCTTTGGTGTCAATTCGTTAGCAGGCAAACCTAAGGGGTGAACGTTATTTATAATAAGTAAGGGTTACATGGAGAAAATTGGACCTCTCTGAAATGAAAATGGATGCCCCTCCCTTCAGCAAAATCAATTTTACGAAAACCATCCCTGAACGCTTGAAAAAAAACAAAAGTGACCCTCCCCTAAACCCAAAACAATAATGAAAACAAAGTGGATAGCAGAGAACATGTCTACCGTTTACCCTCACTTCTTGGACAGACCAGAGCCTTAGATATGCAGTTTTAGAAACTGTTATTCATCTTGTAAGCATTACATGGCAACGCAGGAATTTTGATAGCACACATGGCTGTGGGTTCGCAGACCACCGTGGACAAGAGTAGGGGTGGAAAGATCTCCTTTATAGTAAAAGCATTGCATGAATTAATCATCGTATTTGCAGGTCAGAGGAAAAATTGCCTTTCATAAACATTTCATGCAATTCTACATCATTTTAGCAGAATCTTTCTTAATATCACACAAATTACAGGCTAAGAATGGACAAAGAAATAGGCCTTTGTTCATATTATCATATTTCTCCAATGCCAAATCAGTGTGTCTTGTTTGCAACAAAACTGTCCCTGTTTGCAAATAATTAAATCTGAGACGTCATTAGGAATCTGAGCATTGTACTTTCAAAAGTTACGCCTATTTTTATATTTTTTACATTTTTTAGTCATTTAGCAGACGCTCTTATCCAGAGCGACTTACAGGAGCAATTAGGGTTAAGTGCCTTGCTCAAGGGCACATCGACAGATTTTTCACCTAGTCGGCTCGGGGATTAGAACCAGCGACCTTTCGGTTACTGGCACAACGCTCTTACCCACTAAGCTACCTGCCGCCCCCTTTCCACCCCAGACAGAGTAGGCATACCGACGCAGAAAAATTTAGGCTTTAACTGCTGGCTACTCTTCTTCAGAAAAATGTAAGCTTTAACTGCTGGCTACTCTTCTTCCGTGGCTTATTAACCCAATAATATAAGGTCACAAGTGTTTAACTGTCTGGGTTACTTTAAACATATTCTATTGTACAGAGAGAGAGTGAATAGCTTAATGTATCGATAGTGACATAATTATATTACTTCCCAAGCAAAGTCAATTTTTTGTCCCCTCGGCTATAGAAGGTGGTAGCTCAGCCTCTGAATGTCAAAGAAACGAAACAATGATATCCCCATGTGTCTTCCCTGAGTTATAGATCACTTTATAAACTGGGTGGTTTGAGCCCTGAATGCTGATTGGCTGACAGCCGTGGTATATCAGACCGTATGCTACGGGTAAGACAAAACATGTATTTTTTATTACGTTGGTAACCAGTTTATAATAGCAATAAGGCACCTGGGGGTTTGTGGTATATGGCCAATATACCACAGCCCATCTGGCTTTATTGCTTAATTATATAACCGGATCCATTTTATTTTCTTCAAAATCTTAAAGCTGCAATATGTACCTTTTTGGGAGACCAGACCAAATTCACATAGAAATGTGTATTATAGATCTGTCATTCTCATTGAAAGCTATTCTAAGACGTGGTAGATCTGTTCTATGTGCTCTATTTCTATGCTTCCTCTTCTTAAGTTTCGTTTTGTGCATCTTTTACTTTCTGTTTTGTACACCCGTTTCAAACAGCTGAAAATACAACATTTTTGGTTATGGAAAATATATTTCACAGCGGTTTAAATGGTACAATGATTCTCTACACTATACTCGTTTGTTTTGTCACAAACTGATATTAGGCGAACTATTCGAATTTTAGCAACCAGGAAATGGCGGCTCGATTTCTGCATAGTGCATCATTAAGCTAAGAAGGGGGTAGGCCTGTGCTTTTTGACATTTTCTTGAATAAAAAGGTAGGCCTATGGCATACCCTCTCATAACCCCTCAATTCGAGTCTTGGTCTTAACTTAACAGCTCTTCACTGACACTGAGATAGGCTATTTAAAGAGTGCATGGTGGGTGGAGGAACTGACAGACAAATCTATGGATAGAGCAGCCTATAGCCTAATTTCATCTGTCAAACAGGAAGGCCAACCTCTTATTTCTTAAATAGGAAGAAATATGCTCCAACACAAAGCCCTCTTGTTGTTAGTGAAGTCTAATGTCAAATTAAGATGGTTGAAATGAATTATGCCTACTCGAATTTGCCTACTTTCAGCACCATGAGCTGTCCATCTCCGATTGATTGTTCCGCCACTGCTTCAAGTTTCAGCACCACAATGTAAGTTACTCGAATCTGGCTTATTGTGAGGTCAATAACTCTGTTGACCTCCAGTCCTCCTTTTCATCTTCCTGCTCTCCTTCTCAAACTGAACAAAACATAGGCTAAAGGCTAGTTCGCTTGCAAGATAGTGATATTTTTTGGGACTAGGCCTAATAAATAAAACAATTCGGAGTGAGTAGCTACACTGTTTGTATTCTGCCATATTCCCAGTCACCTTGCCATGGTTAAATGCAGTGGTTCGCGCTTTCAGTTTTGCACGAATGCTGCCATCTATCCACGGTTTCTGGTCAGGGTAGGTTTTAATAGTCACAGTGGGCACAACATCTCCTATACACTTCCTGATAAACTCAGTCACCGTTTCAGTGTATTTGTCTAAATTATTTTCGCAAGCTACTCGGAACATATCCCAGTCCGTGTGATCAAAACAATATTGAAGCGTGGATTCCAATTGGTCAGACCAGCATTGAATAGTCTTTAGGATTGGAGTTGCCTATCTGTTATAGATCAAAGGAAAAGTAGCATATCGTTTTTAAATGTGTGCATGCTTTTTTACTCCGACCATAAAAGAGCTGATTCAAAGCAGGTGTGGCAGATATCAAAACTCTTCCGCGGTAGGATACACTTCTGCTTCCTTGCCAAAAGGAGACTATTGAGGAGGGGAGGACTGTCTTCCATTTGCCTACTAACGAATTGACACACTCGACCGAGAAACACTATTTTCACGCCACTTCGATACGGAAGTGACTTTCTCGTAGCAAGTCAGGAGAACTTACGCAGCAGGTTAGGATAATTAACGTAGCAGGTTATGAAAATCACTTCTAATCGAAGTGTGTCCCCTCCTTGACCATTCGACCACTTAAATAGGTTTCCGGGTCATGGAGGAGAGGACAGACTTTTGCCCAAATTAGAAAACCCCTCTGAGTATTCTCCCCTCCTTGATGACCTACTTCAGCAGAGGATGCACAATAATATCCTCTCGGCAGCAAGCGCAGAAATGTTTTCAGGAGCAACTAAAAAAACAACTTCTCATTTGGAAACAACCTGTGTCATCGATTTGAGTCAAACATTTATTCTACTGTCAAAATTGAGTACAATGTGTAAATGTGATACTTTTTTTCCATAGTCAGTCTTGTCCAAAACAGAGTTTTGTGAGACCTGTGGTTGTGACCCGCGTCACAATGTAAATGAAGGTGTTTTTTTCCTCCATCCTGCCCACAGCTGGCAGCACACAAGTAGCCTAATCATCAATTTGGAGTGCAGCTGCATGTGACCCAATCTCTAATGCCCATGGTAAATTTGGATTGACTTTGGATATCCCTATGGGGTAGTTAGGGACCATTGGTAAATTACACAATGTACATGGGACAATGTTAAAATTCCAATAGCTCCAAATTTCACTGACTTTAAAAGCTCAAACCAACAATAAATTGTAGAAATTCATATACAAATATTGAAAAGCATTTGATGAAAACGAAAAGGTGTGCAACATAAAAATATTATCTAATTTACATTGTGTAATTTATTGAGAGTCCCTAACTAGCCCCGGAGATAGGCTATCCAAAGTCAAACAGACTTTGCCACACTTGCACACCAGCTGGCTAAAGCGAATCCTCAAAATAATTTGTCTAACTCTTCCCACCTGCAAACACACGAGACACCCACATCAAACCACACATCAAACCAACTCACGTTTGAATTCAGTCATGGCCGCTAGCATTTCTTAACCTCTTCGATGTAAAGTCCCCTGTTTAGGGGACCTGTGTGGTTCTGGTACTGGTTCCAACCTACATCTTTGCTTAAAAATCGATCTGTGGACACCGTAGATCGAAATGGCTTGCATTGAGCGGTAGCCCTGATTCACAAGGACACAGGAGTATTTGTCTTCTGCCTGTGTGAAGCAAGATGTCTGACACCACTTGAAGCTGGGATATCCCTCCTACCGCTCTTCCGACTGTCCATCAACTCCTGGCTGAATCCTACGTCACAGCCACTGACAACGCATATGGCTGGAATCCTTATATCGTAACGCAGCAGGAGAGAGTAGTTTCGTTGCTGTAGCACATTGAGATCGATTTATAGCCAGTAATCTAAAATAATTCAAAAACACTTTCTGTTTGTGATAGACGGACAAGATTAATATGAGATGAAAGGCGAGTTCAGGGCTAGAGCTCTGTGAGATATTCAAGTTTCAATGTCACATGGAAGTACAGTGAAGTGCCTTTCTTGCTAAGCAAAGTTAGGTCGGAGCTTGCAAAACGGCGGCATTCCAGTACAGCAGCATCTTCACAGCGAGACGTTTTGACCAAGAGAGAACTTTAGAATTATTCAAATTTTCTCTAACACTAAATATACAAATATGTATTTTACAGTTAAGGTGAAATCTTTGTTAGTCATTTTATATTTTCAAATGTAGTATATGTCATTTCAAGCCTTATTCATAGTTGTTGAATAGGAAATATTTTTTCAACTCAGTAATTTATTTTTAAAAATACCAGAAAGGTGAGAGTATGTAGCATTACTATACTGAACAAAAATATAAACAACATGCAACAATTTCAAAGATTTTACTGAGTTATAGTTCATATAAGGAAATCAGTCAATTGAAATAAATTCATTAGGTCCTAATCTATGGATTTCACAACCCCATCGGTGGGCCTGGGAGGGCATAGGCCCACCCACTGGGGAGCCAGGCCCAGCCAATCAGAATGCGTTTTTGCCCACAAAAGGGCTTTGGCCTACTCTATGCGACATATGGTGGCAGTGGTGGGATGGCACACCACAAATCAGTGAATTCCAAATTGAGACGTAAAGGACCACATACAGGGTTGTTCTCCGCATCATCAACTTTCAGAAAAGGTACCTAAAATTGAAACAGGGTGGAATACCATGGATTCGTCCGGTGAAGAAGAGGTCAATTTTGAGAAACTAGGAGCCCGACCAAGGGGCCGAACAGAACCAGAACCGCTCGAGCTGCCGATAAAACCACCAGATACAGCCATAAAAGAGCAGCCGACTGAAGGAGCAGTTGGGGGACCAGAACCACACCCAACCATGGTAGCCCTTTTCCAGCAGCTTCTCACCTGCCTTGAGAGCAGGGACAAAGACCTCAAGCAGGAATTCCAGGGCCTATGACAATCTATCCTCACAGCTCCTCACCAAGCGGAACTCGTCAGTGAGAGCCCAAGATTTGGTCTGCCAACACCAGGACGACGGAGGATCGACGCAACAGGGACTTCAACTCCACAGCAGGGTCCCCAAGCAGTGGAGGCCAACCCCAGCACCAGGAGACAAGTCCAGCAGCGCTAACGTCCACCCTCCAGCATTCCTGAGGAAGGAGCAGAAGATGCCTTCATACCAGCGGGGGAGGGGGCATTGAAAACTACCTGCTGAGGTTTGAGTCGAATGGCCAAGACCTGGCGATGGCCGGAGGTAGAGTGGGTCTGCAGGCTTGTCCCATTGCTTACGGGCAAGGCCTTAGAGGCTTACACAGCAATGGATGAGGGTTTGTCCAACGTCTACAAGGACCTGAAAGAAGCGCTGCTGGTGAAGTTCGACATCTCCCCAGAGACCTACCGTCAATGCTTCAGAGCTGCATTGACGCCATCGGGTGAGTCGATGGGCTTATGGCGGCCAAGCTGGCACTGCGGTACCTTAACACACAAAAAGGGGAGCCGGGAGCAGAGCTCCCCGTGCTGTACCTGAGTCAGATGCTCTTGCCCAGGGAAACAAGGTATTCGACCATCGAGAAAGAGTGCCTGGCTATAAAGTGGGCACTAGATAGCCACCTGTACTACCTTCTTGGGAGAGAATTTGACCTACACACGGACCACAGAGCCCTGACCTGGACCCAGACCATGAAGGACCAGAATACTCGCGTGACCAGGTAGTATCTGGCGCTACAGCCCTTCCGGTTCTGTGTCCATCACAAGGCAGGAAAAGAAAATGTCATGGCGGACTACCTATCCCGGCTCCCGAACCTGGTCGCTTCGGGAGAGGAGGAAGGTAATGTGACGGAGAAGTCAGTCACTGGCAGCATTTGGTAAGTTAACACACCCACATTTTCCCCTCCCTGCTCCGTTTTCAGCTATGTTAGCAATGTGGGTCGACACACGTTAACTTAGCGATCTCAGTTCATACATTACACAAATTCTTACCTCCCAACAGTAACAGTTTGGTATGGTATAAGGAACACGCAGACAAGCTTTCATGTTTAATTTAAGTAACATTTATTGTACTTATCAATGTTTTGGATGAGAGCGCTGTTTGTTTCTGTTCCTCTCTAGGTCTCTGTAGCTTCCGGGTATGCTGGAATAAAGACCCGAGCTAGGGCAATTGGGCTGGCTTTGTAGTGCCTGTCCCGAATGGCCGTTCATGTGGATATGCGTATTGGAAGACACCATGTCAGTAGTGATGGGATTCTGTAAATGTGTTATATTGGCATTATGATAAACCGATTGCAAAGGTCAAATGAAGATGATTCATGATATGTTAAGCTGAGGGGAAAATGTAGGCTGATGTCTGTAATGGCTTTATTAATTTATCCGTTTATGTTCTGATGGGAGGGGCTTCCCCTACAAAGGGGGGGCTTTTTGATTGAGCTGTTGATGGATTTTATTTCAAGTACAGAGGAAAGTCGGGGAGGGGAGGACGGCAGGAAGGGACAGAAGAGAGGCTATTTTTACAAGATTAAGGGTGGGACACAGCCAGTTGAATAAGACATTAAACGTGATAGGAAAGCATCCATCAGGAAAGTGTGATTGTCAGGAAATAGACTGTGGAGCATGTATTGCTACAGTGTGGGCAGTATCAGAGGGAAAGAGAGAGGATGAGATTTAGTATGAGGGAGAAGGGATACAGGAAATTAGTTTTAAAAGTATATAGAGTAGAGCGTCATTAGATATAGTCTCAAATATTTATCTTTTAAGAGAAACGGGGTTGGCAGGTAGGATTTAGTTTATCCCCGTCTCTGGCCCACACTCCAGTACGGTAATGCACAATAACGTTGGATGCCAACCGCCGATAAACCCCACTGAAGAAGAGCCGTTTGATGGGGCAGCACTGTTTAGCTGTCTCCATAATGTATACTTTTGGCAGCAGTACTGTTTTTTCTTTCGGAATCACTATGTAAATAAAACACCCTTGCACATAAGTACTTTTTTGGTAGAGGTTAAGGTTTCCAGTTTAGCCATCTGGCCTACTCTACGCGACAGTTACATGAGGCGTTAATGAACCAAATCTAGAAGTGCAGTCACCCTTTAAGATCGGTCACACTCCCTTTGAATCAGCGGTTGTTTTCTCAGAGAAAAGCATTCACACGTTTAAAAACGAAATGCTATTCATCCTCATCTATAAAATGTCTTTCACAACTAATTTAAATGTATTTTTAGCACTTTACACCAGTTTGCCTGATGACAGGCAAGTGGAGGAGTCATTAAATACAAGCACATTCGTTTCCTCTCCTTGATTACCTTGGACCCTTTTCAAAATGAGGCGAGGAGAAGAGTGAGGACAGGTGAGCTAAACCAACGGAGTATCTCCTGGTTTCCCAGCTCTGAAATCGGTCTCTGGCAAGAATGAATGAAAAGCCACAAACAGACTGGAGCCATGTTCTCCTGATATGTTCAAAAACAATAAGTCACTTCAATGACATAATAATATTGACTTGAAGGTCAGTGACATACTCAAAAGACAAATAAATCAAAATGTCAACCAGTTTTAATTTTTGGTTTATTTAGGTTTGCGGTACATTTCAGCAATGGAGTTCCACCTTCTCCCAAATAATCAGGGAATATTTATTTAAAAGTATTTCCCCCCCCATTTCTAAAATGTATTTTTTTTTCCATACATTGTGGAAAATCTGATTATACATTTAAATAAATTCTTTCCTGTTAAAAAGTTTCCATTCATCTTTTTTTTTTGCTTTTAATCTTTTCATACAAATCTTCACTTCAATAGAAGGTGTAAGCTTGCAGAAACAAAAACACAAAAACCTACCTAAATAAAGACAGGTAGCTATGTCACAATGCAGGATAATACGTTAGCCAGCTGTCATTTCAAAAATAACATTTGAGTTCATAAAGGTAGACCGGCTTGAAATGAACATGGCATAAATGATTTCACACTTAAACAACCCATATAAAAAATAAAAAAAAAGACTTCCTGCCGTCCAACCATTTTCAATTAATGATACATATTCTGATGTATTGATTCAATTAATGACATTGATGCCATTGATTTGAATATAATTTAAATGTGCTATGAGCTTCTTACAATGCCTTACCCTCTCATAACCCAAAATATAACGTTTTACTACTATTGATCATTTTTCAGATTGCGGCTTTAAACTGTAGCTTTTTTTATTAACCAGAAAAGAGAGCTACATCTGTATGTTTATCAATGTTAGCTGGCTAACGTTTCGACCATGCGTTGTGATCCACCCCTAGGTCAAGGCGAAGGCAGCGTTGAAGGTGGGAGGAGCCTGCCGACGGCTCTGAGGTAAGTCTTAGCGTGGCGCCCCCAGTGGGCTGACCTCTGTTACCTCTTCAGACCTTTCTGGGCCTGCTTCAGTAAAGTGTCAAAGTCAAGTGCATCAAACTTGCCCTTTGCGGGCGACGGGTCATACTCACGGTTAGAATCTGGAGGGGCGAGAGAATGAACATTAGTATCACTGTTAACTCTCCTTGCATCACTGCAACCAGATGTAGGTGTATACCAAGAAAGTTGCCAGTACAATAAATCAATGATAATTTTGTCTGAATACTGACAACTAGTAGCAGTGTTGACGACCCCCCCAAATAATGGCATATTCTACCTAGATCAGCGTAGCTGGCCTTGCAGAACTGTCTCCTTCCCCCGAAGCAAAGGTCAAAGGGGAGTTCATCAGGCTTACGGAGCTTGCCGCCATTCTCGATGGCCGTGAACGCATCCTTCGTATCGTAGTATGTCACAAACCCATAATTATCCCTATCAGAGATGGAACAACCAGTGTTGTATTGATTCATTAGGGCACACAATGGGAAAACATTTTAATCAAAACAAACACTAAAATGAGCGTTAATTATAGTCCAGGTAGTCCCGCCCTGTTGGTCGGTTTTCTTCTGTTTGGTGACACCAATGACTACTAGATTGTGTCAAGGTGTGGGTTGTTCTTAAAAGAGCCACCTGGTGGTTTAGCCAAGAGGCCCCAGTTATAAACAAGCCTGCTTGTTGCTGTAGCAGCTGTAGCTTGGCCTGAGAGACCACAAAGGGTCAACCAGGTTCAAAGACAGTGCACTGGGGGGTGGTTCATGTAACTGACAGGGTAAAGCCCACTGAGCTAAAGCCTAGGTGTTAGCTCTTGGTCTGGGAGAAAATCTTTTCAAGTCATGTTTAGTAAGCATAAAACCAAATGTTCAGCGATTGAGGCAGGAAGACGCAGACTTGTTCAATAGACACTTTGGTTTCAAAATGTTTTCCATATCGTGCCTACTGAACATGACAGGTTTCAGGAATTACTCGTTGTTGAAACAAAACATGTTTGAGAGTACTTACCCATGGTCTCTAAAGTGTAGAGTGCACTCCTCAATCTCTCCGTACAGAGAGAAGCGTTCCCTCAGCTCTTTGCGAGTCATTGTCCCCCGGATTCGCCCTACGTAAACAACCCTACGCTCCTCCTGAGGGGGAGCGACAACAGTCAGCTCACATTTTTTATTCTGCACCCCACATTCAAGGCATGATTGGCTTAAAAGCACACATACTCACTCTCCCCCCCCACCCCTCTTTTCTGACCCTTCAGACAAATGCCAACTGAAGAGGACACGCTGCTCTGGGGAACTGTACCCAGACCGTGACCCAGTGACAGACTGTCCCATTCCGACTTGTCATCAATGAAGAGCAGACACCTCTTAAGGAGGTTACTACTGGGCCCAATTCCTGAAAGGCACAAATCGGCAACTTCACTTTGATAGAAAATGATGTACTCACGATCGCTTTTTCTTTAAGTCTCTTCACCTCCTGGCTGTTTTCTCTAGATTCAGACCGGTAGCCTGGTCTGAGAGAGGGGCTGTGGGAAGAAACGTAATGAGGGTCAGGTGGTCAATGTTGTATCATTTTAAAATCTGTATCCATAAAGCCAAGTACCGGTACATTATGTTATCCTATCCCAAATAGTCAGGACATACAGAGCCTTCAGAAAGTATTCATACCCCTTGACATATTTCACATTTTATTTTACAGCCACTGTAGTCAGGAGGACATACAGTACCGGTTTATCGTTCCTTTTTAAAACCTCAAATATATTATTTGACATTTAGCGCACCATCAAATTATTTAAACAATCAGTGCGGATAGAGCAGCGGGTAAGCGATTAAATCTGTATAGGAAAGTCATTAAGATAAATGTGTATTTTGCCATAACAGCAAACTTTAGCTAGCTAAGACACTAGAATTAAAATAGTCTTACCTTATCGTAGTTAATAAATCCAACGTGATAACAATAGTATCCTTAACATCTCTCGCTAACTTAGCCTACACACCTACTGGCAAAGATTTCCAGCTGGCAGGCAGATGCTTGAATAAGTTTGAGTGACAGAGAGGGCTTTGCATAGGAGCTTTGATTTGTGGGACTGGAAAATAACTCCAGAAAACGTAAAAAAAAATTATTTACCGGTTACAATGCTTTTAAAATAATGGTTCTGTTACAGAAATGTATAGACCACTTTCGGTTCATGGTTCTGTTGACCAAATTTAGTTATTTTAAGGTTTTCAGTTCTGTTCCCTGAACCGGTCAACCCTTGATTTGCACATTATTTTTTTTAAAATCAGGTCAAGTTGGTTGATCGTCGCTAGACACCAATAGATTTAAGCCAATTTAAGTAAAAACTAGGCCACTCAGGAACTCCAGCGTACAGTTGAAGTCAGAAGTTTATACACTTAGGGTTGGAGTCATTAAAACTCGTTTTTCAACCACTCCACAAATACCTTGTTACAAACTAGTTTTGGCAAGTCGGTTAGGACATCTACTTTGTGCATGACAAGTAATTTTTCACAGACATTATTTCACTGTATCACAATTCCAGTGGGTCAGACATTTACATGCACTAAGTTGACTGTGCCTTTAAACAGCTTGGAAAATTCCAAAAAATGATGTCATGGCTTTAGAAGCTTCTGATAGGCTAATTGACATCATTTGAGTCAATTGGAGGTGTACCTGTGGATGTATTTCAAGGCCTACCTTCAAACTCAGTGCCTCTTAGCTTGACATGTGAAAATCAAAAGAAAAATCAGCCAAGACCTCAGAAAATCTATTGTAGACCTCCACAAGTCTGATTCATCCTTGGGAGCAATTTCCAAATGCCTGAAGGTACCATCTGTACAAACAATAGTACGCAAGTATAAACACCATGGGATCACGCAGCCGTCATACTGCTCTGGAAGGAGACGTGTTCTGCCTCCTAGAGATGAACGTACTTTGGTGCGAAAAGTGCAAATCAATCCCAGAACAACAGCAAAGGACCTTGTGAAGATGCTGGAGGAAACAGGTACAAAATATATATATCCACAGTAAGACGAGTTCTATATCGACATAAGCTGAAAGGCCTCTCAGCAAGGAAGAAGCCACTGCTCCAAAACCGCCATAAAAAAGCCAGACTACGGTTTGCAACTGCACATGGGGACAAGATCGTACTTTTTGGAGAAATGTCCTCTGGTCTGATGAAACAAAAATATAACTGTTTGGCCATAATGACCATCATTATGTTTGGAGGAAAAAGGTTGTATCTCGCAAGCCGAAGAACACCATCCCAACTGTGAAGCACGGGGGTGGCAGCATCATGCTGTGTGGGTGCTTTGCTGCAGGAGGGACTGGTGCACTTCACAAAATAGATGGCATCATGAGGAAGGTAAATTAAGTGGATATATTGAAGCAACATCAGTCAGGAAGTTAAAGCTTGGTCGCAAATGGGTCTTCCAAATGGACAATGACCCCAAGCATACTTCCAAAGTTGTGGCAAAATGGCTTATGGACAACAAAGTCAAGGTATTGGAGTGGCCATCACAAAGCCCTGACCTCAATCCTATAGAAAATGTGTGGGCAGAACTGAAAAGGCGTGTGCGAGCAAGGGGGCCTACAAACCTGACTCAGTTACACCAGCTCTGTCAGGAGATGTGGCCAAAATTCACCCTACTTATTGTGGGAAGCTTGTGGAAGTCTACCTAAAACGTTTGACCAAAGTTAAAACAATTAAAAAAGGCAATGCTACCAAATACTAATTGAGTGTATGTAAACTTCTGACCCACTGGGAATGTGATGAAATAAATTAAAGCTGAAATAAATCATTCCCTCTACTATTATTCTGACATTTCACATTTGTAAAATAAAGTGGTGATCCTAACTGACCTAAAACAGGGAATTTTTACTAGGATTAAATGTCAGGAATTGTGAAAAACTGAGTTTAAAATGTATTTGGCTAAGGTGTATGTAAACTTCCGACTTTAACTTAACACAATGTGAAATATACAGTTGTTGTACTGCTGAAAGGTGAATTAGTCTCATTTACATTTTAGTCATTTAGCAGACGCTCTTATCCAGAGCGACTTACAGTTAGTGAGTGCATACATTAATTTTTTTATTTTTCATACTAGCCCCCCGTGGGAATCGAACCCACAACCCTAGCGTTGCAAACGCCATGCTCTACCAACTGAGCTACATCCCTGCCGGCCAATTGTGCGCCGCCCCATGGGTCTCCCGGTCACGGACAGCTACGACAGAGCCTGAATTTGAACCAGGATCTCTAGTGGCACAGCTAGCACTGCGATGCAGTGCCTTAGACCACTGCGCCACTCGGGAGAATGCAGTGGAGGGCCAGGTCTTCTGCAGGGCCAGGTCCAGCAGAGACAGGCAGTGCAGCACTGCAGACTCCAACTGCTTCTTACCAGGGAAGTCTCCCAGTGTCTGTTGGAAAGCAGCCAACCAGGTTTTCCTCTAGAATTTTGCCTGTGCTTAATTATATTCCGTTTCTAATTAAAAAAACATCCCGTGCCGATGACAAGCATACCCATAACATGATGCAGCAACCACGCTTGAAAATATGAATAGTGGTACTCCGTGAGGTGGTCTTGGATTTGCCCCAAACATAACGGTTAGTATTCAGGACAAAGAATTTCTTTGCCACATTTTATTTTTGCAGTTTTACTTTAGTGCCTTATTACAAACAGCATGTATGTTTTGTAACATATTTTATTCTGTACAGGCTCTTCTTTTCGCTCTCATTTAGGTTAGTATTGTGGAGTAATTACAATGTGGATCCATCCACAGTTCTATCACAGCCAATCAACTAACTGTTTTAAAGTCACCATTGGCCTCATGGTGAAATCCCTGAGCGGTTTCCTTCCTCTCCGCAACCGAGTTAGAAAGCATGCCTGCATCTTTGTAGTGACTGGGTGTATTGATACACCATCCGAAGTGCTTTAAAAACATTTACTAACAGGTGCCCTTCTTTGCGAGGCATTGGAAAACCTTCCTGGTCTTTGTGGTTGAAATATCACTGCTCAACTGAGGGACCTTACAGATAATTGTATGTGTAGGGTAGAGATTAGGTATTCATTCATAAATCATGTTAAACACTTATTGTACACGGAGTGAGTCCATGCAACTTGTGAATTGTTAAGCAAACATTTACTCCTGAACTTATTTAGGCTTGCCATTACAAAGGGATTGAATACAAGACATTCCAGCATTTTTAATTAATTTGTAAAAACCATCAAAAACAAAATTCCACTAACATTATGGGGTAGTGTGTGTAGGCCAGTGACAAACCAATTTAATCCATCTTTAATTCGGGCTGTAGCAACAAAATGTGGAAAAGGTCAAGGGGTGTGAATACTGTCTTCAGGCAATGTACATGCGGTTAATTTCCATATAATTTTTTTAAGCTCATGGCCGTTTACAAGGAAAGTGCTTTAATTACCTGCGTGGTCTGCTGCCTCTGCGCCATGCCCGTCTGTGGGGAGAGCGGGAACGGGACGTACTCCAGGATCCTGATCGGGAAGAGGAGTAGGAATACCGCCGCCTGGGTGGAGAGCGGGACAGGGAAGGAGAGGAGGAACGAGAGGAGCAAGACGAAGCACTGGAGCTGCTCTTAGAGTGACGAGGCCTGTACCTGGAGAAGAAAAGGACGGGAGGAAGGAGGGAATCTGTCAGTGATGTCAGATCAGGATGTACTGGATATCTCCATTAGTCACGTGGATGTAAACCAATGACATATCACCTTGAGTGCTACATTGGTAGCAGATGGGGGAGAACAAAGATTGAGAACTCAAAGTCTGTTCAAAACTGAGATACAAATACTATACATCTGTGTCCATAGCATGAACCAGCCTTTTTCCTCACTGACTAGAGATGACTGGGATGAATATGGACATTCTCTCTTCCCCTGACAGATGTAAGACAGTGCCATTAGTGGACACCGCCTTGCCCAGTGACAAGAGGGGACAAATAGCTTTTAAAACAGAAATAAGAGGGGATGAGCGTCTCACCTCTTCCTGGGTGGAGAGCAAGATCTAGACTGAGAAGAGGAGTGAAAGTCTGACTCAGAGTCAGTAGAACAAGGGCTGGAGGAATGGTGGGGTCTCCTTTTCCTCTCCCGTCCTCGCTTTCCTTCCCTGGGGCTGGAACTAGGCATGGGGGAGCAGGTAGTGTTGTAGCCCCGGTAGGACCTCTCTTTCTTGGGACTCCTCTCCAGGGGACCGAACTGTTGCTCCAGCCTGGTGGGAGAGGCTTCAGGGGTCCCCAGCACAGAGCTAGTCCTGTCAGTCTTTACATCCAGGGGCTGAGGAGCCTGCTGGGTCTTTGTACCCAGGGCAGGGATGAGGGTCTGGAGGGAGGGGGCAGGGATCCTCTGGGGTGCCCTGGTAGTGGTGCTGCCAAGTGGCTCGATGGTCCTGATGGTGATGGCTGCTTGCTGTTTGACATTCCAGCGCTTGCCTGGCTCTCCAGCAATAGCTACAGGCTCCTTCTGAGGGAGGCAGTAGTCGTGGTCTGAGAAAGCCAGGGTGAGAGCCACCGGGTTGGGGGTGGGAATTACAGATGGGCTGGGGGGCTTGCTTCGGAGCTTGTTGGAGGGCAGGGGCCGCGCGTCGATCTGGATGGCCTTGGAGGGCGATGGTTTGGGGGCCTCAACCGCTCGGCTCTTCCCAAGGAGGGCCACGGGGGCCAGGGGCTTCCACATCTGGTGAGGAGGGGTAGCTGGAGGGGTCAGACCTGGAAGGAGATGGAACAGAGAGTAGTCCACTACTGTTAAATCTGAAGCAGAATGCCTCTGGTTGCCATTTGAAGGTAGATTTTGGACCACAAAAATGGATGTCAAGCATTTTACCAGGAGATACAGGCGGGTGTTCATATTTTCCCATTTACGCCATGGAGTGACAGCGATTTATTTTAGGGCGTAAACCTCTGCCATGTTTTTAGTATGTTAGCAGTGTATAGGGCGGCAGGTAGCTTAGCAGTTAGAGCGTTCGACCTATAACCGAAAAGGACACCGACTCAAATACCTGAGCAGGGCACTTAAACCCAATTTACTCCAGGGGTCATACTACTACGACTGACCCTGTAAAACACCTATCCGTTGCGTGACAATAAAACATTATTTTAAATGTTTTTTTTATTAGCAGTGTACATGGTGATTGGTGGGCCATTAGCATTAGCAGTGTGATTAGCATGTGCAGTGTACAGGGCCCAGTTTCCCAATAGCAATGGAACTTAGGCTTACGAGTGTTTTAACGATGCATTGTTCCTACAATGGCCGAAGATGTAGCATGCGTTTCCCAAAACACCACGGGAATTTTTTTTTTGTTAAGTGTGTCATTGGAGCATGCGTCGATACTGATAGGATGGAAAGGCAGCACTGCTCTCTGATCAGCTTTCTCCATTCAAATCTTACCTTAACATTATAATTATTCCACAATACTGACGAAGGATCAGCTCCTAGAAAGATAATCACCTATGGCTGCAAATATCAACTTCGTAGTTATACGTTTAGCGGAGATCTGTACATGAAGTGACGCGGCAGGGGGAAAGAAAAATACATCTAACGACACACTTAGCTGTTCTAATAACTTTTCAAGTGCAACCTTACTAATGATAGTTTTGGGAAACTTTTGGGAGATTTAACGATGTTCCTATGAAGGTTTGAACGATGAACTTACCCTTAAGATGCTTTTGGGAAAACGGGCCCAGGCTGATTGGTGTGTGATTAGCATCAGCCGTGTGCAGGGCGATTAATATACACTTAAAATTCTGCCGTTGCATGAACTATGTTCTACCAACTGAGCCATGCAGGACCATTGGTGTATGACTAGCATTAGCAATGTACAATTAGCAGTGTACAGGTTGATTGGTGTGTGATTAGCATTGTACAGGGTGATTGGGATTCCACTAGATATCATAGCCACAAAGTCAAAATTGGCTATATCCTAAATTCACAAGAAATTGTAGAAATAGGCAGGGTTTATGACTGTGGCAACTAGTGACGACCGGGTGATTGGTTTGTGGTTAGCATTAGCAGAATACAATAAGCATTAGCAGCTTACAGGGTGATTAGTACAGTAGTTCTTACCTGCAGTGCTTGCCAGGTCATGCGCGCTGACAGTCTCCACGACTGTCCTGTCACATGGCTGCTCCACACTACGATAGAAACAAACACGCACCTTCAACACACTGCTTCATTGAACATGTACACTAAGATGAGCCTAAGGCTAAGTCCAGAGGCCACACAGACGAGAACAGTAGAACAATTGAGTGTGTGGTAGGTCTTGGTGAATGCTCCACATACATACGCACACAAAGTACCCACACACCGACTAAGAGCAGCATGAGGCTGTAGGGTAACTCACCTAGAGTTTCCTACAGCTGCTGCTCTACCAGAGACCTCCAGAACATACTGCTCCTCTTTAGCTGGAGAGAGAGAAGGAAGAGAAGGAATGAGTAAAAGCAAGGGATGGGGGGGTAAGGTAGCATGCTCACCTTTTTCCAACACATGCATAGGCACTCGTTTCCATGATAACATTTTGATTTTGGGATAGATCTACATGAGGTTTCAGCCATTATGCTAGGCCTGGACTAGTTGGTGGCATCACACACACACACGCCAGTGGAGGTGCCAACCCGTGCGCACGCACACACGTCTGGCCAGTTGTTCTAGCTGGGGCCTGTACATCCAGCCAGACAACGGCAGCAGTGTTAAATGGATCTGCGGACAGGGCAGAATTCCAGCAGCTCAGCCGACATGAGCGCATAGCAGCCGCCCTGACTATGCAGTCTTTTTTTAAAAAGAAGACATACACTTAAAGGGGCAAACCCCTATTAAAGTAGTAATAGTAGAAAATGTGAACCCAGTTTCCCCCCTTGTAGGACTGGATAATATGGGCAAAATATATCACGATATTTTTCATAGTAAGACAGTAGTTTGTTTTTGAATAATATAAGAAAAGGGTCAAAATATGACTAAAGGAAAGCCACCCAAATAACCTTTGCTATGTTTCATTAGTCCATTGTTGATAGTCCCTGAATGTTTTGCATGTCAGCAATCAAGTTAAGATACAGTATTTAACTTGGCCCGTATTATGTATAATGCATCATACGGGCCACATTCCTGTATTTTGAAAGTTACATACTGTATCTTAACTTGCTGACATGCAAAACATTTTTGGGACTATATCAACAATGGACTAACGAAACATAGCAAAATAGTTTTTGGGGTAATTTTCTCCTTTAAGTTCTAAATATCAGTAGTTCAGGACAAGGGTGGCAACACATGATTTCAAAAGGGGCCTTCTCCATTCTGACTGAACAGCATAAAACAATCTAACTTCAACCAAAAATAATCTTAATTTCTGCATTTCCTGCACTTTTGTTATAACTTCCACACTGTCCCACATATGGGCAAACAATCTAGGTCTAGTTTATTGGTGAACTGTTGGAATCATGGAAATATAATTGTAATTCAAGTGGGCAGCACTTTAAATACATTGTTGTTTGACATGACAAATGAATAAGCTAGGGAGGAATTGTGACAGGGTAGGAACAAGTGTTGGTTAGTGTTTCCTAGGGGACCCTATAGGATGTAACATTTTCTCATGTAGGTAACTCTCGCTAACATTCATGCTATGCCTATTCCTCTCTAATTTAGAAGATACCATTGCACAAAAACATGCTGCTCTAGGCCTACACCAGCACTGGTATCGCGCTGTATTAGCTAGCTACGCTTACATTTTGCTAGCTAGATAGCTAACTGCTAACAATATTTATTTTAGCCACAACATGCTAAGAAATGAAACTAGCCTTTTGCAGACAGTAAGAGCTACACAAACTACATTGAACAAATAAAGGCAATATGAAACAATAAAGATTCTGAGTTACAGTTCATAAGGAAATCAGTCAATTAAAATGAATTCATTAGACCCTAATCTATGGATTTCACACAACTGGGAATAAAGATATGCATCTGTTGGTCACAGATACCTTAAATAAAAAGGTAGAGGCATGGATCAGAAAACCAGTCAGTATCTGGTGTGACCACCATTTGCCTCAAGCAGCGCAACCCATCTCCTTCGCATAGAGTTGATCAGGCTGTTGATTATGGCCTGTGGAATGTTGTCCCACTCCTCAATGGCGAAGTTGCTGAATATTGGCGGGAAATGGAACACGCTGTCGTACACGTCGATCCAGAGCGTCGCAAACATGCTCAAATGGGAGACATGTCTGGTGAGTATGGAGGCCATAGAAGAACTGGGAGATTTTTTAGCTTCCAGGAATTGTGTATAGATCCTTGCGACATGGGGCTGTGCATTATCATGCTGAAACATGGTGATTGCAGCGAAAGAATGGCACGACAATGGGCCTCAAGGATCTCTTCACAGCATCTGTATTCAAATTGCCTTCGATAAAATACAATTGTGTTCGTTGTCTGTAGCTTATGCCTGCCCATACCATAACCTCACCATATGGCACTCTGTTCACAACGTTGACATCAGCAAACCACTCGCCCACATGTCTGCCCGGTACAGTGTGAAGAGCACACTTCTCCAGCGTGGCAGTGGCCATCGAAGGCGAGCATTTGCCCGCAAACTGCAATCAGGTCAAGACCCTGATGACGACGAGCATGCAGATGAGCTTCCATGTGACGGTTTCTGACAGTTTGTGCAGATATTCTTCGGTTGTGCAAACCCAGTTTCATCAGCTGCCCGGGTGGCTAGTCTCAGACGATCCCACAGGTGAAGAAGCCGGATGTGGAGGTCCTGGGCTGGCGTGGTTACACGTGGTCTGCGGTTGTGAGGCCGGTTGGACGTACTGCCAAATTCTCTAAAACGATGTTGGAAGCAGCTTATGGTAGAGAAATGAACATTCAATTCTCTGGCAACAGCTCTGGTGGACATTCCTGCAGTCATCATGCCAACCGCATGTTCCCTCAACTTGAGACATCTGTTGCATTGTGACAACTGCACATTTTAGTGCCCTTTTATTGTCCCCATCACAAGATGCACCTGTGTAATGATCATGCTGTTTAATCAGCTTCTTGATATGCCACACCTGTCAGGTGGATGTATTATCTTGGCAAAGGAGAAATGCTCACTAACAGGGATGTAAACAAATGTTTCAGCTCATGAAACCAACACTTTACATGTTGCATTTGTGTTTTTGCTCATTGTAATCGTGTAATTATAGAACGCTTAAAAGCAGCATCGGTGTCACCAACATCTTGTTTCTTCTAACCATGCAGACTGCAGAGTGAACGGCACGTGAAGTCTCACCACCATGTTTATTATTCACGTGCAGAATATATGATAAATCATGTAATCAAACATGAACAATGAACTCTGAACTAGGGATGGGTGTTCGAAATAAATGTACTATTTGACTATTATGGGGGGAATGGATATCCAGAATACATGGAATTTATTTTTATACTTATGTTATTAACCTGAGCACACCGGGAGAGACTGTGCAGCTCTGCTGCTGCGGGGGAAGGGCCGGATGGTGTGTTAGATGCGAGTGGAGCTGACAGGAGGGAAAGATATGCATGCAGCCAAGCCAGCACGTCAAAGGCTAGCTAAACTGGCTAACTTGTCGCAGCCACAATGTTATTTATCATCCATTTGACAGTGCCCGTCTTCACTGTGTCAAATCGGAGTAGCCTAAAGAAGCTAGCTAATTCCACCCCCCCAACGTCGGACAACCCTTTCGGTTGGAGGACTAAATCACCTCGAGCTCAACATTTACATGGACTGGAAAATAACGGTACGTTTTGCGACTAAAGACCCCCTTCTAGCTAGCTGACCACCGATTTTCAGTGCAATTTAAGTTAGTTAAGTTAGGTTGAGAGTTTTCAAAAAAGTTATGTACACATTGTGGGACACATTATTTAATATCCAACTTTTTACCTCTGAAATATAGCTAACAGATTTTCTAATGTTGCTAGCTTAGTTGCTAAATGTTGATAACTGCTAAGACAGCAATTTTTTTATTTAACTAGGCAAGTCAGTTAAGAACAAATTCTTATTTACAATGACGGCCTACACCGGCCAAACCCAGATGACGCTTGGCCAATTGTGCGCCGCCCTATGGGACTCCCAGTCACGGCCGGTTGTGATACAGCCTGGAATCGAACCGGGGGTCTGTAGTGACGCCTCAAGCACTGAGATGCAGTGCCTTAGACCGCTGCGCCACTCGGGAGCCCAAAAGGGAAATAAATTGTAAGCGTTAGATAATACATATCACGAAAACAGCTGAATGTGGTCAAGCTTTACCGTATCAACATTGGAGTCCTCTGATGGGGACATTTTGCACAATCTGCTAAAATATATTTGGAACTTTGAACCATGAACTTTGACACCCATCACTGTTGGCTATGTTTCATCTTACAACAGCTACATAGAGGCAGTATTTAGTCAAATGTTACAATGTATGCATCAATATTAAACTAATTGGGACACTAATTTTCATTACAGATAAAACAAAAAACGTGGGTACACTTTCAGTTATTGTGAAAACGTTCACCTTTCAATGCCTTAGCTCTGAAATATAAATGTTTACACATTCAGATTGAGTTATCTTTCTAAAATGTGTATAGTATGCCAAGTTATTTAGCTACTTGTATTTACCACCACAGCATGGAGAAAGTCAAGAGGAAGCAGTGGAGTGAGGTGGACATGTTCCATGCCATGGAGGACTGCGGGGCAGATGGCTATCCACCAGGCTGCCAAGGTTATGCATCTTTTGTTTATAGGAGATGACCATGTGTAGGTGAATTTTATCTGCTAGTAACAGTTCTCTTTTCTACCAAGGTGCATGGTGTACCTCGGCAGACCCTGGTGAACAGGCTGAGCGGCCGGGTGACCCATGGTTGTTGCAGTGGACCACCCACATTGCTTGCACCAGAGGATGAACATTCTCTGGTGCAGTACTGCATCTACTGCAGCCAGCCATGGGTTCCCCCTTCACCAGACAGAGGCTGATTAAATACGCAGGTATTTGGTGTTCTATGTGTTTATGTATGTAGATTGCTGGACTGACTGTTCTCAGTGTGTGTGATGTGTATGGTGATCCCAAAACAAACATTTTCATCCTGGATGGACAGTTCTATTGTATTCTAGGTTTCGGCACCCAAACAATTTCACCACTGGGGAAGAGGTGGTGGGAAATGTTCAGGAGGCGGCACAAGAACCTGAGCATGAGGAAGCCGGACAACCTGGACGGGGGAGAGCTGAGTGTGCCACACGTCCGACGATGGACACCTTCACTTCTTATGAGACACCTTCTTCACTTATTATGAGAAGCACTTGGAGAGTGGGTTGAGGGAGAAACCCAGACAAATCTATAACGGCGATGAGTCTGGGTTTCGTAGCGATCAGAGTAGGCACAAAGTGCTGGCTCCCCAGGGCACAAAACACGTGTACCAGCAGGCTCCGGGGACTAAGGAGCACATCACAGTGCTGGCCTGCTTCAACACAGCTGGGGAGGACGTCCCCCAATTTATCATCTACCCAAAGTGTTTCCCCGGTGGCCACTACACACTGGGAGGTTGAAAAGGGTTCATGAAACATGCTCTGTCTAACACTACTTTTTCTCAAACTGCAGCACAGAAAAGGAAGAGAAAAGCTCCACCGGTCACGCCACCACTCTCAGGTACTTCATAATCTGTTTTTCGCTCTGTTTTATCAATTACTATTGTTGTTGAAGAACTTCTACATTTTGCAAAACCATGTTAAATCAATTGTATTTTTAATAAAAAGACACCACCTGCTGTGCTCAATATAGGGATGGAGGTCAAGATGTAATTGTTTGTGTTCATATGAAATTATTATTTGTACAAAAAAAGTCTAAAATATAATCTATATATCTATATTTATTCAACCCATCTTGTGTATTTCTTCCTTCACTTTCCAAGTGCATCTCTGCAACAAACTCCAGTGTTGTTTATGTCAATGCACATCACTGAAATTAAAGTTTTATTTGATGTAAATTATTCATACTCATTTATATTTGAGTATTCAACTGTTATCTACTTTCTCAAAACATAAGATTAATCTGTAAAACAAATTAGACATTTGGTTACAACACTGAATGTGTTGGTGAAGAACAATTTAAGAGTCACAGGAGGGCGCACCAGGCTATGCAATGAAATGCTGACAGGCAAGTCATTTTTTACCGGAAGGCTAGCCAACTATCTAGTAAACACTTCAGATACATGGTTGGGGTCTCTTTTTTGAACAAAATAGTAAAGGTGGCCAATAACTAAACGCTGTTGAATATGCCGATAATACGGGGTTCAACGCTAGCGTAACTATATTTTGCTGTGCTTTCTCCTTAACTCCATTCAGATTAAACACAGCCTACCTGTTGATTGCTCATTGTTGTACTCCTTATTTTGCTCAATTTGTGTTCTCTCATTTTAAATCCAACTTGCATTGCATTAGTGAGCTCTCACATCACTTGAAACAAGCGTGAAGGCTGGGGCGCACGTCATATAGGCTACTATATTCTAAAGTTTGTTTTATTAACCTCTTAAGGATCGGACCCTTTTTTTAAATGTTCGCCTAAAATGACATACCCAAATCTAACTGCCTGTAGCTCAGGACCTGAAGCAAGGACATGCATATTCTTGATACCATTTGACAGGAAACACTGAAGTTTGTGGAAATGTGAAATTGTATTTTTTTTTACCTTTATTTAACTAGGCAAGTCAGTTCATGTAGGAGAATAACACATTAGATCTGGTAAAAGATACTACAAAGAAAAAAAACGTGTTTTCTATTATTTTTGTTCCATCTTTTAAATGCAAGCGAAAGGCCACAATATAATATTGCAGTTTAGGCGCAGTTCAGATTCTGGCCACTAGATGACTAGCAGTGTGCAAAATTTCAGCTTCATCCAGCGAAGCGTTGCAATACTGGACTATTTTGTATCAAGTCTGCCCAAATTGGCCAATTTATACATTTTCAAGTACATAGCTATAGAGAACATACAAAAATGATATGGTAATACAAAATGTAAGGTTACACACTCCCAGGAATGTCATACATGATGGATCATTAGCTTATACACTAACTTCCACACATCTAGATGGCCTGGCGGGGTGGGTGTGGAGCCAGAGACAGCAGGGGTTCAAACTGTAGAAACCAGTTCCTACATTTGAATATAAAAAAAATGATTTTATCAAACAAAACTACGCTACATTTTATCTCTGGGACCCTTAGGATGACAAATCAGAGCAAGATTACTGAATGCAAGTACATTATTTACCTTCAGAGGTGAATGTATCAAACCAGTTGCCGTGATAAGTTGTTGTTGTGGTGCACTCTCAAACAATAGCATGGTATTTTTTCACTGTAATATTGGACAATGCAGTTAGATTAACAAGAATTTAAGCTTTCTGCCCATATAGGACATGTCTATGTCCTGGAAAGTTTGCCATTACTTACAGCCATACTAATCACATTAGCGCACTTTAGCTCAACCGTCCGGTATACGGGACAACGATCCCGTAGAGGTTAAATAAAAAAAATGTAATGGTATATCCTTATGTAACAACATCACATGGATATTTTCATTTAGTTTTTAAAAAGCCTATAATATTTCCCCCTCAAATGAATACTCACAAGTAATCGAATACTAACGTCCTTTCGGATATTCAAATAACCGTGCCCTTCCCTACTCTGAACTGCACTCAAGTGTATTGGACTGGCAAACTAGGCTACAACCCAGAAAGGCCTCCAGGAATGACACCTTGCTGAGAATGCTTCTTACATGTGAACGGTTGATGCCAAGACAACCAGCATCCTGACTGAACCAAAATAAAATCTACAATTGTTGTTTTTAAAATCAAAAAGAAATTAGTGTCTCTAGATAAGACATGAATAAAAAGCCAACACATGGCAAACGCTGCTACGCCAAGCTACTTACCTGAACCAAAACACACAAGACAATGAGCATGTTCCAGATTGACCTGCAAAGTCCAATGTTTGTGTCAGCCATTGACATCGTAAGGTGCCCGTTCTTAACACCAGGAGTCTTGGCACTCTAATTTCCTCCACCCACCCCATCAGTCAATCATGGCCAGAGATAGCCCTGCTCTGCAACCCTACTTCCCTCCACTTCTCCATTATACAATTCAGTGAAAGTGATCCTGGGGACAGATTTAGTCTAGTACTACTGAACTAGCTGACCCACAGCTGTTAGCCAACACTAAGGCCACTAGCATGCTAGAGGATTAAGGGCTACGTGGATTCTATTTTCAGCAGGAAACAGTCAACCATTTAAAGTGAAACTCCTGGCTGTTTTCTAACAGAATGTCTATTTTTCAAGAAAACGTGGGTAATGCGTCAGATGAAATAACTAAAACGCCAAAGAAACATGGACATTTGAAGAAGTTTGGCAGTACGTTTTGAAAACTGTATCCCCTACAGCCAGAGAGAACGCTAGCGTCAATACTCAGTATCACTCACCTTGTGTCTCTTCAAACTGCTCCAGCAGGCTGGTGAGGTCAGCCGCTTCAATACCTGTGAGCGATAACAGAACCACTCACTACTATACCAATACACCACAAAAACTATGTGGCAAGTCTAACACATTTAAGCAACCAGAGGATCAGTAGTACGTCCACTCACCGATTTCACTGGTGAAGGCCTCTATCAGCTCCTGAGTAGGGCTCTTGGCTTTGGGGGCCTCCTGGGCTGTAGTACACCTCACTGGAGGTTTGGAGGCCTGGGTGGTGGAGGGCTTGGCTGGGGTAGACCCAGGAGTGACTGTAGGCAGCTCAGGCATCTTAGGCTGGGGCAGAGTAACTACTCCCTTCTGGAGAGTTGCAGCCACCTTCAGAGGAGCAGCAGGGGTAGATTTCTGGACAAAAACAGCAGCAGCGTTGGTGGTGCGGTTTAACATTTTCTCTGGTAAATCAGCAGCGATGGGGGTGGGTTTTTGGGCTACAGTAGCAATTAGGGTGGGCCTGTGGGCATCTGTAGTGGTTTTAGAAGAGGCTCCACTGGAGCTCTCAGATTTGATAAGGACTACAGGCTTCAAGGAGGGTAGCTGGGACTGGAGCAGTGCAGGCTGGGGGGCCTGGGGTATATTACGCTTCACAGAAGGGTTCTGGGGCTGGGTAGAGGGGGTCTGGGGTGATGGGGGTACTACCGTCACAGTACTGGATACAGGCACAGCGGAGATGGGGGGCTGGGGTTGGCTAGCTTTAGCTGGCTGTGGCGTAGCCGCTTGCTGGGGAGGGGTGGTAGGGGATGCATTTGCACTAGTAGCCTTGCTAGGGGAAGATGATTTGGAGGCCAGCATGTAAGCAGGAGGCACCAGCAGGGCTTCAGGTGTAGGAGGTGCTCCTGGTCCCATGGGCTGCCAGGCTTCTTTCACCTCCTCCACCTCCTTATTTTTCCCTGGGGAGGGGTGGGGGCGACGGGGGTCTCTGGAAGAGGGGATGGGGAGGCAGGGGATGGGGGGCAGCTCTGTAGGGGCATCAGGGAGGCTGGGCCACTTGGTGCTCTGGTCCTCCGGTCTCTCTACAGGGGCCGGTTTCTTCTGCTGGCGCAGCAGCCGGTACTGCTGGAGGGACAGGGGCTTAGGCTTGGGCTCAATAGCCTGGGGGGCCTCAATGGGCTGGGGCATCACCTGGGGGGCCCCTAGAGAGGCACTGTTGGACTGCATTGTTGCCTGAGGGGCCACTGACACAGGTACTTCACTGGGGTTCAGAGACTGGGGTGCTGCAGGGTTGATTGTCATTGCCTGGGGGGCTGCCATCGTCTGGGGGGCTGTTGGGTTAGCTGCAGAAGCTAGGGGACCTTGAAGCATCTCGCAGCCTGTGGTTGGTTGGGGGACCTTCTCGGGGGTCATAGTCATTGGCAATAGGTCAGAGGCCATGACCTTTGACACATGGTCAGAGGCGGGGATGACCTTAACGCTGGGGCGTGTGGATAATTGTAGGGTTGTGACTTCCACATGGCTCTGCCGCTGTGTGTGTTGTGTTTCGGCAGTATGTGTCGCTCTCGTCTTGTGTTTTGGGGCTTCGGGGGCGGCCATAGATATGGCAGAAGAAAACGACTCTTTGTCCATTTTCTTCTTCTCTGGTTTGGTCGTCTCCTTCATGGGCTTCCGGGGCGAGGATTCCTGGGCTGCTCTCCTATTGGACGCGCTCCGCAGGACCCTCCCCTCTGCCTGGGCAGGTTCAGGAGTGACCTCAGCAGGTGAAATCTTCTCTTTGTTTTTCCGTTTATTTTTCCTTCGAGACAGACATCTTTCAACAGTCTCCTCCTTTGGTTTGCTGTTAACCTTCTCACCCCTTGCTTTTGACCTCAGGGTCGCGGCAGAAGAGCCAGCCACCTCTGCTGGGTCATCGTCAACTACGACATCATCATTCGCCAACTCAGACTCAGGCGTTTCCAACATATCTGCCTCCGAAATTTCATCTGGAACCCTCTGCTCTGCTTTGGACGAGTCTTCTACTCCTGGCAAGGAGAGGGAGAGATGAGAGTGAGGGATGCCCATGTCTGGGATGGCAAATATCGTTTCGCCATGCTCTCCCTGTTCCACCACCTCCAGCAGTATCCCTTCCTCCGCCAGCATCCGTTCTTCCCCTTCTTCATCCTCCACGCACACTGCCATGCAATAGGGGTGCATGTGTCTGACCAGCTCTCCTAGACTCACTGACATGCTCTCTCCATCCTCGCCCTCATCCTCCATGTGCTGCTCCAGAGCCAGAGGGAGAGGCAGGGACAGGTCACCCCAGTTCAGGAGCTCTTGCTCTGGGGACGAGGACTGTCTGTTTGGGCTCAGGGAGGGAGAAAAGGCCTCTCCGTCCTCTTCCTCCTCTCCATCACTCCTCTGGACAGACTTCTGTGTCCTGGGGAGACTCTGGATAAAGAGAGAGAGGAAACCTCTGGTTAACATCTGGCGCTTTCTCCGTTCAGCTTGGAGGTTTAAAATGTCAACTGGACCACCTGCATATGCAGGCTTTCTCACCAGCTAGACTATTTGGTGTCTCATGATTTCGCTGAAGATCTCTTATGTACATGTCAATATGAAAATACAGCATATGCTAGAGTGATACAGTTGAATGCATTTACAACAGGAAGGTCATGAAACCAGGTGTGCTACCTTTCCGGTGGAGAACTGTCGTGTGTGGCAGAGTGTCTCTCTCTCTGGAGGCGAGTGGGACAAGCACAGCAGTCTCCTCAGCTACAATATTAGAAGAAACAAACATTACAATCACACAAAGGACAATCATCAACAGTGAAACAGTTTAAGCATAAAAAGTTGTCATTGGTGACAAAATGTGTTCCATTTTCCTATTTGTTTAGACAGCCCTGCTTCCTAGAGCTATGTCCATCTCAGCCCTACGAAGTTTACCGTCACGTATGCAGTTATAACTAGGGGTGTAACGGTTCACCACGCATTGCGGTTTTTGGGTCACGGTTTGGTTTCGGTACAGCGGGAAAATGAAATGCCAACAGTTACTGTAGTTACGTTTTGTCTATTCAAAAGGCCTAGTGCAGTCAAATATGATTTTCATGTGTTTTATATGCATTTCCACACTAGGTTGGAATAATACTTAAATTGTGAAAATGACGACAATGGCCTTTTAGTGTATGAGCTGTTTAAAAAGACTGCCTGAAATGTCAGCCTGTTTTGGTGGGATGGAGTTTTGGCTTTCCATCTTGACATCACCATGCGGAAAATATGTTAATAGACCAATAAGCAAGAGTTGGACGTATATCCGCGGCTATAAACATACCCATCGCTCTTGTAACTTCAGCTACGAAAGGCTGCTTGAATGCAGTGGGGAGACTAAGTTGTGTTGTTATTTTGCATTTCAGTCTTGCGCCGGTGGTAGGAATACTGGGGTGATGACGGCGTAAATGTGTCAAGATGTTTGAGGTGTTGGCAGCGGCTTAGGTTATTCTCGTTCAGCAGTGGTGACATACTGTTAATATTCTATCCAAAACTCTGTCCATCAGCGTTGTAATCTACTGGGAAGCCAAAATGATTTAAACGATGGCGAATCCTCCTGGTTTATCGACCCCACCACTGCCCATTGTACAGAACTAGTGCCCGGCTGCACCTCCCAAAATGCCAGTTTGAAATGCGGATTACAGCGTGCGTATATGCTCTGATTGTTTTAACAGAATAGCCTGGAATGTTTTTTTCAGCTCAGATATGCGGACCCAACTGAGGTCCCTGTACCGAAAGGGTCGGTACGAATGTGTACGTTACACCCCTAGCTATAACAGTTAAGTACAGTTTTTTTTTTAAACAGTAATGATCCGTCTAAGGGCATTGCATAGTGAGATTAGTACTTGGCCAATGACGGTTTTAGCAGCAAGTGTCCCGCGTTGAACGGTATCCATAATTGGTTCTGATGGAAACATCTAGGGCTGCCCCATTTAGTCGACAGGCTGTTGATCGACCAAGATTTTTTTTTTTATGGCACGAGACGCCTGTCTGATTCACGCCTGTCTCAGTGGACTAACCCATTGCGGAGGCCGCAGGGATGGCACACCAGTGTCGTTTACCTTTCATTTCCATCATTTCTATCAATAAATTTTTGTTTGGTTATGGTAATTTCTGTTAATGCATTCAATACATTATTACAGTCTATTACCGTTCTCATTGTCAGAGTGGACACGTCGGTTGCAGACCGCACAACCTAGGCTACACTGAGGAACACGTTTTGGTTTCATTACATTTAGGAGTTGTCAATTTATTAATTGTCGTTTGTAGCGCTCCTGTCAATGTTGAGTAAGGACACGCACCTGATTATACATAGAAGTAGGCCTAGGCTACCTGGCCTCCGTGTAAACGTGTGCCTATTAAATTAAAGTTCCAAACTGTAATGCGTTTGCCAAAATATCATACCCTGCTCGTATTTTCCCTATAAACAATGGCTCGACTAACTTTTGATATTATCCCAATAAAGTTAAGAAATGTTTGTGAAGTTTGGTGTACCCATTAGTCTATTATACTGCAGGCCTATGCTATGAAGGCAGTGCGCACCAGTTGAACTTCAGGTGAGGAATTATGTTTTAGGCCTACCAGAGTTACTCCTATAGTCTAACAATATGAATTGTTAGATATACTGCACTGTTGGAGCTATAAACAAGCATTTCGATACACCCGCAATAAAAATCTGCTAAACATGTGTATGTGACAAATACAATTTGATTTATAAATTAGCCTCCTCCTGTATAGCAGATGCAGTAGCCATCTGACAAGGATAAAGACATGCATGTCAGCGTCGTAGCATGCCGCCGGCATCTCTGGGGCAAGGCCTAAGCTTCTCATTTTTTTATATTCATCTCATACAGTGGACGCCTAAGCCTATAGGCCTATGCATGCAACGCCCTGATGCATTTAGTGCTCAAATCGCCAACAGCTGAACCGTAAGGTGAGCCATTATGGTTTTAGGAAAGTAAAAACCAATTTAACAATAGGCTATATAGTTTTAGATACACATCGAACCACAATGTAATAGGTTATTTTTAAGGACACGTAAAGGTGGATCATTTGGCTAATATCGGTTTATTGACGCTGCTGGCTGCTTGGGTGGACGACCTAATGGGTTACGGATATGGAGGACAGGTACATTTCTCAAATGTCCGATAAATTAAAATCTTCCCGGTCACTTGTCCGGCGCCAAATTGTCTTAGCGTAAACCCTGGTGTGTTGGCCAGGAACAACTGGGAATCCATGGGGTGCATGTTCGGAGTCGGGCAGCATGTCAAACAGGGATAACTTCAGTTTGTATGTTGAACTCACCGGAGAGTGTTCCCGGCCTTTTTGGCCAGTCAGTAGGTCAGAGTCTGGCAGTGTGTCGAAGGGGGACAGGTTCTCGTCGTCCACGTTATCCAGGATCTCAGTCAGAGCTGTGAGCAGCGTCGCCTCGTTATCCTCATCAAGTCCAACTTTATTCTGAGAAGAAAAAAAGGTGTTCTTTGAGAAGAAAAAAAAAAAATCACAAATCAGCAAAGTCAAAAAAATTTTTTTACCATTATAAAGTTGTGCACTATATAGGAAACAGGAAGTGATTTGAACATTGCTCTCTGAGCCTTACCTCTTCTGTGGTTGTGTCCTCAAAGATGGACAGTATGGAGGGGTCCAGACAGCAGTGGAGGGCCTCCAGAGCCTCTGTCTCCAGCTCCAGACTGGCCATATTGTCACTAGACAGGCCCCCATGGAGGATCACCGCCTGATAGGAGCAGAGGGGGAATGGGTCAGTAAGCCTGAAGAACCACAATCCAAAATGTCAGAGCGATCCGAAAATCCACCCATAGCACCTACCCTTTGGGCAAGTCGCAACTCATATTTGAAGAACTGTTCAATCAATATATCCAGTAGTGATTGATAGCTTCATCATGCCCTTTGAAAGGCTGGGTGGTACTGGATTTATTTTTGGCCGTATTACTTTAACCCTGCGCCAGTCCTCTCAAACCAACACATGGAGATAGGGCCTACCACCCATGGCTCTACATTTTTAAAATTCACTGGTGCTCCCAACTTAAAACAGTTAGGGCCACAAAATTTAGGAGCCATACATTTTTTTTAAACTAATTGAGATATAGCCTATATTACAGATGTGCAGCTCTCCTTCCATGAAGGATTCAATACGCATCTAGACGCATGGGCTCCGATACGTTTTAGTTTGAAGCGGTTAATTTTGTTGCATGAACACAATCATTTTCCATTTTAAATTAATAGGAGCTTGGGCCTCTGAGCTGGATCTGTCTGCAGTGACTTCTAAGCTGCTAAAATAGTTGTTTATCGGCCAAAAGTCAGCAATTACCAATTACATGCAATAAGGTTCGATAGGCTACTGAACTTTAGGAGAGGACGCATCAATTCAGTCAACAGATAAGCGATATTTTCTGAATAAAAAGCAGTAAAAAGACAGAACCTGTGATTCAAAATCGGTTCTAACCGATGCATGATTAATTAGCATAAGTTTGGCCTCCCACAGACCGATGCACTCATTAGGGTTGGGCGTTTCCAGATTTTCATAGCTACCTTCTCACCCCGGGATTTACAGTATCACCAGTTTGGTACACAAGTGGGCGCCAAAAAACACCCATTGAGCATCTATTACCAGAATGCTAACAAAATTAGCACAAGTATTAGTGAATTTGCATGGAGGCTGCTAGCTAAATATGCTAACCAATAACCTTAATAATTTAGCCACTTAGCAAGTTAAACTAGGGGTCGCATTAACACAATTGTGGCGTTTTGTAAACACAGATCTAAAATGCTTATTGTAATTTCTGCTCGGAATCACTACATTTGTGCTTCAGTCAAACTTCTAAACCCGGATGAGAATTAATGAACTGGCATTTTATCAGCAGACAGCGCACCGACTGATGTGTAGCTTCTTTTATCTGTACTTCTCAGTATGCCAGCCTATTTCTCTTCCAGTAAAACGAAAGTTTAACTTTAAGCAAAACACACAATCACCCTTCAGAAAGTATTCAGACCCCTTGACTTTCCACATTGTTACGTTACAGCCGTATTATGAAATAGTTTCCCACACAATCTACACACAATACCCCATAATAAAGCAAAAACAGGTTTAAGTGTTTGCAAATTTATTATTTTTTTAACAGAAATACCTTAAGTACTCAAACCCTTCGCTATGAAACTCGAAATTGAGCTCCAGTGCATCCTGTTTCCATTGATCATCCTTGAGATATTTCTACAACTTCATTGGAGTCCACCTGTGGTAAATTCAATTGATTGGACATGTTTTGGAAAGGCACACCTGTCTATATTAAGGTCCTACGGTTGACAGGGCATGTCAGAGCAAAAACCAAGCCATGAGGTCGAAATAATTGTTTGTGGAGGTCCGAGACAGGATTGTGTCGAGGCACAGATCTGGGGAAGGATAACAAAATAATGTCTGCAGCATTGAAGGTCCCCAAGAACACAGTGGCCTCCATCATTCTTAAAATGGAAGAAGTTTCGAACCACCAAGACTCCCTAGAGCTGGCCGCCCGGCAAAACTGAGCAATCAGGGGAGAAGGGCCTTGGTCAGGGAGGTGACCAAGAACCCGATGGTCACTGACAGCTCCGGAGTTCCTCTGTGGAGATGGGAGAACCTTCCATAAGGACAACCATCTCTGCAGCACTCCACCAAATCAGGCCTTTATGGTAGAGTGGCCAGACGGAAGCCACTCCTCAGTAAAAGGCACATGACAGCCAGCTTGGAGTTTGCCAAAAGGCATCTAAAGGACTCAGACCCTGAGGAATAAGATTCTTTGGTCCGATGAAACCCAGATTGAACTATTTGGCCTGAATGCCAAGCGTCACATTTTACATTTAAGTCATTTAGCAGACGCTCTTATCCAGAGCGACTTACAGTTAGTGAATGCATACGTCCCCCCCATACTGGCCCCCCGTGGGGAACCCACATCCCTGCCGGCCAAACCCTCCCCTACCTTGGACGACGCTGGACCAATTGTGCGCCGCCAATGGGTCTCCCGGTCGCGGCCGGCTGCGACAGAGCCTGGACTTGAACCAGGATCTCTAGTGGCACAGCTAGCACTGCAATGCAGTGCCTTAGACCACTGCGCCACTCGGGAGTCACGTCTGGAGGAAACTTGGCACCAGCCCTACGGTGAAGCATGGTGGTGGCAGCATCATGCTGTGGGCATGTTTTTCAGCGGCAGGGACTGGGAGGCTAGTCAGGATCGAGGCAAAGATGAACGGAATAAAGTACTGAGAGATCCTTGATGGAAACCTGCTCCAGAGCGCTCAGGACCTCAGACTGGGGCGAAGGTTCACCTTCCAACAGGACAACGACCCTAAACACACATCCAAGACAACGCATGAGTGGTGTCGGGACAAGTCTCAATGTTCTTGAGTGGCCCAGCCAGAGCCCGGACACGAACCTGATCGAACAGCTCTGGAGAGACCTGAAAATAGCTGCGCAGCGGCGCACCCCATCCAACCTGACAGAGCTTGAGAGGATCTACAGAGAAGAATGGGAGAAACTCCCAAAATACAGGTGTGCCAAGCTTGTAGCTTCATACCCAAGAAGACGCGAGGCTGTAATTGCTGCCAAAGGTGCTTCAAAGTACTGAGTAAAGGGTCTGAATACTTATCACATTTACATAGATTTATTATAAATTTGCAAAAATTTCTAAAAACCTGTTTTTGCTTTGTCATTAGGGGGTATTGTGAATAGATTGATGAGGGGGAAAACAATTTAATCAACTTTAGAATAAGGCTAACGTAACAAAATGTTGAAGGTTGAGGGGTCTGAATACTTTCCGAATTCATTGTACATACAAAAGTATGTGGACATCCCTTCAAATTAGTGGATTCGGCTATTGGCAGTAGAATGGCCTTATTGCAGTGCTCAGTGACTTTCAACGTGGCATAGGATCAAACGGCAAAATAAATAATGACTCACAACCTGTGCCAACTTTTTTTCTTCCTGCACACATTTGAATTTCACAAACCATGTCGCTGGGCCGTTTTAAACTAATCCCGGGCTGCTTATTGTTTTGATAACAAACATTGTTCAGTCATGTTACCTAGCTAGCTAACAACCTGGTAACTTGACAGTAGGTCTAGGCAAAATTGATTGGCACAGGAAGAAAGGAAAAGGTTCTGCTACTCATGAGATGTGCTTCAAAAAAGGTAGGATTCATATAGGCCTAATGTAAGTCTAAACTATCAAAAACTATTGCTTTCTGGTGCTTATTACGTTCTGTTTGGTGCCTAATGTTTTAAAAGTTGGGAGCAGTGTGTATACGTTTGTGGGACAGAGAGAGTAGTGTGAGTTTATAAAGGGAGACCGTGTGTGAGGGAGGGAGTGTGTGGTAAAGGAAAAAACACATGCTGACAAGCAAAACATTGGGATTATATCAACAATGGACTAATGAAACAAAAAGCAAAAGACCGTTTTTTGGTGGAGTTTTCCTTTAACTGAAGAGTAAAGGTTTCATGCAGTGTTTTCCCCTTATCGCCACAATGACATGCAGGTCATTATGCATATATTCCTTTCTCCCATTCCTCCAACCAAATCACAGGTAGGCCTTCACAAATCTGCCATTCTATGCAGTATTCTATTATACAGTGAAGTTAAATTCAATGTGTTGTATTGAGTAGAAGTGTGAATCAGGTTATTTTGTATAGCACATGCACATAACATTTAGAAAAAGGGAAGTGTCAGGGGACATGGCCAACAGGACACTAGGCCACTGACATTTCCCCCTGTGGTATCGCGATATCACGCCAGATCGTGATACTTGGCATTGTGTAGGCAATGTTCCCGTTAAGCTGCCGCACCCGCCACTGGTGTGCAGAGCGCACAAGAAATAGCAGTAGCCACCTGCAATGCACAGAAGAAATATCAGTCCACTGGAGAGAAGCACGAGATTGAACTTCACTCAACTTTCTTTCTAGAGTTTTCCCTGTTAGTTAACACTATCAATGTTTCCCTTGACTGTGGCAATTGTGATCAAATCAACACAATGTTAGTCACTTTCACTGCAATATACCGAAACAAAAACTATGCAAGAGATTGTTGTAGGCAGAATGCATCCGAGTAGGATTCTATTGCACGACTCAACCCGTACTCTACATAGACCTGTGCGCCATAACCAATCAGTGCTGCAGTGCCTATATGCAAATAGACCATTGCCATATATTGATCTGTGCTATTTACTTTGAACTGGAATGTGTTTACAACTGTGGTTGTGAGCAGATGCACTTATGTTGAGATCAAAGCAAGAGCTACATGTGCCCATTTTATTCATATCCTTTGCTAGTTAGTGAGTTATTAGCCCAGTTTTAGATAATTTGTAGTCAGCAATAGGGGAGTGACTGCTTCCTACAAGAGCACAAACATGTGCATTTCTAAACATCTGAAAAGTGAGTCAGAGCTTTGTCTTAAAGATGCAGTGTTGTATTTTGTGACAGGCTTAAATAAGTTAAGTAACCGATAGGCAGAGGGTAGCATAATTTGTTGAGTCTCTGTGGTAATGGTATGGGAATAATGAATTTTATTTTGTAAAGTAGTTTCTTCCATCAAACAACATTCAGTCACCGCCTTGTCTGAATGACAAGCGGATAAGACGGGTTAATGTCAAGCCATGCATGTTTTTTTCCCGAAAGTCTCATGGAATGTAGGCCTACATTGAACATCACATTGGCTGCTACTGTAGGCTGAATGATAGAACTGCTATATCCATGTTAAAATGTTATGGGATGCATTTTCTCCATTGTTTTTGATAGGTCACTCTGGTAGGCCTACATTATGATCAAATAACCACAGTAGCCTACTTGGCCACTGTTACAACTAACTTAAAGTGGGTAAAGGCTCAGGTGTTCACAGTAATGGCGCCAGAGGGGATGGCTGCAGTTATGGACTCTTAACCAACTGTGCGTTTTTTTCCCCCACATTGTTTGTCACTTATTTTGTACATAATGTTGCTGCTACCGTCTCATGACCGAAAAGAGCGTCTGGACATCAGAACAGCGATTACTCATCTTGAACGGACAAATCATTTTTCTTTAATGAGTCAATAATTTTTCTTTAATGAGTCAGACGAGAGGGATTTGCTCCAGACACCCGACAGGGCCCTCATACCCGTCATTCGAAGTAGAAAGGAGATATCGCGGAAGGAGATCGGGGTGCCTGGTAAGGAGCCGGCGAGGAGTGGCTAATCTGCCTTTGCCATCGATACTACTGGCCAACTTAAATAGCTTGATAATAAAGTGGACGAACTACAAGCACGAATATCCTACCAAGGGGACATTAAAAGAAGCAATATCTTATGTTTCACAGAGTCATGGCTGAACGATGACATGAATAACATACAGCTGGCGGGTTATACACTGTATCGGCAGGATAGAACACTCTAGACCACCTTTACTCCACACACGCATACAAAGCTCTCCCTCGCTACCCATTTGGCAAATCGGACCATAATTATATTCTCCTGATTCCCGCTTACAAGCAAAAATTCAAGCAGGAATTATTTAGCTATTTGATTTAGAATTTTAAGACAGACCCCTTTAGGTATAAAAATATGTATATAAAAAATTATGAAACATTGAATTTGGCATTACCGCCATTAACCAATAGAAAAGCATTTAATAACTGATTCACTACATGGAACAAGTTAACCCTTATTTTAGGCACTAATCTCCGTATATACTATTTTTTTTACTGGCACCAGGGACCTTCGGACGAGTCTTGTGAGAGTCCTAGAGAAAATTGGAGCACACCATTGTGTTCGTGATAGCCTAATCTTTCAACATAGAGGTCATAATGTACTACTAATACATCTAATGGGGAATTGATAGACACTAACAATCAAAGGGCAAACAATTCACACAATTAAGCTATGAAACAATGAATGCGCACGAAGTGGCAGGAGAGAGAACATTCTAGAGAGATGTGCCTTCTGCATCTTAGCCACACTTCTTGGACCGTGTGCCATCCCTGCGGCCTCCACAACAGATTAGTCCACTGAGACAGGGCGAATCAGACAGGTGTATGACATAGGAAAAATATTTGCAACTGCTCAAAAAAAGGAGGAAAAAATAACTTGGTTGACCAACAGTCTATGGACCAAACAGTCGACTAAATGGGGTCAGCCCTAGTATCATGACACTAATACATATTGGTGAATCGAATCCTATAAATACATTTGTTTATTATAAAATGATCATCTGTCTGATTTTAACAGAGGCTGCAGCAGCACAGCCCCAATGAAGAGAAAGTTAATAATGTTTATAACATTGGTCCAGACCATCATAGCACTGTAGAAATAACGGTAACCTAGTATCTAGGCCCTCAGGCCAAGCACAGAAGCTGTCCCAATGAAAACAAAACACACGTTTCTCATAGTGCACAGTATGATGTTAATGTTGGGAGTGCAGTGTGAAGTCTCTTCAGCAGCAAACAAGATCGATTATCGTGATTAAAAAGTGTTCTTATGGAAGGACCTAAACAGTTGTGTTCACTACTGTCCACTTATACAAGACCCACAATCATGTAATGGATGCCTGGAACAGGCCTGGGCACTTGCCATTCCATGTGGGCAGAAAAAATTATAATGCATGTACAACTTATATAAAATCATTAGACAGCACATAACTCATTCCTAATCTATATAGTTTGAGTATTTAGGATTTAGGGAGAGAAAAAGAAAGTCACCAAACTACCATCATCTCTGTAACCCACGTGTCGTTCAGTCCATGCACAATTAAACCGGACCCTGCGCAGTAGGACATGTTGCTACCACGCACCTCGCCCAAAGGGATCTCCTTCCTAATTACCACGTGTTGCACTACAACAAACGCGGCTCCGCTGTAGGAAAGGCTGTAGCTACCCTTGTGGAATCCAGACAGGCAGTCTTGTATACACATCTGTGCTAATATTACCTCAAATACAATTTCGTTCTCTGAAATATACACAAAGACTGGTATGCGGTCTATTGGTTGACCGAGGAAATGTAGCTACTGCTGTCGGTTTGAATCAGTTAACATGGGATTAATTCACCACCACCACGTGTTGCTCATATTAATGAGCATGTATTGGAAATAATCGTACAATCTCATCATATACAAACTCGGGTAAAAAGAGAAGTGTTGCCAATCGCCCAAAGTTGTCCCATTACACTGTCTGAAACAACGCTGCACGTATAGCCAGGTGTTCACTCATTGATCTTTTTACAAGCTACCTGCAGCTATTTAACTGTGAAATAACGTTACCGGTAGTGTCAATTTTATACATTACATTCTTACTAGCTATATACTTGCAATCACGATTATGCAGTTTCATTGAAAGGTTTACGTCATGCATTTACAACCACGTGGGAATGAATCATCTTGAGACCGAATTTAAATAGGCCCAAAATAACATCCCTTTACATGACGCATATAGGTGGGTTTGAAACGTTTATTAAATCAACACAATTGGTTATATGATGTTATAATTGCCAGACATCAACTTGTCACGATTTTATACGAATATCCAGCTAGCTGTCAATGGCCTCATCTTGGCCAAACAAACTGGACAACTCCCCATTAGTCATCCATGAGGTTTTACGTTTGCAAAATTCGCACATTCAAGAATGGCCATAGGATTACTACACCATATAATCATTCACTTTGGTTTGACCGAAGTAGTTTACAATGAAATCCAAAAGACTAACAATTCAACACATTTAAAGCAAATATTAACACACGTTGTCTACAGCTAACCACACATCCGGGCTAACAATGCGTTACTTAACTAGCCGGCTACTTCAGATGGTGTGTACACTAGCTAGTGCAGCAGTTAACAAAATACCCATGAAAACAGTCTACGTATCAATACATTTTAGTTATAATCGTAGCCAACCAGTTGCTAATAATCATGCCATGATTCTTCTGTGCAGCAGTGATTGTATCCACGTGTCACTTTTTCAGCGCATCATTCCCAGCACACGAGACATACACATACAGCAAAAATACATGCATGATACCAAACATAAAACACATAACAGTATCAAATCAATGTAATTTACCTCGTCTAGTGTATTTGTAGAAAAAAATTCCATGTTGCAGGCAGTTAACAGCTCCTCGCCTGCTCCCCACCGCGCCGCCATCTTAGCAACAACTCTCACTCTGTGCGGGAAAAATGTTTTTATGTGAATCGTGCACTGATGGAACAAGACGGGCGGAGGACACGTGGTATTTGGATTCCCGGCTAAATTATGTATAGGGTCAGAGTTTAACTCCGCCCTCACCGAAGTCTGGACCAAAGACCATGGCATAATCACAAAGTTTCTAAACCCAGAGACACAACATCGCGAGACTTCCGGGAACGCTTGCGTGACAGACCAGGCCGGGGTTAGGGATATGATAAGTCATTGAGAGAAGTGAAACATTCTTCCTTAGTTGTTCATATTCTCGAAATCTAAAGGCTAGATTCGAGCAAATATCGTAAGTATTTGAACATGTTATTACTCCAACCTTGTGAAAGTGACAAACTGACACATTCGTCAAAAACGACTTTATATCAAAGGAGTGCCTTTATTTCGGACGGCCTGCACATGCGCGAGACCACTCCAAAATCGCATTGACATCGCCTACAAGCGTGATCGGGGATTTCTGTTGGAGAAGCAGTTTCTTCCTACTGTACTGTCTTTGATTATACCTCAAGTGGTCTGGCCCAACTGAACTGGCGGCCCACAGATCAATTTCCAAAAACACCCCTGCCAATTTATTTAATTTAATTTTTATTTTTTTGGAACTCAGTCAGGGTCTCAACTTACTGTTGAGAGTTATAATAGTAGAATACACAATGTGCCCCATGGCAAAATGTGTAGAATTGCAGGAAATACACTCAAACGTACATTTTTCTCTCTGTCCTCAATACTGTGGTCAGTCAAATGTTTTGCCCACGAGGTGTGGGGCCCCCCCAACCAAATCTCGCTTAGGGCCCCCAAAACGCTAGGCTACTGGTATAATGCAGTTAGTTAAGAGAGTTAAGTATACCACAAATAGATTACAAAAATCAGTGTGGTTATGAAAACACAGACCCGCGAGCCACTGCGGCCTCTCATTATTAGTTCATATTTTTTGTGGCCCCCCATCAAAGTTGCACATCCCTGGTCTGGACAGTCAAATTGGTAGTGCTCAAACGTTCTAAAGGCATCCGCATACATAGGTTCGCTTTTCGTCATTTAGCAGACACCCTTATCACCTGGTTGGCGTAGGGATTCAAACCAGTGACTTTTCAGTTGCTGGCCCAATGTTCTTAACCGCTAGGCTACCTGCCGCCTCTTGTGCCTACAGGAAGTGAATGTTTGTGCTCGCATATCATTTTTTTTTTTTTTTTTGGGGGGGGGGGTCTTTTTTGTTGTTGTAATGTTTATTTTTATTAAACAATAACACAAAATACAACACAGAAATATATGGACAAGAGTACATCAACTTAACGCAGACGGGGTATCACATGTCAAAAGAACATTTACAATTGTCCAAAAGTTTTATGGTACATACTGCTTTTTAGTTTTTACATTTACTCTTCAGTTCTTTCTTAAACAATTACAATTTAAAAAGGGGTTTGTTTTCTGCACACTTCATCTTATGAATAAAGAATCTTCCAAGAAAAATAATCAAATTAACAATGAAAATGAAATCGGGGTCCATATCAGTTAGGTAAAAAAATACATAATATCAGTCTTCCAATTTTTTATTGAACCTTTATTTAACTAGGCAAGTCAGTTAAGAACAAATTCTTATTTACAATGACAGCCTACACCGGCCAAACCCGGACGACGCTGGGCCAATTGTGCGCCGCCCTATGGGACTCCCAATCACGGCTGGTTGTGATACAGCCTGGAATCGAACCAGGGGGTCTGTAGTGACACCTCAAGCACTGAGATGCAGTGCCTTAGACCGCTGCGCCAATAAACATTGACAGTAGTTTCCCTTAAAATAAAGTATTCTAACTCAATCCAAAATCTTCTGACATGAGAGCAGTCCCAAAATAAATTGTCAAGAGTTTCTGGGTCACAACCACAAAACACACATTTGTCATTTATAGCAATTTTGAGTGTGTACAATAAAGGTATTTACAGAGTACACTCTGTGAATGAGTTTATATGATACTTCTTTCATCTTTTAGATATGCAATATTTGCTAGACAACAACAATACTTTTTTCCAGTTCACTTGTCCCAGGGCTGCATTCCAGTATACAGTATTCTAGCAGAAGGCATATTAACACTTTGACAGAGTTTTCTTATATAAAAAGTTAAATCTGAATGTATTCAGACCCCTTGACTTTTTCCACATTTTGTTACGTTACAGCCTAATTCTAAAATGGATTAAATCGTTTCCCCCACCCCCTCATCAATCTACACACAATACCCATAATGACAAAGCAAAAACAGGATTTTGGAAATGTTAGAAAAAATGTATTACAAATAAAAAACATAAGTATTCAGACCCTTTACTCAGTACTTTGTTGAAGCACCTTTGGCAATGATTACAGCCTTGAGTCTTCATGGGTATGACGCCACAAGCTTGGCACACCTGCATTTGGGGAGTTTCTCCCATGCTTCTCGGCAGATCCTCTCAAGCTCTGTCAGGTTGGATGGGGAGTGTCGCTGCACAGCTATTTTCCAGTCTCTCCAGAGATGTTCGATCGGGTTCAAGTCCGGCCTCTGGCTGGGCCACTCAAGGACATTCAGAGACTTGTCCCGAAGCCACTCCTGTGTTGTCTTGGCTGTGTGCTTAGGGTTGTTGTCCTGTTGGAAGGTGAACCTTCGCCCCAGTATGAGGTCCTGAGCGCTCTGGAGCATCTTTCCCTCGATCCTGACTAGTCTACCAGTCCCTGCCTCTGAAAAACATCCCCACATCATGATGCTTCCACAACCATGCTTCACCGTAGGGATGGTGCCAGGTTTCCTCCAGACGTGATGCTTGGCAATTTAATTTAATCAATTTTAGAATAAAGCTGTAATGTAACAAAATGTGGAAAAAGTCAAGGGGTCTGAGTACTTTCCGAATGCACTGTATACAGTACCAGTCAAAAGTTTGGACACACCTACTTATTCAAGGGTTTTTCTTTATTTTTACTATTTTCTACATTGTAGAATAATAGTGAAGACATCAAAACTATGAAATAACACAAATGGAATCATGTAGTAACCAAAAAAGTATTAAACAAATCAAAATATATTTTATATTTGAGATTCTTCAAAGTAGCCACCCTTTGCCTTGATGACAGCTTTGCACACTCTTGGCATTCTCTCCAGCTTCATGAGGTAGTCACCTGGAATGCATTTCAATTAACAGGTGTGCCTTGTTAAAAGTTAATTTGTGGAATTTATTTCCTTCTTAATGCGTTTCAGCTAATCAGTTGTGTTGTGACAAGGTAGGGGTGGTATACAGAATATAGCCCTATTTGGTAAAAGACCAAGTCCATATTATGGCAAGAACTTCTCAAATAAGCAAAGAGAAACGACAGTCCATCATTACTTTAAGAAATTAAGGTCAGTCAATCCGTAAAATTTCAAGAAGTTTGAACGTTTCTTCAAGTGCAGTTGCAAAAACCATCAAGCGCTATGATGAAGCTGGCTCTCATGAGGACCACCACAGGAAAGGAAGACCCAGAGTTACCTCTGCTGCAGAGGATAAGTTCATTAGAGTTAAATGCACCACAGATTGCAGCCCAAATAAGTGCTTCACAGAGTTCAAGTAACAGACACATCTCAACATCAACTGTTCAGAGGAGACTGCATGAATCAGGCCTTCATGGTCTAATTGCTGCAAAGAAACCACTACTAAAGGACACCAATAATAAGAAGAGACTTGCTTGAAACTTGACAAGAAACACAAGCAATGGACATTAGACAGGTGGAAATCTGTCCTTTGGTCTGAAATTTGAGATTTTTGGTTCCAACCGCTGTGTCTTTGTGAGACACAGAGTAGGTGAACGGATGATCTCCGCATGTGTGGTTCCCACCGTGATGCATGGAGGAGGAGGTGTGATGGTGTGGGGGTGCTTTGCTGGTGACACTGTCAGTGATTTATTTAGAATTCAAGGCACACTTAACCAGCATGGCTACCACAGCATTCTGCAGCGACACGCTGTCACATCTGGTTTGCGCTTAGTGGGACTACCATTTGTTTTTCAACAGGACAATGACCCAAAACACACCTCCAGGCTGTGTAAGGCCTATTTGGCCAAGGAGAGTGATGGAGTGCTGCATCAGATGACCTGGCCTCCACAATCACCCGACCTCAACCCAATTGAGATGGTTTGGGAAGAGTTGGACCGCAGAGCGAAGGAAAAGCAGTCAACAAGTGCACAGCATATGTGGGAACTCCTTCAAGATAGTTGGAAAAGCATTACTTATGAAGCTGGTTGAGAGAATGCCAAGAGTGTGCAAAGCTGTCATCAAGGCAAAGGGTGGCTACTTTGAAGAATCTTAAATATAAAATATATTTTGATTTGTTTAACACTTTTTTGGTTACTACATGATTCAATATGTGTTATTTCATTGTTTTGATGTCTTCACTATTATTCTACAATGTATAAAATAGTAAAAAAATAAAGAAAAACCATTGAAAGAGTAGGTGTGTCCAAACTTTTGACTGGTACTGTATATACAGTTGAAGTCGGAAGTTTACATACACCTTAGCCAAATGCATTTAAACTCAGTTTTTCACAATCCCTGACATTTAATCCTCGTAAAAATTCCCTGTCTTAGGTCAGTTAGGATCACCACTTTATTGTAAGAATGTGAAATGTCAGATTAATGGTAGAGAGAATGATTTATTTCAGCTTTTATTTCTTTCATCACATTCCCAGTGGGTCAGAAGTTTACATACACTCAATTAGTATTTGGTAGCATTGCTTTTAAATTGTTTAACTTGGGTCAAACATTTTGAGTAGCCTTCCACAAGCTTCCCACAATAAATTGGGTGAATTTTGGCCCATTCCTCCTGACAGAGCTGGTGTAACTGAGTCAGGTTTGTAGACCTCCTTGCTCGCACACGCTTTTTCAGTTCTGCCCAGAAATGGTCTATAGGATTGAGGTCAGGGCTTTGTGATGGCCACTCCAATACCTTGACTTTGTTGTCCTTAAGCCATTTTGCCACAACTTTGGAAGTGTGCTTGGGGTCATTGTCCATTTGGAAGACCCATTTGCGACCAAGCTTTAACTTCCTGACTGATGTCATGATATGTTGCTTCAATACATCGGCATAATTTTCCTTCCTCATGATGCCATCTATTTTGAGAAGTGCATCAGTCCCTCCTGCAGCAAAGCACCCCCACAGCATGATGCTGCCACCTCCATGCTTCACGGTTGGGATGGTGTTCTTCGGCTTGCAAGCCTCCCCCTTTTCCCCCCAAACATAACGATGGTCATTATGGCCAAAAAGTTATATTTTTGTTTCATCAGACCAGAGGACATTTCTCCAAAAAGTACAATCTTTGTCCCCATGTGCAGTTGCAAACCGTAGTCTGGCTTTTTTATGGCGGTTTCCTTGCTTCTTCCTTGCTGAGCGGCCTTTCAGGTTATATCAATATAGGACTCGTTTTACTGTGGATATAGATACTTTTGTACCTGTTTCCTCCAGCATCTTCACAAGGTCCTTTGCTGTTGTTCTGGGATTGATTTGCACTTTTCGCACCAAAGTACGTTCATCTCTAGGAGACAGAACACGTCTCCTTCCTGAGCGGTATGACGGCTGCGTGGTCCCATGGCGTTTATACTTGCGTACTATTGTTTGTACAGATGAACGTGGTACCTTCAGGCGTTTGGAAATTGCTCCCAAGGATGAACCAGACTTGTGGAGGTCTACAATTTTTTTTCTGAGGTCTTGGCTGATTTCTTCTGATTTTCCCATGATGTCAAGCAAAGAGGCACTGAGTTTGAAGGTAGGCCTTGAAATACATCCACAGGTACACCTCCAATTGACTCAAATTATTTCAATTAGCCTATCAGAAGCTACTAAAGCCATTACATCATTTTATGGAATGTTCCAAGCTGTTTAAAGACAGTCAACTTCATGTATGTAAACCTCTGACCCACTGGAATTGTGATACAGTGAATTATAAGTGAAATAATCTGTCTGTAAACAATTGTTAGAAAAAGTACTTGTGTCATGCACAAAGTAGATGTCCTAACCGACTTGCCAAAGCTATAGTTTGTTAACAAGAAATGTGTGGAGTGATTGAAAAACAAGTTTTAATGACTCCAACCTAAGTGTATGTAAACTTCCGACTTCAACTGAACATATAAATAAAATAACTAAGATGTTTGGTGCAGTATTTCTCAAGTGCAAAATGTTTGCATGAAAACTAGTAATCTCTCGTTGAATGACAACAAACAGTTCATGTTCCCACTCCTGTTAGCAGTAGTACTGTTGACCAATCACTGATGAAGGGGCGTAGACTTTGGCTACTGATATTCGACTTGCCTCAATACATTTTTTGGTGTACATGAACAGCAGAAAAACCCCCTGCCAAAAACCAAAACATAAAAAAATGTAGTCATAATACCGTATATGCACAAACTGTTTAGACTGGGAAGCCTACGGTAAGCTTTAAGATGGAAACAGTGTAGCCAACTGTGTGATGATCGTCAAAGGTTAGCCTATGCAAAAAACAGACATCTTTATAAAGTATGTGTAGTAGGAGTAGGCCTAGTAGGGAAAGGGAAAGGGAGATATCTAGTCAGTTAGTATAAGTTGTGTGCTGATAATGATGATGATGATCACTAGAAGTACTGTAGTAAAACAGTAATAAATGTGGTTTTGTAAGAATGATTCATCTTCTTACTTCATCAACAACAGTAGGCCATGGTTAAGGTAGGCTAGGCTACTACTAGGTCTATAGCCTAATCTAATTCTTCACAGGTCCAAAAAGTTGTACCTGACCCGAACTGGAGCTGTAGATATTCTACCTGAACCGAATGATTTTCAAAAAAGACACCCGACCCGTTCGGACCTGAGTGACAAAATAAACGTTTTTCAGCTAATTTGCCATAAGCTATGCAGAGCCGTGGTCAGGTTCGGAGGGGTCCACTTGGATATATCAGCTGTAGTTACATAGACCTGATCCATGACATTTGACAACTCAACCTGACTTGGACCCGAGGGACAAGTTCGAATTTTGGACCCTCATGGTACCCTAACCCAAATACTCGACCCAGGACCAAAACAGGCCCAAAACTCAAACTTGTCCCTCTGGTCCGGGTCTCTTTTTTATTTTGTTATTTCTGTACAACTTTTTGGACCCTTGAAGATCTTCACCTTCTCATCGTCGATTGATAAAAAAAAATAAACTTGCCATTTTGTAGGTGGCTTGAGGTACGATATGGCATTGCATTATTGCCAAAGACCAGAGATTACATGCCTCACCAAAACATTCAGAGGCTGAGAAGGGCAGATGGAGGGAGGGGGGACCCTAAATTGGGTACCCTTGTAGTGTGGTAGTCTGTCATCATTAGGACGTTGACTGCTGCTCTGGAGGACCAGGGGGGAATCACACAGGCTGTGTGCATGTCAGGAACAGACTGAGATAGCGTGCTCATTAAAGAGAGAGAGACTGTGTGTGTGTGTGTGTGTGAGCTGGGAGAGAACACTGCTGTGCCCCAGCGCGCTCAGTAACAACCGCTTACTGCTGCTCTGTAGTTGCCATGGATACAGTGCCCTCTCTCTCATGGGTATGGAGGGATGGGGTGGAGGAGAGGAGAGGAAAGTAGTGACTCTGGCTGCTGCCTCTGCGTCGCATTTATACCATCGGAGAGCTAGCTTTCTCCCTCCCTCCTCATCATCTCCGCGCTCCGTTACATCTCCTCTCTCTGTTTCGCTCTGTCTCTTTTTCTGGCGGTCTATTTTTCTTTGCGGTTGACCTGGTGGATGTTATAGTGAACAGGCTCTTGTGTTTCTACAGCCAAGGACAGAAGACGGGAGGAGACAAAAGGGGGGAAAAGGGTAAGCATGGATGGCGTGTATGTGTGTGTGTGTGTGTGTGTGTGTGTGTGTGTGTGTGTGCGTGTTTGTGTAGTGAGGTGACGAGTAGACAGACAGACAAAGAGGAGAGGTAAGAATGGAGGTCCTGAGATGGACTGGGACTGGGAGATGTTATGGATGTCATGTTTCTCAGGCTACACTATGCCAAAGTCATTATTGTGTGTGTGTAAAATGTAATGTTCATAATGAGTGTTTGTTTACCTCCAGAGGACAACATGTTCTTCACAAGAGGTGGAGTGTGATGCCTCTCATTCAGTTGTGTCTGTGTGTGTGTGTTGGTGCAAGTACCTGACTCCTCCTCTGACATTACTTGCTGCCTGGCTTCTGACAGAGAAAGATAGAGCGACACCATCTTTGTTTTCGGAAAAGCCACTTCGGAGAGTAAGAGACAGAGTGTGTAAGGGTCAGCGCCAGTGTGATAAACACTGCCTGTTTGTGTAGTCAGCGGTGAAGTGTATATCTCTAGGATCAAAGCCTCTCTTGCATATAAACAGCCATTTCTCCAAAGCTGCAGTGGAGACAGATACACAGACATACTGTACATGCAAACACACAAACAAAAACACACATACAGACAAATAAAAACACACAAACACACACACTCTCTCTCTCTCTCTCTGTGTGAAATTACTCATCTCTGCCTTTGTTCTCAGTTCGCCATTTCAAAAGCAGAGTTCTACTGCCAGCTGAGATCATTCTGTTTTGGTCTGACTGGACAGAGAGGGAAGGAGAGAGAGATGTGAGGACTGACAGTAAAGGCCTTAGGGAGGGTGGTGATAGTTCCTCAGAAATGTGTCTAACAGCATCCATGACATTCAGCTCTGATGGCTCAGTCACCGACACTGCGCTTGATAGCGTGTAGGGAATGTCGTGTCCCACTTGTCATTTTTGTAAAATGGTTGCTGTGTTTCCTCAACGTATTGATCCTGACTGACGGATAACAAAGAGCTGTAGCTTATGAAAAGGAGCCCCACTCCTACTTTGAGTATATGTGTGTGTCACTGCGAGTGTGTGTGTGTGTGTGTGTGTGTGTGTGTAGTTTAAGAGATCAAGCAGTGGAGCAAGGAAGAGTAGACATGGGACTCAGAGGAGTGTGAGTGTATGCCTGTCTGTGTGTGTGTGCGTCTGTGTGTTTGTGTGTGTCTGTTTGTCTGTCTGTGCACGTGTGTGTGGTGGACTATAAGCTTATTGGGTTAGAGAGCAGACACGCTTGATGGAGAGAGGTGGAGAGGGGAGGGCAAAGAGAGGAGAGAGCTAGGTGATGTGGGGACAGCGAAGGCGATGTGTTTGTGTGTATGTATGTATGTATATATATATATATATGTGTGTGTGTCAGAGGAGGCTGGTGGGAGGAGCTATAGGAGGACGGGCTCATTGTAATGGCTGGAATGGAATAAATGGAACTGTATCAAACGCATAAAAAATATGGAAACCACATGTTTCCTCCGGTCCATTGATTCCATTCCAGCCATTACAATGAGCACATCCTCCTATAGCTCCTCCCACTGCGTGTGTGTGTGTGTGTGTGTGTGTTTGGGTGTGTGTGCGTGCGTGCGTGTGTGTGTGTGTCTCATGGGTCTCCAGTGTCGCAGTGCTCCAGGAGGGCTTCGCATTTTTTATCGATGCTGACTGTAGTGATTAACACTGCTGTTCTACACACAGATACAAAACAGAGGGAGGACAAGGGAGAGAGTGACAGGGAGCGTTGAGGTTATTCCTATTTACACCAATGAGCATTACAAAAGGACACTCAAATCAATGAACTGCACATTTAGGTCACCAATTAAATAGGAGAGCAGGCACTGGCCGATCAATGTTTGCAAAGCATAGCCTCTGCACGACATCATACATTTAGAAAAAAACAGGAGATTGCCCTGTCTGTTGCCCTGTATAAGCATAGTCACTGATACGTTTGCCGCAATAAGCGATTTCAAGAGACCTATGGTTTGTACCCTTCTCTCTCATATCTATCTCCTCCCACCAGTGTTGCAATTTGCATAATAATGAACCAACCAGAGCATTCTATTTCCTACTTCCTGATTCTCAGAACGAGAGCGAGAGAAAGAGAAAGGGAGATAGAGTTCCGATCCTGTTTTGATTCATTATATTCCCTGTTCTTCTACACCTTTTTTCTCACTCTCCTCCTTGTTTCTTTCTCTCTGCATGTGTCCAGTGTCTCCATGCGTACGGAGGGAGGACTGAAGGCAGCTGTTTCCAGCAGAGCAGAGACCTACAACATGTGAGAAGATGTCTGTTGGAGGCTGCGCTTGCCCCGGTAAGTCCACCCATCTCTCTCTCTCTCTCCCTCGCGTTTTCTCTCGTCTTTGCTGCTGTAAAGGTTTGATGCCATCCACATGTTTGTTTAGAATGCACTGTTAAAAAAAGTCCATCAATTGGTTTACAGTGTGTTCCTGACTCAATATTCAGGGTACTTTATACTCTATCTCAAGAAGAGGAGGAGAGACGGGGGGAATGAGAGTGAGTGGGAGAGAGAGAGAAAAGGGAGAGAAAGAAAGTGATAAGAGAGGACACACACACAGATGTAACTCGGTGGTCCTGTTTGAAGGCTAGTTTGTTTACATTCCTGTATGATGTTGCACTGAGGGATCCTCCCCCTCAATGTGTGTGTGTGTGTGTGTGTGTGTCTGTGTGTAAGACTGAGTGTGCGCTGTGCTGTGGAACACTGACATGACTACGTCCTAACAGTCTGTGAGAGTCTGATCTGTACGTACTGCAAGACAGATCCCACTGCTCTATCATGGTGGAGGTAGTCACAGCCTGGTAAAAATAGAATGCCTGTGCGCTAAATTATCCTCCCGCCGCACACTCTCTCGCACATGCACACACATATGCAAGCTGCTCTTTCCCCTCTCCTGTCTCTTCCTCTACCACTCTCCTCTCTTTACCTCTCGCACTCACTCCCTGCTGTCTCTCTCGCTCTCTTTCGCCATCAGTGGCACCAGCTCATCCAGAAAGTCACATGGTCTGTCTCCTTGATTGAAGGGAAAAGGACTTAAAGCAGAACTAAGATGGCAGACAGGGGGAGAGAACCGATTCACTCTTTCCCCGATAGATTGGTACTGCCTCTGCTGACTGATACCACTCTCCCTTTTTCACTGTCCCCTCCCGTCAGAATTCTGAGAAGAGGGATGATGAGAGGAATGGAGAGAGGGGTGCAGAGGAGAGAGGGATGCAGAGAGGAGAGAAGGATGCAGAGAGAAGAGCGGGGGATGCAGAGGAGAGGAGAGGGGGATGCAGAGGAGAGGGGGATGCAGAGGAGAGGGGGATGCAGAGGAGAGAGGGATGCAGAGAGAAGAGCGGGGGATGCAGAGGAGAGGAGAGGGGGATGCAGAGGAGAGGAGAGGAGAGGGGGATGCAGAGGAGAGAGGGATGCAGAGAGAAGAGAAAGGCATACAGACAGCTTTCGATGTGATGTCACGTGTGCCGCAGGGAGAGAGGAGAGCAGAGGAAAGTTGGCATGAGCCACTGACTGTAGAGGAGAGGAGAGGAGGAATGAGAAATGGTTTTTCTCTATGGAAGAAAATTATATTACAGGTAAACAAAGTGACTTAGTTGAACACAATCCATCCAGTGTTAAAAGAGAAAGCTTCGTTGTGAGGAATAGGTGAGAAAAAGAGCACTAAAAGATGAACAACATAAAGCTAACATTGAACAGCTTTATATAATCATTAGCCAGTGAGATAAGTGGTTTAACACTGAAGGAAAGGCAGCCTATGGTGAGTAATACAAGCAGAGAGACAGCAACTGTTTGCTGTGCTTTTAAATTCCATCTCAGTGGATTGTGTGTGTATGTAAGTGTTTGTGCGTGCGGTGACGGTTACTAGGCATGCCGGTGACTGTGCCCGGCCTCAACAACCCCTGCTATCCCTTATAGACTCAGTATAGATAGAGTGGATATATACGCTCAATGCTTTCTCTCACTCCTTTTTCTGTTGCTCTCTCATCCCCATGCCTCCCCTCTTTCAGCTTCTAACTTCCTGCTTTGTTTGCCATTCTGTTGGCCTCCTTGTTGCCATCACAACCAGTGAGCAGCTATGACAATCCTGACGGGCTGGTGTTTTGATAACTGTTTGTATGTAACTAAGCGGTTATATAATGGTAACTTTAGTCTGAGCTTAATCACTTTTTTAATCACTACCCTTCTTCTTTACTTTTCCATCACAAGTGGACAAACAAAGTGGACACACTCCAACTATGCTGTTTCTCTGAGACCTAAAACCTGTAGACATTTAAACGATAGATTCACGGGCTGTGTGTGTGAGAGAAGTGTGTACATATGGTCTTTGTTCGTTGAGTGAAATTGTCAGTCTGACATTTTGTACAGTTCACCTCAATCACTTATCTCATATCAGTATCTTATTTGGGTCAGTTTCCTTTGCAAATACAAGTCTGTCCAAGTCAGAATCACTCTATTCAGAACAAGCATGATGCCTACCAGGGCGTGGGAGTCAACGTCAGTCCCTTCAGGAAGTGAATTAAAATGTAATTAATTAACTGAAAAATCATCTTAATTCAATTATCATTAATTGCCTAATGGAATTTACCTTAACACTGCTGCCTGTCAAGTCAACACAGCCATTGGGGGGGACATTTTGTCATCTTACAGCAGGGTCATGATCAATAGGCACCGATTGGAAGAAAGTCGACAAACAGGGACTACCTGAATTTAACAATAACAAACGCACATTTTCGATTCCCATTACAAAACATGTTCCATTGCGTGCCATACTAATAAACATCACCCAGATCTGTGTGGATGAAAGCCTGTTGGCCAGTGAAGCACACAGCAGCATCCATCGTCAGCTCTGCCTAACCTTTTACAGGAAACACTGAGAGAGCAGGGTCTGAGTGGATGGAGATGGAGTGGTGTAAGACAAGCCACATGCGTCAGGCTTCTAGGGTAAAGGTTAGGCTTGTGAATGAGACGATAGTGAGCCCTCTTTTCAACGAGATCTGTCTGGGTTTGAACCTGAGCTATCTGAGCATCACTGTGAATTTTCCATAGGGCATTCAAGGATGTAAATTCCATCAGTATTCCAGTTGAATACAACTAAGTTATGTTGAGCATTCTGGTATGATCTAGATGGTTTGATGGAGCAGAGCGCAGTTAGGAGATATTCAGGACGATCACTAGAGGGCGACAAATCATCCGTTTCATGCGTGACATGATTTCTAAAATACACTACATTGCCAAAAGTATGTGGACACCTGCTCATCTAAAATCTCATTCCAAAATCATGGGCATTAATATGGAGTTGGTCCCCCCTTTGCTGCTATAACAGCCTCCACTCTTCTGGGAAGGCTTTCCACTACATGTTGGAACATTGCTGCGGAGACTTGCTTCCATTCAGCCTCAAGAGCATTAATGAGGTCGGGCACTGATGTTGGGCGATTAGGCCTGGCTCGCAGTTGGGGTTCCAATTCATCCCAAAGATGTTTGATGGGGTTGAGGTCAGGGCTCTGTGCAGGCCAGTCTAGTTCTTCCACACCGATCTCAACAAACCATTTCTGTATGGACCTCGCTTTGTGCATGGGGGCATTGTTATGCTGAAACAGGAAAGGGCCTTCCCCAAACTGTTGCCACAAAGTTGGAAGCACAGAATCATCTAGAATGTCATTGTATGCTATAGCGTTAAGATTTCCCTTCACTGGAACTAAGGGGCCTAGCCCAAACCATGAAAAACAGCCCCAGACCATTTTTCCTCCTCCACCAAACTTTACATTTGGCACTATGCATTGGGGCAGGTAGTGTTCTCCTGGCATCCGCCAAACCCAGAATCGTCCGTCGGACTGCCAGATGGTGACTCGTGATTCATCACTCCAGAGAACGCGTTTCCACTGCTCCAGAGTCCAATGGCGGTGACCTTCACCCAACTCCAGCCGACACTTGGCATTGCGCATGGTGATCTTAGGCTCCCATTTCATGAAGCTCCCGACGAACAGTTATTGTGCTGACGTTGCTTCCAGAGGCAGTTTGGAACTCAGTAGTGAGTTTTGCAACCGAGGACAGACGATTTTTACTCGCTTCAGCACTCGGCGGTCCCGTTCTGTGAGCTTGTGTGGCCTACCACTTCGCGGCTGAGCCGTTGTTGCTCCTAGACGTTTCCACTTCACAATAACAGCACTTACAGTTGACCGGGGCAGCTCTAGCATGGCAGAAATGTGATGAACTGACTTGGTGGAAAGGTGGCATCCTATGACGGTGCCACACTGAAAGTCACTGAACTCTTCAGTAAGGCCATTCTACTGCCAATGTTTGTCTATGGAGATTGTACGGCTGTGTGCTCGATTTTATACACCTGTCAGCAACGGATGTGGCTGAAATAGCCGAATCCACAAATTTGAAAGGGTGTCCACATACTTTTGTAAATATAGTGTATGTGTATAGTGTTCCATATAGACATTGTTTAGCAAAAAAAACAACGCGTGCGCAACTATGGGGCAAAACAAACGGGGTTGGTTTAGACTGTTGACACCATTTGGCTATATTTATTCTCCAAATGTTTATTGAAAACATAAATACATTTGCACAATGAGCACTTGTTGTCTTTCAAAGACATTATTACAGTTTTGATTAGCTAGCTAGTGGATTTTTGCCATATTAGCATAGACATGACATCAGTCAAAACAAGACATGGTATCAGTAACAAGATAGAACAAGCTGAAACGTGCCACCTACGATTCCCCACATGGCAGCTTCTTGTTGTTGTTGCTAGCTATCTGATCGTTCAGAATCATAACAATGCACGCTACCCGGCCACATCTATGCACGCACATCATTTTTAGACGTTGTCAGCCAACCCGTCTATTGTACTGAACACACAATGGCACAGTGGAGGGCATAGGGATTACTGGCTTTAGCAGGCTGTGCTGGCATACCAGCACATTGTCCTGCTGTTTCCAAGAACTCGCACACACACGCACACACACACATGCACACGCACGCACACGTACAACCATATTGTTTGCGTCCTCCTCTGTCTCTGAGACAGCCCCAGCAAAGACCCACAGAAAGGCCAAGCTGTGTGTGTGTGTGTGTGTGTCTACAGTATTCTGCTTTCTCAGCCTGATGTGACTTTTATTAACCAGTGATGTACAGTGTCTTCAGAAAGTAGATTTCTTTCCCCACCCATCTACACACAATTCCCTAATGATAACTAAGTGAACATTTTTGTAGAAAATAGGGCTGAACCCATTTAGTCGACTGGTCGATTGTTTCGTTGATAGGCTGTTGGTCGACCAACATTTCTTTAGTTGAGAAAAAATATATATATACACTGCTCAAAAAAATAAAGGGAACACTTAAACAACACAATGTAACTCCAAGTCAATCACACTTCTGTGAAATCAAACTGTCCACTTAGGAAGCAACACTGATTGACAATACATTTCACATGCTGTTGTGCAAATGGAATAGACAACAGGTGGAAATTATAGGCAATTAACAAGACACCCCCAATAAAGGACTGGTTTTGCAGGTGGTGACCACAGACCACTTCTCAGTTCCTATGCTTCCTGGCTGATGTTTTGGTCACTTTTGAATGCTGGCGGTGCTTTCACTCTAGTGGTAGCATGAGACGGAGTCTACAACCCACACAAGTGGCTCAGGTAGTGCAGCTCATCCAGGATGGCACATCAATGCGAGCTGTGGCAAGAAGGTTTGCTGTGTCTGTCAGCGTAGTGTCCAGAGCATGGAGGCGCTTCCAGGAGACAGGCCAGTACATCAGGAGACGTGGAGGAGGCCATAGGAGGGCAACAACCCAGCAGCAGGACTGCTACCTCCGCCTTTGTGCAAGGAGGAGCAGGAGGAGCACTGCCAGAGCCCTGCAAAATGACCTCCAGCAGGCCACAAATGTGCATGTGTCTGCTCAGAAACAGACTCCATGAGGGTGGTATGAGGGCCCAACGTCCACAGGTGGGGGTTGTGCTTACAGCCCAACACCGTGCAGGACGTTTGGCATTTGCCAGAGAACACCAAGATTGGCAAATTCGACACTGGCACCCTGTGTTCTTCACAGATGAAAGCAGGTTCACACTGAGCACGTGACAGACGTGACAGAGTCTGGAGACGCCGTGGAGAACGTTCTGCTGCCTGCAACATCCTCCAGCATGACCGGTTTGGTGGTGGGTCAGTCATGGTGTGGGGTGGCATTTCTTTGGGGAGCCGCACAGCCCTCCATGTGCTCGCCAGAGGTAGCCTGACTGCCATTAGGTACCGAGATGAGATCCTCAGACCCCTTGTGAGACCATATGCTGGTGCGGTTGGCCCTGGGTTCCTCCTAATGCAAGACAATGCTAGACCTCATGTGGCTGGAGTCTGTCAGCAGTTCCTGCAAGAGGAAGGCATTGATGCTATGGACTGGCCCGCCCGCCCCAGACCTGAATCCAATTGAGCACATCTGGGACATCATGTCTCGCTCCATCCACCAACGCCACGTTGCACCACAGACTGTCCAGGAGTTGGGGGATGCTTTAGTCCAGGTCTGGGAGGAGATCCCTCAGGAGACCATCCACCACCTCATCAGGAGCATGCCCAGGCATTGTAGGGAGGTCATACAGGCACGTGGAGGCCACACACACTACTGAGCCTCATTTTGACTTGTTTTAAGGACATTACATCAAAGTTGGATCAGCCTGTAGTGAGGTTTTCCACTTTAATTTTGAGGGTGACTCCAAATCCAGACCTCCATGGGTTGATACATTTGATTTCCATTGATAATTTTTGTGTGATTTTGTTGTCAGCACATTCAACTATGTAAAGAAAAAAGTATTTAATAAGATTATTTAATTCATTCAGATCTAGGATGTGTTATTTTAGTGTTCCCTTTATTTTTTTGAGCAGTGTATTACATAAGAACAGTGGTGCAACACTAATACAAATAATATTATTTTATAACAAATGTGCTTTCTCCTGTGTTGGATAGCGGTCGTTGTCCGTGGTTTTGAAACATCAGTGCGCTGTTGAATTGGCGCCTTTTCCTAGACCATGTTGCTATGTGCATAACAGCAAAGTTACCCAGCATATTGGTGTTGAGAACAATGCGGTGGAGGCAGCAGCGGAGGTAAAATATGAGAAAACTTAATTGTTTAAGAAAAGTGAGGAGAGAGGAAACCCCAATGTAATAAGGTCTATAATTAATAGCCTAACTATTAAATGTTAAAAAAATAAAATGTAAATCATCCATATATATCTACAGAAATAAGACAGATCCTGCTTCTGTTGCCTGTTTGAATGTTTCTTTAATAGCCTACTGATTCCGTGAGCACCAAGCCTCACGCAACCACAACATGTCGGATAAACAATTTAACAAATTCGGCTGTTTTTAATAATTTAATAAAGGCTTTACAATTTTTCCGTTAGAACAGCCTCTCAAGTATTATTTCAATTTCATTCAGTGTTGTTTACACTGTTCCAAATTGTCCGAAAATTTTAATTTATAATAGTAATAATAATAATAACCCTCCTTTTTCTTGATCTCCTTATTGTTATTATTACTATTATTATTGTTATCATCATTATAATAATAAGTCATGTCATTATCATTAGTAGGCTTAGTATTGCAGCTTTGTATAACCACCATCAAGCTGCAGGCCTAAGAGCGCATCCTGTTTAGTCATCACACAGCATATGAGTCATTCATGATTTGAGTTGCAATTGAGCATTTTAGTTAAAAATATTAAATAACGAAGCGACCCTTGAATAATTAGCTTAAACAATAAATAAACCGTTCCATGTTGGCAATTGCATGCAAAGCTGTCATCAAGGCAAAAGGTGGCTACTTTGAATAATCTCAAATATAAAATATATTTTGATTTGTTTAACACTTTTTTGGTTACTACATGATTCCATATGTGGTATTTCATAGTTTTGATGTCTTCACTATTATTCTACAATGTAGAAAATAAAGAAAAACCCTTGAATGAGTAGGTGTGTCCAAACTTTTGACTGGTACTGTAAGTATTCACACCCCTGAGTCAATACATGTTACAATCACCGTTGGCAGCGATTACACCTACTTTATTGTTAAGCCTCTAAGAGCTTTGCACACCTGGATTGTACAATATTTGCATTATTATTAGTTGGTTGATGATCATTGCTAGACAGCCATTTTGAAGTCTTACCATAGATGTTCAAGTCGATTTAAGTCAAATGTCATGAATCCCCCTGGTACTGCTGCTCATTCTGTTCACCAGCACCAGAGTTCTATGTCACCGGCCTTCTAGGCGTGACTGACCTGGATCATTACCACCAACCCCGGACTGTCTTGTCTCATTATGCACACCTGGTTCCCATTCCCCCTGATTAGTATGTGTATATACCGTGAGGGAAAAAAGTATTTGATCCCCTGCTGATTTTGTACGTTTGCCCACTGACAAAAATGATCAGTCTATAATTTTAATGGTAGGTTTATTTGAACAGTGAGAGACAGAATAACAACAACAAAATCCAGAAAAACGCATGTCAAAAATGTTATAAATTGATTTGCATTTTAATTAGGGAAATAAGTATTTGACCCCCTCACAATCAGAAAGATTTCTGGCTCCTAATCTCAGTTTGTTACCTGTATAAAAGACACCTGTCCACAGAAGCAATCAATCAATCAGATTCCAAACTCTCCACCATGGCCAAGACCAAAGAGCTCTCCAAGGATGTCAAGGACAAGATTGTAGACCTACACAAGGCTGGAATGGGCTACAAGACCATCGCCAAGCAGCTTGGTGAGAAGGTGACAACAGTTGGTGCGATTATTCGCAAATGGAAGAAACACAAAAGAACTGTCAATCTCCCTCGGCCTGGGGCTCCATGCAAGATCTCACCTCGTGGAGTTGCAATGATCATGAGAACGGTGAGGGATCAGCCCAGAACTACACGGGAGGATCTTGTCAATGATCTCAAGGCAGCTGGGACCATAGTCACCAAGAAAACAATTGGTAACACACTACGCCGTGAAGGACTGAAATCCTGCAGCACCCGCAAGGTCCCCCTGCTCAAGAAAGCACATATACAGGCGCGTCTGAAGTTTGCCAATTAACATCTGAATGATTCAGAGGAGAACTGGGTGAAAGTGTTGTGGTCAGATGAGACCAAAATCGAGCTCTTTGGCATCAACTCAACTCGCCGTGTTTGGAGGAGGAGGAATGCTGCCAATGACCCCAAGAACACCATCCCCACCATCAAACATGGAGGTGGAAACATTATGCTTTGGGGGTGTTTTTCTGCTAAGGAGACAGGACAACTTCACCGCATCAAAGGGACGATGGACGGCGCCATGTACCGTCAAATCTTGGGTGAGAACCTCCTTCCCTCACCCAGGGCATTGAAAATGGGTCGTGGATGGGTATTCCAGCATGACAATGACCCAAAACACACGGCCAAGGCAACAAAGTAGTGGCTCAAGAAGAAGCACATTAAGGTCCTGGAGTGGCCTAGCTAGTCTCCAGACCTTAATCCCATAGAAAATCTGTGGAGGGAGCTGAAGGTTTGAGTTGCCAAACGTCAGCCTCGAAACCTTAATGACTTGGAGAATATCTGCAAAGAGGAGTGGGACAAAATCCCTCCTGAGATGTGTGCAAACCTGGTGGCCAACTACAAGAAACGTCTGACCTCTGTGATTGCCAACAAGCGTTTTGCCACCAAGTACTAAGTCATGTTTTGCAGAGGGGTCAAATACTTATTTCCCTCATTAATATGCAAATCAATGTATAACATTTTTGACATGCGTTTTAATTTTTTTTACTTTTTTTATTCTGTCTCTCACTGTTCAAATAAACCTACCATTAAAATTATAGACTGATCATGTCTTTGTCAGTGGGCAAATGTACAAATTCAGCAAGGGATCAAATAGTTTTTTCCCTCACTGTATGTTCCCTCTGTTCCCCATTGTCCTTGTTGATTATTGTCCCATGTCTGTTGGTCTCGTGAGTACCGTGTATTGTGCTCTTGGTATTACGGGTCACGTCCCGTGTATTGTTTAGAGGTTTACACCTCGCTCTTTTGTTTGGGTTACATCCCTATGTAATATATATACACCAAGCTGCTTGCCTATTGTCCTGTAGCCCATTCCAGCCTTGTGCAGGTCTACAATTTTATCCCTGATGTCCTTACACAGCTCTCTGGTCTTGGCCATTGTGGAGAGGTTGGAGTATGTTTGATTGAGTGTGTGGACAGGTGTCTTTTATACAGCTAACGAGTTCAAACAGGTGCAGTTAATACAGGTAATGAGTGGAGAACAGGAGGGCTTCTTAAAGAAAAACTAACAGGTCTGTGAGAGACGGAATTCTTACTGGTTGGTAGGTGATCAAATACTTATGTCATGCAATAAAATGCAAATTAATTACTTAAAAATCATACAATGTGATTTTCTGGATTTTTGTTTTAGATTCTGTCTCTCACAGTTGAAGTGTACCTATGATAAAAAATGACAGACCTCTACATGCTTTGTAAGTAGGAAAACCTGCAAAATCGGCAGTGTATCAAATACTTGTTCTCCCCACTGTGTATATATATATATATATATATATATATATATATGCACAGTTGAAGTCGGAAGTTTACATACACTTAGGTTGGAGTCATTAAAACTCGTTTTTCAACCACTCCACAAATTTATTTTGAACAAACTATAGTTTTGGCAAGTCGGTTAGGACATCTACTTTGTACATGACATACGTAATTTTTCCAACAATTGTTTACAGACAGATTATTTCACTTATAATTCACTGTATCACAATTCCAGTGGGTCAGAAGTTTACATACACTAAGTTGACTGTGCCTTTAAACAGCTTGGAAAATTCCTTGAAATGATGCCATGGCTTTAGAAGCTTCTGATAGGCTAATTGACATAATTTGAGTCAATTGGAGGTGTACCTGTGGATGTATTTTAAGGCCTACCTTCAAACTCAGTGCCTCTTTACTTGACATCATGGGAAAATCAAAATAAATCAGCCAAGACCTCAGAAAAAAAATTGTAGACCTCCACAAGTCTGGTTCATCCTTGGGAGCAATTTCCAAACGCCTGAAGGTACCACGTTCATCTGTACAAACAATAGTACGCGAGTATAAACACCATGGGACCACGCAGCCGTCATACCGCACAGGAAGGAGACGTGTTCTGTCTCCTAGAGATGAACGTACTTTGGTGCGAAAAGTGCAGAACAACAGCAAAGGACCTTGTGAAGATGCTGGAGGGAACGGGTACAAAAGTATCTATATCCACAGTAAAACGAGTCCTATATCGACATAACCTGAAAGGCCGCTCAGCAAGGAAGAAGCCACTGCTCCAAAACTGCCATAAAAAAGCCAGACGACGGTTTGCAACTGCACATGGGGACAAAGATCGTACTTTTTGGAGAAATGTCCTCTGGTCTGATAAAACAAAAATATAACTTTTTGGCCATAATGACCATCGTTATGTTCGGGGGGAAAAGGGGGAGGCTTGCAAGCCGAAGAACACCATCCCAACCGTGAAGCACAGAGGTGGCAGCATCATGCTGTGGGGGTGCTTTGCTGCAGGAGGGACTGATGCACTTCTTAAAATAGATGGCATCATGAGGAAGGAAAATTATGTAGATATGTATCGTCACGGACGTTGAAGGACAGGTCAGACCAAGGCACAGCGTGAAATGCATACATGTTTATTATAAAGATAAACACACGAACCAAAACAACGTAACGTGAAGTCCTCAGGCTAAACACAATACAAGCCTCTACACGGAACAAGATCCCACAACTAATGATTGCAAACAGGCTACTTAAGTATGATCCCCAATCAGAGACAACGAGCGACAGCTGCCTCTGATTGGGAATCACACCCGGCCATACATAGAACCACAATAACTAGAATGTGAACATAGAAATAATAACATAGATCTCCACACCCTGACTCAACATACAAGAGTCCCATAAGTCAGGGTGTGACAGATATATTGAAGCAGCATCTCAAGACATCAGTCAGGAAGTTAAAGCTTGGTCGCAAATGGGTCTTCCAAATGGACAATGACCCCAAGCATACATCCAAAGTTGTGGAAAAATGGCTTAAGGACAACAAAGTCAAGGTATTGGAGTGGCCATCACAAAGCCCTGACCTCAATCCTATAGAAAAAGCGTGTGCGAGCAAGGAGGCCTACAAACCTGACTCAGTTACACCAGCTCTGTCAGGAGGAATGGGCCAAAATTCACCCAACTTATTGTGGGAAGCTTGTGGAAGGCTACCTGAAATGTTTGACCCAAGTTAAACAATTAATAAGCAATGCTACCAAATACTAATTGAGTGTATGTAAACTTCTGAACCACTGGGAATGTGATGAAAGAAATAAAAGCTGAAATAAATCATTCTCTCTACTATTATTCTGACATGTCACATTCTTAAAATAAAGTGGTGATCCTAACTGGATTAAAGGATTAAATGTCAGGAATTGTGAAAAACTGAGTTTAAATGCATTTGGCTAAGGTGTATGTAAACTGTATATTTGGCCTAGTGTTTTAGGTTATTGTTCTGCTAAAAGGTTAATTTGTCTCCCAGTGTTTGTTGGAAAGCAGACTGAACCACGTTTTCTTTCCTCCCTCCCTGACTAGGACTAGATTATATATGGAATTGTTTTAAGATGGTCATACTATGTATCAAATCGCTATTTGATTTAGAAGTTTAGGACCCCTTTAGATATCAGAAAATATATATAAAAACATTATTTGATAAAATATTGAATTTGGCCTTTACTACTATAGCCCAGAGAAACGCATTGAATTACACATTAATGGCAATAAAGACAGTCAAAAAATAAATCATAAGAAACAAGGTTTTGAAGTGGTTGTCCTATATCTATGAGATATAAGTAAGCTCAGGAAATCTATATATATATATATTTTTATTTATTTACACCTTTAGTATTTAACCCCTTTATTGGGTAGGCACAAAACTACCTTCATACTTCCATAACATTTTTAAACCGATACCAGTTACCTTCAGTCGAAGTAAGAGCGAAACTGAGAACACAGTCGTGTTTGTGTGAATCTCCCCTTTCCACTGTGGGGTCACATTAGTTTGTAGCCCAAATGGTTCCGATGCTACAAACAGAAGTTGGCACATCGACGGTACCGACTTCAGAGTCCCCTGACACTTGTGGGGGTTGTAGAGAAAAACGGAGACCACCATTGTGTTTGTGAGTCTCCCCTTTCCATAGAATGATCATAATAGTTTGTAGGTCAAACCGTACAGACGTTTTTCATGAGAATACCGATTTTCAGGATGTCTCAAGGACTGACCAACACCGCTCTAGCTCTACCACCTTTCACCGCAGATGCGGAAGTGCGACATTGGCGGATGCGGTGGATTGAGAAGCATCCAATGCAAAAATAATCATATCTCTAGCTTTAATATGTTACTTAGATTGATGCACCAGTGTGTCAATCAACTCTAGGGGGTTAACCACAGAGGGGCGATGTGTACAGCTGTCCCGACACTCTGTCTAACCGTTAATACTCACAGTGTGCAATACAGTTTTGGAAACCTCAAAAACTCTACTTCATATCACCACTAAATAACTTTACAAATACAAAAGATCCGCTTACTGTGCGCCATTTTAACACAGACTCCCATGAAGGTGTTTTGCGTTGTACTTCCTGAGCTAATTGAAACTCTGGAAGGAACAAAAAGAAAAACAGTGCAATCAAGGATCAATTGTTTCTAGATAGAGCGTTTCACACTTAACCAAATCACCTCAGCTATTAATCAAAAGTGACTTTTTGGCCCTGACGGAGACATGGATCACCCCAAATAACACTGCTACACCAGCTGCTCTCTATTCATCTTACCATGTGTTCTCTCATAGTCTGAGAGCATCTGGTCGTCATGGTGGTGGCATCAATTAATTTCTTTCCACCTCTTTCTTTCCACTCCTTTCCTCTTTTGACCTCACCCGTTCCCAGTCCCCTCCCACTCAAGGCAGGCCACTTTACTAGATGCTGTTTGCCTACTAATCTCACTGCAACCCCCCTCCAGGTCTCTCCAGACCATCTTGAGACCTTCTCCTGTATCTCACTTCCCTCATCAACTTATTCCTGACCACTGGCTGCATCCCCTCTGACTTCAAAATGGCCCAAGTCTCTCCCCTCCTCAAGAAAACAACAATAGACCCCTCTGATGTAAAACTACAGACTGGCGTCCCTTCTTTATTTTCTTTCCAAAACACTTGAGCGTGCTGCCTCTGACCAACTCTATTGTTTTCTCTCTCTAAATTATCTTCTTGACCCTAACCAGTCAGGATTCAAGACGGGTCACTCAACCAAGACTTCTATCCTCTGTGTCATGGAGGCTCTCTGCACTGCCAAAACGGACTCTCTCTCGCCTCTGTTCTCATCCTCCCCGACACAGTGAACCATCAGATCCTCCTCTCCACCCTCTCAGGGCTGGGCGTCTCAGGCTCTGCACACTCCTGGATTGCATCCTACCTGGCAGGTCGGTCCTACCAGGTGGCGTGGAGAGAATCTGTCTGCACCACATGCTCTCACTACTGGTGTCCCCCAGGGCTCGGTTCTAGGCCCTCTCCTCTTTTCTATTTACACCAAGTCACTCGGCTCCGTCATATCCTCACATGGTCTCTCCCTTCATTGTTATGCGGATGACACTCAACTACTTTTCTCCTTCCCCCTTCTGACAGCTTGGATGTCAGCCCACCACTTTGAACTCAACATTGACAAGACTGAGCTGCTCTTCCTCCCGGGGAAGGCATGCCCATTCCAAGCCCTCTCCATCATGGTTGACAACTCCATGGTGTCCCCCTCCCAGAGTGCAAAGAACTTGAGAGGGTGGAGAGGAGGATCTGATGGTTCACTGTGTTGAGGGCAGTGGATAGATCAAATAAGAGCCAGCTTTGGCAGTGCAGAAAGCCTCCGTGACACAGAGAAGAGCAGTCTCGGTTGAGTGACCCGTCTTGAAGCCTGATTTGTTAGGGTCAATAAGACCATTCTGAGAGAGATAACGAGAGAGTTGATCAGAGAGGCCACGCTCAAGTGTTTTGGAAAGAAAACAAAGAAGGGATACAGGTCTATAGTTTGACATCAGATGAGTCGAGTGTTGGTATCTTGAGGAGGGGAGCGACTCGGGTCATTTTCAAGTCAGAGGGTACGCAGCCAGTGGTCAGGGATGAGTTGATAAGGGAAGTGAGGAATGGGAGAAGGTCTCCAGATATGGTCTGGAGAAGGGAGAAGGGGATGGGGTCGAGCGGGCAGGTTGTCAGATGGCCAGACGTCACTAGTCACAGGATTTAATCTGGAGAGAGAAGGGAGAAAGAGGTCAAGGCGTAGTGTAGTTCTATGTGAATGGGACCAGTGGACTCAATAGGCTGACTGAATGAGGAGTGGATGTCATCAACCTTCTTTTCAAAGTGGTTGACAAAGTTGTCCAAAGAGAGGAAGGAGGGAGGGGGTGGAGGATTAAGGAGGGACAAGAAGGCAGAAAAGAGTTTCCTTGGGTTAGAGGCAGAAGCTTAAAATGATAGAAAGTGGCCCTAGCAGCAGATACAGAGGAAGAGAATATAGTGAGAATGGAGTGAAAGGATGATAGGTCCTCAGGAAGTTTAGTTTTCCTCCAATTTCGCTCAGCTGCCCATAGCCCTGTTCCATAAGCTCGCAATGAGTCACTCAGCACGGAGCAGGAGGGGAGAGCCGGCCGGGAGAGAAGGGGACAGTGCGAGTCATAGGATGCAGAAAGGGAGGAGATTAAGGTCAAATAGGCAGAATCAGGAGGGAGAAGGATTTGGCAGAAGGGAGAGATGATAGGATAGAAGATGAGAGAGTAGTGGGAGAGAGTTAAGATTGCGACGGCACATGACCATCTGGGTAGGGGAATAAAGTCGTGATCAGAGACCTGGAGGGAGGTTGCAGTGAGATTAGTAGGTGAACAGCCTCTAGTAAATTTGAGTTCAAGTGTATTGCCTGCCTTAAGTTGGAAGGGATTGGGAAAGGGTGAGGTCAAAAGAGGCAAGGAGGGGAAAGAGAGAGTTGGAAAGAAATGAATCGAAGGCAGACGTTGGGAGGTTGAAGTCGCAAAGTACAAGAGTGGTGAACCATCGTCAGGAAATTAGCTTATTAAGGTGTCAAGCTCATTGAGGAACTCTCCAAAGGCACCTGGTGGGCAAAAGATGACACTGTTAAGCAAGTGACAGTGGCAGCATGGAATTCAAATGAGGAGATGGACAGATGACAGAAGGAGAAAAGAGAATCTCCAGTTAGGAGAAATGAGTAGACCTGTGCCATCGCCGCGATGACCAGATGCTGTCAGACTATGAGAGAAAATGTAGTCAGATGAAGAGAGAGCAGCTTGAGTAGCAGTGTTCTCTGGGGTGATCCATGTCTCCGTCAGGGCCAAAAAGTCAAGGGACTGAAGGGCAGCATAGGCTGAGATGAACTCTGCGTTCTTGACCGCAGTTCCAAACGCTGCCAGAGACCCGGAATTCCACATGGGTTGTGCGCGCAGGGTACACTAAATTAGAAGGGTTGCAGCCAAGGGGTGGGGAGCATCTGTAAAGCCTACAGGGAGAGGAGCGAACCGGTATAGAAAACACACACATCGTTGCCAAAGCTACAAAAGAGCAAATAAGATCATCAACAATAACAGGAAAGTGTGATTACTGCCAGGAAAGAGAGACTGTGGAGCATGTATTGCTACAGTGTGGGCAGTATCAGAGAGAAAGAGAGAGGATGAGATCTAGTATGAGGGAGGAAGGAATACATAAAATTAGTTTAAAGAGTATATTGAGTAGAACATCATTAGATATAGTCTCAAATATTTTGTTATATTTTTTAAGAGCAACAGAGCAGGCAGGTAGGATTTACTTTCTCCGTCTCTGGCCCACACTCCAGTACAGTAGGTGGCGGTAATGCACCATAACGTTGGATGCCAACCACGATAAACCCCACTGAAGAAGAAGCAGCACTAGGGGGGGTTGGGTCAGCATTTGTAGTGCAGGAATGTGGGTTGGAAGTCAGGAAACGTATTACAGATCATCTGGCTGTATATACGGCGGAGCTGATGACCATACTGTTGGCCTTGCAGTGGGTGGAGGAAGTCAAACAAGACAGAGTAGTTATTTGCTCTGATTCATGTGCAGTGTTAATGAGTCTCCAGTCCCTTAGCTCACATAGCAGACAATACCTGCTTTATGAGGTGCTACAAACCCATGGCAGGATTAAACAGATGGGTATTCAGATAAGATTTACTTGGGTCCCAGCCCATGTGGGGGTGGAGGGGAACGAGGCAGTAGATGAACAGGCTAAACAAGTACTTAGTAGTGGGGATGTTGATGTTGAACTTTCAATGAGCAAGGCAGAGGCAAAAATACTGATATATACAGTGATGGTGCAGAGATGGCAGGAGCAGTGGAATAGAGATAATAAGGGAAGGCATTTATTTCAAGTACAGAGGAAAGTTGGGGAGGGGTGCACGGCAGGAAGGGACAGAAGAGAGGAGGCTATTTTTACAAGATTAAGGGTGGGACACAGCCAGTTGAATAAGACATTAAATGTGATAGGACAGCATCCAACAGGAAAGTGTGATTATTGTCAGGAAACAGAGACCGTGGAGCATGTATTGCTACAGTGTGGGCAGTATCAAAGGGAAAGAGAGAGGATGAGATCTAGTATGAGGGAGAAGGGGATACAGGATTTTTTTTTTTAGGGGGTAGATCAGCTTTATTATTGCAGATAGATTGTAACATTTACATTACATTTACATCATTTAGCAGATGCTCTTATCCAGAGCGACTTACAAATTGACTTCCATCAATGTAATTGTCTGCATCACTTCCAATCCCCTATATGTTTTTTTCTCGCAAATATATATATATATATATATATACATATACATACATACATATACATACAAATACATACATATATATATACACATATCCTTTAAAGAAATATATTTCCCTTTATTACTTTCCAACCCCACCACCCCTTTTCAGGAAATTAGTTTAAAGAGTATATTGAGTAGAACGTCATTAGATATAGTTAAAAATATTTTGTTATATTTTATAAGAGCAACGGGGATGGCAGGTAGGATTTAGTTTCTCCCTGTCTCTGGCCCACACTCCAGTACAGTAGGTGGCGGTAATGCACCATGACGTGCCAACCGCCGATAAACCCCACTGAAGAAGAAGAGCCAGGGGGAAGCAAGTGCAAAGACGGGGGCTGCTGGCTAGGAACAAAGGGTTTGGCTCCTTTACCACTTTTCAACATCTGGGTTGCTAAAAAAAAAACTATACTTTGGAGGAGCAAAAATAACGCAACTGAGGAAATACTAATTCTTGTCACTTTTATTTTGCTTTTCGTTTTGTTTCGGAGAGGAAAACTGAAATAACGGCTACTTTACGCTGAGCCTGAAGGTGCTTCAAATTGGGACAGCTAGCATTCAAGCTAGCCTGCTAACCGAGCAGTGGTGTTGAAAAAAAACATAGCGTTTCGTTGAACCATTCTGTGCAGGTATGGTGGCTTGAAGTGTTAGCAATTAACTCTAGTTACTAGTCTTATTGCAATTTTCGGTAGCAATGAATTATTATGATGCAAAAGTGAGATTTCGAGTGCGGCCCGTGCAGCTAGCTACTTAACGTTAGTTACCTAACAGTTAGCTAGCTAACGTTAGCTAGTTTAGCGTTGGCTAACGCCAGCTAGCTAACTATTCACTGCCGCTGGTCAACACAGACGATCTTGCTGTTGTAACTAGTTAGCTAGCTTATCAGTGTCCAGTCAAACCGTTGTTCAACTGATCTCATGCGTTAGTATTCATCAAGAGAAGACAGTTAATGAAGAATTCACCATGTAGTTGGCTGCTAGCTTCTCAGCTCTGTGACTTCGATGTTTAAATATCTGTCATCCATCTACATCTGTCATAAAGACAAGGACCCCCTCCTCCATTTTGAGAACTAGTGTTGACCCCAGAGTAGGGTGAGTGGATGCCACTGACTGCTTATCTATTATATTCTCATGTTGGCTATGTTCTCATGTTGGCATCGCTATATGCTGAGGTTGAAGGCTTAAAGCCAGTCTGTGTAATAAAAATGATTTTTATTGATTGCAGAATGATGAATGAGTAGTGTAATATGACGTACTTGGCTAGGCTAGAGAAATGCTGAGTGAATATAGGGGGTTGTCTCTGTCTGGGTCTGGTGTACTGGGGTTTGTGGTTGCTGCCAGGTCAAAGGTCATGCCTATAGAACTGCAGTGAACCCTATAGAGAAGGACCAGGGAGGAGAGACAGACTCTCTGGGGTGCAGTGAAACAAGAGACGGGGGGCGTTTTGGAAGTGGCAATGGGATGGGGGGGGTAAGTGTATAATATGGGTAATGTTATTTTCCCAACCATGCTTTATTGGTCAAATGCAGGATTCTGCTTTTGGGAGCATATCAGAGTTGTTGTAGAAGCTATTCATGGTTTTTCCTCTGTGTTAAGGCGTCGGCATGCTTCAGTTCGGCTGGCGCCTAGCCCAACTCGGCTAACCGAACATGTGTGCTCGCATACTCCCTTAAAAGACCCCCGCTTGAAAAACAAGAAAAAAGCGTCAATAGTACTGTTTGTCCATTTTGAGAAACCGTAGCCAGATCCTCAAAATAGTCTGAATTCATCTAAGTTAACTCAAGAAATCTGACATCAATATTGATGCTTTTGCAGAGGAGATCTTAGTCGCTCAATTTTACATCTAAATAAGATTTTTGGTGCAGTATTTCTCAATGAAAAAATGTGTATGAAAAAAAGTAGTCTTGTTGAAAGACAATACTTTATTGAAGAATCCCTACTGTTGACCAATCACAGAGGAATGGGCATAGACTTCGGATTGCCTCCAGAAAAAATGTGTGCCCGGCCCAAACAGCCAAACAAACCCTCACCGAAGTCTAAAATGAACAAAAACATCACAACATTTCGTCATAATATATGCACAAACTCTTCCGAACAGTTTTGGCTGGGAAGCATACGGATGCCTTTATAATGACCTGGGCTGGCTGTTGTGCACTAGAGTGGAAGGAGGGCAGGCTCGTGTTTCTTGGCCCAAGCAAGTCTCTTCTTCTTATAGGTGTCCTTTAGTAGTGGTTTCTTTGCAGCAATTTGACCATGAAGGCCTGATTCACACAGTCTCCTCTGAACGGTTGATGTTGATGTGTCTGTTACTTGAACTCTGTGAAGCATTTATTTGGGCTGCAATTTCTGAGGCTGGTAACGCTAATGAACTTATCCTCTGCAGCAGAGGTAACTCTGGGTCTTCCTTTCCTGTGGCGGTCCTCATGAGAGCCAGTTTCATCATAGCGCTTGATGGGTTTTGCAACTGCACTTAAATTAAGAACTTTGAAAGTTTATTTTCCTGATTGACTGACCTTCATGTCTTAAAGTAATGATGGACTGTCGTGTGTCTTTGCTTATTTGAGCGGTTCTTGACATAATATGGACTTGGTCTTTTACCAAATAGGGCTCTCCTTCTGTATACCACCCCTACCTTGTCACAACACAACTGATTGGCTCAAACGCATTAAGAAGGAAAGAAATTCCACAAATTCCACAAATAAGAAGGCACACCTGTTAATTGAAATGCATTCCAGGTGACTACCTCATGAAGCTGCTTGAGAGAATGCCAAGGGTGTGCAAAGTTGTCATCAAGGCAAAGGGTGGCTACCTTGAAGAATCTCAAATATAAAATATATTTTGATTTGTTTAATACTTTTTTGATTACATGATTCCATGTGTTATTTCATTTTTTGATGTATTCACTATTATTCTACAATGTAGAAAATAGTACAAATAAAGAAACCATGGAATGAGTAGGTGTCTAAACTTTTGACTTGTACTGTACATGTTGGTAGAGTTAAAGTGACTATGCATAGATAATAAACAGAGAATGGCAGCAGCGTGTGTGTGTGTGTGACAGTGTTTGTGTGTGTGTGTGACAGTGTGTGTGTGTGTGTGTGTGTGACAGAGTTTGTGTGTGACAGTGTGTGTGTGTGTGTGTGTGACAGTGTCTCGGTGTGTGTGTGACAGTGTCTGTGTGTGTGACAGTATGTGTGTGACAGTGTGTGACAGTGTCTCTGTGTGTGTGTGTGACAGTGTGTGTGTGACAGTGTCTGTGTGTGTGTGACAGTGTGTGTGTGACAGTGTCTGTGTGTGTGTGACAGTGTCTGTGTGTGACAGTGTGTGTGACAAAGTGTGTGTGACAGTGTGTGTGATAGTGTTTGTGTGTGTGACAGGGTGTGTGTGTGTGTGTGACAGAGTGTGTGTGTGTGACAGTGTCTGTGTGTGTGTGACAGTGTCTGTGTGTGACAGTGTGTGTGTGACAGTGTGTGTGACAAAGTGTGTGTGACAGTGTGTGTGTGTGTGACAGGGTGTGTGTGTGTGTGTGACAGAGTGTGTGTGTGACAGTGTGTGTGTGTGTGTGACTGTGTGTGACAGTGTGTGTGACAAAGTGTGTGTGACAGGGTGTGTGTGTGTGTGTGACAGTGTGTGTGTGTGTGACAGTGTGTGTGTGTGTGACAGAGTGTGTGTGTGACAGAGTGTGTGTGTGTGTGTGACAGTGGGTGTGTGTGTGACAGTGTGTGTGTGACAGTGTGTGTGTGTGTGTGTGTGACAGTGTGTGTGTGTGTGACAGTGTGTGTGTGTGTGTGTGTGACAGAGTGTCTGTGTGTGTGTGTGTGACAGTGTCTGTGTGTGTGACAGTGTCTGTGTGTGTGACAGTGTGTGTGTGTGACAGTGTGTGTGTGTGACAGTGTGTGTGTGTGTGACAGTGCGTGTGTGTGTGACAGTGTGTGTGTGTGTGTGACAGTGTGTGTGTGTGTGTGACAGAGTGTGTGTGTGTGTGTGTGTGACAGTGGGTGTGTGTGTGACAGTGTGTGTGTGTGTGACAGAGTGTGTGTGTGTGACAGAGTGTGTGTGTGTGACAGTGTGTGACAGTGTGTGTGTGTGTGTGACAAAGTGTGTGTGACAGTGTGTGTGTGACAGTGTGTGTGACAGTGTGTGTGTGACAGTGTGTGTGTGACAGAGTGTGTGTGTGACAGTGTGTATGTGTGTGTGACAGTGGGTGTGTGTGTGACAGAGTGTGTGTGTGTGTGTGTGTGTGTGTGTGTCTGTGTGTGTGTGACAGAGTGTCTGTGTGTGTGTGACAGAGTGTCTGTGTGTGTGTGACAGAGTGTCTGTGTGTGTGTGACAGAGTGTCTGTGTGTGTGTGACAGAGTGTCTGTGTGTGTGTGACAGAGTGTCTGTGTGTGTGTGACAGTGTCTGTGTGTGTGTGACAGAGTCTGTGTGTTTGTGACAGAGTCTGTGTGTGTGTGACAGAGTGTGTGTGTGTGTGACAGAGTGTGTGTGTGTGTGACAGAGTGTGTGTGTGTGACTGTGTGTGTGTGTGTGACAGAGTGTGTGTGTGTGTGACAGTGTGTGTGTGTGTGTGTGACAGTGTGTGTGTGTGACAGTGTGTGTGTGTGTGACAGTGTGTGTGTGTGAGACAGTGTGTGTGTGTGACAGAGTGTGTGTGTGTGACAGTGTGTGTGTGTGTGTGACAGAGTGTGTGTGTGTGTGACAGAGTGTGTGTGACTGTGTATGTGTGTGACAGAGTGTGTGTGTGTGACAGTGTGTGTGTGTGTGACAGAGTGTGTGTGTGTGTGACAGAGTGTGTGTGTGTGACAGAGTGTGTGTGTGACAGAGTGTGTGTGTGTGTGACAGAGTGTGTGTGTGTGTGTGTGACAGAGTGTGTGTGTGTGTGTGTGTGTGACAGAGTGTGTGTGTGACAGAGTGTGTGTGTGACAGAGTGTGTGTGTGACAGAGTGTGTGTGTGACAGAGTGTGTGTGTGACAGAGTGTGTGTGTGACAGAGTTTGTGTGTGTGACAGTGTGTGTGTGTGTGTGTGACAGAGTGTGTGTGTGTGTGACAGAGTGTGTGTGTGTGCGTGACAGAGTGTGTGTGTGTGTGACAGAGTGTGTGTGTGTGCGTGACAGAGTGTGTGTGTGTGTGTGACAGAGTGTGTGTGCGTGACAGAGTGTGTGACAGAGTGTGTGTGTGTGTGACAGAGTGTGTGTGTGTGACTGTGTGTGTGTGTGACTGTGTGTGTGTGTGTGACAGAGTGTGTGTGTGTGTGACAGTGTGTGTGTGTGACAGTGTGTGTGTGTGTGACAGTGTGTGTGTGTGAGACAGTGTGTGTGTGTGACAGAGTGTGTGTGTGTGACAGTGTGTGTGTGTGACAGAGTGTGTGTGTGTGTGACAGAGTGTGTGTGTGTGACAGAGTGTGTGTGTGTGACTGTGTATGTGTGTGACAGAGTGTGTGTGTGTGACAGTGTGTGACAGAGTGTGTGTGTGTGACAGAGTGTGTGTGTGTGTGACAGAGTGTGTGTGTGTGACAGAGTGTGTGTGTGACAGAGTGTGTGTGTGTGTGTGACAGAGTGTGTGTGTGTGTGTGTGACAGAGTGTGTGTTTGACAGAGTGTGTGTGTGACAGAGTTTGTGTGTGTGACAGTGTGTGTGTGTGACAGAGTGTGTGTGTGTGTGTGACAGTGTGTGTGTGACAGAGTGTGTGTGTGTGTGTGTGTGACAGTGTGTGTGTGTGTGTGACAGAGTGTGTGTGTGTGTGTGACAGAGTGTGTGTGTGTGTGTGACAGAGTGTGTGTGTGTGCGTGACAGAGTGTGTGTGTGTGTGACAGAGTGTGTGTGTGTGTGTGCGTGACAGAGTGTGTGTGTGTGTGACAGAGTGTGTGTGTGACAGAGTGTGTGTGTGTGTGTGTGACAGTATTTGTTTGTGACAGTGTGTTTGTGACAGTGTGTGTGTGACAGAGTGTGTGTGTGTGTGACAGAGTGTGTGTGTGTGTGACAGAGTGTGTGTGTGTGTGACAGTGTGTGTGTGTGACAGTGTGTGTGTGTGACAGAGTGTGTGTGTGTGACAGAGTGTGTGTGTGTGTGACAGAGTGTGTGTGTGTGTGACAGTGTGTGTGTGTGTGACAGAGTGTGTGTGTGTGTGACAGAGTGTGTGTGTGTGACAGAGTGTGTGTGTGACAGAGTGTGTGTGTGACAGTGTGTGTGTGTGTGTGACAGTGTTTGTTTGTGACAGTGTGTGTGTGTGACAGAGTGTGTGTGTGTGACAGAGTGTGTGTGTGACAGTGTGTTTGTGTGTGACAGAGTGTGTGTGTGTGTGTGCGTGACAGAGTGTGTGTGTGTGTGACAGAGTGTGTGTGTGTGTGTGACAGTGTTTGTTTGTGACAGTGTGTTTGTGACAGTGTGTGTGTGACAGAGTGTGTGTGTGTGTGTGACAGAGTGTGTGTGTGTGACAGTGTGTGTGTGTGTGTGACAGAGTGTGTGTGTGTGACAGAGTGTGTGTGTGTGACAGAGTGTGTGTGTGTGACAGAGTGTGTGTGTGTGACAGAGTGTGTGTGTGACAGAGTGTGTGTGTGACAGAGTGTGTGTGTGTGTGTGACAGTGTTTGTTTGTGACAGTGTGTGTGTGTGACAGAGTGTGTGTGTGACAGTGTGTGTGTGTGTGACAGAGTGTGTGTGTGACAGAGTGTGTGTGTGACAGAGTGTGTGTGTGTGTGTGACAGTGTTTGTTTGTGACAGTGTGTGTGTGTGACAGAGTTTGTGTGTGTGACAGAGTGTGTGTGTGACAGTGTGTGTGTGTGTGACAGAGTGTGTGTGTGTGACAGAGTGTGTGTGTGTGACAGAGTGTGTGTGTGTGTGACAGAGTGTGTGTGTGTGTGAAAGAGTGTGTGTGTGTGTGTGTGTGAAAGAGTGTGTGTGTGTGTGTGTGTAACAGAGTTTGTGTGTGTGTGTGTGTGACAGAGTGTGTGTGTGTTTGTGTGACAGAGTGTGTGTGTGTGACAGAGTGTGTGTGTGTGTGTGACAGAGTGTGTGTGTGTGACAGTGTGTGACAGTGTGTGTGACAGTGTGTGTGTGTGTGTGTGTGACAGAGTGTGTGTGTGTGTGTGTGACAGAGTGTGTGTGTGTGTGTGTGACAGAGTGTGTGTGTGACAGAGTGTGTTTGTGTGTGTGACAGTGTGTGTGTGTGTGACAGTGCGTGTGTGTGACAGAGTGTGTGTGTGTGTGTGTGTGACAGAGTGTGTGTGTGTGTGACAGAGAGTGTGTGTGTGTGACAGAGTGTGTGTGTGTGACAGAGAGTGTGTGTGTGTATGACAGAGAGTGTGTGTGTGTGTGACAGAGAGTGTGTGTGTGTGACAGAGAGTGTGTGTGTGTGTGTGTGTGTGTGACAGAGTGTGTGTGTGTGTGACAGAGAGTGTGTGTGTGTGTGACTGTGTGTGTGTGTGTGTGTGTGTGTGACAGTGTGTGTGTGTGTGACAGTGTGTGTGTGTGACAGTGTGTGTGTGTGTGACAGAGTGTGTGTGTGACAGAGTGTGTGTGTGACAGAGTGTGTGTGTGACAGAGTGTGTGTGTGACAGAGTGTGTGTGTGACAGAGTGTGTGTGTGACAGAGTGTGTGTGTGACAGTGTGTGTGTGTGTGCCAGAGTGTGTGTGTGAGTGACAGTGTGTGTGTGTGTGACAGTGTGTGTGTGTATGTGTGTGACAGAGTGTGTGTGACAGAGTGTGTGTGTGTGTGTGACAGTGTGTGACAGAGTGTGTGTGTGTGACAGTGTGTGACAGAGTGTGTGTGTGTGACAGAGTGTGTGTGTGTGACAGAGTGTGTGTGTGTGACAGAGTGTGTGTGTGTGACAGTGTGTGTGTGTGACAGTGTGTGTGTGTGACAGTGTGTGTGTGTGACAGTGTGTTTGTGTGGCAGAGTGTGTTTGTATGGCAGAGTGTGTGTGTGTGTGTGAGAGAGTGTTTGTGTGTGTGATGGAGTGTGTGTGTGTGTGACAGAGTGTGTTTGTGACAGAGTGTGTGTGTGACTGTGTGTGTGTGTGACAGTGTGTGACAGAGTGTGTGTGTGTGTGTGTGTGTGACAGAGTGTGTGTGTGTGTGACAGTGTGTGTGTGTGTGTTTGTGACAGTGTGTGTGTGACAGAGTGTGTTTGTGTGACAGTGTGTGTGTGTTTGTGACAGAGTGTGTGTGTGTGTGTGACAGTGTGTGTTTGTGACAGTGTGTGTGTGTGTGACAGAGTGTGTGTGATTGAGAGGGGGCCAACCCTGTGGTGTCAATATAATACTCTGTATCGTGATACTTGGCCTGGTATCACATCGTTAGTTGGTGTTGTGACAACCCCACTGAAAATCGGAAGTTTCGATTTTTTGCTTGTTTCCGTGTGACATTTTTCCCCTTTTTGGGCCCTCACCAGTTTGCATCCCTGCTACTGTACCCTGCCAGCCCTATGATAGAAAGACTGAGAGGAGTGTCCCATTTACATTACCTGTTTTCTCATCTATACCCTGAAATATGCTGTAAATGAATGTTATTTCAGTTAACCTACCTGGTAGAGTGTAAATAAGATTAAATATGCATATTTTTCTAATAGGCTGCTTTCACACATGAAGGGGCAAAAACAAGCAAGTCAATTAATTGGTTGTAGCTGGCTTAATCGTGGGGCGTGTTGGCGCGAGGATGCAATTCATTGGTTGATTTTTGTACCACGGGCTGTATACGACTCTGTTCGGAGCCTCAGGCTACAAGCCCATCGTCCAAGTCGTTCAAGCTCTCTTTCTTTCTTTCTTTCTTTCCAGGCTGTTCGTCTAAGTCGTTCAAGCTGTACTCCCCAAAGGAGCCCGGCCCTAACGGCAGTACCTTCCCCCCCTTCCACCCCGGCACCATGCTGGACAGGGACGTGGGGTAGGACACACACACACATCTGCCAATACTGTTAGTACTGGAAGTTATTACTATTAGTACCTATATAATACTGGGTTGTTTAATTTTGACTCTCCTGTCTTTCCGTCTGCAGGCCAACTCCAATGTACCCCCCGTCATACCTAGAGCCTGGCATGGGGTGAGTACACCGACTGACCTTCAAAGCATCAACCTTTACCCCCTCAGGCCTCCAAATAGTGTTGGAACAAAACTTTACATTGGAAAATAAAATTGTTGTGCCTTTAAGTCTAGTCCATCTGTACTGACCCTGCTCTGTCCTGTTGCAGGAGACCAACACCATACGGCAACCAGACAGACTACAGGATATTTGAGCTCAACAAACGGCTACAGAACTGGACGGAGGTGAGCGATGATGGCGATTTGGCTGTGCCCTTAGTCTGTGGTGGGAGATTGAATTATTGAATGATTTATTAAATTTTTCCAACAATTGTTTACAGACAGATTATTTAACTTATAATTCACTGTATCACAATTCCAGTTGGTCAGAAGTTTACATACACTAAGTTGACTGTGCCTTTAAACAGCTTGGAAAATTCCAGAAAATGATGTCATGGCTTTAGAAGCTTCTGATAGGCTAATTGACATCATTTGAGTCAGTTGGAGGTGTACCTGTGGATATATTTCAAGGCCAACCTTCAAACTCAGTGCCTCTTTGCTTGACATCATGGGGAAATCAAAAGAAATCAGCCAAGACCTCAGACAAAAATTGTAGACCTCCACAAGTCTGGTTCATCCTTGGGAGCAATTTCCAAACGCCTGACGGTACCACTTTTATCTGTACAAACAATAGTACGCAAGTATAAACACCATGGGACCACGCAACCGTCATACCGCTCAGGAAGGAGACGCGTTCTGTCTCCTAGAGATGAACGTACTTTGGTGCGAAAGCAATCCCAGCAAGGAAGAAGCCACTGCTCCAAAACCGCCATAAAAAAGCCAGACTATAATTTGCAACTGCACATGGGGACAAAATCGTACTTTTTGGAGAAATGTCCTTTGGTCTCATGAAACAAAAATAGAACTGTTTGGCCATAATGACCATCGTTATGTTTGGAGGAAAAAGGGGGAGGGCCTGGTGCACTTCACAAAATAGATGACATCATGAGGAAGGAAAATTATGTGGATATATTGAAGCAACATCTCAAGACATCAGTCAGGAAGTTAAAGCTTGGTCGCAAATGGGTCTTCCAAATGGACAATGACCCCAAGCATACTTCCAAAGTTGTGGCAAAATGGCTTAAGGGCAACAAAGTCAAGGTATTGGAGTGGCCATCACAAAGCCCTGACCTCAATCCTATAGAACATTTGTTGGCAGAACGAAAAAGTTTGTGCGAGCAAGGAGGCCTATAAACCTGACTCAGTTACACCAGCTCTGTCAGGTGGAATGGGCCAAAATTCACCCAACTTATTGTGGGAAGCTTGTGGAAGGCTACCCGAAACATTTGACCCAAGTTAAACAATTTAAAGGCAATGCTACCAAATACTAATTGAGTGTATGTAAACTTCTGACCCACTGGGAATGTGATGAAATAAATAAAAGCTGAAATAAATCATTCTCTCTACTATTATTCTGACATTTCAAATTCTTAAAATAAAGTGGTGATCCTAACTGACCTAAGACGGGGAATTTTTACTAGGATTAAATGTCAGGAATTGTGAAAAACTGAGTTTAAATGTATTTGGCTAAAGGTGTATGTAAACTTCAGACTTCAACTGTATATTCTCTTCCCTTTACTGTTGGACTAATCGATTGTATGTTGTGTGTTGTAGGACTGTGACAATCTCTGGTGGGATGCCTTCACCATGGAGTTCTTTGAGGATGATGCCATGCTCACCATCACCTTTTGTCTGGAGGACGGGCCCAAACGATACAGTAAGAAACATTTAGAATTTCAGGGAGGTTATGCTTTATTATGGGATTGTATACATTTCACCGTCTGTAACCGTAACGTGTAAATCTGCATTTGATATAAAATCATTTTATTGAAACAGTAAACGTATCCTCTCCCTAGCTATCGGGCGGACATTGATCCCGCGTTATTTCCGGAGTATCTTTGAAGGGGGCGCCACTGAGCTGTTCTACACATTGAAGCACCCTAAAGAGTCCTTCCACACTAACTTTGTGTCTCTGGACTGTGACCAGTGCACCATGGTTACACAGAATGGCAAGCCCATGTTCACACAGGTACGAAAAAACACTTTCTGGTACATTTGAACATATGCATTCCCCATTTAGAATTCCACAACTCCACCTTCCATTTACAAATCCAAACATGTATTTTAGCCTCTTTTATCCCCAACTCTTTTTCTCCCCCTATTTTCTGTGCACTTTATGATAGGAAACCTTACCTCTCCCTTGCTCTAGGCGTTTGAACTCTAACCTCTCTCTGCTTTAGGTGTGTGTGGAGGGCCGTCTGTACCTGGAGTTCATGTTTGACGACATGATGAGGATCAAGACGTGGCATTTTAGCATCAGACAACACAGAGAAGTCCTGCCTCGCAGCATACTGGCCATGCACGTGAGTCCCGGAGAAGACGAGAGAAATCCTATTGTGAAATAATACTTTTTAGTCTATTAATTGATGGAAATATATTTGACTGGTCATGCTTATCAGTCTATAGGTTAATTTGCATAATTTTGTGGAATTAAATTGGCGTTTGTGTACAGTATATTTGTTATGTATCAGCATACAGGTACTGAGCCTTTGAGCAGCATATGTCAGACAGCACGAGAGCTGCTGCTACAGCATCTCAAACAACTACTGCATAGTTAACGGACATTGGGCTTCATCAGCGCGTCACACCACTTTGCACTGAGCTGGAGGCAGTATGCATTTTGAAAACATACAGTGCCTTCGGAAGTATTCAGACCCCTTGACTTTTTCCAAGTTTTGTTAAGTTTCAGCCTTATTCTAAAATGAATTAAATAAAAAAATATCCTCAGCAATCTACACACAATGCCCCATAATGACGAAGCAAAAAACGTTTTTTTGACATTTTTTCAAATTTTATTTAAAATAAAAACAAATACCTTATTTAGATAAGTATTCAGACCCTTTTCTATGAGACTCTGAATTTAGCTCAGGTGCATCCTGTGTCCATTGATCATCCTTGATGTTTCTACAACTTGATTGGAGTTCACCTGTGGTAAATTCAAATGATTGGATATGATTTGGAAAGGCACACACCTGTCTAAATAAGGTCCCACAGTTGACAGTTGTCGTGACTCACTTTAATGTATGACTGTTATTTATCGAATCACCTATCTATGTTTAATTGTCACTCAATTAAATTAATAATGTAACAATTAACTAATTAGGAATTTGGGGCACCACGGATGAAGTTGTTTAACGAGTTACCATCTCCCGAATTAAACTCTTAGAAGATATGTTATATATCGATAACAGTCACTTATTAAATAATTACCTCTTATCAGTCTCATTCTGAACATTGCATAATCCTTGAACCTGCAAGAACCCTATCCTTATTGATGAATCAGCAATACACAAATTGGCTTATTTATTTACTAACTAAATAATAACTCAATACAAACACACACACAGACGTACAGTGGGGAGAACAAGTATTTGATACACAGCTGATTTTGCAGGTTTTCCTACTTACAAAGCATGTAGAGGTCTGTCATTTTTATCATAGGTACACTTCAACTGTGAGAGACGGAATCTAAAACAAAAATCCAGAAAATCACATTGTATGATTTTTAAGTAATTAATTTGCATTTTATTGCATGACATAAGTATTTGATCACCTACCAACCAGTAAGAATTCCGGCTCTCACAGACCTGTTAGTTTTTCTTTAAGAAGCCCTCCTGTTCTCCACTCATTACCTGTATTAACTGCACCTGTTTGAACTCGTTAGCTGTATAAAAGACACCTGTCCACACACTCAAACAGACTCCAACCTCTCCACAATGGCCAAGACCAGAGAGCTGTGTAAGGACATCAGGGATAAAATTGTAGACCTGCACAAGGCTGGAATGGGCTACAGGACAATAGGCAAGCAGCTTGGTGTATATATATTACACAGGGATGTAACCCAAACAAAAGAGCGAGGTGTAAACCTCTAAACAATACACGGGACGTGACCCGTAATACCAAGAGCACAATACACGGTACTCACGAGACCAACAGACATGGGACAATAATCAACAAGGACAATGGGGAACAGAGGGAACAGACAGTGAGGGAAAAAACTATTTGATCCCTTGCTGAATTTGTACATTTGCCCACTGACAAAGACATGATCAGTCTATAATTTTAATGGTAGGTTTATTTGAACAGTGAGAGACAGAATAAAAAAACCTGCACAAGGCTGGGATGGGCTACAGGACAATAGGCAAGCAGCTTGGTGAGAAGGCAACAACTGTTGGCGCAATTATTAGAAAATGGAAGAAGTTCAAGATGACGGTCAATCACCCTCGGTCTGGGGCTCCATGCAAGATCTCACCTCGTGGGGCATCAATGATCATGAGGAAGGTGAGGTAACACACTACCATTAGTAACACACTACGCCGTCATGGATTAAAATCCTGCAGCGCACGCAAGGTCCCCCTGCTCAAGCCAGTGCATGTCCAGTCCCGTCTGAAGTTTGCCAATGACCATCTGGATGATCCAGAGGAGGAATGGGAGAAGGTCATGTGGTCTGATGAGACAAAAATTTAGCTTTTTGGTCTAAACTCCACTCGCCGTGTTTGGAGGAAGAAGAAGAATGAGTACAACCCCAAGAACACCATCCCAACCGTGAGGCATGGAGGTGGAAACATCATTCTATGGGGATGCTTTTCTGCAAAGGGGACAGGACGACTGCACCGTATTGAGGGGAGGATGGATGGGGCCATGTATCGCGAGATCTTGGCCAACAACCTCCTTCCCTCAGTAAGAGTATTGAAGATGGGTCGTGGCTGGGTCTTCCAGCATGACAACGACCCGAAACAAACAGCCAGGGCAACTAAGGAGTGGCTCCGTAAGAAGCATCTCAAGGTCCTGGAGTGGCCTAGCCAGTCTCCAGACCTGAACCCAATATAACATCTTTGGAGGGAGCTGAAAGTCTGTATTGCCCAGTGACAGCCACGAAACCTGAAGGATCTAGAGAAGGTCTGTATGGAGGAGTGGGCCAAAATCCCTGCTGCAGTGTGTGCAAACCTGGTCAAGACCTACAGGAAACGTATGATCTCTGTAATTGCAAACACAGGTTTCTGTACCAAATATTAAGTTCTGCTTTTCTGATGTATCAAATACTTATGTCATGCAATAAAATGCAAATTAATTACTTAAAAATCATACAATGTGATTTTCTGGATTTTTGTTTTAGATTCCGTCTCTCACAGTTGAAGTGTACTACCTATGATAAAAATTACAAACCTCTACATGCTTTGTAAGTAGGAAAACCTGCAAAATCGGCAGTGTATCAAATACTTGTTCTCCCCACTGTATGTCATGCAATAAAATGCAAATTAATTACTTAAATCATACAATGTGATTTTCTGGAATTTTGTTTTAGATTCCGTCTCTCACTTGTTCTCCCCACTGTAGGTTATTGATTACTAACGTAATACAATGAAAACAGGTCCCTAGTGGACTTGACTAACAATAGCATGACTGCTTGGGTAGAAGGAGGGTCAGAGTGGAAGGGAGAGACAGAGATTCAAACTATCGTGGTTACTTTGGAAACTATGCTCAAGGAAATACAAATGCTTAAAACCCCACTAAATGCTCATTTGGATTAGAAATGCAACATGTATTTACGTGTAGCTGTCCTCGATAGTTGTGTTGATGATGTAGGACTCTGGTTTGCCCACCAGAGACACCAATGTGGGTCTTGCTGGTCTGAGGTGAATTTCATCACAAGGCTTTTTATGCATTCGGTCAAAGGGACGTTCATCATGTTTGTGCTCATCTGGGCGTGGCCACTGACTGAGACCAAATCAATATGGAAAACAATCATCTCATCTAGAATGCTAAAATCACATTGTTATCTTCACAAAATTATTATTATACTTAATCATTCGTTTTATACAACCATTAGATGCAAACCCCATAACTGGGAAGTGTACACCCCCAGAGATAGTTATGTTGTTCCACTGTCTTTAATGACATCACAACATAGTAACGAATTTGACATGATTGTTCTTTAAGTCCCCACCAACCATTTCCCACATTATTTTAAGCAGGAATATTGTTTCATTATCCACTTTTGGATGTTGGAGTCTTGGTGGGAAGACTTCCTTTGTCTCACAGGGAAAGTCCCTCTCCCAATACTGCATGGCACGGAAAATAAAGTTTCTGCAAGGAATTTTTGACCGGTCATAAAACTGGCCCCCAGGAAAGTGGGTGTTCAAACCTTTGCCTAGCTAGGATCTTTGATCCTCAGCCCATGAGGGAAAGTCATGACACAGTGCATGTCAGAGCAAAAACCAAGCCATGAGGTTGAAGGAATTGTCCGTAGAGCTCCGAGACAGGATTGTGTCGAGGCACAGATCTGGGGAAGGGTACCAACAAATTTATGCAGCATTGAAGGTCCCCAAGAACACAGTGGCCTCCATCATTCTTAAATGGAAGACGTTTGGAACCACCGCCCGGCCAAACTGAGCAATCGGGGGAGAAGTGCCTTGGTCAGGCAGGTGACCAAGAACCCGATGGTCACTCTGACAGAGCTCTAGGGTTCCTCTGTGGAGATGGGAGAACCTTCCAGAAGGACAACCATCTCTGCAGCACTCCACCAATCACGCTTTTATGGTAGAGTGGCCAGACAGAAGCCACTCCTCAGTAAAAGGCACTGGACAGCCTGCTTGGAGTTTGCCAAAAGGCACTTAAAAACTCTCAGACAATGAGAAACAAGATTATCTGGTCTGATAAAACCAAGATTGAATGCTTTGGCCTGAATGCCATGCTTCATGTCTGGAGGAAACCTGGCACCAGCCCTACGGTGAAGCATGTTGGTGGCAGCATCATGCGGTGGGGATGTTTTTCAGCGGCAGTGACTGGGAGACTAGTCAGGATCGAGGCAAAGATGAACGGAGCAAAGTAGAGATCCTTGATGAAAACCTGCTCAGGACCTCAGACTAGGGCGAAGGTACACCTTCCAACAGGACAATGACCCTAAGCACATAGCCAAGACAACGCAGGAGTGGCTTCGGTACAAGTCTCTGAATATCCTTGAGTGGCCCAGCCATAGCCGGTACTTGAACCCAATCGAACATCTCTGGAGAGACTGGAAAATAGCTGTGGAGCGATGCTCCCCACCCAACCTGACAGAGCTTGAGAGGATCTACAGAGAAGAATGGGAGAAACTCCCAAAATACAGGTGTGCCAAGCTTGTAGCGTCATACCCAAGAAGACTCAAGGCTGTAATCACTGCCAAAGGTGACAATTGCAAACATTTCAAAATATCTATTTTTTGCTTTGTCATTATGGGGTATTGTGTGAAGATTGAGGGGGAAAAAAACGATTTAATCAATTTTAGAATAAGGCTGTAACGTAACAAAATGTGGAAAATAGTCAAGGGGTCTGAATACTTTCCGAATGCACTGTATACAACATTGTTTGAAACCGGAACGTTTTACTACTTATTATGAGGCATGTCTTACCTTGCTTCAAAGTAGCCTACCCAAAATCAGACCATATCCGTGGAGGCAATTATTTTATATCAACTTTCATTGTCCAGTCGCCAAAGGCACAATCCTAGTCATATTAGCACCCCATGCTAATTGTTGCATATTAGATCTGTCCTGTTTCAAAATTTCTACCTGATATTTTCATCTGTCACATGAAACCACTTGCATATGCGGTGCGCTTTGACAATGGGTTTTCCACTAATTGCGTTATGGAACGAACATTAACATGTAGTCTACTGCCTTGTGCTCATTGCTGTGCTTATAATGTGAAGAAATAATAGTTTATCAACGTTTTAAACTAAACGTTCTGATTTGTTGTATCAGCCTCATTGCTTTTTTTTTTATTAAGCCTAGGCCTACTGGTTGTATGAATTTGGGATCTTTCCTTTGGATCCTTCCTTTGTAGCTTCCTGCTGGCCCCAGGGTTGCCACAAAAAGTAAATGTGGACAGTTATTCTAACATCTTCAAAGTACGCATCAGAATTCACTAAGAAGGACCGCACATTGTTGGCGCCTCGACTTGTATGTTCTGTTAATATGAATGACCATAATCTAAATATGATTTCTATCATTCTGAGCACTGTGGGTGGAGGCCCTAATCAGGTTACGCAATGTATATGGGTCCGGTATATATCTCAAATGTCTGGTAAATTAAAATGCTGCCGGTCAACTGTCCGGCGCCACATTTTCCTAATGGAAACCTGACACACATATTTGGTGGATTGATTTATGAATTGATTGCCTGACCAGTGTTACTGACCACCCGCCCCTGGTTGTTCTCTCCGCTCTCTCTTCCCTCCCTCCCCACTTCACTCTCTTCCAAGGTGCAGGACCCTCAGATGCTGGATCAGCTGGCTAAAAACATCACAAGATGTGGCCTGTCCAACTCCACACTCAACTATCTCAGGGTATGTCCAGTCCAGTGGAGGCTGGTGGGTGGAGCTATAGGAGGACGGGCTCATTGTAATGGCTGGAATGGAATTAATGGAACAGCGTCAAATGTGGTTTCCATATGTTTTATTTTGTTTGATACCGTTCCATTTATTCCATTGCAGCCATTACAATGAGCCTGTCCTCCTATAGCTCCTCCCAACAGCCTCCACTGGTTCAGTCTCATTCAGTGCTTTAGTCAGTGGAATGGTAAATGTGGTTAGAGGTGCTGGTACTTAAGCAGTATTGGTATACAGCATATTGCACTTTCACTTTAAATGTGTAGCTATAGCACTTTTAATGAATTCTATTGTGTCGTTTCTGTGTTTTCATGTTTATGTCTGTCTCTGTCTGACTGTCTTTCTGTCGCTCTCTCTCTCTCTCTCTCTCTCTCTCTCTCTCTCTGTCTCTCTCTCTCTCTCTCTCTCTCTCTCTCTCTCTCTCTCTCGTCTCTCTCTCTCTCTCTCTCTCTCTCTCTCTCTCTCTCTCTCTCTCTCTCTGTCTCTCTCTCTCTCTCTCTCTCTCTCTCTCTCTCTCTCTCTCTCTCTCTCTCTCTCTCTCTCTCTCTCTCTCTGTCTCTCTGTCTCTCTGTCTCTCTCTCTCTGTCTCTCTGTCTCTCTGTCTCTCTGCTCTCTCTGCTCTCTCTCTCTGTCTCTCTGTCTCTCTGTCTCTCTCTGTCTCTCTGTCTCTCTCTGTCTCTCTGTCTCTCTCTGTCTCTCTCTCTCTGTCTCTCTCTCTCTGTCTCTCTCTCTCTGTCTCTCTCTCTCTGTCTCTCCTCTCTCTCTCTCTCTCTCTCTCTCTCCTCTAGCTGTGTGTGATCTTGGAGCCGATGCAGGAGTTGATGTCCAGACACAAGACCTACAGTCTGAGTCCCAGAGACTGTCTCAAGACCTGCCTCTTCCAGAAGTGGCAACGCATGGTGGCCCCACCAGGTAACACACAGACTTTACTCACACTCTGTACACAGACAACCCACATTTACATTTTTTTGTGAGTACATTTTTAAAATCTATTTTTAGAACACAAGCCCTGAACTGGAAATAAATGTATGCACATTTATCTATAGGCCTATGTCAACAGTGCGCAACAATGCCTAATTTATCATAACCATTACAGATAACAAATCTTAATTGCTAAATTGACCCATATTCAGGTTAATTTATTGAAACCGTAATATCAACTGGTTATATTATATTGTGGAACAGTATCATCAGCAGTGGCGCTTGCTTGTAGAAGCCTATGGCTATGCAATGGCATAGCCTTGCTTTGTTAATTTAGCAGACAAGATGCTCTTATTTCACGATCCCTTATCACAGTCAAGACACCTATTTTATTGTAAAAAACGAAACATGTAATATAACAGAAATGAAAAAACTGCGAACTGTCGGGAACAGTTATGGTAATTTGAAACGGGGCTCAATTTGGCGAGTTGAAAGAAGAAAATAATTCAGGGTTACAAAACAATCTGTCTTTTCGATGTACAGACGTTCGATTTAGTTTATTCTGCCTGTTTTTCTTTTTCAAAATGGATTAACAATTTCACATTGAGCACTGCATGGTGATTAATTACGTCCATGACATCTGTTTGGTGAGTAGGCTTAGGCTTAAGGATTCTGATGAAAAATACGCTCTTTGTCTTTATCAAACTGTGTTTGCGTATTTTCAGTGTGGAACCTGTCTATGTTTAGGGGGGTATTAGCCTAGGCTAACCAGTTTTAAAATGGCGCTAGTAGTTCGCAAAGTAGCCTAAGCGGAAAATAGACTGGACACAGTTACGCCAGAACTGCAGCTCGTTGTTGGAACACATATTTTCCTACTTCAATCAACCAGTCCATTTTGAATTTGTGATAAAACTGTCGTCATTTGGCTTTGAATGTAGCTTGTGTATCCCATCATATGTTTTTATAGGCTTTTATTTTTGTAGGCCAAACGGGAGCTTGTGTGCGCACTCAGCACACACGTGTGTGTGTGTGTGTGTTTTGGAAGCAATGTTCCCTCTAAGCTGTGCACGGGCGCGAAGCTCCCGGGACTGCAGTGCAGTAGAAATATCAGCCCATTCAGAGAAGCACGAGATTGAACTTAACTCAACTTTCTAGTTTTCCCCTTTAGTTAACACTATCAACGTTTCCCTCCACTGTGCGAATTGTGATTGAATCAACGCAATATTAACCACTTTCAATGCAACATACCGAAACATAACTAACTATGCAAGAGATTTTCTTGTAGTCAGAGCGCATTGGAGTAGGATTCTATTGCATTGACAGGCACGTCTCAAACCCATACTATACACAGACCGGTGCACCATAACCAATCAGAGCTGCAGTGTCCCTATATGCAAATGAACCATTGCCACGTATGGATCTGTGCCATTCACTTTGAACTAGGCCGTGTTTACAGCATCAGTGGTCGCGAGTAGATGCACTTGTTTTGAGATCAAAGCAAGAGCTGCGTGTAGCCAGGTGTGTACATTTGTTCATATTCTTTGCTAGTAAGTGAGTTATTAGCCCAGGTATACAGTGCCTTGCAAAAGTATTCATCCCCCTTGGGTTTTTCCTATTTTGTTGCATTACAACCTGTAATTGAAATGGATTTTTATTTGGATTTCACGTAATGGACATACACAAAATAGTCCAAACAAACAGTCCCCTGCAGCTCAGTTGGTAGAGCATGGCTCTTGCAACGCCAGGGTTGTGGGTTTGATTCCCACGGGGGGCGAGTATGAAAATGTATGCACTCACTAACTGTAAGTCGCTCTGGATAAGAGCGTCTGCTAAAATGACCCCCAAAAATAAATATGTAAATAATTGGTGAAGTGAAATGAAAAAAGTAACTTGTTTCAGAAAATTCTGAAAAAATAAATAATGTAAAAGTGGTGCGTGCATATATATATATATATATATATATATATATATATATATATATATATATATATACACACACAGTGGGGAAAAAAAGTATTTAGTCAGCCACCAATTGTGCAAGTTCTCCCACTTAAAAAGATGAGAGAGGCCTGTAATTTTCATCATATGTACACGTCAACTATGACAGACAAATTGAGATTTTTTTTCTCCAGAAAATCACATTGTAGGATTTTTAATGAATTTATTTGCAAATTATGGTGGAAAATAAGTATTTGGTCACCTACAAACAAGCAAGATTTCTGGCTCTCACAGACCTGTAACTTCTTCTTTAAGAGGCTCCTCTGTCCTCCACTCGTTACCTGTATTAATGGCACCTGTTTGAACTTGTTATCAGTATAAAAGACACCTGTCCACAACCTCAAACAGTCACACTCCAAACTCCACTATGGCCAAGACCAAAGAGCTGTCAAAGGACACCAGAAACAAAATTGTAGACCTGCTCCAGGCTGGGAAGACTGAATCTGCAATAGGTAAGCAGCTTGGTTTGAAGAAATCAACTGTGGGAGCAATTATTAGGAAATGGAAGACATACAAGACCACTGATAATCTCCCTCGATCTGGGGCTCCACGCAAGATCTCACCCCGTGGGGTCAAAATTATCACAAGAACGGTGAGCAAAAATCCCAGAACCACACGGGGGGACCTAGTGAATGACCTGCAGAGAGCTGGGACCAAAGTAACAAAGCCTACCATCAGTAACACACTACGCCGCCAGGGACTCAAATCCTGCAGTGCCAGACGTGTCCCCCTGCTTAAGCCAGTACATGTCCAGGCCCGTCTGGAGTTTGCTAGAGTGCATTTGGATGATCCAGAAGAGGATTGGGAGAATGTCATATGGTCAGATGAAACCAAAATATAACTTTTTGGTAAAAACTCAACTCGGTCGTGTTTGGAGGACAAAGAATGCTGAGTTGCATCCAAAGAACACCATACCTACTGTGAAGCATGGGGGTGGAAACATCATGCTTTGGGGCTGTTTTTCTGCAAAGGGACCAGGACAACTGATCCGTGTAAAGGAAAGAATGAATGGGGCCATGTATCGTGAGATTTTGAGTGAAAACCTCCTTCCATCAGCAAGGGCACTGAAGATGAAACGTGGCTGGGTCTTTCAGCATGACAATGATCCCAAACACACTGCATTTCTAGGTCCTGGAGTGGCCTAGCCAGTCTCCAGATGTCAACCCCATAGAAAATCTTTGGCGACAGCCCCAAAACATCACTGCTCTAGAGGAGATCTGCATGGAGGAATGGGCCAAAATACAGGCAACAGTGTGTGAAAACCTTGTGAAGACTTACAGAAAACGTTTGACCTGTGTCATTGCCAACAAAGGGTATATAACAAAGTATTGAGAAACTTTTGTTATTGACCAAATACTTATTTTCCACCATAATTTGCAAGTAAATTCATTAAAAATCCTACAATGTGATTTTCTGGATTTTCTTTTCTTATTTTGTCTGTCATAGTTGACGTGTACCTATGATGAAAATTACAGGCCTCTCTCATCTTTTTAAGTGGGAGCACTTGCACAATTGGTGGCTGACTAAATACTTTTTTCCCCCACTGTATGTATGTATGTATATATATATATATATATATATATATATATATATATATATATATATATATATATATATATACTGCTCAAAAAAATAAAGGGAACACTTAAACAACACAATGTAACTCCAAGTCAATCACACTTCTGTGAAATCAAACTGTCCACTTAGGAAGCAACACTGATTGACAATACATTTCACATGCTGTTGTGCAAATGGAATAGACAACAGGTGGAAATTATAGGCAATTAGCAAGACACCCCCAATAAAGAAGTGGTTCTGCAGATGGTGACCACAGACCACTTCTCAGTTCCTATGCTTCCTGGCTGATGTTTTGGCCACTTTTGAATGCTGGCGGCGCTTTCTCTCTAGTGGTAGCATGAGACGGAGTCTACAACCCACACAAGTGGCTCAGGTAGTGCAGCTCATCCAGGATGGCACATCAATGCGAGCTGTGGCAAGAAGGTTTGCTGTGTCTGTCAGCGTAGTGTCCAGAGCATGGAGGCGCTACCAGGAGACAGGCCAGTACATCAGGAGACGTGGAGGAGGCCGTAGGAGGGCAACAACCCAGCAGCAGGACCGCTACCTCCGCCTTTGTGCAAGGAGGAGCAGGAGGAGCACTGCTAGAGCCCTGCAAAATGACCTCCAGCAGGCCACAAATGTGCATGTGTCTGCTCAAACGGTCAGAAACAGACTCCATGAGGGTGGTATGAGGGCCCGACGTCCACAGGTGGGGGTTGTGCTTACAGCCCAACACCGTGCAGGACGTTTGGCATTCGCCAGAGAACACCAAGATTGGCAAATTCTCCACTGGCGCCCTGTGCTCTTCACAGATGAAAGCAGGTTCACACTGAGCACATGTGACAGACGTGACAGTCTGGAGACGCCGTGGAGAACGTTCTGCTGCCTGCAACATCCTCCAGCATGACCGGTTTGGCGGTGGGTCAGTCATGGTGTGGGGTGGCATTTCTTTGAGGGGCCGCACAGCCCTCAATGTGCTCGCCAGAGGTAGCCTGACTGCCATTAGGTACCGAGATGAGATCCTCAGACCCCTTGTGAGACCATATGCTGGTGCGGTTGGCCCTGGGTTCCTCCTAATGCAAGACAATGCTAGACCTCATATGGCTGGAGTGTCAGTAGTTCCTGCAAGAGGAAGGCATTGATGCTATGGACCGCCCGTTCCCCAGACCTGAATCCAATTGAGCACATCTGGGACATCATGTCTCGCTCCATCCACCAACGCCACGTTGCACCACAGACTGTCCAGGAGTTGGCAGATGCTTTAGTCCAGGTCTGGGAGGAGATCCCTCAGGAGACCATCTGCCACCTCATCAGGAGCACGCCCAGGCATTGTAGGGAGGTCATACAGGCAGGTGGAGGCCACACACACTACTGAGCCTCATTTTGACTTGTTTTAAGGACATTACATCAAAGTTGGATCAGCCTGTAGTGTGGTTTTCCACTTAAATTTTGAGGGTGACTCCAAATCCAGACCTCCGTGGGTTGATAAATTTGATTTCCATTGATAATTTTTGTGTGATTTTGTTGTCAACACATTCAACTATGTAAAGAAAAAAGAATGTAATAAGATTAGTACATTCATTCAGATCTAGGATGTGTTGTTTAAGTGTTCCCTTAATTTTTTTGAGCAGTGTATGTATATATGTGTGTATGTATGTATGTATGTATGTATGTATGTATGTATGTATGTATGTGTGTATGTATGTATATCACATTGTATGATTTTTAAGTAATTAATTTGCATTTTATTGCATGACATAAGTATTTGATCACCTATCAACCAGTAAGAATTATGGCTCTCACAGACCTGTTAGTTTTTCTTTAAGAAGCCCTCCTGTTCTCCACTCATTACCTGTATAAAAGACACCTGTCCACACACTCAATCAAACAGACTCCAACCTCTCCACAATGGACCAAATGGACAAAGACCAGAGAGCTGTGTAAGGACATCAGGGATAAAATTGTAGACCTGCACAAGGCTGGGATGGGCTACAGGACAATAGGCAAGCAGCTTGGTGAGAAGGCAACAACTGTTGGCGCAATTATTAGAAAATGGAAGAAGTTCAAGATGACGGTCAATCACCCTCGGTCTGGGGCTCCATGCAAGATGTCACCTCGTGGGGCATCAATGATCATGAGGAAGGTGAGGGATCAGCCCAGAACTACACGGCAGGACCTGGTCAATGACCTGAAGAGAGCTGGGACCACAGTCTCAAAGAAAACCATTAGTAACACACTACGCCGTCATGGATTAAAATCCTGCAGCGCACGCAAGGTCCCCCTGCTCAAGCCAGCGCATGTCCAGGCTCGTCTGAAGTTTGCCAATGACCATCTGGATGATCCAGAGGAGGAATGGGAGAAGGTCATGTGGTCTGATGAGACCAAAATAGAGCTTTTTGGTCTAAACTCCACTCGCCGTTTTTGGAGGGAGAAGGATGAGTACAACCCCAAGAACACCATCCCAACCGTGAAGCATGGAGGTGGAAACATCATTCTTTGGGGATGCTTTTCTGCAAAGGGGACAGGATGACTGCACCGTATTGAGGGGAGGATGGATGGGGACATGTATCGCGAGATCTTGGCCAACAACCTCCTTCCCACAGTAAGAGCATTGAAGATGGGTCGTGGCTGGGACTTCCAGCATGACAACGACCCGAAACACACAGCCAGGGCAACTAAGGAGTGGCTCCGTAAGAAGCATATCAAGGTCCTGGAGTGGCCTAGCCAGTCTCCAGACCTGAACCCAATAGAACATCTTTGGAGGGAGCTGAAAGTCTGTATTGCCCAGCGACAGCCCTGAAACCTAAAGGATCTGGAGAAGGTCTGTATGGAGGAGTGGGCCAAAATCCCTGCTGCAGTGTGTGCAAACCTGGTCAAGACCTACAGCAAACAAAGGTTTCTGTACCAAATATTAAGTTCCGCTTTTCTGATGTATCAAATACTTATGTCATGCAATAAAATACAAATTAATTACTTAAAAATCATACAATGTGATTTTCTGGATTTTTGTTTTAGATTCCGTCTCTCACAGTTGAAGTGTACCTATGATAATAATTACAGACCTCTACATGCTTTGTAAGTAGGAAAACCTGCAAAATCGGCAGTGTATCAAATACTTGTTCTCTCCACTGTGTGTGTATGTATGTGTATATATATATATATATATATATATATATATATATATATATATATATATATATATATATATATACTGTATTCTATACTATTCTACTGTATCTTAGTCTATAATAATAATAATAATAATATGCCATTTAGCAGACGCTTTTATCCAAAGCGACTTACAGTCATGCGTGCATACATTTTTGTGTATGGGTGGTCCCTATGCCGCTCTGACATTGTTCCTCCATATATTTATTTATATATTCTTAATTCCATTCCTTAGATTTGTGTGTATTGGGTATATGTTGTGAAATTGTTAGATATTACTTGTTAGATATTACTGTACTGTCGGAGCTAGAAACACAAGCCTTTCGCTACACCCACAATAACATCTGCTAAACACGTGTATGTGACCAATAAAATGTTATTTGATTACATGTTTTTGCAAATGTCTCATGGAATGTAGGCCTACATTGAGCACCACACATCGGCTGCTACTGTAGGCTGAATGAAAGAACAGCTGTTTCCGCGTTAAAATGTTATGAGATGCATTTTCTCCATTGTTTTTGATGGTAGGCCTCTCTGGTAGGCCTGCATTATGATCAATTAGCCACAGCAGCCTATTTGGCCACTGATAACTGTAACTTAAAGCAGGTACAGCCTCAGTGTTCACAGTAAACAGGCTCCAGAAGTTGCACAGAATTTTCACAATGTTGAAGTTTGCGCTCAGCAGACCTGAAATTTGCTCAGTGCCCCCCAAAAATTGAGGGAACATTGGTAGGGAGTGGTCGGAATGCAATTGAGTGAATGAGACACGAAGGGGTAAGGGAATTTAGGGAGAAGAACTGTGTGATGCTTGGCTTGGTTTCTTTTTTGTTGTGTCCCACAAATAGAACACTAGAGTTAAAGCAAAGTAATGTTGTATTCAAGAGACAATAAAAAACATTTAACGTTCGGGCAGCCACAAAGGACATTCCACCAAATAGTTTTACAATATGTTTTTTTTTTTTTTCTGGTTAAAGATCGAGCTTTGACGTCCGTTCGAGTCTTCGTTTACTCATGCCCATCCCTAATGTCGGGTAAACCACACTTGCATGATAAGTAACCTTACTTGACAATTGAGACCTTTAGCTTGGTGGCCTATCACACCTGAAGTGCACAGATTAATCCGATTCTCTCTCTTACACACACAGCATATGTTTTACTATCCTTGTGGGGACCTAACATTTATTTCCATTCAAAATCCTATTTTCCCGAACCCTAATTCTAACCCCTGAGCCTAAAATAGCCTTTGTCCTTGTTTTTCTATCCTTGTGGGGACCTTTGGGATTTCCGGTACCCATGAGGATAGTAATACAAGCCCCAACACACACACACACTGCAGATCTGTTACACCTCTCCTCCTCGCTCTCTCTCCAGCTGAGCCGGCCAGACAAGCGCCCAACAAGCGGAGGAAAAGGAAGATGTCTGGTGGCAGCAACATGAGCGCTGGAGGGGGAAACAACAACAGCAAGAAGAAGAGTCCTGCTAACAACTTCCCTCTCTCCACACAGGTACCTGTAAGCATCCCATCTACATAACCTTTGGGGGGGGGAGGGGTTTAAGGCAGGTTTGTGGGAGGTGGGGGAAGGCAGGATATGGGGTTGAGAGGAAGAAGGGTGGAGGTGGGGCCTTTTGGGTTTAGGATCAGATTGGGGAAGTAGGCTATGGGTATTGGGGAATGGTGGAAGTGTATTATGTTTATGATGCCAAAGACTCCCTGTCTGACATGAGCCAGTGCTGGGCAGTCCCTGGTCCTCTGGCCTATGGGTCACACACATACAGGAGGTAGACATTACCACTGGTCCTGGATCAGATACTATATCACCCCTCTAAATGTTAAAGTTAGGAGTGGAGATGCACCAATCTGATTCTAGGTCTGTGGTTAGGGGTAACTTTTACCTAGAGCAGGTGAGAGGCATGCCGCTCAATCCGCTTCATCGTCCAACGAACTTAAAACCAGCTACTACCACTGTGCCTGTAAAAACTTAGAATTCACAGACAGCTTAGGTGCTATTGGTTGGTTAAGTGAGCCAATGAGACCCGAGGTGGAATGAAAACCCCCATGATGCAGCACTCGAGGATCAGGGCTGCCCACCGCTGACCAATGGGGGAAGGGCAATACTACCCAAATCCCTGGAACAGAGGCTGGCATTGGGCCTGTTGTAGATGGTGTTGAATATTTGGGCTGTGTGCCTGAAACCCAGAGATATGTCTGGTTGTGAGTGGGGTGAGCATGGATGGACACAGTCACTGAAGATCAGACACTGAAACATGAGTTATCCTTATTTTCATAGGTACCGAAAAGCTTTATTTTAAAATGTCCATATCATTTTAGGCCTTCAAGGACCTAAAGGTTATGTAAAATATTAATCTTAAATTATGGTGTCATCTAGCCCAAAATCCACCATTACGAGTAACGACGGTAGTCCCAGCCCCATCCATCCCATTTTCGAAGTCCTTTGGGATCGTCCATGCTCGGTTCTCCCCCGTGGTTATGGGGATAATGTTCCGGCCCTTGCTGTCCCTCTCTAGGACGTGATGATGGTGGGCGAGCCCACTCTGATGGGAGGGGAGTTCGGAGACGAGGATGAGCGTCTGATCACGCGGCTGGAGAACGGCCAGTTCGACACGGCCAACGGAGCGGGGGGCCTGGAGGACGAGGACAGTTTTGGTAGCTCCCCCGCTCTGGGGGGCGCACACTCCCCCTGGAACAACAACAAGACGCCCAACAGCCAGGACAGCAAGAACGACGCACAGTAGAGCCACAACCATAAACCGTAACTCACCACCCAGATACGCTACTCATCTAGCTGCAAAATGAATCCCACGCACGCTCTCTCTCGCACATGCTCAGTGGTGGTCAACCCCGGCCCTCTTCTCCTCCTGGCTCCCCTTGCTCATCAGCTATATTCCTGACTCTGTTCTGTTAGTGTGTGTGTGCCTGTGCTTACTGGTCAGTGTTTGAGACAGAGCTGGGTTCGGCCTTTTATGATCACAGTGCTAGCCATGGTGGCCATTTTGCTGGCGGACATATTGGCGGGTTCTTGTTCCAACCTCGGGTCTCTGGGTTTGTTGCCTTGACAACGTACCTCTATTTCTGTTGTGCTCACCTCACAGGGAAGGAATACCTAGCTTTATTTATTATCTCTTAGATTTTAGCAGAGTAAAACGTATTGTGTGCACTACAGCATAAATCCAACGTTCAGTTTTTAAAAACTAAATTATTTGTTTTGTAGGACCTGGTTGGAACAAAAACCTGTACACTGCCGGAGCTTGAGGACGGGAGTTGAGAACCACTACACTAAACCTAAAACATACGCACACACGCACCCAACACATACACACACAACTCTCGCTCGCACGCGCACTCACGCACACACACACACACACACACACACACAGACACTCTGAGGTACTGGAGAGAGGTCCAACTTCCCCACCTGGACCAGAGCACCAGGCCATACAGAAGTGGGTTTTAATTTTCTATGTTTTTAGTTTGATTTACATTTTTTATTTTTATATCAATTTCTAAAAATGAAACGGACAAGCAAACAAATAAAACAAAAAAACACCCCAGAATATTCTTTAGACTGTTTTCCACTAACTTCAATCTATTTTTCTTATGAATTGCTGGTGTATTTTCTTTTTATTATGGCTTATATAAAGAAATTGTAAAGCATCAGAAACCTGTGACGGTAGAGGAGAATCTACGGTATATAACTATAAATATTACTGTTAGATCATTTGTATTGTCATTATGATTACTACATCTATGTAATATTGTATTGTCTATGCCTGATGCAGTATGTCGCCTGTCAGTGTCAGACATGGTTATGATGTTATAACGAATCCCAGTGATTCTTATCTGAAGGGAAAAGCCACCTCTTTAATGTCCAAGCCTTAAATGGCACCCTATTCCCTATGTAGTGAACTACTTTTGACAATGACCCATAGGGCTATGGTCAAAAGTAGTGCACTATATAGAGCAGTGGTTCTCAACTGGTTTTGCCTGGGGACCCAATTTGAACCAGGTTGTCTGTCGCGGTCCAATATTTGCATTGTGTTTTTTGTTGCTAAAATGCAAACTATTTTGAATGCTATATTGATAGTAAGTGTACCAATTATATGATAAGGGAACAACAGTCCCACCTTTTTCATTGTCAATTATTCAATTTTGACCATATTCTTGATTAATGTTAAGCTCACTGTTTGAGACCACAAAATCAACCAAATCTGCTAAATAGTGCTGCTAATAACTCTATTGAAAATACTGTGATTTAAGAAAAATAGTTCAGAGGTTAAATTATTTAAATATAGGTTCATTATAATTGTTTGTTGTTTAACTTCAGGCTGGAGTATGTATTTATTTTTAACTCAGACACTCGCAACCCATTCAAAACCTCCCGCGAGACCCATCAGTTGAGAATCACTGATCTAGAGGATAGAGTGCCAGTTGAGACCCTTCCCAACTCCCTGTCTACTTATCTGCTCAGTACCTCATGTCCACTCCTCAGACAGTACAGACATGTCTTTTTTTTCTTCTCTGATATGCTACGAAAACTTTTGAAGACAATTTTGACACGGCATTGTAAGATATAAGAAAACACATTTTGTATTGGCTTGCATTTCCCAATAATAATCACTATTTTTGAAAGCTACAAACCAAGAAGCTACTTTGCAAGATCCTTTTAAATATTGATCCACAAAATGCTATTTGTTTGTATTAAGAATCATTTTGTGTGCTTTTTCCTCTTATGTTTTTGTGTGTCTTTGTGCTTGTATATTTAAGGTAGTTTCTGTATAATTGTAATTCTATGTATTCTTCCTTAGATCAACACCCTAAGGCATCTCTCTAATGTAAAGGTACAAAAAAACAATCATTTTTTAACTGTTTGGAAATTACATTCAAGGGTACAACCACCATTCACGAGAGCTTGGCCATGAATTTTGGTTCAACATACAACATATTTATTTTTTTATATCGATGTCAATAGCTAGGTTTCCATTCAATTTGCGACAGATTTTCATGCGAGTATTCTAAAATCTGCATAAAACAATTTGCGCATTTTCCTACCAGAGATGTTTCCATCAAACTGAGTTATTGCTGATAAAAGGCTGCGCGTGATGACGTAGTGCACATAAAAATAACTTTTGCAGTTAAATTCCCATGTACCGAATGAAAAATACAAGTTAAATGGGTTTCCATTGCATTTTCAACTCTACTAATGGTTTTGTCACACATTGTTGCGTTATATAGCAAATGTGCACGCTCTGGTCTTGACATGTGTACTCTAGCCAACAGCTCCCAGATACAGTGCAGGTAGGCTACCTACATGATGAGATTATTATGGAGAAGAGCGATATTATTTTATTTGTCAAATTGCAGCCAAGCATCGATCATGTCACCAGAATAAGACCCTCAATATTTATTGGAAAGGAGCATCAAGCTCATCACCTTGCACATTCACCACCCTGTGAAGTTAATCTTAATGTATTTAATCTGTAGCCTAATTTAAACAACATGGTTTCCCAAGTCGTAGTGGGAGAACCACATACCATATCACCGCGTGACTCCCAAGTTTACTTCAATATTATGGTTATTATATCAATATTTGCGCATAAAGGTGTTTCACCCCCATTTTTTGCACAATTAATTTTGGAGACCAAAAGATCCCACCATTTCGAACAAACAAATTGGCTGTCAGCGTTTTATAAAATTGTACCGGCATTTCCTGTTTCCATCAGCCCGGTCGACACCTTTTGTTATGCGTCAGGGAATTAATCCGCATGAAATGGTTGGATGGAAACCTGGTTAATGAGTTCGCAAGTTCATGTACAATATCTATGCCTTTGCCCCCAATGTCATTTTGTAGACTTTGCTAGGCTGCTCCGGCTATGTCATCTCAACTATACTTCACCTTGTCAATAACTCACTCCAATGTCACTATCAACATTCAGATGTCTGAAAAGACTAGAGAATTACATTATTTTCACATGGTGTTTCATACGTTTCTCATAAGTAACTTCACATGATTTTCAGTCAAGTCATTAGGAAGAAAGCACCATAGAGAAAATATATTAGAAAAAGGATTACTTAAAAATAAAATCTATGTAAAATCCATCGGGACCTAGGTTGAACGAGTTCTGCATTTCTCGCTTTCTATATATAGTAAACTTTAACTCTGCATTGTTGGAGAAGGACCTGTAAGCATTTCACTGTTAGCCTACACCTGTTGTTTAGGAAGCATGTGACAAATAAAATTTGATTTGACAGTGATGAACGATTCCTCTGGTTTCTATGTACATAACTTGGTGCAGATAGTTTCACCACCAGGGGTCTCTCCAGAGCTCCATGACAAAGTTGAGCAGCCCACAACAAGTCCGCAGGATCAACCCTCTCTTTCCTAACTCCCAAACTGTCACTAAATCCATTCAGACATTACCAGACTTAACTGTATAATGTTTTCAACTATCCAATCATGTTCTCTCCAACAGCCCTCTCTCCTCTGTTCTCTTCAGCAGACTGACTGAATAGCAACTGCGGCACATCTGAAATCACACCCTTTATAGGGCACTATCACGTATAGCGCTGGTCAAAAGTAGTGCACTATGTAAGTAGTAGCGTGTGATCTGAGTCTGAGGGGTGTGAAGTAACCATACCTGTCCCTGTTAGCACATCATCGGTGTGGTTTGATATACAGTATATATTATATTTTGCCTAGTTTCTGCTATTGATTTATGTAATGGTATCAATAAAGACACTTTCACTTAAGCGCAGTTGACTGAGGTTCTTCACTTGCTATGTCTGTTATAAGCACAGAGGCAAATCCGTTTAAGTCAAGTCTTCACTTAGACTTGCATTGATGTCAATGGGAGACATAGTGAAAATATGACTTAAGTGGAAGTTAGGATATGCCCCAGAGTTAGCTGCTGGCTTTGGGTGGGTAAATAAGGGTTTTTGATAGTAGCCTGAGGCCTTTGAAGGTAGAACAGACAGACTTTGGGCAAATTGTCCTTCATGTTAGCACGGAAAGCTACAAAACTAGAATGCAATTACTAAGAATGTTATTTCTGTTCTAAAATATCACGTCTGGTTATCAGAAGACAGTTTATACATTTTGGCAGATGTGATGTGGGAGATAATGAGGACGCTTGATGATGACTGACGTTTCCTCACTGGGGTGCCGCTTTGGTTTTAGAAGTGGGGGGACCATAACCTGGTGGGGGGTCCTCCGCATTGTTTTGGGCATCTAAAGCTAATTTCCTGCATTTTTACACAATCCAATATGCCGTCTCTATTTCGAACAAAAATTAAGCAACAATGCCCACAGTCATCAAGCTAGGTAAGATTATTAAATATGTTTAAGTGATTAATAAGACTGAACTAGATCAAAGGTAATTCAATAATAAATAGTGTTGCACCTTTAACCAATAGCCTAACAAATGAACAACTCTTTAAACTTTTGATTGTCTTTATTAAGACATCCTCTATATCAAATTTCAGCCGGACCGACCAGCCAGCCCGAGCCGCTTGCACGCCAGACCCCCACCAGTCTAGTCAATAACTCAACTCTCTCCCAACACAATTTCCTTCCCAGTTTACAACATTAATTTTTTTTATTCCCAAGGGAAGGTTTTTCGAAACAAAAATCAAAACCTACAGACACCTCAAATATACATTAACACACAGAAAAAGCAAATCCTCCATATAATTAATCTCATAGTACTGTAGAGCTCTTTTTACTTGCCCGCAATATAGATGTGTCGCCCTGTCCAGTCCCCAGGCGTCCACCACCCTGCAGCGCCCCAACCCAACACACCTCACTCAGCTTCAGGATCTTAGTGAAACATTCATTATTAGTTTTGGGTGTGTTGGGCCAAGGCCAAAGTGACAACCCACAGGATGGCAGGACCAGGACTGAGCAGCCCAGCAGCTAGGGATTGCCTAAATAGATATCTCCCCTGATGTGTGCATGTTTTCAATACAGACTCCTTTAGTCGTACTGTATTCCAAATAAGTCATCCAGGCCTTATGAAAGTTGCCCAGTATACCCTTAATCTTGTAATAAATAAAATCTAGTGATACATAACTTGACATTGTAGGAAGATAACCAACCTTCCAATTAATGGCAATGCATTTCTTAGCCGCTATAAATGCTTGGTTACACAGTTTCTTCGGATAAGTCTCCAGTATTAACATTTCCAAGCAAACAACAACAGGGAGAATGGAGAATCTGTAGACATGTTGAGACAAATGAACATACTCTTCGCCAGTATTCAGCCAGCCTCTAGCAGAGGAATGACATTTCTGAGTGCATGTAATTCAGTTTCACTGGCATATACAGTAGTACGTTCTATGGATGGTCTTAAACTGCAGTAATTTATGTCTGAGATGACATGAACATGACTGGGCATTCAAACATATGTTTCCATTCATCATCATCAATAGCTTCTATCAGGTTCCCCTCACATTTTTGTTTTACCTGTTTTGTGTCATTGAGAAAAGCCTCTATCAACCCTTGATACAGTTTGGAAATCAACTTTGGAGGTTTGTCAGACTGCCTTAAAATAGCATCTGGCTTGTGCAGTGTTTTCTGCACAGAGAAAAGAAAGCGTTGTATCTGCAAAAATTCACCACACCTCCATCACAGACTGGTCTTCCCTGGCTGCCTGACCCTGCTGAGACCCCTGTCACCATCTGATCCTCCTAAAATGAGGTATGACAAAGAATTACCTTGGTGTACATTTATAATTGAAATGACCGGATCCCAGACTGTAGCTTTAAGCTTTTATTATATAGGCCTAAATCATAATCATATTTCAGGACATCAAATTTTTGGACGTAACTGGTTAAAATTATTCCTGCTACACAACAAATAGAAAGCTACCATTAACCAATCGCTCATTCAATAGCCAAGCATGCTAGACCAGTAACCTGTATGTGACAGTATGGGTAGGCTACAGTATTGCTGTGCGATATTAGGAGTGCGGCGACATAGCCTAGAATATTTAATTTAATGTAAATAGTCCAGGTGGCCATTTGATTAATTGTTCAGCAGTTGTATGGCTTGGAGGTAGAAGCTGTTAAGCAGCCTTTTGGACCTAGTCTTGGCGCTCCGGTACCGCTTGCCGTGCAGTAGCAGAGAGAACAGTCTATCACTTGGGTGACTGGAGTCTTTGACCATTTTTAGGGCCGTCCTCTGACACTGCCTAGGATATAGGTCCTGGATGGCAGGAAGCTTGGCCCCAGTGATGTACTGGGCCGTACGCACTACCCTCTGTAGCGCCTTACGGTCGGATGCCGAGCAGTTGCCATACCAGGCGGTGATGCAACTGATCAGGATGCTCTCGATGGTGCATCTGTAGAACCTTTTGCGGATCTGGGGACCCATACCAAATCTTTTCAGTCTCCTGAGGGGGAAAAGGCGTTGTCGTGCCCTCTTTACGACTGTCTTGGTGTGTTTGGACCATGATAGTTTGTTGGTGATGTGGACACCAAGGAACTTGAAACTCGACCCGTCCCACTACAGCCCCATCGATGTTAATGGGGGCCTGTTCGGCCCTCTTTTTCCTGTAGTCCACGATCAGCTCCTTTGTCTTGCTCACATTGAGGGAGAGGTTGTTGTCCTGGCACCACACTGCCAGGTCTCTGACCTCCTCCCTACCACTGTTGTGTCGTCAGCAAACTTAATGATGGTGTTGGAGTCGTGCTTGGCCACGCAGTTGTGGGTGAACAGGGAGTACAGGAGGGGACTAAGCACGCACCCCTGAGGGGCCCCTGTGTTGAGGATCAGCGTGCCAGATGTGTTGTTGCCTACCCTTACCACCTGGGGGCAGCCCGTCAGGAAGTCCAGGATCCAGTTGCAGAGGGAGGTGTTTAGTCCCAGGGTCCTTAGCTTAGTGATAAGCTTTGTGGGCACTATGGTGTTGAACGCTGACCTGTAGTCAATTAACAGCATTCTCACATAGGTGTTCCTTTTGTCCAGGTGGGAAAGGGAAGTGTGGAGTGCAATTGAGATTGTGATCAGCTCGCGGCTGGGTTTCCCTTTGTGTGATATTGATATAGAAATGGCTGCATTGGGCCTTTAACATTCATATTCAGGATAAGAGGGAATATTTTGTGTAATATTCCCCCCTAGGAATACAGTACTATTTTCAGCACAGTGCAGTGTACATTCTAGTCTCTGGTGACAGACTGTTAAAACAAACAAGTAAGTTACAGCCATATGAGTAACCAAATCATGTAGCTGGCCAGCAGGCATGTGGGATTTGGTTCTGGGTTCTCAATTATGCATTCCTACTCCATCTCCTCACATAACGATAGTCTTGTCATTGAAGGTTACCACTGAAATGACTGAGTATATTGTTTGTTAATATTTACAAGACAAATGAATGACATTCAAAGGTCACATTAAAATGTAATTATATGCCTATAGTGCATTAAAAACAATGTTATTCATTTTGGCTAACTTCCTGAAACCCTGCCCTCAGTTCCTCTGTATTTACCTGCCTGAGTTCCTCTAGTCACTACCTGCATATTTGGGCTGTGTCGTTACATGTATTAACACCTTATCACTGGTGATGTGGATTGGTAGTGGTATTTCATCAGAGGACCTACAGTGAGGGAAATAAGTATTTGATCCCCTGCTGATTTTGTACGTTTGCCCACTGACAAAGACATAATCAGTCTATAATTTTAATGGTAGGTTTATTTTAAAAGTGAGAGACAGAATAACAACAACAAAATCCAGAAAAACACACATCAAAAATGTTATAAATTGATTTGCATTTTAATGAGGGAAATAAGTATTTGAACCCTCTGCAAAACATGACTTAGTACTTGGTGGCAAAACCCTTGTTGGCAATCACAGAGGTCAGACGTTTCTTGTAGTTGGCCACCAGGTTTGCACACATATCAGGAGGGATTTTGTCCTACTCCTCTTTCCAGATCTTCTCCAAGTCATTAAGGTTTCGAGGCTGACGTTTGGCAACTCAAACCTTCAGCTCCCTCCACAGATTTTCTATGGGATTAAGGTCTGGAGACTGGCTAGGCCACTCCAGGACCTTAATGTGCTTCTTCTTGAACCACTCCTTTGTTGCCTTGGCCGTGTGTTTTGGGTCATTGTCACGCTGGAATACCCATCCACGACCCATTTTCAATGCCCTGGCTGAGGGAAGGAGGTTCTCACCCAAGATTTGACGGTACATGGCCCCGTCCATCGTCCCTTTGATGCAGTGAAGTTGTCCCCTTAGCAGAAAAACACCCCCAAAGCATAATGTTTCCACGGTGGGGATGGTGTTCTTGGGGTCATAGGCAGCATTCCTCCTCCTCCAAACACGGCGAGTTGAGTTGATGCCAAAGAGCTCCATTTTGGTCTCATCTGACCACAACACTTTCACCCAGTTCTCCTCTGAATCATTCAGATGTTCATTGGCAAACTTCAGACAGGCCTGTATATGTGCTTTCTTGAGCAGGGGGACCTTGCGGGCGCTGCAGGATTTCAGTCCTTCACGGCGTAGTGTGTTACCAATTGTTTTCTTGGTGACTATGGTCCCAGCTGCCTTGAGATCATTGACAAGATCCTCCCGTGTAGTTCTGGGCTGATTCCTCACCGTTCTCATGATCATTGCAACTCCACGAGGTGAGATCTTGCATGGAGTCCCAGGCCGAGGAAGATTGACAGTTCTTTTGTGTTTCTTCCATTTGCGAATAATCGCACCAACTGTTGTCACCTTCTCACCAAGCTGCTTGGCGATGGTCTTGTAGCCCATTCCAGCCTTGTGTAGGTCTTGTGTAGGTCTATAATCTTGGAGAGCTCTTTGGTCTTGGCCATGGTGGAGAGTTTGGAATCTGATTGATTGATTGCTTCTGTGGACAGGTGTCTTTTATACAGGTAACAAATTGAGATTAGGAGCACTCCCTTTAAGAGTGTGCTCCTAATCTCAGCTCGTCACCTGTATAAAATACACCTGGGAGCCAGATATCTTTCTGATTGAGAGGGGGTCAAATACTTATTTCCGTCATGAAAATGCAAATCAATTTATAACATTTTTGACATACGTTTTTCTGGATTTTTTTGTTGTTATTCTGTCTCTCACTGTTCAAATAAACCTACCATTAAAATTATAGACTGATCATTTCTTTGTCAGTGGGCAAACATACAAAATCAGCAGGGGATCAAATACTTTTTTGCCCTCACTGTATATCCATTCCAAACCTTTTGTCTTAAAATAGTTATCACGTCCTTTCTAAATTTTCCGCCCTTTGAATGAATGAATGGGTAACACTTTATAATAACAATCATGAAAAAACATATTTTCTCTGCTTTCATCCCTTTATTAGACACAGCTTCAGTAAATCAAGTTACAATGATAAACACACTTTGAGTGATACATGATACAGTGTGACTTAGGGATACATACATGGATGTACTTGAGGCATACAGTATATTACCATAAACTATAAACAGTGTCATATTATTATTATTATTATTATATTATTATTATATCCCGTTACGGCCGGGAGAGTCATTAGGTTCCACTGTAAACAATGTCGGAATTAATGTGGCCAGCTCTCTCCAAACATTACAATATACTTTTCTTTTTCTATGTCCGGTAAATGAAGTGATGACTGAGTAACGTTCACATTTTCAAACAGACTGTGTTTGAACTTTGTGGGACTGTCGTTGACATTTCCTGGCAATGTTCTATTGACCACATGGGTTTGATCCAAGATGAGGAAAATCCCTTCTGTATAGTAGCCTTTCACTGCTAAGCGACCAACCACTCCTCAAAGTATTTATTTTGTTCCCACCCTCCCTCCTCCTTCTCACGTATCTCTCTCTCTCTCTCTCTCTCTCTCTCTCGTCCATTTAAGACCCTCCCTTTCTCCCTCCTCCAATCCCTTCTTCCCTCCCTCTATTCTCAGTGCCAGTATTTCACAGTCAGGCAGGGAGAGAGGCAGTCAACTTGACTTTCACCGCAGCAGTAGGAGACCCTATCAGATTTATCAAGGAAGGGACTAATACATACTCCCTCACACTGGACACACGCATACAAACACACACTAGTGGAGAGACCAGGGCAGAGACCGGACACACTCACTCACCTGTGCTTTGCAGATTGGAGACACACCTGTAGTCCAGGAAGCAGACACACACACTCAAACTCACCCACTCACCTGGACCATATTCTTCACGCTCCAGCTCTGCTGGTTTACCTCTTTCCTGACTCGACTGAAGGAACAACAGGTAAAGTCCTGTTTTCGGTCCCTTCCTCTCTCCGATATCACACTCACTCTCTAGTCTCCAACACACTCTACTTTCTTTCCTCTTCTTTCCTGTCCTCTCACTCTCCTGTTATCTGTCCCCCCTACTCCTCTACACACTCCCAGAGCCTCATACAGGGACATGGAAAGTAGGCTAACAGCTCTGCAGTTAGCTCCCAGAGATACTGAGGTAAACACCCAGAGGCAATATCAGTAGTTAAAAGTGTTGAGGTAGCTGTACATGATGTACAAGTCCGCTGTTGTAATTGATTAAGCCACTTTTCTTTAGAAGAGCTATGGAGTAGTTCTATACAGCTGAAGCAGCAGTAGTTGGAGAGCGTTGGAATCCAGTACTGGTTGCATGTGTGTTCTGTCTGTGTTCCAATAGGACTGTGTGTGTAGTGTACAAAGGAGCCTGGCATCCTGCTCTCTCTCTGCTCTACTCTCAACAGAACTCTTTCTTTTATTCTTTATTTCTTACTCTCTCTCCCTATCTGTGTTCTCGCTCACTTTCTCTCTACAGTGCCTTGCAAAAGTATCCATCCCCCTTGGCGTTTTTCCTATTTTGTTGCATTACAACCTGTAATTTAAATGGATTTTTATTTGAATTTCATGCAATGGACATACACAAAATAGTCCAAATTGGTGAAGTGAAATGAAAAAATAACTTGTTTCAAGAGATCCTTGATACAACCCCCCCAAAAATCAATTTAAATTCCAGGTTGTAAGGCAACAAAATAGGAAAAATGCCAAGGGGGGGTGAATACTTTCGCAAGCCACTGTATCTTTTTTCTCTCATTCTGTTGTTCTACTATTGAGTAATTAAGTGATAATGCCCGAGAAGCCGGTGTTTGCATGATATATTGCCACGGGTGTTGTTAGGCCTGAGACGAAGTCGAGGGCTGGCAAACCGTGCCAATATATCCTCCAAACACCGGCTCTGAGGGCATTATCACTTTTATACAACGGGTTACCAACATATTCAAATAATGATTGACATATTTTCATTAACGTTATTTTGATGAATTTATTAATACTATATCATCCATCCACAAGATATAGGCCCGTGTCAGTGTGATGCGGTAGGACGAAGTCAGGCGCAGGACACAGAGCTAATCAAAAACGTACTTTACTCGTAGCGTAAATAACAACCTCCACGCAGGGAGGAAACAAACCCGCTCACCAGATGACAACCAAACAAGAACAAACACGCACAACATACAGTGGGAGCCAGAGGGTTAAATAGGGAAGTAATCAATAACTAATGGGAACCAGGTGTGAACAATAAAGACAAGACAAGTAGAACACAGAAACATAGATCAGTAGCAGCTAGTACTCCGGTGACGACGAACGCCGAAGCCTGCCCGAGCAAGGAGGAGGAGCAGCCTCGGCTGAATCCGTGACATCCCGACACAAATCTAGGGTTGCTACCCAATCCGGCTGGTCGTTCGTTCTATCGGTTCGGTTGTCAGAGAGGCGACCCAGTCGTTCAGTCTTTTTGTTCTGTGTCTATGGAACAAAAATACCCAGTCGTTCATTCTAAATGTTCCATTGCCATAATGGCTGGCAACATTCTTATCCCTTGCTAGCTAGCAAACTACGGCTAACTTATAGTCACGCCAAACAGTGCAGCTAGAATAACAACAGTAGCAATTTGTTTAAGCTGTTTTCCAGTGACATTTATTTGGATACATCCATAACAATGAGCTAATGAGGCGCGATTTCGCCTGGCATAGAAAATGTGCTCTCTCGTCACTGTTGATCAGAGGAGCTAGCCAACAACACTGCTAACACAATCACTTCAAACTGAAGCTGGAAAGACTGCAAACTAGCTGCACTTCGTTTCGTTTGACCTTTTTTCAATTGACATTTCTTTGTATATATCCATAAAAAGGATGCCAGCTGATTCATGTTTTCGACTGGCTGAGAAACGCTGCCTGTCTGTCTGTCTCGTCCCGCCTCCCAACACGTTCATTACTATGGGAAGACTGGAGATCGAATTGGAATATTGAAACAATGTTGCAAATGTCGGAGAGACAGACAGCAAGGTTTATACAAATCTCCGCTATTGAAAACTAAATGTTAGTCTAAAAAAAATGTGAGAATGTCTAGATGCTTTTAATAGTGGAGATCAAGTTTATACATTTCCTGGCTGGGCTGACGAGACAGTGGATTGCGCAGTCAGATGGAACAGAGTAAATAGGCATTTTAACGTCATAGATTTAGGCGGTGGTAACTTGTGGAATCGACACTGGCTGGAATGCGGTTTTAACCAATCAGCATTCAGGATTAGACCCACCACATTGTATAAAGAAATATAATGTACTGAAACTTGTTGGACAAACATTGACATTGCAATACTGTGTTTGAGCTTATGCAAACCCAGTAAAAGCTATTCTCTTTACTTTACAAACAGAATACTGGTATGTTCAGTCACACACTCTTCTTAGTAAGTAGGACCAAGATCAAGTTTCAATGCATCAATGTATGGTTGTCACATGCACAAGTACTGTGAAATGCCTTTCTTGCAAACTCAAAACCCAACAATGCAATAATCAATAACAATGTAATACTAGAAAAAACACAAAAAATAAGAAGAAATGTGAAGAACACAATAAGTAAGTAAATAAATAAGCATACTATGTACAGGGTCAATTCCAATACCATATTTACAATGTGCAGGGATACTGGAGTGATGGAGGTAGATATGTATATGGGTAAGGTGACTAGGCAACAAGATATAAGATAAACAGAGTAGCAGCAGCTTGTATGTGAGTGGCTGTGCGTGCGTGTGTGTAGAGTCAGTATAAATGTATGTGCATATTATGTGTGAGTGAGAAGATGATGGAGTGAGTGTGTGTAGGGCACTGTGAGTGTGCACAGTGCAAAAATAAGGTCAATAACAGATACATGGTTAACTCCGATAATCCGTGTAGCTATTTTGTTAGCTATTTATCAGTCTTATTGCTTGGGGATTGAAGCTGTTCAAGAGCCTGTTAGTGTCAGACTTGATGTACCGGTACCGCTTGCAGTGCGGAAGTAGAGAGAATAGTCTATGGCTTAGGTGGTTGGAGTCTTTAACAATTTTCCGGGCCTTCCTTCTACACCGCCTGATATAGAGGTCCTGGATGGCAGGGAGCTCGGCCCCAGTGATATACTAGGCTGTCTGCACCACCCTCTGTAGCGCCATGCGATTGAGGGCGGTGCTATTGCCATACCAGGCAGTGATACAGCCAGGCAAGATGCTCTCAATGGTACAGCTGTATAACTTTTTCAGGATTTGAGGGCCCATGCCAAACTTTTTCAACCTCCTGAGGGGAAGAGGCTCTTTCGTGCCTTATTCACGACTGTTTGCGTGTTTGGACCATTTTAAGTCTTTAGTGATTTGGACCTGCTCCACTGCAGCCCCGTCAATGTGGATGGGGGCGTACTTGTCGTCGTCCCCCCCCCCCTTTCCTGTAGTCCACGATCAGCTCCTTGGTCTTACTAACGTTGAGGGAGAGGTTGTTGCTCTGAAACCACACTGCCAGGTCACTGACCTCCTCCCTCCCTCCTCCCTGTAGGTTCTCAATACTGTGTTTGAGCTTATGTAAACCCAGTAAAAGCTTTTCTCTTTACTTTACAAACAGAATACCGGTATGTTCAGTCACACAGTCTTCTTTGTAAGAAGGACCAAGATCAAGTTTCAAGTTTTTTTGTGTCAAATGCACAAGCACAGTGAAATACCTTTCTTAAATATTATAAACCCAACAATGCAATAATCAATAACAATGTAATACTGGAAAAAACATGAGAAATAAGAAGTATGAAGAGCACAATACATAAGTAAATAAGCATACTATATACAGGGTCAGTTCCGATACCATATCTACAATGTGCAGGGATACTGGAGTGATGGAGGTAGATATGTACAGTGCATTCGGAAAGTATTCAGACCCATTGACTTTTTCCATATTTTGTTACGTTACAGCCTTATTCTAAAATTACTTAAATAAAACATTTTCCTCATCAGACTACATACAATACCCCATAATGACAAAGCGAAAACAGGTTTTTAGAAATGTTTGCACATTTCTTAAAATAAGAAACAGAAATACCTAAGTATTTAGACCCTTTGCTATGAGACTCGAAATTGAGCTCAGGTGCATCCTGTTTCCATTGATCAATCTTGAGAAGTTTCTACAACGTGATTGGAGTCCACCTGTGGTAAATTCAATTGATTGGACATGATTTGGAAAGGCACACACCTGTCTATATAAGGTCCCACAGTTGACAGTGCATGTCAGAGCAAAAACCAAGCCATGAGGTCGAAGGAATTGTCCGTAGAGCTCCGAGACAGGATTGTGTCGAGGCACAGATCTGGGGAAGGGTACCAAAAAATGTCTGCAGCATTGAAGGTCCCCAAGAACACAGTGGCCGCCATCATTCTTAAATGGAAGAAGTTTGGAACCACCAAGACTCTTCCTAGAGCTGGCTGCCCAGCCAAACTGAGCAATTGGGGGAGAAGGGCCTTGATCAGGGAGGTGACCAAGAACCCGATGGCCACTCTGACAGAGCTCCAGAGTTCCTCTGTGGAGATGGGAGAAACTTCCAGAAGGACAACCATCTCTACAGCACTCCACCAATCAGGCCTTTATGGTAGAGTGGCCAGACGGAAGCCAATCCTCAGTAAAAGGCACATGACAGCCCGCTTGGAGTTTGCCAACTGGCACCTAAAGACTCTCAGACCATGAGAAATAAGATTCTCTGGTCTGATGAGACCAAGATTGAACTCTTTGGCCTGAATGCAAACGTCACATCTGGAGGAAACCTGGCACCATCCCTACGGTGAAGCGTGGTGGTGGCAGCATCATGCTGTGGGGATGTTTTTCAGCGGCAGGGACTGGGAGACTAGTCTGGATTGAGGGAAATATGAACGGAGCAAAGTACAGAGAGATCCTTGACGAAAACCTGCTCCAGAGTGCTCAGATCCTCAGACTGGGGCGAAGGTTCACCTTCCAACAGGACAACGACCGTAAGCACATAGCCAAGACAACACAGGAGTGGCTTCGGGACAAGTATCTGAATGTCCTTGAGTGGCCCAGCCAGAGCCCGGACCTGAACCCGGTCGAACATCTCTGGAGAGACGTGAAAATAGCTGTGCAGCGACGCTCCCCATCCAACCTGACAGAGCTTGAGAGGATCTGCAGAGGAGAATGGGAGAAACTCCCCAAATACAGGTGTGCCAAGCTTGTAGCGTCATACCCAATTGTCGTGGAAATTCACATGGGACACTCAAAGTAAATCTTAAATGAATCAAATGAAACAAACCCCCCAAAAAATCCATTTTAATTCCAGGTTGTAAGGCAACAAAATAGGAAAAATGCCAAGAGGGGTGAATACTTTCGCAAGCCACTGTAGTTGTGTATGATGACCTCTTACGTAGTAGTGAGTGTTAATAGTCTTTGTTTTTCTACAAACATTACCGATTTTCTGACTCCGGTCAGAATACAGTGTGTTGTGTGTGTGTGGTTTTGCGTTATGGAAAGTTTTTAATGTTTTTGGTGATCTGTCTCGGGATCTTTCTCAGGGTTTTTATGTGTTTTCTTGATTGATATAGGAAGAGGACATGTGAAATTGCAAGATTCAAGTAATTTATTATGTGTTGGTGGTTGATTGATCAAAACTCAAGTCTTTAAAGATGTTGATAACCTTATCAGTGGTAGCTCAGTTGGTAAAGCATGGCGCTTGCAACACCAAAATTGTGGTTTCGATTCCCGGGACCAACCGTAAGTTAAATGTATGCACGCATTACTGTAAATCGCTTTGGATAAAAGCGTCTGGGTCGTTCTTGAATTGCGGTGGCATTTGGTCATGGCATTTTGGAAATAATAAAAAAACTGTATTTGGGTACATCTTCCCATTCTAAATAAACTAATATGGCAACGTAGCTCTTTCCACTCACACCCCCTGTCATCCCGTATACGGGTTGAAAATTGCAGATTTTGTCATTGTTAAGCTACTAAATTGGAACGCAGTGGCTGTACAGTAACATGCTATACATGATGTCGGAGCTAAGGTTCTCTGCTTCACAGCGCTGTATGAGATTTGACAAACAACAGTTAAAAACTTGAGCACCGAGCGCGGCAAGAAGATGCCCCCATCCCTACCGCTAATTGGGCTACTTTTGCACATTTGCACATTTGTTGTTGTCTGAATGAGGGAAATGATGTAAATGAGAGGAGTCTGTGTTCTGAAAGATGAGACGTTGAGGATTAAAATAAATACTACTTTGATGTCATACAAGCAAACCACACACCCATGAGTGAAAATTTGCATTTTACATTTCCATATTTGAAAACATGTCATTTACAGTATCAATGTTTTGGATTGCTATGTTTGATCCACAGATACAAGGATGACATGCGTTATACCCTGGGTTGTCCTGAAAAGAATGAGCCTATGTTTGTCGTATTGTGAAGAAAATTAGTCTCAGAACACGCACTTGAATGCACTCAAAACTCCATTCTATGTGCACCAAATTTACAATCTGTTTGTCTGAAGTGCCTTTTGAAAGCCTAAGATCGTATTTTATAACTTAGCTAGCCATGTTGGCAATAGAATAAGCTTTCAAATGATGCCAACCTGACCCAGATCGCGATTTATAATGGAATGTTTTGGGATTGCGTAAACAACAACAATAATTGTGTGATGGTGGGAACGCAGGGCTGTTTTCCAAACAAAAAACTACAAATGTGCTTGCTTCAGTTCCTCAATGTCAAAGCTAGGAGAGCTAAAAAAAAATAAGCACCTGAAAAGTACATTGAAATTACTTAAGAACTGTGCACAGTTTGGAGGTGTGTGGCCACTTGGAGACACCAGTTAAACCTGTCACTCAAACCCTTCGTTTCTTCTCCAAAATGTCAATGAATATTATTATTATGATGTTACTGAATGTTTCCAGAGTATTTTTAGATTTCATTATTGACCAATTCTGTGAAAAGTACAATAAATGTAAAATCCACATCAAATCAACAGTGTAATGTTTGGATTCAGTCTTGTCAGGTGAACTGTTGTGTCCTCACCTTTGGTCTGATAATTTCCCCATAATCTCCAAAGTTTTCTCTTTCAATTGCTACCATGGTCATGCATATACTTTTTATAGTTCCTCTGTTAGAAACATTTCAATTTGGCCCTATCCATATTGGCCAATTTCCACGAGTGTAAGGGGTTAATGACAGTGAATAATTTGTACCATTATGATAACATTGTGCCACCAGTTGGAGTAGTAACACCAATGATTGAAACACCAATGAGAAATTGGAGGTTATTGAGGATTTTCTTAAATGGAGCTCACAGATGCTCAAATCTAAGGTCATTAACCCTTTGAAAATAATTTACTTAGGTGATATGATTAAACATTTTGCTCACAATGTAATAATTTCCCTTCATTTAAATTGAGTAACATCAAGTGAGACTTTGGATTTAGACACCAAATTATCAATGGAATCCTCAAATTTATGACATACTAAAAGGGTGTGATTAGCAAAGATTTTCTTTAAAATAGACCCTTCCCCCGATAACAGTTTGCCACTGGAGGGAATGCTCAAGGTCTTTGTTTATCTTTGTAATGAGTGATTTTCAAGGCGGTAACACCAATGACACAAACATGAGGGACTAACATTATACTAGTAAAAAGCGATTGGTATTTTAATAGCCTTCTTTGTTTTTATTGATCTATACAATATATTAAATACTTTTTTCACTTTCTAGCTTTCAAAATAATAGATATCTCTAAAAATTGCATATATTATGGTTAGAGACTAAGACAGACATATGGTCTCTAGAATGTTGCTGTGCCGAATGTTTATAGATCAATAGGGAAGTGCTTTACACATGAACAGAAGAAGAACACATTTATCAGAAGTTGATAACCCTTCACTTGTCATCACATTTATGGTTTCCCTCAAGGCAGGATTTCTTACAATTGCTATACAATACTTTACTAGGCAATATGTGTATGTGTTTCCTTTCCAGTGCCTGCACTCTTTCACAACAATCTTTTTACTTCTGTGTTTTTCTTGGCTCTCTCCTCTGTCTCCTTGTGTTTTTCCACTCCCACCCCAATCTCTCTCTGCTCTGTGCATTTGCAGGCCCAGCAATACAGAGATTGTGTCATAAGTTGATTGCGCCACACTAATTTATCCAGCCTTACCCTAGCACATCCTCCGGCCCTGTCTCCAGCTGCAGTGATGGGAGCATGTAGGAGAGTTTGGAGGTTGGGGGGCTGCGTCGGCCCTGTGTTGGCCTGGATCGGTGCACTGTTCCTGGGTTCCAGCTTGGCCCAGCCTCCCCCTGCCTCCTGTCCTACGGGAGTCCCTCCCTCGAACCTGAGCCAGCCCCAGTACCAGTCAATCCCAGGAGCAGACACAGGCTTCATGTCCGCTGTGGTCCAGTCCTTCCTCCACACCGTCCAGCCCAACCCCTTCCCCAAAGGTCAGTCTGGGGCTGAATTTGTCTGGTCAAATGTCGTGTACTACAGTATACAAAGGGAACAGGGTGCCATAGTCAAAAACAAAATAAGTGCACTGTGAAGGGAATATTGTGCCATTTTGGACATAGCCTAGTCTGACAGCGCTCCTTTTCTACAGCAGTCTTTTTATCATACTGACCTCATACTGACCTAGCCAGGTGTGTGTAGCCACTATGTAAATCCCATACAAATACCTGGGCTTCCACCAATTTGCAAATTTGGGAAATTGGTATAGAACTATAACGTTACACAATATTTTATTTCTAGGTTAACTGAGATTAGTTTCCATCTGGAAATGCGTTGTTTGCTCTACTCCTAACCGTCCCCAAAGATTTAAGCATGTGTGCCTATAGTGATGTGATAGGTTAAGCATTAGAGCTAACCAGCGCTCTTTAACCATAGAAACTGCTGACGAGGTTAGCTAATCAGTACGTTAATGGGAATGCCTTTAGTGTGTTGTGGGTCAGGCTGTCAATGGTTAACTACTGTAGTCAGATAAAAGTATTTGTGGATGGTGTGTTTCCTTTTATTTTGAAGTAGTGAGTGACTCATACACTTATGATTAAACCAGAAACCACACAGTAGAGCAAAACTGTAGACCTGTGGACAATACTCCACTGTAGTTGTCTCACTGACAGAATCTGATTGCTTCATCTCCTTTGTTACCGTCTGTAGATTTCTTTATGAGTTCAGAGCTGGCTCAGTTTATCTATTGCTTCCTTGTTAGAGCCAGGATTGATTCTGTTTGACAAACAACAGTGAAGGTCCCTCAGGTACACACACACACACCCCAAGTTAATCAGCCACCAGGTGAAACTCGTCTTAGATCAGAGAGCTCTCATGTTGCTAAGCAGGTTGCTATGCACGGATTGGATTGTGATAGTCTCTTTGATCATGGCTTCTATCCAATCAGGGTTGGAGGTATTGTTGTAACTTAGTATTTCAACCATTTTTTGCTCATGTTTTGGTTTTATGTTTGTTGAGAACATTAATATTTGTCTGTTATTATGTGCCAGGCAATGAGCAGTTATTTAAACTTTTAAGAACATGACTTTTCTGAATCCAACTGTAAATACTGACTGATCCACTCTCTGTTCGAATCCTATCCGAAGACACTCTCCCTCTCTGTGTTTCTCTCTCACTCTCTCCTCAATCCCTCTCTCTCACTGTCTTTCTCTCTCTCAGTATCTCCCTCTCTCGCTCTCTCTCACTCGTTGAACATGGTGACAGTAGCCTGTTCTAAGCTTTATTTCTTTAGATTTATTGTACATTTTATTATTTAGGTTTTATCATCGAAACACATACAGAGACAAGTGATGGTGACACAGCTCTTCTGTAGTTGATTTATTCAACATGTGTGGTAGTCACCAACACACATTTGTGAAACAGTGAAGAAAAACACTCTTAAAAATGTGGTTTACACCACGCCCTGTTACTCTGTAACAGTTTTCACAATTCAATGCAACTTACCTAGTCCGTCAGCATTCACTAGACTGTGAATGGCTCTGTGTGAGAGAGAGACAGAAAGAGGGAGGGAGAAATGCAGAAATAGAGAGAGAATGTGAAAAATAAGACATTCCTCCTTCCCACCTAGACAATGATATAGCTCCTCTCAAGTTTCCCTTCAGAATGCCAGCCGGTGGTGATGAACAATAACCATAACTACCAGGTTTAGACAAGACAATGGAGGAGGAACCGTTCTTAATGTGTGGTTGGCTCAGGCCTTACAACCCTGGTGTGGTTACCCATGGTTTCCTGATCCTTAACTTAGGTTCTAAAGAACATACAGTGGGTTTGATTTCCTATCTCACTGTTGTCAGAGACTGGAGAGAGAGAGGAAGAGAGGGTGAGGGAGGGAGGAACGGAGGAGAGAGAGAGGGAGGAACGAACAAAGAGAGGGAGGGAATGAGAATGAGAGAGTTCAGAGGGTTGATGTGAAATGTGACACCCGATCTTCATACAGCCTGTGAAAGTGTGAACTCTGATCCTCTCACATGAACAAGCCAGAAGATGTTTATATGTTGAATATGTTTTTTTGTACTGATATCCAATCATTGTGGGTTGAATGATGACTGATTGTGTTGTGCTTGAGTGTATAGAAAAGAGAGAGGGAATGCCAATACGAACTGAAAATGTTCCCTTTCAGTCAGTCACTTGGTATGTCATACTATGGGGAGTCAACGATCAATCATATTCACCTGAAGAAAACTGAAATCACGTCAAACGTGCCAATGGATGCTGAGCCCGCCCTCGGAAGCCCAGTCTTCCTGGCTATAACACCGGGGCTCGCATACATTTCCTAAATTCCTAGATTCCGGGGATGATTTACTATCCCTGATAGCTCTGGAGGATTTTCAGAGTGTGAATCAGATGACATCAGTCCGGGGCAGCCTAAAGCCCTGGCTTTGGATTTGACGGGGGAGAGTGGACCGTTGGTGGCTAATGCGCCTTTGATAGAGCTGTGTTGTAGGGCGGCAGATCACCTGTGGATGGATTGGCCGTCTTCTTCCCCACAGCAGGGTTCCTCCAGGTTGGGGGAAGGTATTTACCTCCTGTCCCTGCAGCGGTGAAATGCCGCTTACCCCCATTTAAAGATTTAGCCGATGAGCTAAAGGCGACCTGGGATTCCCCTCATTCAGCCAGGCTGGTGCTACCAGGTTATGGCGAGTTCATGAACGTAGAGGGTATGGAGGAGACGGAGCTGATGGATGGAAAGCTGGCGAGTTACTTAGCTCCAGAGGCTAACAAGAGGGTTAATCCTGGCACGATGCTTCCGAATACATAGTGCTGGTTCTCGGCGGATCAGCTGGACAAAAGTGTACCACACTGAGGGTGTGGTAGCCCGGTCGTTGAATGTGGTCACAATGCTGCAGAAATATTATATCGATTTGCTGCAGGAGCTGAATAAGCCAGTTTCAGAGCTGGGGAAGCCAGTTTCGGTGCTACTGTTGATTATGTACTGCGTCTGTCCTGCTGTACTATCCTGGCTGTGGGGAGAAGTATGGGGGTGACGGTGGTGGCTCACCGCTACCTCTGGTTGACGTTGTCCCGGATTCCTGACGTGGACAGGCAGATGTATTTGGATGAGCCAGTTTCACCAACAAGGGCAACAGTGCTCCCAAGTGGCTCGGTCAATGGGGGCAAGTTACTGGTTTGCGAAGTCCACGAACCCGGTGTGGGCCGGGTATCAGAACGGCAGTACCACGAAAGCACATTGTTTCTACAAAAGGTTCCTCGGTGTTCAGGGGTATTAAGAGTGCGGTACCGTCCAGTTGTGGGAATAATAAACAGTTCCTTCCCCATGTTCAGACACACGGTTTTCAAGTAGTGGATATGAAAACAAGCATGACAAAAAATAGAATCCCAGTTCTCAGGGTGGTGCTCTGCCCCTTCAGGAGACAATGTATGGGAGACTGGCAGCGTGCTCCATCCAGTGGCTGGCATGCGCAGTTTCACCATGGGTGATGAGGACGGTGACAAGGGGGTACAGTCTGCAGTTCGCTGTGCGTCCTCCTTTTCGTAGCGTCATTATGTCAATGATCCCTGAAGTCCTAGCGCCTGTCTTGAGAGAGGAGATTTCTTCTCTGCTTCAAAAGCAGGCTATTTGGGTGGTCCCCGTCTCAGTTCCCAAGAGCGATGGAACGTTGAGTCCCATCCTGGACTTGCGTGTTTTAAAACAAGCACCTCAAGGTTTGCAAGTTCAAAATGCTAACACTTCGCTGGCTATTACAGTCGGTGGGTCCCAGCGATTGGTTTACGTACATAGATCTGAGGGATGGGTATTTTCATGTGGCTATACATCCTCCCAACAGAAAGGTTTCATTTCGAGAGGTTTCATTTCGAGGGTGTGGCGTACGAGTTTCTGGTCCTGCCTTTCGGGCTCTCCCTATTGCCCGCACCTTTTCTATGGTGGTGGAGGCGACTTTGGCACTGGTGCGGTGCCAGTGGATCAGAGTATTGGCCTATCTGGATGATTGGCTGGTCGTAGCGGAGTCGAGGGAACATGTGGAGCTCCACACTGCCACTCTGGTTTCCCATATTAAGTCTCTGGGGTACATAGTGAATCACAAGAAAAGTTGTTTGACTCCGGCTCAGTGCTTTCAGTGTCTGGATCTCATTCTGGACTCGGTTCTGAATCATGCGTTTATTGTCCCAACAAAGGAGGGTCGCATTCCGGCTCTGTCTGGCACGGTTTCAGCTGGGGCACTCTGTGCCTTTTCGCTTGTGCCTGCGGTTATTGGGTCTGGTGGCCTCTATGAAAGCTGTGGTACCTCTGGGACTTCTGTTGAGGCGTCTGTTTCAGCGCTGAGTGATTGCTACGCGTCTGGACATATCTCGCCACTGCCATTGATTGCTCGAGGTATAACTGTCATGCATAAGGGAGTTGACTCCTTGGAGGGACCTGTGTTTGCTGTTGCAAGCGGTTCTCATGGGCTGGGTAGTGTGCCGCATGTTGATCACGACAGATGCATCCTTACTGGGATGAGGAGCGCTTTGTGTGGGCTACTCGGAAAGAGGGATTTGGTCAACAGCGCAAAGGGCGCTGCATATCAATTACCTAGAGCTACTGACTGTTTTGCTAGCACTGAGGCATTTCCTTCAAATGTTGGAGGGCCAGAATGTGTTGGTAAGGTCCGACAACAGGATGGCGGTGGCGTACATCAACTGGCAGGGGGGGACGTGGTCTCTCTCTCTCCTAAACCTGGCCTATTATTTGCTCGTATGGAGCAGTGCACATTTCCTGTCATTCAGGGCGACGTATCTTCCCGGATCTCTCAACATGGGTGCAGATCTACTTTCCAGGGGGGTCCTATCTACGGAGTGGAGACTGCACCCCTTGGTGGTTGCCCAGATATGGATCCGGTTCGGCAGGGCAGACGTAGATCTAGATCTTTAGGCATTGCATGAAAATGTGCATTGTCATCTGTTCTTCTCAATGAGGGATCTGGGCGCTCCGTTGGGAACAGATGCTTTGGCGTATCAGTGGCCTCGGACCCTGCTCTATACGTTCCTCCGCTGGACCTGATTCAGGCCACCGTGGAGAGTGTCTGTCAGGAGGGTCTGTCAGGAGGGTCTGTCCTACAAGACTGTCCTGCTTATGGCCTTGGTGTCGGACATGCGCGTTGGAGATTTAATACACCCCTTCCTGTTTGGAGTTCGTGCCTGGCGACTCCAAAGTGATGTTATGTCCAAATGCAGCTTTTGCTCCCAAGGTTAAACCTATGTCTTACAGGTCCCTTGCTTTCGAGCTGTTCCCTGTCTCACCTCCTCTGTTTGCTTCCAGTGAACAACAGAGGTTGCATGGCCTGTGTCCGGTGCATGCTTTACTCACTAGCAGTATATGGATAGGACCAAGGACCGCATTTGTGACCAGCTTTTTGTCTGTTTTGCTAATCCAACTCGGGGTAGGGTGCTTTATTTTTGTTGTTGTTTAAAAAATAAATAACTTGGGGGGAGGGGGGTGGTTACAGGTAAAAAAATAAAAATAAAAAATGCACACAAAAATAACCAATTTCTTTCTTTCTCTCTCTCCCTCTCCATCCCTCTCTCTTAGATTTGCTGGTTAATTTATTGGAGGGAAATGGTAATATATACGATGACAAAACGACCATTAAAGAGGTGAGAACAGATGTATGCTTCCTGTCCACATTACAGTCGATCTATTGTCCAGTGATATTTGACAGAGTGTGACGTCACATCGAACAACAATGACTCTTCATTGTTATAGATAGAAGATTGGTCTTGAAATTAATATTTCTGGTAATTCAGTTATAAGTGTTTGTAGTATTGCATTGGTAGTAGATGACAGTGTAAAGTACACTAATACTACACAGTAATGTGCAATGTTAATATATTAGAGCAAAGTGTCACCATCTTTCTCTTCACCAATGTTGAATCAGCTAACTTCTTCTTCTTATTATTTACACTCTGTTTATAATCCTGTATATCCTGGTGTTTCTGTTAATGTGTGTGTGTGTCTCTGCGTGTTAACTGTGTGTGAATCTCCTCAGGTCCTTCTCTATGAAGTTGGATTCCTAGTGTGTGCTGCTATAGGGATTGTATACATTATCCTGATGCCCCTGGTTGGGTTCTGCCTGGCCTGCTGTCGCTGCTGTGGACACTGTGGAGGACGCATGTACCAGAGACAGACTAAAGCTGTCCACTGTCACAGGAGAGGATACTACTGGGCTACACTACTCACCACGCTAGTCATACTGTAAGTGTGTGCGCATATTTAAGCATTTGGATAAGACAAAACAAGCATTTTTGATATGAAGTGAAACAATGAAAACGAACTAACTTTTGTGTGCGTGTGTGTGTCCATGTATGTGTGCATGTGTGTGTAGTTCAGGGAACATCTGCATGTTCTTCAGCAACCAGTTTTTGAAAGTTAGTGTCGAGGACAGCTCTATAGAAGTCAACAAAACACTGGACAACCTCCAAACCTACCTCACAGCTGTCCCACAGGTGTGTGTGTGTGTGTGAGGACTTCCCTGTTATTTTCAGAAGGGAGTAGAAAACCTAAATGATAAAGGAGAAAGGAAGAAGGAAGACCAGTTTAGTTTCTAAAACATCATAGACGTGTCAATACAGACAGTTTTATAGATATACAGTGGGGTCTGAAATTGACACCCTTGATAAAGATTAGCAATAATTACTATAAAATAAATAATTGAAATACTGAGCTATAGAGTATGTGCAACAGGCAGCTGGTGGCACCTTAATTAGGGAGGACGGGCTCATAGTAATGGCTGGAACGGAATCAATGGAATGGTATCGAACACATCAAACATGTTTTACATGTGGTTGATACCATTCCATTCACTCCATTCCACCCATTATTATGAGTTGTCCTCCCCTCAGCAGCCCTTGGTATGCTACATTTTTTGGGGAAATTATATTATTTTAAACTAATACAATTGCTCAGAGAAAGAGATTTTGTTTAACAAGTAATATTTAATTTTCTCAAAAAGGTAGGGGTGAAATTTATTGACACCCCTAAAGATTATTAGAAATAAAGTAGTCAAAAGTTTAGAATTTGGCCCTATATTCCTAGGACGCAATGACTACATTAAGCGTGACTCTACAAGCTTGTCGGATGCATTTGCAGTTAATTTTGGTTGTGTTTCAGATTATTTAGTGCCCATTAGAAATCAATGGTAAATATTGTATTGTGTTATTTTGGAGTCACTTTTATTGTAAAGAAGAATATAATATGTTTCTAAACACTTTTACATTAATGTGGATGCTACCATGATTACGGACAATCCTAAACGAATCGTGAATAATGATGAGTGAGAAAATTACAGTGGGTCAAACATCATACCCCCAAAACATGCTAACCTCCCCTGTTATTGGCAATGGTGAGAGGTTAGCATGTCTTGGGGGATGATCTTTGACCCTCTGTCACACCATTAGTCTCCCATTCACCTTAGTGATTAACTGGCTGTCAAGCTTGCACTGTCAACACTTTTATCTGGTACAACAGAGGGAGAGGGACGCCGAGGGAAGAAAGGGAGGGAGAAAGGTGGAAAAGGGCAGAGAGGATATATAGGGGGCGAGACTGGGGAGAAGGAGAGAGGACGAGAGGGAGAGAGGAAGAAGGGGGGTAGAGGGAGAAAGAGAGAGGATGGAGAGAGAACGATAAGGTAATGGTAGGGCAGGGTTGTGTTGTTAGAACAGGTAAATAATGTACTTTGGCTGTTGGTAGTGGCTTTGAAGTTTCAGTACATACTCTCAGTCTGTGTGCTATAATGTGTTTGAGGGAGTCTCCTCATGTTTGTGTCGTCTCCCCTGTGTCTAAATATCTGTCTTCTGTCTCGCCTCAGCAAATTGACAGTGTGCTGATAGAGAGTAATAAGACAGTGGATGAAGTCACCAGAAGCCTCAATAGTGAGTACCTGAGCTTCTAGTCACATAATGCATCACAAGTTCTGCAAAGGACAAGCACACTGAAACAATTGTTATGCCAATCGTCGTTTTGACCCAGGAGAGACTAGCTGCCACCCACCATTTGGGAAACACCGGTCAACAATTACATATATCTCTACCTTCTCTCTCTCTCCTAGATATAGGTCCTCTGCTGGGCAGGGAGATCCAGAGAAGTCTAGAGGGCCCCCTGAACCTTGCCCTGCAGTCTGTCAGCGATATGGCCAATGGTACAACTCCATCCTGTGTGTGTGTGTGTTTGTGTGTGTATTCCTCTTCTGATATTCTAACTAGTGTTTCTGTGTGTGTGCGCGCGCGCTTGTGTGTGTAGTGATTGTGTGTATATTCCTCTACTGATATAGTTGCATTTTTAATTCTCTACATGACTTGTTTAATAAAGCGCTTTTTAAAGTCTACTGACATTTTAATATGTGTGTATGTTGTATTTGTATCTAGTGGTGAACAGTACCAGTATCCTGCTGGTGAGGTTAGACTCTACTCTAACCCACTTCCAGTCTGATGTGGCTGTGGTCCAGGCTAACGTTAGCTCTGTCAGAGACCGCATCAACAGCACACTGAGAAACCCTAACTGTGCTGAGTGCTCTGCCGATCAGTCAGAGCTACAGAAACTAACATTTGACACTGTCACTGTGAGTACAACTTTGTTTCGCGTCGCCGCCTCCATTCATTCTTCGCTCCTCCCCTCTCCTCTTTCCACTATTGAATGGCAATTCCACCCCAGTTATCCTCTGTGTCTTTTCATCCTACTGGTTTGTCCTCGATAAGGAAGGATTCAGGCCTTTTGTTAAACACAATCGAGCTGTACAGAAACACTTGGCTTTCTTGTGTGTTCCTGATAACGTGTGTGTGTGTGTGTGTGTGTGTGTGTGTGATTTTGGACAGTGTGTGGTGTGTGGTGGTGGACTGTGTTTTGAGGAAATTGCCTTGCAACAGAAGGAACACATTACTGGGTTAACGAGATCACTATGACACAGGGAAATTAGTTGTGTGGAAATGGCTCATGGTGTTGTCTTGTGATGTCAGGTTTCAAAGTGTTAGCTGACCTGACTAGTCCTTTCTTCTTCCTCCTCCTCCTACTCCCACTGACACACTCTCTCCTCTCCTTTCCTCTCCTCCCCCCTCTCAAACAGGCTACCACAAATGAAGTGGTTTCGGGAAAATTACAGCTCATAATGCATGCTCAAACGCACACACACAAAACCAGACATTTCTGTCCAACAAAAGGCCTGAATAGTTACTTATTAAGAACAAATCAGGAGGAGGTAGAACAAACAGCCAAAAAAAGGACATTGAATAAGAGACCATGGTGTATGTTACTCTGATATGATTGTGGAGAATGGTGTCCTTTGTAATCATATAAATGTTGTTTTTAGATTAGTTTATTCTATCATAGACAATGCAGTATTTCATTCACCCCTATCACTGTTCTACTTTGATAACAAGCATAAGGCTGGCAATACATAGCCTAGTAAAAATGTGAGTTTGTCAGCATAGTTGATAGTTCTGGCTTTGCTGCCCCCTGCTGCCAAAGCATAAGAATGACATTTACTGCAGAGAAGTCATTGAAGATTATGAGCTGTTTGCAACCTAAAGTGTGTGTGTGTGTGTGTTCCATAGATCCCCAGTCTGAGTGAGCTGCAGTCGGCTGTCGATAACGTCACCAAGGCTGATCTCAACTCTAAAGTGAAAGAGGTAACTAAATAGACACATTTTTGAAGACTATGTATTTCGATAGTTCCATATAGATGGTCTATGGATGCTAAGACTATCAATTAACTAGTGATTTTATATGCAATAAATGTTCAATATCCAAATGAAGTGTTTTGTGGATGTCATGCAAAGTAATCATACACAACGGCCCCTTTCTTGCTGTGTCAGTATTGCGTACTGTATGCCGTTGTGGAAAACATGGTTATGAGTAGAAATAGGTCAGGTCAGTGACCACAGTTAATGTAACTCCGATTCATAATCAATGTAAGGTTAAGATAACCTCTGGATGAAAGGGAGTGAGTGTGTTTGTGTGAGAAAGAGCGAGCGAGAGGGAGAGAGAGAGAGGGGAGCGAGAGAGAGAGAAAAATACATAAAGCCCTGAGGTTTACACCCAGTCGCAATGGATTAGTGAAGTGTTACTGACATGATACAGTAGTATGCATGGTGCTGTTCTGAGGGGAACATTGAGATCCATGCATGAAACTCCTAGGAGTGTTACTGAGGACGTTTCTGACTGTGTGTGTCAGGGAGAAGACTTCTTTGCCAGTATTCCCCAAAAAGTGACCAACGACACCAAGGACGTGGTACAGAGTGAGTATTCACCTTCAATGTCACTACTAACTGTTATAGGACTAGGACCCTCTACAACCACTGTGATTATTATTTCACCCTGCTGGTCATCTATGAACGTTTCAACATCTTGAAGTACGATCTGGCCTTAATGGCCATGTACTCTTATAATCTCCACCCGGCACAGCCAGAAGAGGACTGAACACCCCTCTCTAGGTTTCTTCCTAGATTCCTGCCTTTCTAGGGAGATTTTCAGAGCCACCGTGCTTCTGCATTGCTTGCTGTTTGGGGTTTTAGGATGGGTTTCTGTATAACCACTTTGTGGCATCTACTGATATAGAAATGGCTTTATAAATACATTTGATTCAGTTAAACTTCTAACTTGTATAGGTCATTATACACACCCACACTAACAAGACTCTGTATGTTTACTTGCCTTATAGCCACATCTTAACTAAATACCTTTAAAACTGACCTTGGATCAGTGTCTAGAGGTATATTCATCCTTCTCCCTCAGATGTGATGCAGCAGCTTGAAGACATCAAGAGACAGATCTTTGAGGTGAAGGGAAACATCCCTGTCTCTACCCTCAGCAACATCTCAGACACACTGGGAGAGGCTCAGAGATACATCAGCATGTACTCACCACAGGCAGAGAGGGTAGAGATGATCAGGTAATGAACATACACACACACACACATACAGTCGTGGTCAAAAGTTTTGAGAATGGCACAAATACTAATTTTCACAAAAGTCTGTTGCCTCAGTTTTGATGATGGCAATTTGCATATACTCCAGAATGTCATGAAGAGTGATCGGATGAATTGCAATTAATTGCAAAGTCCCTCTTTGCCATGAAAATGAACTTAATCCCCCAAAAACATTTCCACTGCATTTCAGCCCTGCCACAAAAGGACCAGCTGCCATCATGTCAGTGATTCTCTCGTTAACACAGGTGAGAGTGTTGACGAGGACAAGGCTGGAGATCACTCTGTCATGCTGATTGAGTTATAATAACAGACTGGAAGCTTTAAAGGAGGGTGCTGCTTGAAATCATTGTTCTTCCTCTGTTAACCATGGTTACCTGCAAGGAAACACGTGCCGTCATCATTGCTTTGCACAAAAAAGGGCTTCACAGGCAAGGATATTGCTGCTAGTAAGATTGCACCTAAATCAACCATTTATCGGATCATCAAGAACTTCAAGGAGAGAGGTTCAATTGTTGTGAAGAAGGCGTCAGGGCGCCCAAGAAAGTCCAGCAAGCGCCGGGACCGTCTCCTAAATTTGATTCAGCTGCGGGATCGGAGCACCACCAGTGCAGAACTTGCTCAGGAATGGCAGCAGGCAGGTGTGAGTGCATATGCACGCACAGTGAGGCAAATACTTTTGGAGGATGGCCTGGTGTCAAGCAGGGCAGCAAAGAAGCCACTTCTCTCCAGGAAAAACATCAGGGACAGACTGATATTCTGCAAAAGGTACAAGGATTGGACTGCTGAGGACTGGGGTAAAGTCATTTTCTCTGATGAATCCTCTTTCCGATTGTTTGGGGCATCCGGAAAACACCTTGTCCGGAGAAGACAAGGTGAGCGCTACCATCAGTCCTGTGTCATGCCAACAGCAAAGCATCCTGAGACCATTCATGTGTGGGGTTGCTTCTCAGCCAAGGGAGTGGGCTCACTCACATTTTTGCCTAAGAACACAGCCATGAATAAAGAAAGGTACCAACACATCCTCCGAGAGCAACTTCTCCCAACCATCCAAGAACAGTTTGGTGACGACCAATGCCTTTTCCAGCATGATGGAGCACCTTGCCATAAGGCAAAAGTGATAACTAAGTGGCTCGGGGAACAAAACATCGACATTTTGGGTCCATGGCCAGGAAACTCCCCAGACCTTAATCCCATTGAGAACTTGTGGTCGATCCTTAAGAGGCGGGTGGACAAACAAAAACCCACAAATTCTGACAAACTCCAAGCATTGATTATGCAAGAATGGGCTGCCATCAGTCAGGATGTGGCCCAGAAGTTATTTGAAAGCATGCCAATGAGGATTGCAGAGGTCTTGAAAAAGAAGGGTCAACACTGCAAATATTGACTCTTTGCATAAACTTAATGTAATTGTCAATAAAAGCCTTTGACACTTATGGAATGCTTGTAATTATACTTCAGTATACCATAGTAACATCTGACAAAAATATCTCATAACACTGAAGCAGCGAACTTTGTGAAGACCAATACTTGTGTCATTCTCAAAACTTTTGACCACGACTGTACACACTGACAGGACTGAACAGATAAGATAAAGATCCTCTGTTTTTTTCTCTCTAGGTGGGCTGTAGGTATTATCCTGAGCTGTGTAGTTCTCCTGGTTGTAGTGTGTAACCTCCTGGGTCTGTTTTTGGGTCCGGTGGGACTGAGCCCTAAAGACGTCCCAACAGAACGATCCAGCACCGCAGACTGTGGAGGAACCTTCCTCATGGCGTAAGTACTGTCATTGTGTGTGTGTGTGTGTATATATGAGGATGGGCGTAAGTGACGCTTGTGCCCTTAACAATACGTAATCTAGTAAAATAGTGATCTCAACGTATTTGTGTGTGTAGGGGTGCAGGGATAAGTTTCCTGTTTTCCTGGCTCCTCATGCTGGTGGTGTTACTACTATTTATACTGGGAGGGAATGTCTACACACTGGTGTGCCAGCCCTGGCGCAGTGGACAGCTACTACAGGTACACAAACACACACCAACACACACTCTCATACATGCACACACACAATTCATTAATTGACTCACTGATTGATTGTGTGTCTCCCCCCTCCCCAGTTTGCTGACACTGCGGGCCTGATACATGGCTTCAATTTAGGAAAGACACTGGGCCTGAAGAGCAACCTGACTCTTACTGAAGTATACAAGTATGTAGAAACATTATAAAGGGTTATGCAAATTAAAGATCTGCTTTCTGGTTATCTAAATGGTTATTATAAATCACTCTGGATAAGAGCGTCTGCTAAATGTAATTTTGTTTTTGTTCGGCTATTGTGCAATGTAATGATGTATTGTTGTGTGTTTGTAGTGAATGTGAACAGAACAGGCCTCTATGGACAACACTCCATCTGTATGAGCTCATAGACCTCAATGATTTGCTCAACGTGTCCAAAGTACGATTCTATTGTTTCTACTCTATCATATATGTTTTCTACTCTATCACATATGGGTTTAACTTTTTCTATCACCATACACTGTCTATTGATAATCACTGGGAATCACTTTACATGGGTAGTTAGTTCCCAAATTAATCGTCTTATGTTTCCACTTCCAAATTGGTGTAAAGTCCATATTTTAAACCAACTGCTCTCCTGGGACAATGTTTCCTCTAGTCCTTCTAATTCGCTCTACCTCTCCCCTCCCAGTACACAGAAGAGATTCAGCAGCACTTTGACAGTAATGAGATCAAACTGTCTACCATCACCCTGCTCACCCATGAGATACGCAAACAGCTACACAGCTTCTCTGCCATAGCCCATGATGTCGACTTCAGCTCTGTCAGACAGCAGGTACAAAGTGTGTGTGTGTGTACATCTGTGTGACCTTTGGTCTCTTATAGTTTGTATTGAATTTGAGTATATATCATATCATATCACATACCATAACTGTTTCTATATCTGTTTTTAGATCAACAATATTGCCAGCATTAATCTGAATGAAACAGCAGACAGGTTAGACAAACTTGCTGCTATTCAAGTGAGTAATAAAACATGTAACATTGTTCCAAATATATTCCCTCCCTTTGAGCACACTCAGTCTCTTCTCTATCATCATCGGAGACTGTGATCATCAGTGTGCACTGTGCATATGGACATTTGTAGAAAGGCAGTAATGTGAAGCATGTCCCACCGTCTCCCTCCAGCCTGATCGAGGTATTCAATTAGAGCTGACCCAGGAGACTACAGTCCTGAGAGAGATCCAGTTATACATGAACACTACCATCATCCCACAACTGGTATGTCTGACCAGCCTGGTGCTGTCGCTTTCTGCTCTGGACAACTTCAGCAAAATGTCCCATGCGTTTGGTTGTAATAAATATACAGCTATCTGGACTATCTATGACTAGTTTATCAATTCTTAAGAGGTCATTATTCAGAGCAGAGTCATGTTGTATATATACTGTCTGTCTTTTGTGTTTCAGACTCAGTTGAACTCCACCATAGATGCCCTTAGTGTCATAGCATCACATATCAATGTAAGTATACTGCAGAATGTTCAGAAAGCATGAGCAGCAAGTGTTCTTTCATTAAACTATGTCATAATGTAGCTGTGCAATGCCTGCTCATCCTTCTCTTTCTCCCTCTCTCTCTCCTTTAGCGCACATTAGGAGATGTGTTGAGTAAAGTGGGAACAGCTCAAGACTTCCTCAACACTAACACTTCACAGATAGTCAAGGCTGTGAGTAACCACACACAAGCACATCTCATCACGGAAAATACTTTACAACCAGAAAATGACATCATAATGACTTCATATTCCACATTTACCGCACTGGGTTTCTTTTCTAGAAAGATAAACCATTTCATCTGGTTCATGACTTCTAGTGTTCTGTACAGTGAAGAGGGAGAGATGAGTTCTGATGAGTGTGACAAACACAGCTCTCGGTCTGCCTTAGCCTGTAGCACCACAGCCATTACTCACACACGGCCCACTTCACATAGTTACAGGAAATTCCACCTGATTCTCTGCTGCAAAGCTCCACTGAATCTCATGGCTTACACTTGTCTCTCTCTCTCTCGGTCTCAGGAGAGTAAGGAGTTCCTGGACTGTCAGATGGGGTACTTCATGGCGTATGCTGACTGGGCTAACCTCACAGTGGGTTCACTTAGTGTACTACTATTACTGTATCACTGCATTACACTACCGAGTGTGTGTGTCTGGTTTCATTGTAGGTTCCTATGTTTGCGTGTGTGGTTTAGCCTCAGCCATATGTGTAATAATGTGGGGTTGTGGTTGATCATCTTGTGTTGACACACAGCCTGGGTTTTAGGCTGGGTATCTGTAAAGCACTTTGTGACAACTTCTGATATGAAAAGGGCTTTATAAAATACATTTGATTGATACATTTGATTGATTGACACTCTTCTGTGTGTGTGTATGTAGATCACTCAACAGGTTGGTCTCTGTGGCCCAGTGGCAAAAGCTGTGGACTCAGCTGAGGTTATAGTCTGCTCAAACATGGTGCAATCTCTGGTGAGAAAACTATTACACACACAGAGAGAAAATGATTCACTGTGCTAATTTAACATTGTTTATTAACCTAAATGTGTGTGTGTGTGTGTGTGTGTGTTTGTCCAGAATGCATTCTGGTTCAGTCTGGGCTGGTGTATGATCTTCTTTGTCCCCAGCATCATCTTCTCCATCAATCTGGCCAAATTCTACAGGAGGATGAAGCATAGTGATGTCTATGAGTGAGTAGCTAACATATGTACACAAATATTTACACACATACAGTTGAAGTCAGAAGTTTACATACACTTAGGTTGAAGTCATTAAAACTCGTTTTTCAACCACTCCACAAATTTCTTGTTAACAAACTATAGTTTTGGCAAGTCGGTTAGGACAATTTGTGCATGACACAAGTAATTTTTTCAACAATTGTTTACAGACAGATTATTTCACTTATAATTCACTGTATCACAATTCCAGTGGGTCAGAAGTTTACATACGGTAGGTTGACTGTGCCTTTAAACAACTTGGAAAATTCCAGAAAATTATGTCATGGCTTTAGAAGCTTCTGATAGGCTAATTGACATAATTTGAGTCAATTGGAGGTGTACCTGTGGATGTATTTCAAGGCCTACCTTCAAACCCAGTGCCTCTTTGCTTGACATCATGGGAAAATCAGATGAAATCAGACAAGACCTCAGAAACAAAATTGTAGACCTTGGGAGTAATTTCCAAACGCCTAAAGGTACCACGTTCATCTGTACAAACAATAGTACGCAAGTATAAACACCATGGGACCACGCAGCCATCATACCGCTCAGGAAGGAGATGCGTTCTGTCTCCTAGAGATGAACGTACTTTGGTGCGAAAAGTGCAAATCAATCCCAGAACAACAGCAAAGGACCTTGTGAAGATGCTGGAGGAAACAGCTACAAAAGTATCTATATCCACAGTAAAACGTGTCCTATATCGACATAACCTGAAAGGCTGCTCAGCAAGGAAGAAGCCACTGCTCCAAAACCGCCATAAAAAAGCCAGACTACGGTTTAGCGCACATTAGGAGATGTGTTGAGTAAAGTGGGAACAGCTCAAGACTTCCTCAACACTAACACTTCACAGATAGTCAAGGCTGTGAGTAACCACACACAAGCACATCTCATCACATGGGGACAAAGATTGTACATTTTGGAGAAATGTCCTCTGGTCTGATGAAACAAAAATAGAACTGTTTGGCCATAATGACCATCGTTATGTTTGGTGGAAAAGGGGGGTTGCTTGCAAGCCGAAGAACACCATCCCAACCGTGAAGCACGGGGGTGGCAGCATCATGCTGTGGGGGTGCTTTGCTGCAGGAGGGACTGGTGCACTTCACAAAATAGATGGCATCATGAGGAAGGAAAATTATGTGGATATATTGAAGCAACATCTCAAGACATCAGTCAGGAAGTTAAAGCTTGGTCGCAAATGGGTCTTCCAAATGGACAATGACCCCAAGCATACTTCCAAAGTTGTGGCAAAATGGCTTAAGGACAACAAAGTCAAGTTATTGGAGTGGCCATCACAAAGCCCTGACCTCAATCCTATAGAAAATTTGTGGGCAGAACTGAAAAAGCGTGTGCGAGCAAGGAGGCCTACAAACCTGACTCAGTTACACCAGCTCTGTCAGGAGGAATGGGCCAAAATTCATTAAACTTATTGTGGGAAGCTTGTGGAAGGCTACCCGAAATGTTTGACCCAAGTTAAACAATTTAAAGGCAATGCTACCAAATACTAATTGAGTGTATGTCTTTCCTAATGTGATGAAATAAATAAAAGCTGAAATAAATAATTCTCTCTACTATTATTCTGACATTTCACATTCTTAAAATAAAGTGGTGATCCTAACTGACCTAAGACAGGGAATATTTACTAGGATTAAATGTCAGGAATTGTGAAAAACTGAGTTTAAATGTATTTGGCTAAGGTGTATGTAAACTTCCGACTTCAACTGTACATCCAATGATTGTACTTAGGTACTGGGCGGGCCCCATATCTCCCCCCATATCATATCATCTTATCTTTTTATTCAATACGATATAAAAGGCTAAACTGATCCTTTGTCAGCACTCCTACTTTGAGACTCTTTGTGAATACGGGCCCAGGACACTATGACTGATCGAAATGTTGTTGCAATAAAGGTGGTATGGGAATGATATACAATCTCTTTTTGTCTTGTCTCATCTCTCTCCCCACAGCAACCACATAGCCATGAACACCATCCCCCGAGCCCAAGTCAAACCCTACTGAGTTGGGGGAAAGAGGACTGGCCAGGACTGTTACTGCTCTCAGGGACTACAACCATGATTCTGCCACAACTCCCTGACAGAGGATCATGGAACATGCCAAACAGAACTCTGTCACCCTCATAGAAATCAAATGATTGTCACTACCAGGACTCTGCCACCCCTACCTAAAGCTACCACATGGAACATTCCAACCAGGACTAAATACAATCACATGGTGTATTTCAATAAGGAAGTGGTACGTTCCCTCATTGATGGACTAAAACGGAGGAGCGATCTCACACTCACGTAATGGACAGAATAACTGTTTTCTGGAGACGCCATATGCGCCACACATGTACCACATATTTCCATGCCGTGTGTCAGGAATTAAAGGACAAATTCTTAATGTCTGCAGTACACACACACACACTGAGGAATACACAGAGTTCCTCTCAGGAGTGATGCAGGGCAAAAAGGAATCTACATAAACTCAACATTTCCCATGATATCTAATGGATTCACTGTATGTATATAACGCTACTGTATGTTTTCAACCAGTATTTGGTTTGAATGTACCATAAAGAACATCACTGGTATTTTTATATTTTAGATGATTTCGATATGGAAAATGGGACTAACCCTACTAGTATCACCTGAATAATGTATATATGATAAATCAAATAGGGTAGGTATTCAACATAACGTTTATTATCATTTCATTGTGTTATCTACAATGTCATTGTGAGGTTCTTTTTAGTCTTTTTATTTTAATATAGATATATTCTTCTAATGAATTATATTGACTGAAATGTGATTCTGCTATGATAACATTTTGTGCCAGACAATGAGCAGGATGTTTGTATATGTTACGAAGCACTTTTAGGTCTGTTTATATAGAAACAACATTTCTGAGCATTGTGCAAACTACTGTAATTAAAGATTTGCTACTTTCTCAAATGTATTACTGTTATAGTACTTTGTACTGTAGTATGTTTCTGATAGGATAGCATCAGCGGCCAATAGAAACGAGTTCTGCATTTGATTATTGTTTACAAGATGCAGTCTAAAAATTGAACAAGTCAATCGATGCGTTTAGGTTTACAGCACAAATCCACCTGAATCAGCCTCTCAGCATCACAATGGGGGAGCGAGGGAGGTGGGGGATGGAAGCGTGGGTATCAGGGGTGGAATTTGAACCTATTGACGGATCTGCAGTGTTCTAGCCTCTTGGAGCAGCCTTGCTCTCCCTCTCCATCCACAGCAGGGTTATCTAACACAGAGAGAGTGCGTCCCCATTGTTTTCAGGCTGTTGGCATCACTCCAGGGGATCCTCGAACCGAGAGTGCAGACTACAATCTGACGCAAGACAATTAGTGGGTGTCTCCGCCACCCTTGTCCTCTGTGCACCTCCCTTCCCTCCCACCATTCTCTCCCCTCTCCATAGTTAATGATAATTCCATCCGTGATGAGACCCTTCTCGCACACCCGAGGACCCTGCCTGGCTGGTGTGAAACAAATCAGAGACGCTCACACACAGTTCCATAGCCATGACAAATAAGAAGTGGCGCTGCTCAGCAAACACGGTAAGGTCATTCTTCTCATAGTTAACACACAGGAGAAACACACACAACATTGAACCCACTGCATTCACATTAATCCTTTGACTTGTTCACACACAAGGCTGTGTAGAGCTCTAAAGAGATTTGGTCATCGCAGGGCTTTGGCCATATTGAGGTTAAAATCCAAAGCCATGGGAGCAGTGGGTCATGTGTCCTGAATGTAACTCTAGTAAATTGAGTGTTTCCTCCATTTCTGTGACTGGTCTGTTTGAGCTATCTTGCCAACTCCTATGGCACAAACAGATCTGGGACCAGGCTAGTTTAAACAAAGGGTAACAACAATGTTTGTGTTACTCAGAGTGAGTTGGCAATGTCAACGACCTAACAAACCAGAACAACCTATGGGAGCCATGCCATATGGTGAGGATGATGAACTATTCACAAAACATTCAAGGGCACTTCTCACATTGATACACATACTGGGCACATTCTAGATAGACACATTCTAAGGCCTGCGTAGAATATCAGGTCTTTACCACAGCACTATGATATAATGATCTTGTAAACTGTGCAAGCTTGCACATAATATGGTTATCTGGAACGCACCCAATGACACAACTACTGTAGTTCGTCTGTGTAACTGACTGTTTCTGCTGTTAGAAACACTACATTGTTGGCTTGGCAAGACAACGACCAGTTAGCGTAAATCAGAAATAGCCTGACAAAATACAATACAATCAAACAGTATATTCCAAAATAGAAAACATTCACAAACAAACAGAGACCATGTTGAAGTTTTAACTTTGATTTAATAACACACGTATGTTGCATTCATTCATAAATACCCAAACATTTTATATTTGTGTGGCTGAAAAGTAAGCACTGCAGAAGGCTAAAGTACTGTACATGGAACAGTTTTCACAGCCGATGGGAAAATAAACATTTTGATAACAGGCAATAAAAAAGGGGAACTCCACCTGTCAAAATGGAGCAAAGGCAAATAATCAAAATACTTCCTTTTCAGAGCACATTCACCTTTCTGGATTGAATAGTAGGATACTAGTCAATGGGATTTTCTGTTATTGTCATATTCTAAAGCTTTATACTCCATTAAAGTCATTGAGCCATCCAATCCGACTGGTTTCAGTTTCATTCTGGCACAAGCTTCACTTATTGATCAATCAATGTCAATGATTGGCCAGAGAGAATATACACAGTCTGTGATTAAAGGTCATGAAAATCAAGAGACATTTTGGCCCTCCAGGACTTATGCTGTGCACCCGACACACTAGGATATGCTAGGACATACTCATCATATGCACAGTGAAACAAACAGAACAGAATGTCATCACAAGTCACAGCATCTCATGAGTCATATCCTGCATCCCAATTCTCAACCCTTTTCACTCTAGTATGCACTCCCCAACATGGATTTAAAAGCATAGGATTGGTGTAATAACCCATGCTTTCACTAGCCCTCCGCTGTTTAATCTATGTGGGGTATTTCCTTGAATCACTTCAAGGAAAAGGGTGGAGAATTTGGGCATAGAACAAATTCATCTTTGGCTCTCAGAGCAGGCGACCAGTATTTCCTGGCCGAGTCATGTGATCAGGAAAAACACATCGCCCCATCTCACACACACACCATCACATGGTCACCATCCCATGGTCCTGACTGCTGTATCTATAGCAGTGGTGGTGACTGCCTTAGAGCAGATATGTGACCCTAGGTTGTGAATGAGGAGCAGCAGCTCTCTGAAGGAACTCAGTCTGTCCAGTTTTCCAATGCCTCGCAAAGGAGGTTGGGAACGTGTTTACTGGCCTCATAAATGCTAGTCAGCAAGCTAATATTTAGAAGAAATAAAAAAACGTGTTTGGCTAGAGTTATGCTAACTTGTTTGCAATCCCTTTAGCGTTGATGGCTAGCTTCTTGACTAACTAGAGGTTAGCTGGCTACTTGGCTACAGTAGTAGCTACAGCCATCAGTTGTTGTTGTATTATCATATTCTGCCTATTCCACCATTTGTAGAATGCATACTGGCGTTTGAATATAGCACGGGAACGGACACAATGTGGACATGGTGGACAAATTTAAATGTAAACGGATGAGGTGTTCGGAATTCCATGATCAGAACTCCATTATCAGAATACAAAAGCTGCATGAACTGTCATGTCTAGACACGGGCTTAGAGACTTACCCAGAAAGAGACTCACAGCTGTAATTGCTGCCAAAGGTTATTTGAACATGTTTTGACTCAGGGGTATGAATACTTATGTAAATTAGATATTTCTGTATTTATTTTTCAATAAACTTGCAAAAATGTCTAAAAACATGTTTTCACTTTGTCATTATGGGGTATTGTGTACATGGGTGAGAAGAAGAAAAAATAAAGCAATTTAATCCATTTTGAATTCCGGCTGTAACAACAAAATGTGGAATAAGTCAAGGGTATGTACACTTTCTGAAGGCACTGTATTTCAGTGATAATGCCCGAGAAGCCAGTGTTTGGAGGATATATTGGCACATAATCAGAACTCCATTATCATTCTAAATGTTCCATTGCCATACTGGCTGGCAACGTTCTTATCCCTTGCTTGCTAGCTAGCCAACTACAGCTAACTTACAGTTACATCAAAAAGTGCAGCCAGAATAACAGCAAAGTAGCTGCATTTGCATAAGCTGTTTTTTAGTTACATTTATTTGGAGACATCCATAACAATAAGCTAATGAGGCGCGATTTCGCCTGGCATAGAAAATGTGCTCACTCGTCAGGACACTGTTGTTCAGAGGAGCTAGCCAACAACACAGCTAAAACAATCACTTCAAATTGAAGCTGGAAAGAGTGCAAACGAACTGCACTTCGTTTCGTTTGACCTTTTTTCAATGTACATTTCTTTGTATATATCCATAAAAAGGATGCCAGCTGATTCATGATTTCGACTTGCTGAGAAATGCTGCCTGTCTGTCTGTCTCGTCCCGACACGTTCATTACTATGTGACAGCTGGAGATCGAATTTGAATATCGAATATTTGAAACAATGTTGCAAATGTCGGTGAGACAGACGGCAAGGTTAATACAAATCTCCGCTGTTGAAAACTAAATGTTAGTCTAAAATAAAATGTTAGATAATGTCTAGATGCTTTTAATAGTGGAGATCAAGCTTATAAAGTGCCTGGCTGGGCTGATGAGACAGTGGATTGCGCAGTCAGATGGAACAGAGTAAATAGGCATTTTAATGTCATAGATTTAGGCGGTGGTAACTTGTGGAATAGACTCCGGCTGGAATGTGATTTTAACCAATCAGCATTCAGGATTAGACCCACCCGTTGTATAAATCTGGATATGACTACAGAAGTGAATAATCTCAAACAATTAGATGGTAACTTTGCAAGTAAAGTTGTGAGGCTTGCTAAAGCTCTTTAAAAGTATTTTTGTAGTAACGGAAGAAGTTTCCAAAGTTTTACTTTACTATTTAAAGTAAAGAAGTTACATATTGTCAGTTATAAAAATAAATTGGTCTGATTACTTTGATAGACTACTATATCAACCTTATTCTTTTTTCGATTGTGGGGCAGTTGAATCACAAAAATGTCTAAACTACAAAATAAAAGACATAATACAAAGCGATCTTCTGTCAGAAGATGTGAATAAAAGGCAGGATAATGTTGACAACACTCTTAGGAAAGTGAAGCAACTGAATAATTCATGCTTGGGGTTTCAGAAAATAGATGCACAATTTTAGAAAATAAGAATTTAGGCACTTTAAAACAATCATCTTTATCCATTGTGCTTCATGTACAAGGTTTGATCTCCAGCCTTAAACATTTAACCCAGGCATGACAAGTAAACAATAATGGGATGTTCTATAATACTGACAATTGGGTAGCTACTCATCTGTCTGTACGTGTGTGTAAACCATGTGGCAGAAGACTGAGGGGGAGAATGCTATCAGAGGAGAGAGAAAGAGGAGACAGAGAGCAGAGATGGTGACAGGGAATGCTAACAAAAGAAAGAGAGAATACCACAGTGGATAGACAGAGAGAGAAAATGTTAGGAGGGTCTTACATCTATAATGACATTACAGTCAACGGGCCCATGCAGGGAGATGTGACCTGGTGCAGCGTGTCTAGTTTGTGTGTGTGTGCACGTGGTGTGTGCATGTCTGCACTGTGTGTGTGTGTGCGATATGCCTTGGGTTGGGCCTATCCCAACCCCACTAAGGGCATAACAGAGTTATCCCAAATTCAATTACAGGAGCTTGAAGACAGTGAGTCAGCTCTCCTCTACAGGGAAGTTTGGTAGGAATGTACTAGGTGGTACTGAAGAAAGAGACTAGAGAGAAGGACAGGGGAGAGACTGGAGAGAGGGCTAAGAAGAGAATGGAAAGAGACAGAGAGAATGCAGAGAGGATTTTAAGAAGTAGGAAGTGATATTCATCTACACCTAGAAGAAAATGGACATACTTTTTTACTGAAGAGCTGTATATCTCTTGAATAAATGTGTTTCACCATAGCTTTTTCCACTGCTGCTGGAAAAGGTGTCACTATGTCAATGTTATGGTCAAACAGACACGGTTTAGTAAAATGTAGTTTAAGTTTTGAGCGTGACTGTTGACTGACTTTATGAGTAACATAAACTAAATGCAGAAGTCACGTACCAGAGATTAAACCTTTACCCCCTAAAGCCCAGGGTTAAAAATATTCTAAACAAATAAACATTGAACAAAAGAGGTTTGTGGATCAGGGTCCGATAACTGTATCACAATGACTGACAAAGGGCTTTCGATTATCATTCGTTTTAAAGTACAGTAGAACACCTGGGACGATTTGACAGATCCGGGTTGTGTACAGTAGGCACGAAATAGAAGATCATATTTTGAAGCACAGGAGGCACTACCTGAACATGACAATGTTCATTGTAGCGTTAACATTTTGATAACAAAATAAAAAAAAGAGGGTAGTTAATGGGTTTCTACCATATTACAGACAAGAATGGTAGCTTTGTGACATGCACATATAATAACATCAATACATACTGAGTATACCAATCATTAGGAACACCTTCCTAATATTGAGTTGCACTCCCCCCTTTGCCCTCAGAACAGCCTCAATTTGACGGGGCATGGACTCTAGATGGTGTCGAAAGCATTCCACAGTGATGCTGGCCCATGTTGGCTCCAATGCTTCCCACAGTTGTGTCAAGTTGGCTGGATGTCCTTTGGGTGGTGGACCATTCTTGATACACACAAGAAACTGTTGAGAGTGAAAAACCCAGCAGCATTGCAGTTCTTGACACAAACCGGTGCGCCTGGCACCTACTACTATACCCTGTTCAAAGGCACTTACATTTTTTGTCTTGCCCATTAACCCTCAGAATAGCACACATTCTCAAGGCTTAAAAATCTTTCTTTAACCCGTCTCCTCATCTTCATCTACACTGATTGAAGTGGATTAGACGAGTGACATCAATAAGGGATCATAGCTTTCACCTGGTCAGTCTCTCATGGAAAGTGCAGGTGTCCTTAATGTTTTGTATACTCAGTGTATATTTAAGCAATAAGGCACGAGGGGGTGTGGTATATGGCCAACATACCATGGCTAAGGACTGTTCTTCTGCACGACGCAACACGGAGTGCCTGGATACAGCCCTTAGCCGTGGTATATTGGCCATATACCACAAACCCCAGAGGTGCCTAATTGCTATCATAAACTGGTTATCAACGTAATTAGAGTAGTACAAATAAATGTCATACCCGTGGTATACCACGGCTGTCAGCCAATCAGCATTCAGGGCTCGAACCACCCAGTTTATAATAGGCTATTAATGTTCTTTCGATTAAGTGTATCAAATGCAAGGCAACTCTTAGTTAGCATTCTACTCTGTGTGCATTCCTGATCACACAATACTTAAATAACACCACGTATATATACACATTTTAAAATACAAAATGAAGAGAGGTATGTACAATGGTAGGATTTAGTAGTCATTTTATAACCTGGAATAACTTTAAAGTGATATTTTGTTCGGAATGTAAGCTGTCAGCTATGGCCATTCATCTGCCTATGATTGACAACAGCACATAAACTAATATAAAGCCTGCCTAAAAGGAGGACATTTTGTTTTGTTGGCCGACTTAATTGTTTAGGCACAGCCCTGCTCCAGTGTAGAGGAAGCACTGAAGAGATGCTAGTTTAATGCTGTTCAATAGCAGATTAAACCCATTTCAATCTAACAACCCACTACCACACATCAATCAACAGAAATGTAAATACTGGTATTAATAGTTCTTCAGTTCTTTTTACTCATATGCTTTGGCTGTTAAAAGGTTTTCGTAGCTAACTGCACATCAAGTAGAGTAACATGAAGATATCTCCCCAACTTAGTAAGGCTGGGAATGTCCATAGAGCTCTTCTTTTCTGTACAGAGCAGAGAGACAGTGTGTGTGTGTGTGTTTATGGTATAGCAGGATAAGGTTTGACAGGTTGTGGGAGAGTCAGACGGGGGTTTTGTGGTGAGAGTCAAGTGTGTGTGTGTGTTCTCAGACGGGGTAAGGAGGTGAGGTCACCCTGCCCCCGGGAACAGTCCTGTGTTTAGAAGTGTTGTGTTGATCCAAGATGGCCACCGTGTTGCTGATGACATCATGATTGTGTTGCTGAGCTAAGCCTATGCTAGACTCGGTGGTAGCCCTGGGCAGTCCTTTAGCCTGGCGAGGGGGCGTGGGAGGGGGGAACGAGGGCGACTGGAGGATGTCAGCATACCGTTGGTTGGGCCTGGTCTCTCTCTGTAGAACTCTACTGAGCAACGGCTTCAACAACCCAATGGTCAACTGGCTGGACTGGGGATCAGCAATGGTAGAGGAGGATGGGGAGGAAGAGGAGAGGGAGGAAGAGAAGGGAGGGACATTTGAGGAGGAGGATGATGAGGGTATATTTTTCAGCACCATGTTGAGTATGGCCGTGACTGTGAGCTCTTCAGGACACAGAGCCCATAGGAGGTCTAGGTATGGATCCAAGTCTCGATGCTGGGCCACCTCATACAGTAATGTGGTAAAGATATCCTTGTTCAGTAAGGGACTCTGCCTGCAGAACCTCTGGGCCACTTCGGTGACCCTCTCCCACTGCCGTCTCCCCATCAAGATTCTCAGAGCCTGGAGGACCGCGTTGGGTCTACCACTCACCAGGAGAAGATCCACCTCCAAGTCCTGGTTTTGTTCATAATCTGGGTCTTGTTTCAGGTCTGATCCGGGGCCGGGCAGAGGCAGAGCCGACAGGGCGCGTTTATACAGGGGCAGGCTCTCTCCGTTCTCAGCTGATCCCCTACCTCCAGAGTATCTCCAGGTGGAGCCACCCAAGCCTAGACCCATCCCCAAGCTCGCCGAGGTCTGCTGCTTCTCGGCTAGCTCCAGGAACCTGGGCAGCCAGCTGGGCTGGAAGCGGAAGACGGAGTGGCACAGGAGCTCGAAGACGGGCATGGCCGAGTTAGCGGCAGTAGGGCTGGAGTTGGAGCTAAGGCTGGGGCTAGGTTTCAAACTAGGGCTGGTGCTGGAGCAAGGTTTGGGTGACTTGTGTTTAGGCTGGCTGTTGCCATTGGTGTAGGGCAGGTTTGCAGGGACAGTATTGGCCTGTACGGGGCTGAGGACAGTCTTCCAGACCTCTGGGGGTGCTTTAGAGGACAGAGAGCCCTCTCCGTTGCAATGTAGCTGCAGAGCGCTCTGCGTGGCCCTCCAGGCCTGACCGGGGAACAGGCTGAAGATGGAGTTGAGGTAGCGTAGAGAGTCTCGGTCGAGCTCTGACGACAAGAGGAGTCTCCCCACCTCCTGCTGCACTAGACTCTCACACACCTCCTCCACCTCCCCCTCCTTCCCCCTCACCAATCCCCCCTTTACCTCCTCTAGAGAGACCAGCCCCTTCAGTTCAGCCTCCAGGGACCCCAGCAGCTTCTCCTGCCCTCCCCCGCCTCCCCCTGCACCGCTCTGGGATAATTCCACTCCCCTCTGTTCCCCGCTCTGGAGGTAGTCTCTGACGATGTTGGCCAGAGAGATAGGAGCCTGGAACATCCCTCCTCTCTTTAACTTCTCCACAGTAAGCTGAGTGCTGCTGAGACTTCTCTGTTGGTAATACTTACAGGCCTCCTCGAACACTACCTCTACCAGTAGAGCTGCGGGGCTGATGCTCTCCCCCGTACCCAGGGACGGGGCCTTCTGCTCGGGGTCGGAGTCGTGGCCCTGGGGGTCCCCCTCCCGGAGCATCACCACAAACAGGCCGGTCTCTGACAGCAGTTGTGGTGCCTGCTTCTCGGTCCCGTAGAGCAGCCCCTCTCTCTTCAGAGCTATCTTCTCCAGCTCCACGCCACACGTAGTGTCAATCAGGTAGAGGGTCCGTCCGATGGTCAGAGCCAGGGTGTCCTGGTACACGTTCAGGCTGTTATGGGCACCGCTGCTGGCCAGGCAGTTGTCAGCTAGTTTGTAGATCTGTCGTAACACCCCATCCTTCTGTAGTAGACTGACCCAGCCTGTGCTGAGCAGTAGTAACAGGCCTCCACTGCCAGTAGGGGAGTAGCCATAGATTTTTGGGGGGTTAAGGGCTGATAGGTACCCCATGCAGTCTGTTACCAATCTCTTAAAGTCGGATTCTTTAGTAGAGGGAGAGTGTTTTCGAAGGAGAGTACCTTTACAGGTGCTGCTCACTCTGAATGTGTCATGCTGGGGGGACCACGTGAGAAAGAATTTGGAGAGGGCCATGGTGGATTTGTCTTTCAAATCAGGTAGCAGGTAAACATTCTCACCTGAGCTGATGACGTTGTAGCGGGGGTTGTTGTGCAGAGCGATTTTCACGCCATCTAAACTGACAGCCGTTTCCCCCACCTCATAGGTCCGTTTGCAGATGCAGTACCTGAAGTTGTTGGTCGCGTTGACAGGTGAGGAGCTCTCTGATAGAGGCCTCTCCTCACACCAGAAGATGTAGTTCGGACTGGCCGAGACAGAGATGACTTTAGCCCGGGGACTGTTGCAGAGGTCCGCAGTGTGCAGGAGATGCCATCCCCCTTTGAGTTCCAGAAATTTCCAAAACTCTGCTTTTCCATTCTCGAATATGACAGCTAGCACAGCAACACCCCCTTCTCTGTTGTTGTTGTCGTCGTCAAAATACACAATATCCACAATGGGCACAGTCCGAGTCAGCCCCAAATCTAGGTGCTTTTGGCTCTGGATCAGCTGCGGTCTCTGATATTTGTCAAAAGTCATGAGACCAGCCTTGGGTTTGCGGAGAATGACATGAATGTGGCGTCCATCTGGACTCACGCGCACATCTGACAGATTACTTTTGCAACTACTGTTATTTGAATAAATCTGTTTTAGATACTCGTTTAAATCTGTACCTCTAGTAAAGTCTCCGAAATCTGCCACTTGTTCCAACACTCGCATCATGTCTACAGAGCTTGGTAGATGGGCAGAGAAGGTATTCGATCAGCAGCTAGCACAAATCCTAACTCACTCAGTCATGATGCTTGCTGGATCCCTTAAACTCGTAGCAATCCATGTTTGCGGTTAAATCACCCGATTTTCGTCTGCTTTACTAATCACATTTCTGTCGATGAAAATGTCTCTAACTATGTAGTTATCGACATTTCAAAACAGTTTAAATCTTATCCGTAAAACAAATTAGCAAGCTAGTTATCTGGATGCTTAGCTACCTCCTGACATCACGAGTATATTAATTTCCGGATACAAGATTTGTTTTCTTAAAGGGGAGGAGTGGAGAGTTACCACAGCCACAAATGGCTATTTCTAAAATATTTGTTAAAATCAGATTTTAAACCTAACATTAACACTAACATTAACCACACTGCTAACCTTATGCCTAACCCTAGTCTTAAATTAAGACCAAAAAGCAAATTTTTGTTTTCATGAATTTTTACGATACAGCCTTTGTGGCTGTGGTAACTAGTGAAAACAAGGATAAAGACGTATCAGAAAGAATGCATCACAACAATACTAGCTAGAGAGAAAACGTAACTGTCTCTATTTTTCCATCTTCAGCTTGACTTCGCTTGTGAAATGATTTGGTAGGAGTCAGGATAACTAAATAATCGCAAATTAGTGCCATACAACACTTACAAAGTTACTCCTAACATTTTTTTCGAAAAACGTTCATGAAAATGATGTGACTGAATGACGAAATCGCTGAAGTTTACTATACTTTGTTCTTATGGTACTTTCAAGACAACAACAAAAAAAACAAGGTCAAATCATGACGTCAGTGATCTTCAGGTCAGAAAGACTGAGCTCTAGAAAGATGCCAGTTTCCACTTCAGGGCTGCCAACTTTCAAAGATTCTATAGCTTGGAGTGAGATTTCCTACCCTGAATGTCATTGGCTCCACCCCAAGATGGGGGTACTGGGGGTCCACCCCTACGAAAAATAAAATGTTTTAAAGATAATTTCCTGCAATTTTCATATTGCTAAGGCCTTTGACCAGGATGGAATGAAAATGTTTAAAAATCACAGGTCGGGTGTATTCAGGATTCTTTTAGTTGAATACACACTCAAAATGCGACGATTTGGTTTGAAGTTACTTTGAGATTATTTGGGCATGACATTTAGAGTATGCTAACTGGGGGACATTGAATTACATTGGTTAGAAAATGCTAATATTAATTGTTGGTGGCAGTGGCTAACCATCTAATGGATTGCAGTCTCTCCTTGTCCATAAGAAACAAACATGTAAATATGTAATTCATTTGGGTGACCTAGTATATCCCTTTAAAATATGACCTAGAAAATCCTGCCTAGAGGTAGCTCCCCAAGAAGGTTAAGTACCCCTGATGTTCATGATTCCTACAAACTACTCCGCATTCAATAAAAATCGAATGAATATCAATCTTCACGTGGCTGAGGCGAGGCTGAGTTGCAAACCCTTCCATTGTCTTACTCTACATCAGTGTTTCTCAACTCCAATCCTCCAGGACCCCCAACAATACACATTTTTGTTGTAGCCCCAGACAAACTCACCTGATTCATCTAATTGAGGGCTTGAGGATTAGTTGACAAGTGGAATCAGGTGTGCTTGTCCGGGGCTACAACAAAAATAGTATGTGCTGTTGGGGGTACTCAATGACTGGAATTGGGAAACACTGCTCTACGCCGGCAACATCTTTTGCATTTATGCCTACCATTTCTGCACAATACTAAAACGACAAAACAAGATATTTGAGGCATGGGGCATTTCAATATGACCTATTCTCATTTTATGACAGCCTATATTCAACACTGTCCATAAATGTTTACATAAATGCATAGACACAAGTTGGCATATCAGATTTCAAATAGCCTAATTACACCAGCAAAACTGGTAAGAAGTGAAATAATAAAAGTCTGGGGAATAACAGTAGTGTTCTTGCCAAATAAATTAGACAGATATGACCTCCTGAAGACAAGATGACATAGCCTAAATCTGCCCATCCACCCAACACAAATTACTGTAACTTTCAATGTATTGTCCTCCCACTAGAAACAGTTACACATTTGGGTTCACAAAATGTTTTGGCAAAATAATGTTCATAATACCATTAGAAAAATCAGGTCACCCTACAAAAATTCCTTCTGAATTCTTCCTTTTCGATGTTACAGCCTAATGAACCTAGTGAATTGACAATGACCAAGCAAGGTGAATATGTAGCCTATATGCCGCATTCATGGGCTAGTCAGAACTAGAAAACTAGGACATTTCCGACATGCTAACTGTTTTTACACGTGCCGCATTCAACGAATCAGCAAGTTGGATATTTCATAGTTTCCTAGTTCCGACTAGCATATGAACATGGCAATAGATCTGAGCTCATGCAAGTAGTAGTAGCCTAGGCTATATTGTCACATGCTGTCAAAAGGAAGCATTCTGTGACAGGACAGAAGTGACAGCAAATTAATTTGTTGACAGTTATGTGTACAAAACAGCGCTACAAGTTGCCATGCTGCTTTTTTGACAATTGACTTTATGAACTTTGTTCAGCAGAGAACGAACATGCCTGTCCGGGCACAGGTAAGTCTCTAAGAGCTTTTCACATCTGGATTGTGCAACATTGGCCATTATTATTTTCAAAATTCTTCAAGCTCTGTCAATTTGGTTGTTGATTATTGCTAGGCAACGATTCTCAGGTCTTGCCATAGATTTTCAAGTAGATTTAAGTCAAAACTGTAACTCGGCCACTCAGGAACATTCACTGTCTTCTTGGTAAGCAACTCCAGTGTAGATTTGGCCATGTGTTTTAGGTTATTGTCCTGCTGAAAGGTGAATTCATCTCCCAGTGTCTGGTGGAAAGCAGACAACCAGGTTTTCTTCTAGGATATTGCCTATGCATAGCTGATATGGCTTAACGATTACAAGCATACACATGATGCAGCCACCACTATGCTTGAAAATATGGAGAGTGGTACTCAGTAATGTGTTGTATTGGATTTGTCCCAAACATAACACTTTGTATTCAGGACCAAAAGTTAATTGCTTTGCCACATTTTTTGCAGTATTACTTTAGTGCCTTGATGCAAACAGGATGCATGTTTTGGAATATTTTTTATTCCGTACAGAGTTCCTTCTTTTCACTCTGTCAGTTAGGTTAATATTGTGGAGTAACTACAATGTTGTTTATCCATCCTCAATTTTCTTCTATCACAGCCATTAAACTCTGTAACTATTTTAAAGTCTCCATTGGCCTCTTGGTGAAATCCCTGAGCGGTTTCCTTCCTCTCTGGCAACTGAGATAGGAAGGACGCCTGTATCTTTGTAGTGACTGGGTGTATTGATACAACATCCAAAGTTTAATTAATAACTTCACCATGATCTAAGGGATATTCAATGTCTGCTTTAAAACATATTTTACCCATCTACCAATTGGTTCCCTTCTTTGCGAGGCATTGGAAAATCTCCCTGATCTTTGTCGTTGAATCTGTGTTTGAAATTCACTGCTCGACTGAGGGACCTTACAAGTGGCGATTTTAGCATGTAAATCTTGGTGGGGCAATCTCAAAAAAAGCTTTCTCTTCAGCACCATGGAGTGAATCCTTACCACTGCTACACCTGGCTATCAGCAGAGCATTGTCCTGGCAGCGAAACAGTTCATTCAGCCTCATTTACTGCCTTTAAAAAAAACATAGCTGATATGGCTGACTTGCTTAAACAAATGTAGTTTCTACTGACAATTGAGATGTACAAACTATGGCATAAGGGGACAACGAGTTGATAAGAGGCAATCCGTAATTTCAATTAAGACATTAATGAGTGTGCTACGACGGACGTAGTCAATATAACTATTTATTCAGCACATTTGAAATGGACAGTGACATAATTCAGAACATGGGTCATTCTTACAGTATTCTCTATGTACACCAAGTCAGAACCGTAGGATAAATAAAGGGGTCATATAAGCAGACAATGAAAGCTCTTACAATATTCAATGATTACATTTCTCTAAAACAGGCTATAGGCTACATGTGCACCATCAAGTCAGAACAGTAGGCTAAGTTATAAGGGGGAAAGGGACCAAATGATTAGGGTGAGGCACATGGGCTACTAACAGCTTACTACACAACATACACTTAGTATTACTTTCTTAGCTACAGTATACATATCTCCCTGGCATATTACATAATTTATGCAGCAGCATACAATACATTTTTGGACTTACCTTGTTGTGCTGTGCTCACTTGAACAGAAAGGTGGTGCGGCGGTCCTTGTCGGCAAAATTTGTCATCAAATCATGAAGTCAGTGATCTTCAGGTCGGAGCTCTAGAAAGAGGCCCGAGTTCCCGACTTGGAATTCCGAGTTGGATGACCGTTCAAAACGTATTTTCCTAGTCGGAGCTCATGCTGGATTGACAGCATGGCCAATGTATTCAAACTTTTCTGTCCCGTGATGTTGAATGTTTATCCTTTTAAGCTTGGAAAAGAGACAGAGTCAATGTGCGGGGGTACAGGTTAGTTGAGGTAATTGAGGTAATATGTACATGTAGGTAGGGGTAAAGTGACTATGCACAGATAATTAACAACGAGTAGCAGCAGCGTAAAAAAAAGGGGGGGGGGGGATCAATGCAAATAGTCTGGGTAGCCATTTGATTAGCTGTTCAGCAATCTTATGGCATGGGGGTAGAAGCTGTTAAGAAGCCTTTTGGACCTAGACTTGGTCTATGATCATATTTATTTGTCTTGATCACGTTGAGGGAGAGGTTGTTATCCTGGCACCACACTGCCAGGTCTCTGACCTCCTCCCTATAGGCTGTCTCATCGTTGTCGGTGATCAGGCCTACCACCGTTGTGTCGTTAGCAAACTTAATGATGGTGTTGGAGTCGTGCTTGGCCAAGCAGTCATGGGTGAACAGGGAGTACAGGAGGGGACTAAACACACACACCTGAGGAGCCCCTGTGTTGAGGATCAGCGTGGCAGATGTGTTGTTGCCTACCCTTACCACCTGGGGGCGGCCCGTCAGGAAGTCCAGGAACCAGTTGCAGAGGGAGGTCCTTAGCTTAGTGATGAGCTTTCAGGGCACTATGGTGTTCAACACTGAGCTGTAGTCAATGAACATTATTCTTACGTAGGTGTTCCTTTTGTCCAGGTGGGAAAGGGCAGTGTTGAGCGCAATAGAGATAGCGTCATCTGTGGATCTGTTGGGGCGGTATGGAAATTGGAGTGGGTCTAGGGTTTCTGGGATGATGGTGATGTGAGCCATGACCAGCCTTTCAAAGCACTTTATGGCTATCGACATGAGTGCTACGGGTTAGTAGTCATTTACGTTTAATCATTGCTGCGTTATGAAAGGTAAGCTTGGCTTCTTATATGGTGTTGAGTAAAGCTTAAACCATGTATTTAGATTGTAGGTAGGTATTGTAGTTAGGTATTATAGGTAGTTTACTCAGGTAGTTATTGTAGGTTATTGTAGGTAATTATTGTAGGTAAGTATTGTATTCGGCGGACCCCGGCGAAGCACGAGGCTAGCTTACCCACTACTTGGACCAACAAAGCTAGCTAGCTAGCTAGCAGGTAGCTACTGGTAACTTTTAGCAACTGTGGTTAGTTGTTTCCGATGTTATTTCACGCTTAAGAGTACCTGTGATTGAGCCAGCTAGCTGCCACCATTCAGCTGTTTTTCTAACCTCATTATCCGAGGCATTAACGTTAGGTGGTTGGTAGCTGCTGTACTTAATTACAGCTACTGATAACAGTCTGCTGTAGTTTACAACAATTCTAATTTCTAAAGTGGAAGTTGGGAGAGTTTTATTCGGGTGGTTCAGTGAAACAATTATAGTTTCTGAGGTGGAAGTTGGGAGAGTTATATTTGTTTTGGTGAGGGAGGCCTGCTCTCTCCTTTCCCAGATGTTTAGTTCATTTCATTCCGATCTCCTCTGCATTATTGTAGCCATCTGCTGCAGCCTGTCAACTATGCCTCTGCCTATCCCTGTTCTCTCCTCTCCGCACAGGCTACACAAACGCCTCACACCGCATGGCTGCTGCCTCTCTAACCTGGTGGTCCCTGCACGCACCACACACCTGGAGTTCCAGGTCTCAGGCAGCCTCTGGAACTGCCGTTCTGCCGCCAACAAGGCTGACTTCATCCCAGCCTATGCTACCCTCCAGTCCCTCGACTTCCTGGCGCTGACGGAAACATGGATTACCACTGAAAACACTGCTACTCCTACTGCTCTCTCCTCGTCTGACCATGTGTTCTCGCATACCCCGAGAGCATCTGGTCAGAGGGGTGGTGGCACAGGAATCCTCATCTCTCCCAAGTGGTCATTCTCAATTTTTCCCCTAACCCATCTGTCTATCTCCTCATTTGAATTCCACGCTGTCACAGTCACTAGCCCATTTAAGCTTAATATCCTTGTCATCTATCGCCCTCCAGGTTCCCTTGGAGAGTTCATCAATGAGCTTGACGCCTTGATAAGTTCCTTTCCTGAGGATGGCTCACCCTTCACAGTTTTGGGGGATTTCAACCTCCCTACGTCTACATTTGACTCATTTCTCTCTGCCTCCTTCTTTCCACTCCTCTCCTCTTTTGACCTCACCCTCTCACCGTCCCCCCTACTCACAAGGCAGGCAATACGCTTGACTTCATCTTTACTAGATGTTGCTCTTCTACTAATCTCACTGCAACTCCCCTCCATGTCTCCGACCACTACTTTGTATCCTTTTCTCTCTCGCTCTCCTCCAACACTACTCACTCTGCCCCTACACAGATGGTAACGCGCCGCCGCAACCTTCGCTCTCTCTCTCCCACTACTCTCTCCTCTTCCATCCTATCATCTCTTCCCTCTGCTCAATCCTTCTCCCTCCAATCTCCTGATTCTGCCTACTCAACCCTCCTCTCCTCCCTTTCTGCATCCTTTGACTCCCTGTGTCCCCTATCCTCCCGGCCGGCTCGGTCCTCCCCTCCAGCTCCGTGGCTTGATGACTCATTGCGAGCTCACAGAACAGAGCTCCGGGCAGCGGAGCGGAAATGGAAGAAAACTAAACTCCCTGCCGACCTGGCATCTTTTCACTCCCTCCTCTCTACATTTTCTTCATCTGTTTATGCTGCTAAGGCCACTTTCTACCACTCTAAATTCCAAGCATCTGCCTCTAACCCTAGGAAGCTCTTTGCCACATTCTCCTCACTGCTGAATCCTCCCCCCCACCCCCCCACCCCCCTCCTCCCTCTCTGTGGATGACTTCGTCAACCACTTTGAAAAGAAGGTTGACGACATCCGATCCTCATTTGTTAAGTCTAATGACACTGCTGGTCCTGCTCACACTGCCCTACCCTATGCTTTGACTTCTTTCTCCCCTCTCTCTCCAGATAAAATATTGCGACTAGTGACTGCAGGCCGCCCAACAACCTGCCCGCTTGACCCCATCCCCTCCTCTCTTCTCCAGACCATCTCCGGTGACCTTCTCCCCTACCTCACCTCGCTGATCAACTCATCCTTGACCGCTGGCCATGTCCCTTCCGTCTTCAAGAGAGCGAGAGTTACACCCCTTCTCAAAAAACCAACACTCGATCCCACTGATGTCAACAACTACAGACCAGTATCCCTTCTTTCTTTTCTTTCCAAAACTATTGAGCGTGCCGTCTTTAGCCAACTCTCTTGCTATCTCTCTCAGAATGACCTTCTTGATCCAAACCAGTCAGGTTTCAGGACTGGTCATTCAACTGAGACTGCTCTTCTCTGTGTCACGGAGGCTCTCCGCACTGCTAAAGCTAACTCTCTCTCCTCTGCTCTTGTCCTTCTAGACCTGTCTGCTGCCTTTGATACTGTGAACCATCAGATCCTCCTCTCCACCCTCTCCGAGCTGGGCATCTCCGGCGCGGCTCACTCCTGGATTGCGTCCTACCTGACCGGTCGCTCCTACCAAGTGGCGTGGCGAGAAGCTGTCTCCGCACCACGTGCTCTCACCACTGGTGTCCCCCAGGGCTCAGTTCTAGGCCCTCTCCTTTTCTCCCTATACACCAAGTCACTTGGCTCTGTCATATCCTCACATGGCCTCTCCTATCATTGCTACGCTGACGATACACAACTAATCTTCTCCTTTCCCCCTTCTGATAACCAGGTGGCGAATCGCATCTCTGCATGTCTGGCCGACATATCAGTATGGATGACGGATCACCACCTCAAGCTGAACCCTGGCAAGACGGAGCTGCTCTTCCTCCCGGGGAAGGACTGCCCGTTCCATGATCTCGCCATCACGGTTGACAACTCCGTTGTGTCCTCCTCCCAGAGTGCGAAGAGCCTTGGCGTGACCCTGGACAACACCCTGTCGTTCTCCGCTAACATCAAGGCGGTGACCCGATCCTGCAGGTTCATGCTCTACAACATTCGGAGAGTACGACCCTGCCTTACACAGGAAGCGGCACAGGTCCTAATCCAGGCACTTGTCATCTCCCGTCTGGATTACTGCAACTCGCTGTTGGCTGGGCTCCCTGCCTGTGCCATTAAACCCCTACAACTCATCCAGAATGCCGCAGCCCGTCTGGTGTTCAACCTTCCCAAGTTCTCTCACGTCACCCCCCTCCTCCGCACACTCCACTGGCTTCCAGTTGAAGCTCGCATCCGTTACAAGACCATGGTGCTTGCCTATGGAGCAGTGAGGGGAACGGCACCTCCGTACCTTCAGGCTCTGATCAGTCCCTACACCCAAACGAGGGCATTGCGTTCATCCACCTCTGGCCTGCTGGCTCCCCTTCCTCTGCGGAAGCATAGTTCCTGCTCAGCCCAGTCAAAACTGTTCGCTGCTCTGGCACCCCAATGGTGGAACAAGCTCCCTCACGACGCCAGGACAGCGGAGTCACTCACCACCTTCCGGAGACATTTGAAACCCCACCTCTTTAAGGAATACCTGGGATAGGATAAAGTAATCCTTCTACCCCCAAAAAAAAAAAAAAAAAAAAATTGTAAAGTGGTTAACCCACTGGCTATAGGGTGAATGCACCAATTTGTAAGTCGCTCTGGATAAGAGCGTCTGCTAAATGACTTAAATGTAATGTAAATGTAAATTTAGGCAGTTTACCTTGGTGTTCTTGGGCACAAGGACTATGGTGGTCTGCTTGAAACATGTAGGTATTACAGACTCGGCTAGGGACAGGTTGAAAATGTCAGTGAAGACACTTGCCAGTTGGTCAGCACATGCTCAGAGTACACGTCCTGGTAATCCATCTGGCCCTGCGGCCTTGTGAATGTTGTCCTGTTTAAAGGTCTTACTCACATCGGCTATGGCGAGCGTGATCACACAGTCGTCCAGAACAGCTGGTGCTCTCATGCATGCCTCAATGTTGCTTGCCTCAAAGCGCACATAGAAATAATTTAGCTCGTCTGGTAGGCTATTGTCACTGGGCAGCTCGCGGCTGGGCTTCCCTTTGTAGTCCGTAATAGTTTGCAAGCCCTGCCACATCCGACGAGCGTCGGAGCCGGTGTAGTAGGATTCAATCTTAGCCCTGTATTTACGTTTTGCCTTTTTGATGGTTCATCTGAGGGCATAGCAGGATTTCTTATAAGCGTCTGGGTTAGAGTCCCGCTCCTTGAAAGCGGCAGCTCTACCCTTTAGCTCAGTGCGGATGTTGCCTGTAATCCATGGCTTCTGGTTGGGGTATGTACGTACGGGCACTGTGGGGACAATGTCATTGATGCACTTATAGATGAAGCCGGTGACTGATGTGGTATACTCCTCAATGCCATCGGATGAGTCCCGGAACATATTCCAGTCTGTGCTAGCAAGTCACTGGTACTTCCTGCTTTAGTTTTTGCTTGTAAGCAGGAATCAGGAGGATATAATTATGGTCAGATTTGCCAAATGGAGGGAGAGGGAGAGCTTTGTATTTGTATTTTATTTATTTAACCTTTATTTAACCAGGTAAGCCAGTTGAGAACAAGTTCTCATTTACAACTGCGACCTGACCAAGATAAAGCAAAGCAGTGCGATAAAAACAACAACAACACAGAGTTACATATGGAATAAACAAAACGTACAGTCAATAACACAATAGAAAATATATATACATTGTGTGCAAATGTAGTAAGTTATGGAGGTAAGGCAATAAATAGGCCATCGTGCAAAATAATTACAATTTAGTATTAACACTGGAGTGATAGATGTGCAGAAGATGATGTGCAAATAGAGATACTGGGGTGCAAATTAGCAAAAATAAATAACAATGTAAATAACAATATGGGGATGAGGTAGTTGGGTGGGCTAATTACAGATGGGCTGTGTACAGGTGCAGTGATCGGTAAGCTGCTCTGACAACTGATGCTTAAAGTTAGTGAGGGAGATAAGTGTCTCCAGCTTCAGAGATTTTTGCAGTTCCTTCCAGTCATTTGCAGCAGAGAACTGGAAGGAATGGCGGCCAAAGGAGGTGTTGGCTTTGGAGATGACCAGTGAGATATAAATGCTGGAACGCATACTACGGGTGGATGTTGCTATGGTGACCAATGATCTAAGATAAGGCGGGATTTGCCTAGAAGTGATTTATAGATGACCTGGAGCCAGTGGGTTTGGCGACGAATATGTAGTGAGGGCAAGCCAACGAGAGCGTACAGGTCACAATGGTGGGTAGTATATGGGGCTTCCGTGACAAAACAGATGGCATTGTGATAGACTACATCCAATTTGCTGAGTAGAGTGTTGGAAGGTATTTTGTAAATGACATCGTCGAAGTCAAGGATTGGTAGTATAGTCAGTTTTATGAGGGCATGTTTAGCAGCATGAGTGAAGGAGGCTTTGTTGCGAAATAGGAATTTGATTATAGATTTAACTTTGGATTGGAGATGCTTAATGTGAGTCTGGAAGGAGAGTTTACGGTCTAACCAGACACCTAGGTATTTGTAGTTGTCCCCATATTCTAAGTCAGACCCGCCGAGAGTAGTGATTCTAGTCGGGCGGGTGGGTGCAAGCAGCGTTCGATTGAAGAGCATGCATTTAGTTTTACTAGCATTTAAGAGCAGTTGGAGGCCACGGAAGGAGTGTTGTATGGCATTGAAGCTCGTTTGGAGGTTTGTTAACACAGTGTCCAATGAAGGGCCAGATGTATACAAAATGGTGTCGTCTGTGTAGAGGTGGATCTGAGAGTCACCAGCAGCAAGAGCGACATCATTGATATACACAGAGAATAGAGTCGGCCCGAGAATTGAACCCTGTGGCACCCCCATAGAGACTGCCGGAGGTCCAGACAACAGGCCCTCCGATTTGACACATTGAACTCTATCTGAGAAGTAGTTGGTGAACCAGGCGAGGCAGTCATTTGAGAAACCAAGGCTATTTCGTCTGCCAATAAGAATGCAGTGATTGACAGAGTCAAAAGCCTTGGCCAGGTCGATGAAGACGGCTGCACAGTCCTGTCTTTTATCGATCGCGGTTATTATATCGTTTAGGACCTTGAGCGTGGCTGAGGTGCACCCATGACCAGCTCAGAAACCAGATTGCATAGCGGAGAAGGTACGGTGGGATTCGAAATGGTCGGTGATCTGTTTGTTAACTTGGCTTTCAAATACTTTCGAAAGGTAGGGCAGGATGGATATAGGTCTGTAACAGTTTGGATCTAGAGTGTCACCCCCTTTGAAGAGGGGGATGACCGCGGCAGCTTTCCAATCTCTGGGGATCTCAAGACGATATGAAAGACAGGTTGAAAAGGCTAGTAATAGGGGTTGCAACAATTTCGGCGGCTAATTTTAGAAAGAAAGGGTCCAGATTGTCTAGCCCAGCTGATTTGTAGGGGTCCAGATTTTGCAGCTCTTTCAGGACATCAGCTATCTGATTTTGGGTGAAGGAGAAGCGGGGGGGGGGCGGACATGCGCAAGTTGCAGCGGAGGGTGCAGAGCTGGTGGCCGGGGTAGGTGTAGCCAGGTGGAAAGCATGGCCAGCCGTAGCAAAATGCTTATTGAAATTCTCGATTATCGGGGGCGGAGCTAGCATGTTGGAGTGAACGGCTGTGTGTGAGAGGCTCCTGCAACTTTTTTGCGAAATAATCTAACCTAACTTACTTTATGGCACTTGTTACAACAAACGTTTCTTTCTAATACAATATTGTAACTTTCTATGTGAAAATGCCGAGTAATAAGCGACCAAAGGACAATAAATCCACATCGGAGGCCTACTCCCCACCAAACAACGAGACAGACATGGCGGAAGGCACAGGTAACAACGTAACACTTACAGAACTTACCCGGGCTTTGGGAGAACTACGTGTTGCTATAGCGGAGGATCTTAAGGCTACTATTGCTGAACTGGACACTAAAATCGAGAGCACCATACGAACGGTCGCTTCGCAGGGCCAGAGTATTGTGGACCTTGAGAAAGCTTCTGAATTCAACGCTGGTAGGATCGACGAGTTAGAGAAGCTATGCACGTCATTGCATGATAATGTGCAGAGGCTTTCTGTGAAAGTGGTCGACCTGGAGGGCAGATCCAGGCATCATAACCTTCGCGTTGTGGGTCTGGCAGAAGGGGTGGAGGCGGGCTCTTGCCCCACCGACTACTTCGCCAAGCTACTGAAGGATGCAATGGGACCGGATGTTTTGGCTTCGGATCCCCTACTGGACCGTGCACATCGCGCCCTTGTCCCAGTGCCTGGACCGGGCCAGCGTCCTCACCCAGTAATCATCTGTTGTCCCAGTTTCAAGACCAAGGACCTTATCCTGCGCGAGGCTCGAATGAGGGGCAACCTGTTACATAAAGGGCACCCCTTTCGTGTCTATGAGGACTATGCGCCCGATGTGGCAAAGCACCGCGCTGGCTACAGAGTTGTCATGACCAAACTCTACAAACTCCATCTTCGCCCAGCCTTGCTCTTCCCTGCAAGACTAAGAATTACCCCGCCTTCCGGGGAGAAGATTTGGCTATCCTCGGTTTTGGATGCAGAGAAGTTTATCCGGGAATTTACGCCAATCCCCCGTACAGGTTAGAGTGCCTTGTCATTGTGTGTTAGGGTCTGCTCATGGACTCGAACCCATACTATACCATAACGGGTGAAATCGTATTAAACGGTCTCAGCAAGGGCTACCGAACATGTAATACGCTGAGCTGACCAATGGAGGGCGGTCAGAGCTCTCATTTAACGTTTATTTCACTTTCATTCCGACTGGGTTTAGAGCGATGCCTGTTTGGGAGGCCTTCCAGGTCGGATCATTGACACTTTCGGATGGATATACTTATATTCCCAAATTCTTGTTTTGTTTTGTTATTTATTTTTCAATTCTTACATTATTCCTATTACCATACCATGTATTTATTGCTTGCAGGGGTCTGGGGGTGATGGTTGGGAAGGGGCCGATGCAGACACCTGGATAGCAAGTTGATGCTTTGTGCTGTTCTGCCTTTGTCATAGCCTGGCCCGCTCTCACGATCTGATTCCCACCAGCCCTCCCTGGTGCTTGTGTCTGTGTAGGTGTGCGTACATATAATAATTATTATTTGTACTTTATTATTATTTTCTCTTAGCATTTTAGTATTATGTATGTGTATATTTTAAATTATTATAGATTATTATTCTGGGGTATGAATGTTTGTGTATGTAGATGTGTGTGTATGGATGAATGTATGTGTATGCGTGTGTATGTATCTGTATATATTTAAGAATATTTATTTTATATGTATATTTTTTTTATGTGTATGTATACATGTGTTTGTATGTGTATGTAGGTGTGTGTGTATGTATGTGTGTGTATGTGTGTGTGTATGTATATATGTGTGTGTGGGTGCACGTGTGTGTACAGTGGGGAGAACAAGTATTTGATACACTGCCGATTTTGCAGGTGTTCCTACTTACAAAGCATGTAGAGGTCTGTAATTTGTATCATAGGTACACTTCAACTGTGAGAGACGGAATCTAAAACAAAAATCCAGAAAATCACATTGTATGATTTTTAAGTAATTAATTTGCATTTTATTGCATGACATAAGTATTTGATCACCTACCAACCAGTAAGAATTCCGGCTCTCACAGACCTGTTAGTTTTTCTTTAAGAAGCCCTCCTGTTCTCCACTCATTACCTGTATGAACTGCACCTGTTTGAACTCGTTACCTGTATAAAAGACACCTGTCCACACACTCAATCAAACAGACTCCAACCTCTCCACAATGGCCAAGACCAGAGAGCTGTGTAAGGACATCAGGGATAAAATTGTAGACCTGCACAAGGCTGGGATGGGCTACAGGACAATAGGCAAGCAGCTTGGTGAGAAGGCAACAACTGTTGGCGCAATTATTAGAAAATGGAAGAAGTTCAAGATGATGGTCAATCACCCTCTGTCTGGGGCTCCATGCAAGATCTCACCTCGTGGGGCATCAATGATCAAGAGGAAGGTGAGGGATCAGCCCAGAATTACACGGCAGGACCTGGTCAATGACCTGAAGAGAGCTGGGACCACAGTCTCAAAGAAAACCATTAGTAACACACTACGCCGTCATGGATTAAAATCCTGCAGCGCACGCAAGGTCCCCCTGCTCAAGCCAGCGCATGTCCAGGCCCGTCTGAAGTTTGCCAATGACCATCTGGATGATCCAGAGGAGGAATGGGGAGAAGGTCATGTGGTCTGATGAGACAAAAATAGAGCTTTTTGGTCTAAACTCCACTCGCCGTGTTTGGAGGAAGAAGAAGGATGAGTACAACCCCAAGAACACCATCCCAACCGTGAAGCATGGAGGTGGAAACATCATTCTTTGGGGATGCTTTTCTGCAAAGGGGACAGGACGACTGCACCGTATTGAGGGGGAGGATGGATGGGGCCATGTATCGCAAGATCTTGGCCAACAACCTCCTTCCCTCAGTAAGAGCATTGAAGATGGGTCGTGGCTGGGTCTTCCAGCATGACAACGACCCGAAACACACAGCCAGGGCAACTAAGGAGTGGCTCCGTAAGAAGCATCTCAAGGTCCTGGAGTGGCCTAGCCAGTCTCCAGACCTGAACCCAATAGAACATCTTTGGAGGGGAGCTGAAAGTCCGTATTGCCCAGCGACAGCCCCGAAACCTGAAGGATCTGGAGAAGGTCTGTATGGAGGAGTGGGCCAAAATCCCTGCTGCAGTGTGTGCAAACCTGGTCAAGACCTACAGGAAACGTATGATCTCTGTAATTGCAAACAAAGGTTTCTGTATCAAATATTAAGTTCTGCTTTTCTGATGTATCAAATACTTATGTCATGCAATAAAATGCAAATTAATTACTTAAAAATCATACAATGTGAATTTCTGGATTTTTGGCAGTGTATTAAATACTTGTTCTCCCCACTGTATATACGCATGTCTATGTGTGTGTGTGTGTGTGTGTGTATGTATGTAGGTATGCACATGTATGTATGTGTGTGTGTGGATGTGTATATGTGTATGTGTGCACATATGTATATATAAATCACTATTTTTTAAATTATTTTAAAATAATTTATTATTATTTATTTCATTTTTATTTTATTTTTTTGATTGGGGGGTACGTTCAATTTATCAAAATCCTTGTTTCCATGTCCTAACCCACAATATGTAACTGTACTGCTGTCTATGTCGGTTACTGATGGTTTATGTTTAGATTGCTTAGCAATAGAATCTTGTGATGATACATCTTGCTTATCTCAGGGATTGACCCAAGATGAACCTTAAGTGCGCAATATGTTTAAGTTGCAACTTATTCTGTTTAGGTTTATTAGATGCTAATTGAACACTTTAAGTGCGGGAGCCTACTCAGTTCATATGTTAGTAGAAGTTCTAGGATAGTGAGAGGTGAACGTATAGTTGGGATTTAATTTTTGTTTTACCTCTTGTTCGAGGTCGCGCTGTGCTTTTTTGGCATCGGCCAGACAATGTGTTTGTTATTTTTATTTTCATATTTTTTTCTGTCCTATTTGTGTATGCCTGTTAAATGTGGGTAGATGGGGGGGGTAAAGGTTGGGGAAAGTAGGGTAACAGGGTGGAGAGTAAAGGTGCTTGCGGGGGGGGTTGGATACTGCTCGGGTGTAGGTGCTACATATGCTGATCGTGATGGTTTGGTGCACTTTCTTACCTTTTAAGTGAGTTACATGTTATGCAGGCCACCATAGGAACTACAAATGAGAGGAGGGCGGGGCTTACATTCACTTCCTGGAATGTCAAGGGTTTAAATGAACCAATTAAGAGAGGCAAGGTCCTAGCCCACTTGAAAGCACTTTCGTCTGATATTATATTTTTGCAAGAAACCCATCTGAAAAACTATTCTCATAACAGACTTAAATGTAAGTTGGTGGGGCAAGTGTATCACTCTAACTTCTCTGCCAAAACGAGAGGCACAGCGATTCTGGTACGGAAAGGAATTCCCTTTCTACATAAAACCACTATTGTGGATAAAGAGGGTCCACTCTACTTCTGTAACTCTACTAAATATCTATGGGCCAAACATTGATAACCCCTCTTTTTTCAAAAGAGTCCTTGCCCTGATTCCAGATATCTCCCATACTAATCTGGTCATTGGAGGGGACCTTAACTGTGTAGTAGACCAATATTTGGATAGATCCTCTACCCGGCGAACCCCTACCTCCTATTCAAGCGAATTCTTGAATACCTACATAAAAAATTCAAACTTATTTGATATATGGAGGATCTCTAACCCTACGGGTAGGGAATACTCCTTTCACTCTCATGTTCACAATGTATATACTCGAATTGACTACTTTTTGGTTGATGCTAAACTACTCCCCTATACCTGTAATGTGAGATATCATGATATTATAATCTCTGACCACAGTCCACTCACCTTCTCCCTGAGATTGGGTGACATCGTACCAAACGAGAGGGTCTGGAGGTTGAATCCTCAGCTCCTCACAGAACCAACATTCTGTGAACATCTTAAAGACCAAATTACATTTTTCTTTGATACCAACGACAACACAGAGACTTCCCCAGCATTATTGTGGGAAACGCTGAAGGCGTATTTGAGAGGCTGTATCATCTCCTTTCAGACTGCCAGGAGTAGGCAAAACAGAAAATTGGTAGAACTGGAGGGACAAATTCACTTACTGGATAGGGAGAATGCTAGACATCCATCTATGGAGAAACATAAAAAAAATTACGTCTTTAAAATGTAAATACAATCAGATCCTCTCGGCTAAAATTGCTAAATCTTTTCTCTATGCCAAACAAAAATATTTTGAGTTTGGTGCTAAACCACACAAATTACTCGCCAGACAACTTCGAAAAAATGTGAGTGACCGAATGATTCACAAAGTTAAATCTGCATCTGGGGAATTACTCTCCTCCCCCAAAGACATCAATGACAGATTCCGTCACTTTTATGAGACTCTATATACATCTAAAGCGGATCCTAACCCCTTAATTATGCAAAACTTTTTGGAGGACTGTAATCTTCCTGCCCTGAACCAGGAAGACTCTAACTTCCTGAATAAGGAAATATCTCTTGAAGAAATTAGAGAAACGATTAAATCTCTAAAGAGTGGCAAGACCCCGGGCCCAGATGGATACCCTGGTGAATTCTATAAAACATTCAGCAACATGCTCTCTCCCTACCTGCACAAAATGTTGGTTCGGGCCAATGAGGATGGAGCTCTCCCATCTACTTTGGATGAGGCGTTTTTTACAGTTATACATAAGAAGGGTAAAGATCCGGAAGAGGTAGGGTCATACAGACCAATATCCCTCCTTAATACAGACCAAAAGATTTTAGCAAAAACTCTGGCTAACAGGCTTAGCACTTTAATTGGCAAATTAGTCAATTCAGACCAGACCGGCTTTATCCCTAACAGAAACTCATTCTTCAATCTCAGGTGCCTCTTCAACATTATGTATTCTCAGAGGTTACGTAATGTGGACCTTGCCATTATATCTCTTGACGCCGAAAAGGCCTTTGACCAAGTTGAGTGGCCCTATCTATTCAAGGTCCTACAGAAATGTAATATTGGAGATGGGTTCATAAATTGGATCCAGCTTTTATATAGGAACTCCTGTGCGAGAATACTCACTAACCAATCACTGTCGCTCCAATTTATCCTTTACAGAGGGACAAGGCAGGGTTGTGCGCTGTCGCCTATGCTCTTCGCCCTAATTATTGAACCTCTCGCTCAAGCGGTCAGATCTCATTCAGCAATACACGGCTATAATACTAAAGATACTCTAAATAAGATTTCCCTATACGCAGATGATATTCTCCTCTATGTAACAAAACCCCAAGCTAGTATTCCAGCTATTCTTGAGGTGATTAATTTGTTTGGTACCTTCTCAGGATACAGAATAAATTGGAACAAGAGTGAATTAATTGCAAAACACCTCCTGGCTAGAACATCTTCCAGTTAAGTTATCTTCAGAAAAATGTATCTACCTTGGAATTGTAGTTACCAAACAATACTCCTTACTATTTAAAGAGAATTTCCCCTCTCTGATGCAAAATCTCAAGGCAAACATACAATTTTGGAGAACTATCCCAATTTCTCTGCTCGGAAGAATTAATGCCATTAAAATGGTCTTCCTCCCACAACTGCTCTACCTATACCAGAACATCCCAGTATTCATACCTAAATCCTTTCATAAAAAACTGGACTCTATTGTCAATCCTTTCATCTGGGATTATAAAACACACAGGATAGGTAAAAAACACCTATGTAAATCCAAGATGGAAGGAGGATTGTCTCTCCCAAATTTTATATTTTACTATTGGGCCGCTAACCTCCGCGCTGTTATGTTTTTGCTGGATGACGCACCCCGCCATCCAGCTGGCTTAGTATGGAGCGTGAGGAGTGTCACCCCTTCTCTATTGGTGCTGTGATTTTGTCACCTGTCAATCTGGAGATGTCACTTTACCGTAACAATCCTATTATACATAGCACAGTCCGAATCTGGAAGCAAATTAAAGTCCACTTTGAGCTTAGACCAATATCATTCATGCTCCCTGTTGCCAGGAATCCCTCCTTTGCCCCCTCTAACCTTGATAACACATTTGAGCGATGGGGAGAGTTGGGGATAAGTACCATAGGGGATTTATATATAGGAGGGACCTTTGCTTCCTTTGAATCGCTGAGGGAAACTTATAACCTTCCCAGAAGTAACTTTTTCAGATACCTACAAATTAGAGACTATGTTAGAAAACACCTCCCAACATTTGGGAATGCTAAACCTTCCATGTTTGACGGATGCATAAAAATATGCCCCACCTCAGACAAACTGATATCTCGTCTATATGACGCTTTTCAATCTGTTAGCGCACCCTCTACTGATGCCATTAAGGCAAAATAAGGAAGGAACACCTGGGATAGGATAAAGTAATCCTTCTACCCCCACAAAGTATAATTGTAAAGTGGTTATCCCACTGGCTATAGGGTGAATGCACCAATTTGTAGTCGCTCTGGATAAGAGCGTCTGCTAAATGACGTAAATGTGCCCTTGAGCAAGGCACTTAACCCTAATTGCTCCTGTAAGTCGCTCTGGATAAGAGCGTCTGCTAAATGACTAAAATGTAAATGTAAATGTAAAATGGGAGGAAGAACTAGGGACTGACATTTCGGTGGCAGACTGGGAGGATAGCTTGGAGTATATCCACACCTGCTCCATTAACTACAGACATCGTCTCATACAATTTAAGGTATTACACAGATTACACTATTCCAAAACTAAACTGCATAGGATATTTCCTGATACATCCCCTATGTGTGATACATGTCAGGCTGAGCAGGGTACACTACTCCACTGCTTTGCCCTATGCTCTAGCCTGTATGGTTATTGGTGTGGAATTTTTGGGGTCCTCTCTGAAGTTCTGGAGACTTCAATAGACCCAGACCCACTTCTGATAATCCTGGGAGTGTCCGATTCCCTAAACGGATTAACCAACTCCCAATAACAACTAATCTCTTACAGTCTCATTTCGGCAAAAAAATGAATCTTGTTGTTTTGGAAAAGGAGGGAAGCGCCCTCTACCAAATTATGGCTCAGCGAATTGGCAAACACTGTACACTTAGAAATAATTAGATATATTCTGAACAATAAATGATCAACATTTGATCAAATCTGGCAGCCTTTCCTCTCTTACTTGGACCAGTCGGCGCTGTGAATTTGTACTTTTTAACGCACTCTCAATTGTCATATTGTAATCTACCTTTGGGCAGCGTGTGCTGGCCCCGCCACCCGAGCAGTCGTGAGGGGAATAGGGTGGAATATGGGGGGGGTATAAGTATAAGTGGGGGGGTTACATCTACCCTTTTTCTTTCTACCTGTCCCTGTTCTGTATGTCTTGTTTTGTAATATTTGTTTTGTGCCCAGAACTCTGGGTCTTGTTGTTCATATCTGTTCTCTTATGTTTAGATAAGAACTGTACATGTGTCTTTCATACCTATACACCATTCTTATGTGTGTTCAATAAAAAATATTTGAACGAAATTCTCGATTATCATAGATTTATCAGTGGTGACAGTGTTTCCTAGCCTCAGTGCAGTGGGTAGCTGGGAGGAGGTGCTCTTATTCTACATGGACTTTACAGTGTCCCAAAACTTTTTGGAGGTAGTGCTACAGGATGCACATTTCTGTTTGAAAAAGCTAGCCTTTGCTTTCCTAACTGATTGTGTATATTGGTTCCTGACTTCCCTAAAAAGTTGCATATCGCGGGGGCTGTTCGATGCTAATGCAGAACGTCTCTTTTATAGCGTCGCTCATCTCTGCTGTTGCATTTTTGGTGATCCTTCTTGCATATTGGTTGAGCGTCTCTTTAGAGCTGTCAAACGCTGGCTGTGAACGAAAGAACTCCAGCGCCACTAGCATTATCATCGCCATAGTGTTTCAATCCACACCGACGCTGTGGAAAGTGTACCTTTTTGCTATGTCATCCAGGGTTTTGGCTGTTAACATATAAAACATTAAGCAATGTATTAATGTGTTTGCTGAAATCGGAACACAATAGCACTTATTCTAAACATACATATGTATATCTTTCCTTCTGCCATAACTCAAATAAAGCTTAAGCTAGAAAACCAAATCAACTTCAGCATGTACAGAATGATTGAGGATGTTTAATTAGAAAACATAACACTTATCCTTAAGTTGTTGTTATATAGTAACTAGATAGTAATGATCTTAGTAACAACAATGTAGGTAAATAGTAATTGCAATGTAATTACAGTTTGACACATGTTATTACAGGACGCCTCCCACTGAGTCCTCCCTCCCCCATACCTTGTTCCACCTGTGTAATAACCTATGGCTCTAAACCAGGGGTGTCAAACGTCCGGCCCGCGGGCCGGATCAGGCCCGCAAACGGGTTTAATCCGGCCCGCGAGATGATTAAATAAAAAAAAAAATAAAAAAAAAACTTCAAAAAAAATAAAAAATTAATTTTTTTTTTGTGTAAAGTATCAAAATGTGCTGCAATTTTTCAATAAAATAAACTGCTGTTCCAATTGCGTCCACTGGATGGCGCAATAGCAATTGTGTTTTGCAAGCAAACTGTTTATACCGGGGCAGAGCAAGTAGGTCAAGCACGTGCAGCCAATGAGCTACTTTGTTTTGCCCGCGATATTTATTACGGCTTCTACTTTTAACATTATGTGCTTTGGCACCCTCATTGCCCCAATATGTCTCTGTCAAAAAAGAGAAAAGTGGACGCAGAGTGCAGAGTGTTCCAAGAAAAATGGTCATCCTATTTATTCACGGAATTGAATGGGAAAGCTGTATGTTTGGTGTGTTCAGAGCATGTTGCAGTGCTGAAAGAATATAACCTTCGTCGCCACTATGTGAGTCTTCATGCCGACAAATATGACAACTTTCAAGGACAGCGGAGATGAGAGAAGGTGAATGAACTGTTGGCGGGTCTGAAGAAACAGCAGTCTGTGTTTACTCACAGCCGAGACATCAGTGACGCTGCAGTGAAAGCTAGCTACCTCATTGCTAATGAAATCGCAGTGGCTTCAAAACCATTTAGTGAGGGTGAATTTGTAAAAACATGCATGATGAAGGCAGCGGAGATTGTGTGCCCTGAAAAGCGGCAGGCTTTTGCAAATTTCAGCCTGACAAGAAACACAGTTGCAGACAGGATTTCCGATCTTTTAGTGGATTTGGACAGCCAGTTGAAGCAAAAAGTAAAGTCATTTATTGCGTTTTCGGTTGCAATTGATGAAAGCACGGACATTACAGATGTTGCACAACTGGCCATTTTCATCCGCGGAGTTGATGACACATTGACCGTCACCGAGGAGTTCGTGGAGTTGGTGCCGATGACAGATACAACGATAGCAGCTGATATTTTTACCGCACTCGTCGGCGCGCTGGACAGGGTCGGAGTGGACTGGTCCCGCGCTGTCAGCCTGGCTACAGATGGTGCGCCCTCAATGATCGGGAAAAAAGCAGGCGTTGTGACAAAGTTCAGAGAGAAAGTGCAATCTGCAAATGGAGGACGTGATTTTTTGACTTTTCACTGTATTTTGCACCAGGAGGCTTTGTGTTGCAAGTCATTAAAGATGGATAACGTCATGAAGGTGGTCATCCAAACTGTTAATTTCATCCGATCCAGAAGCCTGAATCACCGTCAGTTTGACAGCCTTCTCAGAGAGAAAGACCACATCTATGGCCTGCCATACCACACTGAGGTAAGATGGTTAAGCCGAGGTGCTGTGCTGAGGCGTTTCTTTGATTTACGAGAAGAAATTGAACAGTTCATGGAAGAAAAGGGCAAACCAGTGTTAGAATTTCATTCCGCAGAATGGATGCAGGACCTTGCATTTATGGTGGATGTTACAGAGCACCTGAATAACTTGAACAAACAGCTGCAAGGGCGCAACAAAGTTGTCACGCAGTATTATGACAGCATACGTTCTTTCAAGTTGAAGCTGTCATTGTGGGAGACGCAACTTGCCGGTGGTGATGCAGCTCACTTCCCCTGTCTGAAAAAATGTGTGCGCGACCCAACATGTGGCAGACATGAAGCGGTTCAAAGATAAAATAACGGGACTGTTAAGGGAGTTTGAGCAACGCTTTCAGATTTATGTTTATATGTTTTTATGTTGATGTGCTATTGTTTTTAATTGATTTTATTTTATTTGTATATTTAACCTATTCTTGACTCTGTGGTTCTTGCACTTGTTTGGGGAACAGGATTTCATTATTTTTATCTACATTTCTGCCTGAGAAATGACACCCTGATATAGTTCTGTGATCTGTGATATACTTCTGTGAATCACTGAGGCATTGTGTGTTTGTGTGTTCTTTGTCCTCAGAACTTTCAAATAACTTGAGGTGTTTTATGATTAATAGTGATGTTGTGCTTTTGGACACTGTCCTCAGGCTCCAGCTTTATGTTTATATGTTTTTATGTTGATGTGCTATTGTTTTTAATTGTTTTTATTTTATTTGTATATTTAACCTATTCTTGACTCTGTGGTTCTTGCACTTGTTTGGGGAACAGGATTTCATTATTTTTATCTACATTTCTGCCTGAGAAATGACACCCTGATATAGTTCTGTGATCTGTGATATACTTCTGTGAATCACTGAGGCATTGTGTGTTTGTGTGTTCTTTGTCCTCAGAACTTTCAAATAACTTGAGGTGTTTTATGATTAATAGTGATGTTGTGCTTTTGGACACTGTCCTCAGGCTCCAGCTTTATGTTTATATGTTTTTATGTTGATGTGCTATTGTTTTTAATTGATTTTATTTTATTTGTATATTTAACCTATTATTGACTCTGTGGTTCTTGCACTTGTTTGGGGAACAGGATTTCATTATTTTTATCTACATTTCTGCCTGAGAAATGACACCCTGATATAGTTCTGTGATCTGTGAAACAGTTCTGTTAATCACTGAGGCATTGTGTGTTTGTGTGTTCTTTTTCTTTAGAATTGTCAAATAAACTTGACGTGTTTTATGATTAATAGTGATGTTGTGCTTGTACTATTTTGGACACACTGTCCTCAGGCTCCAGCTTTATGTTGTATGTTGATCGTATTAAAACAAAGAAAACAATCTGAAGTTGTTGTTTTTAAGATATATATACCATGATTTTTCCGGTCCGGCCCACTTGGGAATAGATTTTCCTCCATGTGGCCCCTGAGCTAAAATGAGTTTGACACCCCTGCTCTAAACAATATTACCATGTCATTACATAGTTGCAATTCCAATAAAACTATGTTGTTAATAACATAATTACTGTCTACTAACTAACACTAAGTAGTTACTATTACTACTCAGGTAATTTGTTCATTTTATACTTTAAACTATATCAAATATGCCATATGGCTTTTGCCAGGGGGCATTTGGGCCCAAAACTATCAGAGTGTAGAGTAACCTTAATTAAGGTGTTGGAAACCAAGTGGTAGTAGTAATGTAAATTGCCAGCTGGCTCTACTCGTGTGCAGGTGCATAACAAGCTGTTCAAATGATGTTATAACTCAACGTTGAGGCTGTGTGAACACTGTGTGAATACTGATTTTGTGGTTAACTCTGGTCTGCTCTATCCTATGCGGGGTGAGGAGCAGTCAGCCAACCGTCCGGTTGGTGCGTTTAGCCTTAAAGTGACAACTGCCCATGTGCATTATTAACTTGCCCTTATAGACAAGGTTCCACGCTAAAATATCCACTTTTGTTCCCCTTACAATCATCAGGCCTTTCCGACTTGACCTTGGGACTTTCCGTGGGTGTGGGCAATTATTGTTGAACTTCTACTCTATGGTAGTATTGAGAGAACTTTAAATGGAAACTTTTTTCATTAGTGTCCCATGAATATACATGCCTTATGACAGCTTGACTGTGCTAGCTTGCCTTTAAACACTTAAAAAGTGTATAATGTTTGTTGATTTCAATGAATACTTTATTTACATTTGTGCAGTGTCATGACATTTAGCTGTTTCCTTTTTTCCTTTTTTTTGTTCATTTTCACTGTCAGTGGATGACGAGCTGTCTGAGCTTGACAAATCTGAGCTATTGTCCGACTCACACATCTTGTCAACGTTGTCCCTGAAACATAAAGGGAGAGTTAGTCATATGTTACAGAACAAAGGTTGAAGATAATGATTGCTGAACCTGACTGTGCGGTGCATGCAGACCGCCGACGACCTGTTAAACAAGTCATCTTCCCCACATGGTTTGTGTTAAGGTAATTATACAATAGGGCTATCAAATAATTGAATTGAATCCCTCCATTTCCCAGTCACTGGCACTCACATACATGCTACGGTTTGGTATTGATAAGATGTAATTGATTCCTGTAGTCAATGATCCAATTCCTCAACAATTCTGTTAATGGTTCCAAATTAGATTTTATTTTATTTTAAAGACTCTTAAAGGCTCTGGAAAGATAAATGGGGTCTCTAGTTTAAACAATGAGCATGTGCTGATTTAAAAGCGTATCTCCAATAGAATTCCATTCATTAGTAGTTGGGGTATTTAGAGTAGTTGGGGGAGTTGGGGTATTGAGGGTAGTTGGGGGAGTTGGGTATTGAGGGTAGTTAAAGAAAGAAAGAAAAATAAAGAAAGAAAGTGAAAGAAAACAAATGGTATCAATGTGGGAGTTAAGCTGCCCTTAAAGTACTCAGCAGCTGTTTTAATTTGAAATTACAAGAGATAGAACTCAGCAGATTTAACAACGGCCAGAGGAAATTAAATAGAAGTCTATGGGAGCTTTTGGGGTATTAAAAGGTCTGTAGCATAAAAAGTAAAAGTAGTATCAAGAAGAAAAGTCATAGCTGGAAATAACATGTAACCCTGGACTGAATACAGTTTAAGTGGTGACAATCGTTTAAATGTTTTTTAAAGTAGATAGGGAGCACAGAAAGTGGGCAGAAGAGGAATAATATTAAGTATGCATAATAACAAGAGTGTTCTTGCTTTCAGCAAGCACACAATGCAGAATAACATAAATGTGCTTGCTCCATGAGATTACCTAATTTCCTTTCTGCATGAATGCAGCCAAGCCAATCAGGCAGTAGTCTACACAGGCAGCACATTCCTGCCAAAATCACATAGGAGCTATTACTGTATGTCTACATTGTATATCATTTTTGTAGTATTAGGTTATTACTTATGTGGAAATTGGTATATCACTTCTTAAGTAACTACAATGTTGGTAACAACTTCTAATGAACTGGCTAGAGCTATGTCATACAACTAGCAAGCAAGCTAAAGCAGCCAGCTTGTCTAGCTAACAGTAACTACCAGCAAATGGTTTGGCTAAGCTAACCTTAGCTAGCACTACACTGACAGTAGAGTAGCCTAGCTAGTAACATTAACCTTAGTTAGTTTATTAACTGAGGTTGCTAGCTAGCTAGCTAACTAGGCTACTGTACAGGCTAGTGACTTTACATTTGCTTATGAAGGATATCTAAATTAGATCTGGACTATTTAAGTGGGCTTCTGTTCGGCTACACATGGCCAAGCTACAGCCAGGCTAAACATGGCAAATGGCTACACATGACCAAGCTATAGCCTGGGTCCTAGTTAATTCTATTATAATGTAATTAGCTAGCTACCTACTGTAGTTAGCTAGCCATCAAAAAGTTAGCTGACAGTTGGGTAATCAATGTAAGTTGGCTACCCTAACAACCACTGCCAGCAAACTGGCTTATCTTGCTATGGCAACGATTAACATGCCTTTTGCGTCTGTTACATTGTTAGCTAGATAATAAACCAAGTTAAGATAATATAATTAGCAAAAAACAACTAGCTAGCTACTGTTTGTGTAAACCAGCTAAATTCCAGCTGTGTCACTTAGTCCTTAGGCTAAGGCTTAGCTAACGTTAGCTAGCTATGTTGCTAAAGACAGGCTGTGACCTAGAACTGGATGGTCCCCCAAAAGGGGCCTCATTTGCACTGAGTTGTCACATGAAATCCACCGATTATCAAGACATTCAATTCTAAATTTGAACTACATTAATATCTTACTATTTATTTAAATGTGTTGTCCTTGGTCGACGTTGACTGTCACTGCCCTTTTGTCATCGGAGTCGTTCAACAACATGTGAACAAGTTCTTTGTTTTTTGCTGAGTAATGTTATTTCCTGCACGTGGGTATTTCACAACAATTTCAACAATTTCCGGCTGGATACAGAATTTTAACTCTTAAAGTGCGCGCCCAAATCCAATACTGTTTTTACCTGAGCCAAGGATTTTAAATTGAAAATGGCTTGTGTGCTAAGTGATACAGTTGAAGTAGGAAGTTTACGTACACTTAGGTTGGAGTCATTAAAACTAGTTTTTCAACCACTCCACAAATTTCTTGTTAACAAACTATAGTTTTGGCAAGTCGGTTAGGACATCTACTTTGTGCATGACATAAGTAATTTTTCCAACAATTGTTTACAGACAGATTATTTAACTTATAATTCACTGTATCACAATTCCAGTGGGTCAGAAGTTTACATACACTAAGTTGACTGTGCCTTTAAACAGCTTTGAAAATTCCAGAAAATGATGTCATTGCTTTAGAAGCTTCTGTAAGGCTAATTGACATCATTTGAGTCAATTGGAGGTGTACCTGTGGATGTATTTCAAAGCCTACCTTCAAACTCAGTGCCTCTTTGCTTGACATCATGGGAAAATCTAAAGAAATCAGCCAAGACCTGTCTGGTTAATTCTTGGGAGCAATTTCCAAACGCCTGAAGGTACCACGTTCATCTGTACAAACAATAGTACGAAAGTATAAACACCATGCAGCCGTCATACCGCTCAGGACGTGTTCTGTATCCTAGAGATGAACGTACTTTGGTGTGAAAAGTGCAAATCAATCCCAGAACAACAGCAAAGAACCTTGTGAAGATGCTGGAGGAAACAGGTACAAAAGTATCTATATCCACAGTAAAACGAGTCCTATATTGACATAACCTGAAAGGCCGCTCAGCAAGGAAGAAGCCACTGCTCCAAAACCGCCATAAAAAAGCCAGACTACGGTTTGCAACTGCACATGAGGATGAAGATCGTACTTTTTGGAGAAATGTCCTCTGGTCTGATGAAACAAAAATAGAACTGTTTGGCCATTATGACCATCGTTATGTTTGGAGGAAAAAGGGGGTGGCTTGCAAGCCGAAGAACACCATCCCAACCGTGAAGCACGGGGGTGGCAGCATCATGCTGTGGGGGTGCTTAGCTGCAGGAGGGACTGGTGCACTTCACAAAATAGATGGCATCATGAGGAAGGAAAATTAAGTGGATATATTGAAGCAACATCTCAAGACATCAGTCAGGAAGTTAAAGCTTGGTCGCAAATGGGTCTTCCAAATGGACAATAACCCCAAGCATACTTCCAAAGTTGTGGCAAAATGGCTTAAGGACAACAGAGTCAAAGTATTGGAGTCGCCATCACAAAGCCCTGACCTCAAACCTATAGAACATTTGTGGGCAGAACTGAAAAAGCGTGTGCGAGCAAGGAGGCCTACAAACCTGACTCAGTTACACCAGCTCTGTTAGGAGGAATGGGCCAAAATGCACCCAACTTATTGTTGGAAGCTTGTGGAAGGCTACCCGAAACGTTTGACCCAAGTTAAACAATTTAAAGGCAATGATACCAAATACTAATTGAGTGTATATCAACTTCTGACCCTCTGGGAATGTGATGAAATAAATAAAAGCTGAAATAAATCATTCTCTCTACTATTATTCTGACATTTCACATTCTTAAAATAAAGTGGTGATCCTAACTGACCTAACCCTGGAATTTTTACTAGGATTAAATGTCAGGAATTGTGAAAAACAGAGATTAAATATATTTGGCTAAGGTGTATGTAAACTTCTGACTTCAACTGTATATTGCCGGCAAAAAACAACAGAAAAACTAAAAAGAAGGTCATCAAATACCACCAGAAGAAAGGCCTGCTCAAGAAATCTGTGAGGTGTCCTATCTGTGGCCAGACTCAGATAATGATACGCATGCGTGCAAAGATGGATAAGTTAATGTTACAACTGGTATTGATTGGCCTAGAGAACTTTGGGAAAGTTTGAAATGAGGAGTACTGTAAGAAATGTTAGAATATGTAAATGTACAGTGAATCAAAATTTCATCTTGAGCTGGTATCTAGCCTAGTTAGCTAGTCTCATGGGTTCTAGGAATGTACACAGCCAGGCCGGGCTGACATTGACCAGTGGAAGCTGTTGGGAGGAGCTATAGGAGGACGGGCTCATTTTAATGGCTGGAATGGCATTAATGGAACAGAGTCAAACATGTGGTTTCTATATGTTTGATACCGTTCCATTAATTCCATTCCAGCCATTACAATGTGTGACGAGTACTGAGGATACGAAGAGGTAGGACCTAGACGCAGGAATCAACAATGTAAAGGTTTACTTAACACTAAGCAAGAGAACAACAAAGAGCGAGTACACGACAACACTGAACAGTCCAGGGCTATATAGGGGTGGTGATGAGGTGCAGGTGCGCTGGAGGTGATTAGGGTGCGTTGGGTTTCCATTCCGGTGTTGCCGAGGTGGTGCGCTCAGAACGGTGGCTCAGTAGACCGGCGAATCAGAGGGAGGGGAGAAACGGGAGGAGACGTGACAGTACCCCCCCCGGACGCGCGGCTCCCACCGCAGGACATCGCCAGCCAGGAGGACGACCCCGAGGACGAGGAGCGGGCCGGTCAGGGCGGCAACGGTGGAAGTCCCGAATTAGGTTGGGGTCCAGAACGTCCCCAGCCGGAACCCAGCTCCTCTCCTCAGGACCATACCCCTCCCAATCCACCAAGTAATGGAGCCATCCCCCACAAAACCTGGAGTCCAGCATGTCCCTCACCGCATACGCTGGACTCCCGTCAATGTCCAGGGGTGGGGTGGTGGGGGGACATTGACGGGATGGGGTGGTGGGGGGACATACCCCGTGTGCAGCATCCGCCAGAGGACCAGGAACCACCGGCCTGAGGAGAGACACATGAAAAGTGGGTGAGACACAGTAGTGAGGGGGAAAAGCAGCCGGTATGATACCTCATTTATCGGCCAGAGGACCTTAAACGGCCCCACAAACCGGGGGCTCAGTTTCTTGCAGGGCAGGTGGAGAGGGAGGTTTTTTTTGTGGACAGCCAGACACGATCACCAGGCTGGAATACGGGGGCCTCACTGCGGTGGCAGTCGGCTTCGTCCTTCTGCCAACGAATGGCCCTCTGGAGATGGACATTGGCGACATTCCAGACCTGTCTGGCCCTGCGGAACCACTTGTCGACAGCCGGCGCATCAGTCTGGCTTGGTGTCCAAGGGCCGGCTGGTACCCCAGGACGCACTGGAAGGGAGTGAGCCCCGTGGAGGAGTGAACGAGGGAGTTCTGGGCATATTTTGCCCAGGGAAGAAACCTCGCCCACTCACCCTTCCGTTCCTGACAGTGGCAGAGGATTAGGGTGCGTTGGGTTTCCATTCCGGTGTTGCCGAGGTGGTGCGCTCAGACCGGTGGCTCAGTAGACCGGCGAATCAGAGCGCCGGAGGGGAGCAAGGGGAGGAGACGTGACACAATGAGCCCGTCCTCCTATAGCACCTCCCACCAGCCTCCTCTGACATTGACACATATATTATTTCACTAGCCGAAACACGTTAAAAAATGTTTTGCTATAAACTTGCATTGAAGAGAATAATCTAAGCTTTCCAGTGGCCAGTGTCTTTCATAATTGTGTGTGTGATAATGACACAATCAGGGGCTGCATTACCCAAAAGGGCTTCCAAAAATCCCTTTAGTTTAAAAAAATAAAAATAAAATGTTTTTACACTGGGATGGCATGCTTCATTGATGATTAAATAGTTGGGCTAGTGGTAGACCTGCCAAGGTCAGAAAATACATCATTTTGACCACTATGTTTGTTAATAGCTGTCACCCACAGAAAGTCCATGCTCTTTCAGCCCCCAATAACAGTAAGCATAGCAACCATACACAGGGTACTGGTGAGTGTGGGGCTCTCTGCTAAGTAATTAGATGTTTGTTAGTGTTCCGTGGTATAGGTTAGTACAGAAGTGGAGCAAGGTACGGCGAGCAGGTCTCTCCAGGCTGAAGAGAATGTGGTTTAAGGGCTAGTTAAGGTTGTGTTACCAAAAGCAGGGTCTCAATGTGTTGAGTCTGGGGCCTATCATGGGTTTAATTGATGAAAAAAAGATGTGGGTTTCTATTGTCATATACTATTGATCTGATTGGTTAATTTCTTTGTTGCATATTGCAGATTTGCACAGGGGCTACACTTGAGGCAAGTTGATATGATAGAGGATGGCATTGCACGGAGCTCAAGGACCCTGACAAGAATGACGAAAAGCCTGAGAAAGGTGAGAGGTGCTTTGTGATTGTTACAGTTGTCGATCAACATAGAATTATGAGCAATTTTGACACTAAAAAAGCCACCAGCTTTGTTTACCTATATTCACTCTGAGGACATTTAAGCTAACTTACAAACTGTATGTGAAAGGGTGTTTTTAATAATCAGGCTTTTGGGATATTTCATGCATTATTTACTGGACATCTTAAAGGGGCTCTCCAAGATTTTCAACATTTAGCTTGCTTTGCCACCCATCCTGACCAGTGTTTAGGTTAATTGTCATGGTGGCAGGCCGGGAAGGGCAGCATGGCGCGCTGGGGCGGCTTGCACCACTGCTACTGCACTCATTTATTATTCTTGTGAGCCTACACTATTCAGACAAATGAAGTAAAAGCTGTTACAAATGTGTTTTGAATACTGTTTTTAGAGCTGCAACTGATTACTCAAGTTGTTTGAATTTTTAAAAGCCTGTTTTGATGACTGAATATAGGCTGAGCGTTTTCTCAAATATTAAAATGTTTACAGTGCATTACAGTGCAAATAGCAACAGACAAACTGAAACTCAGTTATTTTGTGACAACTTCCATTGAAGTGTATTTCCACATGAGACAGGCGCAGTGTCAGCTCAAGACGATTTAGGACCCTAAATGAGATTTGATTTTGGTGCCCCTCCTATAGAAGTTGATGGTCATGCTTCCCTGGGACACTCAAGTCTTCTCATATCACTAACATTTGTCTTACCTCTCATTATTGAAGGTCTGCAACAAAGCCCTGAGGAGGTTCAAGAGGAGGAAGGGTTTCCAAATTGGGTCAAGTTGGTGTTGATAGATGAATCCAAGTTCTCACACAAGAGAAAGGTATAGCATTATCCATTTTGATGTAGTAACATTCATTATCTGGGCTTTGGAACTGAGAGATAATTTGTTGAAATATTTAACTTATGGTAATCAGTTGCCTTTTAAAGTTCTCCTCAGCAGATATACTGATATGGATTTAAAGAAAGAGAGGGCATACCCATTTCATATAATGGATTATTTGATAAATACACTCTGTGCTCTTGGACACATAATCAGTGATGTTTCTTAGGATCATGTTTCAGGTCTTTCAACACTATAAAACTTCACCCATTAGACCTTAGCTTGTGTCATAAGTGACATTATGCTAGTTCCCATGGATTTACTGATCCACCGCCATTTCAAGGCATGACGAACCACTGGCCAACTCCCTGTCACAAAATAACGATATGCAGTTGTTCCTATCTTTCAGTACAATCGTGGAAGGATGGGGCCAACGTGGAGAAGACAGGTTTGGGTGTTTGGGATGATGGAGGTCAAACACAACAGACGGCACCCAGTTCTTAAAATGGTGGAAAACCGTTCACATGAAACCTGTGCGAAGAGGTTCAACCATTCTGAGTGACTGCTGGAGAGTGTATGTCAGGTCTCTGAATAGGCTGGGTTACAATCACCAGACAGTCAACCACACAAACAACTTTGTGGATCCTCACACAGGATGTCACACACAACACATGGAAAGAGCGTGGCAGACAATAAAGGGACAGGGCTGGAGGCTAAGGGGCAATCGGACAAAAAAAAGCTGCAAGAAGCATCTCCATTTTATTGAGTGGATGTACTGGTTGGGCAAAGAAAATAAGAAAGGAGTACTCTCTCAACTCTTCAAAGACATCCAATTAGTATCAGCTGTAAGATTTTCACTCTTAGCATGCACCCCCTAGAGGAACTGTTTTGTCAAGATCATTCCAAGCTGTAAGATCAGACATTGTTTTTCACATAAGTAGGGTCAATGTTATCTTTCAAAAAAGAGCCTACTGTGATGAACTACCCAAGTTATAACTGAGACCTTTCCATTTCCTTTCAATGTGAATAGAATACTTACAGATGAGTTGTTTGTAGCACAGGACATTCAATTCCAAATATTTTTAGATTTTTATTTTAAAAAATATATAAACATCCAACCAATTTCAAGTGTGGTTGCCGGGTACTTTGCCGAGTCAATTTAAATAGCGGTCAATACCGGCCCTTTAAATGCATGTAACCCCTGAAAGGTCTATTTTGAACCTAAAAGGGTTCTTCGGCTTTTCCATTACTCGGAGTTGATATTCACGTAATAATAAGGAATTCCCATCCTACGGTTCGCAATGCTCCCACTTAGGGAAATAGAGCCTGTGAGAAGAGCCCTGTGGCTTTAGGCTATTTGGCGTGAGAGAGTATAATTTTTCAAAAGAAATGTGTGAATCTTGCATTCAATTGCCTCTCCCTTTTGCACACAAGCTTGTCACAAGGGGATTCATGGCTGATTTAACCAGGGGCGCAACATTGGTTTTAGAAGTGGGGGGGACATAAATGTGAATTTGTATTTTTTATCCAGTTGGACAAACACTCCAAACAGCCTACCCGACCGCTTGGAGGCATCCACATGGTCCTAAAGCACACCGTTGCCTCGGTTTGTATCACATTACCATGCTAAAACTGTAGGGGGGACAAAAATAAAATTTCAGAAGTTGGGGGGGGGGGGGACATATCCCCCCGTCCCCGGTGAAAGTTGCGCCCCTGGATTTAACTAGTAATTACCAGTTGGCGGGCCATTCAAGTGGATTTTTCCCAGATGTGGTAAATTCCTACTTCGTTACAAAAGCACCATAATGCCGCTAACCAACCACTGTCGAGCTGTATAATACCTCTCATTGGAAGCACATGACATACAAAGTATAGTTTTGTTTAAATCGATAAAAACTAAAATAGAAAAAAACAAAAACATTATTTAATTAAGCTGAAGAGAGGCACGTACTATTTATTTATTTTTACTCACCATCCCTATTTAAATTATATCACTAGCTAGGTTTCCATCTAATTGGCGACAGATTTTCATGCAAATATTCTAAAATCTGCATAAATCAATATGCACATTTTCCCACCAGAGATGTATTTCCATCAAATTGACTTGCAGATAAAAATACCTTTTTCTGTTAAATTCCCATGTACCGAATAAAAAAATACAAGTTAAATAGGTTTCCATCGCATTTTCAACTCAACTGATGATTTTCTCACAAAAATGTTTGCATTATATAGCGAGTGTGCCCACTCTGGTATTGGCACGTGTGCCCTAGCCAACAGCTCGCAGATTCAGAGCGGGTATAGCCTACATGACGAGATTATTATGTACAAAAATAATCATGTCACCAGAATAAGATCCTCGATATTTATTGGAAAGGAACATCAAGCCTTGCACTTTCACCACCCTGTGAAGTTAGTCATAACTAATTTAATCTGCAAGCCTAATAAACTGCATGCTTTCCCGATGAGTCATAATGGGAGGACCACACAACATGTCATAGCGTGACTCCAAGTTTACTCCGATATGATGGTTATTGTATCAATATTTGCGCATAAAAGCGTTTCCACCGCATAATACATTTTACCAGACACAAAAAGATCCCACCTTGTCTAGCATATTTTATTTTGTCGACATATGGAAAGTTTACAGACAAATGTTCTGTTTCCATGAGGCCTGTCGTAACATTTACTTTACTCACATTAAAGGTTGGATGAAAACCTAGTTACCTAGTTAAGTTTGGTGGCTCGGTGGCCCAAAAAATGATCTCTATTGATCAATATTCAGAGTAATTTAAGAAGCAAAATTAGGAACCACTTTGGCCACCCTGTAGACTAGATGTCATAGCCATGCATTTCTGGAATATTGTCAGACATTACATGCATTTGAGCAAAGATGCAAATGTCTCTACATGTATTTGAAATACATTTTATGTGAGGTTAAATATATTCAAATGTATTTTTTTCCACATGGGTACAAAAAAACATTACATGGAATTCAACAGTAACAACATATTAATTGTTTGTTTCTTTTGCAATAGGCTAACTAAAGCAATCAGCCCCACTAGGCATACTGTGAACTATTCACTAAGAGGAATATAAGAGTTGGTCATCATTCTTTCAGTTTTAAAAGTACAAGCTTGTGATACCAATAACATAACCAGTTCCTATAAGCAGGAAAGGCTCTTATTGTCCGGGTCACATGACCTTATTAGGCAGTCTACTCTGGAATTGACACTGCCCACAACACACCACAACAACAGCAGGCAGGGAGCTCCTTTCTTTTATGATGGAGAGAAGAGCTATATGGTGGTTAGGGAGAGGAAGAGATACCGAGAGAGGAAAGGTGGGTGAGCGAGCGAGAGAGGGGGGGAGAGAGAGAGGAGGAGGAGAGAGAGAGGAGGAGGAGAGAGAGAGAGAGAGAGAGAGAGAGAGAGAGAGAGAGAGAGAGAGAGAGAGAGAGAGAGAGAGAGAAAGAAAGAGAGAGAGAGAGAGAGAGGGTGTGAAAGAGTGGTAGAGGTAGAGATGATCTGTGACTTTGTCCCTAAGAACCTAGTATAAAATCCAGAGCAACAAGACCAAGATTGAATGGCTGCTGAGATCATTTTCATTTATTATTTGCTCATAGCCTGACAGAGGCTGGTAGTATTAATAAAAACACAGTTCAGTTTAGGGCCAACCACAGTAGATTTCACCGTCATTGTTAATCTTATCACTAGAGTCTTGTGAAATGCCTATATGATTGCCACAGAGTGACGCATGGAAAAACTTTGTATCTCTATAGTCAACAGTCGACATTGTCCAATTCTCCTACCAGCCTCCATGATCTGTAACCATTAGAATTGTTCTTAAAGCGAGTTTGATTGAGGCTTGTCTGTCTACTCTGGGTTTTGACTGTGCATTGCTGTGTTCATGCACACAATGCAGTTATCAATAGCCCTAACAGACGTCTTCAGGACAGAGCAGGTCGATACAGTGCTATTCCAGTCCCAGCTTCAGATCTTTTTATAGAGATAAAAGCCTGAGAATCGTTTATGAGAGAAGGATGGAGGAAATGATTGATGCTCAGTAGTACTACTGATAACTTTATCTCAGTAGTCCTCGTTTCCTTTCCTTCATCTGATTCTGCACTGAGAAGGCGACCCTATTGCTTTCACCTCTACTGTTATTTCAAATCAGTGAAGACAAAGGGAAAGGAGATAAGAAGACGAAGTTAGTGTAGAGAATTGAGACACTCCCAGGAGTATTCAAAGGTTTGTGAGTTGTTAGACTTAATATCCAGGAGGTGGCAGTATTGATTTATATCCATCCTCCCCTGTTACTGTCCCCTTAGCAATAGCTACAGTATCTACAGTACCAGTCAAAAGTTTGGACACACCTACTCATTCAAGGGTTTTCCTTTATTTTTACTATTTTCTACATTGTAGAATAATAGTGAAGACATCAAAACTATGAAATAACACATATGGAATCATGTAGTAACCAAATAAGTGTTAAACAAATCAAAATATATTTTATATTTGACATTCTTCAAAGTAGCCACCCTTTGCCTTGATGACAGCTTTGCACACTCTTGGCATTCTCTCAACCAGCTTTATGAGGTAGTCACCTGGTGCCATGCTCTTACGAACTGAGTCACGTACAGGACCACTACAATACATAAGTACAACACAATACCGTAAAATACAATACATGATTACAAGACAGGTGGAAGATGTATCATTGCCATCCCCTAGATGGGTGGTACACCCTCCTTCAGGCCATGGATAAGGCAATGATTTCAATCCAGATCTACAGTACCAGTCAAAAGTTTAGACACACCTACTCATTCAAGGGTTTTTCTTTATTTTTACTATTTTCTACATTGTAGAATAACAATGAAGACATCAAAACTATGAAATAACACATATGGAATCAACCAGCTTCACCTGGAATGCTTTTCCAACAGTCTTGAAGGAGTTCCCACATATGCTGAGCACTTGTTGGCTGCTTTTCCTTCACTTTGCCGTCCGACTCATCCCAAACCATCTCAATTGGGTTGAGGTCGGGGGATTGTGGAGGCCAGGTCATCTGATGCAGCACTCCATCACTCTCCTTCTTGGTAAAATATCCCTTACACAGCCTGGAGGTGTGTTGGGTCATTGTCCTGTTGAAAAACAAATGATAGTCCCACTAAGCCCAAACCAGATGGGATGGCGTATCACTGCAGAATGCTGTGGTAGCCATGCTGGTTAAGTGTGCCTTGAATTCTAAATAAATCACACAGTGTCACCAGAAAAGCACCCCCACACCATAACACCTCCTCCTCCATGCGTTACGGTGGGAAATACACATGCGGAGATCCTCTGTTCACCCACACCGCGTCTCACAAAGTACGGCGGTTTGAACCAAAAATCTCAAATTTGGCCCAAGCAAGTCTCTTCTTCTTATTGGTGTCCTTTAGTAGTGGTTTCTTTGCAGCAATTCGACCATGAAGGCCTGATTCACACAGTCTCCTCTGAACAGTTGATGTTGAGATGTGTCTGTTACTTGAACTCTGTGAAGCATTTATTTGGGCTGCAGTTTCTGAGGCTGGTAACTCTAATGAACTTATCCTCTGCAGCAGAGGTAACTCTGGGTCTTCCATTCCTGTGGCGGTCCTCATGAGAGCCAGTTTCATCATAGTGCATGATGGTTTTTGAGACTGCACTTTAAATGTTCCTTATTGACTGTCCTTCATGTCTTAAAGTAATGATGGACTGTTGTTTATCTTTGCTTATTTGAGCTGTTCTTGCCATAATATGTACTTGGCTATTTGAAGAATCTCAAATGTAAAATATATATTGATTTGTTTAACACTTTTTTGGTTACTACATGATTCCGTATGTGTTATTTCATAGTTTTGATGTCTTCACTATTATTCTAATAAATGTAAAAAATAGTAAAAATAAAGGAAAACCCTTGAATGAGTAGGTGTGTCCAAACTGTTGACTGGTAGTGTATGTCAGGTTTGAAATCACCATGCCAAAAGGTTTTAGAAAATTCACCACGTACTTGTGAAAATAGGACTTGAAAAAAAATAGTGATTGAAAAAAACTCTACCTTGATAAATTACTTGTGCATGGTTTAATTTAGTGACATTTGTGTGTATGTGTGTGTGTGTGTGTGGACCTGCATGCCCATGTCTGTGTCTAACTCATAATAATTGGTGCCGCTTCCCTGGTAATTTGAGAGGAAATCAAGTTCTAGTGGTGGAGCCCTATCCCCTCCTGTCACACACTGTCGTACACACCCTGGCACGTACACACACACACACACACACACACACACACACACACACACACACACACACACACACACACACACACAAACACAGTCGGCTCTCAACTTTAATCTATACTTGATGAAAATGAAAATGTAATGAAAAAGCTACTCATCTGTGTGAGGGGAGTGTGTGTGTGTGTGTATGTATAGTGTGTGTGTGTGTGTGTGTGTGATTGCATTCATGTTCTTATGAGTCAAGTGAATTGAAGTTCCAACCCTTGCAGGGCAACAACATATTCAAGGCTGTTAAATCTTTCAAGGGTAAATATTGTTCAAAGAGATTAGATAATCAGATCTTAGTGCAGATTACAGCAGCGTTTCATCCGACATGTATTCCTAGACAGTGTCATGACTCTCCTGGCTGAGGATCCAAAGGCCTCAGATCAGCTCTGCAAATGGCTGATAACAACCAGACCCCATCTCACCCACAGAAAAGGGGAGGGGTGGGGGGGCTGTGCCGGTTTTGACACCTTAACACTCTTCCATAAATTATGGAGGAGGGTAATCTCCCTCCTGCTCTGCAGTATTACTAAAGGCTTTCTTTGTTCCAGAGAGTTTTGCCACCCAAAACCTTTTATGTCCAAAAAGTTAACATTGGAACATTATTTCTATCATCCGAATGTTAAGAATGGTCAGTGGGAATCTAAAGAATAATCATGTCATATTGTTTATTATTTTATGATGTTATTAAAACCAAATACTGTAATTTAGGAAGGATACCCACTTTATCTGTCAAGTTTCCATCCAATACGTTGTCTATGTGATATGAAAATGGATGAAACTATTTTTGTTAAGATAGGAATGTGATATTAGGAGTCTTAAGAGATAACTTCTAATCATATCCTTTGCACAGTAACTAGCCACGCCCCAAGTGCCATCAGAAATCGTGTCACCATAAAGGATTGAAAGACAAATTAACATTAGACCAGAAAACATGAGAGTGGCATCTGCACGTTTAGAATGGTTAGAACTTTGAATGAGAAAGACCAGGAAGCTTGGAGCTGTGGCTACACAGCTTAAAATGGTTAGGCCAGAAAGACAAGCCGACGTGAAGCGCAAGCTAGTCTAGAACTTTCACTAAAGACACGAGTTGGGAAGGACAATCCCATCTCAGACAACCGTTGGTACATCTGAAGTACCTATCTAACAACCACTTCACTACCAGAGAAGCTCTACAAAGGACATTGTGACCTCTGGTGGACAAACCAGAGCCTTACACCCATCGACACCTTCCCCATAGGAGTGATTGGTTTCAACAGAGAGACGACAGAGAAGACATTCTACACGTAAATACATTGCATTTCTTACCCAAACGGGCGGTGGTTCGGGTGCTAAGTATTCTGATTACCTTGAGCGTAGTTTCCAAATGTATGTACGATAAGTTTGACTCTCTTTGTCCCTCTCTCCCCTCCTTCTATTGACCCCTCCCTTTTTGATACCCAAGGAGTCATGCTGTTGTTAGTCCGCTAGGGACTTTTCTCATGTATTAAGTATGTATGTATTCTGTGTTATTATTTAGTTAGCTAGTAAATAAACAATTAAGCCAATTTGTGTATTGCTGACTCATAAGTAAGGTTAGGGTTCTTGCAGGTTCAAGGATTATGTGACGTTCAGAATGAGACTGATGAGGTAATGATTAATAGGTGACTGTTATCGATATATAACATATATATATATACAGTATATCTCTTCTAAGAGTTTAATTTGGGAGATGGTAACTCGCTAAACAACTTCTTCCGTGTTGCCCCAAATTCCTAATGAGTTAATTGTTACTTGATTAATTTAATCGAGTAACAATTAAACATAGTTAATTGATTTGACAAATAACAGTCATCACATTAATGCAAGTCACGTCACGACAACAGGATAATGAGTTAGTACCCACTGGGCACAGACGTCAATTCAACATTCATTCCATGTTGGTTTTAATGTAATTTCATTGAAATGACGTGGTAACAATGTTGATTCAACCAGTCTATGCCCAGTGGGTAGGAACCTATGAAGTTCGCTAATGCTAACAGATAGAGAGCTAATAGGCTAGAACAAATTAAGCTCGCTAACACTAGCAGGCAGCACCACTCTTAGTAGTGAGTTAGTAGTAATGTAAATGTATGAAGCTCACTTGCATTAACAGAACACTTATTTGCCACAACACATTGAGCTAGCTAACGCTAGCAGCCAGGCAGCATCTTAGTAGTGAGTTAGTGGTCATGTAAATGTATGAAGCTTGCTAGCGCTAACAGAGAGAAAGCTAATTAGCTACAACACATTGTGCTCACTAACGCTAGCAGGCAGCTCTAGTGCATTAGTGGTAATGTAAATGCATGAAGCTTGCTAGCGCTAAGAGACAGAAAGCTAATTAGCTACAACACATTGAACTCACTAACGCTAGCAGGCAGCCAGGGTTGGGGAGTAAAGCATTACATGTAATCTGTTACATGTAACGTATTTTAAAAAATCTAACTGTAATCCATTACGTTACCAGCAAAAATATTGTAGTCATTTTACAGACACTTTAGGATAACTTTTAAATTCAGAAAGGATGTTTGTGCAACATTATTTGAAACCTTTCAGTTTTCTCAATGACATTCAAATCAGCATTAAAATAAGTTTACGTTTGTTCCGCCTGAACGAGTCTGAGCACAAATTAGAGACCACTATGACACACCAAATGTGTTTGATGGATCGCAGGAAAAGAGCAGGAATAGGATTTTGTTGGCTACAGTCTAAGCTATGTCTTCTAATGGTGTGTGCTGTCGGCATCCAAAGATGATCCAACTTGAATAAACGCTTGGAGGTAAGGACGACAGCAGTGGTGTGGCCTACGGGCGATACGGATATCACTTATTATTGATATCTAGGCTACATAGCGCATTGATGTGATTCACACAGCTGCATCTCTCCTTTAACAATTTGCGACTTACGGATTGTGGTTGTTCTGGATGGCTGTTCACAAATGTATATGTGTATTTTAACCAGTGGGGGGGGACATAATATTTTTATTTAGTTTTTGGGGTAGATCAGCTTAATTTTGCAGATAGATTCTATGGAGAGAACAGCGCCGGAGAAGATGGCTGCCGTTTTACAGCCCTCTAACCAATTGTACTATTATGTGTGTTTTTTCCGCGTTACTTGTAATTTATTTTGTACATAATGTTTCTGCCATCGTCTCTTATAACCAAAAAGAGCTTCTGGATATCAGGACAGCGATTACTCACCTCGTATTGGACGAAGATTTTTTCTTCAACGAGGCGGCCGCGAAGGATATCCTACAGACACCCGACAAGGCCCAAATCCCCGTCATTCGCATGAGGAAGAGACGGAGATATCGTGGACGTAGGTCGGGGTGCCTTGTAAGGATCCGACGGCGAGCGAGTAAACTGCCGCTCCCATCAATCCTATTAGCCAATCTTCAATCATTGGAGAACAAATTGGATGACCTAAGATTACGGTTATCCTACCAACAGGACATAAAAAACTGTAATATCTTATGTTTCACCGAGTCGTGGCTGAACGACGACATGGATAACATACAGCTAGCGGGGTATACGCTACATCGGCAGGATAGAACGGCTGACTCCGGTAAGACAAGGGGTGGCGGTCTGTGTATATTTGTAAACAACAGCTGGTGCACAAAATCAAATACTAAGGAAGTCTCGAGGTTTTGCTCGCCTGAGGTAGAGTATCTTATGATAAGCTGTAGACCACACTATTTACCAAGAGAGTTTTAATCTATATTTTTCATAGCTGTCTATTTACCACCACAAACCAATGCTGGCATTAAGATTGCACTGAATGAGCTGTATAAGGCCATAAATCAACAGGAAAACGCTCATCCAGATGCAGCGCTCCCTAGTGGCCGGGGACTTTAATGCAGGGAAACTTAAATCCGTTCTACCTAATTTCTACCAGCATGTTAAATGTGCAACCAGAGGAAAAAAAACTCTAGACCACCTTTACTCCACACACAGAGACGCATACAAAGCTCTCCCTCGCCCTCCATTTGGCAAATCTGACCATAACTCTATCCTCCTGATTCCTGCTTATAAGCAAAAACTAAAGCAGGAAGCACCAGTGACTCGGTTAATAAAAGTGGTCAGATGACACAGATGCTAAGCTACATGACTGTTTTGCTAGCACAGACTGGAACATGTTCGGGATTCTTCAGATAGCATTGAGGAGTACACCACATCAGTCACTGGCTTCATCAATAAGTGCATCGATGATGTCGTCCCCACAGTGACCGTACGTACATACCCCAACCAGAAGCCATGGATTACAGGAAACATCCGCACTGAGCTAAAGGGTAGAGCTGCCGCTTTCAAGGAGCGGGACTCTAACCCGGACGCTTATAAGAAATCCCGCTATGCCCTCCGACGAACCATCAAACAGGCAAAGAGTCAATACAGGACTAAGATTGAATCGTACTACACTGGCTCTGATGCTCGTCGGATGTGGCAGGGCTTGAAAACTATTACAGACTACAAAGGGAAGCACAGCCGCGAGCTGCCCAGTGACACAAGACTTCCAGACGAGCTAAACCACTTCTATGCTCGCTTGAGGCAAGCAACACTGAAGCATGCATGAGAGCACCAGCTGTTCCGGATGACTATGTGATCACGCTCTCCGTAGCCGATGTGAGTAAGACTTTTAAGCAGGTCAACATTCACAAGGCCGCAGGGCCAGACGGATTACCAGGACGTGTACTCCGAGCATGTGCTGACCAACTGGCAAGTGTCTTCACTGACATTTTCAACATGTTCCTGACTGAGTCTGTAATACCAACATGTTTCAAGCAGACCACCATAGTCCCCGTGCCCAAGGACTCTAAGATAACCTGCCTAAATGACTACCGACCCGTAGCACTGACGTCTGTAGCCATGAAGTGCTTTGAAAGGCTGGTCATGGCTCACATCAACAGCATTATCCCAGAAACCCAAGACCCACTCCAATTTGCATACCGCCCCAACAGATCCACAGATGATGCAATCTCTATTGCACTCCACACTGCCCTTTCCCACCTGGACAAGAGGAACACCTATGTGAGAATGCTAGTCATTGACTACAGCTCAGCATTCAACACCATAGTGCCCTCAAAGCTCATCACTAAGCTAAGGATCCTGGGACTAAACACCTCCCTCTGCAACTGGATCCTGGACTTCCTGACGGGCCGCCCCCAAGTGGTAAGGGTAGGTAACAACACATCTGCCACACTGATCCTCAACACGGGGGCCCCTCAGGGGTGCGTGCTCAGTCCCCTCCTGTACTCCCTGTTCACCCATGACTGCATGGCCAGGCACGACTCCAACACCATCATTAAGTTTGCCGACGACACAACAGTGGTAGGCCTGATCACCGACAACGATGAGACAGCCTATAGGGAGGAGGTCAGAGACCTGGCCGTGTGGTGCCAGGACAACAATTCTCCCTCAACGTGACCAAGACAAAGGAGATGATTGTGGACTACAGGAAAAAAAAGAGGACTGAGCACGCCCCCATTCTCATCGACGGGGCTGTAGTGAAACAGGTTGAGAGCTTCAAGATCCTTGGTGTCCACATCACCAACGAACTATCATGGTCCAAACACACCAAGACAGTCGTGAAGAGGGCACGACAAAGCCTATTCCCCCTCAGGAGACTGAAAAGATTTGGCATGGGTCCTCAGATCCTCAAAAAATTATACAGCTGCACCATCGAGAGCATCCTGACTGGTTGCATCACCGCCTGGTATGGCAACTGCTTGGCCTCCGACCGCAAGGCCCTACAGAGGGTAGTGCGTACAGCCCAGTACATCACTGGGGCCAAGCTTCCTGCCATCCAGGACCTCTATACCAGGCGGTGTCAGAGGAAAGCCCTCAAAATTGTCAAAGACTCCAGCCACCCTAGTCATAGACTGTTCTCTCTGCTACCGCACGGCAAGTGGTACCGGAGTGCCAAGTCTAGGTCCAAAAGACTTCTCAACAGCTTCTACCCCCAAGCCATAAGACTCCTGAACAGCTAATCATGGCTACCCGGACTATTTGCACTGCCCCCCACCCCCATCCTTTTACGCTGCTGCTACTCTGTTAATTATTTATGCATAGTCACTTTAACTCTGCCCACATGTACATATTACTTCAACTACCTCAACTAGCCGGTGCCCCCGCACATTGACTCTGCACCGGTATCCCCCTGTATATATAGCCTCCCTACTGTTATTTTATTTTACTTCTGCTCTTTTTTTCTCAACACTTTTTTTGTTGTTGTTTTATTTAAAAAAATAAATGCACTGTTGGTTAAGGGCTGTAAGTAAGCATTTCACTGTAATGTCTGCACCTGTTGTATTCGGCGCATGTGGCCAATACAATTTGATTTGATTTGATTTGAGATTGTGCCTTCCATCAATGTAACTGTCTGAATAATTTTCAATCCCCCATATATATTTTTGGAAATATATATTTAAAAAATATACATTTTCCTTTATTATTTTCCCCTAACCCTACCATCCCTCCCCTAATTGGAGTAAACTAATGGACAACAACATTTAGGCTTCTACTTCCAGCTTATACATACTATACATACATTTTACGGACACAGTATATTTTACAATAGTTATCTTTTGTTTATTTTTTGTCCCATCCTTTAGCTCCCCTCAACCCCTCCCATCTATCTCTAAACACCATGCAGTTTTGATTTCTATTTGCCATATATTTTTCAACTGCGCCGACGAAGATGGCAGCCTCGCGACTAGCTCTTAGGAAACTTTGCAGTATTTTGTTTTTTTATGTATAATTCTTTACATTATTAGCTCAGAAAGTGTTTTGTATCATTACATACAGCCGGGAAAAACTATTGGATATCAGAGCGGCGGTAACTCACCAACATTACGACCAGGAATACGATTTCCCGAAGCAGATCCTTTGTTTGCTATCCCCAGGGCAAGTGAACTGAGCAGTTGACCCAAAACAGTGCCGGCAGAGGAGAGGCACTCGGAGCGGCCTGCTGGTTCGACTTAGGAGGCGCACACACCACCCACCGCTTCCAAGTATACTACTCGCTAGTGTTCAGTCTTTGGATAACAAAGTCGACGAGCTCAGGGCAATGATTTCTTTCCAGAGAGACATCAGGGCCTGTAACATAGTTTGTTTAACGGAAACATGGCTCTCTGGGGATATTCTGTCAAAATCGGTCCAGCCAGATGGGTTCTAAGTTCATCGCGCAGACAGAAATAAATATCTCTCTGGGAAGCAGAAGGGCAGAGGTGTGTGTTTCATGATTAATGACTCATGGTGTAATTGTAGTAACATACAGGAACTCAAGTCCTTTTGTTCACCCAACCTAGAAATCCTCACAATCAATCTCCCAAGATAATTTTATTCGATTATAGTCACGGCCGTGTATATCCCCCCTCAAGTCGATACCACGACGGCCCTCAAAGAACTTCACTGGACATATCCTGAGGCTACAGGATATTTATTGTAGCCCGGGATTTTAACAAAGCAAATTTGAGGACTGGTTGACGAATTTCTATCAACATATCGACTGTTGTACTCGGGCTGCTAAAATCATCAACCATTGCTATTCGAACTTCCGGGATGGTTATAAGGCCCTTCCCTGCCCTCCTTTCGGCATATCTGACCACGACTCCATTTTGCTTCTCCTATAGGCAGAAACTCAAACAGAAAGTACCCGTGCTAAGTACTATTAAACGCTGGTCTGACCAATAGGAATCCACGGTTCAAGATTGTTTTGATCATGCGGACTGGGATATGTTCCGGGTAGCTTGCGAAACAAATTTTTATGAATACGGTCACTGAGTTTGTCAGGAAGTGAATAGGAGATGTTGTGCCCACTGTGACTATTAAAACCTACCCTAACCAGAAACCGTGGATAGATGGCAGCATTCGCGCGAAACTGAAAGCGCGAACCACCGCATTTAACCATGGCAAGGTGACTGGGAATATGGCAGAATACAAACAGTGTAGCTACTTACTCCGCAAGGCAATTAAATTGGCAAAACATCAATATAGAGACAAAGTGGAGTCGCAATTCAACGGCTCAGACACGAGATGTACAGTGGGGAAGAAAAGTATTTAGTCAGCCACCAATTGTGCATGTTCTCCCACTTAAAAAGATGAGAGAGGCCTGTACTTTTCATCACAGGTACACGTCAACCATGACAGACAAATTGAGGAAAAAAAATCCAGAAAATCACATTGTAGGATTTTTTATGAATTTATTTGCAAATTATGGTGGAAAATAAGTATTTGGTCACCTACAAACAAGCAAGATTTCTGGCTCTCACAGACCTGTAACGACTTCTTTAAGAGGCTCCTCTGTCCTCCACTCGTTACCTGTATTAATGGCACCTGTTTGAACTTGTTATCAGTATAAAAGACACCTGTCCACAACCTCAAACAGTCACTCTCCAAACTCCACTATGGCCAAGACCAAAGAGCTGTCAAAGGACACCAGAAACAAAATTGTAGACCTGCACCAGGCTGGGAAGACTGAATCTGCAATAGGTAAGCAGCTTGGTTTGAAGAAATCAACTGTGGGAGCAATTATTAGGAAATGGAAGACATACAAGACCACTGATAATCTCCCTCAATCTGGGGCTCCACGCAAGATCTCACCCCGTGGGGTCAAAATGATCACAAGAACGGTGAGCAAAAATCCCAGAACCACACGGGGGGACCTAGTGAATGACCTGCAGAGAGCTGAGACCAAAGTAACAAAGCCTACCATCAGTAACACACTACGCCGCCAGGGACTCAAATCCTGCAGTGCAAGACGTGTCCCCCTGCTTAAGCCAGTACATGTCCAGGCCCGTCTGAAGTTTGCTAGAGTGCATTTGATTGATCCAGAAGAGGATTGGGAGAATTTCATATGGTCAGATGAAACCAAAATATAACTTTTTGGTAAAAACTAAACTCGTCGTGTTTGGAGGACAAAGAATGCTGAGTTGCATCCAAAGAACACCATACCTACTGTGAAGCATGGGGGTGGAAACATCATGCTTTGGGGCTGTTTTTCTGCAAAGGGACCAGGACGACTGATCCATGTAAAGGAAAGAATGAATGGGGCCATATATCGTGAGATTTTGAGTGAAAACCTCCTTTCATCAGCAAGGGCATTGAAGATGAAACGTGGCTGGGTCTTTCAGCATGACAATGATCCCAAACACACCGCCCGGGCAACGAAGGAGTGGCTTCGTAAGAAGCATTTCAAGGTCCTGGAGTGGCCTAGCCAGTCTCCAGATCTCAACCCCATAGAAAATCTTTGGAGGGAGTTGAAAGTCTGTGTTGCCCAGCGACAGCCCCAAAACATCACTGCTCTAGAGGAGATCTGCATGGAGGAATGGGCCAAAATACCAGCAACAGTGTGTGAAAACCTTGTGAAGACTTACAGAAAACGTTTGACCTGTGTCATTGCCAACAAAGGGTATATTACAAAGTATTGAGAAACTTTTGTTATTGACCAAATACTTATTTTCCACCATAATTTGCAAATAAATTCATAAAAAATCCTACAATGTGATTTTCTGGAATTCTTTTTCTCATTTTGTCTGTCATAGTTGACGTATACCTATGATGAAAATTACAGGCCTCTCTCATCTTTTTAAGTGGGAGAACTTGCACAATTGGTGGCTGACTAAATACTTTTTTTCCCCACTGTACATACTATATACATTTTATGGACACAGTCAATTTTACAATCATTCTATTTTGTTTGTTTTTACTCCTGAACTTCCTCTACCCTCAACCTCGCCGATCATTTTCATGATGTCCATCCGGTTTGCTTCTATATGCCATATCTTTCTAACTGTGCTCTTTCACAAAAGCTCTCAACCTATAACCTATATACTTATTATGCATATTATGGACACAGTATGTGTCACGCCCTGACTCTGAGGACTTGTATTTGTTGAGTCAGGGTGTGTATTTTCTGTGTTGTGTTTGCTATGTTGTTTTCTATGTGTTAGATCTAGAATGTGTAGATCTATGTTGGCTGGGGTGGTTCCCAATCAGAGGCAGCTGTAGATCGTTGTCTCTGATTGGGGACCATACTTAGGCAGCCTTTTGGCACCTGTTAGTTGTGGGATCTTGTTCCGTGTAAGGTATGTTGTGTGTATGCTACCTTGGACTTCACGTTTCGTTTGTTGTTTTGTCGTGGTGTTTATTCGTTAAATAAACATGTATGCTTATCACGCTGCGCCTTGGTCCTTCTCGTTCGTAAACGATCGTGACAGTATGCTTACATTATTAGTTATCTTGTTGTTATTGGTTGTTGTTATTAGTCCCATCCTTCAACTCCATTCAACACCACCCATCTATCTCTTAACACCATCCATATTGGATTTCTATTTGCCATATATTTTTCAACTGTGATGTTTTACAAAATTTCTGAACCTTTCTATTCTCATTGTTTCTACAGATTGTAAATTGAAAATAAACATTTTTGCTAAAAGTATTATTATATTATTGATCGATTGACTATGACTTTTCAGATCACCCAGGACTTCATGTCTTAAAGTAATGATGGACTGTCATTTCTCTGCCTATTTGAGCTGTTCTTGTAATAATATGGAATTGGTCTTTAACCAAATAGGGCTATCTTCTGTATACCACCCCTACCTTGTCGCAATACAACTGATTGGCTCAAACGCATTAAGAAGGAAAGAAATTCCACAAATTAACTTTTCACAAGGCACACCTGTTAATTGAAATGCATTCTAGGTGACTACCTCATGAAGCTGGTTGAGAGACAGCCAAGAATGTGCAAAGCTGTCATCAAGGCAAACGGTGGCTACTTTGAAGAATCTCAAATATAAAATACATTTGGATTTGTTTAACACTTTTTTGGTTACTACATGATTCCATATGTGTTATTTCATTGTTTTGATGTCCTCACTATTATTCTACAATGTAGAAAATAGTGAAAATAAAGAAAAACCCTGGAATGAGTAGGTGTGTCCAACCTTTGACTGGTACTGTATGTGATATTGGGATTACTCCGAATATCACACATGGACATTTCCTATGGCTGGATATGTACTCATTTGATATCCAGATATATGTGACATCCTATTTTCTGTCTTCATGTTGACAAAATACACACCGTATACATAGCATATCTGTGTTCTCTCAGCACATTCAAGATAGGAAGCTACATTGAGTCCAGATATGCATATCTTGGCTGGGGTCCATATCCAGATTTTGATATGCTGAAAATAAGGACGATTTCTGATGCATTTCCGAGTTTTTAGTACATGCTCAATAATTTGACAAAATATGAAATCCATATTTTTCTTTCATGCACATATTTGGATTACCTCCGGATATTATACAGTGCCTTCAGAAAGTATTCATACCCCTTGACTTATTCCACATTTTGTTGTTTTACAGCCTGAATTCAAAATAGTTTATATATCTTTTTTCCCCTCACCCATCTACACACAATACCCCATAATGACAAAGTGAAAACATGTTTTTAATTATTGTTCCTAATTTATTGAAAATGAAATACATAAATATCTTATTTACATAAATATTCACACCCAGGAGTCAATACATGTTGGAATCACCTTTGGCAGCGATTACAGCTGTCAGTCTTTCTGGGTAAGTCTCTAAGAGCTTTGCACCCGGATTGTACAATATTTAAAAATATCTTCAAGCTCTGTCAAGTTGGTTGTTGATCATTACTAGACAGCCATTTTAAACTCTTGCCATAGATTTTCAAGCCGATTTAAGTCAAAACTGTAACTAGGCCACTCAGGAACATTCAATGTTGTCTTGGTTATCAACTCCAGTGTATATTTGGCCTTGTGTTTTAGGTTATTGTCCTGCTGAAATGTGAATTTGTCTCCCAGTGTCTGTAGGAAAGCAGACTGAACCAGGTTTTCCTCTAGGATTTTACATGTGCTTAGCTCTGTTCCGTTTATTTTTATCCTAAAAAAAGTCTGTAGTCCTTGCCGATGACAAGCATACCCATAACATGATGCAGCCACCACCATGCTTGAAGATACAAAGAGTGGTACTTAGATTTGCCCCAAACATAATGTTTTGTATTCAGGACATGAAGTAAATTTCGTTGCCACAATTTTTGTAGTTTTACTTTAGTGCCTTATTGCAATCAGGATGCATGATTTTGAATATTTTTAATTCTGTACAGGCTTCCTTCACTCTGTCATTTAGGTTAGTATTGTGGAGTCCATGCAACTTATTATGTGATTTGTTAAGCACATTTTTACTCCTGAACTTATTTAGGATTGCCATAACAAAGGGGTTGAAGTCTTATTGAATCAAGACATTTAAGCTTTTCATTTTTTATTAATTTGTAAAAAAACAAAAAAACAAAAACATAATTCCACTTTGACGTAATGTAGTATTGTGTGTAGTCCAGTGGCAGAACATCTCAATGTAATTATTTTTAAATTCAGGCTGTAACATAACAAAATGTGGAAAAAGTCAAGGGGTGTGAATACTTTTTGAAGTCACTGTAGGTATAATGCCAGGAGCCACTTAAATAAGGACAATTTCTGATGCTTATTTGAGTTTTGAGGACATGCTCAATAATTTGACAAATATTAAATCCATTTAATTCTTTCAGACACTATAATTTTTGTATTACCTCTAGATAAAAGCACACGCAAACTGCAAGCTAAAACCACTGTAACAGGTAGCATACCAACAAGAATCACGTATTTTCTGCTGTGGAGTTCCAACTGTCATTTTTGAATTTGGGCTCCACAAATGAGTGTGTAAACGATGTGGTTGAACTGACATCTGGAGAAACAAAGAAGTGAGAAGCTGTTCAGAAAATACCTCAAAGAAGTTGACGGTAGACTGAGTAGCTAATTTGAGATATGTTCTTAGTAACTTGAATCAAGAATGCTCGCTAATTTGGCCAGTAGCCAGTAGGGCTAGCTAGCTAGGCTTGATAGGGGGGTAAAAGCAAAGTGGTAGTCTAGCTAGCTAACAAATAACGAAATTGCCCCCACATTTTTTGGGGGGCTAGCAAGCTAGTTCCAGTTAGTTCTCGTCATGAATGAAGCAGGTAGAGTAGCTACCTTGTGGTATGGTTATGTGAAATGACAATATTTTCTTGCAACATCGACACAATTTTGACCCTTACTGAAAAAACAGGCTTCTGACAAAAAGTTTTGGCAAAACTTTGGCCAATTTGCCACAAATTTGTGGTAAGTTCATATTTTCACATGCAAATTAGTTTTGTGGCAAATTGTTGCGGTAAATTTGCAGCAACTTGTGAACTTCTGGCAAACAGTTCTGGGAAACTTGTGGCAAACATTCTGTTTGCTGCAAACTCAGTATGAATATGCAAATTCGTTCTGATTTTTGGTTACTGTGTGTTAAACATTGAAACGTATCTACATAAACTGAATCACATAACTTTAAATGAACTTACTTCACAGAGAATAAAACTAAACATACTACATGTAGTAAATATACTAAACAACATGTATTCAATGTCTTTAACAGATATAAATTAATTCAATACAACTTGAAATCATCAGCATGGTAATTAAGAAAATAGCAAAGACTGGGATGTTGACCTTAGGATGTTTAAAGGGACAACTACATAATTATTTACACAAGCCAAGTGATAACTGAGCAATAGATTAACCAATGGATTTTTAAAAGATCATTAACAATTTTTTTAATAATTAAAGCAACTGAAACTAAATCAAACCCAGTGCAGAACTATTGCCTTTTTGAGTGAACTTTGGAGATGGCGGCCCTGTGGAAGTCCTTCGTCCAAAGCTTGTTGAATGCATGCACTGAAACAATCCAGAAAACGAAACTAAATTAGGATACTGAAAACAATTTCTATTTTGGAATCTTAAAAGGTAGAAATTGAGTTATGTCTAATATGGCAATTCATATTATTTTTCCAAAACGGATTAGTGTTACTCTAAAAATGATGGGTTGAAAATAACCCAATTTGGGTAATTTCGGCAACCCAGCGCCTTGGGATGAGCGCTTGACCCAACTGCTGGGTAAATTAAAAATATGTTGCTGGGTTATTATCAGTGTAATCCTAATTACAATTTTGTATATTATAGCCTTCCCTACCATCCCACCCCCTCCCTTTCCTACACACAATCAAGATTCAATGTTAAATGTCAAATAATTAATTTGTATTGCCTGCATTTCAGAACAGACATCATTCAGAGAATGTACAAGAATATATACATTTTTTAAATAGCACATTGAAACAAAGCCCTATTGTCTAAATATGTATTATTTCACAAGATAGGATTTCATTATTATAATTTTTCTATATTATTTCGTGAACCAAACCATCCAAACATCAGACTAAAGCCTCAGTTGAACTTGATGTGCACAATCAGATTAACATCTGAGAAAAACAAAACATGCATGCGTGTGACACTGTCTGTCTTAAGTGATATAAACACAGATCTGTTTATCAGACAGGCTATCTTAGGTGACAGCACACACACACCATACTGTTTGGTCATACAATAATGGTTAAAACATTGTTGTAAAGAACAAGTGAAAAATATTACATTTGAAGGTCACTCTACTAAGGACATCGACTAATGACTAGGGCTGTGGCGGTCACAACATTTTGTCAGCCGGTGATTGTCAAGCAAATAACTGTCGGTCTCACGGTAATTGACCGTTAACTAACATAAACACATTTAGCATCTCCTGGCTTCCACACATATCCTACAAGCCATTTTAAAAAGTCTAATAAATCCATGTAATATAGCCTACACCTTCACAATAAATCCATTATTTATTTTAGACAGGTCTAAATAAACATGATATGAAGAAAATGTAGTCTATTTCAGAAGAACAGAATAGCATACTCAGAGTTGTCCATATGTTAGGTCCTGATGTGTCTATGCCATATGGCTGTGGGCTACACTAGTTCATTTAGCAGACAAGATTTGCTTATAATTCCGTGGCATTATTTTATATTATTTTATAGTATGAAGAATACAATTGAACAAAAGTGAATAAAATATAAATATTACTGTCAAGATCGTCTAACAGAGTGGACCAATGCGCAGCGTTGAATGCAAACATATTTATTCTCACTGAAGGCAACACGAACAAAACAACGAACGATACGTGACAGTTCACGGTTACCATAAACAGACTCGAAACAAAAACCCACAAACACGAATGAAAACCCGACTGTTTAAATATGGCTCCCAATCAGAGACAACCAGCTGACACTCGTTGCCTCTGATTGGGAGTCACTCAGACCAACATAGAAATAAGTAACCTAGACCCACAACAAAAACATAGAAACTAACACCCTGGCTCAACATACGAGAGTCCCCCGAGCCAGGGCGTGACAGTACCCCCCCCTAAAGGCGCGGACTCCGACCGCGCCAACGAAACACAACAGGGGAGGGACCGGGTGGGCACTCCGCCTAGGCGGCGGATCCGGCTCCGGGCATGATCCCCACTCGCTCTCTAACCCCCCAAAGTACCCCTGGTCCGGTCTGGTCCTGCTGACCGGAGCTGGACTGCACACTGGTGGAGCGGATTGCTCTAGCTCCGGCGTAACGCATCTGACCGGCGCCGGACCAGGCACCAGTGGAACAGGCACGTGCCGTGCCGGACCGACGACGCACACCACTGGCTTGGTGTGGGGAACAGGCACGGGCCGTGCTGAACTGACGACGCACACCACTGGCTTGGTGTGGGGAGCAGGAGCGGGCCGGACAGGGCTGACGAAACGCACCACAGACTTGGTGCTGGGAGCAGGAATGGGCCGGACTGGGCTGGCGACGCGCACCACAGACCTGGTGCGGAGAGCAGGAACGGGCAGAGCCGGGCTGACGAGACGCACCACAGGCTTGGTGCGGGGAGCAGGAATGGGCCGGACTGGGCTGGCGACGCGCACCCCAGACCTGGTGCGGGGAGCAGGAACGGGCAGAGCCGGGCTGACGAGACGCACCACAGACTTGATGCGGGGAGCAGGAATGGGCCGGACTGGGCTGGCGACGCGCACCACAGACCTGGTGCGGGGAGCAGGAACGGGCAGAGCCGGGCTGACAAGACGCACCACAGACTTGATGCGGGGAGCAGGAATGGGCCGGACTGGGCTGGCGACGCGCACCACAGACCTGGTGCGGAGAGCAGGAACGGGCAGAGCCGGGCTGACGAGACGCACCACAGACTTGGTGCGGGGAGCAGGAACAGACCGGACCGTACTAGGGACACACACCACTGGCCCTACACCGGGATCTGGAACGGGCCGGACCGGACTGGTAACACACCCCAGTACCTCTCGCCGTGCCTCTACACCTTCCATCCCCTCTTCTACCAGTGGCCCCCGTAACCTGGCGGCCTCCTCTGCAACCCCGCTGGACCGCTCCCTAGCGGCCTCCTGCTGCCCCGACGTCGTGAGCCCCCCCCTAAAAATTTTCTGGGGGTCTCTCCTCCCCGTGGGCCAGGCCTCCATCGTTCTCGCCCACCTCTCGCTCCTCTGTCTCCAACCCTCGTCACTCAGCTCCTCAATGGGCTTGACCCAGTCGAAGCTGCCACGGAGATCTGCCAGCGATTTCCCTGGCGATGGCTCCTCGACTCGCTGCTTGGTCCAGTAGAGGTGGGTTTTTCTGTCAAGATCGTCTAACAGAGTGGACCAATGCGCAGCGTTGAATGCAAACATATTTATTCTCACTGAAGGCAACACGAACAAAACAACGAACGATACGTGACAGTTCACGGTTACCATAAACAGACTCGAAACAAAAACCCACAAACACGAATGAAAACCCGACTGTTTAAATATGGCTCCCAATCAGAGACAACCAGCTGACACTTGTTGCCTCTGATTGGGAGTCACTCAGATCAACATAGAAATAAGTAACCTAGACCCACAACAAAAACATAGAAACTAACACCCTGGCTCAACATACGAGAGTCCCCCGAGCCAGGGCGTGACAATTACTCCAAATGATTTGTGGGAGTGCGCATATGCGGCTATTCTGTGTTGAGCGGTTAACAAAGAAATAGGTACTCCTATATGCTTAATTTAGAGTTATTAATGCAACTTTAGTTGTTCTACAAACGTTGGGCTATGTGTTTTGATTTTTAATACATTGTAAGGCTGCATGATGAGACTCTAATGATGATTTGAAAAGTCGCATGATAGGCATGAGCTCTGTTTGTTTTTTGCGCAGGCTGTACACACTCCAATAGTCTCTCATTCACAATTTGACAAGCACTTGATAATGCCTCCAATTTCACGGCGGCATCCCCTTTGTGGCCGTAATGCACCCTAAACAAATCCATGCCTTTTGCGGCCCGGAGTGCTGGAGTGCTGCGTTGTGCCCTTCTCCCTGAGTTTGCTGCGCAATGCAAAGCGTCCCTCCGTCATGTGATTGGGTCTTTCTCACAGGCTACAAGTGAAGACAGACACATCGGGGATGCAACTGCGCACGTCCTTATCCAATTCCGAGGTGCATATTGAAGATATTGGAAGAACTGTCCACATGTGCTTCCTCCTGTCACTTCTCACATTCCATACTAATCCACTATTGTTCAGTGGAAAAAATACATTCTCGCAACAGTCTTACTGCGTGGCCTGTAGGAATTCCCATGTTGGGGCACAGTGGGAAAGTTGATATCAAACACATAATAGGACTTGAAGCACACATCCAGTGCCCCAAGCAGTGTACCTTGCTCCAATGCCGGTCCACTAATGACTGTAAACACCTGTGAGCAGTCCCAAAGAGCCAACACAAATGGGTAGGGTCTGGTCACCTCTGAATGGTGGAGGTACTCAACCATGTTGGTCCCAATCTGTTAGAGAAATCATTTGATTTTAGAATATGAGGCTGGGGCTCATAGGTTCATTTACACACAACCACTAACCACGTTCCCATCCAACCATTTCATGCGGATGAATTACCTGGTGCATGAAAAAAGTCACGACCGGGCTGATGGAAAAATGAAAAGCCTACAATTTTATAAATGCCTGCAGACAATTTGTTCGTTAGACATGGTGTGATCTTTTTGCGTCGTTAAAATGTATAATGCGAGAAATGGAGGTGGAAACTCCTTAATACGCAAATATTTATGTAATAACCATCATATCAAACTTGGAATAGCAATGATATGTTGTGTGGTCCTCCCACTATGACTCGGGAAAGCATGCAGTTTATAGGGCTACAGATTAAATAAATGATGAACTTCACAGGATAGTGAATGTGCAAGGTGATGAGCTTGATACGCCTTTCCAATAAATATTGAGGGTCTTATTCTGGTGACATGATGATTGATGCTTGGCTGCCGTTTGACAAATAAAAATAATATCACTCTTATCCATAATAATCTCATAATGTACAGCGTATTCGGAAAGTATTCAGACCCCTTGACTTTTTCCACATTTTGTTACGTTACAGACTTATTCTAAAATTCATTAAATAGTTTTTTCCCCTCATCAATCTACACACAATACCCCATGATGACAAATAAAAAAACAGGTTTTTAGAAATTTTTGCAAATGTAATTTCTTTTTAAAAACGGAAATATCACATTTAGTATTCAGACCCTTTACCTAGTACTTTGTTGAAGCACCTTTGGCAGCGATTATAGCCTCAATTCTTCTTAGGTATGACGCTATAAGCTTGGCACACCTGTATTTGGGGAGTTCCTCCCATTCCTCTCTGCAGATCCTCTCAAACTCTGTCAGGTTGGATGGGGAGCGTTGCTGCACAGCTATTTTCATGTCTCTCCAGAGATGTTCGATCAGGTTCAAGTCCGGGCTCTGGCTTGGCCACTCAAGGACATTCAAAGACTTGTCCCGAAGCCACTCATGCATTGTCTTTGCTGTGTGCTTAGGGTCGTTGTCCTGTTGGAAGGTGAACCTTCACCCCAGTCTGAGGTCCTGAGCGCTCTGCAGCTTGTTTTCATCAAGGATCTCTCTGTACTTTGCTCCATTCATCTTTCCCTTGATCCTGACTAGTCTCCCAGTCCCTGCTGAAAAACATTCCCACAACATGATGCTGCCACCACCTGCTTCACTCTAGGGATGGTGCCAGGTTTCCTCCAGACGTGACGCTTGGCATTCAGGCCAAAGAGTTCAATCTTGGTTTCATCAGACCAGAGAATCTTGCTTCTCATGGGAGTCCTTTAGGGTCATTTTGGCAAACTCCAAGCTGGCTGTCATGTGCCTTTTACTGAGGAGTGGCTTCCGTCTGGCAACTCTACCATTAAGGCCTGATTGGTGGAGTGCTGCAGAGATGGTTATCCCTCTGGAAGGTTCTCCCATCTCCATAGAGGAACTCTAGAGCTCTGTCAGAGTGCCCATCGGGTCCTTGGTCACCTCCCTGACCAAGGCCCTTCTCCTCCGATTGCTCAGTTTGGACGGGCGGTCAGCTCTAGGAAGAGTCTGCAGCATTGAAGTCCAAACTTCTTCCATTTAAGAATGATGGAGGCTACTGTGTTCTTGAGGACCTTCAATGCTGCAGACATTTTTTGGTACCCTTCCTCAGATCTGTTCCTCGACACAATCCTGTCTCGGAGCTCTACGGACAATTTCTTCGATCTCATGGCTTGGGTTTTGCTCTGACATGCACTGTCAGCTGTTGGACCTTATATAGACAGGTGTGTGCCTTTCCAAATAATTTCCAATCAATTGAATTGACCACAGGTAGACTCCAATTAAGTTGTAGAAACATCTCAAGGATGATAAATGGAAACAGGATGCACCTGAGCTCAATTTCGACTCTCATAGCAAATGGTCTGAATACTTATGTAAAATTGATATTTCAGTTTTAAAAAAGTAAAACATTTGCTAAAATTTCTGGAAAGCTTTTTTGCTTTGTCATTATGGGGCATTGTGTGTAGATTGATGAGGGAAAAAAACAATTTAATCAATTTTAGAATAAGGCTGTAACGTAACAAAATGTGGAAAAAGTCAACGGGTTTGAATACTTTCTGAATGCACCGTAGATAGCCTACCCCCACTGTATGTGCGAGCTGTTCCAAGACCAGAGTGGGCACATTTGCTATATAACGCAACAGTTTGTGACAAAACCATCAGTAGAGTTGAAAATGCAATGGAAACCCATTTCACCTCTTAAGGATCGGACCCTTTTTTTCAATTTTCGCCTAAAATAACATACCGAAATCTAACTGCCTGTAGCCCAGGACCTGAAGAAAGGATATGAATATTATTGATACCATTTAAAAGGATACACTTTGAAGTTTGTGGAAATGTGAAATTAATGGAGAATATAACACATTAGATCTTGAAAAAGATAATACAAACAAAACACGCGTTTTCAAATTTGAAATGCAAGAGAAAGGCCACAATATAATATTGCAATTTAGGCGCAATTTAGATTGTGTGTGCAAAGTTTCAGATTGAGCCAGTGAAGCATTGCAATACTGGACTATTTTGTATCAAGTCTACCCAAATGTGCCGAATTTGTCAATTGATACATTTTCAAGTACATAACTATAGAGAACATACAAAAATGATATGGTAATACAAAATGTAAGCTTACACACTCCCAGGAATGTCATACATGATGGATCATTAGCTTATACACTAACTTTCACACATCTAGATGGCCGGGCGGGGTGGGTGTGGAGCCAGAGACAGCAGGGTTTCAAACTGTAGAACCCAGTTCCTACATTTGAATATAAACATTGATTTTATCGAACAAAACTATGCTACATTTTATCTCTGGGACCCTTATGATGACAAATCAGAGCAAGATTACTGAATGTAAGTACATTATTTACCTTCAGAGGTGAATGTATCAAACCAGTTGCCGTGATAAGTTTTGTTGTTGTTGTGCACTCTCCTCAAACAATAGCATGGTCTTTTGTCACTGAAATAGCTACTGTAAATTGGACAGTGCCGTTCGATTAACATGAATTTAAGCTTTCTGCCCATATAAGACATGTCTATGTCCTGGAAAGTTTGCTGTTACTTACAACAGTCATGCTAATCACATTAGCGCACGTTAGCTCAACCGTCCCATATACGGGACACCGATCCATTAGAGGTTAACTTGCATTTATTTATTTGGTACATGGGAATATAACAGCAAAAGTGATATTTTTATGTGCACTACGTCATCAAACACTGCCTTTTATCCGCAAAAAGTCAGTTTGCTGGAAACATCTCCGGTGAGAAAATGTTTTATGCAGATTTTTGAATATTCGCATGAAAATCTGTCAAATTGGATGGTAACCTTCCTAATGTCTTTGAGTGTGCAGTTATCCATAATAGATTATGGAATGCTGTTCCTTTCATGCAAGGTTGACAAAATGCCATCATCTAATTTCCCCATCAATCTCCTTATGCCTTTCCACTATTTAAACTTACAGGCTGCAAGTCAATGAAGGACTTTCTGGTCTCATTGAAGCTGGGTCGAAATGTCTTCCTCGCTATCTTGTAGACTGGTGTCGGGAGCAGAGGCGATTTTAGCATATACATCTTGGTGGGGCAAACTCTTTTTTTTGTTGTTGATGCATGCCAACAAAGCCACTACACTACACGACACAACATTAAACAATACATTAATTGCACTATAATGGTGACAAACGGTGCACACAAACTGTTAGGGTCTACATAAAGCTGTCCCAACAGCAGAGCTTTCTTTTCAGCACCATGGAGTGAATACCACCGCTACACCTGGCTATCAGCGGAGCCTCATCTGGCAGCAAAACAGTTATTTCAGCCTAATTTATTGCCTTTTTAAAAAACATAGCTGATATGGCTGACTTGCTTAAACAAATGTGGTTTCTACTGACAATTGTGATGTACAAACTATGGCATAAGGGAACGATGAGCGGATAAGAGGCAATCCGTAATTTTGATTAAGACATTAATGAGCGAGTTAAGATGGACGTAGTCAATATAATTATTTGTTCAGCACCTTTGAAATGTACAGTGACAGAATTCAGAACATGGGCCGTTCTTACAGTATTCTCTATGTACACCAAGTCAGAACCGTAGGATAAATAAAAGGGGCATATAAGCAGACAATGAAAGCTCTTACAATATTCAATGATTACATTTCTCTAAAACAGGTTATAGGCTACATGTGCACCACCAACTCAGAACAGAAGGCTAAGTTATGAGGGGGAAAGGGACCAAATTATTAGGGCTAGGCACATGGGCTACTAACAGCTTACAACAAAACATACACTTAGTATTACTTTCTTCACTACAGTATACTTATCTCCCTGGCATATTACATCATTTATGCAGCAGCATACAATACATTTTTGGAGTCACCTTGTGCTGTGCTCACTTGAACAGGAAGGTGGCACGTTGGTCCTTCTTGTGGGCAGATTTTGTCATCAAACTTTGTCATCAAAGTCTGGCATTCTCTGGATTTATGGTGCTTTCAAGACAACTGGGAAAAAACAAGGTTGATTCATGACGTCAGTGATCTTCAGGTCGGAGCTCTAGAAAGAGGCCAGAGTATCCGAGTTGGAATTCCGAGTTGGATGACCGTTCAAAATGTATTTTCCCAGTCAGAGCTCTTTTTTTCAGAGTTCCCAGTTGTCGTGAACTCACTGAAGTCTGAGATTTCCCAGTTACGAGTTTCCAGTTGATTTGAACGCGGTAGAATTCATGCTGGATTGACTGCATGGCCAATGTATTCAACCTTTTCTGGCCCACGTTGTTGTATGTGAATGTTTATCCTTTTAAGCTTGGAAAATAGACTCTTAAACCCAGACTTGGACCACACACCCTCACCACTGAAAAGCAGGCTAGTGATTGCTTTGCAACACTTGCTGTTAGCCACTGATTCCTTCCAACCACTCATTGTTGAATTTGCGATTTTCAACTTGTTGTGTAGTGTTTATGTCCAATGGCCAATGAGCACTGATACGTTTTATCTATAATTTCTCTTCATATGACAAGGATTGAAAAGGATTTGCCAGTAGATTGTCGACTTGATTCAGGATGATGACTGCTTGTCTTGCTTGTTAGCTAAGATTTTGAAAGTATGATGTTGACATGATCAGTCCAATCAAAGCTACGGTAGATATAATGTGATTTGACGTCATTTTATCTGTGGCCTAGAGCCTTCTTGGATGGGCACTTCTAATGTAAATCTATGGCAGCACCCAAGGGGCTTGAACTTTGTAGCTCTCCCTGAAGATCTTGCGGTGATGTAGTGTCCCCATGAGTGACAGAACACTGAGACAATCACGGCGCAACTAGAGAACATTACCAACCCCTATGCTCTGTATTTTCCGCTGGCTGCCCCACAACCACCACAGAAAGCACTGAGCTTGGCTGAAACACCTGCATTTTGTAGCTGCCTTACTCAAGAAAGCAAAAAAGAGATCATGTTTGTATGCGGCTTTATTAACTCTAATATTGTTTTTTACAATGTTTGCAAACTGATATGCGACACATATTAATGCCAAAATAACATGCAAAACAGGCAACAAAAAAACAGGTGGGGCTCAAAACAGGTGGGGCTCTGCTCCACTTGCCCTGAATGACGGGTCGCCACTGGTTAGGAGGACCACTGGCAGAAGTCTTAAAGCGATATCACCTTGTGTATCTGGAAAGAAGAAAGTTTAGTGAATAACTTGAAAAATAAATGAGCATCTGCATTTTGAAGAGAAGATCTTGGGCCTGCTATTTTCTGGGCTGGCTAAGCAAAGTTTTCTGTCCTTGAAGACCTCAATCCAGTTATCAGTGAGTTTCCCCGAGCAGTCCGGGTTTAAAATGTAGAAGTCCTGAGCAATCTGTAGTAAAGCAGACAATTACTTTTTTTGTAATATTTTATTTTACCTTCTGTTTTGACCAACAAAAACATACATTGACTAAAAAAATTGACAACTTAACATTAACATTTACATCCACAAATATTAATGACATCACACATGCTCAGATCAAATCAAATCAAATCAAATTGTATTGGCCACATGCGCCGAATACAACAGGTGCAGACATTACAGTGAAATGCTTACTTACAGCCCTTAACCAACAGTGCATTTATTTTTAACAAAAAAAGTAAAAATAAAACAATAACAAAAAAAGTGTTGAGAAAAAAAGAGCTGAAGTAAAATAAAATAACAGTAGGGAGGCTATATATACAGGGGGGTACTGGTGCAGAGTCAATGTGCGGGGGCACCGGCTAGTTGAGGTAGTTGAAGTAATATGTACATGTGGGTAGAGTTAAAGTGACTATGCATAAATAATTAACAGAGTAGCAGCAGCGTAAAAGGATGGGGTGGGGGGGGCAGTGCAAATAGTCCGGGTAGCCATGATTAGCTGTTCAGGAGTCTTATGGCTTGGGGGTAGAAGCTGTTGAGAAGTCTTTTGGACATAGACTTGGCACTCCGGTACCGCTTGCCGTGCGTTCCCACTGTATTCACACCCAATGCTGTTTCTAATGCTTGTGAGACTCTGCCCCATATGACTTCAAATTGTGTTTTGTTGTAGCCATTGCAGTTAATCACTAGTCTGGCTAACACCTAACTCTTGAAATCCTCATGACTTCAGAGTCTGGAATGGCTCTTTGATGTTGTTGTCACAATGCGTTGATAATGAAGGGGGCTGTGTTCTCACTCAAACACCCACAGTCACACACAGCCCTTGAGCTTCGCCCACTTCTATTTCAATGGTTGGATTTTCTAATCCAAACTATGAGAGGTCTCAACATTTGAGAGAACCAATCAAACCCCGTCGCACAATTTATTAGTGAATATTGCATTACCCCTAGAGTCGGTTGACGCACCGGTGTGTCAATCTAAGTAACATAATAAAAATTATCCATCAAAATCTGTTAGTTTAAGCTAGAGATATCTGTTTTTTTGCATTGGATGCGTCTCAATCCACCTCATCTGCCGATGTCGCACTTCCGCATCTGCGGTGAGAGTTGGCAGAGCTAGAGTGGTGTTTGTCAGACCATGAGACATCCCGAAATTCGGTCTTCTCACGAAAATGTCTGTAGTGTCCGAACAAGATGGTGTTCTCCGTTTTGCACTACGACCCCCACAAGTGTCACGGCGTCTCGGCTGAAGGTAACCGGTACCGGTAAAAAAAAATTAATGGGGGCATCCCGAGTGGCGCAGCGGTCTAAGTCACTGGATCGCAGTGCTTGAGGCGTCACTACAGACCAGTGTTTCGATCCCAGGATGTGTCACAATTGGCTGTGACCGGGAGTCCTGTAGGGCGGCGCACAATTGGCCCAGTGTCGTCCGGGTTAGGGGAGGGTTTGGCCGGGGGACTTTACTAGGCTCATCGCGCTCTAGGGAGTCCTTGTGGCAGTCCGGGCGCCTGCAGGCTGACTTCAGTTGTCAGTTGTACAGTGTTTCCTCTGACACATTGGTGTGGCTGGCTTCCGGGTTAAGCGGGCGGGTGTTAAGAAGCGCTGTTTGGCAGGTCATGTTTCGGAGGACGCATGACTCGACCTTCACCTCTCCCAAGCCCGTTGGGGAGATGCAGCGATGAAAATATCGTAATTGGATTGCAATTGGATATCACGAAATTGGAGAGTGCATTCGTAAAGTATTCAGACCCCATTTTGTTACGTTACAGCCTTATTCTAAAATTGATTAAATTGTTTTTTTTTCCTCATCAATTTACACACAATACCTGATAAGGACAAAGAAAAAACTGTTTTTTAGAAATGTTTGCTAATTTATATACAGTGGGGAGAACAAGTATTTGATACACTGCCGATTTTGCAGGTTTTCCTACTTACAAAGCATGTAGAGGGCTGTAATTTTTATCATAGGTACACTTCAACTGTGAGAGACGGAATCTAAAACAAAAATCCAGAAAGTCACATTGTATGATTTTTAAGTAATTAATTTGCATTTTATTGCATGACATAAGTATTTGATCACCTACCAACCAGTAAAAATTCAGTCTCTCACAGACCTGTTAGTTTTTCTTTAAGAAGCCCTCCTGTTCTCCACTCATTACCTGTATTAACTGCACCTGTTTGAACTCATTACCTGTATAAAAGACACCTGTCCACACACTCAATCAAACAGACTCCAACCGCTCCACAATGGCCAAGACCAGAGAGCTGTGTAAGGACATCAGGGATAAAATTGTAGACCTGCACAAGGCTGTGATGGGCTACAGGACAATAGGCAAGCAGCTTGGTGAGAAGGCAACAACTGTTGGCGCAATTATTAGAAAATGGAAGAAGTTCAAGATGACGGTCAATCACCCTCGGTCTGGGGCTCCATGCAAGATCTCACCTCGTGGGGCATCAATGACCATGAGGAAGGTGAGGGATCAGCCCAGAACTACACGGCAGGACCTGGTCAATGACCTGAAGAGAGCTGGGACCACAGTCTCAAAGAAAACCATTAGTAACACATTATGCCATCATGGATTAAAATCCTGCAGCGCACGCAAGGTCCCCCTGCTCAAGCCAGCGCATGTCCAGGCCCATCTGAAGTTTGCCAATGACCATCTGGATGATCCAGAGGAGGAATGGGAGAAGGTCATGTGGTCTGATGAGACAAAAATATAGCTTTTTGGTCTAAACTCCACTCGCCGTGTTTGGAGGAAGAAGAAGGATGAGTACAACCCCAAGAACACCATCCCAACCGTGAAGCATGGAGGTGGAAACATCATTCTTTGGGGATGCTTTTCTGCAAAGGGGACAGGACGACTGCACCGTATTGAGGGGAGGATGGATGGGGCCATGTATCGCGAGATCTTGGCCAACAACCTCCTTCCCTCAGTAAGAGCATTGAAGATGGGTCGTGGCTGGGTCTTCCAGCATGACAATGACCCGAAACACACAGTCAGGGCAACTAAGGAGTGGCTCTGTAAGAAGCATCTCAAGGTCCTGGAGTGGCCTAGCCAGTCTCCAGACCTGAACCCAATAGAACATCTTTGGAGGGAGCTGAAAGTCCTTATTGCACAGCGACAGCCTCGAAACCTGAAAGATCTGGAGAAGGTCTGTATGGAGGAGTGGGCCAAAATCCCTGCTGCAGTGTGTGCAAACCTGGTCAAGACCTACAGGAAACGTATGATCTCTGTAATTGCAAACAAAGGTTTCTGTACCAAATATTAAGTTCTGCTTTTCTGATGTATCAAATACTTATGTCATGCAATAAAATGCAAATTAATTACTTAAAAATCATACAATGTGATTTTCTGGATTTTTGTTTTAGATTACGTCTCTCACAGTTGAAGTGTACCTATGATAAAAATTACAGACCTCTAAATGCTTTGTAAGTAGGAAAACCTGCAAAATCGGCAGTGTATCAAATACTTTTTCTCCCCACTGTATATATACATATATTTTTTTAAATATCACATTTACATAAGTATTCAGACCCTTTACTAAGTACTTTGTTGAAGAACCTTTGGCAGCGATTACAGCTTTGAGTATTCTTGGGTATAACGCTACAAGCTTGGCACACATGTATTTGGGGAGTTGTGGGACCTTTTATAGACAGGTGTGTGCCTTTCCAGATCATGTCCAATCAATTGAATTTACCACAGGTGGACTCCAATCAAGTTGTAGAAACGTCTCAAGGATGATCAATGGAAACAGGATGCACATGAGCTCAATTTCGAGTCTCATGGCAAAGGGTCTGAATACTAATGCAAATAAGGTATTTCTGTTTTGAATAACCACCAAGGCTGTAACGTAACAAAATGTGGAAAAAGGGAAAGGGTCTGAACACTTTCCGAATGCACTGTATAGGCTATGTGCAGCACTTTCTTCAATTTATCGAATCAGTTATTGTTTTCTTGCTCAACACCTGTCAAACTCAGACATTTCTCTCAAAACACAGGGATGTCAATTCGCAAAGGCCTAGTATTATCAGAGGATTTTGGAGATTGCCCAAAAACTGTAGGTTATTCTGGCTGGAATTGTTACTCTCCTGCCATGTAAAAATTACTGACATGGCAGATTCGGACGGGACTAAATCTACAGATGTGGTGTTTTATGCTAGTGCACATAATTACGTTACCCGACCTCCCCCAGTAAAACTAATCCCGTCCGAACAGGGTTTAAGTAAGTAAATCTTGTGCATTTTCATATGTCGGGGTTGTAACAATGTGTGTGAATGAGTGAAGGAAGATAACAATGCACTCTGAGTGATAGCGCAGTAATGCGCACTTGAGGTATAGGCTTTACCGGCATTTAAATCGCACTTACGGGTTTTCCGATCGCGAGTAAATCCGTTTACGAGTATCATGTGTGATAAAACGGATACGATTATGAATACGAGTATGATGAGATCGGCACACCCCTAGAGTGTATCATTCAACGCTCGAACTTGCCTTCCTCCTGGGCAATTATGTGTAAAACACATCCTACTGACCTAGAAATGCCTCAGACATTATTAAAACATGCCCTGATTCCCCCAGGGTGAAATTCCCCTTTAAATACGGTGTACAGTTAATTAGAATTTTGTCGACAGACTAGAATACGTCGAGAGAACGGGTTCAGAAAATTGTGATTAATGAAAGAATGCCATCTTTGCAACTTCATCTCCTTTTCAGCACCAACTGGTAGATAAAAAAATACTCTGATCTTGTATATTATTAAGGCAAGTATGCATGAATGGAGAGCCTTTATGCACAAAATATATTGATGAATAAAAAATACAGTTGTTTGATTCATCCAGAAAGTGGTCATATTCAAGTTCAATCCACAAAATATTCAATTCCAGTCATCGTGAACCATGTGCCAGGCTCCAGGTTTAACCTGCTACAGTGGCTTGCGAAAGTATTCACCCCCCTTGGCATTTTTCCTATTTTGTTGCCTTACAACCTGGAATTAAAATGACTTTTTGGGGGGTTTGTATCATTTGATTTACACAACATGACTACCACTTTGAAGATGCAAAATAAATAAATGCTAACAAGAAATAAGACAAAAAAACAGAAAACTTGAGCGTGCATAACTATTCACCACCCCCCCCCAAAGTCAATACTTTGTAGAGCCACCTTTTGCAGCAATCACAGCTGCAAGTCTCTTGGGGTATGTCTCTATAAGCTTGGCACATCTAGCCACTGGGATTTTTGCCCATTCTTCAAGGCAAAACTGCTCCAGCTCCTTCAAGTTGGATGGGCTCCGCTGGTGTACAGCAATCTTTTAAGTCATACCACATATTCTCAATTGGATTGAGGTCTGGGCTTTGACTAGGCCATTCCAAGACATTTAAATGTTTCCCCTTAAACCACTTGTGTGTTGCTTTAGCAGTATGCTTAGGGTCATTGTCCTGTTGGAAGGTGAACCTCCGTCCTTATCTCAAATCTCTGGAAGACTGAAACAGGTTTCCCTCAAGAATTTCCCTGTATTTAGCGCCATCCATCATTCCTTCAATTCTGACCAGTTTCCCAGTCCATGCCGATGAAAAACATCCCCACAGCTTGATGCTACCACCAACATGCTTCACTGTGGGGATGGTGTTCTCGGGGTGATGAGAGGTGTTGGGTTTGCGCCAGACATAGCGTTTTCCTTGATGGCCAAAAAGCTCAATTTTAGTGTCATCTGACCAGAGTACCTTCTTCCATATGTTTGGGGAGTCTCCCACATGACCTTTGGCGAGCACCAAACGTGTTTGCTTATTTTTTTCTTTAAGTAATGGCTTTTTTCTGGCCACTCTTCCGTAAAGCCCAGCTCTGTGGAGTGTACGGCTTAAAGTGGTCCTATGGACAGATACTACAATCTCCGCTGTGGAGATTTGCAGCTCATTTAGGGTTATCTTTGGTCTCTTTGTTGCCTCTCTGATTACTGCCCTCCTTGCCTGGTTCATGACAGTTATAAATGAATGTGTGTATTACTGATAGTGGCTAATATTTAACATGATACAAATAGTAAAATAAAATGGAGAAAAAGCCTATGGCATAGGCTATAATTAAAACATTGTAAATCACATACATCAACTCTGCAGGTTCAGCCCTACAGAAGCCTATAACTTGGTGTCCAAATTTCATCCACGCAAATTATAAGGGCACACTATATACATTTGGAATAACGGCACAGCTATTTGAAGCCTATTTCACTGTTGAAAAGGGGCCGCAATACATGTCATGTTGATATGATTTTCAGTTTGCTTCCATATGGCTGGTTTCACATTCATCTCCATAAGGAAAAATTATTTAAAAAAAATGGCTATGTGTATTTACAATCCCCTTCTCCAAATGGATTACTCATTTACCTTTCTCTTATCAATAGCTCTTATCCATTTATCTATTTTAGTGCATGGAGAATAATGTTATTTCTATCTGAAAAAATTAAGTAGATGCTTTTTCCACTTGGAACTGGCAGGTTCGCGCAAGGTTATTCATGGTTTCCTCGGGCGTAAATGTAGTGGAATTATAAGGGAAAGTCAGAATACAGTTTATCTGTAGACACACCTCTGCCACACCTTCATTTCTTAGATCTCCACCTTGAACGAATAGCAGTTGAATAGCATGGTATTCTCATACTTAAGTTCAAACTCAGAATACGCATAGAAAGAAAAGTGCATAAAAAAGGAATTACGTTCCATTTACGCACACTCAACTCGGGTCTGAATCGGGCCCATGTGCACTCTGAGCAATAAACAATGAAGGGATAAGTAAATGTTTTGAAGGGCCAAAAGTATTGGTCCTCATACATTTTACATTTTTCATTCCAGGTTGTACAATATTCAAGGGTATATCCTATGATCTGCTCTGCCCTTGCACTCTTTATTTTACATTCAACAGGCGGAGCACAGGCATGGTTTGAATAATGCAGGAATATTGTTAGGCGGACCACTGATGATGTTGCCCACTGAATGTGTTCAGGCGGGCCTGAATGGATTTACACTGAGCTGAGATCAGAACACAATGTGAGCTCCTCACCTCTGGAGGGGGTCAGGCAAATCTGCCAACATTCTGAACACTATGTGCATTTACATCTGGCATTAACATGTGTTTCTTGTTATGCGAATACATACGGAGCCCTGCAGGTGACATTGACTAACATTTTATTTTTAAATGTGCTCATGATTTATAAAACATGCTCACAAATGACTAAAACGTCTGTATTAATTGTTATAAAGCGCGTTCGTGATTTATAAAACGAGGGAGGTGGACGTGAGCAGCGTTCCACATCTCCTCCGCACGCCGAAACCAGTCATCCACCGCAGGAGCTTCGGTCGGGCTCTGATGCCACAGTGCCAGAACCGGCTGATAACCGAAAACACATTGAAATGGCGATAGGTTAGTGGAAGAGTGGTGGAGAGAGTTCTCGGCATATTCGGCCCATGGCAAGATCACCGACCATTCCCCCGGCCGGTCCTGGCAGTAGGACCGCAGGAACCTACCCACATCCTGATTAACCCATTCCACCTGCCCATTAGACTCGGGGTGAAAACCAGAGGTCAGGCTGACCGAGAACCCCAGACGTTCGATGAATGCCTTCCAGACCCTGGATGTAAACTGGGGACCCCGATCAGACACTATATCCTCTGGTACCCCGTACGCCGGAAGACGTGAGTAAACAGGGCCTCCGCAGTCTGCAGGGCCGTGGGGAGACCGGGCAGAGGAAGGAGGCAGCAGGCTTTCGAAATGCGTTCCACAACGACCAGGATGGTGGTGTTACCTTGAGAGAGGGGAAGATCAGTAAGGAAGTCAATACACAAGTGGGACCATGGCCGTTGTGGAACTGGTAAGGGCTGTAACTTACCCGCTGGGAGGTGCCTAGGTGCCTTACTCTGTTGCACACTGAGCAGGAGGAGACATACAGTGGGGAAAAAAAGTATTTAGTCAGCCACCAATTGTGCAAGTTCTCCCACTTAAAAAGATGAGAGAGGCCTGTAATTGTCATCATAGGTACACGTCAACCATGACAGACAAAATGAGATTTTTTTCCCCAGAAAATCACATTGTAGGATTTTTAATGAATTTATTTGCAAATTATGGTGGAAAATAAGTATTTGGTCAATAACAAAAGTTTCTCAATACTTTGTTATATACCCTTTGTTGGCAATGACACAGGTCAAACGTTTTCTGTAAGTCTTCACAAGGTTTTCACACACTGTTGCTGGTATTTTGGCCCATTCCTCCATGCAGATCTCCTCTAGAGCAGTGATGTTTTGGGGCTGTCGCTTGGCAACACGGACTTTCAACTCCCTCCAAAGATTTTCTATGGGGTTGAGATCTGGAGACTGGCTAAGTCACTCCATGACCTTGAAATGCTTCTTACGAAGCCACTCCTTCATTGCCCGGGCGGTGTGTTTGGGATCATTGTCATGCTGAAAGACCCAGCCACGTTTCATCTTCAATGCCCTTGCTGATGGAAGGAGGTTTTCACTCAAAATCTCACGATACATGGCCCCATTCATTCTTTCCTTTACACGGATCAGTCGTCCTGGTCCCTTTGCAGAAAAACAGCCCCAAAGCATGATGTTTCCACCCCCATGCTTCACAGTAGGTATGGTGTTCTTTGGATGCAACTCAGCATTCTTTGTCCTCCAAATACGCCGAGTTGAGTTTTTACCAAAAAGTTCTATTTTGGTTTCATCTGACCATACGACATTCTCCCAATCCTCTTCTGGATCATCCAAATACACTCTAGAAAACTTCAGACGGGCCTGGACATGTACTGGCTTAAGCAGGGGGACACGTCTGGCACTGCAGGATTTGAGTCCCTGGCGGCGTAGTGTGTTAGTGATGGTAGGCTTTGTTACTTTGGTCCCAGCTCTCTGCAGGTCATTCACTAGGTCCCCCCGTGTGGTTCTGGGATTTTTGCTCACCGTTCTTGTGATCATTTTGACCCCACGGGGTGAGATCTTGCGTGGAGCCCCAGATCGAGGGAGATTATCAATGGTCTTGTATGTCTTCCATTTCCTAATAATTGCTCCCACAGTTGATTTCTTCAAACCAAGCTGCTTACCTATTGCAGATTCAGTCTTCCCAGCCTGGTGCAGGTCTACAATTTTGTTTCTGGTGTCCTTTGACAGCTCTTTGGTCTTGGCCATAGTGGAGTTTGGAGTGTGACTGTTTGAGGTTGTGGACAGGTGTCTTTTATACTGATAACAAGTTCAAACAGGTGCCATTAATACAGGTAACGAGTGGAGGACAGAGGAGCCTCTTAAAGAAGAAGTTACAGGTCTGTGAGAGACAGAAATCTTGCTTGTTTGTAGGTGACCAAATACTTATTTTCCACCATAATTTGCAAATAAATTCATAAAAAATCCTACAATGTGATTTTCTGGAATTTTTTCCTCAATTTGTCTGTCATAGTTGACGTGTACCTATGATGAAAATTACAGGCCTCTCTCATCTTTTTAAGTGGGAGAACTTGCACAATTGATGGCTGACTATATACTTTTTTCCCCCACTGTACACCCTCACATCCTTAGCCAAGGTAGGCCACCAGTACTTCCCATTCAGGCAGCACACTGTACGACCGATGCCTGGGTGACCAGAGGAGGGGGACGTGTGTGCCCAATAGATCAGACGGTCCCAGACAAGAGATGGCACGTACCACAGCCCAGCTGGACACTGAGGTGGAGATGGCTCGGTGCATAATGCACGCTCTATGTCCGCGTCCACCGCCCACACTACCAGCACCACAATGCAGGAGGCCGGGAGTATGGGAGTGTGGTCTATGGGCCTCTTCTCTGTGTCGTACAGCCGTGACAGTGCGTCTGCCTTCATGTTCTTAGTACCCGGTATGTAGGATAGTGTAAAATCAAACCGGGTGAAGAACAGGGCCCACCTGGCCTGGCGAGGGTTCAGCCTCCTCACTGCCCGGATTTACTCCATGTTACGGTGGTCAGTCCAGATGAGGAAAGGGTGTTTCGCCCCCTCGAGCCAGTGCCTCCACACAGTCACGGCTCTGACAACAGCCAATAGCTCCCGATCACCAATGTCGTAGTTGTGCTCCGCCGGGCTGAGATTCTTGGAGAAGAAGGCACAGGGGCGGAGCTTGGGTGGCATGCCCGAGCATTGAGATAGGACAGCGCCTATCCCTACCTCAGACGCATCCACCTCACTACGAACGGTAGTGATGGATCGGGATGGGCCAGTACCGGGGCTGAGGTGAACAGAGCCCTCAGGATACTGAAAGCCCTATTAGCCTCAGCAGACCAGCGGAGCCGGGACGGCCCACCCTTCAACAGAGAGGTGATGGGAGTTGCGATCTTGCCAAAGCCCCGGATAAACCTCTGACAGTAATTGGCAAATCCAATAAAGCGCTGCCCCTCCTTTACCGTGGTTGAAGTCTGCCAATCACGCATGGCTGAAATGCGGTCTCCCTCCTTCTCCACACCTGAGGTGGTAATGCGGTATCCGAGGAAGGAGACGGACTGCTGGAAAAAAAGACACTTTTCTGCCTTGGCATAAAGGCCATTTTCCAACAGTCGGGACAGCACTTTGCGAACCAGGGACACATGCTCGCCGCGTGTAGCGGAATACACCAGAATGTCATCGATGTAGACCACCACACCGCGACCAAGCATGTCCCGAAACACCTCATTCACAAAGGACTGGAAGACTGATGGAGCATTCATCAGTCCGTACGGCATCACCAGGAATTTGTAATGACCCGTGGTTGTGGTGAATGCTGTCTTCCACTCGTCCCCCTCTCGGACATGCACCAGGTTGTACGCACTCCGGAGATCTAATTTTGTGAAGAAGCGCGCCCCATGCATTGACTCGATCACAGATGGAATGAGGGGTAGAGGATAACTATAATGAATAGTCCCCTTGTTCAGTGCTCGGTAATCAATGCAAGGGCGCGGCCTCTGTCTTTCTTCTTCACAAAAAATAAACTTGAGGAGGTGGGTGAAGTGGAGGGACGTATAAACCCCTGGCCCAGGTACTCGGAGACGTATGTCTCCATCGCCTCCGTTTCAGCCTGCGACAGGGGATATACATGACTCCTGGGAGGCACAGCGCAATCCCTCGCGCAATCCCCCGTCTGATGAGGTGGTAATTCGGTCACCTGCATTTTGGAAAACGTGTGCGCCAAATCGAGGTATTTGGGGGGAATGCGCACGGTGGAGGTAGTGTCTGGACTTTCCACCGTGGTTGCACCAACGGAAACAGCCAGACACCTACCCTGACACCCTCGTGACCACCCCGTGAGAACCCTCTGCGGCCATGAAAAGGTGGGGTTGTGTAGTAATAACCAGGGAAGACCCAACACAACAGGGAAATCAGGAGACTCAATAATACAAAAAGTGACTTGCTCTCTATGGGTCTCTTGTGTAACCATCGTAACTGGTGCTGTAACCTTCCTAACAAACCCTGACCCTAATGGTCGACTCTCAAGTGCTTGGATGGGCAGTGGAATGGATAGGGGAACCAGTGTAATACCTAGACTATGTGCTAACGACCAGTCCATAAAGTTCCCAGCTGCGCCTGAATCGACCAGTGCCTTACCCTGGGGAACTACCGGGTAATCAGGAAAGTGGATGTGTAGGTTACAGTGTGCAGCAGAGGACTCTGAACGAGTGTGGGTGTTCGATACCTGGGGTGCGGCGAGAGTGCCCTGCCTGCCGCCTCCAGACCCAAAAGAAAGTTGACAACAGCGTGCAGTAGAATGTCCTCTCGTGCCACAAGAGTGACACTGGCGCTGTCGTCCTCCGCTCTCCCGGATCGCCGCACCGCCCTGCTCCATCATCTCGTGATCCGGTTTGGGGGGGTGGAATGGGCAGTCCCCTTCCAGGACGTCCTCTAGAAGCAAGCAGTTTGTCCAACTGGCTGGCCATGTCCACCAGTTGATTGAAGGATAACGTGGTGTCCCAGCAGGCTAGCTCCCTTCGGACATCCTCTCGCAGGTGGCACCGGAAGTGGTCGATGAGGGCCCGGTCGTTCCACCCGGACCTAGCCACTAGAGTCCTGAACTCCAGAGCAAAATCCTGAGCGGTCCTCGTCCCCTGCCTCAAATGGACCCTTCGGGAGGATGATCGAAGACGGCCCAGAAGAGGTGAGTGAACTCCCAGTAGTTGTCCAACGCGTCTCCTCCTTCACACCAGACCACGTTGGCCCACTCCAGGGCTTTGCCCGAGGGAGCCGGGCTGATGGTGGAGAAATAGAGGTCCAGCTGCAGGAGGAAACCCTGGCAGCGGGCCGCTGTCCCGTCGTACTCCCTTGGTCAGGAAAGGTGAATCCCTCTGGGTGCTGGGGTGTGGGTGGCTGGATCCGGTAGCCCAGCTGGAAAGATCGGGTCCTCTCCCCTCCAGGCGTTGGACGACCTGGAGAACCTGATCCATCGCTTCGCCCAAGCTGGCTAGCATATTCGAATACTCCCGGACCCAGTCCACGACTCCAGACATATTCCCAGTTCCTGCTGACTCCATGTATTCAGGTGTTTGATTCTGTAGCGGGTGATGATGGACGGAGTCAGACGCAGGAGAGGAAATCATGGAATAAATGGTTTAATCAATAAACAGAGGTACGCAGCAATACGTAATACACACCAGTGCGGACAAACGGTGCAATGGGGAAAATAAGGCACACGGGTGAATAACCCAGCGATACACAATAGAAACGAGTTCCACCGAGCTATAATCTCCTCTACAATAAACAATCACACACAAAGACAAGGGTGCAGAGGGAACACGTATACAGGGACTGATGAGGAGATATGAACCAGGTGTGTGTATAAACATACAAAACAAATGGAATGAAGATATGAGGAGCGGCAGTGGCTAGAAGGCTGGTGACGACAAACGCCGAAGCCTGCCCGAACAAGGAGAGGAGGCAGCTTCGGAGGAAGTTGTGACAACTAGCAATACATTGTTGTCACTTTATAACAGCTGATTATAAGCAGAAATAAGGAAGTACTATCTCTCATAGTAGTAGATTTGAGTTTATTTTTTAAACAATCCCATTGTACACATCTAATTTCTAGCTAACGTTAGCCAAAGCAAGCTAGCTAGCTAGCAACACTAAGTAATATATGAAGATGAAAAATGATCAGGCCTTTTGTACATAGGTTGGAACTGTTGCAAGTAATCATTTTTATTCTGAACTGTATTAAACTGATTGAAGCAAGATGCTTATTGAGACAAACACACTCACACAGTTCGGGGTTGCTCATCTACATCAGGAAGCGGTCTCCTGCCTGACTTAGAAAACAGTAGATGTTCTGATTCAGTTTGGCACCACATACCTATACGAGTCAGGGTTCTCAATTCTGGCATACTTAAAAAACAAGTACATTAACAGACTCAATGCTGAGCATAACCTGAGGGTTGCACTGTCAAAAACTGAGCCCAGAATAGACGTTTGTTGAAAACTTCAACCAGCCACACACCTCTCATTAGGACTGTGTGTGTGTGTGTTTTCTGGTCTACATCTGTGTGAAGTGATCAATCGGTTTATTCCAGCTTAAATAGTTCCAACCTAGACTTTTTTTCAACAATACTTTATACAGTAAGATGTTTCATCTGTACTGATTTCTTATATTTTAACAGCATCAGTTCCAACCTAGACAGATATGTAAGAGTGTTTTTAATGGGGAAAAATATACATGAATTGCATTCGGAAAGTGTTAAGATCCCTTCACTTTGTTCACATTTTGTTACGTTACAGCCTTATTTTAAAATTGATTAAATTGTTTTTTCCCCTCATCAATCTACACACAATACCCCATAATGACACATTCATAAAAAATGTCAAACTGAAATATTACATTTACATAAGTATTCAGACCCTTTGCTATTAGACTCGAAATTGAGCTCAGGTGCATCCTGTTTCCATTTATCATCCTTGAGATGGTTCTACAACTTAATTGGAGTCTACCTGTGGTCAATTCAATTGATTGGAAATTATTTGGAAAGGCACACACCTGTCTATATAAGGTCCAACAGCTGACAGTGCATGTCAGAGAAAAAAGCAAGTCATTAGGTCGAAGGAATTGTCCGTAGAGCTCAGAGACAGGATTGTGTCGAGGCACAAATCTGGGAGGGTACAAAAAAAATGTCTGCAGCATTGAAGGTCCCCAAGAACCTTTCCATTCTTAAATGGAAGAAGTTTGGAACCACCACTCTGACAGAGCTCCAGAGTTCCTCTGTGGAGATGGGAGAACCTTCCAGAAGGACAACCATCTCTGCAGCACTCTACCAATCAGGCCTTTATGGTAGAGTTGCCAGACGGAAGCCACTCCTCAGTAAAAGGCACATGACAGCACGCTTGGAGTTTGCCAAAAGGCACCTAAAGGACTCGCAGACCATGAGAAACAAGATTCTATGGTCTGATGAAACCAAGATTGAACACTTTGGCCTGAATGCCAAGTGTCACGTCTGGAGGAAACCAGGCACCATCCCTATGGTGAAGCATGGTGGTGGGAGCACCATGCTGTGGGAATGTTTTTCAGCGGCAGGGACTGGGAGACTAGTCAGAATCGAGGGAAATATGAACAGATCAAAGTACAGAGAGATCCTTGATGAAAACCTGCTCCAGAGCGCTCAGGACCTCAGACTCGGGTGAAGGTTCACCTTCCAACAGGACAACAACCCTAAGCACACAACCAAGACAACACAGGAGTGGCTTCGGGACAAGTCTCTGAATGTCCTTGAGTGGCCCAGCCAGAGCCATGACTTGAACCTGATCGAACATCTCTGGAGAGACCTGAAAATATATGTGCCGCGACACCACATCCAACCTGACAGATCTCCTTCTTGTCTCATCTCCCTTCCCTTTTGCCTAATTTTTGGTTATATTACCCAGAAACACCTTGATGTTGTCACTTAAAAGCTCCCCTGTGTTGTTGTGGAATTCTGAGTCAGGTTTGACAGAAGATCAGAGGAGCTGGGAGTGTGTGTGTGTGTGTGTTTGTTTATGGTAGTCATGGTTACATATCATGTCTGGCGCAGATTCCACCTGTGAGGCACCTGGAAGGTAACTGCTCACACACAGCACACATGCACAAATACATGCACACCCGCATATTCCATGCCTATATCTAAACAGAAACATGATCACTATCCTATCCTGCTGTTTAGAAGATTAACTAACTTGATTTAATGAAATGGATCTGACAGTGAGTGTGTAGACGATAAACATACTCACCATCCTGATTCCTTTACAGTATTTGATTAAATGTTACCTTGAAGAGCGTCATCTGCCTTTACCATAAGACATCTGCTTAGAGAGTTTGTGTGTGTGTGTTTTGTGTTCGTGTGTGCGCACATGTGTGACAAAACACAGTAGTACAGTGACAGTTTATTACAACCCACCATCCGTCGTGGCTCATCAGAAAGAACAGGCACGCTGAAGAATAGTATACACAAATGGAGGAAGGAGACACTTTTTCCTTCTTAGCTGAAGTAGATTTATGCAGTCTGTCTATTGTCCTTAGATACCTCTAGTCTCACAAGAGAAGACCTTGAGAAGGATAAGTGTGTTGCTGTGTCCTTGGCCAGACTAGTCTGGGAGTGGTGAAGTCTCCTTAAGGCCGATCCATAGATCACTCCCTCATTTACTGTGTGTGTGGACCCTCACCAGTCCATGTGTTCCTAGACCACTGAATAGCAACATTCACAAGGGGGCAATAGCAGAGATTTTCATGTTGTCTTTCCATTTGTGGTAAAGGCAAAGAAAAACAACTGCATATTTCAATAACATCCACATGTAATGAAAGTTTAGGTTTGTTTTACATTACCTTGTTAAAATGGTATAATATGCCCTGGCAAATATTCGTATACTTGCCAGTGTAACCTACAATACACAGGAGATTGGTGGCACCTTAATTGGGAGGACGGGCTTGTGGTAATGGCTGGAGCGGAATTAGTGGAATGGTATCAAATACATCAAACACATGGTTTCCATGTGTTTGATGCCAATCCATTCGCTCTGTTCCAGCCATTATTATGAGCCGTCCTCTCTTCAGCAGCCTCCACTGCTACAACATTATCCCAGTTTGATATGCTGCAGAATGTATTCACCCCCAAATCAGCTAAAAATAGAATGTCATATTTTTTGCTCATGGAGAAAAAGCACATGGGTATAAGCTGTTTTTACTCCTTCAAAAGAGCCTAGAATCATGTAGTTATTACTTCTAAACAAGATACAGTTTTGTGGGGATTCTAATACACTGAGTGTACAAAACATTAGGAACACCTGCTCTTTCGATGACATAGACTGAACAGATGAATCGAGGTGAAAGCTATGATCCCTTATTGATGTCATCAGTTAAATCCACCTAAATCAGTTTAGGTGAAGGGGAGGAGACAGGTTAAATAAATATTTATAAGCTTTGACACAATTGAGACATGGATTGTGTATGTGTGCCATTCAGAGGTTGAATTGGCAAGACAAAAGATTTAAGTGCCTTTGAACAGGGTATGGTGGTAGGTACCAGGCACACTGCTGGGAACTGCAACACTGCTGGGTTTTTCACACTCAGTTTCCCGTTTGTATCAAGAATATCCACCACCCAAACGACATCAAGCCAACTTGACATAACTGTGGGAAGCATTGGAGTCAACATGGGCCAGCATGCCTGTGCAACGCTTTCGACACCTTGTAGTCCAACCTGGTCTCAGAGCATTGTGTAATATTCTTTACGTAAATCCGGGACATTTGAAATTGGTGGATGTCCATCTCCCATTTCGTATGAAATGTTACGAATTACAACTCATATTATATGTTACGAATTTGCAAAACGTATGATATGTTACGAATTCTAGATAGGCGGCTAGGTAGCTAACGTTAGCTAGCTGGCTAACTTTAGCTAGGCTAGGGGTTAGGGCTAGGTTAGGGTTCAGTTTAGAAGTTAGGTTAAAGGGTTAAGGTTAGGGTTAGGGGAGGGGAGGGGTTAGCTAAAAGGGTTAAGGTTAGGGTTACGGTTAGCTAACATGCTAAGTAGTTGCAAAGAAGCTAAAAAGTAGTAAGTAGTTGAAAAGTTGGAAGTTATCTAAAATGCTAAAGATGTCCATGATAAGATTATTTTTCTTGCCTGAAGTAACCATCTGTCTTATGTTACCATACCAAACATAACATATCATACTAATTTCAGTGTCATGGATTTAAATTTACTATGTTATGTGTAGTCTATGAGACCAGGTTGTGTAGTCCATGCCCCAACAAATTGAGGCTATTCTGAGGGCAAAAGGGGGTGCAACTCAATATTAGGAATGTGTTCCTAATGTTTTGTACACTCAGTGTAAGGCTACAATGTTGTTTGGTTTATTGTTTGAACAGTCGCTGAGATTATATTTGGTTATCAATGCATAATAGGCTACTTTGATGCATATAGATCAGATCAAGGAATGGCATTTACACTTTCATCACTTTTGTTTTCACGGATTTATAGTAACACTAGTGCATATTTTTTAGAGCAGTTAAAAATGATAGCTGTAGAGTTAATTCTTTTGTGAAACGACTTTGTGCCAAAAGAGAAAGAGGAACAAAATAAATGTTTCTGGTTCCATTTCAACCAAGGGAGTTTGGTGGTAAAATACAGCTTCGTGGTAAAATACAGCTTCATATGGCTTCATTATCTACACAACACACTGCTCCCACAGCAGCGCAAAGAATAATACGTTCCGTCAAAGAATTTGAGCAGAAGAAATCTGCATTGAAAGCACCGTAGGCAGGCCTATGTGCTAGAAGGAGCTGCCCATTTTGTGACAAAAAACAACATTCACGTACAGCGTTGTGCTCCGAACCCAGCTGCCCAGTGACACAAGCCCACCAGACAAGCTAAATGACTTCTATGCGCGCTTTGAGGCAAGCAACACTGAAGCATGCATGAGAGCAACAGCTGTTCCGGACGACTGTGTGATCACGCTCTCCGTAGCCGATGTGAGTAAGACCTTTAAACAGGTCAACATTCACAAGGCCGCAGGGCCAGACGGATTACCAGGACATGTACTCCGAGCATGCGCTGACAAACTGGCAAGTGTCTTCACTGACATTTTCAACCTGTCCCTGACTGAGTCTGTAATACCAACATGTTTCAAGCAGACCAACATAGTCCCTGTGCCCAAGAACACCAAGGTAACCTGCCTAAATGACTACCGACCCGTAGCACTCACGTCTGTAGCCATGAAGTGCTTTGAAAGGCTGGTCATGGCTCACATCAACAACATAATCCCAGAAACCCTAGACCCACTCCAATTTGCATACCGCCCCAACAGATCCACAGATGACGCAAACTCTATTGCACTCCACACTGTCCTTTCCCACGTAGACAAAAGGAACACGTATGTGAGAATGCTATTCATTGACTACAGCTCAGCATTCAACACCATAGTGCCCTCAAAGCTCATCACTAAGCTAAGGACCCTGGGACTAAACACCTCCCTCTGCAACTGGATTTAGTAATCTCAAGAGACTGTCTAAAATCCGAGATGGTCTAATGAAATAACACGAGTGAGAGAGTGAGAGGGGGAGGGAGGGAGGGAAGAGAAAGAGAGAGAGGCCGAGCTTGAAGGGAGAGAGAGGGACAGGGTGAAAAGAGGGAGAGGGAGAAGAAGGGATTAAATAACATGAGAGTGTGAGCGAGAGAGAAACTTCTTAGTTTCTTCTTCTTCCATTACATTTGACCCTTTCAAGTTAAATGTCTCAGAAAACATTCAATTAAACTGCAATAACAATCATAAATTGATTGGTGAATTCGTCAGCAAATATTCTGTTTTCTGGCAGAGAGTTCCACAGTAGTTATCTGGTGAAGCACTAATGACTAATGCCTTTGATCCCACCACACTCAGCACACACACACACGCAAACACACACACACACATACACACACACACACAAACACCACCTCCCCACACACCAGCTCAGATCAACATTACTCTTTCACGGATATACAATATTAATGTCCTGTTAAATAAAGATATATCAGTGTTACATTACCCTCCCTCCAGGTTTGCCATGCGTGCCCCATTCATATGACCTCACAGGGGGGAACAAAAGGTTTCAGGGAGAAGGTTTGCACCTTAGTGCAGCAGCTGTGGGTGATTGGCTGTGCAACGTGTAGCTACATCTCCTGAGGAACGACTTTGGCTCTATTGACCTTTGTGTGTGTGTGTTTGTGTGTGTGTGTGTGTGTGTGTGTGTGTGTGTGTGTGTGTGTGTGTGTGTGTGTGTGTGTGTGTGTGTGTGTGGGTGGGTGGGTGGGTGTGTATGCGCCTGTGTGTGTGTGTGACCTTTGCATGGTGAATTACTCCGCCTGTTTGACATTATACATTACATTACACATTCATTATTAGTCAACCACAAGCCTGGTGAAAAAGCTGTTTGTCACCGTATATGGCTGTACATATTGTGTGGGTTTGTACATTCCTGTATAAGTTATTATATATCATCAGAGGCAAAACAAGCTGTGTTTGGAAGCAGCTTCCACTTTGATATGAGCCTCTCATATAACATAGTGTAGGCCTGCTGAGCCAAGCCTTTGGTCATTATTCACCTACACAACAAGCCTACACCATCCAGTATCCCTATCTACCCTATACCCATCCTCTGTAGATGTGAAATTAAGGGATAGCTGGACTGGAATATCATTGATTTACAGTATGAGATAACTGATTGATTTCCCCTCATATGGATTGTAGAATCCCCTGGACCCATTAATTAATTTACCTTACAGAATCCATGTGTGTGTATTATTGGGTTTTACTATCCTTGTGGGGACCAGAAGTCCTCACAAGGATACTAAAACAAGGACAATTTGGACAAGTGGGGACATTTCGCCGGTCCGCACAAGGAAAAAGGCTATTTTAGGCTTAGGTTAGGTTTAGGGAAAGGGTTACAATTAGGGTTATATTAGAATTAGGGGTTAAGATTAGGGTTAAGGTTAGGTTAAGGGTTAGTTTAGGGGTTAGGTAAAATAGGATTTTGATTGGAATCCATTGTTTGGTCCCCACAAGGATAGTAAAACAAACGTAATGTACGTTCGTGTGTGAGTCAGTGAATCCTATAGGACTGAGAAGGGGGTTGAATCCTGTGAGCTCAGCAATGTGGGAGAACTTCACTCTTAATTGGATGGAGGTGGAGCTCAGGGATTGGTTAAGAGTCTGGCTGGAGGCGTGATGATTCCCTTTGCACTGGACCAGATTTGATATCTCTCTCTCTCTCTCTCTCTCTCTCTCTCTCTCTCTCTCTCTCTCTCTCTCTCTCTCTCTCTCTCTCCTCCTGTTTGGGGGTCTGATCAGGAGAGGTTGAGAGGAAGAGAGAAGGGCAGCTCTATCCCAGGAGACTAATTTGTGCTTCAGAGCAAAGACCTCAGAGCCACAGTGTCTTAGACTAGCCTGCTCTCTCAATGCCCAACCATTCTCTCTTCTTATTTTCTCTTTCTTTTTCTCTCTCTGGAAGTTGCCACTCTATCTCACCCTTCTGCACGTGTACATGTTGGAATGTGTGTGTGTGTGTGTGTGTGTGCATGCGCGTGTGCTCCTTGTGTGTGTGCATGTGTGAGATATATGGTTATCTTTGTAATTTCTAATCATTTATTTATAGAAGAAGTGTTATGTTGTGCTTGTTTCGGTCAATAGAGGGGGCCGCTCGCTCTAGTGGATGCTTCACGAGCTCTCACTCTACTGTAGTTCTCGCAATAGCCCGCGTTGTTGTCACTTGAATGAGTCAGAAGCCAATGGTGAACTGTACTAAGTGAAGACAACCTCGAAACTTGACTTTCAAGCTGAGCGAGTAGAAAAGCACATGAAGAAAGTAAATGCTGAACTGAGCGGAGTCTCGTTATACTATTGTTGTGCTGGTTAAAGTTGTTTGTAGAAGTCCGCTAAGTTAGCAAGCTCCTAAACCAGAATATAATTACAATCATAATAATAATAATTTATTACACTTTTATAGCGCTATTCATTACATAAATAATCTCAAAGCAATTTAAAGCAACAAAAAAAGACAAGCAATTTAGAAAAACAATAACAACATAATTTATGAGAGGAAGCTCATGAGAGGGCTGGGAAAGTTCATGGCTTGAGTGGTCATCGGAGGAAGGTGGTCAAAGGGTGAATAAATCAAAGATGGTCACTGAAGCAAGTCCGGGGTGCAGGCAGGCAGGCAACACAGTGTCATTAAGGTGTCTCGCCGTCCCTGCCGTCTGTGTGGCTACTCCACCACTCAAGATCAAGTTCGAGCTCAACCACTGCATGGACTCTGTAGTAGTGTAGCTAGCTAGCTACTCCTTCATTACAATGAAAATGAAGCACCCACTTGGGTGAAGCTATGGCAGTCACATGGCACCAGAAGCACACCACATTTCAATAATAATTCAAGAATAGCATTGTAACTTAGTGCTCCCTACGATCCTCATCACTTCTCTCCATCCTCAACCTCCGGACACTGGCTGGCATTTGAATGAAAACAATTGCCAGCTAGTCAGAGAACATTAGCTAGCTAGCTAGCCAAACAAACAAATTACTTGCTAGCTTCAGTCTTGAAACTCTGTGTAGATTCTAATGATATTAATTATCTATATTAATTATACATTCTTAAAACTAAAAGTTTGTAGGGAAAAAATACCATAAATATTTACAAAATGTACAGCAGCTCTCTGCCTAGGCAACCTCACTGTACCATGGCAACCATTGTATGACACATTCATCCTACTCCTGAAGCCAACAAAAAAATTGAATATCCACCTAATTTTCAAACGTTGCTATGGGCACAGCCAAACAATGTAAGTAATGGATTCGACTTCCACTTTCCTTCCCCAATGCTGTGCCCAAACTTAACTTTACATTTACGTCATTTAGCAGACACTCTTATCCAGAGCGACTTACAGTTAGTGCATACATTATTCTTTTCATACTGGCCCCCCGTGGGAATCGAACCCACAACCCTGGCGTTGCAAACGCCATGCTCTACCAACTGAGCTACCTCCCTGCCGGCCATTCCCTCCCCTACCCTGGGCCAATTGTGCGCCGCCCCATTGGTCTCCCGGTTGCGGCCAGCTACAGCAGAGCCTGGATTTGAAGCAGGATCTCTAGTGGCACAGCTAGCACTGCGATGCAGTGCCTTAGACCACTGCGCCACTCGGGAGCTACTTTCCCAGAGTTTGTGAAACATTTCTATGGAGTCAAATATCTGAAGGACGCAATTTATAGAGTATAAATTAAAGTAGAAGTGTTAGTGAATAAGTGTAATTTTATATTTATTTAATTCAAGTTCGCTAACGTTAGCTGCTAGTAGTTCTGTTGTGATAATAACGTTAATATTAGTTTTGTTGTGTCAAGTGTTAGCCGGTAGCTATCTAGCTAGCTATTCCCCACAGGAGTGGTCAAGACAGGAATGTTTCGACCACAAGCCACAGACCAAGGCACAATGTTCATGTCAACAGGGGTTTTCTTTTCAAAAGATTCCTGTGATTGACGTCGACAAGAGGCAACGGCTGAAGGCTTTAAATCTGCAGAAGCCACAAAACAATTTGTATGTGTGCTCATTCCACTTCCTCAACAAGCAACGCACCATGGAACACTCCTATCCGGTACCTCGGGTACGACCGACCCGTTGTGAAGAAGAGTAGAATTGATACCAATTCTGTCCAGCAGAATTGGGATCAACAGGTAATTGTAGTTATGTTATAGCTATTGTTAGTGCATGCATAAACAAGACGTGTTGATGCTGATTCCTGAACGTGTGTGTGTGTGTCTGCCTGCCTGCCTGTCTCTTAATATTAGTATTTAGTATTTTATTAGGATCAGCTGCTGCCTCTTCCTGGGGTCCAAACGGGAATAAAACAATGAATCATAATAAAACAATATATCATCAATAAAATAATACATCATACAAGACTTTGTGCCTTATACAAATGTACATTTCTCCATATTTACACATTTACGATATACATTATTACAATAATTCAATTTTAGAGTGTGTTTGTGTTAGTGTGTGTGTATATGTGTGTCTCTCTTCACATTCCATGTTGTGTCGTAAGGTGTTGTTTTATCTGTTGTCAAAAAAATAATCAGATTTGACTGCTTACTTGAGTTACTTGAGGTGGAAGAGAGTTCCATGTAGTAATGGCTTTATATAGTACTATGCGTTTCCCAGACTCTCTGTTCTGGACTTGCGGACTGTGAAGAGACCCTTTTTTATCTAAATGAAAGTCGATATGAAATTGTAAAGTGTGTGAGTGAGAGACACTGAATGAAAGAGACATTGCATAATTTAAGTTATTTTAACATGAATGCATGTGATGTGTCTGTAATGGCAATGGCGGCAATCAACATACCGATGCTCAGACCCAGTGGGAGGATCCAATCTTTGCAGACCACTCTTATGTAAAAGAATGGTCCTGAGAATACCACCTCTACCACCACCACAGACACAGCATCACAATATGACGACAGTGTGATATCAGCAGCTTCCACCATGTTGACAGATGCCTCTGGTTCACTGCTCTACACAGGACTACCCCTCAATACTCTGGTTTCCTGTTTGGAGCCTATCAAGTGCGATTCAGTAACCATGAGTGTGGTTGACCAGATCTTAATGACACTGATGAAACTCAAACTGAACCTTGTCTTAGACAATCTAGCCCGCCGTTTCAAGGTGTCACAGGGTGTGATAAGCAAGGTCATATCCTTCTGGATAGATGTGATGGCAGATACATGACATGTGAAATACTTGTTCCATGGCTCCCAAGGGAAACTATTCGAGCCACCATGCCCGGAAACTTCAAAAAGAGATATCCCAACACAACATGCGTGATTGCCACTCAGAAAGCATTCTCCAGAAAGCAACAAATCTGGTTGCGAGAGAGCGTCCTACAACCATTACTACTACAACAACACAGTAAAGTATCTTGTAGCCATGGCTCCAAATGGCCTGATTATGTTGATATTAATTTTTATTTTTTGGTATTTGTTAGGGATGCCAAGGCAGCACCTACTATCCCTGGGGTCCAAACACATTAAGGCACTTACATCACCCATAAAACCAAAGATAAAACAGTATATTATATAACATTATTAAACCACTACATATCTACAATACAAAATGTATAATAACACCATACAACAATATTACAATATACGTGTGTGTAGAGTGTGTGTGCTAGCATGTGTATGAGTATGCGTGTGTCTGTACCTGTGTGTGTGTCTACGCAGTTCCTGCTGTTCCATAAAGTGTATTTTTATCCATTTTTTAAATCTGATTCTACTGCTTGCATAAGTTAACTGATGTGGAATAGAGTTCCATGTAGTCATGGCTCTATGTGGTACTGTGCGTCTCCTATAGTCTGTTCTGGACTTGGGGATTGTGAAGAGACCTCTGGTGGCATGTCTTGTGGGGTATGCATGGGTGTCCATTCAGCTTGTTAACACTTCTTACAAAAACAAGTAGTGATGTAGTTAATCTCTCCTCCACTTTGAGCCATGAGAGATTGACATGCATATTATTAATGTTAGCTCTCCGTGTACATAGGGCCAGCCGTGCTGCCCTGTTCAAAGCCAATTGTAATTTTCATAAGTCCCTCTTTGTGGCACCTGACCACAAGACTGAACAGTAGTCCAGGTGCGACAAAACTAGGGCCAGTAGGACCTGCCTTGTTGATAGTGTTGTTATGAAACCAGAACAGGCCTCCCGAGTGCAGTGCTTGAGGGGTCACTAAAGCCCCGGGTTCGATCCCAGGCTGTGTCACAGCCAGCCGTGACCGGGAGACCCATGTGGCGGTGCACAATTGGCCCACCGTCATCTGGGTTAGGGGAGGGTTTGGCCGGCCAGGATTTCCTTGTCCCATCGCACTCTAGCGACTCCTTGTGGCGGGCAGGGCGCCTGCAAGCTGACCTCGGTTGTATGGTGTTTCCTCAGACACATTCGTGCGGCTTCCGGGTTAAGCGAGCAGCGCGGCTTGGCAGGGTCATGTTTCGGATGACGCATGGCTCTCGACCTTTGCCTCTCCGTACGGGAATTGCAGCGATGGGACAAGACTGTAACTACCAATTGGATATCACAAACTTCGGGACAAAAAGGGGTAAAAAAAAAAGAAAGAAGGCAGAACAGTGCTTTATTATGGACAGACTTCTCCCCATCTTAGCTGCTGTTGTATGAGCATGTTTTGACCATGACAGTTTACAATCCAGGGTTACTCTAAGCAGTTTAGTCACCTCAACTTGCTCAATTTCCACATTATTCATTACAAGATTTAGTTGAGGTTTAGGATTTAGCTAATGATATGTCCCAAATACAATACTTTGAGTTTTTGAAATATTTAGGATTAACTTATTCCTTGCCACCCATTCTGAAACTAACTGCAGCTCTTGTTAAGTGTTGCAGTCATTTCAGTCACTGTAGAAGCTGACGTGTATGGTGTTGAGTCATCCGCATACATAGACACACTGGCTTTACTCAAAGCCAGTGGCATGTAATTAGTAAAGACTGAAAACAGTAAGGGGCCTAGACAGGTGCCCTGGGGATTTTCTGATTCTACCTACATTATGTTGGAGAGGCTTCCATTAAAGAACCCTCTGTGTTCTGTTAGACAGTTAACTCTTCATCCACAATATAGCAGGGGCTGTAAAGCCGTAACACATACGTTTTTCCAGCAGCAGACTATGATCGATAATGTCAAAAGCCGCACTGAAGTCTAAAAACAGCCCCCTCAATCTTTTTATCACCAATTTCTCTCAGCCAATCATCAGTCATTTGTGTAAGTGCTGTGCTTGTTGAATGTCCTTCCCTATAAGCGTGCTGAAAGTCTGTTGTCAATTTGTTTACTGTAAAATAGCATTGTATCTGGCCAAACACAATTTTTTCCCATAAAGTCTACTAAGGGTTGGTAACAGGCTGATTGGTCAGCTATTTGAACCAGTAAAGGGGGCTTTACTATTCTTGGGTAGCGGAATGACATTTGCTTCCCTCCAGGCCTGAGAGCACACACTTTCTAGTAGGCTTAGATTGAAGATACGGCAAATAGGAGTGGCAATATCGTCCGCTATTATCCTCAATAATGTTCCATCCAAGTTGTCAGACCCCAGTGGCTTGTCATTGTTGATCGACAACAAAAAATGTTTCCCCTCTTCCACACTCACTTTACAGAATTCAAAATTACAATGCTTGTCTTTCATAATTTGGTCAGTTTGTTGCTGTCATGCCGAAGTTAGCTAATCTTGTTTCTCTGGTCTGATGAAACCAAGATTGAACTCTTTGGTCTGGATGCCAAGCGTCACGTCTGGAGGAAACCTGGCACCATCCCTACGGTGAAGCAAGGTGGTGGCAGCATCATGCTGTTGGGATGTTTGTCAGCGGCAGGGACTGGGAAACTAGTCAGGATCGAGGGAAAGATGAACGGAGCAAAGTACAGAGAGATCCTTGATGAAACCTGCTCCAGAGAGCTCAGGACGTCAAACTGGGATGAAAGTTTACCTTCCAAAAGAACAACGAACCTAAGCACACAGCCAAGACATCACAGCAGTGGCTTCGGGACACATCTCTGAATGCCCGTGATTGGCCCAGCCAGAGCCCGGACATGAACCCGATCGAACATCTCTGGAGAGACCTGAAAATAGCTGTGCAGCGACGCTCCCAATCCAACCTGACAGAGCTTGAGAGGATCTGCAAAGAAGAATGGGAGCTGCAGCCCTCTTCCTTCGCCTCGGAACGCTCAAAGATAGCGTACCTCATTACGCTGATGCTTGCAGCCCGACGGATCTCGACTCGCTCATCACCATGACCATTCAGATCGATGGGCGACTATGGGAATGAAGGAAGGAGAATAAAGATTCCACCTTGCCTCCGAGGCATCCCGGAAGTCCCCGACGGCTCCGTTGCCGAGAGAACCTGAGGCTACCCGAGTTCCCCCGAAAGTCTCTGAAGTCTGCCGATTCACCTCTTCCCGAGCCGATGCAACTAGGCAGAGCTAGGCTGTCTTCAGCCGAACTGCAATACAGGCTTCACACGAAGAGTTGCCTGTATTGCGGGACCACTGGTCATTTTGTGTCCATCTGTCCACTAAAAGACCAGGCACACCGGTAGGAGTACTCTGGTGGGCCAAACGGATAACTTTTCCTCTCCCCTTACTCACATCCCCTTTCATGCCATCTTGCTGTGAGGGAACCAGTCGAAATCTCTCCGGGGACTCATCGACTCTGGGGCTACCCTGGCGTCCGAGCTGGGCATCCCCACTCAGCCCCTCTCCATTCCCATGGACGTTAGAGCGCTGGACGGGCGCTCTATAGGCCGGGTCACCCACAATACCACCCTCATCAACATACGAGTATCAGGGAACCACAGCGAGACGATCCAATTCCTGATAATTAAGTCTCCTCAGGTTCCCGTGGGATTGGGTTTCTCTTGGTTCCAGTGATAAAACCCCTTTATTGACGGGTCTACTGGTGCCATCATGGGCTGTAGCCCATTCTGCCACACTCATTGCCTGAAGTCAGCGCAGCCTGCCCCGGGACATCTTCCTGGGGGCTTGGAAGTTGCCTCGGACCTCTCCGCCATCCCCGCGGAGTACCAGGACCTCCGGGAGGTGTTCAGTAAGGCGCAAGCCACTTCACTACCGCTGCACTGACCCTATGACTGCAGAATCAACCTTCTCCCAGGCACCACTCTGCCCCGTGGACAACTGTATTCGCTGTCGGGTCCGGAGACCAAGGCTATGGAGACCTACATTGAGGACTCCCTAGCTGCCGGGTTCATCCATCCTTCTGCCTCCCCCGCCGGCACAAGGTTCTTCTTTCTGGAGAAAAAAGACAAAACCCTGCGCCCGTGCATCGACTCCCGGGGCCTCAACGACCGGGCTTACAGCACCCTGGCTTCCCCCCTGTCTGCACTCACCTCTCCCAAGGTTCCATTCACATGGTGCCCAGCTGCTGACCGGGCGTTCCGGAACCTCAAACACCATTTCACCACTGCTCCCATCTTGGTTCATCCTGACCCGTCAGTTCGTGGTGGAGGCCGATGCTTCAGATGTCGGAGTGGGGGCGGTCCTGTCCCAGCGTTCGGCCCTGGACCTCAAGTTACATCCCTGCACCTTCTTCTCCCATCGCCTCGACACCACGGAGAGGAATTATGATATGGGGAATCGTGAGCATCTCGCGGTGAAGATGGATTTTGGAGGAGTGGAGGCACTGGCTGGAGGGGGCGGAACATCCGTTCATTGTGTGGACAGACCACAATAACTTGGAATATCTCTGCACCGCCAAGCGTCTCAATTCCAGGCAAGCTAGGTGGGCCCTGCTTTTCACCCGGTTCAACTTCTCCCTCTCATACTGACAGGATCCAAGAATGTCAAGCCAGATGCGCTGTCACGCCTCTATAGCCCCACAGCTACACCCCCGGAATCCTAGACCATCTTTCCCACCTCGTGCTTGGCAACGGCACTCAGTTGGGAAGTAGGAAAGTAGGTCCGGGAGAAGCAGCATACCCAGCCGAACCCTTTTCCTGATGCTGTCTGCTCCTCAGTCCTGGAGTGGGCCCACTCCTCCAGGCTTGCCTGCCAACCGGGCTCCTGTCGGACCCTGGCCTTTGTGCAACAACGCTTTTGGTGGCTTACCATGGTTCCTGACGTCTCCGCATTCATCGCCGCCTGCACGATCTGTGCGCAGTACAAGACTCCTCTGCAAGCTCCAGCTGGTCTCCTCCAACCTCTGCCTGTTCCTCACCGTCCCTGGTCTCACATATCCCTGGACAGGGTCTTCCCCTGTCTGATAGCAACACCGCCATCCTGACAGTTGTGGACCGGTTTTCCAAAGCCGTACAATGACCAGTCGGAGCGAGCTAACCAAGACCTGGAGATGACTCTGCGCTGCCTGCTCTCCGCCAACCCCACCACCTGGAGCCAGCAACTAGTGTGGGTTGAATTCGCCCGCAACCCCCTTCCCTGCTCTGCCACGGGTCTTTCGCCCTTTGAGTGTTCCCTGGGTTAACGGCCCCCGCTCTTCCCCAAGCAAGAGGTCGGTATACTCTCGGCACAGATGTTTGTACACCGCTGTCGTCGTACCTGGAGGAGAGCCCGATGGGCTCTTCTAAAGACCACCTCCAGGTATCGACGACAAGCGGACCGCCACCGGATCCCGGCATCGTCTCGGGCAGAAGGTATGGCTGTCCACCCGAGATCTGCCCCTCTGGGTGGAGTCCCGCAAACTTTCCTCCCGGTTTATTGGCCCTTTCCCCATCTCCAAGATCATTAGCACCTCTGCTGTTCGTCTTCTGTTGCTCTGTACCCTCCGTTTACATCACGCTTTTCATGTGTCTAGGATCAAACCATGTCTCACAGCCCTTTGTCTCCTTATTTCCAGGCCCACCCCTCTCCCCCGTCTTATCTACAGCCAACCGGCGTACACGGGGAGGCGTCTCCTGAAGGTTCGACCTAGTGCCGGGGGATTCCAGTACCTGGTTGACTGGGAGGGTTATTGCCTTGAGGAGAGGTGCTGGGTCCCTGTCACGAACCCCGTGGCTTTAAAAGTCTAGGGTGGATGGAAAAAAGTCCCATAACATAACTCATGTGAATTAGAATATTGCCAAGGAACAGTGAGAACAAAAAATACACTGACAACCAAAACGCTTCCGTCAAACACAAAAATGTTTATTATAAACACACGATAAAGGCTTGGGGAAAAGGGGCTGAGCAGGACCCAAGGAATTCAACAATAAAGTCAACAAAAAAAACTATACTGATCTTGCCTGCCTCAAGAACCGCTAAGCTACTGCTAACCATACAAAAATACAGTGGGTGGTCCGCTCAGGTCTAACTAGTGTTTTTAGACAAAGTTTTCCTACGGGTAGTGTATGCCCAAGGGCGACTTGCTAAAAATCCCCTTTTCCCAGGAACACACAAACAACATAGCTACCATATGGAGTAAACAGCAAATGAGTGAGTACACAAAAAACAAGACACCACAGTATCCATACTCACAAACAAAAAGAGTCTCTGTCAGAAAACACAACTGACTGGCTTTTAAAGCAAGAGGATTTGTGATGTGATTAGGTATGAAAACCAGAAACAGGTGGTGCAATCAGGAGAAGTGGCCACTGATTGGTTCACCTCAGCAATCAGCAGATGAACTGATGACTGACAGGTGGGACACACCAACGACCTCCAATCAGGAACACAAAGGACACCTGTGATTAGGGCAGAAGGAGAGGAAAAAAACACAAATACACATACAGGATACCTGTATCCGTAACACTCCCACCCTCAAAACAGCAAACCACAATGGTTTGCGACTCAAGTACTATCACAACACACAAAACAAATTCAAAGAGCAAAATACATCCTCATGGGATAGAAAATAATGTCTAAACACGAGACAAAGCATCTGCCATCACATTATCCGAACCCTTTTTATGGTGGATCTCCAAATTATAATTTTGCACAACAAGTGCCCAACGCATAAGGCGTTGGTTCTGGTTGTACATACGGGGGAGAAAAACTAAGGGGTTATGGTCAGTATACACTATCACTGGTAGTGCACTGGAACCAACATAGACTTCAAAGTACTGTGGAGCTAACAACAAAGCCAGAGCTTCTTGTTCAGTGGTTGAATAGTTAGTTTGACATTTGTTAAATTTCGGCAAAAAATAACAGACAGGATGGTCCACTCCACTCTGGTCCGGCTGCAGTAGAACAGCACCAGCACCTCTGGCACTAGCATCTACCTCAAGTTTAAACGGCTGTTCAGAATCTGGAGCAGCAAGAACAGGGGTACTACATAAGAGTGCTTTCGCAGTGTTGAAAGCAGAATGACAATCCGCAGACCATACAAATTTTCTCGCAGGACTGAGCAAATTCGTTAATGGAGCAACTACCGCAGATAACTTTTTACAGAAACTACGGTAGTAGCCAACCATCCCTAAAAAACGGCGTAGCTCTCTTCTGGTGGTAGGTGCGGGAAATGCAGTTATAGCCGAGACCTTGGCATCAACAGGGCGCACCTGACCATGGCCGACCTGTTTGCTGAGATAAGTAACAGTGGCCTTCCCAAACTCGCACTTTGCTAAGTTCAGGGTTAGAGAAGTGGCTGCTAGACGTTCACACACTACCCTTAGAGTGTTAATATGATCGGACCACTCAGTTGAATAAATTACCAGATCATCAAGGTAGGCACTACAATTAGGAACTCCAGCCAATACTGTGTTTACCAGGCGTTGGAAAGTGGCTGGTGCGTTCCGCATCCCAAATGCCATGACAGCATATTGTAGGAAGTTGTCTGGGGTCACAAAGGCATAGACGTCGGAGGCACGTGAGGTTAACGGCACCTGCCAGTAACCTTTTAGAAGATCTAGTTTGGTTACATAAGTAGCAGCACCCACAATGTCAATAAAGTCATCCAGTCTGGGTAACGGGAACGAGTCGGGCACTGTGACAGAATTTACCTTTTGATAGTCCGTACATAACCTGGACGTCCCATCAGATTTGGGAACCAGAATGCACGGAGAACTCCAAGGACTTGAACTTGGCATAGATAGGTTATTCTCCAGCAAATAACCGACCTCATCCCTCATTATCTTTCTTTTAGAGACGTTGACATGATAAGCATGTTGCTTGATAGGTGCAGCATTTCCAACATTAATGTCATGTTCTAACACATTTGTGCGTGTAGGAACATCATTAAAAAGACATGGAAAGCTGTGTAATAGCCTCACAATACAATCTGTCTGTCCGTCCGTTAAATGAATCAGGCTTGACGGGAGAGACAGCAGCATCTCTGAATTGGGCAATCTAGCACACTGCTGCTGAGTATTGCGCAATTCCAAACCATCTCCGTCCACATCATTAACATGACCTCCCACTACAGCCGCATCAGCAATAGAGACAGCCATCTCGGACAGTTTCTCTGGACTGTCTATCTGGGTGATGGGTCTGGTGTGGTATGTCTTCAACATGTTAATGTGGCACACACGAGATTGGCGTTTTCTTTTGGGAGTCTGTATCACGTAATCAGTTTCACTTAGTTTCTTTTCAATTACATAAAGACCGGAGAAACATGCTGACAATGACGCTCCTGGTACAGGCAACAATACAAGAAGTTGGTCCCCTGGCTGCAGCGAATGAGAAACAGCCTGGTTGTCATTGTGCCGTTTCAAACGTCTTTGTGAGGAAGACAGCGCTTCCTTTGCTAGAGCACAGGCACCATGTAGGCACTCACGAAAGCGACTAACGTAGTCCAACACATCTTCTTTCGCACACAAATCTTGTGATAAAAACGGATCCGTAAGGACTTTCATAGGTCCTCTCACTGTGTGTCCAAACACCAGTTCAGCTGGGCTGAACCCTAGGGATTCCTGTACCGTCTCACGGACAGCAAACAAAACTAGAGGAACTCCCTCATCCCAATCCTTCTCAGATTCCAAACAATATTTACGGAGCATAGACTTCAATGTCTGATGCCAACGTTCAAGCGCACCCTGGGACTCTGGGTGATATGCGCTTGACACACAGTGTGTAACTGACAAGGATTTTAATACCTGTTTGAAAAGCTTAGAAAGGAAATTCATACCTTGATCAGTTTGTACCACCATAGGTAACCCAAAAGTTGAGAAGAATTTAATCAAGACTTTACTCCCCACCGGAGCAGTAATCCTTCGCAGAGGAATGGCCTCTGGGTATCTGGTGGCCACACACATAACTGTCAACAGAAACTGGTTACCAGCTTTTGTCTTTGGTAATGGTCCAACACAATCAAATGTTCGAATGGTTCACCTATGACAGGTATGGGACAAAGAGGAGCGGGAGGAATAACCTGGTTTGGTTTCCCAGTTACTTGACAGGTGTGGCATGTCCGACAGAACTGAGCCACATCTTGTTTTAAACCAGGCCAAAAGAAATGTCGCAAAACCCGGTCATAAGTCTTGGTGACTCCCAGATGTCCGGACCACTGGTGATCATGAGCAAGGGATAAAACATTTTGTTCGAAAGGCTGTAGGAATCACTACTTGGTAAACAGCATTCCAATCTCTGCCAGCGTCAACATGGGATGCCGATTTACGCATGAGGAGATTACCATCAATGAAGTATGCCATGTTTTTCTTCTTTAGCTCCTCCTCTGAGACAACACTAGAGAAACATTTAGCCAGGCTAATGTCAACCTTTTGGTTAGCAATCAGCTGCACACAAGTGACTGGTAACTGTATTGCATCAGCAACAAGTTCCACATACTTCTCCCCTTCCCTGGGCTGTTGGTCGGATCGCATCACCTTACCAGAGGTAGCACACAAGCTATCCTCTGGGTCACACTCTGAATAGAATCGTCTTCGACAAATCTATCACGTCACCCACTTGTCGTGCTTGAGCACGTGTGACAGCACAAGCGGGGAACACATCTGGATAACTCTGTGCCAGCTCCTCAGAGAAAGACTGGTCACTTTCATCTAATACCTCCAATACGGGTATCACCTTTCCTCCGGCAATATCGTTGCCCATAATAAAGGTCACACCTTTTACTGGCAACATAGGACGTACTCCAACTCTGAACAATCCACTGACTAACTCAGAGTGTACGTTCACAAAGTGCAATGGCACTGGGACAAATCCCATTTCAATTCCTTGTACTAACACACTGGAACCACAATATGTATTATCGGACAAGGGCAACACATCAGATAGTATGAAAGACTGCGCCGCACCAGTATCTCTAAGGATTCTAACCGGACGCTGAGACGCTTCGTCATCTGATATGAAAACAAACCCCTCAAAGATGAACGGTTCATAACTGCGATCTGGGACTGGGACTTTCAAACCACATTTACTATGAGGTATCTGTTTTGATTCCGGCCTTACAACCATACAAATCAGCCCAACACTCGTTGGCGGCCTGCCTTGCAGAGGCATCCCCTGTTTGCGTTTTAGCAGAAAGCAATCATTAACCATATGTCCCACCTTATGACAATAGAAACAGTGACGCACATCTTTCGGGCGTGCTGGATGTACTGCTGGTCGACTAGGGCTAAGAGTTAGCAACTCTGCGACCCTGCTCTCTGTACGAGCCGAAAACATGCTCTTGTGCGTCAACACAAACTCGTCTGCCAGTACAGACGCTTCCGACAGTGAGCATACTTTTTGTTCATTTAGGTAAACTACAATGCGTTCAGGTAAGCAATTTTGTAACTCTTCTAACAAGATTAACTCCCGTAGAGAGTTAAAATCAGTTACCTTACTAGCAGTGTGCCATTTGTCAAACAGATTTCCTTTGTCTCTAGCAAACTCCATATAAGTCTGAGTATACTTTTTTTGAGACCTAAATCTCTGTCGATATGCCTCAGGAACCAGCTCATAGGCACGAAGAACAGTAGCTTTGACCAAGTCATAATTCAAGCGCTGACAGAACCTCTTGGGCTTTACCGGTTAATTTACACTGAAGTAATAGGCACCATACCTCTTCGGGCCATTTCAATGTTACTGCTATATGCTCAAAAACCGTAGTATGCGCTCCAGCAGGTATATCTCACTGTTCATCCTCAAAGCCAACACCTCCTTTGGCCGCCATTCCTTCCAGTTCTCTGCTGCAAATGACTGGAACGAACTGCAGAAATCTCTGAAGCTGGAGACATTTATCTCCCTAACAACTTTAAGCATCAGTTGTCAGAGCAGCTCACCGATCACTGCACCTGTACACAGCCCATCTGTAATTAGCCCACCCAACTACCTCATCCCCATATTGTTATTTACATTGTTATTTATTTTGCTCATTTGCACCCCAGTATCTCTATTTGCACATCATCTTCTGCACATCTATCACTCCAGTGTTAATAACAAATTGTAATTATTTTGCACTATGGCCTATTTATTGCCTTACCTCCATAACTTACTACATTTGCACACACTGTATATAGATTTTCTATTGTGTTATTGACTGTACATTTTGTTTATTCCATATTTAACTCTGTGTTGTTTTTATCGCACTGCTTTGCTTTATCTTGGCCAGGTCGCAGTTGTAAATGAGAACTTGTTCTCAACTGGCTTACCTGGTTAAATAAAGGTGAAAAAAAACACTAAAATAGGAATCAACCTCTGACTCCCTAAACACAGGTACTAAGATTATCTGTCTACTAATATCAAAAGTAGCAGACGACACAGCTGGTGAGGACAGCTCTCTAGCAGGCATAGCATGAGCAGAGAGTAACCTTGCGGTCTCTGCCTCCAGTTCCATTTTACGCATCTCCAGTTCTTGATCAAGTCTACGCATCTCCAGTTCTTGATCAAGTCTACGCATCTCCAGTTCTTGATCAAGTCTACGCATCTCCGGTTCTTGATCAAGTTTGTGCGTCTCCAGTTCCATCTTACGCGTCTCATGTTCTGCCTCTAGTTTACGCATCTCCAACTTTTCTCGCCTGATTTGTGCCCTCTCTTCCGCCTCCATTTGGAGCCGTGTCGAGCGGACATCCATCCTGGCATCCCTGTCGGACAGTGGGGAGAGTGGGTCAAAACGGGGCAATGTGGCTGGAGCCTTAGCCTCGCCCTCATCCTCAGACACCAACGGGATTACAGGAGCAGCAGGCTCAGGCGGTGATAACTCAAGCTTTCGCTTGTTCAATAATACCTCTAACACCACTTTCCTAACTTCCACTTTCACTAAAACCCTCGCTATGGGTATAGAAAAGTGGTCAGCCAAAGCCTGTAGATCCACTCTACGGCAATTATCAAAAACCTCCCACGTAGGTTTATCCAAAAAGGCATCCAAATCAAAAGTAGCCATCTTCAGCTAGCAACACGAGCCGACGAATACTGCACACAAAACCAGTTAGTCACTGCTGCCAAGCTCAACACTGAACCAGACACTAAACCAATTTGCATGAGTGGCATGGGTATCAATGAGAGATATCCCAGACGAGCCCCCACGTTATGTTACAAACCCCGTGGCTTTAAAAGTCTAGGGTGGATGGAAAAGAGACCCGTAACATAACTCATGCGAATTAGAATATTGCCAAGGAACAGTGAGAATAAAAAATACACGACAACCAAAAAGCTACCGTCAAACACAAAAATGTTTATTATAAACACACGGTAAAGGCTTGGGGAAAAGGGGCTGAGCAGGACCCAAGGAATGAAACAATAAAGTCAACAAATAAAACTATACTGATCTTGCCTGCCTCAAGAACCGCTAAGCTACTGCTAACCATACAAAAATACAGTGGGTGGTCCGCTCAGGTCCAACTAGTGTTTTTAGACAAAGTTTTCCTATGGGTAGTGTATGCCCAAGGGCGACTTGCTAAAAATGCCCTTTTCCCAGGAACACACAAACAACATAGTTACCATATGGAGTAAACAGCAAATGAGTGAGTACACAAAAAACAAGACACCACAGTATCCATACTCACAAACAAAAAGAGCCTCTGTCAGAAAACACAACTGACTGGCTTTTAAAGCAAGAGGATGTGTGACGTGATTAGGTATGAAAACCAGAAACAGGTGGTGCAATCAGGAGAAGTGGCCACTGATTGGTCCACCTCAGCAATCAGCAGATGAACTGATGACTAACAGGTGGGACACACCAACGACCTCCAATCAGGAACACAAAGGACACCTGTGATTAGGGCAGAAGGAGAGGAAAAACACAAATACACAAACAGGATACCTGTATCCGTAACAGTCCCCGCTAGGGACATCATGGACCCAGGCCTCATGGCTGAGTTTCAACACCGGCACCCCGGTCAACCAGGTATGTGCCCAGGTAGAACGCCAGGTGGCGCCCCTAGAGGGGGGGTACTGTCACACCCTGATTTGTTTCACCTGTCTTTGTGATTGTCTCCACCCCCCTCCAGGTGTCGTCCATCTTCCCCATTATCCCCAGTGTATTTATACCTGTGTTCTCTGTTTGTTTGTTGCCAGTTCGTTTTGTTTCGTCAAGCCTGCCAGCAGTTTCCCACAAGTTCCTGTTTTTAGTTTTCCCGGTTTTGACCATTCTGCCTGCCCTGACCCTGAGACTGCCTGCCGTTCTGTACCTTTTGGACTCTGATCTGGATTACTGACCTCTGCCTGCTCTTGACCTGTCGTTTGCCTGCCACCTGTTCTTGTAATAAACCTTTGTTACTTCGACACTGTCTGCATCTTGGTCTTCTCCTGAAACGTGATAATTATGGTGTATTGTGTGTAGATTGATGAGAAATAAACAAACAATTTATTCCATGTTAGAATAAGGCTGTAACGTAACAAAATGTGGAAAAAGTAAAGGGGTCTGAATACTTTCTGAATGCACTGTATTGGTTGAATGCTTAACCAGAAGTTCCCCCTGAAACCAAGGCTATTCTATTCTATTCTATTCTACATGCCCTTGGCTATTAGATAGTGCCATTATTATGACATTTACCCACTGATCCTATCTCTGTACCCATTATTTTATTTGCGGAAGGTCACATGAGACTTCCTGTAGTTCAGATGAGTTTGGGAAGTAAACAAGCGAAAAGTGTGTCCTGCATCCAACCTTTGATACACTTACAGGAACAAGGAGGAAATAAGTAGTGGTAGCTAACTAGTTGGCTATTAATCTCACCTTCCACAATATTGCGATGGCGTGGCTGAAAGATTTCCCCTGATCAGCGATGCAGGTGCAACCAGCAGTCAGTACTTCTCCCTCCATGCTAGCTAGCACCCATGCTTGGTGGGGTTGGCTCCTCACAGGCTCAACATTGGCTTTGAGGAAGAGCCACTCATCTTCGTCTCCGACGGACTTCGCCAGAACGGTCTCAACTTTATCGCTGTGAAAATACTGGTAGACTTCTGAGCTTTTAAGATGTTCCATAGCCTGACCATCAACACCAAGATAATCAATGATATATGTGCATATTTTGGCATACGTTATGTGCGGCCACTTTTTAATATCATTCTCCCAGCCAGTGGTGAGTCCAGCTGGGTGTGGGACTGTTTTTCCGTCTCCTCTCATAAGTTAACTTTGGGACTACTCCTACCATCCCTATCTTTATTAGCATTATTATTGCAGTTGTTGTTGACTAGATTACTGCAGGAATATGCTACATATGCAAATGAGAAACATGCTTGGCTGGGTTTCTAGTGGCGTGCATATGAATCATGATAATGCGCAAGCGTGGGGGAAGTTTTTTCCTTTGTTTCCGAGTTTGGCTTTCGTGTCTTAAAAGCGTTCAAAAATGAGGTGGATACAGTAGAAGATTAGAATCACTTTATTTTCCCCATGAGGGAACTTCTTGTCTGGTATAATATCCTCAATTACTGTTCTGATATGTTTTTGTCACTTATTTTATGCCATTCTAAAAATTATTCTGAATATTAACAAATCATTAATACGTTTTGTACATAATGTAAGCCTATAAATGGTCAGAAAAAGGTTGAAAATGTGCAATTTCAAAAGGTTAACATTTGAATAAAGGATTTATTATGTCACAATCATATTCATTGTGTGCTGAATGTTTCATTGCTTAAATCATAGAGCTTTGTCATCTAATCTGGCTCATGTTCCACCATCAGTGAGCAATACATCCCAGCAAAGCTCAGAGGAGCAGGGAGACATCCCGCCACCCCGACGGCACCTGTCAAGATAAGGGTTTTCTAAATAACACAACTAACATCTGAACAGATGCGCATTCCTAATAAAATTTGTGTTGGGTGAGAAAGAATCCTAAAGAAGGTCCGATGGGCAGTCTCTCTTTATCCCATTCTGATAAACCTCCTGATGTCCTCTAGGGTTGAGATTCAGGTCCTGCTGAACGGCGTAAAGCAGTTGATTAAATACATGCATGGGCAGAAGAACACCATGCAGGGGCGGTTTATTGAGTTGCAGACTACTAAGGTAGTGTCAAATACAGTAGAATAAGTCTATGTAATCATGATGTTATGGTGATGATGATTGGGATGGTGATTATAATAATTATGACAATAACATAAAAGTAATTATGTACAGTGCATTCAGAAAGTATTGATGTTGTTTTCCCCCTCATCAATCTACACACAATACCCCATAATGACAAAGCAAAAACAGGTTTCTAGAACATTTTGCAAATTTATATAAAAAACGGACCTTTGGCAGCGACTACAGCCTCGAGTCTTCTTGGGTATGACGCTACAATAATATGCCATTTAGCAGACGCTTTTATCCAAAGCGACTTACAGTCATGCATGCATAATTTATTTTACGTATGGGTGGTCCCGGGGATCGAACCCACTACCCAGGCATTACAAGCGCCATGCTCTACCAATTGAGCTACAGAGGACCACTACAAGCTTGGCACACCTGTATTTAGGGAGTTTCTCCCATTGTTCTCTGCAGATCCTCTCAAGCTTGTAGTGACCATCAGGTTCTTGGTCACCTCCCTGACCAAGGCCCTTCTCCCCCGATTGCTCAGTTTGGCCGGGCGGCCAGCTCTAGGAAGAGTCTCTAGGAAGAGTCTTGGTGCTTCCAAACATCTTCCATTTAAGAATGATGGAGGCCACTGTGTTCTTGTGGACCTTCAATGCCGTCTCGGAAATCTTCGGACAATTACTTCGACCTCATGGCTTAGTTTTTGCTCTGACATGCACTGTCAACTGTGGGACCTTATATAGACAGGTGTGTGCCTTTCCAAATCATGTCCAATCAATTGAATTTACCACAGATGGACTCCAATCAAGTTGTAAAAACATCTCAAGGATGATCAATGGAAACAGGATGCACCTGAGCTCAATATCGAGTCTCATAGCAAAGGGTCTGAATATTTATGTATTTCTGTTTTTATAAATTTGCTAACATTTCTAACTCCTGTTTTCGCTTTGCCATTATGGGGTATTGTGTGTGGATTGATGAGGATAACATTTTCTTTAATTAATTTTAGAATAAGGCTGTAACGTAACAAAATATGGAAAAGTGAAGAGGTCTAAATACTTTCCGAATGCACTGTATGTATCACTGCATATACAAATGAGTGTATGTGTTTAGGATGGATCTACGTGTCAATTATGTTTTAGATGTTCTGGTAGATTTTTCTGGAATGACCATATGTGTCCTTTACTTCACATGCACTGGGTAGCTGCACCTTACTGACAAGCCTCTGGCACCTGAAAACAAAGAGGTGAAGGATTCACTCAGACCTGAGCCCTGCCAGGTAAAGCAAGCAGCATCACTGCCCCAGAGGGAAGGAATCATCCCTACAGGCATTGTCCCTGTGGAGAGGGAGAGGATCCTTTGAGCAGGCAATAATAATAACTAAATCCTGCACAGAGCGTTGAGATCTGCTCAACAGCCAGCATCTCTGTGAAGAGGGAGGGAAGGGAGGGGAGGGAGGGGACCCTCCCAGCAAACATTTTCACTGCACAGAGGGAGGAGATCCTCCGAGCACCAGGCCTCATTCCTGGGCTGAGGAATTGGAGCCTCCTAAGAGAAAACTAAAATATATATATATATATATATATATATCTATATATATATATATATATATATATATATATATATATATATATATATATATATATATTTTATACAATTGAAAATTAACAATATACTCAAAAAATTGTAAAGTGGTTGTCCCACTGGCTATCATAAGGTGAATGCACCAATTTGTAAGTCGCTCTGGATAAGAGCGTCTGCTAAATGACGTAAATGTAATGTAAATGTTGTCATTGAGCAGAAGGAGAAGATCCTCCATACAGCCATCGTCCCTGCACAGAGGGAGGGGATCCCCCCAACAGACATCACTGTGCAGAGGGAGGAGATCTTCCCCACAGGCAGAGTCCCTGCGCAGAGGAAGGGAATCCTTCATACAGGCAGCATCACTGCACAGAGGAAGGGGATCCTCCGAACATCAGGCATTATGACTGCGCAGAGGGAGGGGATCCTGCGAACATCAGGCCTTATGACTGCACAGAGGGAGGGGATCCTGCGAACATCAGGCATTATGACTGCGCAGAAGGAGGGGATCCCCCCAACGGACATCACTGTGCAAAGGGAGGAGATGCTGCCAACAGACAGCATCGCTGCGCCGAGGGAGGTGCTCCTCCGAACATCAGGCCTTATGATTGCGCAGAGGGAGGTGATCCCCCAACAGACATCACTGTGTAGAGGCAGGAGAGCCCCTGCGCAGAGGGAGGAGATCCTCTGAACATCAGGCCTTATGACTGCGCAGAGGGGATTGTCCGAACATCAGGCCTTATGACTGCGCAGAGGGAGGGGATCCTCCCTACAGACAGAATCCCTGCGCAAGGGACGGGATCCTGCCAACAATCATTGTCACTGCGCAGAGGGGATCTTCCCTACAGACAGAATCCCTGTGCAGAGGGAGGAGATCCTCCAAACATTTTTTACATTTTTACATTTTAGTCATTTTAGCAGACGCTCTTATCCAGAGCGACTTACAGTTAGTGAGTGCATACATTTTTTCATACTGGTCCCCCGTGGGAATCGAACCCACAACCTTGGCGTTGCAAGCGCCATGCTCTACCAACTGAGCTACACAGGCCTCATCACTGAGCAGAGGGAGGGGATCCTCCCAGCAGGCAGCATCCCTGGGCATAGGAAGAGGATCTCTCTAAGAGCCAAAGTAATTGCGGAGAGGGAGAGGATCCTCTATACAGGCAGCATCACTGTGCAGAGGGAGAGGATCCCCCAAACAGACAGCGTCCCTGCCAGGCCTCAAATTCCCCGGTGGCATTGACACCATGGCTGTTGATGGCCCCTTGTGTGACCGTAAGCCCCCCCAAAAAAATTCCATGCATTGCAGCAAAATCGCCGTGCTCCGAAGCATCTCTCACTCACATGGCTCTCCCAGATATATTTTTTTAGGGTGTAGATCAGCTTTAATATTGCAGATAGATTGGAGCTTCCATCAATGTAAGTGTCTGCATCACTTCCAATCCTTCATATATTTTTTGCAAATATATTCACTACTTTTAGAACACCTACTCATTCAATCACCCGACTCAACCCAATTGAGATGGTTTGGGATAAGTTGGACAGCAGAGTGAAGGAAAAGCAGCCAACAAGTGCTCAGCATATGTGGGAACTCCTTCAAGACTGTTGGAAAAGCATTCCAGGTGAAGCTGGTTGAGAGATTGCCAAGAGTGTGTGAAGCTGTCATCAAGGCAAAGGGTGGCTACTTTGAAGAATCTCAAATATAAAATATATTTTGATTTGTTTAACACTTTTTTGGTTACTACATGATTCCATTTGAGTTATTTCATAGTTTTGATGTCTTCACTATTATTCTGCAATGTAGAAAATCTTAAAAATAAAGAAAAACCCTGGAATGAGTAGGTGTGTCCAAAATGTTGACTGGTACTGTACATACACACATACATACTGTGACGTCACGAGAGGCTACACAGCTTTCAGCGGGATTGCTCAAGTAGTGCAAGGAGACAAGGTTCAAACAAAACAAGGATTTTATTATAGGTCTTGGGAAATTAACGAAAATATAACAAAATTCTGTTCTCTTGTGGCTCTTTAAGGGTTAACAGTTCAGGGATGTCTCTTCCACATCCAAAGTCATAATTCTCACTCGCTCAGATAACTTTTCCCCAGCCTTACTGTAGTCCACGTTGCAGCTAGTGGCCAACCCAGCAAAAAGTCCTTCCAAATGTCTCTCACGTATTTCCACAGGTGCATATATCCAAAGGTGAGTATTTCCCAAAGGTAAGTATCTCCAAATCCTTATATTCCTCATGGAAGTGGACGTGCAGCACTCTTGTCCTCCAGAGAGCCCAGGTTGGAGACTGTGTCTCTTCCCTTCCCCAAACCTTCAGCTCATCAGCTCCTCATTTGTTTCAGCTGCGTGGGAAGATTGGCCATAGAGGGGTGGAGTTCCCGACCATACCAGCAGATGGAGCCATAGCTGTCTGGGTCTGCAGCCACCTCAGGGGATGTAACGTCCCTCCAGGACACAGCCTCTCGTGACATCACACATCCCCCCTCCTCGGGACCGACGTCCTCGTCGGGGTAAAGGCAGCGAAGAAGGCATCACGCCGGGAGGGCGTCCGCATTGCCGTGGTGCTTGCCAGCCCTGTGGACAACAGAAAAGTTAAACGGTTGCAAGCTCAAAAACCATCTGGTTACTCTACTGTTTGATTCCTTGTTCTTGGCCATCCACTGCAGAGGGGCGTGATCAGATACCACCATGAAACGTCGGCCCAGGAGATAGAACCGAGAGGGACTCCAGGGCCCAGACTACAGCCAGACATTCTTTCTCCACCGTTGAATAGTTCTTCTCTCTTGGAAGTAACTTTCTGCTTAGGTAGAGAATGGGATGTTCTTCACCGTCATGTGCCTGGGTGAGGACAGCACCCAGACCCACCTCCGAAGCATCCGCTTGGACAATGAATTCCTTCTTGAAGTCTGGTGCCACCAGGATCGGACTGGAGCAGAGTGCTCGCTTCAGGTTGAGGAAAGCCGCCTCCGCCGCAGGGTTCCACTTCACCATTCGTGAGTGGCGTTTGGTCGTCAGCTCCGTCAACGGTGCAGCTATGGTAGCAAAATCTGCAATAAAGCGTCTATAGTAGCCAGCGAGGCCCAAAAATGACCTTACTTGCTTCTTGGTGATGGGCTGCGGCCAGTCCTGTATGGCCCGCAGTTTGGCTTCCTGTGGTTTGACCAACCCCCGCCCAATGGTGTACCCCAGGTAGTTTGTCTCACTGAAGGCCAGCTTGCACTTCTTCGGGTTTGCCGTGAGCCCTGCTTCCCTGAGCCGAATCCAGCACCGCTTGTACCCGGGGTATGTGGCTGGCCCAATCCGGACTTTGTATAACAACATCATCCAAATAAGCCGCTGCGTGCCTCTTGTGGGGCGCAAGGACTCGATCCATCAGGCGTTGGAACGTGGCAGGTGCCCCGTGGAGACCAAACGGAAGTCGGGTATACTGGTAGAGCCCCTCCCGGGGTGGCAAAGGCTGTCTTCTCCTTAGACGCCGGGGTCAGGGGCACCTGCCAGTAGCCTTTTGTGAGATCAAGAGTGGTTAGGAAACGAGCATGCCCCCAAGGAGTCTATTAAATCATCGACACGAGGCATTGGGTATGCATCAAATTCAGACACTTCATTCAACTTTCGATAGTCATTACAAAATCGTACTGAACCGTCTGGCTTGGGAACTAGTACGATGGGACTTGCCCAGGCACTGTGGGACTCTTCGATTACTCCCAACTCCCGCATCTTCCTTACCTCCTTCTGTATAACCACTTTACGAGCCTCCGGCACGCGGTCGGGCGCTGGTTTACCGTTCGGCCAGGCATGGTGCGGATCTCATGTTGGACCACCTCTGTGTGACCGGGAAGGGAGGAGAAGACATCCTGGTTCTGCTCCACGAGTTCCAGGGCCATCTGTCGTTGATGTGGGGACAGATTTGGACCCAGCTGAACCTCTTCTCGCGCCGGTTCCTTGGTCTCTGTGGGGGTAGACAGCTGAACAGCGCCTCTCTGGCGTGCCACTTCTTTAAAAGGTTAACATGATAAATCTGCTCAGTTTTTCTTTTATCTGGTTGCCTCACCTTGTAGTTTACTTCTCCCATGCGTTCAATGACCTCATATGGTCCTTGCCAGGTTGCCAGGAATTTACACTCAACGGTTGGCACCAGGACCAGCACTCTGTCCCCCGGCTTAAACTCCTGGGTTGAGCAGATCTGTTGTAGGAGGCTTGCTGTTGCCGCTGACTGGCCTCCAGGTGTTCCCGCATCATGGGATAGATGGCCTTCATTCTCTCCCTCATAGCCCCGACATGGTCGATCAGTGTCCGCTGTTGGCATGGCTGCTCCTCCCAGGCCTCCTTGGCGATGTCGAGCAGTCCTCTGGGTCTGTAGGAAAGCAAGAGCTCAAAGGGTGAAAAACCAGTAGAAGACTGAGGTACCTCTCTCACCGCAAATAATATGTAGGGTAACAGCTGATCCCAGTTGCGCCCATCTTCCCCTACCGCTTTCCGCAGCATGGATTTTAGTGTTTTGTTAAAACGTTCGACTAGGCCATCTGTCTGGGGGTGGTAGACCGAGGTTCTCAGCTGTTTGATTTTCAGTAAAGCACAGAGTTCTTTCATCACCCTGGACATGAATGGAGTCCCTTGGTCCGTCAATATCTCTTTTGGGATTCCCAGACTAGTTGAGAGACGGAACAGCTCCTTGGCGATTTGTCTGGATGTAGCCTTCCTCAGCGGAATGGCCTCCGGGTAGCGGGATGCATAGTCCAGAATGACCAGAATGTATTGATGTCCCCTGGAACTTTTCGGTAAGGGCCCGACTATGTCTAATCCAATCCTCTCAAAAGGAGTTTCGATAATGGGCAAGGGAATGAGCGGGTTTCTATATGTGGGCTTTGGCGCAACCTGCTGACACTCAGGGCAACTACGGCAGTAGTTCTCTATCTCTTTGTGTACTCCTGGCCAAAAGAAACGTTGCATGATTCTTTCCTTAGTCTTCTCTACCCCCAAGTGGGCCCCTAGCGGGTGTGTGTGTGCTAGGTTGAGTACTGTGGCCCGATAGGGCTGTGCACGAGGAGCTGTTCATGCACTTCATCATTTTTCTTGACTATCTGATATACTAACCCCCGGTTTACTGCGAAATGGGGGTAAGTAGGGTTTGTCTTATCACCTAACACTACACCTTCTAATACCTGCACATTTCTTAAGGCATTTGCAAGAGTAGGATCTTGTAATTGAGCCGTACCATACTGGCCTGTGAGAGGGGGAAGCTCTTGGGTGCCTGGGGCGTCTTCTTCACTGGAGAACGGAGCACTTTCCTGGGCTGCGTTCTCTTCTCCCGTATCCGGACCAGTCTCGGTGTCGGTCTGGGCACCTGCCATCCCTATCAGAGCCCGGGCGGGAGTGAGTAACTCGGAGGATTGCACCGGAGCCTTCCCAGGATGAGTCTTGCCTCTCCGTTTCCGAGGTACTCGGGTTATCCTCTCCTGAGACTCTCTCCAGAGTGGGTAAAGGCTGGGCAGTCTCGTCCAATTAGGACAGGGACGGGGAGGGAATCAACCACCCCCGCCGTCGTGTGTATGGTTCCCCGTGTGCTGGTCATTGTAAGTTCAGTAATGGGGTATTCTCTGGTGTCCCCATGGACACAGGAAACTGGGAGGACTTTCCCCGGGGGTCAGACACGTTGGGCCCACCAAATCCTTACGCACCAGGGTGGCCCGGCTACCAGAATCCAGTAAGGCCTCCACATCATGGTGATTCACAGTTACCGGGCAGGTGGGGGTCGATCTGGGCCGCCATCTACGACTCCCAAGAGCGAGGCAAACGGTGTGTGGGTGCTGAGCTGGAGGACTCCGCAGTGGGCATAGGTTCCTCGGCTGGTTTCCCACACTGCCAGGAGATATGTCCCATCTCCCCCACACCGGTAACACTGTCGAGTTTCCCCCCTCCTGGTATACTCTTCTTGGACCCGCCTGGTTTCTGGCTCCCCCCTGGGCCGGGATAAGTCCTGATGTGGCTGGGTTCGAGACCTTGGGGTCCTTTGGACGGGTTCTTCCCATTTGTGGTGGGGCCGCACTCCTGGGGTCTTTTCGGGAAGCATTCAGCATCTCCGCTGTGGCCTGGTACTTTTCCACAGCTTCCACGGTCAGATCAGCCGTGGTCAAGGCCTGTTGACTGATGAACCGTTTTGCCTCATAAGGCAGGGGCGCGTGAGGTAACGATCCACCACAACGGCCTCCACCACCGCCCCGCTGCTGTATTCCTCTGCGGATCCAGCCATTTCCTTGCGATTCGGACAAGTTCATGCATCTGCGCCCGAGGAGGTTGGTCTGGTTGGAAGGTCCAGCTGTGAAAGCGCTGGGCCATACCAAACTTTGTGAGTCCATATCTGCTGAGGATCTCAGACTTCAGGGCATCATAGTCAGTAACCTGGTCAGGGCCCAGGTCCCGGACAGCATTCAGCGATTCCCCGGTTAGAAAGGGGGCTAACAGACCAACCCACTGTTGCTTGGGCCAGGCTTCCCTAGTGGCCGTGGCCTCAAATGCATGCAGGTATGCCTCAATGTCATCGGTAGCTCCCATCTTAGATATAAAGTCACTTGCCTTTATTGGGCGGGTATTTTGGACCACCCTCTGTCTCTGCAACTGCAATTCCTCTGCCTTCAGAAGGTTGGCTTTTTGCTCCTCCAAGAGAGCCACGTTTGCTTGCATCTGGGCTTGCTGGCCAGCAACAAGGGCTTTCAATATGTCCTCCATTTCAGTCGGGCGGGGGAGCCTACGGCCAACTTGGAAAACTGGGTGATCAAACCTTCGGTATCCTCCTCTGACATGCACTATTAACGCTTGGCGTGCCCGTATTCTCCACCATCTGTGACGTCACGGAGGCTACACAGCTTTCAGCGGGATTGCTCAAGTAGTGCAAGGAGACAAGGTTCAAACAAAACAAGGATTTTATTATAGGTCTTGGGAAATTAACGAAAATATAACAAAATTCTGTTCTCTTGTGGCTCTTTAAGGGTTAACAGTTCAGGGATGTCTCTTCCACATCCAAAGTCATAATTCTCACTCGCTCAGATAACTTTTCCCCAGCCTTACTGTAGTCCACGTTGCAGCTAGTGGCCAACCCAGCAAAAAGTCCTTCCAAATGTCTCTCACGTATTTCCACAGGTGCATATATCCAAAGGTGAGTATTTCCCAAAGGTAAGTATCTCCAAATCCTTATATTCCTCATGGAAGTGGACGTGCAGCACTCTTGTCCTCCAGAGAGCCCAGGTTGGAGACTGTGTCTCTTCCCTTCCCCAAACCTTCAGCTCATCAGCTCCTCATTTGTTTCAGCTGCGTGGGAAGATTGGCCATAGAGGGGTGGAGTTCCCGACCATACCAGCAGATGGAGCCATAGCTGTCTGGGTCTGCAGCCACCTCAGGGGGATGTAACGTCCCTCCAGGACACAGCCTCTCGTGACATCACAATACATACATACATACATACATACATACATACATACATACATATATACATACATACATATATACATACATATACATACATATATATATATATATTAATATCCTTTAAAAAAAAAAAAAAAATCCTTTACTTATTTCTAACCCTACCACCCCTCCCCTAATTGGCGCAAACTAGTGAACAACAATGCTTAGGTCTCTACTTCCAGGTTACTATATACATTTTATGGACACAGTCTATTTTACAATAGTTATATCTTGTTTGTTTTTACTCCTGTCCTTCCTCTAACCTCAACCTCTCCCATCTATCTCTGATGTCCATCCAGTTCGATTTCTATTTGCCATATCTTTCAAACGGTGCTCTTTCACAAAAGTTCTTAACATATAACCTATATACGTTTTACGGACACAGTATGTTTTACATTAGTTATCTTGTTGTTATTAGTTGTTATTAGTCCCATCCCTCAGCTCCATTCAAACTATCCCATGTATCTCTTAACACCAACCATATTGGATTTATATTTGCCATATATTTTTCAACAGTGCTGTGATGATTCACAAAAGTTTTGAACCTTTCAATTCTCATTGTTTCTACAGATTGTACATTGAAAATAAACATTTTTGCTAAAAGTATTATTATATTATTGATCGATTGACTATTACTTTTCAGATCTCCCAGTAGTGCTATCTGCAGGGTTAGCTCCAGGTAAATATTGCAATTCTTCAGCCATTCCTGGACCTGTGACCAAAAACAAGCTACATATGGACAGTACCAAAACAAATGATCTAATGATTCTGTCTCTTCGCAGCAAAATCTGCAGAGCTGGGAAGGTTGTGTCTCCCACATAAATAACATTCTATTGGTTGCAAGAATGTTGTATAATAATGTAAATTGAACAATTCTATGTTTTGAATTTGGCGTCGTTTTGCATATCAGTTCATAAACCATGTGCCATGGAATTGGTACCTCAAAAATCTCTTCCCAACTATTTTGCTATCTATATGGCACGGCTGTCAATTTTTGGGTCCTTAAATAAAACTGATATATATTATTTATCACAAGTTCCTTACTTTTTCCCCCTTCCATTTTCCTCTTCCATTTTTGCGGTAAGGCTGCAATTATTTGGTGGTAATTTTGGGTAGAGCAGACATTTCCATATGTTTTTGTTAGCTGCATGTGCGACATAACTCCACCAGTCCTATTTTTGATATAATTTATGAAGATTATATCGTTTATAATTTATTTTCTCCAAAAATAATGTTTTTTTCATCAATGAGTGTATTTGAGTTTAACAAAAATATTTGTTGAGTTATTTGTTCTGTCCTTTCTGTGGATTAAAATGAAATTGCAACCAAATTTCTATGACTTGTTTTAAAAATAGCGATATTTGGGAGATGATTTCCTTTTCAAATAAGTGAAGGGGAGAGGTTGTAATCTGAATAAAGGGAAAAAGGCCATTCTTGAACATAGGGTGAGACATTCTTACTAATTTGCTAGAGAACCAGTTCAGATTTAAGTATAACTTAAGCCTTTAGTGAGAGGTCTAATGCTTTAATATTTAATAGATTCTGCCCTCCGAATTCATATTAATTATATAAATAGTCTCGTTACATTTTTTCTGGTTTGCCGTTCCAAATAAAATGGGATATTTTTTTCTCATATAATTAAAAAAAATGTTCGCTAGGTGTAGGCAAGACCATAAGCAAATAGGTCAACTGGGATATTTCTAAAGAGTTAATCAGGGTGATTTTTCCACAAATAGACAGGTGTTTACCTTTCCCTGGTAGCAAGATCTTATCTATTTCTGCAAACTTTCTATTAAAGTTTATTGAAATTGAGATCATTTATTTATTTCGAGATATGTATACCGAGTATATCCACATCACCATCAGACCATTTTATTGGTAAACTACACGGTAATGTAAAAGTTGTATTTTTTAGTGATCCATTACGTAATATAGTACATTTATCATAATTTGGTTGTAATCCAGAGAGGTAGAACAATTATCTAGGTCCTCTATGAGGCTGTGGAGGGATACCAGTTGTGGATTTAAAAGAAAACATGAATCATCAGCGTACAAGAACACCTTTGTTTTTAAGCCCTGGATTTCTAATCCCTTGATATTATTGTTGGATCTAATTTTAATAGCTAACATTTCGATGGCAATAACAAATAGATATGCAGATAGTGGACAACCTTGTTTTACTCCTCTTGACAGTTTAAAACTTTGTGAGAAGTTGCCATTATTTACTATTTTACACCTATGGTTACTATACATGATTTTAACCCATTTTATATGAGATTCTCCAAAATGTAAATGTTCCAGGCGTTTATATATAAACTCCAGTCGTACTTTATCAAAAGTATTTTCAAAGTAGGCCTGGTTTCCAAGATTTTTCCAGGCTTGCCTTATATTATCTCCAATGTATCGTCTGATTTGAATGAATAATATCCGACAATACCTTTTTAATTCAATGCACTACACATTTTGCTAGACATTTTGCATCACAACACTGAAGTTTAAGGGGCCTCCAATTTTTTATATGGACTGGATCTTTATATTTCCAACTTGTATCCTGTTTCAGTAATAATTAAATCAGACTTTCTTGTTGAGTGTCTAATAATCTACTATTTACATAGCAGTGGTTAAAACATGCTAATAATGGTCCTCTGAATATATCAAAAAAGGTTTGGTATACCTCAACTGGTATGCCATCCAGCTCTGGAGTTTTCCCGCACTTAAAGGCTTTAATTGCATCAAGAAGTTCCTCCTCTGTAATTTCGCCTTCACATGAATCTTTCTGTATGGCTGTTAATTTTACATTGTCAATAGAAAAACAATTAGCTTCGGTTAAAGGAGATGGAGGAGACTGAAATTAAAACATATGCTTAAAGTACTTTGCTTCCTATTTCAAAATACCATTTGGTGAATCATGGGTGACTCCGTCATTTGTAACCAGTTTCAGTAAGTTCTTTTTGGTAGCATTTCTATGTTGTAGATGAAAAAATAATTTGGTGCATTTTCCCCCATATTCCATCCAGTTTGCTTTATTTTTTATAATATATTACACTTGATCTTTCTTGAATAAGTTCCTCCATTTCTGAGCCTCTATGATACAGTTTTAATTGCTATCTATCTGTTCTGTTAGACCTTCTATTTCCTTTGTTAGTATGGGCTCTTTTGACCTAAATTGCTTTTGTTTTAGAGATGAGTACTGAATTGCATGGCCTCTAAAGGCACATTTAAAAGTGTCCCATACAATAAGGGGATTTGCTGTACCTATGTTATGTTATCTGATGGTCCGACCTCATTCGGTCCCCTATCAACACTTTTTAAACTTTTGGTGCCAACGAGAATGACATAAGAAAGTAGTCAAGACGACTAGTTTGATTGAGCCTCCGCCATGTATATCTCACTTGGTCAGGATATTTTAGCCTCCATATATCCACTAGTTCCAATATATCCATGACATTCATGATTTCCTGAAGAGCATGTGGGTGATAGTTTGTAGTGTGATTTCCTTTACGGTCCATTGAGGTATTTAAAATAGTATTATAATCCCCCACCATAATAATAGAGTCTTGTATTGCTTGCAGAGTTGATCATTTATTATATATATTTTCAAAGAAGCGTGGATCATCATGATTTGGTCCGTAAAGGTTAATGAGACATATCTGTTTATGGTCCAATAACATATTTAAAATGATCCATCTACCTTGCGGATCTGTTTGGACAATTTGCACATTCGGATCAAAATTACTGTTCATTAATATCATCACCCCTTTTGAGTTTCTTTGCCCATGGGAGAAGTATATTCCACCACCCACCCACCCCCCGCCCAGTCCTTTTTCCACACAACACTATCTAAAATTGTTGAATGGGTTTCCTGTAAAAAACAGATATTATATTCCTTCTCTTTGAGACAGGTAAATATTGTTCTTACATTTTCTTTTAAATTTTTAGTCATTTAGCAGACACTCTTATCCAGAGCGACTTACAGTTAGTGAGTGCATACATTTTTACATTCTTCTTTTCTTATTATCTGCTAAGCCATTATAATTATAACTGGCTATACTTATTTCACCATTTACCATAATGAGATATACGTTTCAAATCTATTTATCATAATATATGTTTGTAAATGTACTATTAAAAAGTACCATAGTGATTGAGTGTCCATATAGCTGTACCATGATATTTGCATTGCTACTAAGTAACCCTCCCATTGTTCTCCACTATTCTACCCGCTAAAACCCCTCTCCATCCCAAGTTGGGTTGTCATCCCAGTGACCGGCAGACCACCCTCGTCCCCTCGGATCCCTAGGACCAGGACCCATCCTTCGAAAACAGCACACAGTGCCATCCACAGAACAGAAGCAGATAAACCGCTAAAAGTATTTCCAATGCTCTCACCTCAATTTGCTTTACATATAGCTATTAAATATATATATATATATATATATATATATATATATATATATATATATATATATATATATATATATATATATATATATATTAGGGCTGTCAAAAATAGCGCGTTAGCGACGTTAATTAGTTGTTTGCTGTTAATTACGTCAATTTTTTTAACGCATTTCACGCATGCGCAGTGTGACAAATTATTCAGGTCAGGAAAGTGGTTGGGAGCTAGAGGCGAGATGGAGCAAGGTGAGCAAAGTGGGCCTATTGACGGATTCAAATATAAAAAGAATGATGATGGTACAGTTAACAAGTACAAGGTTATTTGCAAGATTTGTAAGAAGGAGTTTCAATTTCACGGAGCTGTTCAAGCTTGAAGTACCATGTCAACGCCAAACATGCGTTTGCTGGGCCGTCAGATTCAGCAAGTGGTTTGCGCCAGACCACGCTGAATGTTTGCAGGCAATTAACAAAATCAACCTCAGATAATTTGACCAACACAATAGCAAAATGGATTGCAAAGGATTGTAGACCCATTAGCATTGTAGAAGACTCAGGTTTCCTTGATGTTTTGCAAGTGGCGTCTCAAGACTCATTCTATAAGCCACCGTCAAGAGCCACAGCCAAAGACAAATATTATGGTGTGTAGTATGTTTCAGCTTGATTTAAAACACCATTATTTGGCTGTGTTAATAAACAGACATAATATGAAAATTATGTATCTGTGTCCTGTTATTTATCTTTTGGTATGCATTTCAGAAAAAAAATGGTTAGGATTCAGGTGTAATTGCAAATAGTGATTAATCATGATTAATCCACTGAAAATTCTGATTAATTTGATTAAAAATTTTAATCATTTGACAGCCCTAATATATATATATATATATATATTCAAATATCTTGCGTATCTTTATTTCCATCATTAACATTTAATATGCGTAATAATATCAGCAGTTCATGCAAAGGATTGTTACCTATAACCAGGATTACCATTGCATTACATTACATTTTGTCAAGCAATTATTATTTTAGCAAACAATTATTGTGATTCATCCTATATTGTACCTAACGTCATTACCCCCTTGCAACGGATGTGGGATACACACACACACACACACACACACACACACACACACACACACACACACACACACACACACACACACACACACACACACACACACACGTACTCTTACACACTCAACCCCTTTCCCCCACAATCAACTATAAGCTCAGATGCGCAACGGTTGTTACATTCCATAGCCCAACTCAAGAAAGGACCTGATTAACGAATGCATATACATTTACAGCTGTTTGAGAAAGCATGCAAGATTGAGCAAAAACTGGCAAAAATGTGAGATTTGATTAACCAATGTCAAGTCCTAGGTGATGGAGATCAGATCCACCCCCTACCCCTGAAACACACACACGCTGGACCCCCGCAGTGACCATTTTCTCAAGCATCTCTGTGCAGTCAGACCTTTGATTATTTTGTGCCACCAGGGCCACAATAATATGCACCCTCTCTGATTGTCCTAGTGTGACCCCCTCCCCATGGGTTACTGCAGCCAGTGTTGCCAGCACTGCCACTACCTGGGTGGGGGTACCCCACCAGAATCCCCACCGGCTAGGTACAAGGTCATAAAGGTTCTCATTAGCAGCTTTGAGAATCTCCTTGTATATTATGCTCTCCCATCAGGGGGCTCTGGCTTTGTAGGACCAACCCTGCCAGGCAGGCTGAGAATCTTGAGGGGGCGGTGCTGCTCTAGTAGGTCTCTGATTTCTTATACATTGTCTTTTCTTCCTGCCCTCTCCCTCATTGATTTATTCCCCTCATTCATTCCCTCTCCCCTCCCACCCACTCTCTCTCTCTCTCTCTCTCTCTCTCTCTCTCTCTCTTTCTCTCTCTCTCTCTCTCTCTCTCTTTATTTGCCCATCAGTCCTCAGAACACAATGAATACCCAGTGACCTCTGGCTGGAGGGAGGCTGTAATGGAGAGAGAGGGATTAGGGAGAGGTAGAGAGAGAGAGAGAGAGAGAGGGGTGAGGGAAGCATGAGAGAAAGAGGTGTTGACATTGTTGTTCCTTTAATGCTGCTATTGTTTATGGTGCCCTGCTCTCCTCCCCTGTGTGGGACACTCAGTTGTTGACCAGGGATTCGCTTTATTTAATCTCTTCATTTTCTTTCTTTCTTTCTCTCTCGTTTATATAGCAAGCCTGTGTTTTTGTTGTCTTTTCAGGGGTATAGAGGGAGAGAGCGTAAGACAGAGACAAAAGAGGGAGAGAGACATGGGATGCCGATAACAAGCTGTGAAATGCTCCAAAAAACTATTTCAAAAGTATTTCAAACAGCGACATTATACAATAAGCAACCTTCATGGTTTAAAAACCGCTACGACAGATAATGAATTGTGTAAAGAAAACATCAAAGCAGAGAAAATAGATAGGAGAGGGGAATAGTTTGGAGAGTTAGTTAGAATATTGATTGCAAATTAATGTATTGTGATTCTCCCAGGGGGGAGTGGCTGTGTCTGAGACAGTTGCTGTCCACTCTCCTGTGGTGCTGAACTTCAGAATTCCAATACCATCGCTGTCCACGTATGTGGTGCTGAATTGCAGCTATTAGCGTGTATGTTTACTTTAGCAACTAACCTTTTACTCTTGTGACAAAGTTGCCACAATGTGTGAATATCCATGTGTGTGTGTGTGTGTGTGTGTGTTCATGAACACAAATATTCAAGATGTTAAGAGCAGAGCCTTTTGATCTCTGTGTGTGAACAAGAGCTGCTCACAGAGAATGTCAAACAGGGGAAACAGCTCAAACTCACAAAGACACATTGAGGGTGCATCCCAAATGGACTCTGATCATAGGGCTCTGATCTAAAGTGATGCACTCTGTAGGGAATAGGGTGCCATTTGGGATCCACCCTGAAATTCAAAGCCAGTTTTCTCCCTACCAACCAACAGAAACCAAATTAAAAGTTTTAATCAAAGAATGTTAACTTGCTAAATGCCACCAAATAATTTATGTCTGTTGCTGATTAGAATGATATAGTATTGAGTAGTCTTAATATGTTTGTCAATGCCTGTGTTTACATCCTGCTGTTCTCCCACAGACAATGTGGGTCACTTCTCAAAATGGCTGCCACAAGAGTGACAATAGACGTGAAGATAGTATTTCTAGTTTGATAGAGACGGATGGAGAGAATATGACGTGGAGGAAAGGAGAGTTTTCAAATTGATGGTGAAGGGATAACGGAGAGGAAAGCAGTGGGAGGGAGGTAAAGAAGGAGAGTGGAAAGAAAGGTGGGAAGAAGAAAGAATTGAGTCTGGTACTACTCACTTTCTCTCCATCTCTGTCTTTGTCTGTCTTTCACCCATCACTCCTTTACTGTCTTCTCTCTGTCTCTCTGTCTGTCTCCCCCTGTATCTTGTGAGAGCAAAATTACAAGATTGTTATAATACTGTTATTGTATCAAATGGTTGTTTTCTGCAATAGAATAGGGTTCTTAGAAACTCTCATGTGTCTGTGTTAACACTGACAGTAGATGTACGATGCCTTATAGGTGATAAACCTAACAAGCCACATTCCATTCATGTGAGGAAGATGGCTCCGGTCTGACTGAGCATGCATTCCATAGAATGAGTTGGTGCTTGTGTAATGGAAGGTACCAGGGAGAGATAGCTCGGGTATGGATAATGATGAGAGGAACCTTGTCTTGTGGGCCAAACTCTGGTTTCCATGCAGTAAGAACAGTCTTCATAGCAAATGCTATGTGGATGGGAGGTACTCCTTTGTCATATATCAAGTCTCACCTTGTGACCCATTCCATACATCTGTTATTTGTCATGTAGACTAAGAGGGTGTATCTTTGCTATAAAATATATTTGTATTCTTTGTGTCAGGGCTCTCAGCCCAACAGTCAAGAGTGTTGGGTCGACCAGCCTCGTTATTGCAGAGCTTTTCAACCTAACATTCAAGATTGTTGGGTCAACCAGCCTCAATTATTACCTTATTAATAAGTTTTGAATAAAGTAATATCCTGATTGGTGATTGACCTTGTCTCTCCTCATTATTGATTAGAATTTCCACTACAATCTCTCTCTCCATATTTCTCTGTCTTTGTATATCTCTTCTTCTCCTTTGTTTACCATTCATTGTTTTCTCTCAGTTTTCTGTCTCACCAGTTTCCTGCCCAAACATCAGAGTGATCCATTAATTACAGGATGTCACAAAGTGTCTGTGTGTGTGTTTGTGTTTATGCGCATGTGTGCTCTCTCAAACTATGTGATGTTATTCTCCTGCAAGCACCCTGAGTAGTCTGAAATGAGACTACTTGATGTCAGTCTTGAGATCAGAGAGAGTGTTGCATTTGAATATGTTTCAATAACTTCTATCCAACAGGTTCATTAATCATAGCAGCAGAAACACAAAGCTAACACTAATAAACAGATTCATTAATAAGCAATACGTTTCTTATGCTCCAGACAGACCAGGACAGTCATAAGCAATAGACACCCTTCATCAGACCGGATTTGGGTAAGTCGTTATCTTCATCTGTTGATTAATTAAGCAATAAGGCCCAAGGGGTTGTGGTATATGGCCAATATACCATGGCTAAGGGCTGTTCTTATGCACGACGCAACACAGAGTGCCTGGATACAGCCCCTAGCTGTGGTATATTGGCCGTATACCACAACCCCTTGGGCCTTATTGCTATTATAAACTGTTTACCAACGTAATTAGAGCAGTAACAATAAATGTTTTGTCATACCTGTGATATACCACGGCTGTCACCCAATCAACATTCAGGGATCGAACCACCCAGTTTATAATGATATTTATATCCTGATAAAATGACAGCAGCAGATGCTGTGATTAAAGAGATATTGTTTGCGGATCATGACTAGACACACACGTGCGCGTTCGCAGAAACACACTCATATATGCACGCACGCACGTACACACTAACAGAAACTCAAACAAACTCTTCAGTCTCGTCAGCTAGTTCCAACCTCAACTACATGACACACCAACGGTGACAATCTAAGCACCCTTGGCTGAGGTGTGTGTGTGCGTGTTTGTGTTTGTGTGTGGTGCGGCTCAGTGTGATGCAAGCCTCAGCAGTCCAATTAGTGGGAGAAAAAAAAATGGCTTGCTCAACTCTTTGTCACAGTTGGAGCTTGTTAAGAGAGAGTTAAGGGAGAAGTTGCCTCAGTCGCAAATCTCACAACGAATGAGGTTAAAAATATATATTCTGGAGCTCAGAAATGTATCATCTTTTCATTTCTTAATCCTTATCAATCGTTCGCTCTCTTGAGGAGTGTAGTAGTAGGGCAGATATCAAGGATGCGCAAGCACACACACACACACACACACACACACACATTAGAGAAGCAGGGATATCAGCGTGTCCATGATGTGTAACTGTAAGCTGATAGCACTGTGGACATTTTCGCTCTCTCTCTCTCTGAAAGGATTTATTTTGCTTTGTTTGTTTGTTTATTTGTCAATGAGTTCTCCAATTTTCTGACCATTAACATCTGATGAAGCGCAAGCTTATCGAATCTGGGTCATATGTAACTCAAGATTGTGTTAGCCAACTGAGCTAAAGCCCAGGCATTAATAAGCTACTTGTACCACAAGAGGAGTGTAGAATGTATGTGGCCTGCATGTCAAGTACTAAACCCTGTAAAGTACTAGTATGAAACAGTGATGCTACTCTCTGGACACCTTAGGTCTCTAGACGCTTCGGCTAGTGCACATTTTATTTATGACTTTAAATCCAAGGAGTTACAGTATACTTCTTGCCTGTACAGTTTCACTTTCTTACTTTAAAATGCCACCGTTTTGGTCTACCGACCTCCGACAGTCTGGCAATTGGTTGCTTGAGTAAGGTCAGTAGACCGAAACGCTGGCATTTAAAAAAGTTTGCGAGCAAGAAGAATGCTTGAACTTCTCATGATATATTCCAGCGCAGCTACAGGAGACACTTATGTGCATCCCCTTTTATGTTACTTCAAACCAACAACATTATATCACAAGTGCTTAACTGTTTTGAACCCTCCCATTTAATCGGAGCCAATCAATTACTTTAACTGATCAATCAAGTGCTAGAGAAAAATATGAAAATCTGCCCAACCATTTGGAGTTGATTGTCCCTTGTGCACATTTAATACAACTTTTTTAAATAGCTAAAAAACTGTTTATAAGCAGTTTTAGCAGATGTATTAAAATGCAGTGTTACCAGAGGTAATGTGACAGTCATTTGAGGAGAGCTTGTTCCGCAATGCTCCGTCTCGCTGTGTCTTTAAGCAGCTTTTATACCCAAAAAGATATCACATAAAGCTTACTTCATTTTTTGATTAGTAAAAATTATTTTCACTGCATCAGGGATAGTGTACACAGACATTTCACCATTGCAGCCTGTGGCAGCAGGTAGCCTAGCGGTTAAGAGCATTAGGGCAGTAACCGAAAGGTTGCTGTTTCGAATCCCCGAGCTAGTTCAAATCTGCCCTTCTGCCCTTCAGCAAGGCAGTTAACCCCCAAAAACAACTGCTCCCCCGATGAAGTCGATTAAGGCAGCCCCCACTACTCTCTGATTCAGAGGGGTTGGGTTAAATGCGGAGTTGAATGCATTCAGTTGTGTAAGTGCCAATCTTTTTCATTCAAAACATCATTTATAGGGAACACAGGTGAGCAACCGATGAGCAGCAGGTGCTTCTAATCAGGGTTGCCAATCATCTGCCAATCTGGGATGTGGCTTCTCTGGTCTACCTGTATACAAGTTACAATCACAAAGAAATAGAGAATTAAAGGGTATGGGAGCAGGCACGAAGGGGTATTGGGAGTATCAGGCGTGAACCGTTCATGAATCAATTGCCTAACATGTCCGCTCACTTGGATACATTATATCAATTTATGAGATACACTGCAAAAGTATGTGGACACACTTCAAATTAGTGGATTTGGCTATTTTAGCCACACCCGTTGCTGACAGGTGTATAAAATAGGTCACACAGCCACGCAATCTCTATAGACAAACATTGGCTGTGGAATGGTCTGTACTGAAAAGCTCAGTGACTTTCAACGTGGCACCGTCATAGGATGCCACCTTTCCAAGAAGTTAGTTCGTAAAATTTTGGCCCTGCTAGAGCTGCTAGTGCTGTTATTGTGAAGTGGAAACATCTAGGAGAAACAACGGCTCAGCTGCGAAGCGGTAGGCCACACAAGCTCACAGAACGGGCTCGCCGACGGCTGAAGCGCGTAAAACTTTTCTGTCCTCGGTTGCAATACTCACTACGAGTTCCCAACTGCCTATGGGAGCAATGTCAGCACAAGAACTGTTCGTCGGGAGCTTCATGAAATGGGTTTCCATGGCTGAGCAGCCGCACACAAGCCTAAGATCACCATGCACAATGCCAAGTGTCGGCTGGAGTGGTGTAAAGCTCGCCGCCATTGGACTCTGAAGCAGTGGAAACGCGTTCTCTGGAGTGATGAATCACGCTTCACCATCTAGCAGTCCGACAGACTAATCTGAGTTTGGCGGATGCTAGGAGAACGCTACCTGCCCGAATGCATAGTACCAACTGTAAAGTTTTGTGGAGGAGGAATAATGTTCTGGGGCTGTTTTTCAGGGGTCGGGCTAGGCCCCTTAGTTCCAGTGAAGGGAAATCTTAAAGCAACAGCATACAATCACATTCTAGACGATTCTGTGCTTCCAACTTTGTGGCAACAGTTTGGGGAAGGCCCTTTCCTGTTTCATTATGACAATGCCCCCATGCACAAAGCGAGGTCCACACAGAAATGGTTTGTCGAGATCGGTGTGGAAGAACTTGACTGGCCTGCACAGAGCCCTGACCTCAACCCCATCGAACACCTTTGGGATGAATTGGAACGCAGACTACGAGCCAGGCCTAATCGCCCAACATCAGTGCCCGACCTCACTAATGAACGTGGCTGAATGGAAGCAAGTCCCTGCAGCAATATTCCAACATCTTGTGGAAAGCCTTCCCAGAATAGTGGAGGCTGTTATAGCAGCAAAGGGATATGTGTGTGTGTGTGTTTGTGTGTTTGAGAAAGAGAGAGAGAGAGAGAGAGAGAGAGAGATAGAGAGAGAGCGATAGACTTCCAGACATCACAGAATAAAGTTATCAGGGGAGCCAGGGGAGCATCTTGAGTGTGTGTGCGTCCCTGCCTGCGTATGCACGCATGTACGTATGCGATAGAGAGGCTTCTCTTTCTCTTTCTCCATTATGCAGCTAATCCATGGAAAGATAAGCTAAAATACACTCAAATGTATTCCCTTTCTATTTTCCACTAAATGGAAAAGAGAGAGGGAATACAAAACAGCAGAAAATGACACAAAAGAAAGAGAAGGGATAGCCTCACCCACTGGTCTGTGTTTTGTAAAATAATTTATTAGGTGTCTTTCTAGATCTCAGCCCACGTTTTAAGAGAGCTTTATCTGTTTCACTCTGCAAAGGAGCTCTCCAAACCCCTTAGGATCACCGCTCCAGTGGTGTGTGCGTGCGTGTGTGTGTTGGGTAGGAGGAGGCCTGAATTGCAGACAGTCTGTCATTTGGTTGGTGGGTCGCTTGGTTGAGCGTGTCAAGGGCTTTGGAGTGTAAGAAACCCCCTGAAGGCCACCCCCTAGCTCGCTCACTCACACTCACACACACACACACACACACACACGCACACACACAGGTCTCTGAATCCAGCTGTCCCAGTAATGGTAGCTAGGTGCTGGGGTACTGTGAGTGACTGAACCCTGTCTACCAATTATACCTGAGGATACTGAGTGGTGAATGTGTGTGTATGTGTGTGTGCGTGTGTTTGTGTGTGTGTGTGTGTGTGTGTGTGTGTGTGTGTGTGTATGTGCGCGTATCTGCTGCTCTTTTGGAGATCATTAGAGAACCACTCAGTCAAACAGATCCCTATGAGAGAGAAATGGATGTGGAGAGAGAGAGAGGGAAGGAGATAGAGAGGGATTGAGAGAGAGCGTAAGAGAGAGAGAGAAATGGATGGACAGCAGGAGAGATGTCTGTGCCCCTAATTGCGTAGCGGGAGGCTCTCCCAGCAGCCTTCAACCCTGTATTTAGTCTATCCATCTTTTAAATGCCTCTCTCCCTCCCTTGTACGGTCTCCTCTCTACACGACTTTGAATCCATGCTGGGTCACAGTGAAGGACTGCTCTTGTGAGATACTGACACAACATATAAAGTGTGTGGCACTATAATATAACAATTTGTAATAAAGCACTTATAATGGATTAGTAAATAGTTTATTCATAATTTATTAATCATGACTCCCACATTTGTACATTTTAATAAGCTAGTTATTCATACATTTATAAACAACTTTTAAAGTATTTAATAATGATTCATAAGATCATTCAGGGCCGGTGTTAAGGGCGGACCTTAGGGGGCCTGGCCCGCCCTACTGTACCTCCTTACCTGTCCAAATAAAATATTGAATTATTTATCATTTATTTGACTGAGACGCACGCCAACAGAAAGACGCATCAATCTCAGTTAAAACATCAGAGCGAGCGAAACAGCGCCCCTCTGTCTCAGAATGTGTAGACCATGTATCTGATGCTGTCTGGACCAAAAGAGTATGGCATGTCATACTATTTCTGGCCAGACAGTTTCAGATAAATGGGCTACATATAGAGGGGCGCTGTTTCGCTCGCTTGGATGCTTTCTCCAGTGATATAGAGCGCTCACTCTCGCCAAATTCTGTCCAGTATAAGCCTAATGCGTTTCTATGGGAATAATATGCAGACCTAAGCTTGTCGCCTTCCCGCCTTTGGAACAAAGACTCCCATTGTTAGGGCGGAGACATGAGCATCTCATCATTATATACAGATCTCTGGAAAGTTGGCGAGTGCACTGTTAGGATGCTGGATTGCCCTAAAGTCAATTGATGTTTCACCAAAATTATATAATTTAAAAATATAAAAATACTTCACCAGTGAGCATGACTTAGCCACAGAGGATCATTAGCTTCTTTATAATTTTTTTGCTGTGGAGTGTTTTAAATCACCAGTGTGTTTGGGAAGCCTGCGATTTGGGTAGGTCTAGCTCAGCCAAACTCAACTGGCGGACCGCGGTCCGTTCTGGACCCAGAGAAGTGTCAATCCGGACCGGACAACATCGCATTTTGTTATATAAAAGTCAATACATTATTGTTAGACGGCTTTAAAAAACCTACCGGGCGCAGCGGCCTCTTTAACTCAGCAACTCTCTTTCTCTCTCTCGCTCGAAGCAACGCCTACCTCTACCAGTGCCCCATCTAATCCAATCGTGTGGTTATATGCAAATACAAGAGGCCGTGTCTTACCCAATCACATTAATCCAAATATCCTCTGTGGAACCTTGAGATAAGCAGGCAGAAAGAAACGGAAAGATTTCACAGCGGTTCAACTGTAAATATCACAGATAGAAGGAGGTTAGTTACCAGTATCTTTGTTAATATGGCTTGTAAAACTTTTTTTTTAAGACTCTGAAAACCGTGTATTCAAGGACGAGTGGACGGAACAGTATTTATTCAGTCTCCCCGTAACTAGCACAAAACCAATGTGCCTGATATGCAGTGAGTCCGTAGCTCTCGTGAAAAGTGCCAATGTTAACTGCCATTATGACACCAGGCATAGTAAATCCTTGTCAATTCCCTGACAGCCCAACAACGTGCAATGGAGTGTTCACTGAGGATAGCTTCGGTTTTGGGAAAACATAAACAAAAAAAATTGTAAAAGAATGCATGTCTAGAAGCACACACACGGGGAGAGGATATCCATGAGGCCATCAAAGGGATGCTGACAAAAAGGGGGATAGATCTGAAGTCAGTGGTCTCCATCACCACAGATGGAGCTCCAGCCATGATTGGAAGAGGGAGGGGACTGGTTGCATGTTTGAAAGAAGACCAACCAGACCTGACATCATATCACTGCATCATCCATCAATCTGTCCTGTGTGCCAGTCTGGGAGAATAGTATTCTGAGGTCATGACAACGATGATGAAACTGATCAACTTTTTGAGAGCAACATCAGCCCTACAACACCGCCTAGTATGAGGCATTCTGACAGAGGCCAATGCCAGTTTTGATGACTTACTACTGTACAACAATGTCAGATGGCTCAGAAAAGGCAGGGTTTTGGAATGCTTTTGGGCGATTCAGGAGGAAATCAAAGCTTTCTTTTCAGAGCAAAAGAGTGACAAGGCAACTCAGTTTTCTAAGTTTTTGGAAGATGAGGAGAAGATGGAAACAGTTGCATTTTTGACAGACATTACATCACACCTTAACTGAATGTTAAGCTATAGGGACGGGACAACACATTGTGTGATATGATAACAGCAGTCCGGGCTTTCCAGAAGAAATTTGAGCTTTTCAAGAATGATCTCCAGGGAGAACTTGTCCACTTCCCCAATCTTGGAGTTGATTGAGGTGCAAGAAAATGTGTCTTTGAAAGAGCAGGCTGGTGATTGTGACTGTGATTTCTGGGAAAGATGGTGCCTGCAGCTGATGTCCCTGTTCTCAAGAAACTGGCTCTATACATCCTGACCATGTTTGGCTCCACATACAGCTGTGAATCAGCCTTCTCCACAATGAACTTTATTAAAAACAAATACCGCACCAGGCTCACCAATGAACACCTGCACCAGTGTCTCAGAGTTGCTCTCACACCATTTGTGCCAAAGTTCAAAGAATTGGCAGGAGACAGAAAGTATAATTTCTCTCATTAATGCAGGGCAAGGCCCAGAGTGACTTATACATGAATATTGCATGGCCCACAGTGACGTTCTGTGCATTCAGATGATTATATTTGTTCAACTCTCCTTTGTTCTCCAGAAAACCTGCACTTTCTTTTATTTAAAAAATATATATATTATATTCAAGGCCCATGTACAATGGTTCACAGTGCACTTTTTGCATAGACAATTATGCAACCACTTTTGTTCTTCAGCAATGTTGATGCAATGTTCCACATGTTTACATTCAAAATAAGTTGTAATTAATTAAAATCTTTAGTCTCATTGAATGTACATTTTATATAACAACATACTACCTAAGTCGTAGATGACTATGTTTGTTAATACGCTGTACCACAGCACCGACAAAGGACGATATTCATCCGTACCTTTGCCACCTAGGAAATTTGTGTCACTGGACCTTCTCAAATAGTAGTTGAGTACCTGTCACGGATTCAGCCGAGGCTTCCCCTCCTCCTTGCTCGGGCAGGCTTCGGCGTTCGTCGTCACCGGAGTACTAGCTGCTACCGATCCATGTATCTATGTTCGACTTGTTTATTTTTATTTTTATTTTATTTTTTATTTATTTTATTTTTTATTATTATTATTTATTTATTTTAAATTGGGGGGTGGATCAGCTTAATATTGCAGATAGATTGTATCTTCTATCAATGTAATTGTCTGCATCACTTCCAATCCCCCATGTTTTTTATATACATACTCCCCTTTATTACTTTTCAACCCCGCCATCCTTTCCCTACTTGGAGTAAATTAGTGAACAACAATGCCCAGGACTCTACTTCCGGTCTATACTTACTATCTACACCTTATGGACACAGTTAATTTTACAATTATTTTTTTTTGCTCCTGAACTTCTTCTACTCTCAACCTCTCCGATCATTTTCATGATGTCCATCCGGTTTGCTTCTATATGCCATATCTTTCTAACTGTCCTCTTTCCCAAAATCTCCCAACATACAACCTATATACTTATTATGGACACAGTATGCTTACATTATTAGCTATCTTTGTTATTATTTGTTGTTATTTGTTATTAGTCACATCCTTCAACTCTATTCAATACCTCCCATCTATCTCTTAACACCATCCATATAGGATTTCTATTTGCCATATATATTTCAACCGTACTGTGATGTTTTACAAAAGTTCTGAACCTTTCTATTTTCATTGCTTCTACAGATTGTGAATTAAAAATAAACATCTTTGCTAAAAGTATTATTATATTATTGATCGATTGACTATGACTTTTCAGATCACCCAGTAATGGTATCTGCAAGGTTAGCTCCAGGTAAATATTGCAATCCTTTAGCCATTCCTGGACCTGTGTCCAAAAACAAGCTACAAATGGACAGAACCAAAACAAATGATCTAATGATTCTGTCTCTTCACAGCAAAATCTGCAGAGCTGGGAAGATTGTATCCCCCATATCAATAACATTCTATTGGTAGCAAGAATTTTATATAATAATTTAAGTTGAAAGATTCTAATTTTTGAATCCGGTGTCGTTTTGCGTGTCAGTTCATAAACACTATGTTCGACTTGTTTTGTCTTATTTGGTCACACCTGTTTCCCATCATGTAGTTATGTCTTCCCTATTTAACCCTCTGTCTCACACTGTGTGTTGTGCGTGTTTGTATTAGTCTTGGTTGTCGTTAGTGTGCGGGATTGTTCCCTCCCTGCGTGGAGGTTTGCTGTTCATTCTTTTACCTTTGAGTAAAGTACGCTTTTGATTAGCTCTGTGTCCTGCGCCTGACTTCGCCTACCGCATTACACTGACGCCTTGACAGTACCCCTGGTCTAGCTGATTGAGTTGCGGCTGTCAGTGAAAAGCGTCTAAAATATGTGTGAAGATAATGTGTCTTGAGTATAATTTAAAATGTTGCATCAAGAAGAAGGGGTGGGGGGTGGGGGGGTGGTAGCGAAGATATGGTGCGTCTCTCTCCAGAATCAATCAATTTTATTTTATATAGCCCTTCTTACATCAGCTAATATCTCGAAGTGCTGTACAGAAACCCAGCCTAAAACCCCAAACAGCTAGTAATGCAGGTGTAGAAGCACGGTGGCTAGGAAAAACTCCCTAGAAAGGCGAAAGCCTAGGAAGAAACCTAGAGAGGAACCAGGCTATGAGGGGTGGCCAGTCCTCTTCTGGCTGTGCCGGGTGGAGATTATAACAGAACCATGCCAAGATGTTCATAAATGTTCATAAGTGACAAGCATGGTCAAATAATAATCAGGAATAAATCTCAGTTGGCTTTTCATAGCCGATCATTAAGAGTTGAAAACAGCAGGTCTGGGACAGGTAGGGGTTCCATAACCGCAGGCAGAACAGTTGAAACTGGAATAGCAGCAAGGCCAGGCGGACTGGGGACAGCAAGGAGTCACCACGGACGGTAGTCCCGACGTATGGTCCTAGGGCTCAGGTCTCTCAGTTGGCTTTTCATAGCCGATCATTAAAGAGTTGAAAACAGCAGGTCTGGGACAGGTAGGGGTTTCGTAGCCGCAGGCAGAACAGTTGAAACTGGAATAGCAGCAAGGCCAGGCGGACTGGGGACAGCAAGGTGTCATCATGCCCGGTAGTCCTGACGTATGGTCCTAGGGCTCAGGTTCTCAGAGAGAAAGAGAGAACGAGAGAATTAGAGAGAGCATACTTAAATTCACACAGGACACTGGATAAGACAGGAGAAGTACTCCAGGTATAACCAACTAACCCCAGCCCCCCGACACATAAACTACTGCAGCATAAATACTGGAGGCTGAGACAGGAGCGGTCCGGAGACACTGTGGCCCCATCCGAAGAAACCCCGGACAGGGCCAAACAGGAAGGATATAACCCCACCCACTCCGCCAAAGCACAGCCCCCGCACCACTAGAGGGATATCCCCAACCACCAACTTACAATCCTGAGACAAGGCCGAGTATAGCCCACAGAGGTCTCCACCACAGCACAAACCAAGGGGGGCGCCAACCCAGACAGGAAGATCACGTCAGTAACTAAACCCACTCAAGTGACGCACCCCTCCCAGGGACGGCATGAAAGAGCACCAGCAAGCCAGTGACTCAGCCCCTGCAACAGGGTTAGAGGCAGAGAACCCCAGTGGAGAGGGGAACCGGCCCGGCAGAGACAGCAAGGGCTGTTCGTTGCTCCAGCCTTTCCGTTCACCTTCACACTCCTGGGCCAGACTACACTCAATCATATGACCTACTGAAGAGATAAGTCTTCAGTAAAGACTTAAAGGTTGAGACCGAGTCTGCGTCTCTCACATGGGTAGGCAGACTGTTCCATAAAAATGGAGATCTATAGGAGAAAGCCCTGCCTCCCGCTGTTTGCTTAGAAATTCTAGGGACAATTAGGAGGCCTGCGTCTTGTGACCGTAGCGTACGTATTGGTATGTACGGCAGGACCAACTCGGAAAGATAGGTAGGAGCAAGCCCATGTAACGCTTTATAGGTTAACAGTAAAACCTTGAAATCAGCCCTTGCCTTAACAGGAAGCCAGTGTAGGGAAGCTAGCACTGGAGTAATATGATCAAATTTCTTGGTTCTAGTCAGGATTCTAGCAGCCGTATTTAGCACTAACTGAAGTTTATTTAGTGCTTTATCCGGGTAGCCGGAAAATAGAGCATTGCAGTAGTCTAACCTAGAAGTAACAAATGCATGGATAAATTTTTCTGCATCATTTTTGGACAGAACATTTCTGATTTTTGCAATGTTACGTAGATGGAAAAAAGCTGTCCTTGAAACAGTCTTGATATGTTCGTCAAAAGAGAGATCAGGGTCAAGAGTAACACCGAGGTCCTTCACAGTTTTATTTGAGACGACTTTACAACCATCTAGATGAATTGTCAGATTTAACAGAAGATCTCTTTGTTTCTTGGGACCTAGAACAAGCATCTCTGTTTTGTCCGAGTTTAAAAGTAAAAAGTTTTCAGCCATCCACTTCCTTATGTCTGAAACACAGGCTTCTAGCGAGGGCAATTTTGGGGCTTCACCATGTTTCATTGAAATGTACAGCTGTGTGTCATCCGCATAGCAGTGAAAGTTAACATTATGTTTTCGAATAACATCCCCAAGAGGTAAAATATATAGTGAAAACAATAGTGGTCCTAAAACGGAACCTTGAGGAACACCGAAATGTACAGTTGATTTGTCGGAGGACAGACCATTTACAGAGACAAACTGATATCTTTCCGACAGGTAGGATCTAAACCAGGCCAGAACTTGTCTGTGTAGACCAATTTGGGTTTCCAGTCTCTCCAAAAGAATGTGGTGATCGATGGTGTCAAAGGCAGCACTAAGGTCTAGTAGCACGAGGACAGATGCAGAGCCTCGGTCTGACGCCATTAAAAGGTCATTTACCACCTTCACAAGTGCAGTCTCAGTGCTATGATGGGGTCTAAAACCAGACTGAAGCATTTCGTATACATTGTTTGTCTTCAGAAAGGCAGTGAGTTGCTGCGCAACAGCTTTTTCTAAAATATTTGAGAGGAATGGAAGATTCGATATAGGCCGATAGTTTTTTATATTTTCCGGGTCAAGGTTTGGCTTTTTTCAAGAGAGGCTTTATCACTGCCACTTTTAGTGAGTTTGGTACACATCCGGTGGATAGAGAGCTGTTTATTATGTTCAACATAGGAGGGCCAAGCACAGGAAGCAGCTCCTTCAGCAGTTTAGTAGGAATAGGATCCAGTATGCAGCTTGAAGGTTTAGAGGCCATGATTATTTTCATCATTGTGTCAAGAGATATAGTACTAAAACACTTAAGTGTCTCTCCCGATCCCAGGCCCTCGCAGATCTGTGCAGATCCAGGACAGCTAAGCCCTGGAGGAATACGCAGATTCAAAGAGGAGTCCGTAATTTGCTTTCTAATGGTCGTGATCTTTTCCTCAAAGAAGTTCATGAATTTATCACTGCTGAAGTGAAAGCCATCCTCTCTTGGGGAATGCTGCTTTTTAGTTAGCTTTGCAACAGTATCAAAAAGAAATTTTGGATTGTTCTTATTTTCCTCAATTAAGTTGGAAAAGTAGGATGATCGAGCAGCAGTGAGGGCTCTTCGGTACTGCACGGTACTGTCTTTCCAAGCTAGTCGGAAGACTTCCAGTTTGGTGTGGCGCCATTTCCGTTCCAATTTCCTGGAAGCTTGCTTCAAAGCTCGGGTATTTTCTGTATACCAGGGAGCTAGTTTCTTATGACAAATGTTTTTCGTTTTTAGGGGTGCAACTGCATCTAGGGTATTGCGCAAGGTTAAATTGAGTTCCTCAGTTAAGTGGTTAACTGATTTTTGTCCTCTGACGTCCTTGGGTAGGCAGAAGGAGTCTGGAAGGGCATCAATGAATTTTTGTGTTGTTTGAGAATTTATAGCACGACTTTTGATGCTCCTTGGTTGGGGTCTGAGCAGATTATTTGTTGCGATTGCAAATGTAATAAAATGGTGGTCCGATAGTCCAGGATTTTGTGGAAAAACATTAAGATCTACAACATTTATTCCATGGGACAAAACTAGGTCCAGAGTATGACTGTGGCAGTGAGTAGGTCCAGAGACATGTTGGACAAAACCCACTGAGTCGATAATGGCTCCGAAAGACTTTTGGAGTGGGTCTGTGGACTTCTCCATGTGAATATTAAAATCACCAAAAATTAGAATATGATCTGCTATGACTACAAGGTCTGATAGGAATTCAGGAAACTCAGAGAGGAACGCTGTATATGGCCCAGGAGGCCTGTAAACAGTAGCTATAAAAAGTGATTGAGTAGGCTGCATAGATTTCATGACTAGAAGCTCAAAAGATGAAAACGCCATTTTTTTTTTGTAAATTGAAATTTGCTATCGTAAATGTTAGCAACACCTCCGCCTTTGCGGGATGCACGGGGAATATGGTCACTAGTGTAACCAGGAGGTGAGGCCTCATTTAACACAGCAAATTCATCAGGCTTAAGCCATGTTTCAGTCAGGCCAATCACATCGAGATTATGATCAGTGATTAGTTCATTGACTATGACTGCCTTTGAAGTGAGGGATCTAACATTAAGTAACCCTATTTTGAGATGTGAGGTATCACGATCTCTTTCAATAATGGCAGGAATGGAGGAGGTCTTTATCCTAATAAGATTGCTAGGGTGAACACCGCCATGTTTAGTTTTGCCCAACCTAGGTCGAGGCACAGACACAGTCTCAATGGGTATGGCTGAGCTGACTACACTGACTGTGCTATTGGCAGACTCCACTAAGCTGGCAGGTTGGCTAACAGCCTGCTGCCTGGCCTGCACCCTATTTCACTGTGGGGCTAGAGGAGTTAGAGCCCTATCTATGTTGGTAGATAAGAGGAGAGCACCCCTCCAGCTAGGATGGAGTCCGTCACTCCTCAGCAGGTCAGGCTTGGTCCTGTTTGTGGGTGAGTCCCAGAAAGAGGGCCAATTATCCACAAATGTTATCTTTTGGGAGGGGCAGAAAACAGTTTTCAACCAGCGATTAAGTGCTGAGACTCTGCTGTAGAGCTCGTCACTTCCCCTAACTGGGAGGGGGCCAGAGACAATTACTCGATGCCGACACATCTTTCTAGCTGATTTACAAGCTGAAGCTATGTTGCACTTGGTGACCTCTGACTGTTTCATCCTAACATCGTTGGTGCCGACGTGGATAACAATATCTCTATACTCTCTACACTCGCCAGTTTTAGCTTTAGCCAGCACCATCTTTAGATTAGCCTTAACGTCGGTAGCCCTGCCCCCTGGTAAACAGTGTATGATCGCTGGGTGATTCGTTTTAAGTCTAATACTGCGGGTAATGGAGTCGCCAATGACTAGGGTTTTCAATTTGTCAGAGCTAATGGTGGGAGCCTTCGGCGTCTCAGACCCCGTAACGGGAGGAGTAGAGACTAGAGAAGACTCAGACTCAGACTCCGACTCGCTACATAATGGGGAAAACCGGTTGAAGATTTCTGTCGGCTGAATGAGCGACACCGGTTGAGCATTCCAACAGTATTTCCCTCCAGAAGCCATGAGAAAGTTGTCCGGCTGCGGGGACTGTGCGGGGGATTTATACTAACGTTACTGTCTGTACTTACTGGTGGCACAGACGCTGTTTCTTCCTTTCCTACACTGAGATTACCCTTGCCTAACGATTGCGTCTGAAGCTGGGCTTGTAGCACAGCTATTTTCGCCGTAAGGCGATCGTTCTCCTGTATATTATGAGTACAGCGACTGCAATTAGAAGACATCATGTTAATGTTACTACTTAGCTTCGGCTGTTGAAGATGTTGATGAACCATGTCCAGATAAAGCGTCCGGAGTGAAAAAGTTGAATAAGGGAAAAAAGTTGCGATGGAAAAAAGGAAAATAACGTAAAGTTGGCAGCTAAAACGCACAGGAAAATGACTCTTCTGTCTCGGGATAAACGTCCGGGGTGAAAAAAAAAAAAAAAAAAAGATGAGTGAGGACAAAACTAAAAAGTTGGTAAATTTGTTGAACACAAAGATTGATTAAACGTTTATTAAAAGTAAAACGTGAATAGTTTGGCAGGTAGCCAAGTAGCAACAAACAGCACAGCAGTACGGAGACAATGCGGAAGCGAGACGGAAGTCACGTCAAATCTCGTCAAATCTCATAGTAACATTAGGGGATGATCACCACAATGCCTACTTAACTCATGCTCTCATATGTAGGAAAGTGCCCATTTGGCAATGTCTGATTTCTGATTGTCTTAACTCACCACATACACCACTCATTTTTTCTTCGCCTCACACAAGTCAACGAAGTCTGTTTTTTAACATCCATTGCGAATGATAGTTCCTCATTATTTGAAAAACCTTTCCAACGGTCCTGGCCTCGATAATCACCAAGCCATGTGAAAGAGCAAAATATCATGATCTGATGATCCCATATATCCAGTGGAAACATCATAAAAAACTGCTTTTTGTACCGAGCTTACTGGCGCAGAAAACTCTGAGGGCCCGGAATAGGCTGTTGCAAGTTCGCTAGCAGCAGTTCAAGTTAAGACAGATAGAAAGGGAGGCAGACAGGCGGAGTAGATAGATGAATGTGAATGAAAGAACTTGAATTTTCATCAGGATATTTTCTACTGTTTTTATTTGTCGGCTTTAAGCCTATGTATTCTACTTAGTTGACATTTGGAAGTTATAGGCCTACTGCTGCATCTCTGAGTTCTATCCTATCATTTCTTTAGCTGCCAATGGATCACAGTGTATCAATGTGTCCATATGGCAGAGGATAGTGCTCTCGCATAGTTGCATTTAATAATTTTTCGAAAACGTTATTATTGAAATGAAACTGTTCCAAGAAAATGCACATATAAAAATAATTATAACTGGCACGCAGATTGGTAGAAATGGTAGGATAAATTGTAAGCTTCCCCAAACTTGAAACTCATGTGCTGCCTATGGTTTTTACTATTAAAACCATTAAAAAAATGATGAAAGAGCAAGCGCGTGCACACATAGGAGGTCCCGTGAAAAAATTTGGCCGCCTATGGAAATCAAAGGCCCATCCAACTGATTCGTTCTGGTGCCGGGTCTGAGATTATTCATAAAATGTTTAATATAGGTTATTATAAACCATTTGCTAACCATTTACTAATCATTAATATTTTTGGGAGGCCTAATGTAAAGTGAGGGCTATTTATACTTTATAAATACTTTCTAAAGATTTTGAGTGACCAGTGTAATTTATCACAATAATATGGACATGCCACTGGTAGACATTCCAGCAGTACCTGATGCTCCTTAAGGTCTCAAAATGTCCCCTAGAACATATGAATAGTTATACAATAAGCACACAATACAGAGGATGTTTAAGACAATTTATTGAACATTTTATTCCAAAACAGTCACACTGTTGTAATATTGTGAGGTGTAACTTCAGACACACTCTATGCTGAGTAAAGTAACGTTTTTCGTCCACAAATGCTAACATCAGCGTTTCTTGGATAGTGACCTTTCTACCAAAACCAAAGTGTGGATTGCAGTAACTCCTTAGAGCAGTCCGTAGACTGTTTACAAGGTAGGCAAACAAATACAGTATCTGAATACTATCACGTTTCAGGAGAAGACCCAGATGCAGACAGTGTCGAAGTAACAAAAGTTTATTACAAAAATAGGGAGCAGGCAAACGACAGGTCAAGGGCAGGCAGAGGTCAATAATCCAGATCAGAGTCCAAAAGGTACAGAACGGCAGGCAGTCTCAGGATCAGGGCAGGCAGAGGTCAATAATCCAGGGTGGTGTGACAAGGTAAAGAACGGCAGGCAGGCTCAGGGTCAGGGCAGGCAGAATGGTCAAAAACTGAAAAACTAGAAAACAGGAACTTGAGAAAGACAAGAGCAAGGGAAAAATTGATGTGAGACATGGGTTTGATCCTAGACACATGAAAAGTGGGATGTATACAGAGGGTACGGGCCAACAGAAGACGAACAGCAGAGGGGCTAATGATATTGGAGATGGAGGGGCAGATCTCGGGTGGACAGCCATACCTTCTGCCCGAGACGATACCGGGGAGCCGGGGTCCGGTGGCAGTCCGCTTGTCGTCGATACCTGGAGGTGGTCTTGAGAAGAGCAGACCAGGCTCTCCTCCAGGTACGACGACAATGGTGGACAAACATCTGGGCCGAGGGTATGACGACCTCTTCCTCTTGCTCCGGGAAGAGCGGGGGCTGATAACCCCGCTGCGCCTTCGGACCTGTTTCCGTATTCCCCAACTGAGTGCTGTCACCAGGCACAAGGTGGGAAGGAAGGTCTCAGATTCTGGGGGTGTAGCCGCAGGGCTATAGCGGCATGACTGCGCATCTGGCTTGACATTCTTGGATCCCGGTCGGTATGAGGGGGAGAAGTTGAACCGGGTGAAAAGCAGGGCCCACCTAGCTTGCCTGGAATTGAGACGCTTGGCGGTGCAGAGATATTCCAAGTTATTGTGGTCTGTCCACTTCATTCCTCTCCCGGATGTTCCGCCCCCTCCAGCCAGTGCCTCCATTCCTCCATTGTCATCTTCACCGAGAGAATCTCACAATTCCCTACATCGTAATTCCTCTCTGTGGTGTCGAGGCAATGGGAGAAGAAGGCGCAGGGATGTAACTTGAGGTCCAGGGCCTAACGCTGCGACAAGACCGCCCCCACTACGACATCCGAAGCATCGGCCTCCACCACCAACTGGTGGGACGGGTCAGGAGGAACCAAGATGGGAGCAGTGGTGAAACGGAGTTCGAGGTCCCGGAATGCCCGGTCAGCAGCTAGGGACCATGTGAACTGAATCTTGGGAGGGGTGAGTGCAGACATGGGGGAAGCCAGAGTGCTGTAACCCCGGATAAAGCAGTGATAAAAGTTGGAGAATCCCAGGAAACGTTGTAGCTGCACTCTGGACGTAGGCTGGGGCCAATCCACCACCGCTCTCACCTTCCCGGGATCCATCTGTACACTCCCTGCAGCGATGATGTAGCCCAGGAAGTGGATGGTGGAGTGATGGAATTCGCATTTCTCCACTTTCACAAAAAGCTGGTTCTCCAGGAGGCGTTGGAGGACCTGTCGGACATGGAGCACGTGTTCTTGGGCGGAGCGGGAGAAGACGAGGATGTCGTCGAGGTAGACAAAGACGAACCGGTTCAACATGTCATGGAGAACATTATTAACCAGGGCCTGGAACACAGGTTGGAGCATTGGTAAGGCCAAATGGCATGACCAGATACTCGTAGTGACCGCTGGCCATGATGAAGGGAGTCTTCCACTCATCCTCCTCTCGAATCCGCACCAGGTGGTAGGCATTCCATAGTTCCAGCTTGGAGAACACGTTGGCCCCCTGGAGTGGCTCGAAAGCCGAGGAGATGAGTGGTAGTGGGTAGCGGTTCTTCACCGTGATGTCGTTGAGGCCCCGGTAGTCGATGCATGGGCGCAGGGTTTTGTCCTTCTTCTCCACAAAGAAGAACCCTGTACCGGCAAGGGAGGCAGAAGCACGGATGAACCCAGCAGCTAGGGAGCCCTCAATGTAGGTCTCAGTAGCCTTGGTCTCCAGACCCGACAGCGAGTACAGTTGTCCCCGGGGTTGAGTGGTACCTGCGAGAAGGTTGATTCCGCAGTCGTAGGGTTGGTGCGGCATCAGCGAAGTGGCCCGGGCCTTACTGAACACCTCCCAGAGGTCCTGGTACTCCGCAGGAATGGCAGAGAGATCCGAGGCAACTTCCGAGCCCCCAGGAAGACGTCCCGGGGCTGGCTGCGCTGACTTCAGGCAATTAGCGTGGCAGAACGGGCTCCAGCCCATGATGGCACCAGTAGACCAGTCAATAAAGGGGTTGTGTCGCTGGAGCCAAGAGAAACCCAATACCACTGGAACCTGAGGAGACTTAATTAGCAGGAATTGGATCGTCTAGCTGTGGTTCCCTGATACTCGTAGGTTGATGGGGGTGGTATTGTGGGTGACCCGGCCTATAGAGCTCCCGTCTAGCGCTCTAACGTCCATGGTAATGGCGAGGGGCTGAGTGGGGATGCCCAGCTCGGACGCCAGTGTAAAGTTCTCATCGGCCCAAGAGTCCCCGGAGAGATTTTGACTGGTTCCCCCACAGCAAGATGGAATGAAAGGGGGTTCGAGTAAGGGGAGAGGAAAAGTTATCCGTATGGCCCACCAGCGTACTCGCACCTACCGGTGAGCCTGGTCTTTTAGTGGATAGGTGGACACAAAATGACCAGTAGTCCCCAAAGTTCGTACTATCACGTTTCAGTAGAAGACACAGATGCAGATATTGTCAAAGTAACAAAAGCTTATTACAAAAACAGGGGGCAGGCAAACGACAGGTCAACGGCCGGCAGAGGTCAGTAATCCAGATCAGAGTCCAAAAGGTACAGAACTAGAAAACAGGAACTTGAGAAAGACAGGAGCAAGGGGAAAAACGCTGATAGGCATGATGAAACAAAACAAACTGGCAACAGACAAACAGAGAATACAGGTATAAATACAATGGGGATAATGGGGAAGATGATTTATTCCAAATACAGAGTTACGCAGTAATGCGTCAAAACACTAAGGCACACAGGGAAATGTTCCAGCGATACAAAATACAAGGATCTCCACCATAAGTGTTCTCCACCAAATATAAGTGTTCTCCACCAAAATACAAGGAGCTTCTCTATTCTCCACAATAAACAATCACACACAAAGACAAGGGGGCAGAGAGAACACTTATACAGGTACTGATGAGGGGATATGAACCAGGTGTGTGTAATAAACAAGACAAAACAAATGGAATGATGAGATGAGGAGCTGCAGTGTCTAGAAGGCCAGTGATGACGAACGCCGAAGCCTGCCCGAACAAGGAGAGGAGGCAGCTTCAGAGAAAGTCGTGACACCTATGGATTAAGAAAAAATTTAACAATAGTAGAGACGATTCTTTAGTGCAAATGCTGTGCTTCTGAGAAAGGATGGTTCCCTCTAGCTCCCAGCAGCTGTTCTGGGTGTGTAGTCAAGGACATGGGATGGAGATAAACTTCAGGAACAGATAGACCTGTATAGACCTGTATTGTTTCTCGTTGTTTCTGAGTAACCTGGCCACACGGTCAGGACAAAGAGCCTCAGATTGACCACCATTTTTTCAGTTCATCCTAGACAAAGAGCCTCAGAATGACCACCGTTTTTAAATTAATCCTGTCTTTTACTATCTTCCAAGGGTGCAGATGTGTAGAAATAGGAGTAGCAACGGAACTAACGTTCTCACTTGTTTGTGCGCTATGACCTGATACACATAGCCTGACCCGATACACATAGCTACATATATATAGTTACAAGAAGAAACCATAGTGGCTCAAGGTCCAGGGAGGGTGGCTGTTTGGATAAAGAAGGGGTTCCGGTATTATATGAAAAGGAGACCAAGCAGACATGGGGATTGTCACGATCGTCTGAAGAAGCGGACCAATACGCAGCGCGTGGAGTGAACATAATGACTTTATTTAATAAAGCAACCACGAAAAACAACAAATGACGATAGTGAAGTCCTCTGTAACACTGACAGAAACATGGAACAAAAACCCACAAACACACAGTGAAACCACAACAGTTTAAATATGGCTCCCAATCAGAGATAACGAGCCGACAGCTGACACTCGTTACCTCCGATTGGGAGTCATATGACTAATCACCAAACATGAAATGAACAACTAGAAACCAACATAGAAATACACCCAAAAGAAAATGAACAACCCTGGCTCAATACTCAAAGTCCATGGAGCCAGAGTGTCACAGTACCCCCCCCTAAAGGTGCGAACTCCGGGCGCACCAACATACAGTCTAGGGGAGGGTCTGGGTGGGCGTCTGTCCATGGTGGCGGCTCTGGCACTGGTCGTGGTCCCCACCCCACCATAGTCACTACCCGCTTACGTAGCCTCCTCCAAATGACCACCCCCAACTAAACCCCACAGGATTAAGGGACAGCACTGGACTAAGAGGCATCACCGGACTCAGGGGGCAGCACCCGACTAAGGGGGCAGCACCGGGCTAAGGGGCAGCACCGGACTGAATGGCGGATCCTGGCTGGCTGGCTCTGGCGGATCCTGGCTGGACGGCTCTGGCGGATCCTTGCTGGACGGCTCTGGCGGATCCTGGCTGGACGGCTCTGGCGGATCCTGGCTGGACGGCTCATGGCTGGCTGGACGGATCTGGCTGCTCATGGCTGGCTGACGGATCTGGCTGCTCATGGCTGGCTGACGGACCTGGCTGCTCATGGCTGGCTGACGGATCTGGCTGCTCATGGCTGGCTGACGGATCTGGCTGATCCTGTCTGGCGGAAGGCTCTGGCTGATCCTGTCTGGCGGAAGGCTCTGGCTGATCCTGTCTGGCGGAAGGCTCTGGCTGATCCTGTCTGGCGGAAGGCTCTGGCTGATCCTGTCTGGCGGAAGGCTCTGGCTGATCCTGTCTGGCGGAAGGCTCTAGCGGCTCCTGTCTGGCGGAAGGCTCTAGCGGCTCCGGTCTGGCGGAAGGCTCTGGCTGATCCTGTCTGGCGGAAGGCTCCTAGCGGCTCCTGTCTGGCGGAAGGCTCTAGCGGCTCCGGTCTGGCGGACGGCTCTGAAGGCTCATGGCAGACGGGCGGCTTTGCAGGTTCAGTACAGACGGGCGGCTTTAGCGCCGTTGGGCAGACGGGCAGTTCAAGCGCCCGTTGGGCAGACGGGCAGTTCAGGCGCCGTTGGGCAGACGGGCAGTCCAGGTGCCGTTGGGCAGACGGGCAGTTCAGGCGCCGTTGGGCAGACGGGAAGTTCAGGCGCCGTTGGGCAGACGGGCAGTTCAGGCGCCGTTGGGCAGACGGGCAGTTCAGGCGCCCGTTGGGCAGACGGCAGACTCTGGCCGTCTGAGGCGCACCTTAGGCCTGGCGCGTAGTGCCGGAACTGGAGGTACCGGGCTGAGGACACGCATCTCAGGGCTAGTGCGGGGAGAAGGAACAGGCCGGACCGGGCTGGCGACGCGCACCGTAGACTTGGTGCGGGTGGCAGGAACAGGCCGGACCGGGCTGGCGACGCGCACCGTCAGTTTGGTGCGAGTGGCAGGAACAGGCCAGGTCGGGCTGGCGACGCGCACCGTAGACTTGGTGCGGGTGGCAGGAACAGGCCGGGCTGGGCTGTCGACGCACACCGTATCCTCTGTGCGTGGAGCAGGAACAGGCCGGGCTGGGCTGGCGACGCACACCGTAGGTTCTGTGCGTGGAGCAGGAACAGGCCGGGCTGGGCTGGCGACGCACACCGTAGGTTCTGTGCGTGGAGCAGGAACAGGCCGGGCTGGGCTGGCGACGCACACCGTGGGCTTGGTGCGTGGAGCAGGAACAGGCCGGGCAGGGCTGTCGACGCACACCGTATCCTTGGTGCGTGGAGCAGGAACAGGCCGGGCAGGGCTGTCGACGCACACCGTATCCTTGGTGCGTGGAGCAGGAACAGGCCGGGCTGGGCTGGCGACGCACACCGTAGGTTCTGTGCGTGGAGCAGGAACAGGCCGGGCTGGGCTGGCGACGCACACCGTAGGTTCTGTGCGTGGAGCAGGAACAGGCCGGGCTGGGCTGGCGACGCACACCGTGGGCTTGGTGCGTGGAGCAGGAACAGGCCGGGCAGGGCTGTCGACGCACACCGTATCCTTGGTGCGTGGAGCAGGAACAGGCCGGGCAGGGCTGTCGACGCACACCGTATCCTTGGTGCGTGGAGCAGGAACAGGCCGGGCTGGGCTGGCGACGCACACCGTAGGTTCTGTGCGTGGAGCAGGAACAGGCCGGGCAGGGCTGTCGACGCACACCGTATCCATGGTGCGTGGAGCAGGAACAGGCCGGGCTGGGCTGGCGACGCACACCGTGGGCTTGATGCGTGGAGTAGGAACAGGCCGGTCCGTACTGGGAACACACACCACTGGCTTTAACTGGGGATCAGGAACGGGCCGGACCGGACTGGTAACACACATCAGTCTCTCACGCCGTGCCGCAACAACTTCCCTTCCTCTACTCGCCAATGGCTCCCGTAATCCGATAGCCTTCTCTCCACGTCTCCCTGTGGCAGCCTCCTGCTGCCCAGCCGCCCAAGCCATGTGCCCCCCCCCAAAAACTTTTTGGGGTTGCCTCTCGTCCTTCCAACGATGACCCTGCTGACGCCGTTGCTCCTCTCTCGCCAGGGCCTTGATCTTCCCCCAAGGTCCCTTGCCCCCGAGCATGTCCTCCCAGGACCACGATTTGCCCACCTGGGCCATCGCCAGCCTCTCGATCTCCTTACCAGGCGCCTCCTCCCATGTCCAGTCTCTTTGCTCCTGGACACGCTGCTTGGTCCTTTTATGGTGGGTTTTTCTGTCACGATCGTCTGAAGAAGCGGACCAATACGCAGCGCGTGGAGTGAACATAATGACTTTATTTAATAAAGCAACCACGAAAAACAACAAATGACGATAGTGAAGTCCTCTGTAACACTGACAGAAACATGGAACAAAAACCCACAAACACACAGTGAAACCACAACAGTTTAAATATGGCTCCCAATCAGAGATAACGAGCCGACAGCTGACACTCGTTACCTCCGATTGGGAGTCATATGACTAATCACCAAACATGAAATGAACAACTAGAAACCAACATAGAAATACACCCAAAAGAAAATGAACAACCCTGGCTCAATACTCAAAGTCCATGGAGCCAGAGTGTCACAGGGATAGACAGGAAAGAAGCCAAGTAGACTATAAGTTAAAACTATATGTTGAACATAGTTAAATCTTTTTAAACTTTAGTTAATTACCAAGACAAACAGTAAGATTAAGTGAAACAGAGTGTGGTACAGAGTGGTACACAAGGAGGGAGCCTGAGCCAGAGTCAGGGCATGGCTCCTGGGAATGGGCCTGCTCATTCTTACTATGTGTGGGAAATATACACTATGCATGAGGACTGTACATGTCTGAGAATTGATTATACTGCTATACATGAGGCCATGCATGAGGAATGTCTTAAATGTAAACTCAGCAAAAAAATAAACGTCCCTTTTTCAGGACCCTGTCTTTCAAAGATAATTTGTAAAAATCCAAATAACTTCACAGATCTTCATTGTAAAGGGTTGAAACACTGTTTCCCATGCTTGTTCAATGAACCATAAACAATGAATGAACATGCACCTGTGGAACAATCGTTAAGACACTAACAGCTTACAGACTGTAGGAAATGTAGGTCACAGTTATGAAAACTTAGGACACTAAAGAGGCCTTTCTACTGATTCTGAAAAACACCAAAAGAAAGATGCCCAGGGTCCCTACTCATCTATGTGAACGTGCCTTAGGCATGCTGCAAGGAGGCATGAGAACTGCAGATGTGGCCAGGGCAATAAGGGCCAGGGCAATACTGTGAGACGCCTAAGACAGCGCTGCAGGGAGACAGGACGGACAGCTGATCATCCTCGCAGTGGCAGACCACGTGTAACAACACCTGCACAGGATCGGTACATCCGAACATGACACCTGAGGGACAGGTACAGGATGTCAACAACAACTGCCCGAGTTACACCAGGAATGCACAATCCCTCCATCAGTGCTCAGACTGTCCGCAATAGGCTGAGAGAGGCTGGACTGAGGGCTTGTAGGCCTGTTGTAAGGCAGGTCCTCACCAGACATCACTGGCAACAACGTTGCCTATGGGCACAAACCCACCGAGTGTGCACTTCCTAATCTCAAGGCCTGACTGATAAGAGATGGCTCTGTTATTTTTGCATGAGAAAGCTTGGTCTTGCCACTATTGTTTCCAAGTCTGAATACATAGGAGGAGGACAAGTCAGATTTCGCCACTATCATAAATTAAGAGAGTGGGCGGAGCAGTCAAAGGATGAAGATTTGGAGACAATGGTGGAACAACTAAACAGGGAGGGATTAAGCTGAAAAGTATGTAAAATGTGCAGGAATAGAACTGTATATAAACTGAGGGCAGAGTGTTGGCAATTCAGATGCTCTGCAGACCACCTCGGCTTTATCTAATTGTAATAAAGTATATCTTAATTATTCAAAAACTCTGGAAATACTTTGGTTTTTATTAAGAATAAGGACAATTTTCCACAACACATGTCCCCCCCCCACCTTCTGAAATTGCCTTTCTGTCCCCCCCCTCCCCCCCAGTTTTATCATTAGAATGTGATACAAAACTAAGCAACGGTGTGCTTTAGGACCATGCGGATGCCTCCGAGCGCTCGGGTAGGCTGTTTGGAGTGTTTATCCGACTGGATAAAAAAATAAAAAAATAAAACACTTCTAAAACCGAAGTTTCATCCCTGTTTTCTTCTCTCTCTCACTTGTGAGACGCTATGAGTTGCGAACTGTTCCTGTTTCTCAGGACACAGAACTGTGACTGAACTTGGGGTTAACAGATCCAACAGGATATGTCGAGTTGTTTGGGAATTCGGCTGGGGTGTTCAGAGAATGTTATTTTATGTACACCATTTATTTTATGTGATTGCAGCTATAACTATACTCAACAAAAATATAAATGCAACATGCAACAATTTCAAAGATTTTACTGAGTTACAGTTCATATATGGAAATAAAAAATAAATGTTGGGCCTAATCTATGGATTTCACATGACTGGGAAGGGGCGCAGCCATGGGTGGGCCTAGGAGGGCATAGGCTCACCCACTGGGTAACCAAGCCCAGCCAATTAGAATGAGTTTTTCTCCACAAAAGGGCTTTATTACAGACAGAAACACTCCTTCATCAGCTGTATGGGTGGCTGGTCTCAGACGATCCCGCAGGTGAAGGCCGGTTGGACGCACTGCCAAATTCTCTAAAACGACGGCTTATGGTAGAGAAATTAACATGAAATGATCTGGCAACAGCTCTGGTGGACATTCCTGCAGTCAACATGCCAATTGTACACTCCCTCAAAACTTGAGACATCTGTGGCATAGAATAAAACAGAACCAGAGGTGACAGGTGAGTTACATTCTAACAGTCTATCTGACAGGGAACATGAGAAGGATTGCTTTATACTATTCCAGGTGTTCCTTAAAGAGGTAGGGTTTCAAGTGTCTCCGGAAGGTGGTCAGTAACTCCGCTGTCCTGGCGTCGTGGGGGAGCTTGTTCCACCATTGGGGTGCCAGAGAAGCAAATAGCTTTGACTGGGCTGAGCGGGAACTGTGCTTCTGTAGAGGTAGGGGAGCTAGCAGGCCAGAGGTGGATGAACGTAGTGCCCTCGTTTGGGTGTAGGATCAGAGCCTGAAGGTAAGGAGGTGCCGTTCCCATCGCAGCTCCGTAGGCAAGCACCATGGTCTTGTAGTAGATGTGAGCCTCAACTGGAAGCCAGTGGAGTGTGCGGAGGAGCGGGGTGACATGAGAGAACTTGGGAAGGTCGAACACCAGACGGGCTGCGGCGTTCTGGATAAGTTGTAGGGGTTTAATGACACAGGCAGGGAGACCAGCCAACAGCGAGTTGCAGTAATCCAGACGGGAGATGACAAGTGATACTCCAATCTCCGCTGTGGAGCTTTGCAGCTCCTTCAGGGTTATCTTTGGTCTCTTTGTTGCCTCTCTGATTAATGCCCTCCTTGCCTGGTCCATGAGTTTTGGTGGACGGCCCTCTCTTGGCAGGTTTGTTGTGGTGCCATATTCTTTCCATTTTTTAAATAATGGATTTAATGGTGCTCCGTGGGATGTTCAAAGTTTCTGATATTTTTTTATAACCCCACCCTGATCTGTACTTCTCCACAACTTTGTCCCTGACCTGTTTGGAGAGCTCCTTGGCCTTCATGGTGCCGCTTGCTTGGTGGTGCCCCTTGCTTAGTGGTTTTGCAGACTCTGGGGCCTTTAAGAACAGGTGTATATATACTGAGATCATGTGACAGATCATGTGACACTTAGATTGCACACAGGTGGACTTTATTTAACTAATTATGTGACTTCTGAAGGTGATTGGTTGCACCAGATCTTATTTAGGGGCTTCATAGCAAAGGGGGTGAATACATATGCACGCACCACGTTTCCTCTATTTATTTTGTAGAATTCTTTGAAACAAGTTCTTTTTTTCATTTCACTTCACCGATTTGGACTATTTTGTGTATTTCCATTACATGAAATCCAAATAAAAAATCAATTTAAATTACAGGTTGTAATGCAACATAATAGGAAAAATGCCAAGGGGGATGAATACTTTTGCAATGCACTGTAGATCGCAAAAGCAGCATACAACTGACCTAAACAGTTGGAAATGATAAGTTCATTTTTTCATCCATAGCCTTAAAACGCATCTCAAGTGCAATTGCACTGTTTAGCTCACATCTGAAGGCTGGGGGGCATTTAGGACTTAACCCTGTTCAATGAGCATCCAGGCTCTGTCGTAGCCGGCCGCGACCGGGAGACCCATGGGGCGGCGCACAATTGGCCCAGCGTCGTCCAGGGTAGGGGAGGGAATGGCCAGCAGGGATGTAGCTCAGTTGGTAGAGCATGGCGTTTGCAGCGCCAGGGTTGTGGGTTCGATTCCCACGGGGGGCCAGTATGAAAAAAATACTAACTAACTGTAAATCGCTCTGGATAAGAGCGTCTGCTATATGACTAAAAATGTAAAGAAAATGTAAAAAATTGTGTTTCCTTTGGAGTGCTGGCTGGAGATTTCAATTGTACCCTCAACTGAACTTTGGACAAATCACTTCAAGTCACCGCCACAAACCCTAGATCGGCAAAGGTGTTGAACTCTCTTACTAAAGAGATGGGACTGATAGATTATCTGGAGAGAAACTAATGGTTTATCTATAGACTATACATACTATTCCCATGTCCACAACACCTACTGTCGTATAGATTACATTTTATCCCTAAGATTTTCATAAAATCTGCCACTTGTACATTTTCAGATTACGCCTTTGTCCCCCTCCGCTTTGACCTCTGTAAAAACCTCACGAAGTCAAAGTGCTGGAAATTCAACACCTCCATGCTATCAAACAAAGCATTCCATACATTGGTCACTACATGGATAGGCAACTACACAAATGACAACAAAGACTCTCCTGTTTCTCCAGCCACAATGTGGGACGCTGCCAAAGCCACACTGAGAGGTAATCTGATTGCATATGCTTCCTCTAAGAAAAAAGCAATGGAAGCGCACAGGTTAGATCTTGAGAAGGATCTGGAATGCTGCGAAAAAGTACATAAACAATCCCCAGACATCACCTCCTGGAGTCAACTTAAAGCAGCCAAAGCCAAACTAAACTTGGACTATATTCGAAAGATAAAAAATATGTTTTCTTTACTAAACAGAAACACCATGAGTATAGCAATAGGCCTAGCAGATTGCTTGCATACCAATTAAAAAAAGAGCAGTCATGGCCATCCAAACAGCAGATGACGAGGTCACATATAATCCAAATAAGATACATTTAACTTTTCATGATTTTTACTGCACATTATACACTAATGAGAGAAAACATACAGAGGCAGAACTCCATTCCTTCCTCGAGGGAATCTCGCTACGAAAGCTATCAGAGACTGACCAGGAAGATCTCAACTCCTCCTTCACTCCCGAGGAGGTCCTGGAGGCAATTATCTCCATGCCACCTAACAAGTCCCCAGGCCCACACGGATTTCCCAGAGAGATCTACAAAGCTTTTTGGCCCCAGTTTAGCCCTATTTTCATGCCAATGCTGGATGATTTTTGCAAAAAATGAGCTCTCCCAGACTCTATGTACACAGCCCGCATTACAGTGTTGCTCAAAAAAGACAAGGACCTTCTCTCCTGCTCGTCCTGGCGGCCCATAAGCTTGTTGGACTTCAACTACAAAATAATTACTAAATTGCTCCCCAAAGACTAAACACTCTTCTTCCCAAAATAATAAAAGCGGCCTAAATTGGACTTATTAGAGACAGATTTACAACACCCTATTAGCATGGAAGGACTGCAAGAAATACCTTGGCATTTCCTCCCAGATATGCGCTCACTCACCTATAGTATGCAACCCTGACTTGCGAGAAGCCCAGAGTGATGCCAACTTTCATCTTTGGCATACTCTAGGGATCAGGACCTTTTCAGACCTGTTTCATCAGAACACAACTACACTGAAATACTTTCAAGAGCTCTGCAGTGAATTCAATGTGCCAAGACCCAATTTTTTGTTTTGTTTATCTTCACAGGCACATTTCCTCATTCACTTCAAAGGGGATGTTTAGAGCTCAGCTCAATGAAGTTGAGACCCTTCTTGCTACAGCACAATACATAATTGGCAAAATCTCCATTTATATGCATGTATTTTGGAGTTGTAGAGAGATTGCCAGATTTGGGCAATCTATACATACTGCTGCACAGAAAATATTGGATGTCCAGTTTGATATGAACCCATGTCTCAATCTTCTTATTGCCCAGCAGGACTTTGTTCTTGATCCAGACAGAGAAAATGTGTTTATGACTATCACATACTTTGCAAAAAAATGTATTCTCCTACCGTGTGCTGCTAATTCCTCTCCTACATTTAAAATGTGGATTGACCAGATTGTTGACTTTCTTCCTCTTGAAAAGCTCACTTATGACCTCCGCAAGCGACAGACCAGGTTTGAGAGATGTTGGTCTCCACTACTCAACTATATTTCAAGCTGGACACAGTGAATGGGTGATTAAGGAAATGCGTGAGTGGCGTGAAAAAGCATATGCCCCATTTCAGATTTTCTCTATTTTTGCATATTTTTTATACTGAATGTTATCAGATCTTCAACCAAAACCTAATATTAGATAAAGGGAACCTGAGTTTACAGGCAGGTAGCTTAGTGGGTAAGAGCGTTGTGCCAGTAACCGAAAGGTCGAAAGGTCGCTGGTTCTAATCCCCGAGCCGACTAGGTGAAAAATCTGTCGATGTGCCCTTAAGCAAGGCACTTAACCCTAATTGCGCCTGTAAGTCGCTCTGGATAAGAGCGTCTGCTAAATGACTTAAATGTAAATGTAAATGTATAAACATTAATTCTCTGATACAGAGCAGAATTCATGGTTCCTTCTATTAAGGCAAGTTGTCCAGGTCCTGAGGCAGCAAAGCATCCCCAAACCATCACACTACTACCACCATGCTTGACTGTTGGACTGAGGTTACTGTGGAATGCAGTGTTTGGGTTTCGCCAGACATAATGGGACCCATCTCGTCCAAAAAGTTGACTCAAGTTTGCCAAAAAGCACCTGGAAGAACCTGAATTATCATCAAGACTCTTGGAAGAATGTTCTATGGACAGATGAATCAAAAGTATAACTGCGGCCCCTCATGATGGGTTCAGATTTTTTGTGGCCCCCACCCCCATCAAAGTTGCTCATCCCTGCTGTAGATAATGAATATAAGGTTGAAAGTGGTGGAATTGCCCTTTAAGGAGCATCAGATACTGCTGGAATGTACAATATACCAATGGTATTTCCATCTTTTTGTGAGAAATTACGTCACTCAAAACATTTATTATGTATTTAAAAAGTATAATTAGCCCTCACTTTAGATGAGGCCGCCCAAAAAGATTGTATTAATGATTAGTAAATGGTTAGCACATGTTTTATAAAAACCTATATTAAACATCTTATGAATGATCTTATGAATCATTATTACATGATTTTTTTTTTTTTTAAATAAATGTGTGAATAACTAGCTTACTAACATTTACAAATATGGGAGTAATGATGAATAAATGATGAATAAACAATCTACTAATCCATTACAAATGCTTTATTACAAGGTGTAAATATAAAGTGCTACCCAGCACCAGTGTGTGTGTTTGTTTGTGTGTTTGTGTGTTTCCATATAACTAATCCCTCTGCATTTATCTGCCTGTATATATCTCTGTGTCTCCCTGTTGTTGTTGTAAATGAGAATGTGTTCTCAGTCAGCTTACTTGATAAAATAAAAGTTAAAAAAAGAAAAACAAAGTGATATGATAAGGAGGCAGAACAGGGTCCCAGTGAGAGAGTTAGTCGATATCCCTCCTCCGTAGCAACGAATTAAGGGATGACACTCATATTGTGTGTGTGTGTGTGTGTGGCACAGTCAGATGGAGCGACATGAGGAGGCGTATTCTGGAGTGTTATCCCATCTTAACTCATCTTTACTTCCCCTTTACACACACACACACACACACACACTTCCTGTGGGTTAAGGTTGGAGTGGCAGAGAGAGAGTGTAGCTACTTGTCCGCTGACGGATGACAGTTTAAATGCCCCAGGGGTCTCTCTCTGGCTGTTCAGGTCAACTGACAGGTTAAGATAATTTATTAACTAACTATTTCAGTGTCTCTGTGCATTTCCCAAAATTTGTAAGACTTTGGTTCAAGAAATGGACAGAGCCTCAGTGCAGTAGCCAGGTCTTTATTCAGAGAATTCTGCCCAGAAAATTATGTTATCACATTTTCAGACTCCATCTTTTATACACACACGTCATACAAAAATCCCACCCCGCTTCAGGAGAGCTGTATTTTTCCACTGTACATGGGTTTAGCTCATGTTTTCCTCTGCTCTCCTGACCATCAGGTCACACACACACACACACACACACACACGTTCTTATCATAGTCTACTCCCTGCTCAGGCAGGCTGCATTCCATAGTGGTCCTCTGTAGCTCAGCTGGTAGAGCACGGCGCTTGTAACGCCAGGGTAGTGGGTTCGATCCCCGGGACCACCCATACACAAAAATGTATGCACGCATGACTGTAAGTTGATTTGGATAAAAGCGTCTGCCAAATGGCATATTATTATTATTTATTATTATTATTATTCCTCAGTTATCGCCGTCCTCACAATATTCTGACTGCCTCATTGTACTTCTAACTAAGCTACACATATTATCAGATTATAGTCTTATGATTCTAACACTTTTCACACAGTTTCAGGGTGTAATAATTAGTCACTACTAAGAAAGTACTAATCATACTTAAAACAAGAACATTTCACAACTCTATTTAAGGGTGGAACATTTAGTCATTACTTTTCACCTGTATATATTTTAATTTCTATATCAGTGTGGGATGGAGGCTGGTGTGTATGTGTGTGGGAGGCTTGTGTGTGTGTGTGTGTGTGTATGCGTGCATGCTTGCGTGTGTGTCTGTCTGTGTGTGTGTGTGTGGCAGAAGAACACTACCAGTATAAATTGAGTGTGTCATAGGCTGATGTGGATGCGGTGTTGGAGTCAGGCGCAGGACACAGAAGCTTAGTCGATCCGACTTTAATAGTCACAGAGGCAAAATACAAAACAACGGGCCTCAACAAACAGGAGGCGAGCGATTACGCAAACAGTGCGTAAAGTGCGAAAAGCACGAACAACAAGAAAACAAAAACCTACACCAACGGACAGGCGTACAACAACACACAACTACAAACAAAACCAAAGGAAACTTATAGGTGACATAATCAATACATGATCTGAAACAGGTGCACCAACCAGACAAAACCAAACAAACACAAAGAACATCAAACGGTAGCAGCTAGTACTCCGGGGACGACGAACGCCGAAGCCTGCCCGAACAAGGAGGAGGAGCAGTCTCGGCGGAATTCGTGACAGAGTGAAATGATGTGTTAACAATAAATTAAATATTATACATTGTGTAATAAACCTGAAGTGTTGCAGACCTTTTTTTTTCTTTTTACCTTTATTTAACTAGCCAAGTCAGTTAAGAACAAATTCTTATTTACAATGATGGCCTACACCGGCCAAACCCAGACGAAGCTGGGCCAATTGTGCGCCGCCCTATGGGACTCCCAATCACGGCCGGTTGTGATACAGCCTGGAATCGAACCAGGGGGTCTGTAGTGACGCCTCAAGCACTGAGATGCAGTGCCTTAGACCACTGCGCCACTCGGGAGACCTTCAGGCCTATAGCCAGGAAATACTCCTCAGATAGATAGTCTTCCATATGAGTCATATCCCGAGAGTATCAACTCAACAAAGAACCAGCAGAGCAATTCAACAACTGCAACTGTGGGATTTTGATCGTTTATTTTTTGCACGGAAGGTGTATCAATGTTCAGATGGAAGGTTATCTGTCTGAGAGGGTTGTTAGTTCTGATAAAGACTGTCTACTTTGTTCCTACTGGTCTCTGAGATGCTGTTCACCCATAGTTCCCTGTCAGTCAGTCAACTTCAGTACAACATACTATGGGGAGTCGCACTCTTGTGACTTCGGTTGAAGGACCTACAATCACGCCTGACAAGGCCAATGAAATGCACGCCTCGCTGGAAGCAACGCCTTCCACAGGGGATAACCGTGAGGCTCGGATTCATTCCTTCAACTATTCCGCTCTTCACCTCGCTGTGAACAGGAACGATTCACGCTACTAAAACAAACAATTGGAACACGAGACTGTCTGATCTTGAGCCAACTAAACTGTCCCTTAGAGCGTGCACAACCCCTGGACGTTGTGTGCTGAAGTTTGCATGGTTCTCATAAGTTTCCTCATCAGTAACATAAAAAAAAATATATATATATATATTTTTTATTCCCTCCCCTAATTGGAGTAAACTAATTAAAAACAACACTTAAGCTTCTACTTCAAGCTTATACATACTATATACATTTTACGGACACAATCTATTCAATAGTTATATTTTGTTTGTTTTTAGTCCTGTCCTGTCCTTCCTCTACGGTCAACCTCTCCCATCTATTTCTGATGTCCATCCAGTTTGATTTCTATTTGCCATATATTTTTAACTGTGCTGTTTCACAAAAGTTATGAACCTAAATACATTTGACGTACACAGTATATTTTACATGAGTTATCTTGTTGTTATTGGTCCCACCCTTCAGCTCAATTCAACCCCTCCCATCTATCTCTTAACACCATCCATATTGGATTTCTATTTGCAATATATTTTTAAACTGTGCTATGATGTTTCACAAAAGTTCTGAATCTTTCTATTCTCATAATTTCTACAGATTGTAAATTAAAGATAAACATTTTTGCTAAAAGTATTATTATATTATTGATCTATTGACTATGACTTTTTGAATCACCCAGTAATGCTATCTGCAGGTAAATGTTGGAATTCTTCAGCCATTCCTGGATCTGTGACCAAAAACAAGCTATATACAGTGAGGGAAAAATGTATTTGATCCCCTGCTGATTTTTTTAAGTTTGCCCACTGACAAAGACATGATCATGATGGTAGTTTTATTTGAACAGTGAGAGACAGAATAACAATAAAAAAATCTAGAGAAACGCATGTCATAAATGTTATAAATTGATTTGCATTTTAATGAGGGAAATAAGTATTTGACCCCCTCTCAATCAGAAAGATTTCTGGCTCCCAGGTGTATTTTATACAGGTAATGAGCTGAGATTAGGAGCACACTCTTAAAGGGAGTGCTCCCAATCTCAGCTTGTTACCTGTATGAAAGACACCTGTCCACAGAAGCAATCAATCAATCAGATTCCAAACTCTCCACCATGGCCAAGACCAAAGAGCTCTCCAAGGATGTCAGGGACAAGATTGTAGACCTACACAAGGCTGGAATGGGCTACAAGACCATCGCCAAGCAGCTTGGTGAGAAGGTGACAACAGTTGGTGTGATTATTTGCAAATGGAAGAAACACAAAATAACTGTCAATCTCCCTCGGCCTGGGGCTCCATGCAAGATCTCACCTCGTGGAGTTGCAATGATCATGAGAACGGTGAGGAATCAGCCAAGAACTACACGGGACGATCTTGTCAATGATCTCAAGGCAGCTGGGACCATCTTCACCAAGAAAACAATTGGTAACACACCATGTCGTGAAGGACTGAAATCCTGCAGCGCCCGCAAGGTCCCCCTGCTCAAGAAAGCACATATACAGGCCCGTCTGAAGTTTGCCAATGAACATCTGAATGATTCAGAGGAGAACTGAGTGAAAGTGTTGTGGTCAGATGAGACCAAAATGGAGCTCTTTGGCATCAACTCAACTCGCCGTGTTTGGAGGAGAAGGAATGCTGCCTATGACCCCAAGAACACCATCCCCACCGTCAAACATGGAGGTGGAAACATTATGCTTTGGGGGTGTTTTTCTGCTAAGGGGACAGGACAACTTCACCGCATCAAAGGGACGATGGACGGGGCCATGTACCGTCAAATCTTGGGTGAGAACCTCCTTCCCTCAGCCAGGGCATTGAAAATGGGTCGTGGATGGGTATTCCAGCATGACAATGACCCAAAACACACGGCCAAGGCAACAAAGGAGTGGCTCAAGAAGAAGCATATTAAGGTCCTGGAGTGGCCTAGCCAGTCTCCAGACCTTAATCCCATAGAAAATCTGTGGAGGGAGCTGAAGGTTCGAGTTGCCAAACGTCAGCCTCGATACGTTAATGACTTGGAGAAGATCAGCAAAGAGGAGTGGGACAAAATCCCTCCTGAGATGTGTGCAAACCTGGTGGCCTACTACAAGAAACGTCTGACCTCCGTGATTGCCAACAAGGGTTTTGCCACCAAGTACTAAGTCATGTTTTGCAGAGGGGTCAAATACTTATTTCTCTCATTAAAATGCAAATCAATTGAGAACATTTTTGACATGCGTTTTTCTGGATTTTGTTGTTGTTATTCTGTCTCTCACTGTTCAAATAAACCTACCATTAAAATTATAGTCTCATCATGTCTTTGTCAGTGGGCAAAAGTACAAAATCAGCAGGGGATCAAATACTTTTTTCCCTCACTGTATGGACAGTACCAAAATAAATGATCTAATGACTGCCTCTTCGCAGCAAAATATGCAGAGCTGGGAAGGTTGTATCCCCCATATACTGTATATAACATTCTATTGGTTGCAAACATTTAGTATAATAATTTAAATTGAAAAATTCTAAGTTTTGAATCCGGCGTCGTTTTGCGCATCAGTTCATAAACCATGTGCCATGGAATCGGTACATCGAAAATCTCTTCCCAACTATTTTGCAATCTATGTGGCACAGCTGTCAATTTTTTGGTCCTTCAATTAAACTGGTATACTTTTTTATTTATCACAATTTTCTTTAACCAATTATGGTCTTTAATGCAGGGCCGACAGACAAGTTCCTTACTTTTTCCCCCTTCCACTTTCCTCTTCCATTTTTGAGGTAATGCTGCAATTAGTTTTTGGATAGAGCAGACATTTCCATATATTTTTGTTAGCTGCATGTGTGACATAACTCCACCAGTCCTATTTATGATATCATTTACAAAGATTATACTTGTCTAGCCTGCCATTCCAAATAAAATCGAATATTCTTTGCTTATATAATTTAAAAAACAGGTCACTAGGTGTAGGCAAGACCATAAGCAAATAGGTAAACTGGGATATGACTAAAGAGGGTGATTTTTCCACAAATATACAGGTATTTTCCACTTGATCTTTCTTGAATAAGTTCCTCCATTTCTTTTTGATTTTCCTCTAATTTATTCAGAGCCTCTATGGTACAGTTTTTATTGCTATCTATCTGTGCTGTTAGTCCTTCCATTTCCTTTGTTAATATAGACTCTTTGACCTAAATAGCTTTTGTTTTAGAGATGAGTACATGGCCTCTAAAAGCACATTTTAAGGTGTCCCATACAATAAGGGGATCTGCTGTACCTATGTTATGTCGGAAAAAGTAAGTTATAAATTCTTGTGTCTTACTTATAAACAAGTTATCATCCAATAGGCTTCGATTAAATGTCCAATATCCTTGTACATTTAGAAATTATGTAAGAGTATTGTACAATTGAAGTCGTAAGTTTACTTACACCTTAGCCAAATACATTTAAACTCAGTTTTTCCACAATTCCTGACATTTAATCCTAGTAAAAAGTCCCTGTCTTACGTCAGTTAGGATCACCACTTTATTTTAAGAATGTGAAATGTCAGAATAATAGTAGAGAGAATTATTTATTTCAGCATCTTTTCTTTCATCACATTCCCAGTGGGTCAGAAGTTTACATACGCTCAATTAGTATTTGGTAGCATTGCCTTTAAATAGTTTAAATTGGGTCAAACGTTTCGGCTAGCCTTCCACAAGCTTCCCACAATAAGTTGGGTGAATTTTGGCCCATTCCTCCTGACAGAGCTGGTGTAACTAAGTCAGGTTTGTAGGCCTCCTTGCTCGCACACACTTTTTCAGTTTTGCCCACACATTTTCTATAGGATTGAGCTCAGGGCTTTGTGATGGCCACTCCAATACCTTGACTTTGTTGTCCTTAAGCCATTTTGCCACAACTTTGGAAGTATGTTCGGGGTCATTGTCCATTTGGAAGATCCATTTGCGACCAAGCACCCCCACAGCATGATGCTGCCACCCCCGTGCTTCACGGTTGGGATGGTGTTCTTTGGCTTGCAAGCCTACGCCTTTTTCCTCCAAACATAACGATGGTCATTATGGCCAAACAGTTCTATTTTTGTTTCATCAGATCAGAGGACATTTCTCCAAAAAGTAAGATCTTTGTTCCCATGTGTAGTTGCAAACTGTAGTCTGTCTTTTCTATGGTGGTTTTGGAGCAGTGGCTTCTTCCTTGCTGAGCAGCCTTTCAGATTATGTCGATATAGGACTCATTTTACTCTGGATATGGATTATTTTGTGCCTGTTTCCTCCAGCATCTTCACAATCAATCAATCAATCAATTTTATTTTATATAGCCCTTCTTACATCAGCTAATATCTCGAAGTGCTGTACAGAAACCCAGCCTAAAACCCCAAACAGCTAGTAATGCAGGTGTAGAAGCACGGTGGCTAGGAAAAACTCCCTAGAAAGGCGAAAGCCTAGGAAGAAACCTAGAGAGGAACCAGGCTATGAGGGGTGGCCAGTCCTCTTCTGGCTGTGCCGGGTGGAGATTATAACAGAACCATGCCAAGATGTTCAAAAATGTTCATAAGTGACAAGCATGGTCAAATAATAATCAGGAATAAATCTCAGTTGGCTTTTCATAGCCGATCATTAAGAGTTGAAAACAGCAGGTCTGGGACAGGTAGGGGTTCCATAACCGCAGGCAGAACAGTTGAAACTGGAATAGCAGCAAGGCCAGGCGGACTGGGGACAGCAAGGAGTCACCACGGCCGGTAGTCCCGACGTATGGTCCTAGGGCTCAGGTCTCTCAGTTGGCTTTTCATAGCCGATCATTAAAGAGTTGAAAACAGCAGGTCTGGGACAGGTAGGGGTTTCGTAGCCGCAGGCAGAACAGTTGAAACTGGAATAGCAGCAAGGCCAGGCGGACTGGGGACAGCAAGGTGTCATCATGCCCGGTAGTCCTGACGTATGGTCCTAGGGCTCAGGTTCTCAGAGAGAAAGAGAGAACGAGAGAATTAGAGAGAGCATACTTAAATTCACACAGGACACTGGATAAGACAGGAGAAGTACTCCAGGTATAACCAACTAACCCCAGCCCCCGACACATAAACTACTGCAGCATAAATACTGGAGGCTGAGACAGGAGCGGTCCGGAGACACTGTGGCCCCATCCGAAGAAACCCCGGACAGGGCCAAACAGGAAGGATATAACCCCACCCACTCCGCCCAAAGCACAGCCCCCGCACCACTAGAGGGATATCCCCAACCACCAACTTACAATCCTGAGACAAGGCCGAGTATAGCCCACAGAGGTCTCCACCACAGCACAAACCAAGGGGGGGCGCCAACCCAGACAGGAAGATCACGTCAGTAACTCAACCCACTCAAGTGACGCACCCCTCCCAGGGACGGCATGAAAGAGCACCAGCAAGCCAGTGACTCAGCCCCTGCAACAGGGTTAGAGGCAGAGAACCCCAGTGGAGAGGGGAACCGGCCCGGCAGAGACAGCAAGGGCTGTTCGTTGCTCCAGCCTTTCCGTTCACCTTCACACTCCTGGGCCAGACTACACTCAATCATATGACCTACTGAAGAGATAAGTCTTCAGTAAAGACTTAAAGGTTGAGACCGAGTCTGCGCTCTCTCACATGGGTAGGCAGACTGTTCCATAAAAATGGAGATCTATAGGAGAAAGCCCTGCCTCCCGCTGTTTGCTTAGAAATTCTAGGGACAATTAGGAGGCCTGCGTCTTGTGACCGTAGCGTACGTATTGGTATGTACGGCAGGACCAACTCGGAAAGATAGGTAGGAGCAAGCCCATGTAACGCTTTATAGGTTAACAGTAAAACCTTGAAATCAGCCCTTGCCTTAACAGGAAGCCAGTGTAGGGAAGCTAGCACTGGAGTAATATGATCAAATTTCTTGGTTCTAGTCAGGATTCTAGCAGCCGTATTTAGCACTAACTGAAGTTTATTTAGTGCTTTATCCGGGTAGCCGGAAAATAGAGCATTGCAGTAGTCTAACCTAGAAGTAACAAATGCATGGATTAATTTTTCTGCATCATTTTTGGACAGAAAATTTCTGATTTTTGCAATGTTACGTAGATGGAAAAAAGCTGTCCTTGAAACAGTCTTGATATGTTCGTCAAAAGAGAGATCAGGGTCAAGAGTAACACCGAGGTCCTTCACAGTTTTATTTGAGACGACTTTACAACCATCTAGATGAATTGTCAGATTTAACAGAAGATCTCTTTGTTTCTTGGGACCTAGAACAAGCATCTCTGTTTTGTCCGAGTTTAAAAGTAAAAAGTTTTCAGCCATCCACTTCCTTATGTCTGAAACACAGGCTTCTAGCGAGGGCAATTTTGGGGCTTCACCATGTTTCATTGAAATGTACAGCTGTGTGTCATCCGCATAGCAGTGAAAGTTAACATTATGTTTTCGAATAACATCCCCAAGAGGTAAAATATATAGTGAAAACAATAGTGGTCCTAAAACGGAACCTTGAGGAACACCGAAATGTACAGTTGATTTGTCGGAGGACAGACCATTCACAGAGACAAACTGATATCTTTCCGACAGGTAGGATCTAAACCAGGCCAGAACTTGTCCGTGTAGACCAATTTGGGTTTCCAGTCTCTCCAAAAGAATGTGGTGATCGATGGTGTCAAAGGCAGCACTAAGGTCTAGTAGCACGAGGACAGATGCAGAGCCTCGGTCTGACGCCATTAAAAGGTCATTTACCACCTTCACAAGTGCAGTCTCAGTGCTATGATGGGGTCTAAAACCAGACTGAAGCATTTCGTATACATTGTTTGTCTTCAGAAAGGCAGTGAGTTGCTGCGCAACAGCTTTTTCTAAAATTTTTGAGAGGAATGGAAGATTCGATATAGGCCGATAGTTTTTTATATTTTTCCGGGTCAAGGTTTGGCTTTTTCAAGAGAGGCTTTATCACTGCCACTTTTAGTGAGTTTGGTACACATCCGGTGGATAGAGAGCTGTTTATTATGTTCAACATAGGAGGGCCAAGCACAGGAAGCAGCTCCTTCAGCAGTTTAGTAGGAATAGGATCCAGTATGCAGCTTGAAGGTTTAGAGGCCATGATTATTTTCATCATTGTGTCAAGAGATATAGTACTAAAACACTTAAGTGTCTCTCCCGATCCCAGGCCCTCGCAGAGCTGTGCAGATCCAGGACAGCTAAGCCCTGGAGGAATACGCAGATTCAAAGAGGAGTCCATAATTTGCTTTCTAATGGTCATGATCTTTTCCTCAAAGAAGTTCATGAATTTATCACTGCTGAAGTGAAAGCCATCCTCTCTTGGGGAATGCTGCTTTTTAGTTAGCTTTGCAACAGTATCAAAAAGAAATTTTGGATTGTTCTTATTTTCCTCAATTAAGTTGGAAAAGTAGGATGATCGAGCAGCAGTGAGGGCTCTTCGGTACTGCACGATACTGTCTTTCCAAGCTAGTCGGAAGACTTCCAGTTTGGTGTGGCGCCATTTCCGTTCCAATTTCCTGGAAGCTTGCTTCAAAGCTCGGGTATTTTCTGTATATCAGGGAGCTAGTTTCTTATGACAAATGTTTTTCGTTTTTAGGGGTGCAACTGCATCTAGGGTATTGCGCAAGGTTAAATTGAGTTCCTCAGTTAAGTGGTTAACTGATTTTTGTCCTCTGACGTCCTTGGGTAGGCAGAAGGAGTCTGGAAGGGCATCAATGAATTTTTGTGTTGTTTGAGAATTTATAGCACGACTTTTGATGCTCCTTGGTTGGGGTCTGAGCAGATTATTTGTTGCGATTGCAAATGTAATAAAATGGTGGTCCGATAGTCCAGGATTTTGTGGAAAAACATTAAGATCTACAACATTTATTCCATGGGACAAAACTAGGTCCAGAGTATGACTGTGGCAGTGAGTAGGTCCAGAGACATGTTGGACAAAACCCACTGAGTCGATAATGGCTCCGAAAGACTTTTGGAGTGGGTCTGTGGACTTCTCCATGTGAATATTAAAATCACCAAAAATTAGAATATGATCTGCTACTGCTATGACTACAAGGTCTGATAGGAATTCAGGAAACTCAGAGAGGAACGCTGTATATGGCCCAGGAGGCCTGTAAACAGTAGCTATAAAAAGTGATTGAGTAGGCTGCATAGATTTCATGACTAGAAGCTCAAAAGATGAAAACGCCATTTTTTTTTTTGTAAATTGAAATTTGCTATCGTAAATGTTAGCAACACCTCCGCCTTTGCGGGATGCACGGGGAATATGGTCACTAGTGTAACCAGGAGGTGAGGCCTCATTTAACACAGCAAATTCATCAGGCTTAAGCCATGTTTCAGTCAGGCCAATCACATCGAGATTATGATCAGTGATTAGTTCATTGACTATGACTGCCTTTGAAGTGAGGGATCTAACATTAAGTAACCCTATTTTGAGATGTGAGGTATCACGATCTCTTTCAATAATGGCAGGAATGGAGGAGGTCTTTATCCTAATAAGATTGCTAGGGTGAACACCGCCATGTTTAGTTTTGCCCAACCTAGGTCGAGGCACAGACACAGTCTCAATGGGTATGGCTGAGCTGACTACACTGACTGTGCTATTGGCAGACTCCACTAAGCTGGCAGGTTGGCTAACAGCCTGCTGCCTGGCCTGCACCCTATTTCACTGTGGGGCTAGAGGAGTTAGAGCCCTATCTATGTTGGTAGATAAGAGGAGAGCACCCCTCCAGCTAGGATGGAGTCCGTCACTCCTCAGCAGGTCAGGCTTGGTCCTGTTTGTGGGTGAGTCCCAGAAAGAGGGCCAATTATCCACAAATGTTATCTTTTGGGAGGGGCAGAAAACAGTTTTCAACCAGCGATTAAGTGCTGAGACTCTGCTGTAGAGCTCGTCACTTCCCCTAACTGGGAGGGGGCCAGAGACAATTACTCGATGCCGACACATCTTTCTAGCTGATTTACAAGCTGAAGCTATGTTGCACTTGGTGACCTCTGACTGTTTCATCCTAACATCGTTGGTGCCGACGTGGATAACAATATCTCTATACTCTCTACACTCGCCAGTTTTAGCTTTAGCCAGCACCATCTTTAGATTAGCCTTAACGACAAGGTCCTTTGCTGTTGTTCTGGGATTGATTTGCACTTTTTGCACCAAAGTACATTCATCTCTAGGAGAAAGAGCGCGTCTTCTTCCTGAGCGGTATGACGGCTGCGTGGTCCCATGATGTTTATACTTGCATACTATTGTTTGTACAGATGAACGTGATACCTTCAGGCATTTGGAAATTGCTCCCAAGGATGAACCAGACTTGTGGAGGTCTACAATTCTTTTTCTGAGGTCTTGGCTGATTTCTTTTGTTTTTCCCATGATGTCAAGCAAAGAGGCACTGAGTTTAAGGTAGGCCTTGAAATACATCCACAGGTACACCTCCAATTGACTAAAATGATGTCAATTAGCCTATCAGAAGATTCTAAAGCCATGACAAAATTTTCTGGAATTTTCCAAGCTGTTTATTTAAAAAAAAAGTATATATTTTTTTAAATTTTACCTTTATTTAACTAGGCAAGTCAGTTAAGAACAAATTCTTATTTACAATGTGTCACGATCGTTGAAAGGAGTGGACCAATGCGCAGCGTGATAAGCGAACATACTTTTATTATTATTAACCACACGAACAAAAACAACAAAACGATACGTGAAGTCCTTGGGTACATACACAAACCATACACAGAACAAGATCCCACAAACACAAATGCCCAAACGGCTGCCTAAGTATGGTTCCCAATCAGAGACAACAAGCAACAGCTGATTCTCGTTGCCTCTGATTGAGAACCACCCCGGCCAACATAGAAACACAACGAACTAGATCCTGAACATAGAAACACAAAACATAGACTCTACACACCCTGGCTCAACATAACAGAGTCCCCAGAGCCAGGGCGTGACACAATGATGGCGTACACCGGCCAAACCCGGACGATGCTGGGCCAATTGTGCGCCGCCCTATGGGACTCCCAATGATACAGCCTGGAATCTAACCATAGGGTCTGTAGTGACGCCTCAAGCACTGAGATGCAGTGTCTTAGACCGCTGCGCCACTTGGGAGCAGCGGTCTAAGGCACAATCAACTTAGTGTATGTAAACTTCTGACCACTGGAATTGTGATACTGTGAATTATAAGTGAAATAATCTGTCTGTAAATTGTTGGAAAAATTACTTGTGTCATACACAAAGTAGATGTCCTAACCAACTTGCCAAAACTATAGTTTGTTAACAAGAAATTTGTGGAGTGGTTGAAAAACTAGTTTTAATGACTCCAACCTAAGTGTGTGTAAACTTCCGACTTCAACTGTATATGCCAATTATCTGATGGTCTGACTGCATTCTGTCCCTTATCAACACTTTTAAAACTTTTGGTGCCAGAGAGAAAGACATAAGAAAGTAGTCAAGACCAGTGGCGGCTCCTGAAAAAATTCTCAGGAGGGGCAATTTTTCTGATGATTTAGGTGACCTACACACATTTAAAAAAAGATATGTCCAGCAACAACATGAAGACAGGGGCAGCATATAAGTCAATACCAGAAGCATTTATTGACTGATCTCAAAAGTGTTGGCTTACCAGGGTTGGTGGAGCCCTCAGTTTCATCTTTGCCTCGCAAAGCTAACTCAAACACTCCGCAAAACTTCACACACTGGATTAGCCGGCTGAGGATGTGGCGGTTCTTGCTAATGTCGTAGTAAATATATTTGTTATAGTGAATATGGAATATGATATGTTGAGTAAAATGTTGTGCTAAGATCTATTTAGGTCAGGAGCTGGTTATAAGTTCTGTTCCTATCCAATAACAATGGACAAAAGGGTCCTATCTTGTCAGCCTTGTCAGCAGGTGGCCAAGGACAACACCCACGCCATAGGCCTCTCAGTTCTTCCAACTCACGAGTTCTTGCTCTGAGGACACACACACACACAAACACACACACACACACATCATCACTGTTAAACACACACACACACACACACACATCATCACTGTTAAACACACACACACACACACACACACAAAAAATCCCCTCTCTTAGGCTGAACATTTGACGACAGAGAACCCGACTCAGAGCCAATGCAACAGTGACAGTAGCCTGCAGGGGACCTCGCCCAACTCATCAGGACCAATCAGAAGATCAGAACTACTAGATTGAACCTACTTCATTTATTGCATAAAATGTCTGCACACAATGTTTCGGGGCTCTCTTCAGATAATAATAATAATAATATGCCATTTAGCAGACGCTTTTATCCAAAGCGACTTACAGTCATGCGTGCATACATTTTTGTGTATGGGTGGTCCCGGGATCGAACCCACTACCTTGGCGTTACAAGCACCATGCTCTACCAGCTGAGCTACAGAAAGTGGATACTCATGGATGCGCATTGCAATTGTAAAATGTCAACACAATTGGAGACACCACGTCATTTTTGGAGACATGTTATTGACAGTAAACTATTGTAGATGCGACTGCTAACTAAATAAAACATTTTAGCTGGCTAGCTAATCATCTTAGCTAAATGTGGGGCAAACAATTCAGTTATTTACCGTTAATTTGAGGGATTGGGGTGAAAGAAATCGAGTTACATAGTGATACTTTACGATATACTGTATTGACAATATCGCAATATTTTAGCGCTAGTTGGCTGTACCTGCACCAAAACACCATTATTGTTCCTTCATAGCTTGTTCTCAATCTTTTCACATTGGGAGCAAATTTGTTTTCAGCACTTTTATTTCCATGACTGATCAAAACTCGTTCTCATGGCTTTCTGATCCCTCTGCAACAGACATATGGTGCGCAATAAAATCACAGTATCGAATCGCAATACGTATAGAATCATGAGACTCGCAATGCTGATGCATATATCTTATCGTGAGGTTCCTGGCAATTCCCAGCCCAAGTTCATTTGCCACAACAAATCTCTTCGCTAGCAAACGCGATGTCTTCTCCAAAACGGCAATGTGTCTCCAGCAATGTTTACTTTTTTGACGTTCTATGGCATCTCCACTTTCCAAGCATATATGACCACATGTAATATTTTGGTAAGTGATGCAAATAGTGAACTATGTAGGGCCAGGATGTAAAATATATGTAGCTGCAGCAATTTCTCTTATCTGATATGGTAAGTAATGGGGCTTAATTTATAGCTCCCTAAGAGTTTGACGAACGGGTCCGTGAACGCGATTCCAGATATATTTACCTCTGAATAAACTGCCTTTATTACACCATATCCACATCCAGTAAACTTGTGATTATCAACACTAACCTCATCGTTGTGGCGGCGGACAGCTAGCCTGTATCCCTCGTCATCCAGTTGAGTGAGTGGCAATGTCTTTTTTCGTTCAGTACCAATTTTTGGAAAATCCTCGGGTGTAGGACTTTCCGCCTTTAGTAGAAACCTGTTGAATTATTAAATTTGGTCTGGGAGGTCCTAATTGTTTCGTTGCCAATTTATCTTCATTTGTTCGCCGAATCGCCGACAAAAAGGAACTTCTTTCAAACAATCCACTCTTTTCTCAGTTACGTTCATGGTTACGTAACGTATGACGAAAGCGCGTAAGTGCAAGCCCACAGACACCCATTGAGATTGTATTGAAGGCTCTGAAATTTGAAAAAAATAGATTTTACATGGGAGTCTATTACAGACTTCTGGGCGATTTTCAACCTGACTGAAATCGCCCCAAAAGGGGGGGGAGCCATTTGAAGCACGACTTTAGCCTGATTCGACATTTAGTGGCAGTGTGGCACTGTGGCAGATCAGACGTACAGATTACAACACTGATAACTACTGTTGCCGTGATATAATTGATTAGAAAAAAAATCCCTTCCTTTTCCCGTTTGGCAGTGCGTCGCCCATATCGCCCTATTGAACAGGCCGCCCCTGGTCAAGACGACTAGCTTGATTGAGCCTCCACCATGTATATCTCACTTGGTCAGGATATTTAAGCCTCCATATATCCACTAGTTCCAATATATCCATGACATTCATAAGTTCCTTAAGAGCATGAGGGTGATAGTTTGTAGTGTGATTTACTTTACGGTCCATAGAGGTATTTAAGACCATATTATAATCTCCCACCATAACAATAGATTATTGTATTGCTTGTAGGGTTGATCAATTATTATATTTTCAAAGAAGTGTGGATAATCATTATTTTGACCAGATAGGTTAATGAGACATATATGTTTATGGTCCATTAACATATTTAAAACCATCCATCTACCTTGAGGATCTGTTTGGACAATTTGCACATTCAGATCAAAATTACTGTTAATTAATATCATCACCCCTTTTGAATGTCTTTGCCCATGGGAGAAATATATTTAGCCCCCCCTGTCCTGTTTCCATACAACTTCATCTAAAATGGTTGAATCAGTTTCCTGTAAAAAAAATATACAGTGGGGGAAAAAAGTATTTAGTCAGCCACCAATTGTGCAAGTTCTCCCACTTAAAAAGATGAGAGAGGCCTGTAATTTTCATCATAGGTACACGTCAACTATGACAGACAAATTGAGAGAAAAAATTCCAGAAAATCACATTGTAGGATTTTTAATGAATTTATTTGCAAATTATGGTGAAAAATAAGTATTTTGTCACCTACAAACAAGCAAGATTTCTGGCTCTCACAGACCTGTAACTTCTTCTTTAAGAGGCTCCTCTGTCCTCCACTCGTTACCTGTATTAATGGCACCTGTTTGAACTTGTTATCAGTATAAAAGACACCTGTCCACAACCTCAAACAGTCACACTCCAAACTCCACTATTGCCAAGACCAAAGAGCTGTCAAAGGACACCAGAAACAAAATTGTAGACCTGCACCAGGCTGGGAAGACTGAATCTGCAATAGGTAAGCAGCTTGGTTTGAATAAATCAACTGTGGGAGCAATTATTAGGAAATGGAAGACATACAAGACCACTGATAATCTCCCTCGATCCGGGGCTCCACGCAAGATCTCACCCCGTGGGGTTAAAATGATCACAAGAACGGTGAGCAAAAATCCCAGAACCACACGGGGGGACCTAGTGAATGACCTGCAGAGAGCTGGGACCAAAGTAACAAAGCCTACCATCAGTAACACACTACGCCGCCAGGGACTCAAATCCTGCAGTGCCAGACTTGTCCCCCTGCTTAAGCCAGTACATGTCCAGGCCCGTCTGAAGTTTGCTAGAGTGCATTTGGATGATCCAGAAGAGGATTGGGAGAATGTCATATGGTCAGATGAAACCAAAATAGAACTTTTTGGTAAAAACTCAACTCGTCGTGTTTGGAGGACAAAGAATGCTGAGTTGCATCCAAAGAACACCATACCTACTGTGAAGCATGGGGGTGGAAACATCATGCTTTGGGGCTGTTTTTCTGCAAAGGGACCAGGACGACTGATCTGTGTAAAGGAAAGAATGAATGGGGCCATGTATCGTGAGATTTTGAGTGAAAACCTCCTTCCATCAGCAAGGGCATTGAAGATGAAACGTGGCTGGGTCTTTCAGCATGACAATGATCCCAAACACACCGCCCGGGCAATGAAGGAGTGGCTTCGTAAGAAGCATTTCAAGGTCCTGGAGTGGCCTAGCCAGTCTCCAGATCTCAACCCCATAGAAAATCTTTGGAGGGAGTTGAAAGTCCGTGTTGCCCAGCGACAGCCCCAAAACATCACTGCTCTAGAGGAGATCTGCATGGAGGAATGGGCCAAAATACCAGCAACAGTGTGTGAAAACCTTGTGAAGACTTACAGAAAACGTTTGACCTGTGACATTGCCAACAAAGGGTATATAACAAAGTATTGAGAAACTTTTGTTATTGACCAAATACTTATTTTCCACCATAATTTGCAAATAAATTCATTAAAAATCCTACAATGTTATTTTCTGGATTCTTTTTTCTCATTTTGTCTGTCATAGTTGACGTGTACCTATGATGAAAATTACAGGCCTCTCTCATCTTTTTAAGTGGGAGAACTTGCACAATTGGTGGCTGACTAAATACTTTTTTTCCCCACTGTATTATATTCCTCTTTTAGTCAGATTAATACTGATCGTCTTTTCTTATTATCGGCTCAGCCATTGCAATTATATCTGGCTACACTTATTTCACCATTTACCATAATGACATACAAGTTTCAAATCAATTTATCATAATATATGTTCGTAAACTCACCATTAAAAAGTAACATACTGATTGAGTGTCCAAATAGCTATACCATTATAATTGCATTGCTACTAAGTAAACCTCCAATTGTTCCCCACTATTTCACCCGCTAAAACCCCTCCCCATCCCAAGTTGAGTTGTCATCCCAGTGACCAACAGACCACCCCCGTCCCCCCGGATCCCAGGGCTCCCGAGAGACTGGGACCTATCCTTTGAAAAGAGCACACAGTGCCACCCATAGAACAGAAGCAGATCAACCGCCAAAATCATTTCCATCGCCCTCACCTCGATTTGCATTATACAGTGGCCTGTGAAAGTATTCACCCCCCTTAGCATTTTTCCTATTTTGCTGCCTTACAACCTGGAATTAAAATTGAATTTTTGGGGGTTTGCATCATTTCGTTTGTTTCCCTGTATTTAGCGCCATCCATCATTCTTTCAATCCTGACCAGTTTCCCAGTCCCTGCCGATGAAAAACATCCCCACAGCATGATGCTGCCACCACCATGCTACACTGTGGGGATGGTGTTCTCGGGGTGATGAGAGTTGTTGGGATTGCGCCAGACATAGAGTTTTCCTTGATGGCCAAAAAGCTCCATTTTAGTCTCATCTGACCAGAGTACCTTCTTCCATATGTTTGGGGTGTCTCCCACATGCATTTTGGCGAACACCAAACATGTTTTATTATTTTTTTCTTTAAGCAATGGCTTTTTTCTGGCCACTCTTCCGTAAAGCTCAGCTCTGTGGAGTGTACAGCTTAAAGTGGTCCAATGGACTGATACTCCCATCTCCGCTGTGGAGCTTGGCAGCTCCTTCAGGGTTATCTTTTATCTCTTTGTTGCCTCTCTGATTATACCCTACTTGCCTGGTCCGTGAGTTTTGGTGGGCGGCCCTCTCTTGGCAGGTTTGTTGTGGTGCCATATTCTTTCAATTTTTTTATAATGGATTTAATGATGCTCTGTGGGATGTTCAAAGTTTCTGATATTTTTTTTATAACCCCACCCTGATCTGTACATCTCCACAAATTTGTCCCTGACCTGTTTGGAGAGCTCATTGGCCTTCATGGTGCCGCTTGCTTGGTGGTACCCCTTGCAACCGACCAACCGGTTGTTGAAATTTCCAAGTGCGCACCTCATTGTCTCATATTAGTTGACTTGCTGCATTACGCACGGTTACACAGAGCGCACAACAACACTAGAATTTCGGAGGGAAAATGCAAAGTTTATTCAAATATGGCAGGCTCTAGTAACAAATATACAGTTACAGAGACGTTATTAATTGTAACAGATATTATTATTATTATTATAAAATTGGACTCCATGTATCCCCATTGACTCTGAATCAGACGATGAGGACCTGCTTAGACCGGATGAACAAGACCCCAACGACGAGAACGAAGGTTATCGTGTCCAGGGCTCTACTCAAGCATCAGAAGAGTATGTAATCCCATTGTTATTTATTACTTCTAATACTACTATTACTAATTTATTGTATGAGTACAAACCATACATTCTAAAATATCTATTTGAGTAACTGAAGCTCAACGTAAGTTAGCGCTAGCTTAGCTTAGAGGCACACGCGCAAGTTTACTTACAATAGAATGCTATGTGTATTATTTCTTGTCACTGAATTATCACTTTAGTCAACATTCTCATAGTTCTAACTATTTATTTTATATATCTGACTGTTTTGAGTCAGATTTGTCAATGAATGAATACAAGTGTGTTTTAGTCATGATTTTATTTTCTCTTTTGTCTTGTTTGTACAGTGAAGATGATTATAGGGGTGATGAGCCACAGCCAGAGCATCTGCCTCCTCAGCCACAGCTTCCCCTTCCTCAGGCAGAGCCTCCTCTTCCTCAGCCTGGCCGCTTGTCTAGACAACGCACTTCTGCTCCCCTCCCTCGGCCACGGTCTTCATCGGACACTGAGTCCCCTGTAAAGAGCCCTCAAACCAAAAGAAAAGGAAAAGCTTTCTCAAAGTCAGCGCATCCAAGTCAGCGTGGTGGAGGTAGGCCTGCCACTCCAAGAGTCGGGGAGGAAGAAGAGGAAGAAGAAGATAGGTGGCATAATAGAGAAGAGAATGATGAACGACCAGACCAATCTGGTTTATGCCCACCAGAGTCCCAGGCCCCACAATCGACACCACTGTGTCATGGTCTCCCCTTTCACTCTTTCAACTGTTTTTTAGCACTTCGGTTGTCCGCACAATAATTTGCAACACTAATGCAAATGCTGCCAAAAGACTGCAGTCCGGACTGAAATTCGCTTGGATACCACTAACGATGAGAGATTTTTACATTTTCCTGGCAATTCTGCTATACTCAGGGCTTGTCTCTGTACACGAGAGGAACACCTACTGGAGGAAGGAATGGCCATATAATTTCAGCTTCCCTGGAGACACTATGACACAAGACCGTTTTGAAGCAATCATGTGGTCACTGCACTTGAGCAAACCAGAAGACGATGAAAAAAAACAACACTAAAAATGGCACTTTAGAATATGATAGACTTTTCAAGATCAAGCCCCTGTACACTGAGCTTACCAATGCCTGCAAATCACATTTCCAGCCATACCAAAACATCTCCATAGATGAAAGGATGGTGGCATCCAAGGCGAGAATAAGTATGCAGCAATATATGAAAGCAAAGCCCACTAAGTGGGGGTATACATTATTTGTACTGGCTGACTCTCATACTGCTTATACGTGAATTTTTTTGCTGATAAAGGCAAGAGTGTGTTCACACCAGGCCAGGGACTAAGCTACACTTTAGTTATGGACTTGATGCCATTCCCTCTACTTGGTGGGGGCTATACACTTTTTGTAGAGAATTTCTATTCTAGCCCTGCCATTTTTGAGGAACTACGTAGAATAAACACTGGTGCCTGTGGGACAACAGAACGAACAGGATTGGTTTCCCACAAACCAAAAGGAACAACCTGCCAAAAAAAGCAGAAAAGGGAGATTTGCGTTGGATACGCAAAGGAAATGTATTATTTGTAAAATGGATGGACACACGTGAGGTAACCATGTGCTCTACTGTACATGAAGCATTCAGTGGACAAACTGTCAAAAGGAAAGTAAAAGAGGGTGGTGTATGGCAGACTAAAACTGTGCCCGTCCCAGATGCGGTAGCCGTCTACAACCGGAGCATGGGTGGAGTGGATTTATCTGACGCATTGATTGGATACTACAGTGTTCACCACAAGACGATGAAATGGTATAAGACTTTTCTTTTTCATTTTGTTGATATTGCTGTTGTAAATAGTTTCCTACTTCACAAAGAACTCCATAAGAACAACTCAACTAAGCCGTACACACAGACGAAGTTCAGGGAATAGCTACTCACAGAAATGGTGAGCTTTGCTAAACAGTCTGAACCACAACCTTCACCACGACCACCACCAACATCCTGCATGCCAGAATACTTTGGTGATGATGCCAGCAAAGACAGGAAGAACTGTAGAAGATGTCTGGATGCTGGCATCCCCAAAGTGAAAACTTTGGTGTGCCTTACATCAAAGCGTAACTGTTTCATGGATTGGCACGACAGCAAGTTTTAGGGTAAAAAGGGTCTACATTTTGTGTTACAACCCACCCAAGGACACCATATCATTGTTTATAGTTTTGGGATGTGTGTAATTTTTGTTTTTAAATTTGTTGTTTATAGTTTCTAATAAATCTGCTCTGTTTGAGTCAAACTTTCCCATTGTATGGTTTATTTTAATGGGACCACGTATAGAGGTCTGGGAGAACATGGGAAACAACATCAAAACAGTTGTATTTTGATGGAATGTACACATATAGTGATATGTTAGTGAAATTAAATGCCTTTTGCTGTCTGATACCTGATAAAAGTCAAATGGCACTGATGGTGCCCAAATCTACCCAAATGTCTCCATTTGATAATCCGCCTAAATATACTTCAACTAAAACCCCTACAACTTTGGTTTACTTTACTTTATTGGCATCAAACTTCACATAAGTACTCATCAGATATTGGGCTATTGTCCCATAGTGTTTAGGGGCTGCAGCTGCATAAGTCCAATAAATTATTCCCTATAAAACCTGAAGTTACTTTCAGGCGGAATCAAAACCTCCCAATTTATGCTGTATTCTAGCTTCATGTACTCTGACACGGTAATATCCACATTAATTATTTCACTTCAAGATACATCTCACATTTGTTACCTTTCTTTTGCTACCAAGATTATGTTCATAGCCCTTGTCGTTTTGGAGATATACTCTATTCAATTTGGGCATGCATTTTCGAGGCCGGCACTTTAGCCAGGTGCCTAGTGATGAAGAGGTTAAATTACAGGTTGTAATGCAACAAAATAGGAAAAATACCAAGGGGGATGAATACTTTTGCAAGGCACTGTATAGTAAACCTAGTTGTAAAATACTAAGTAATGGCTATTTCTCTGAAAGTTTTAAACTGTCAAGAGGAGTAAAACAAGGTTGTCCACTATCGGCATATCTATTTATTATGTCCATTGAAATGTTGGCTATTAATATCAGATCCAACAATAATATCAAGGGATTAGAAATCCAGGGCTTAAAAACAAAGGTGTCATTGTATGCTGATGATTTGTGTTTTCTTTTAAATCCACATCTTGAATCCCTCCACAGCCTCATAGTGGATCTAGATACATTTTCTATCCTCTCTGGATTACAACCAAATTATGATAAATGTACTATATTACGTGTTGGATCACTAAATTTTTTACATTACCATGTAGTTTACCAATAAAATGGTCTGATGGTGATGTGGATATACTCGGAATACATATCCCCAAAAATAGATAAGATCTTGCTACCATTGAAAGGTAAATACCTGTCTATTTGTGGAAGAATCACCCTGATTAACTTTAGTATTATCCCAGTTTACCTATTTGCTTATGGTCTTGCCTACACCTAGCAAAATATTCCATTTTATTTGGAACGGCAAGCCAGACAAAAATAAACGTGCCTATTTATATAATTAATATGAATTCGGAGGACAGAAATTATTAAATATTAAATCATTAGACCTATCTCTAAAAGCTTCAGTCATACAAAAGTTAGACTTAAATCCGAACTGCTTCTCTAGCAAATTAGTAAGATTGTCTCACCCCATGTTCATGTTTATTCAGATTACAACCTCTCACTTATTTGAAAAGGAAATAATCTCTCAAATATCACTATTTCTAAAACAAGCCATAGAAAGTTGGTTGCAATTCAAATTTAATCCTCCAGAAATGACAGAACAAATAATGCAACAAATATTGTGGTTAAACTCAAATACAGTGAGGGAAAAAAGTATTTGATCCCCTCCTGATTTTGTACGTTTGCCCACTGACAAAGACATGATCAGTCTATAATTGTAATGGTAGGTTTATTTGAACAGTGAGAGACAGAATAACAACAAAAAAATCCAGAAAAACGCATGTCAAAAATGTTATGAATTCATTTGCATTTTAATGAGGGAAATAAGTATTTGACCCCTTTGCAAAACATGACTTAGTACTTGGTGGCAAAACCCTTGTTGGCAATCACAGAGGTCAGACGTTTCTTGTAGTTGGCCACCAGGTTTGCACACATCTCAGGAGGGATTTTGTCCCACTCCTCTTTGCAGATCTTCTCCAAGTCATTAAGGTTTCGAGGCTGACGTTTGGCAACTCAAATCTTCAGCTCCCGCCACAGATTTTCTAAGGGATTAAGGTCTGGAGACTGGCTAGGCCACTCCAGGACCTTAATGTGCTTCTTCTTGAGCCACTCCTTTGTTGCCTTGGCCGTGTGTTTTGGGTCATTGTCATGCTGGAATACCCATCCACTACCCATTTCCAATGCCCTGGCTGAGGTACATGGCCCCGTCCATCGTCCCTTTGATGTGGTGAAGTTGTCCTGTCACCTTAGCAGAAAAACACCCCCAAACCATAATGTTTCCACCTCCATGTTTGAAGGTGGGGATGGTGTTCTTGGGGTCATAGGCAGCATTCCTCCTCCTCCAAACACGGCGAGCTGAACCCAATAGAAAATCTTTGGAGGGAGCTGAAAGCCCGTATTGCCCAGTGACAGCCCCGAAACCTGAAGGATCTGGTGAAGTGGGCCAAAATCCCTGCTGCAGTGTGTGCAAACCTGGTCAAGACCTACATGAAACGTATGATCTCTGCAATTGCAAACAAAGGTTTCTGTACCAAATATTAAGTTCTGCTTTTCTGATGTATCAAATACTTATGTCATGCAATAAAATGCAAATTAATTACTTAAAAATCATACAGGTGTACCTATGGTAAAAATTACAGACCTCTACATGCTTTGTAAGTAGGAAAACCTGCAAAATCGGCAGTGTATCAAATACTTGTTCTCCCCATTGTATGTATGTGTATATGTGTGTATATATATATATATATATATATATATATATATATATATATATATATATATATATATATATATATATATATATATATCTATATATATATATATATATATATATATATATATATATATATTTGCGGGGGAAAAAACAAATGGGGGATTGGAAGTGATGCAGACAATTACATTGATGGAAGTTACACTCTATCTGCAATATTAAAGCATTGTGTTTGGGACAAGTCATTCACTAAACCCTAAACCTGAGCTGAATCTTGTAATAAATAATGTGGAAATTAAGCAAGTTGAGGTGACTAAACTGCTTGGAGTAACCCTGGAATCTAAACTGTCATGGTCAAAACATGTTGATACAACAGTCGCTAAGATGGGGAGACGTCTGTCCATAATAAAGCGCAGCTCTGCCTTCTTAACAGCACTGTCAATAAGGCAGGTCCTACAGGCTCTAGTTTTGTCGCACCTGGACTGCTGTTCAGTTGTGTGGTCAGGTGCCACAAAGAGAGACCTCGGAAAATTACAATTGGCTCAGAACAGGGCAGCACGGCTGGTCCTTAAATGTACACGGCGAGCTAACATGAATAATATGCATGTCAATCTCTCATGGCTCAAAGTGGAGGAGAGATTGACTTCATCACTACTTGTTTTTTTTAAGAAGTGTTGACATGCTGAATGAACCGAGGTGTATGTTTAAACTACTATCACACAGCCTGGACACCCATGTATACCCCACGAGACATGCCACCAGAGGTCTCTTCACAGTCCCCAAGTCCAGAACAGACTATGGGAGGAACACAGTACTATGGGAAGCTATATGGAACTCTATTCCACATCAGGTAACATCTTATGGAACAGCGGGGACACACAGAGACACACACACAGGCACAGACACACATATACTGTACATGATAAGCCACGCACTCTACACACACGTACACATGGATGTTGTATTGTAAATATGTGATATTGGATTAGTGGCCTGAGGAAACACACTAAATGTATTGGGTAAAGTGTTATTAAATGCAATGTCATGTAATATTTTAAATTGTATATAGTGTAACTGCCTTAATGTTGCTGGTCCCCAGGAAGAGTGGGATCCTTAATAAATACAAATACAAATACATGCGGCGGGTGTCAGTGCCTGTGTAATATGATTCCACCTTATTCATATATTGTCCTTTTACTCGTTTGATGACTCTGCGGTGGTCATAGCGGGACTTCTTGTACTTGTTCCTGTCCTTAGCCATTGCCTCAGGTTTGTCTGCGATAGCCCTGTGTGCTGTAGCCCTGTCCTTTAGCTTAGCGGAAACCTCTGTGTTAAGCCAGGGCTTTTGATTGGGAAAGCAGTGAACCTTCACTGTGGGGATGCATTTCTTAACAAAGCGGTGACTGAGTTTGTTGGGTTGTCGATATTATCGGCAGAGTCTCAAAACCTATTCCAATCAGCGCTAGCAAAGCAGTGTAGCATAATCTCTGATTCTGGTGACCATTTCTCAACGGAGCGAGTCACGGGTACTTCCTTTATGAGCTTCTGCTTGTAAGCAGGAAGCAGGAGTACGGAGTCATGATCTGATTTGCCGAATGGCGGACGAGGGAGGGCCTTGTATGCCTGCTTGTGGGTAGAATAACAGTGGTCTAGGACTTTATCGCCCCTTGTGGTGAAGGAGACGTGTTGATGGAAGTTGGGCATCACGTGTCTTAATGACACGGAATTAAAATCGTTGGCAACCAGAAAAGCAGATGTAAATTTCTTCTGCTTGTTTATAGCCTCGTACAGTTTGTTAAGTGCCAGCCTATTTTTCTTGTCCTGAAGTAGAATGTATACAATTGTCACGATAACAGCTGAAAACTCCCTTGGGTCAGAATTACAGCAAAAGCGCAGGGCATATGTAATTTCTATTTAATTTCAATGTGCTAATGTATTGTTGGCAACCGTGGTATAAGTGCGATAAACTCCTCCGCTCTGTACATTATCTGTAAATAATGGACGACACAGCAAGACGCACAGAGCGTCAGCGTTTATCCCTTACTTAATCTTCATTGTCATCTTCATCAGGATTTTATATAGACAGTTAGCTCTTTCTCCAAATTAAAGTCTTACATGTGAGGACTGATAGTTATTGATTAGTGTACATGACACACACACATTCCTGTGATCACACAGACTGTGATTTAGAGACCATCCTATTGGGCTCACTCACTCACACAAATATAAAAGCAAACACACACACACACATTCCAGGGCTCATATCTGATCAGTTTGATAAATGAGCCTATATTGATCTGTCTGTAGATTGATGTGTTGATATGTGGTCGCAGAGGCTGGCCAATTATTTATCCCCACCCGATGGACTGTAATAACCAAGCCGGGTGTTGGGTGTCATTGATAGAGAACAAAAACAATAAACGTTGATGTTTAATTAGTTCACTGCCTTCTCTTTTAGTGTGCTGTTGTTATGACAGAGAAGTATCTAATATCTATACAGCCGAATGTCACCGATTTATTTAAACAACTACAGTTTGTCTTGGCTTGTGGGTCTCAACCCCAGCATGTTAACAGCTCGAGAGAGGGAGAGAGAGAAGGAGGGGACTGAGGGGAGGGGAAAGACAGAGAGGCCAGCCAGAGTACACAAACACGATTTGGTGTCAAATTTACAGCCGACAAAAACAGGGGATTAGTTGTGAAAGCAATCAGTGGTGAGAGGGAAGAGGGAGTGGGAGAGAGGGAGGGAGAGAGAGAAGGAGGAGAGAGATATGGAAAGAGACTGAAGGAGAAAAGGAGGATGTATAATGTATTGTGGTTCTATTACCCTCTGCTCTACTGAGAAGGCTAATCCCCCACAATCCCCTAGCTGGATGACTGGAGGGTGGTAGAGGAGTGAGGGGCTGAGAGGAGAGGAGTAGAGGGGACAGGACACTGCAATGCCATTCTTTGATCCTCACTTCCTTGCCCCCTCAGAATTCTGTCATGATTGGCTGATTAACATCCCCTTATCCACCAATGGGATGCCAGGCCTGCCCCAACCAAGAGTCGTGGTCTAACAGACACAAACATGTTTATTCAAGCAAGCATTTTAATGACTAATCAGTTAGCACTTAATTGGTCAATTAAACAGCGTGCTAATATTGATGAATTAGCTGGTGTGGTCTGCGCTAATGTCTTAACATTGGAGATAATGCCAATGCAGATCAGGGTCAAGAGAAGAGAGGGGGAGAGTGTGATAGGCGATGGAGAGATAGATTATTAATAAGGGTTGTGTTAAGACAGAGCGGGAGAGAAGAATGGAGTGAGGGAGAGAGAAAAGATGGATGAGGGTCATGAGAGAGTGAGAGACTGACTTCTTTTAATGAACTATCTTCATTTGATTTGATTTATTTGATTTTAAGAGAGAGACAGAGAAAGAAAAAGAAAACGAGAGTGTGGCCACAGAGAGAGAGAGAAAAGGAGAGGATAGTTAGCTCAGGCGAGAGTGAAACTGAGAAGTGAAGCAGCTTGATGCCCGAAGTGGGGAGAAGACATGTCGATGTGACTGAAATATCACAGGCACAGTAAGGATGCATCGTCTTAACATTCTGTACTTTGCATGTTTATTTATGCACGACTCGGCCACTTTAAAGTGCACCTGGGTTAACACACACTCTCACACACACACAAACCCGCCCGCACTCACACCTGGGTAGTGTATTCAGTCTGCTTTGCCAGTTTACTAAGTCTCCTGTCCCCTTGATGGGCAGTGACCACTGACTGACAGCTCCGTCAAGATCCCATGGCCCGTTGCTCTTGGCAACAGAATTGCCGGCCAGTGTATGTGTGTGTGTGTCTGTGAGTGTGTGTTGGAGGTGTATGGCTCTGATTGTTGACGTGCCATCTTCTTATCTCATGGTCCGTTTGCTAATTATCTTTTCAACTTTCAACAGTGCTCATATACTCACTAGTAAAGGAATTGGGTGTAGTTGATACTTAAATATCTGCTCCGTTAAGTCGTACAGCAGGGAATAAAACACACACTTTTGTTTAAGGAAATGATCGTATAAGTCTTTACTGATTACTGTTAAAACAGCCTATTTATTCCCGGACGTAACAACGGATGTTAGAGGCTTGAGTCTGATTGCTGCAACAAGATCTCAGTCTGACTTCATCTTCCGACGTTCTGGGAGAAAGGTCGAGTTTTGACGGTTAAATTTAGGCATTAATTCCAACAGGTTAAGTTAAGGGCTAAGGTTTGGGATAGGGTAAAAAAAAAAAAAAACACAAACAAGTGCCTAGCAATGCATGCCTAAGGCTTGCTATAGTTTTATAGATGGGGATGGCAGAGTGGTGTGAGTTACTCCGAAGGCTGCAGGTTCAGTCCCAGGGCACTTGTTTTTTTTTTTTTTTTTGCCCTTAGTGGCCGGTATTGACGGCATCTCCCGATGTTCTGGGGACCTGGACGGACGTTGGATTTAGCTTGGAAGTGGTGCAACCTAGCTGGATTTAATAGCCTCATCAATTTCCTGTGCTGTGTCAACGGCTGCTCGCGACCACAATTAGATTTAGAGTGCTCAATCGCTGGCACTTTGTTTATGGCCACGGTAATGGTAATGACACACACACACACACACACAAACACACACACACACACACACACACACACACACACACACACACAGGCAAGCATGCACACATACACACTCATGCACACACACACGGGTGATGGCCTGCTCCATCATGACAGCGTGACAAAACTAACGTCTGAAAGTCATAAAGAGGAGAGATTGTTTTCTGATCAGGCATTAAATGACTAAAATGTAAATGTAAATGTAATGCTACTGGGTGGAGGAGGAAAGGAGAGGTGGAGGGAGAAAGAAAAAATAACACCTATTTACACAGGTGCTGACAGGAGGTGTTTTCTCTGCGATCAGAGAACTTAATCTGCTTGAAATAAGACAGAGTTGTCTTGACCACTGACAATGTATGGTCATATTTGTATATCTTATACTTGCTGGCCATACTTGTACTTGTGCTGTTTTCTAACTTGTACTTTGCAGCTACAAAGTGATGGGTCTCCAATGTTTGAGGTACTACAGGGCTTTTTGAAAGATGTGTCTGTGTAGCCTACTAACAGGTGGAGAGAGTTCTGCCAGAATTATTATTTAATCAGTGTTGTGTTGCTATGGAGACACATACTGCTGTTTTCTCTTTTAATAACAGTACGATTAGTGGAGAACTTTGAAAAGCTTCTGTGTGTGTGCGCACGTTTGCATTCGTGACTGAGTCTGTGTGTGTTGTTTCACTGAACAGACATGTATGCATGTTTAAGCCAATACTGATTGTTTTCTTTGTAAAGTTTCCTCACTCAGTTCCCTTACAAAAATGTGCCATGGTAGTACAATGAAAAAAATACCTGAATACAAAAAAAAATGTGGGTCACTAACATGGCAGGAAAATCCCATGGTACTGGTGCAAATACCATGGTATTTTCCTGCCACGGTAGTGACCAAAAACACATGATATTTTTTCATTGTACTACCATGGTACAAAAATTCACCATGGTAGTACAAAAAAAACAACAACATGGTTTTATACTAGCAGCATGTAGAGAAACATGAAAGCATGGTAGTTGTTTACAATGTATTTTCATGATGGTCTGTGTCCCACCAATTTTTGGGTAAAGTGACCAAAAACTTAGTAATTTATGGTACTCATATAATGCAACATTGACTACCCCTTTAACTCATAGTGAAAAGCCACAACACACATGCTGTAGTAGTGTCCCAGATAGCAAAATGGATCTGTGCCAGATCCGCACCGGATCTATTTTGGGCCTGGCCCGGGATCCAGATGCACAATGAGCGGGGATCTGGATTACGGATCTAAAACAGAGTTGGGCCAGGACAGGCCCAACTTTTGCCCAAATCTCTTATACTAGCCAGATCTGTATCAGCTCTTATTTTGACTCATTACTGATGGTGATGTGTTTTACATTTCTTACTTTAAATACAGTGCATTCGGAAAGTATTCACACCCCTTGACTTTTGCCACATTTTGTTAAGTTACAGCCTTAATTCTAGAACGGATTAAATAAAAACAATTCCTCATCCATCTACACCTATAATGACAAAGTGAAAACAGGTTTTAATAAATCTTTGCAAATTAATAAAAACTATACACTGAAATATCAATTTACATAAGTATTCAGAACATTTGCTATGAGACTCGAAATTTGAGCTCAGGTGCATCCTGTTTCCATTAATCATCCTTAAAATGTGTCTACAACTTAATTGGAGTCCACCTGTGGTAAATTCAATTGATTGGACATTATTTGGAAAGGCACACACCTGTCTATATAAGGTCCCACAGTTGACAGTGCATGTCAGAGCGAAAACCAAGCCATGAGGTCGAAGGAATTGTCCGTAGAGCTCCGAGACAGGATTGTGTCGAGGCACAGATCTGGGGAAGGGTACCAAAACATTTCTGCAGCATTGAAGGTCCCCTAGAACACAGTGGCCTCCATCATTATTAAATGGAAGAATGGAACCACCAAGACTCTTCCTAGAGCTGGCCGCCCAACCAAATTTAGCAATCGGGGGAGAAGGGCCTTGGTCAGGGAGGTGACCAATAACCCGATGGTCACTCTGACAGATTACCAGAGTTCCTCTGTGGAGATGGGAGAACCTTCCAGAAGGACAACCATCTCTGCAGAACTCCACCAATCAGGCCTTTATGGTAGAGTGGCCAGACGGATGCCACTCCTCAGTAAAAGGCACATGACAGCCCGCTTGGAGTTTGCCAAAAAAATCACCTAAAGACTCTCAAACCATGAGAAACAAGATTCTCTGGTCTGATGAAACCAAGATTGAACTCTTTGGCCTGAATGCCAAGCCTAACGTCTGGAGGAAACCTGGCACCATCCCTACGGTGAAGCATGGTGTTGGCAGCATCATCCTGTGGGGATGTTTTTCAGTGGCAGGGACTGGGAGACTAGTCAGGATCGAGGGAAAGATGAACGGAGCAAAGTACAGAGATATTCTTGATGAAAACCTGCTCCAGAGCGCTCAGGACAGACTGGGGCGAAGGTTCACCTTCCAACAGGACAACGACCCTAAGCACACAGCCAAGACAACGCAGGGGTGACTTCAGGACAAGTTTCTGAATGTCCTTGAGTGGCCCAGCCAGAGCCCGGACTTGAACCCAATCTAACATCTCTGGAGAGACCTGAAAATAGCTGTGCAGCGATGCTCCCCATCCAACCTGACAGAGCTTGAGAGGATCTGCAGAGAAGAATGGGAGAGGCTCCCCAAATACAGGTGTGCCAAGCTTGTAGTGTCATACCCAAGAAGACTCAAGGCTGTAATCGCTGCCAAAGGTGCTTCAACAAAGTACTTAGTAAAGGGTCTGAATACTTATGTAAATGTCATATTTCATTTTTTTATAGATTTGCAAAAATGTAAAGAAAAAACTGTTTTTGCTTTGTCCTTATGGGGTATTGTGTGTAGATTGTTGTGGGAAAAAATCTATTTTATCCATTTTAGAATAAGGCTGTAATGTAACAAAATGTGGAAAAAGTCAAGGGGTCTGAATATTTTCCGAATGCACTGTATGTTGAGCAATGAATTCAGATTAAAATTCAAATGGATTTAAACATGTTTAAGTTATTTGTGATACTTTTCAATCCAGACCATAACATTATCCATACTGCCCTGCAAAGACAAAAGGCAGTAACTATGCCAGCAGTGAAACTGAAAAAAAATGCTTTTTTTTTTGCTAGCCAGCCAAATATGTTGTATGTAGATAAGTGATAATACACTAATGTACCATCTAATTATGAAGTAATTTTAATGCATATAAACCATGACCACTGATTTGACCTATGATCCCTTAAATACAGATACTGCACTCTGCCTTTGTAGGTCCTTAAACAACTATATTGGTAATGCAAAGGCAAAGTGCATTATCAACAATCTAAATCTGTTTATCCAACTTTCTTGTTATTTTTCTGTTTGATGGGAACAGTTTGTGAGTTCAAACAACATTGCACCTGTATTTAATTGTGTTATGTTTTCATGTTTTGAATGTTGTATTGTAGTAAACTTCAAGCATTTAACGCACATACCTAAAGTATTGCAGTAGTTATTGGTGATTCTGTAAAAGCATACTGTACAGCAAATACTTAACCAAGGTAATCTACTGACTCAAATACAAAAATTAAGCATGAAAAACATTTATTGATTTAAACATTTATTCAAATGAGTGTGCAAGATGGTGTAATTGTTATACTTAAAGACATCAACCAGAAACAAGAATTTGATCACTCGAAACGTCTGTAAAAAATAATAATAACATAGTATTGTGTAAGTGATCAGACATAAAGTATTTCTCAATGGAACCAATTAGTAGTGTATTCCAAACATTTAATTAAAAAATAAATATGAATAAATTGATCAAAAGGACATTTTAATGGTTATCATTAGAAATCAATATCAAAGAGATCAAATATTTCGTATTGAAACCAATTAGTTTTCACAATAGTTGAGAGACGGGTCAGACCAAGGCGCAGCGTGGAATGCGTACATGTTTATTAACACAATAAACATACAACAAAACAAGAAACAACGTGAAGTGACGTCCCCAGGCTATACACATACAAGCCTAAACACGGAACAAGATCCCACAACTAAGGTAGGCAACCAGGCTACTTAAGTATGATCCCCAATCAGAGACAACGAGCGACAGCTGCCTCTGATTGGGAATCACACCCGGCCAAACATAGAAATACAATTCTAGATCCTAAACATAGAAATTCTAACATAGAGTTTCACACCCTGACCAAACTACCTAGAGAATAACAGTCTATCCAGGTCAGGGCGTGACATTAGTAAAGTGTTGCCAGATTGTGATCGTGAGCTTGGGTTAGGAAAACAAAATAAAATGGGTGCATCATTCCGGACCTGTACAGGCCGTCAGAGATACACCCAGAAAAATTAAATATAAAACGAGTAATTCACCCGCTCACATGCACTGTATATGTGAAGATTGCATATGCCCAATACTGTCTCCCAATCCTGGCCCCGGGGCCCAGAGGGGCACGCACCCCCATCCCCGCCCAAGCACCATCACATCCAGTCCCCACCAACCAACTAATCCAATCTTTGATTGGCTGATTCATGTGTATCAGTGCTATGGCAGAGACAAAAACGAGCAATTCCTAAAATTTCAATGAAATAGATTATTTGATACAAAAAGTACATAGTATTCACAACATGAGGTGGGAGAGGCGGGGGGAATTGGGGGATAAGCAGGACATGAACAACCACAACTTAAACTGTCGAGTGTGGTTGTTCTATAACATGGGGTGGGGGGATACACAGGACATGAGGAGACCAGACATTTCCCTCTGAGCAGTCTGGGAGAGGTCGATGACCTGAGTAGTCTTAAGATTAGTCTTCTTCTCTCGCAACATGCTCTGCAGCTTTGGTGCGCTCCCTGCGACCCCCTCCACGGTTGGATGCCAGCTTAAACCATGGCATGCCTCGATATTTCGTCATCTGTTGCAGTTTGGGAGACGTGACATCTGAAAAGGAAGAAAGACATTGAGTGAAAAGCAAATCCATAAATACAGTGACAAAAATATTAACTTCCTTGCACAGTTCACATTCTGTTGCATAGATATTTATAAGCGCCTGAATATCATTGAATATTCCTTTGAGCACAGTCAAGTAAGTGTTTACCCTGTGGATGGTGTCACTCAAACATTCCTAACAGATCTGACGAAGAGGAAGGAGAAGTAGGCCCAGTGGAGATAGCAACAAATGCAGCAACAGCAGCAAATATAAAAACTGTGCAGGGGACTAAATACGTTCTTTCACTAGGCAGTGTACCTACCTACCTAAAATATACAACGTAACATAACTATGAACGAACCATCAAAAACAGTGTGCTGTCATTGTAACAACTAAGAAAAAGAATGAATTAGATAGTGTTACTGTCATACCCTAACATCAATGTGTACTTACAATCTATTTTTGTCCAGCAGCAGAAGCAAGTGATGAACGTTGTGATGAACGTTGTGATGAACGTTGTGATGAACGTTGTGATGAACGTTGTGATGAACGTTGTGATGAACGTTGTGATGAATGTTGTGATGAACGTTGTGATGAATGTCATGGTCATAGTCTTTTGTCAGTCAGTAACATTCTAATTCAGTCAACCCTTCTAACCCATATAACCTCCTGAGTGGCGCAGTGGTCTAAGGCACTGCATCGCAGTGCTAACTGTGCCACTAGAGATCCTGGTTCGAATCCAGGCTCTGTCGCCGCCGGCCGCGACCGGGAGACTCATGGGCGGCGCACAATTGGCCCAGCGTCGTCCAGGGTAGGGGAGGGAATGGCCGGCAGGGATGTAGCTCAGTTGATAGAGCATGGCGTTTGCAACGCCAGGGTTGTGGGTTCGATTCCCACGGGGGGCCAGTATAAAAAAAAAATATGTATTCACTAACTGTAAGTCGCTCTGGATAAGAGCGTCTGCTAAATGACGTAAATGTAAATGTAAATGTAAAACAATACTTAAGGGGTAGTGTGATATTTTTTAATTAAGAAATTAAACTTCATAAAAAATATGATCAATAAATAAAATAATTGAAAGGTGACACCCTCTCCCACCCCACTACTCTTTGGCTTTAGTCCTAAATATGCAGTAGGGGTATGGCCAAAAATCTATTCCTACGCGGCAGAACTATGCATTTCTGTAAGATGTCTGATACCGATGCAAATTTGAGTGTTTCTGAGGGTTGGAAAATTCTGGATATGTTCAGGATGAGCTGAATGGGTAACTGAATAATTGTGACTTCTCTGAGAATGTTGTATACAACACACTCCATCACTACATTCGACAATGTTGTGTATGACACAAACATAGTTTCCATGATAAAGACATTATCGCCTTTTGATACTTTAATGGCCCATTGCTCGCTATACGTTTCCTAATATTGGGTTTTCACTGAAAGAACATTGAGAATAGAACCAACAAAGTTATGCTTTTTCAAGGGACAGACCAAACCAGTGTTCTTCACAATATGTTGTTGTTCAACTTGAGACAATCTCCTAATGACCTGGGTGAGGGGGTATTTTGGCTTCCTCACAAACTTCTTCATCTTGTGAAGGTAATTTTCTAACGGAAATGCAGAAGTTGAGTCAAGGCGACCATGCCGTTGAACATTATGTGAAAGATTAACTAACCCATGCACATTATAAACTAGTTGGTCTTTGCCATATATCTAGTGGCTGACAAAAGTTGTGAGCAATGTCTGTGCATACTGCCTATGAGATGAGGAGAGGGTTGGACTAGCTAAAATGGAAATGCCACAAAAGAGCAGCATGAAGTTGTCGTACGTATTACTGTCAAGAAACGAAGCCCGAACAACAGGACCTGTGCATAGCAGAAACTGCCTAAACTCAGTTGCCTTCCAGCGGTCAACTTCCCTGAGTGATCTGGGTTTTTGGGGAAATTCAACGGATGTGTGAGGGCGCATTTCTATGAGACGGGATGATATACTGTCCACAACTTTGGCAGGCAAATATTTAACGGGACCTCTAAGCCAAAAGTTGAGCAGTCTTCTAACAACACCTAAACAAACCAAATGCATGTAGTCAAGAGGAAATTGTGATACCATACCAATATTTAAAGGATGAAATGGATTTTGGCCATTGTGGTGTTCATCATCTATTTGCAAATGACTCATCTGGTCGGTGTCGGTAGTCAGTAGTCATGCGGTTGTTTACACACTGAGTGTACAAAACATTTAGGAACACCTGCTCTTTCCATGACATAGACTGACCAGGTGAATCCAGGTGGAAGCCATGATCCCTTATTGATGTCACCTGTTAAATCCACTTCAATCAATGTAGATGAAGGGGAGGAGACAGGTTAAAATACATATGTTTAAGCTTTGAGATATGGATTGCATATGCGTGCCATTCAGAGGGTGAATGGGCAAGACAAAAGATTGAAGTGCCTTTGAACGGGGTATGGTACTAGGTGCCAGGTGCACCGGTTTGAGTATGTCAAGAACTGCAATGCTGCTGAGTTTTTCATGCTCAACAGCCCGTGTGTATCAAGAATGGTCCACCACCCAAAGGATGACTGTGAGAAGCATTGGCGTCAACATGGGCCAGCATCCCTGTGGAACGCTTTTGACACCTTGCAGAGGCTGTTCTGAGGGCAAAAGGGGGTGCAACTCAATATTAGGAAGGTGTTCCTGATGTTTTGTACACTCAGTGCATAGAGTCCTGGTTGAGAACATTTATCACAACCCGAATACTCGTTGTGAGCCTTGGTGTTTTTTTACAAAATATCTAGCAGGGGTATCACATATTACACTGTTTCACTTTAAAAAATAGCCTTTTCTGTTTAAAAGTAAACCCCTGCTCTAATTCCTTAAGCGCTGTAACGAAATCTCAAAGTAACTCCTCTGCAGAACTGGGTGTTTTTAGGTCCACAGTGCAGTCCAACAGGTTCCTTCATGTTTGCAGTAATTAAGAGTCTTAGGATGGGCCATAGCTGAATGTTGGAGCTCTTAAACAATGGTAAGCCATCAATATTGATTTGTAAGAGGAGGGTACAGCCATCTGCAATGGACAGTATTATTTTAGCGATGGCCTTCTTTTAGAGATCTGATAATTCCGAAATAGTGATACTGACCTCCAGCCTTTTCAAAAATGGTGTATTGACTTTTGGTCCTCAGCACAGTCCTAGCATCTTTGGGCAGGTCAGGGTGGTAGAACAGTAACAGACTCAATAGAGCTGTCAAAGCAACCATTGAGATGCCAAAAGGTGAGGGCCCAGTTGGATAGCCTATCAGTGAGGGTACTTGGTTGTTCTAAATCTAGTTAATCAGAATCCTGATCTGAATAAAACATTTCCTCATACCAATCTAAATTACTGTATCCTCATCATAACCACCAGGATCTGTAACCATGTGTCACGAACGTCTGGGTAAGGAGTAGACCAAGGCGCAGCGTTGCAGGCAAACATACTCATTTATTGAGTGAAACGCGAACAAAACAACAAAAGACGGAAACGTGACAGTACACGGTATAACACAACCAACTTGAAACAAGAACCCACAAAACACAAAGGAAAACCGACAGTTTAAATATGGCTCCCAATCAGAGACAACCAGCAAACAGCTGACACTCGTTGCCTCTGATTGGGAGTCACTCAGGCCAACCTAGACATAGAACAACTAGACACTCAAAACACAGCACATAAACACACGGAATCTACACACCCTGACTCAACATATAAAGTCCCCAGAGCCAGAGTGTGACAGTACTTCCCCAAAGGCGCGGACTGCGACCGCGCCTCAACAAAAACCCCAAACAGGGGAGGGCTGGGTGGGCATTCCTCCTCGGAGGCGGCTCCGGCTCCGGGCTTGACCACCACCCCTCCATAATCCTCCCGTAGCGCCCCTGGTCCGGTCTGACCCCGCTGACTGGATCAGGACTGGACATCGACGGAGCGGATTGCTTAAGCTCCGTTGTGGAGCAGCTGACCAGTACCTGATCAGGCACCGGACTGACGACGCGCACCCCTGGCTTGGCGCGTGAGGCAGGAACGGACCGGACCTGGCTGACGATGCGCACCCCAGGCTTGATGCGTGGAGCCGGAACGGGCCTCACCGGACTGACGACGCACACCACTGGCCTGGTGTGGAGCGCAGGAGCGGGCCGGACAGGGCTGACGAAACGCACCACAGACTTGGTGCGGGGAGCAGGAATGGGCCGGACTGGGCTGGCGACACGCACCACAGACTTGGTGCGGAGAGCAGGAACAGGCCGGACAGGGCTGACGAAACGCACCACAGACCTGGTGCGTGGAGCCGGAACGGGCCTCACCGGACTGACGACGCACACCACTGGCCTGGTGTGGAGCGCAGGAGCGGGCCGGACAGGGCTGACGAAACGCACCACAGACTTGGTGCGGGGAGCAGGAATGGGCCGGACTGGGCTGGCGACGCCGCACCACAGACTTGGTGTGGAGAGCAGGAACAGGCCGGACAGGGCTGACGAAACGCACCACAGACCTGGTGCGGGAAGCAGGAATGGGCCGGACTGGGCTGGCGACGCGCACCACAGACTTGGTGCGGAGAGCAGGAACGGGCCGGACAGGGCTGACGAAACGCACCACAGACTTTGTGCGGGGAGCAGGAACAGGCCGGACAGGGCTGACGAAGCGCACCATAGGCTCGGTGCGGGGAGCAGGAACAGGCCGGGCCGGGCTGACGACACGCACCACAGGCTCGATGCGAGGAACAGGAACAGGCCGGACCGTACTGGGGACACACACCACTGGCTCTACGCAGGGATCAGGAACGGGCCGGACCGGACTGGTAACACACCCCAGTACCTCTCGCCGTGCCTCCACATTTTCCCTTTCCTCTGTGACCAGTGGCCCCCTTAACCTGGCGGCCTCCTCTGCACACCCGCTGGACCGCTCCATCGCGGCCTCCTCTGCACACCCGCTGGACCGCTCCTTCGCGGCCTCCTGCTGCCCCGTCGTCCACGTCGTGAGCCCCCCCCTAAAAATTTTCTGGGGTTCTCTCCTCCCCGTGGGCCAGTCCTCTATACTTCTCGCCCAACTCTCACTCCTCTGCTTCCAACTCCCGCTATTCAGCTCCTCAATGGGCTTGACCCAGTCGAGGCTCTTCCTCCATTGTTCCCACGTCCACTCTCTCCGCTCTTCCCTCGGCTTGACCCAGTCGAGGCTGCCACGGAGATCTGCTAGGGATCTCCCTGGCGATGGCTCCTCGACTCGCTGCTTGGTCCAGTTTTGGTGGGTTCTTCTGTCACGAACGTCTGGGTAAGGAGTAGACCAAGGCGCAGCGTTGCAGGCAAACATACTCATTTATTGAGCGAAACGCGAACAAAACAACAAAAGACGGAAACGTGACAGTACACGGTATAACACAACCAACTTGAAACAAGAACCCACAAAACACAAAGGAAAACCGACAGTTTAAATATGGCTCCCAATCAGAGACAACCAGCAAACAGCTGACACTCGTTGCCTCTGATTGGGAGTCACTCAGGCCAACCTAGACATAGAACAACTAGACACTCAAAACACAGCACATAAACACACGGAATCTACACACCCTGACTCAACATATAAAGTCCCCAGAGCCAGAGTGTGACACCATGTCCTCATTATCTATGAGGTCAGAGTTGTTTATGGGGTCAAAGTCACCTTACATTTCCATTTCCATTTTAGTCATTTAGCAGACGCTCTTCTGCAACTGATTCATCATCTACAGCTAGGCCTATGTCAGTTGTTGCTACACCCATCCTACAGTCATCCCTAAACGTGCCCTCCGCCTTAGAGTCGAGTTGGACACGGGTGCTGTCTTCCTATTAATTTGTTTTCTAAAAAGGAATTTTCAAAGACACGAGAGAGCAAGCTTTCAGCCTGTTGAAGAGTTATGAATAAATTTTTTAAAGCAATGTTGTGAAGAAGTGAAAACTCACCTCAAACAGTTGGAAGGAGAAGTAACAGCACAGAGACAAGGGTTGGTCACCTCTACGAGAAAAACAACATGTAAATGACTGTACTGAGGTGAGAAGCAACTGCATAACAACTACTAGTTGTAGTATCTATATTAGTAACTCACTCTAAAAGAGAGGAGAGTCGGAGGTCTTGGCACATAGACAAGGGTTGGTCACCTCTCTAAGATGTTCAAAACTAGGAGAGAGTGAAAAATAACATGTGAATGACTACACTGAGTCGAGAAGCAACTGCATAACAACTACTAGTTGTAATATTACAGTTTTTCTCAATTGCTAAAACACTAAACCCTATTGTCTGAACCAAATGCTCAGTTGCCTGAACCCACTGATTGAATCAATCACTCTTTTGGCAAAACCATAAGCACTTTTCACCTGTTTAGACATAACTTGCCAACACATTTTCATTGTGATGCACCCGTGCTGCATAATGGTGAGCACAGGTGACAAAAGTCAAACACAATTAGAGCACAGGTGTCACCACTTGAACACAACAACTCAAAATTGATCACACTTGTGGCTAATGATGTGAGGGAACATATACAGTAAGCCAGTTCAGAGAGCACTGGTTTGTGAGGCCCTACAATGGATAGAAATCTGAGAGGAAGAGTTTGTGTGAGAGAAGGTCGAGGTGGTCGAGGTGGTCAGCGAAGACAAAGAACAGTAATATCTGATGAAATCAGAGCTATTGTGATTGACCATGTTCTTGTCCATGGTATGAGCATGAGGGAGGCTGGACAAAGGGTACAACCAAACATCAGTAGATTCACTGTGTCCACCATAATCCGAAGATTTAGAGAAGAGTACAGGTAATTACCTTTTTTTGACATTATAGTACAGTATGTAAATGTTGACAGCAATTACTGTATGACATACTATATACTGTACCACAGTATACTGTAAGTAAATATATGTTTCAGTACATCACTGTACCAATGTACTGTAGTATTGTAATGGAGGGTTGGTCTAACTGTTTGTAGGCCTAGTATTCCATGTATATTTTTTGTAACTCCATGTTCTCTTTTTGTAGAATTGAAAGACTGCCACATGGGGGTGGGAGGACAGGTATGTTCTCCCCACACCAATAGACCCTAATTGTTGATATGGTCCGTGAGAACAATGCCATTAAACTGAGCGAAATTCAGCAGAAGATCATTGAGGACCATTTACATTTTGAGGGTATCAACAGTGTCAGCCTCTCTACTGTTGATCGTGTCCTCAAGCGCAACAGACTGCGCATGAAACAGCTATACAGAGTGCCCTTTGATCGCAACTCAGACAGAGTCAAAGAGCAAAGATTCCAGTATGTACAGGTTGGCATATATCCAGACACATTCAATGTTGATTACTCTAAGTAGTGATTTACTGTAGTGGCCTAAATCACTTTTTCCGTATCACTTACAAAACTAAATCTATTTCTACAGAGGGTTTTTCAACTGGATGCAATGGAAAGACCCCATCAATACATCTACATGGATGAAGCTGGGTTTAATCTCACCAAAAGGAGAAGGAGAGGCCGTAATGTGATTGGCCATCGGGCCATTGTTGGTGTTGCTGGGCAGCATGGTGGCAATGTCACATTATGTGCTGCCATCAGCAATCATGGGGTTGTCCACCATCATGCCAACCTGGGGCCCTACAACACTCACCAGCTCCTCATTTTCCTCAATCACATGCGAGATGCTTTGTTAGGGCAGCAGGATGAGCATCCCATCTATGTTGTTGTTTGGGACAATGTGAGTTTTCACAGAGCCCTCCAGGTTAGAGAGTGGTACAATATGAACCAAGGTTTTATCAATCTTTGCCTTCCACCGTACTCCCCTTTCCTAAACCCCATTGAGGAATTATTCTCCTCATGGCGGTGGAAGGTATATGAACGCCAACCTTACACCAGGGTAAATCTCCTGCAAGCCATGGGACTTGCCTGTGGTGACATAGGTGTGGAGGCATGCCAAGCCTGGATACGGCATGCCAGGGGTTTTTTCCCCCGTTGCCTGGCCAGACAAAATGTGGCCTGTGATGTGGATGAAGTCCTGTGGCCTGACCCAGTACGGAGACATGATGCTGTGGCTGAGTAATATATTGGTACTTTATTTTTACATGGGCTTATTGTACACAAGTGGCAAACGCATAAGATTTCTGTTTGTTTTTACAAGTGCTACATGTAAATGCACAAGATTTCTGTTTTGTCTTTTTGTACAAGTGCTAAATGCACAGTTTTTTTTTGTTTTGCAACATGCATTTAGCCTACAGTGAACAATAAACATTTATTTCTCCAGCTTCATGTCCTGAGCATTGTGTTTTAAATTTTTCTACGTAGTGTTTAGTGACTGTTCAGTAGTGTTTTTTATTTTGATTGACTCGGGGCACGATTTGACAACATAGTTCAGTTTTGAGCACAGATTGAACTGTTTTGAGGTGAAAGTTTGGTTTTGCAAGAAGAGTCTGAGGTTTTGTGAATGTAGCTTGAAAATTGGGTTTTGTGTTCACAGTTAAGAGGAAAGGAGAGCAGCTTTCAAGAAATGTGTCTTAGCAATCGAGAAAAACTGTAATATTAGTAACTCACTCTAAAAGAGAGGAGAGTCGCAGGTCTTGGCACTGTGACGAGGGCTTACTCCTAGCAGTTTGGAACCATGTTTAGGATGACTTGCATGTTTCCAGGAGAATCCTTCACTCAGAGAGGAGAAGAGTCATGTCTGGGCAGTGAGACCAGGCTTTGTGATGACTGAGAGAGAGAGAGAGAGAGAGAGAGAGAGAGAGAGAGAGAGAGAGAGAGAGAGAGAGAGAGAGAGAGAGAGAGAGATTTGCATTTTAATGAGGGAAATAAGTATTTGACCCCTCTCCAAAAAACATGACTTAGTACTTGGTGGCAAAACCCTTGTTGGCAATCACAGAGGTCAGACGTTTCTTGTAGTTGGCCACCAGGTTTGCACACATCTCAGGAGGGATTTTGTCCCACTCCTCTTTCCAAATCTTCTCCAAGTCATTAAGGTTTCGAGGCTGACATTTGGCAACTCGAACCTTCAGCTCCCTCCACAGATTCTCTATGGGATTAAGGTCTGGAGACTGGCTAGGCCACTCCAGGACCTTAATGTGCTTCTTCTTGACCACTCCTTTGTTGCCTTGGCCATGTGTTTTGGGTCATTGTCATGCTGGAATACCCATCCATGACCCTTTTTAAATGCCCTGGCTGAGGGAAGGAGGTTCTCAACCAAGATTTGACGGTACATGGCCCCGTCCATCGTCCCTTTGATGCGGTGAAGTTGTCCTGTCCCCTTAGCAGAAAAACACCCCCAAAGCATAATGTTTCCACCTCCATGTTTGACGGTGGGGATGGTGTTCTTGGGGTCATAGGCAGCATTCCTCCTCCTCCAAACACGGTGAGTTGAGTTGATGCCAAAGAGCTCGATTTTGGTCTCATCTGACCACAACACTTTCACCCAGTACTCCTCTGAATCATTCATGTTCATTGGCAAACTTCAGACGGGCCTGTATATGTGCTTTCTTGAGCAGGGGGGCCTTGCGGGCGCTGCAGGATTTCAGTCCTTCACGGCGTAGTGTGTTACCAATTGTTTTCTTGATGACTATGGTCCCAGCTGCCTTGAGATCATTGACAAGATCCTCCCGTGTAGTTCTGGGCTGATTCCTCACCATTCTCATGATCATTGCAACTCCCCGAGGTGAGATCTTGCATGGAGCCCCAGGCCGAGGGAGATTGACAGTTCTTTTGTGTTTCTTCCATTTGCAAATAATCGCACCAACTGTTGTCACCTTCTCACGAAGCTGCTTGGCGATGTTCTTGTAGCCCATTCCAGCCTTGTGTAGGTCTACAATCTTGTCCCTGACATCCTTGGAGAGCTCTTTGGTCTTAGCCATGGTGGAGAGTTTGGAATCTGATTGATTGATTGCTTCTGTGGACAGGTGTCTTTTATACAGGTAATAAGCTGAGATTAGGAGCACTCCCTTTAAGAGTGTGCTCCTAATCTCAGCTCGTTACCTGTATAAAAGACACCTGGAAGCCAGAAATCGTTCTGATTGAGAGGGGGTCAAATACTTATTTCCATCATTAAAATGCAAATCAATTTATAACATTAATGACATGCATTTTTCTGGATTTTTTTGTTGTTATTCTGTCTCTCACTGTTCAAATAAACCTACCATTAAAATTATAGACTGATCATTTCTTTGTTAGTGGGCAAACGTACAAAATCAGCAGGGGATCAAATACTTTTTTCCCTCACTGTATACACTTGCTGAAATATTATATAGTATCTCAATCAGAGGATGGAAGACACGAGTCTAGGCATAAAACAAGACTAACACAGAGAGAAGACAACTCGTGGAGGACTGCACAGCTGTAATGTTAGAGACCAATCAAATGGCTAGTGTCAGCTCTGCACACTTGACAGAGAGAAAGACAGTGGACAGCATGTGCATGCCTGGCGTAGTTAAATGACATTGGCTAAATTAAGTTATGAACCCTGGCACAGGTTCTCCTACTTTCTCAGGATTATTGTAGTTCAGCTCTCTAAAGTGACAATCAGGGAGAGTGGGGAGAAAGAGAAAGGGTGGCAAAATCTTTGAAGCTGGTTGGCTAAAATCTGGACCATACACTTACACAAACTACAATTCTGTTTAACATACAAATCAATCAGCTAATGAACATACTAATAGCATAGCTACATACAGTACCAGTCAAAAGTTTAGACACACCTACTCATTCAAGGGTTTTCCTTTATTTTTACTATTTTCTACATTGTAGAATAATAGTGAAGACATCACAACTATGAAATAACACATATGGAATCATGTAGTAACCAAAAAAGTGTTAAACAAATCCAAATATATTTTATATTCGAGATTCTTCAAATAGCCACCCTTTACCTTGATGACAGCTTTGCACACTCTTGGCATTCTCTCAACCAGCTTCACCTGGAATGCTTTTCCAAGAGTCTTGAAGGAGTTCCCACATATGCTGAGCACATGTTGGCAGCTTTTCCTTCACTCTGCCGTCCGACTCATCCCAAACCATCTCAACTGGGTTGAGGTCTGGTGATTGTGGAGGCCAGGTCATCTGATGCAGCACTCCATCACTCTCCTTCTTGGTAAAATAGCCCTTACACAGCCTGGAGGTGTGTTGGGTCATTATCCTGTTGAAAAACAAATGATAGTCAAACTAAGCCCAAACCAGATGGGATGGCATATCGCTGCAGAATGCTGTGGTAGCCATGCTGGTTAAGTGTGCCTTGAATTCTAAATAAATCACAGACAGTGTCACCAGCAAAGCACCCCCACACCATAACACCTCCTCTTCCATGCTTTACGGTGGGAAATACACATGCGGAGATCATCCATTCACCCACATCGCGTCTCACAAAGACACAGCGGTTGGAACCAAAAATCTCAAATTTGGACTCCAGACCAAATAACAAATTTCCACCAGTCTAATGTTCATTGCTCGTGTTTCTTGGCCCAAGCAGGTCTCTTCTTATTATTGGTTTCCTTTAGTAGTGGTTTCTTTGCAGCAATTCGACCATGAAGGCCTGATTCACACAGTCCCGTCTGAACAGTCAATGTTGAGATGTGTCTGTGACTTGAACTATGTGAAGTATTTATTTTGGCTGCAATTTCTGAGGCTGGTAACTCTAATGAACTTATCCTCTGCAGCAGAGGTAACTCTGGGTCTTCCATTCCTGTGGTGGTCCTCGTGAAAGCCAGTTTCATCATAGCGCTTGATGTTTTTTGTGACTGCACTTGAAGAAACTTTCAAAGTACTTGAAATGTTCCGTATTGTCTGATGGACTGTTGTTTCTCTTTGCTTATTTGAGCTGTTCTTGCCATAATATGAACTTGGTATTTTACCAAATAGAGCTATCTTCTGAATACCCCCCACCTTGTCACAACACAACTGATTGGCTCAAATGCATTAAGAAGGAAAGAAATTCCACAAAGTAACTTTTAAGAAGGCACACCTGTTAATTGAAATGAATTCCAGGTGACTACCTCATGAAGCTGGTTGAGAGAATGCCAATAGTGTGCAAAGCTGTCATCAAGGCAAAGGGTGGCTATTTGAAGAATCTCAAATATAAAATATATTTTGATTTGTTTAACACTTTTTTGGTTACTACATGATTCCATATGTGTTATTTCATAGTTTTGATGTCTTCACTATTATTCTACAATGTATAAAATACAAAAAATACAGAAAAACCCTTGAATGAGTAGGTGTGTCCAAACTTTTGACTGGTAGTGTATGTAAATGTGGTATTTCAGTATTTTTTATGAATTATAAATTACCAAAAATTTATAAAATCCAGTTTTGCTTTGTCATTATAGGGTATTTTGTGTAGATTGAGGAGGGGAATTATAAAAAAATAAAGCTGTAACGTAACAAAATGTGAAAAAAGTCAAGGGGTCTGAGTACTTTCCGAAGGCACAATAATATAATTACACTCCGCTTAACTTGGTGTTTTATATCCTATGCTTAATAACTCGCTCACCGTGAAGATAAGGTTTAAAATAATTTGTTTATCTAATAATTTGTTTATTCAGTTGGCTCTCTCATTCAACTGACTCACTGACTGACTAGGCAGGCTATTATGAGAGGCACTGTCAAGTGAGAGCGCGTGGAACAACCACTAGAGCGAGCAGCTCCCTCTGCAGCCGAAACAAGCACAATACCCCTTGACTATAAATAAATAATTACAAAATGCCATAGATTAGGCTACCATATAGCTCACGTTCTCCCACATTTCTGGTTGGCAACACAGGAACCCAAACATGAGCAAAAAAATGCATTATACTGCCATTGTACCATGGTAAGACACAATTAATAAATGGTACCATTTATCATAATTGTGCCTTACCATGGTAGAATGTATAATGCAGGTTACAACCATGGTATTTCCATGATCCACATCTATGCTATGGTATAAATGATGCAAAACCATGGTATTATTTAGGTGTATGGCAGTACCATCATACTTCAAAGCTAAAACCATGGTACATTTCCATGATTCAGATCTTTACCATGGTGTAAACGATGCAATAACATGGTAATATTTAGGTACAATGGCAGTACCTTGGTAGTACCATCATTCTTCAAGGCTAAAACCATGGTACTTTTCCATGATTCAGACTATACCATAGTATAAGTGAAAGTACCATACTAGTTCCATGGTACAAATCAAAGTACCATAGTACATGTCGTACCATGGTATATTTCTGTGTAAGGGATACTTTCTGGACATACTTGTACTTGTGCAGTTTTCTAACTTTTACTTTGCAGCTACAAAGTGATGGGTCTCCAATGTTTGAGGTACTACAGGGCTTTTTTAAAGATGTGTCTGTGTAGCCTACTAACAGGTGGAGAGAGTTCTGCCAGAATTATTCCTTAATCAGTGTTGTGTTGCTATGGAGACACACCTGCTGCTGATTTTGCTGTTAATAACAGTCCTATTAGTGGAAAACTTTTAAGAGCTTCTGTCTGGCGCACATGTGCATGCGTGACGGTGTCTCTGTGTGTTTGTTGTTTGGCTTAACAGACATGTATGCACATTTAAGCCAATAATTATTGATTTATTTGTAAAGTTTCCTCCCTCAGTTATAAAGCTTGATGGGTCGAAATAGACTTTCCATTTTCTTTCCCTCTATGCTTTGTAAATTGTGTTCAAGTACATAGGGTGAACAAGGTTCCTACTTTCAGATGGATGTCAGTGGATGTGTGGCATAACATGTGGGCGAGGAAAGGACAGAGGTAGAGAGAGTGAAGCAGGTAGAAAGAGAGATCGCTTAGTGTAGGAGGCTAAACAGCATGCATGTTTAATGCATTAGTCTGCAGGGGAGAGAGAGAGAGAGGGAGAGAGAGAGAGAGAGAGAGAGAGAGAGAGAGAGAGAGAGAGAGAGAGAGAGAGAGAGAGAGAGAGAGAGAGAGAGAGAGAGAGAGAGAGAGAGAGAGAGAGAGAGAGAGAGAGAGAGAGAGAGAGAGAGAGAGAGAGAGAGAGAGAGGACGTTGAGCAGGTGGTTAATGTTGGCCCAATTACATGCTCTGGAATTACTAAATAAATTATCCTTGATGTTGTTGTTGATGATTATTCATATGTTGTTGACGATAAGTCATGGTTTTTGTAACTAGCGATGATGATACAGGTCACAACCATATAACTGGGAGAAAGTGAGAGTGAAGGAGAGAGAGAGAGACAGTGGTCATCTGGCCAACAGAGACTTTCGAGGGCAGAAGCTGGGGGCTGAGAGGGGAGTGGGTCGGGGGTGAGAGGAGGGCGTAAGGGGCGGGGGTTGGTGTAAATCAGGTCTGAGGGATAGGAAGTGTGCCTCGGGCACTCATATAACACACCACACTCTGGTCGTAACTTAGGAGATAAAGACGTGTTTTATGGTTTGTGCGTGCGTGTACGCGGATGAATAGCGTAGGTGTGTTTTTCAGATTTAATAGTCCTAATGTGTGTTAGCCGGAGAGAGTGTGTGTGTATGTGTGAGTTAGAGTCCGTCGTAAAAGCGAACAAGGTGCTGCCCAGCTAATGCAGATCTAGTTATATAGCATGAGAATTCACTTAGAAGTGCAACCAAGCAAGCTTGCAAACACGCACGCACACACACTTTAAACAAACATGTCCCACCAGCACTAGGCTGTGTGTGTGTCTGTGTGCATGCGTGTGTTTTGGTACTTACATGCTGGCAGCATTGAGTGTTATGATCTTAATTACACATGTTAATTAGATGATTTATGCTAATGAGGGATGATTTTTAGTAAGGAGCAGGAAGTAAAATATAACACACACACACACACACACAAACTTTATTTTCTAACAATACTGTCACTATGTTACCAGGACTGATTCAACAAATTCAAAAAAAGCTGTGAAACACATTGCCTCATTAATCGAGCTCACCAATGAGAAAAAGAGAGAAGTAAACTTGTTAAGTCTTCACTCCTGAAGAATGTCGTCTTAGGAGACTTTGACAAATTGAGGCAGTGGAAATTGTTAAAGAATCTCATTCCTTAGGGTTTTCAGAGGGGGACCGAATGAGAGGGATAGAGAGATTGGATAGAGATGTGGAGTGGAAACAGGTATTGAAGGAATAGAGGGAGACAATGTGGGGTAGATAGAGAGTGAAATAGAAGAAGAGTGAGAGCAAGAGAGAAAGAGAAAGTTAAAGTTAAACTCGTCGCTAGCTCCTCATTAGCATATAAGTGCTGCTCGCTGAGTTTCTCATCTCCACGGTAACTATAGCGTGTCACACAGGTATCCCCTCTCTCCCACTTGCTTTACTGTTCTTTCTCTGTGCTGAGTCGACAGCTAAAGCACCATAACCCCCCGCCACACCCCCAACGTCAGCACCCCCTTGATAAGAGCCGACTGTGCAGCACTATGCAGTTCCAGCCTATTGTTTTGTAGTCAAGCTGAAAGGGAAGTTTCAGAGCGTTGTGTGAACTACTTATTATTTCACGTCTTCTTCTCTTATGCTCTCTTTTCAAGTTACCAACATTCCCCCTCACCTCCACCCACTTTAAAAAGGCAGGCAAATCCTGCCTGTGACACACACCCTGCTCTTTAATTAAATTGTGTTTGTGTGTGTGTATCCAGTATGTGTGTCTGCATTTGCGTGTACGTGTATGAGTGTGTGTGTGTGTGTGTGTGTGCTGTCTCTTTGTAATTCATTCAGCCACCGGAGATTCCTTTGTTCAGGGAATTATTTCTGATTATAATCTAGGCTAAATCCCAGACAGAGGATGAGTGGAAATGAGATATTTCTTACTCTGTTGAATGGGTGCAGACATTTTTAGACCTATTGTTCATCGTATCCACTGTAATATCATCAGGTTTACTTGGTGATAGTATTGCAGTTGTATAATGTTACACTCAGAAATATAATTTGTGTGTGTGTGTGTTTAGTTTATTAGCATCCCCATTAGCTACTGGACATGCAGCAGTTACTCTTCCTGGGGTCCACATAATACATATAAATGCATGACAAAGTACAGAACAGTTATAGACAAGAACAACAGTTATATATTGGGAAGACACCAAGAGACAACTAAACTACTATTTACAAACTATTCATATATACAGTACATATTCATATTCGTATATACAGTACAGTTAAATTAGATATTTAGAAAGAGGAGAGGTGCTGTGACACAATGTTTTTTATTAGTTTTTTAAAGCTAAACTTGCTTTTTGCCTGAGTAACCACTGGTGGCAGAGCATTCCACGATGACGTGGCTCTATACAGTGGCTTGCGAAAGTATTTTGTTGACTTACAACCTGGAATTAAAATGGATTTTTTGGGGGTGTGTATCATTTGATTTACACAACATGCCTACCACTTTGAAGATGAAAAATATTTTTTATTGTGAAACAAACAAGAAATAAGACAAAAAAACTGAAAACTTGACAGTGCATAACTATTCACCCCACCAAAGTCAATACTTTGTAGAGCCACCTTTTGCAGCAATTACAGCTGCAAGTCTATTGAGGTATGTTGCTATAAGCTTGGCACATCTAGCCACTGGGATTTTTGCCCACATTCTATAAGGCAAAACTGCTCCAGCTCCTTCAAGTTGGATGGGTTCCGCTGATGTACAGCAATCTTTAAGTCATACCACAGATTCTCAATTAGATTGAGGTCTGGGCTTTGACTAGGCCATTCCAATACATTTAAATGTTTCCCCTTAAACCACTCAAGTGTTGCTTTAGTGGAATGCTTAGGGTCATTGTCCTCTTGGAAGGTGAACCTCCGTCCCAGTCTGAAATCTCTGGAAGACTGAAACAGGTTTCCCGCAAGAATTTCCCTGTATTTAGCGCCATCCATCATTCTTTCAATTCTGACCAGTTTCCCAGTCCCTGCCGATGAAAAACATCCCCACAGCATGATGCTGCCACCACCATGCTTCACTGTGGGGATGGTGTTCTCGGGGTGATGAGAGGTGTTGGGTTTGCGCCAGACATAGCGTTTTCCTTGATGGCCAAAAAGTACATCCCACATGCCTTTTGGCGAACACCAAAAGTGTTTGCTTATTTTTTTCTTTAAGCAATGGCTTTTTTCTGGCCACTCTTCCATAAAGCCCAGCTCTGTGGATTGATCCGTTATATAAAGTGGTCCTATGGACAGCTACTCCAATCTCAGCTGTGGAGCTTTACAGCTCCTTCAGGGTATCTTTGGTCTCGTTGTTGCCTCTCTGATTAATGCCCTCCTTAGCTGGTCTGTGAGTTTTGGTGGGCGGCCCTCTCTTGGCAGATTTGTTGTGGTGCCATATTCTTTACATTTTTTAATAATGGATTTAATGGTGCTCTGTGGGATGTTCAAAGTTTCAAAAAAATTTTTTTACCCAACCCTGATCTGTACTTCTCCACAACTTTGTCCCTGACCTGTTTGAAGAGCTCCTTGGTCTTCATGGTGCCCCTTGCTTAGTGGTGTTGCAGACTCTGGGGCCTTTCAGAACAGGTGTGTATATGTGTGTATATATATATATATATATATATATATATATATATATATATATACAGTATATATACTGAGATCATGTGACATATTGTGTGACACTTAGATTGCACACAGGTGGACTTTATTTAACTAATTATGTGACTTCTGAAGGTAATTGGTTGCACCAGATCTTATTTAGGGGCATCATAGCAAAGGGGTGTGAATACATATGCCCGCCCCTCTTTTCCGTTATTTATTTGTTAGAATTTTTTGAAAGAAGTATTTTTTTAAATTCCACTTCACCAATTTTGAGTATTATGTGTATGTCCATTACATGAAATTCAAATAAAAATCCATTTAAATTACAGGTTGTAATGCAACAAAATAGGAAAAATGCCAAGGGGGATGAATACTTTTGCAAGGCACTGTACATAACTGAGTGATGCATTAAATCTGTTTTTGGTTTTGGTACCGTGAAGAAACCCATAGTGGCATATCTGGTGGGGTATGTATGTCTGTTTGAAGTGTATGCAAATAAATTAAACAAGTGGTTAGGCATTTTCAATACACAAATGTTTCTTAAAAAGAAGAGAAGTAGTCAATTTCTCCTCAACCCTCAACCACGAAAGACTATCATGCATGTTGTTAATGTTAGTTATGTGTGTGCAGTTAAGGGCAAGGCATGCTGCTCTGTTTTGAGCCAGCTGCCAGCTTTGCTTGTTCTTTCTTTGCTGCACCTGACCATATTACCGGACAGTAGTCAAGATGGGACAAGATCAGAGCCTGAACAAATAGTACAGTTGAGTTTAGTGTGTTAGTGGCTTGTTCCCAGTGTAGGTGCAGACAGTATGCAAATAAATGTGTCTGAAGTTCACTCTTCTTACCCCTCTCCTCCCCCTCAGTGTCCCCATACCTCCATTCTCTCCTTCCCTCCCTCTCCTCTCAGCTGTCAGGAGCACTGTGGCGTCACAGGTCTAAAGTGCTCCTTGTTCTCATCTCATCCAACCCCTTCCTTCCTCTCCTCCATCTATTATTTCCTTCCTCCTCCCATCCCCTCTTCCTCCTCTCAGCAAGGCTCTTCTCACCTTGCTCAGGTAAGAGGTGCAGAGATGGGCTTATGGGATGACTGAGCAGAGGAGTGACGCAAGGCATTAGTGTCGCTCTCTTTCCCTCTTTCTACTTTGTTCTCTCTTTCATTTTCTCTGCTTTGTTGCCTTGCTCTCGCCTGATCTTTCTCTCTCTCCTTCTATCTCTCATCACTGTATTCCTCCCTTTTCTATGTCTGCAGGGTTATGTTTGAGACGCATTATAACCAAACAGATGGCTCCCAGACATGTATTGTAGCCTTGCCTCTCCAACATAACGTCTTCCTTTTCCCCTTCTCCTTCATATGTCACTCACTCTCTCCCCCATTTCCCCAGTATCTCCCCTACTAAGGCTCTTCCACTTCCTAAACTCCTCTCCCTACCACTCCTCAGCAGATGTCACAAAGCTTATACAGAAACCCAGCCTAAAACCCCAAACAGTAAGCAATGCAGATGTAGAAGCACGGTGGCTAGTAAAAACTCCCTAGAAAGGCACGAACCTAGGAAGAAGTAAATGTGAGTTGGCTTTTCAGGAGTAAATGTGAGTTGGCTTTTAATAGCCAAGCATTCAGAGGTCGAGACAGCAGGTGCGGTAGAGAGAGAGGGGGAGAGAGCGAGAGAGACAGAGAGGGAGAGTTAAAAACAGCAGGTCTGGAACAAGGTAGTACGTCTGGTGAACAGGTCAGGGTTCCATAGCCGCAGGCAGAACAGTTTAAACTGGAGCAGCAGCACGACCAAGTGGACTGTGGTCCCGTCCGATGATACCCCTGGACAATGGCCAACCAGGCAGAATATATAACCCCACCCACTTTGCCAAAACACAGCCCCCACACCACTAGAGGGATATCAACAGACCACCAACTAGTACCCTGAGACAAGGCTGAGTATAGCCCATGAAGATCTCTTCAACCGCACGAGCCCGAGGGGCGCAAGACCAGACAGGAAGATCACGTCATTGGCTCAACCACTCAAGTCGAGTAGAGCGCACGACATAGCACACCCCTCCTAGGGACGGCATGGAAGAGCACTAGTAAGCCAGTGACTCAGCCCCCGTAATAGGGTCAGAGAATCCCAGTGGAGAGAGAGAAGCCGGCCAGGCAAAGACAGCAAGGGCGGTTCGTCATTCCAGTGCCTTGCCGTTCACCTTCACACCCCTGGGCCAGACTGCACTCAATCATAGGACCTACTGAAGAGAAGAGTCTTCAGTAAAGACTTAAAGGTCGAGACCAAGTCTGAGTCTCTCACATGGACAGGCAGACCATCCATAAAAATTGAGCCCTATAGAAGAAAGCCCTGCCTCCAGCTGTTTGTTTAGAAATTCTAGGGACAATAAGGAGGCCTGTGTCTTGTGACTTTAGTGTAAGTGTAGCAAGTCCATGTAATGCTTTGTAGGTTAGCAGTAAAACCTTGAAATCAGCCCTAGCCTTAACAGGAAGCCAGTGGAGAGAGGCTAGCACTCGAGTAATATGATAAAATTCAAGAATTCTAGTCAAGATTCTAGCAGCAGTATTTAGCACTAACTGAAGTTTATTTAGTGCTTTATCTGGGTAGCCGGAGTGTAGCGCATTGCAGTAGTCTAATCTAGAAGTGACAAAACCATGGATGAGCTTTTCTGCATCATTTTTGGACAAACTGTTTCTGATTTTTGCAATCTTACGAAGATAGAAAAAAGCTGCCATTGAAATATTCTTGATATGTTCGTCAAAAGAGAGATCAGGGTCCAGAGTAATGCTGAGGTCCTTCAGAGTTTTATTTGAGACGACAACCATCAAGACTAATTGTCAGATCAAACAGCAGATCTGTTTGTTTCTTGGGACCTAGAATTAGCATCTCTGTTTTGTCCGAGTTTAAAAGTAAAACATTTTCCGCCATCAACTTCCTTATGTCTGAAACACAGGCTTCCAGGGTAGGCAATTTTGGTGCTTTCCCATATTTCATCGAAATGCACAGCTGTGTGTCATCTGCATAGCAGTGGAAGTTGACATTGTGTTTCCGAATGGCATCACCAAGAGGTAGAATATATTCTGAAAACTATAGTGGTCCTAAAACGGAACCTTGAGGAACACCAAAACGTACAATTGACAAAGTACCAACCATCCACAGAGAGGAACTGATATCTTTCCAACAGATAAGATCAAAACCAGGCAAGCACTTGTCCGTGTACACCAATGTCTGTGTACATCAATTAGGTTTTCAATTTCTCCAAAAGAATGTGGTGATCGATGGTGTCAAAAGCGGCACTAAGGTCTAGGAGCACGAGGTCAGATGCAGAGCCTTGGTCTGACGCCATTCAAATGTCACACCTGCACCCGCTCCCCCTCCCTGGCGCTCGAGGGCACAGGGCTGCCCATCATTACACACACCTGTTACCATCATTACGCGCATCAGCGCTCATTGAACTCACCTGGACTCCATCACTTTGTTGAATGCCCCTTCTATAACTGTCTCTTCCCCAGTTTGATCCCAGTGTCTACATTGATGTTGTTTAATTTTCCCCTGTCCAGACGCTGTCCATGTTTCATTACATGTCTTTTATTTATTAAATCATCACGTCTCCCAGCGTCTGTCGAACAATCTGGTCTTGATGGCCATGTACTCTTATAATCTCCACCCGGCACAGCCAGAAAAGGACAGAATGCAGACACCAATATTGGAAGCATCAGGACGTTTTTATTTTGTTCTTATTTTTTTTTGGGGGGGGGGGTTGGTGACGTCAGGTCCGGGTGCCACGGCCAAAGGAACCGGGGGTGCCTTAACTGGCTTGTCGGGCTTCCACGCCTTAGCTGGTTCGAGAGGTTTCCTTGCCTTGGTTGGCTCGGCAGGCTCCCATCCCACGTCATGCTTCAGCCAGCTCATTGGGCTCCCACGCCTCAGCCGGTTCATCAGGCTCACATCCCACGTCATGCCTCAGCCGGCTCGTCAGGCTCCCATGCCTCAGCTGGCTCTTCCGGCTTCCGAGGATGCCAGGCTGCCCATCATTACGCATCATTACACGCATCAGCGCTCATTGGACTCACCTGGACTCCTTCACTTTTTTGATTGCCCCTTCTATATCTGTCTGTTCCCCAGTTTGATTCCCTTGTCTGCATTGATGTTGTTTAGTTTCCCCTGTCCAGACGCTGTCTGTGTTTTGTTCCATATCTTTTATTTATTAAATCATCACCCTGTACTTGCTTCCCGTCTCCCAGCATCTGTCAAACCGAGATCGCCACATAAAAGGTAATTCACCAAGATGACAGCAATCTGTAATTAATTGAGAGAGGACATCAGTTCTGTGTGTGAATCCACGATAACAATGATTGATAAATCGAGGGACAATCAAGGCGGAATAACATGGTTGTGGACAGAATTGCAGAATCTCAAGGTGAGGGAAATGATCTCTGAGAAATTGAAGATGTACCACAGGAAGATTGAGGTGGAGTGCGCCCACAGGACTGGAAACCCCACCACCGGCCCAGGTGACAGGCCCAGGCCGATAGTAGTCAAGTTTCTGAGGTTCTAGGACAAGGTACAGTGCCTTGCAAAATTATTCATCCACCTTGGCGTTTTTCCTATTTTGTTGCATTACAACCTGTAATTTAAATGGTTTTCATTTTGATTTCATGCAATGGACATAACACAAAATAGTCAAAATTGGTGAAGTAAAATGAAAAAATAACTTGTTTCAAAAAATTCTAAAAAATAAATAACAGAAAAGTGGTGCATGCATATGTATTCATCCCCTTTGCTATGAAGCCCCTAAATAACATATGGTGCAATGAATTACCTTCAGAAGTCACAAAATTAGTTAAATAAAGTCCACCTCTGTGCAATTTAAGTGTCACATGATCTCAGTATATATACACCTGTTCTGAAAGGCCCCAGAATCTGCAACACCACTAAGCAAGGGGCACCACCAAGCAAGCGGCACCATGAAGACCAAGGAGCTCTCCAAACAGGTCAGGGACAAAGTTGTGGAGCAGTACAGAACAGGGTTGGGTTATAAGAAAATATCTGAATGTTTGAGCATCCCACGGAGCACCATTAAAACCTGCCAAGAGAGGGCCACCCACCAAAACTCACAGACCAGGCAATGAGGGCATTAATCAGAGAGATAACAAAGAGACCAAAGATAACCCTGAAGGAGCTGCAAAGCTCCACAGTGGAGATTGGAGTATCTGTCCATAGCACCACTTTAAGCCGTACACTCCACAGAGCTGGGCTTTACGGAAGAGTGGCCAGAAAAAAACCATTGCTTAAAGAAAAAATAAGCAAACACGTTTGGTGTTCGCCAAAAGCCATATGGGAGACTCCCCAAACATATGGAAGAAGGTACAGGCAAATTCTTGAGGGAAACCTGTTTCATTCTTCCAGAGATTTGATAGTGGGACAGAGTTTCACCTTCCAGCAGGACAATAACCCTAAACATACTGCTAAAGCAACACTCGAGTGGTTTAAGGGGAAATATTTCAATGTCTTGGAATGGCCTAGTCAAAGCCAATTGAGAATCTGTGGTATGACTTAAAGATTGCTGTACACCAGCGGAACCCATCCAACTTGAAGGACCTGGAGCAGTTTTGCCTTAAAGAATGGGCAGAAATCCCAGTGGCTAGATGTGCCAAGCTTATAGAGACATACCCCAAGAAATGTGCAGCTGTAATTGCTGTAAAAGGTGGCTCTACAAAGTATTGACTTTGGGGGGTGAATAGTTATGCACGCTCAAGTTCTTGTGTGTTTCACACACACAAAAAAATTGCATCTTCAAAGTGGTATGCATGTTGTGTAATTTAAATGATACAGCCCCCCCAAAAAATGCCAAGTGGGGTGAATACTTTCGCATGCCACTGTAGCTGTTCTAGAAAGAGCCAAGAACTTGAGAGGAACGTATATCTTCCTCAACGAGGACTATCCTGAAGCTGTGCACCAAAAGAGGAAATAACTTATCCCAGCCATGGAAGCTGCCAGAGAGCATGGGGACATTGCTTATATCCTCTATGACATGCTCATTGTCCACCCTCCCTCCCAATAGCCTGGAAGGGATGAGCGAGCCAAGCCTATGGGTTCGTAGCTTCATCCCCGCAGCACACTCAAACACACACCAATTGGTTAATGGACTGCTGAATGTATATATTTGTTCTCTTGCTTTGTTTGATCTTTTCCATAGTATGTCTATCTCTGATAAGCTACCCAGGAAAGGGCTGAACATAGCCCATATTAAGATATGTAGCCTTAGAAATAAGGTTAATGAAATCAATAACTCGCTAACATCAGATAACATTCATATATTAGACATTTCTGTGACTCACTTAGATAATTTGTTTGATGATACAGCAGTAGCAATTCAAGGATATAACATCTATAGAAGAGACAGAAATGCTTATGGGGGAGGTGTTGCTGTTTATATTCAGAGCCCTGTAATGCTTAGAAAATATCTTATGTCAAGTGTTATTGAAGTGTTGTGGTTGCAGGTTCACTTGGCACATCTAAAGCCTTTTCTTTTGGGGTGTTGCTATAGGCCACCAAGTGCTAACAGTCAGTATCTAAATAATATGTGTGAAATGCTTGATAGTGTATTTGATGTAAACAGAGAGGTCTACTTTCTTGGGGACCTGAATATTGACTGGTTTTACTTATTCTTTTTGTACCTTTATTTAACTAGGCAAGTCAGTTAAGACCAAATTCTTATTTACAATGATGGCCTACCAAAAGGCAAAAGGCCTCCTGCAGGGACGGGGGCTGGGATTAAAGATACAAGTATAGGACAAAACACACATCACGCCAAGAGAGACGCCACAACACTACATAATGAGAAAGCTGTCCCCTCAAGAGGAAGCTTCTCACTGTAACCAGTGCCTGTAATATGTGCCAGTGATCTGGTTCAGATTAATCTGTAATATGTTGCTGGTAATGTGGTTCAGGTTATTAATCAACCTACCAGGGTGTTTACAAACACTATAGGAACAAGATAATCGACATGTATCGATCACATTTTTACTAATACTGTAGAACTTTGTTCTAAAGCTGTATCCGTACCCATTGGATGCAGTGATCACAGTGGCTATATCCAGGAAAGCCAAAGTTCCAAAAACTGGGCCTAAAATAGTGTATAAGAGATCATAGAAAATACTTTGCTGTGACTCTTATGATGTTAAAAATATTTGTTGGTCTGACGTGATTAATAAGGAGCATCCAGATGCTGCACTTGATGAATGTATGAAATTGCTTCTTCCTATTATTGATAAACATGCACCTGTTAAGAAACTGACTGTTAGAACTGTTAAGGCTCCATGGATTGATGAGGAATTGAAAAACTGTATGGTTGAAAGAGATGGGGCAAAAGGAGTAGCTAATAAGTCTGGCTGCACATCTGACTGGCTGATTTACTGCAAATTGAGAAATTATGTGACTAAACTCAACAAAAAGAAGAAGAAACTGTATTATGAAGCCAAGATCAATGATATAATGAATTATGGAAAAACACTTTTGAGTACTTTAAATGAAATTATGGGCAGAAAGACAAATCCAACTCCATCTTTCATCGAATCAAATGCCTTATTCATCACAAAACAATTTGATGTTGCCAATTATTTTAATGATTACTTCATTGTCAAAGTGGGCAAATTTAGGCAGGAAATGCCGACAACAAACAGTGAGCCATCATATTCATGCATAAAAAAACAAATAATGAAAGAAAAGCGTTGCAAGTTTGAATTTTGTAAAATTAGTGTGGGAGAGGTGGATAGATTATTGTTATCGATCAATAATGACAAACCTCCTGGCATTGACAACTTAGATGGAAAGCTACTGAGAATGATAGCTGACTCTATAGCCACTCCTATCTGTCATATATTTAATCTCAGCCTAGAGGAAAGTCATTGTCCTCAGGCCTGGAGGGAAGCCAAAGTAATTCCACTACCCAAGAGTGGTAAAGCAGCCTTTACTGGTTCTAACAGCAGACCTATACAGTGGGGGAAAAAAGTATTTAGTCAGCCACCAATTGTGCAAGTTCTCCCACTTAAAAAGATGAGAGAGGCCTGTAATTTTCATCATAGGTACACGTCAACTATGACAGACAAAATGAGGAAAAAAAATCCAGAAAATCACATTGTAGGATTTTTAATGAATTTATTTGCAAATTATGGTGGGAAAATAAGTATTTGGTCAATAACAAAAGTTTCTCAATACTTTGTTATATACCCTTTGTTGGCAATGACACAGGTCAAACGTTTTCTGTAAGTCTTCACAAGGTTTTCACACACTGTTGCTGTTATTTTGGCCCATTCCTCCATGCAGATCTCCTCTAGAGCAGTGATGTTTTGGGGCTGTCGCTGGGCAACACGGACTTTCAACTCCCTCCAAAGATTTTCTATGGGGTTGAGATCTGGAGACTGGCTAGGCCACTCCAGGACCTTGAAATGATTATTACGAAGCCACTCCTTCGTTGCCCGGGCGGTGTGTTTGGGATAATTGTCATGCTGAAAGACCCAGCCACGTTTCATCTTCAATGCCCTTGCTGATGGAAGGAGGTTTTCACTCAAAATCTCACGATACATGGCCCCATTCATTCTTTCCTTTACACGGATCAGTCGTCCTGGTCCCTTTGCAGAAAAACAGCCCCAAAGCATGATGTTTCCACCCCCATGCTTCACAGTAGGTATGGTGTTCTTTGGATGCAACTCAGCATTCTTTGTCCTCCAAACACGACGAGTTGAGTTTTTACCAAAAGGTTCTATTTTGTTTTCATCTGACCATATGACATTCTCCCAATCCTCTTCTGGATCATCCAAATGCACTCTAGCAAACTTCAGACGGGCCTGGACATGTACTAGCTTAAGCAGGGGGACACGTCTGGCACTGCAGGATTTGAGTCCCTGGCGGCGTAGTGTGTTACTGATGGTAGGCTTTGTTACTTTGGTCCCAGCTCTCTGCAGGTCATTCACTACGTCCCCCCGTGTGGTTCTGGGATTTTTGCTCACCGTTCTTGTGATCATTTTGACCCCACGGGGTGAGATCTTGCGTGGAGCCCCAGATCGAGGGAGATTATCAGTGGTCTTGTATGTCTTCCATTTCCTAATAATTGCTCCCACAGTTGATTTCTTCAAACCAAGCTGCTTACCTATTGCAGATTCAGTCTTCCCAGCCTGGTGCAGGTCTACAATTTTGTTTCTGGTGTCCTTTGACAGCTCTTTGGTCTTGGCCATAGTGGAGTTTGGAGTGTGACTGTTTGAGGTTGTGGACAGGTGTCTTTTATACTGATAACAAGTTCAAACAGGTGCCATTAATACAGGTAACGAGTGGAGGACAGAGGAGCCTCTTAAAGAAGAAGTTACAGGTCTGTGAGAGCCAGAAATCTTGCTTGTTTGTAGGTGACCAAATACTTATTTTCCACCATAATGTGCAAATAAATTCATTAAAAATCCTACAATGTGATTTTCTGGATTTTTTTTTCTCAATTTGTCTGTCATAGTTGACGTGTACCTATGATGAAAATTACAGGCCTCTCTCATCTTTTTAAGTGGGAGAACTTGCACAATTGGTGGCTGACTAAATACTTTTTTTCCCCACTGTACGTTTGCTGCCAGCTCTTAGCAAACTGTTGGAAAAAATGGTGTTTGACCAAATACAATGCTATTTCTCTGTAAACAAATTAACAACAGACTTTCAGCATGCTTATAGAGAAGGGCACTCAACATGTACTGCACTGACACAAATGACTGATGTTTGGTTGAAAGAAATTGTGTCACGCCCTGGCTCTGGGGACTCTTATATGTTGAGCCAGGGTGTGTAGGTTTCATTGTTTAGTTTTCTAGGTTTGTGTTCTAGTTCTTGTATATCTATGTTGGCCAGGGTGGTTCCCAATCAGAGGCAGCTGTAGCTTGTTGTCTCTGATTGGGGACCATACTTAGGCAGCCCGTTTGGCACGGTTATTTTGTGGGATCTTGTTCCGTAAGGTTTGTTTTGGTGTATAACCTAGGACTTCACGTATCGTTTGTTGTTTTGTTTGATCGTGTGTTAAGTACATAATAAAGATGTACGGTTATCACGCTGCGCCTTGGTCTGCTTCTTATAACGATCGTGACAGAAGATCCCACCATAAAGGGACCAAGCAGCGTGCCCAGGAGGAGAAGCTGGCGATGGCTCAGGTGGGCGAATGGTGGTCATGGGAGGACATAATCGCGGGCAGAGGGCCCTGGGCAAAGGTACAGGCCCTGGCAAGAGAGGAGAAACGGCACCAACTGTGCCGACGACGGACACGCGAGAGGCAACCCCAATAATGTTTTTTGGGGGGGCACACGGCATGGACGACGGGGCTGCTGGAGGCAGCTACAGGGCGCATCCGCGATTTAGGAGAGGACCCACCAGGTTTGGGGGGCTGGAAGGGTGGTTGGCGGAGCCTAGAGGTAGAGCCGAGCCAACTCCCCGTACTCAGGCTAGGCAGCGTGAGACTGGGCAGGTTCTGAGTTATGCGGAGCTACGTACTGTGCCGCGAGTGTTCCGGCACAGTCCTGTACGTCCTGTGCTAGCACCACGCACGTGTCGTGCTAAGGTGGGCATGCAGCCAGGACGGAGTGTGCCGGCTCAACGCTCGTGGCCTCCAGTACCCCTCCTCGGTCCCGGATATCCTGCGCCAGTGCCACGTGCTGTAGTGTCAGTACGAGTGCACAGCCCTGTACGTCCTGTGCTGATGCCTCACACAGAGTGTGTGGAAATAGGCATTCAGCCAGGACGGGTTGTGTCAGCTCTCCGTTCCAGACTTCCAGTCCGTCTCCACAGTCCAGCCCGGCCTGTTCTTGCCCCTCGCACCAAGCCTGTGGTGCGCGTCGCCAGCCCATTCCGGCCCGTTCCTGCTCCCCGCACTAAGCCAGTGGTGCGCGTTGTCAGCCCGGTCCGGCCTGTTCCTGCTCCCCGCACCAAGCCAGTGGTGCGCGTCGTCAGCCCGGTTGGCCCGTTCCTGCTCCCCGCACCAAGCCAGTGGTGCACGTCGTCAGCCCGGTCCGGCCCGTTTCTGCTCCCCGCACCAAGCCAGTGGTGCGCGTCATCAGCCCGGTCCGGCCCGTTCCTGCTCCCCGCACCAAGCCAGTGGTGCGCGTCGTCAGACCGGTCCGGCCCGTCCCTGCTCCCCGCACCAAGCCAGTGGTGCACGTCGCCAGCCCAGTCCGGCCTGTTCCTGCTCCCCGCACCAAGCCAATGGTGCGTGTCGTCAGCCCGGTCCGGCCCGTTCCTGCTCCCCGCACCAAGCCAGTGGTGCGCGTCGTCAGTCCGGCACGGTCCGTGCCTGTTCCACCGGTGCCTAGTCCGGCACCGGTCAGCTGCTCCACGCCGGAGCCAGAGCAATCCGCTCCACCGGTGTTCAGTCCAGCTCCGGCCAGCGGGGCCAGACCAGACCAGGGGCGCAACGGGGGGGGTAGAGAAAGTGTGGTGGTCACGCCCGGAGCCGGATCCGCCTCCGAGGCGGAATGCCCACCCGGCCCCTACCCTCTTGTGTTTGGTTGGCGCGGTCTTTGGGGGTACTGTCACGCCCTGGCTCTGGGGACTCTTATATGTTGAGCCAGGGTGTGTAGGTTTCATTGTTTAGTTTTCTAGGTTTGTGTTCTAGTTCTTGTATATCTATGTTGGCCAGGGTGGTTCCCAATCAGAGGCAGCTGTGGCTTGTTGTCTCTGATTGGGGACCATACTTAGGCAGCCTGTTTGGCACGGTTATTTTGTGGGATCTTGTTCCGTAAGGTTTGTTTTGGTGTATAACCTAGGACTTCACGTATCGTTTGTTGTTTTGTTTGATCGTGTGTTAAGTACGTAATAAAGATGTACGGTTATCACGCTGCGCCTTGGTCCGCTTCTTATAACGATCGTGACAAATTGATAATAAGAAGATTGTGGGAGCTGTACTGTTAGATTTCAGTGCAGCCTTTGATATTATTGACCATAACCTGTTGTTGAAAAAACATATGTGTTATGGCTTTTCAACCTCTATCTGATAGAACTCAAAGGGTTTTCTTTAACGGAATCTTCTCTAATGTCAAACATGTAAAGTGTGGTGTACCGCAGGGCAGCTCTCTTTTCTTTTTTTTAACCAATGACCTGCTACTGGCATTAAACAAAGCATGTGTGTCCATGTATGCTGATGATTCAACCATACACGCATCAGCAACCACAGATAATGAAGTTACTGAAACCCTTAACAAAGAGTTTCAGTCTGTTTTGGAATGGGTGGCCAGTAATAAACTGGTCCTGAACATCTCTAAAACTAAGAGCATTGTATTTGGTGCAAATCATTCCCTAACATCTAGACCTCAGCTGAATCTGGTAATGAATGGTCTGGCTGTTGAACAAGTTGAGGAGACTAAATTACTTGGCATTACCTTAGATTGTAAACTGTCCTGGTCAAAACATATAGATTCAATGGTTGTAAAGATGGGGAGAGGTATGCCTGTAATAAAGAGATGCTCTGCTTTTTTGACACCACACTCCAAAAAGCAAGTCCTGCAGGTTCTAGTTTTGTCTTATCTTGATTATTGTCCAGTCATGTGGTCGAGTGCTGCAAGGAAAGACCTAGTTAAGCTCCAGCTGGCCCAAAGCAGAGCGGCACGTCTTGCTCTTCATTGTAATCAGAGGGCTGATATAAATACTATGCACGCCAGTCTCTCTTGGTTAAGAGTTGAGGAGAGACTGACTCATCACTTCTTATTTTTATAAGAAACATTGTCTTGAAAATCCCAAATTGTTTGCATAGTCAACTTACACACAGCTCTGACACACACGTACCCCATCAGACATGCCACCAGAGGTATTTTCACAGTTCCAAATCCAGAACAAATTCAAGAAAGCGTCCAGTATTATATAGAGCCATTATTGCATTGAACTCTGTTCCATCTCATATTACTCAAGTGAACAGCAAACCTGGTTTCAAAAAACAGATAAAGCAACACCTCACGGCACAACACTGCTCCCCTATTTGACCTAGATAGTTTGTGTGTATGTATTGATATGTAGGCTACGTGTGCCTTTTGTAAAAAATTATGTTTTATGTAGTTCTGTCCTTGAGCTGTTGTCTATTAATGTTCTGTATTATGTCATGTTTCATGTTTTGTGTGGACCCCAGGAAGGGTAGCTGCTGCTTTTGCAACAGCCAATGGGGATCCTAATAAAATACCAATACCAATTTAAGAAAAGTTTTTCAACAGAATCGGCTAAATGAATACACCCCTGATCACACGCAAACACAGTTCACTTTCATAGCAGCCACATAACAGAATACTCACTTTGCTCATTGTATATATAATTACTTCTCACAACTATCCACGTGCTCTCCTCCTCTCACCTTTTCCCTTTGCTTGTGGACTTTAGTGCACAACACATCAGCGGTCTGTGACCAGGCAAAAAAAACGTTGCAAGCCAAACCTTCATATCATGACAGCTAACCGCTAAACACAGCCTAAATCGTTGTCACGTCATAGTGAGCAAGACAAAGGAGCTGATCGTGGAATACAGGAAAAGGCGGGCCGAACAGGCCCCCATTAACATCGACGAGGCTGTATTGGATGGGGTCGAGAGTTTCAAGTTCCTTGGTGTCCACATCACCAACGAACTATCATGGTCCAAACACACCAAGACAGTCGTGAAGAGGGCACAACAACACATTTTCCCCTTCAGGAGACTGAAAAGTTTTGGCATGGGTCCTCAGATCCTCAAAAAGTTCTACAGCTGCACCATCGAGAGCGTCCTGACCGGTTGCATCACCGCCTGGTATGGCACCTGCTCTGCATCTGACCGTATGGTGCTACAGAGTGTAGCGCGTACGGCCCAGTACATCACTGGGACCAAGCTTCCTGCAATCCAGGACCTATATACTAGTTTCAGAGGAAGGCCCAAAAAATTGTCAAAGACTCTAGTCACCTAAGTCATAGACTGTTCTCTCTGCTACCACACGGCAAGCGGTACCGGAGCGCCAAGTCTAGGACCAAAAGGCTCCTTAACAGCTTCTACCCTCAAGCCATAAGACTGCTGAACAATTCATCAAATGGCCACCCGGACTGTTTCCTAGACCTTACGTTGACTGGTCTATCATATTTTCATTTGATAGTCAACATAGCTACTAGATCTAACGCGTTAGTAAACCGGCTATAATCATGCAGTACATTGTACAGTCAGAAAGCAGTTTAGCAGTTACACCGGCGGGCCCCAGTGGCAATAAATTAATAAACCTTGACTTGGAAGAGTTCCAGTGTTGGATAGCCATAGCCAGCTACCTAACACAGCATCCCTCTCTGTTTGAGCCGGGTGTTTGAGTTGGCTAAACTAACTAGCTAAGTTAAAGTTTAAGAAAATACAACCAAATATACTGTAGTTAGCTCTCTCTCTCTCCCGCTTCTCCTTAATTTTGGAATAAATTAATTTGTTAAAACCTCTTAAGGATCGTACCCTTTTTTTAAATGTTCGCCTAAAATGACATACCCGAATCTAACTGCCTGTTGCTCAGGACCTGAAGCAAGGATATGCATATTCTTGGTATCATTTGAAAGGAAACACTTTGAAGTTTGTGGAAATGTGAAATTAAGGTAGGAGAATATAACACATTAGATCTCGTAAAAGATAATACAAACAAAAAAACAATCATTTTCTGTTTATCATCTTTGAAATGCAACCGAAAGGCCAGACAGTGATTTAGGACTCTAGGTGTATTTTAGATTTTGTCCACAAGATGGCAGCATTGTGTGTGCAAGGTTTCAGACTGATCCAGTGAAGAATTTCATTACTACACAATATTTTGTGTCAAGTCTGCCAGAAGTTTTCCCAAATTTTCAGAATTGGTCAATTGATATATAACTATAACTATGGAGAACATACAAACATGCTATGGTAATAAAAAAGGCCGGGGGGGAGCCAGAGACAGCATGGGGTCAAACTGTAGAACCCATTTCCTACATTTGAATATAATTTTTTCTTTTATCAAACAAAACTATGCTACAAATTATCTCTGCGACCGTTAAGATGACAAATCAGAGCAAGATTACTGAATGTAAGTACATTATTTACTTTCAGAGGTTAATGTATCAAAACAGTTGTCGTGACAAAAGTGTTTTGTTGTTGTGCATTATCCTCAAACAATAGCATGTTTTTTTTTGTGCTGTAATAGCTACTGTAAATTGGACACTGCAGTTATATTAACAATAATTTAAGCTTTCTGCCCATATAAGACATGCATATGTCCCGGAAAGTTGGCGTTGTTTACAACTCCATTTTAGTCACATATCGCATATTGAGCAGCAACTGTCCCAGTATAGGGACACCGATCCAGTAGAGGTTAAAAACTGTTCAACTATTGTCTTTCTCACTCTTTAAGTCAACTACTCACCACATTTTATGCACTGCACTGCTAGCTAGCTGTATCTTATGCTTTCAGTAATATATTATTTCTCTGATCCTTTGATTGGGTGGACAGCATGTCAGTTCGTGCTGCAAGAGCTCTGACAGGTTGAAGGACGTCCTCTGGAAGTTGTCATAATTACTGTGTATGTCTATGGAAGGGGGTGAGAACCATGAGCCTCCTAGGTTTTTCATGGAAGTCAATGTACCCAGAGGAGGACAAAAGCTAGCTGTCCTCCGGCTACACCATGGTCCTACCCTATTGAGTGCTTCTGAGGCTACTGTAGAGCTTCATTGGAAAACAGTGTGTTTTAATAAATTATTTGGCGATTTGAATGCATTTAGTATAGTTGAATCTAAAAAGTATAACTTTTTTTACGTTTCACTATAAAAAAAAAAAAAGAACTTCACTGAGGATGGTCCTCCCTTTCCTCCTCTGAGGAGCCTCCACTGCTCTCTTCTCTTTCTTTCATCCTCTGTTCTTCTCCCAGTCTGTTGTTTTAATGAGCTGTGTAACTGTGTTATCTCCTGATCCCTTGCTCCCAGTGTGTCTCTGTGTTCCTTGTCTTACCCAGCACCTGTGATGCATGACACACACACACACACACACACACACACACACACACACACACACACACACACACACACACACACAGCTACAAAGAGATAGGGCACATACTGTTTCCTAGACCTTATCAGTGATAAAATGTCAGGTGTGTTTCTGTCAGAGAAAGTCAGCTCAAAGACACCAGGGTGAGACATCACATTTGTGATGAAGACAGATTTGCCAAAGATAAAAAAAAAGTTCATATATTCTCCAGGAAGTTGGCTTCACTTGAAGCCAAACTGATAGAAAAACCTCTCCTTTTGTAAAAAGACCACAAGACTAACATGCTACTACAGCAAACAATATAATTACCTGTACATGCATCTTCCTTACATACACTCACCAGCCAGTTTATTAGGTACACCACCCCGTTCATGAAAATGGATCGCTCCTATAGACAGTGAGTCACGTGGCCATGGCTTGTTATATAAACAGGCAGACAGACATTGAAACATTCAGTTACTGTTGAACGTTAAAATGGGCAAAACTAGTGACCTAAGCGACGTTAAGCGTGGTATGATTGTCGTTGCCAGGCGCGACCGGGATCCAGTATCTTAGAAACGGCTGCCCTCCTGGGCTTTTCATGCACAACAGTGTGTAGGGTTTACAGAAAATGGTGAGACAAACAAAAAACATCCAGTCAGCGGCAGTCCTATGGACGAAAACAGCTAGATGATGACAGAGGTCAAAGGAGAAGAATCCTGGAAGCTAATAGGCGGGCCACAAACAGACAAATAACGGCGCAGTACAACAGTGGTGTGCGGAACGACTTCTCGGAACGCACAACTTGTCGATCCTTGTCACGGATGGGCTATTGCAGCAGACGTTCCACTCCTATTAGGTAAAAACAAGAAGAAGCATCTCCAGTGGGCACATGATCACTAACACTGGACAATTGAGGAGTGGAAAAACATAGTCTGGAACATGACAGCAAGTTCAGTTTACTTGAGTGGCCTGCACAGTCCTCAGACCCCAACCCAATAGAGTATCTTTGGGATTAGATGGAACGGGCTGTTCGCAGCATGAATGTACCAGCGTTCAATCTGCAGCAATGGCATGATACCATCGCGTCAGCTTTGAACAACATCCCTGTGGAACGTTTCCGACATCTTGTAGAATGCCCCGAAGAATTCAGGCTGTTCTGGAGGAAAAGGGGACCTGGAACAAGATGGGTGTACCTAATAAACAGGATGGTGAGTGTATAATGGAACTGCAATCATACAGGGATATTGGGCTGATTCATGGGGTATTACAATGTGGAGTGTGTGTTAGTTTGAGCAGCTTTAGACCCTCAAGGGTACACCTTTTGTCTGCTGTCCCAGAGACATGTTCTGATACACTCCTCACTCTGTCTTCCTCTCCTCCCCTTGTCCTCTCCTCCCCGTCTTCCTTTCCTCCCCATCTTCCTTTCCTCCCCATCTTCCTCTCCTCCCTCCGTCTTCCTCTCCTCCCTCTGTCGTCCTCTCCTCCCTCTTTCTTCCTCTCCTCCCTCCGTCTTCCTTTCCTCCCTCTTTCTTCCTCTCCTCCCTTGGTCTTCCTCTCCCCCGTCTTCCTCTCTCTTTCTTCCTCTCCTCCCTCCGTCTTCCTCTCCTCCACAATTGTCCCTCATCCCTCGTCTTCTTCTCCTCCCCATCTTCCTCTCATCCCTCGGTCTTCCTCTCCTCCCTCTTTCTTCCTCTCCTCCCTCCGTCTTCCTCTCCTCCCCCGTCTTCCTCTCCTCCACAATTTTCCTCTCCTACCTCTATCTTCCTCTCCTCCCTCGTCTTCCTCTCCTCTCTCTGTCTTCCTCTCCTACCTCTGTCTTCCTCTCCTAACTATGTCTTCCTCTCCTCCCTCTTTCTTCCTCTACTCCCTCTTTCTTCCTCTCCTACCTCTGTCTTCCTCTTCTACCTTTGTCTTCCTCTCCTACCTCTGTCTTCCTCTCCGCTCCCGTCTTCCTCTCCTCCTTCTGTCCTCTTCTCCTCCCCGTCTTCCTCTCCTCCCTCCGTCTTCCTCTCCTCCCTCCGTCTTCCTCTCCTCCCTCTTTCTTCCTCTCCTCCTTCCATCTTCCTCTCCTCCCCCCGTCTTCCTCTCCTCCACAATTTTCCTCTCCTAACCCGTCTTCCTCTCCTCCCTCTTTCTTCCTCTCCTCTCTCTGTCTTCCTCTCCTCCCTCTGTCTTCCTCTCCTCCATCTTTCTTCCTCTCCTCCCCCATCTTCCTCTCCTACCACCGTCTTCCTCTCCTACCCCGTCTTCCTCTCCTACCCCGTCTTCCTCTCCTACCCCGTCTTCCTCTCCTCCCTCTGTCTTCCTCTCCTACCTCTATCTTCCTCTCCTACCTCTGTCTTCCTCTCCTACCTCTGTCTTCCTCTCCTACCTCTGTCTTCCTCTCCTACCTCTGTCTTCCTCTCCTACCTCTATCTTCCTCTCCTACCTCTATCTTCCTCTCCTACCTCTATCTTCCTCTCCTACCTCTGTTTTCCTCTCCTCCCTCCGTCTTCCTCTCCTCCATCCATCTTCCTCGCCTTCCTCAGGCTTCCTCGCCTTCCTCCGTCTTCCTCTCCTCCCTCCGTCTTACTCTCATTTGTCTCATTGTATATTTTCCTTTTGACCACTCTTCCAGTTGAATAAACAGATGAGGTTGAATGATTTGTGTAGAATTATATGTGGACCAGAAAAAGATATGGCCAGACAAACACATTTGCCGTGTCCAAAATCTGGCTCGCCTACTATTTACTTAAACCTGCATACTGTGTACTAATAGTACTACTTACTATTTAGCTTGTACTGTTTAGTAAAAAGTATGCAGTATGCCATGGCCGAAACGTATTGCTTTTGATGAATTCAAGAAATTCGGAAAAACAAAACAAACTCAGACCGGGACAAATCGTGACATCGTTGATCTTCAGGTCAGAGAAGTCGGAGCTCTAGGATGATGCCAGAGTTTCTGACTTATAATTCTGAGTTGGATGACCGTTCAAAATTGTTTTTTCCCGGTCAGAGCAAAACATTTTTTCGGGTTCCCTGTTGTCTTGAATGCACCATCAGTTACGGCTTCACATATAATAATAATAATATGCCACTTAGCAGACGCTTTTATCAATTTTTGTGTACGGGTGGTCCCGGGGATCGAACCCAGTACCCTGGCGTTACAAGCGCCGTGCTCTACCAGCTGAGCTACAGAGGACCACCGGAAAGGATCGTCTGTAGCCCACCCAGTTACCTTTCTTGTTGTTGTTTTGGGCTAATGTTAGCAAAGTAGCTAGAATTTGGAAGAACGTATTTGGAGTAAACTTGAGTGTACCGTAAGCCTACGCATGTATCAATTCAAGAGTTACCTGAAGCTTGAGAGGAATGGGAGTTGCAGCAGAGGAATACAGTGCTGAGGCAGAGGGCGCGTAATGAGGATGACTGACTACTACTCTGAACTGTGTGTGGTGAGCTTTCTGGCGCCCAGAGCTGCTGAGGCATCACCCAAGTGCATTGGTATACAATTTTCTTCAGCGGGGTCCCCATTTTTTTCAGCGGGGAACCCAACTACATTTTTACATCTGACTAAAGTTGCACTGCATAATGCCAACAAGACAAGGTGAGTCCTATATAATAACATTTTAGTTTCTGTCTAATTTTGAACAGCAGACCTGTGAGTTTCCTACAATACCCTGTATTGTTTGATCATTACATCATCATTCAACTCAAATCAAACTTAATTTACACTGAACGTTTTACTAAAGTAAATCATGCATCTATTTATCTGAACCCACTGCATGAATGATTCAGAGTTGCTTTGCTTTCCTAAGAGTGTGTTTGATAAGAGATGAAAATGTATGAATTGAAGGTTTTCAATTAATTCGTTTAAATCTCTTTTCAAAATGTAAAGAAATCTTGGTATCTTTCCCAAAAACTTTTGTATATTGTCCCATACAATAATCTGTACTCAATATTTGTTGTTCCTAAAAAAAAAAAAGAAGAAAAGAACCCACTGCGACCCTAAGATGTTTTATTTAGTTTAGTAGAGCAAAAAGCTTTGACGAAGGCCAAGAGGCTTCAATAAAAAACGGATCATAGCAAGAGCAGTGTGAGGGTTTCCTTTTTCTTTTAACTTATCTAATTGTTATCATACACCTGCAACAAGATAACTCAGATGCGCGAGTGCATGTTTTTTGTTGTTGAAAAGTTGAAAATCAATACACCAACAGTAGATGTACCGGTATCAAATAACAATGTTTATTATAAACAAGAAACACTTTTCAATGAAAAAACAGAAATCCACTTTGGGTTAATAACCTGCCCCCCATTTGCTAAATACCGTATGTTGAACATGTTTGCATTCCAAATTCTTCTTATGCATTGCTCCAATATGGAAATACATTGTTAAACATAGGCTATAGCATTCCCACTGATATAGGGGTTAGGCCTACTGTAAATTGCACTGGAAATGGACATGTCAAACGTAGTCAATAAGCAAGATTAAATTCACTAGGCTATTGATAAGGCCTAAAAAGACAATGTATAATTCTAAGCCAATTCTAATAAAAACAAAACAACTTGTTTTAAATACAGTTACAGGCACCATAATTGCAATTTAGACATACATGGCTAAAGAAGAAGGATTAAGATAACTTGGGGGAAAACGCTCCCCTTAAGGGAAATACATTTTCTGACAGAAAGAAGCAACGTTTGGTATGATTTAGATATGTGCATACCGGCTATCCTTCGGCAAACACATTTTGAAGGGAAATAAGTGGGCAGAATTAATATTTATTTAGTTCTTCAATAAAAACTGAAACTTTAAAAAGGGGGCTTTTTGCCCCACTATCGAGGCAAAATGCCTCCTGACGATTAGTGTGTTAAAATCAATTTTATATGGTTCATTTTGGCATTTTTGAGAAGTCTAGGTATCTTATTTTAAATCAAATATCTTAACAGAATGACATTGCACATTTCACTATTAATATCCTCACTATGATGAGGTTTTAATGTACGGCCTCTTTATTTTCGCCCTTCCTGTCCAAATCATCAAGTAAATCAAATTTGATTGTGTAACTCAAAGACATTTGTGCTTGCAGAAAGTATTCATACCCCTTGACTTATTCCACATTTTGTTGCGTTACAGCCTGAATTCAAAATGGATAGCATTTTCTTTTCGTCAATCTACACACAATACTGAGCCAATACTTTTTTTTTTTTTTTTTTTTTTTTTTTTTGGGGAATGGATCAGCTTAATATTGCAGATAGATTGTATCTTCTATCAATGTAATTGTCTGCATCACTTCCAATCCCCCATTTTTTTTTATTTTTTTATTTTTATTTTTATATATATACTCCCCTTTATTACTTTTCAACCCCACCATCCTTTCCCTACTTGGAGTAAATTAGTGAACAACAATGCCCAGGTCTCTACTTCCGGTCTATACTTACTATCTACACCTTATGGACACAGTTAATTTTACAATAATTCTATTATATATATACATATATATATACATATACATACATACATATATATCATTATTATTATTATTATTATTTATTTATTTTTTGCTCCTGAACTATTTCTACTCTCAACCTCTCCGATCGTTTTCATGATGTCCATCCGGTTTGCTTCTATATGCCATATCTTTCTAACTGTGCTCTTTCCCAAAAGCTCCCAACATACAGCCTATATACTTATTATGGACACAGTATGCTTTACATTATTAGCTATCTTTGTTATTATTTGTTGTTATTTGTTATTAGTCCCATCCTTCAGCTCTATTCAATACCTCCCATCTATCTCTTAACACCATCCATATCGGATTTCTATTTGCCATATATATTTCAACCGTACTGTGATGTTTTACAATAATTCTGAACCTTTCTATTCTCATTGCTTCTACAGATTGAGAGTTAAAAATAAACAGCTTTGCTAAAAGTATTATTATATTATTGATTGATTGACTATGACTTTTCAGATCACCCAGTAATGCTATCTGCAAGGTTAGTTCCAGGTAAATATTGCAATCCTTTAGCCATTCCTGGACCAGTGTCCAAAAACAAGCTACAAATGGACAGAACCAAAACAAATGGTCCAATGATTCCGTCTCTTCACAGCAAAATCTGCAGAGCTGGGAAGATTGTATCCCCCATATAAATAACATTCTATTGGTAGCAAGGATTTTATATAATAATTTAAATTGAAAGATTCTAATTTTTGAATCCGGTGTCGTTTTGCGTGTCAGTTCATAAACATTATGCCATGGGATCGGTACATCAAAGATCTCTTCCCAACTATTTTGCAATCTATATGGGACGGCTGTCAATCCTTTGGTCCTTAAGTGAAACTGATATATTTTTTTATTTATCACAGTTTTCCTTAACCAATTATGTTCTTTAATGCAAGGCCGACAGACAAGTTCCTTACTTTCTCCCCCCTCCACTTTCCTCTTCCATTTTTGCGGTAATGCTGCCATTATTTGGTTGTAATTTTGGGTAGAGCAGACATTTCCATATGTTTTTGTTAGCTGCATGTGCGTCATAACTCCACCAGTCCTACCAATACTGAGCCAATACTTAATAAAAGCACCTTTGGCAGCAATTACAGCTGAGTCTTTCTGGGTAAGTATGTAAGAGCTTTGCACACCTGGATTGTACAATATTTCCCCGTGATTATTTTTAGAATTCTTTAAGCTCAGTCAAATTGGTTGTTGATCATTGCTAGGCAACCATTTAAAGTATTGCCAAGTATTGCCATAGATTTTCAAGCAGAAAACTGTAACTCGGCCACTCAGGAACATTCACTGTCTTCTTGGTAAGCAACTCCAGTGTCGATTTGGCCTTGTGTTTTAGGTTATTGCTGAAAGGTGAATTCATTAGACAACCAGGTTTTCCTCTAGGATTTTGCCTGTGCTTAGCTCCATTCCGTTTCTTTTTTATCCTAAAAAACTCCCCAGTCCTTAACAATTGCAAGCATACCCATAACATGATTGTCACGATCGTTTAAAGATTCGTGGAACCAAGGCGCAGCGTGATAAGCGTACATTTTATTAAGCGATTATACACACGACAAAACAACAAACAAACAATACGTGAAGTCTTAAGGTTACACCAAACAAACCTATACAGAACAAGATCCCACACAGACTGGTGCCAAAAGGCGGCCAAAGTATGGTTCCCAATTAGAGACAACGAGCTACAGCTGCCTCTGATTGGGAACCACCCTGGCCAACATAGATCTACACAATCTAGAAACTCAACATAGAAAACTTAACATAGAAACTACACACCCTGGCTCAACATTTAAGAGTCCCCAGAGCCAGGGCGTGACAGTACCCCCCCCCAAAGGTGCGGACTCTGACCGCGCCCCATAAACATAACAGGGTAGGGGCCGGGTGGGCATTCCGCCTCGGAGGCGGATCCGGCTCCGGGCGTGACCACCACTTTCTCTCCACCTCCCTGTTGCGCCCCTGGTCTGGTCTGGCACCGCTGAATGGAGCTGGACCCGACGACGGTGGATCGAACTGTACAGGCTCCGGACTGGAGCCGCTGGCCGGAGCTGGACTGGAAACCGGTGGAGCGGACTTCTCTGGCTCCGGAGTGGAGCGGCTGACCGGTGGAACAGGCACGGGCCGTGCCAGACTGGACACACGCACCACTGGCTTGGTGCGGGGAGCAGGAACGGGCCGGACCGGGCTGACGACGCGCACCACTGGCTTGGTGCGGGTAGCAGGAACGGGCCGGACCGGGCTGACAACGCGCACCACTGGCTTGTTGCGGGGAGCAGGAACGGGCCGGACCGGGCTGACGACGCGCACCACTGGCTTGGTGCGGGGAGCAGGAACGGGCCGGACCGGGCTGACGACGCGCACCACTGGCTTGGTGCGGGGAGCAGGAACGGGCCGGACCAGGCTGACGACGCGCACCACTGGCTTGGCGCGAGGGGCAGGAACAGGCCGGACCGGGCTGGCGACGCGCACCACTGGCTTGGCGCGAGGGACAGGAACAGGCCGGACCGGGCTGGTGACGCGCACCACTGGCTTGGTGCGAGGGACAGGAACAGGCCGGGCCGGACTGGGAACACACACCACTGGCTTGGTGCGGGGAGCAGGAACGGGCCGGGCCGGACTGGGAACACGCACCACTGGCTTGGTGCGGGGAGCAGGAACGGGCCGGGCCGGACTGGGAACACGCACCACTGGCTTGGTGCGGGGAGCAGGAACGGGCCAGGCCGGACTGGGAACACGCACCACTGGCTTGGTGCGGGGAGCAGGAACGGGCCGTACCGGACTGTGGAGGCGGACTGGAGGTCTGGAGCGGAGAGCTGATACAACCTGTCCTGGCTGAATGCCTACCTCCACACAATATGTGTGAGGCATTAGCACAGGACGTACGGGGCTGTGCACGCGTACTGGTGATACAGCACGTAGCACCGGCGCAGGGTATACGGGACCGAGGAGGCGTACTGGAGACCACGAGCGTTGAGCAGGCACACCCCGTCCTGGCTGAATGCCCATCTTCGCACGACACGTGCGTGGTGCTAGCACAGGACGTACAGGACTGTGCCGGAACACTCGCGGCACAGTACGTAGCTCCGCATAACACGGAGCCTGCCCAGTCACACGCTTCTTTGCATGAGTATGGGGAGTTGGCTCTGCTCTAACACTAGGCTCCACCAACCACCCTTTTAGCCCCCCCAAAAAATGTTCTTGGGGCTGTCTCTCGGGCTTCCTCCTCGGCCGGCACCCTCTGCGTTGCCGCTGCTCCTCTCTATAGCGCGCCTCCACAGTCTCCTCCCAAGGACGGCGATCCATTCCGGCCTGAATCTCCTCCCAAGTCCAGGATCCCTTCCCGTCCAGGATCTCCTCCCAGGTCCAGGCTGTCTGTTCCTTGACACGCTGCTTGGTCCTCATTTGGTGGGATCTTCTGTCACGATCGTTTAAAGATTTGTGGAACCAAGGCGCAGCGTGATAAGCGTACATTTTATTAAATGATTAGACACACGACAAAACAATAAACAAACGATACGTGAAGTCTTAAGGTTACACCAAACAAACCTATACAGAACAAGATCCCACACAGACTGGTGCCAAAAGGCTGCCTAAGTATGGTCCCAAATCAGAGACAACGAGCAACAGCTGCCTCTGATTGGGAACCACCCTGGCCAACATAGATCTACACGATCTAGAAACTCAACATAGAAAACTTAACATAGAAACTACACACCCTGGCTCAACATTTAAGTCCCCAGAGCCAGGGCGTGACAATGATGCAGCCACCACTATGCTTGAAAATGTGAAGAGTGGTACTCAGTAATGTGTTGTATTTGATTTCCCCCAAACATAACACTTTGTATTCAGGACAAAAAGTTAAATGCTTTGCCACATTTTTTGCAGTATTATTTTAGTGCCTTGTTGCAAACAGGATGCATGTTTTGGAATATTTGTATTCTGTACAGGCTTTCTTCTTTTCACTCTGTCAATTATGTTAGTATTATGGAGTAACTAATTTACAATGTTGTTGATCCATCCTCAGTTTTCTCCTATCACAGCCATTAAACTGTAACAGTTTTAAATTCACCATTGGCCTGATGGTGAAATCCCTGAGCAGTTTTCTTCCTCTCCAGAAATTGAGTTAGTAAGGACGCCTGTATCTTTGTTGTGACTGGGTGTATTGATACACCATCCAAAGTGTAATTAATAACTTCGCCATGCTCAAAGGGATATTCAATGTCTTCTTTTCATATTTTTCCCCATCTACCAATAGGTACTATTCTTTGCGAGGCATTGGAAATCCTCCCTGGTCTTTGTGGTTGAATCTGTGTTTGAAATTCACAGCTCGACTGAGGGACCTTACATATAATTGTATGTGTGGGGTACAGAGAAGAGGTAGTCATTCAAACACAATGTTAAACAATATTATTGCACACAGAGTGAGCCCACACAACTTATTATGTGACTTGTTAAGCACATTTATACTCCTGAACTTATTTAGGCTTGCCATACCAAAAGGGTTGAATACTTATTGACAAGACATTTCAGCTTTTAATTTGTAATACATTATTTTATTTTTTTTACATAATTCCACTTTGACATTATTATCAGACGGGATTCTTAAAAAGAAGATATACTGGAGACAACATACAGTGGGGAAAAAAGTATTTAGTCAGCCACCAATTGTGCAAGTTCTCCCACTTAAAAAGATGAGAGAGCCCTGTAATTTTCATCATAGGTACACGTCAACTATGACAGACAAATTGAGAGAAAAATCCAGAAAATCACATTGTAGGATTTTTAATGAATTTATTTGCAAATTATGGTGGAAAATAAGTATTTGGTCACCTACAAACAAGCAAGATTTCTGGCTCTCACAGACCTGTAACTTCTTCTTTAAGAGGCTCCCCTGTCCTCCACTTGTTACCTGTATTAATGGCACCTGTTTGAACTTGTTATCAGTATAAAAGACACCTATCCACAACCTCAAACAGTCACACTCCAAACTCCACTATGGCCAAGACCAAAGAGCTGTCAAAGGACACCAGAAACAAAATTGTAGACCTGCACCAGGCTGGGAAGACTGAATCTGCAATAGGTAAGCAGCTTGGTTTGAAGAAATCAACTGTGGGAGCAATTATTAGGAAATGGAAGACATACAAGACCACTGATAATCTCCCTCGATCTGGGGCTCCACGCAAGATCTCACCCCGTGGGGTCAAAATGATCACAAGAACGGTGAGCAAAAATCCCAGAACCACACGGGGGGACCTAGTGAATGACCTGCAGAGTGCTGGGACCAAAGTAACAAAGCCTACCATCAGTAACACACTATGCTGCCAGGGACTCAAATCCTGCAGTGCAAGACGTGTCCCCCTGCTTAAGCCAGTACATGTCCAGGCCCATCTGAAGTTTGCTAGAGTGCATTTGGATGATCCAGAAGAGGATTGGGAGAATGTCATATGGTCAGATGAAACCAAAATAGAACTTTTTGGTAAAAACTCAACTCGTCGTGTTTGGAGGACAAAGAATGCTGAGTTGCATCCAAAGAACACCATACCTACTGTGAAGCATGGGGATGGAAACATCATGCTTTGGGGCTGTTTTTCTGCAAAGGGACCAGGACGACTGATCCGTGTAAAGGAAAGAATGAATGGGGCCATGTATCGTGAGATTTTGAGTGAAAACCTCCTTCCATCAGCAAGGGCATTGAAGATGAAACGTGTCTGGGTCTTTCAGCATGACAATGATCCCAAACACACCGCCGGGGCAACGAAGGAGTGGCTTCGTAAGAAGCATTTCAAGGTCCTGGAGTGGCCTAGCCAGTCTCCAGATCTCAACCCCATAGAAAATCTTTGGAGGGATTTGAAAGTCTGTGTTGCCCAGCGACAGCCCCAAAACATCACTGCTCTAGAGGAGATCTGCATGGAGGAATGGGCCAAAATACCAGCAACAGTGTGTGAAAACTTTGTGAAGACTTACAGAAAACGTTTGACCTGTGTCATTGCCAACAAAGGGTATATAACAAAGTATTGAGAAACTTTTGTTATTGACCAAATAATTATTTTCCACCATCATTTGCAAATAAATTCATAAAGAATCCTACAATGTGATTTTCTGGATTTTTTTTCTCATTTTGTCTGTCATAGTATCGTGTACCTATGATGAAAATTACAGGCCTCTCTCATCTTTTAAGTGGGAGAACTTGCACAATTGGTGGCTGACTAAATACTTTTTTTCCCCACTGTACAACTACTATAAATAATTGAAAACTATGAGAATGCAGGGAAAGCCTTTGATACAGTACATCTAGAATCTGTTTATAAGTGCCTGGATTTTCTTTTTGGGGGGGAGAATCTCTCGGGTAAAAGTCATGTACAGCAATCCTGTATGTAAATTAATAAATAACAATTACTTCTATGAGGACATTGAACTGTCAAGAGGAGTAAAACAAGGTTGCCCTCTGTCATCATACTTGCAGTGCATTCGGAAAGTATTCAGACCCTAAAATTGATGAAGTTGTTTTTTTCCTTCATCAATCTACAAACAATACCCCAAAATGATGACGCAAAAACATGTTTTTAGAAATGTTTGCAAGTTTGTAACAAAAAAACACAGAAATATGACATTTACATAAGTATTCAGACCCTTTACTCGGTACTTTGTTAATTTGGACAGGAAGGGCGAAAATAAAGATGCCGCACATTAAAACCCCATCATAGTGAGGATTGAAGCTCCTTTGGCAGCCATCATAGCCTAGAGACTTCTTGGGTATGACGCTACATGCTTGGCACACCTTTATTTGGGGAGTTTCTCCCATTCTTCTCTGCAGATCCTCTCAAGCTCTGTCAGGTTGGATGGGGAGTATCGCTGCACAGCTATTTTCAGTTCTCTTCAAGTTCGGGCTCTGGCTGGGCCACTCAAGGACATTCAGACTTGTCCTGAAGCCACTTCTGCGTTGTCATGGCTGTGTGCTTAGGGTCGTTGTCCTGTTGGAAGGTGAACCTTCACCCGAGTCTGAGGTCCTGAGCTCTCTGGAGCAGATTTTCATCAAGGATCTCTGATCTCTGTACTCTGCTCTGTTCATCTTTCCCTCGATCCTGACTAGTCTCCCAGTCCCTGCTGCTGAAAAACATCCCCAGAGCATGATGCTGCCACCACCATGCTTCACCGTAGGGATGGTGCTGTTAGCAGTTGATGTTATTCTTCAATAACACAGACCCCAAAGCAAATCAGGGGGAGAAAAAAATATTTATTCAAAGAGAATAAATCATAGTTGTTATGCTGGAAATTAGATGGTAGATATTTATTCTTCAAAGAGACAGGATGTAGTTTATACCCAAGCCTAGCCTGTGGTTGACCAATTAGAATACCTTGCAATAAAATTGGGCCAATGGCCAAATACCAAGTATCCTGTTTCAGGCTCAATGTTGTCATGACTGTCCTGTGTGAGGATCCAAGGGCTCAGATCAGCTTGGCAATGGTTGACAATAACCAGGCCTCTCCCACCCACAGAAGAGGGGAGGAGGGATTGGTGTGGGGGTTTTGACACCTCACACCCGGTCGTAATTTAAGTAGGAGTGGACTCTCTCCATACCCTCTAGTATTGGCTAGAGGAATGTCCTTTGTCTCCAGATACTTTTTCCTGCCTAAAACTCTAATGTTCAAATTTTGAATACTGGAACAATATTTATAACATATGAATGTGGGGAATGGTCCCTTTTACCCAGAGTGTATAAAAGGCTAGGTTAAGAATGAACATATCAGACCAGAAAGCGTGGAGCGGTCGCTACACGTTTGAAATGGTTGGAACGTTGAACCTCAACACGAGGTGAAGAAAATCACCTCCCAGACTAGACCCGAACATTGCCAGGCTACAGCTGTGCGTGTAAAGTGTTTCAAACTCTGACTAACCACACGAGGTGGAGAGGAGACAACTCCCCTCTCAGACAATCACTGGTACAGCTAAGTAGCTGTTCTGAAGAAACACTACAAACCAGACAACTAAGAATAAGGACATTGTGACCTCTGGTGGACAATCAGAGCCTTACACCCACAGGAGACCCAACCAAACCCTTCCCAAGAGGGCTTGGTCCGACAGAGATAAACAACGAACGAAAACATTCACACGTAAATACATTCATGATTTCTTACTCCAAACGGGTGGTGGTTCGTGTGCAAAGTATTATGATTATTTTGATAGTAGTTTCCAAATGTATCCAAGTGGTGTCTCTCTTTGTCTCTCCCTCCCTCTCTCTACCCCTCCCTCTTGTGGTAAACAAGCAGTCATGTTGTTGTTAGTCTGCTAGGGACTTTTTCTCATGTATTAAGTGTGTATGTTAATTCTGTGTTATTATTTAACTAGTAAATATTTGTGTAGTACTGAATCATAGGTAATGCTGGGGTTTTTGCAGATCCAAGAAGGTTACGACTGTTCAGAATGATGATATGATAAGAGGTTATGATTTAATACGTTGACTGTTTTTTGGATGTGATAGGTAAAGATCTTTAGAGTTTAATTCGAGATATGGTAACTCTTTAAACAACTTCTTCCGTGGTGCCCCAAATCCTAATGAGTTAATTGTTACATTATTAATTTAAATCAGGTAACAATTAAACATAGTTAGTTGATTTGATACATAACAGTCATCAGATTAATGTTAAGTCACGACAATGTATAGACAATTTGGACCAATGAGAACTTGCCACATGTAGCTATGAGTCCCGGACTGGAACCCCTACACAGATACTAAACAGATGTTGAACTGAAAAAAACCTGTGTCCCTGACCCATTAATCTTCAATTCCCCATTACAGAAAAAACACTATTTCCATTGACCGTTAATTCCCTGCGTTGTGTATTTATCTTAGAATATTCTTAGATTCTTTTTAGAAAACATGAAAATATAGACAGTATAAAAAACATTAGCTGTAAGCATAAAATCATTTACACAAAGGGCATATTTTACTTGCCTTTGCAATAGGAAATAGACTTCACACAAAGTTATAGAAAATAAGTATTAACAGATGTGATGATGACCCTTACGATTCCTATCATGTCCTGTATTAGGAGCAAACTCACAAGATAAATAATTGTCTGCAAGACAATAATATTCAATTGTCCTATTGGCAAGGTAATCATTCACAGAGTCCTTTAAAAGTGACCAGCTGTTCCACACCGGTATCCGTCCCACATAAATAACTATTAGAGAGTATGTTCTGACAGCTTGCCGGTAGTGAGGAATTCTTCTTCCGTTCAACTGCTTGATAAGGACGTGTCTAATGAACACTTCACCAGTGATCTTGTATCGTTTCAGGTACAGGCCTTGGGTCAGGGGATATTGCTGCAGCTTCAGACAGTAGATTCTCATAACCTGCAATGGAGGAAATGTAATGTCTGTGTTTTAAGAGAAATTGACATTTCACTTAAATCTCCCTAAGTAAGCTTGTCTGGATTTTCAGGAAGAAGTGGACATTTCACCTAGATATCCTTAATATGATGACTGAGGTGTACAACATAGAAGTTTATCAGGTTCTGATCGGCATACTATGCTTCAATACACAAGATCGGCCCCCGACTGCTAATCAATCAGTTCTTTATTCTCCAGGCTCCGCTTTGTCATCAAAATAGACAACCTTGCAATGAGTGACATGTATCCATTGTGATTTGCCCTGGACTTTCACTGCTGCCCTCGTTATGAGTAAAACTTGATAAGGACTTTCCCATTTTGGCCCTAATGTGTCTGTTAAGTATTTCTTCACCATCACCCACTGTCCTCGCACTACGTCATGTCCTCCCTCGGGAGTTATTCCCCACACCTCTTTTACTTGTCTGTCTGCTTCCCGTACTGCATTAGAACGTTGTTTGCAATAGGTGAACATTATGTCACTCATAAAGTGTATGTCTGCCTTTCTCAAATCTAACGTGCCTGGTAGTGCAATGGGTCGACCTGTGATGACCTCAAACGGACTCAACCCTGTGGTTTTGGTATGAGTGGCCCGTATACTACATAAGACCGAAGGCAATGCATCCGGCCATGCTATCCCTTCTTGATGCATCTTTCTTTCAAAACTCGATATGTGCGTTCTACCTGACCACTCGATCGAGGATGGTAAGGGCAGTGTAGTTGCCAGTCTATGTTCAGAAGACGAGCGACCTCCTGACACATTTTTCCTGTGAAATGAGTGCCTGGGTCGGAATCTAGTTGTTCCGGAAATCCCCATCTGGGAATGATTTCTCGAATCAGAGTTTTGGCTGTGTGTTGTGTAGTTCCTTTCTTAGTAGGGTAGGCTTCAACCCGTTGTGAGAAATGATCAACAGCGACCAGCACAACTTCCTGTCCTTTACATTTGGGCAGCGTGATGTAGTCAAGCTGTAGATGTCTGGTGGGGCAGACCTTCACTCGTCCCTTGGTGTTGTTTTACATACAAATGTTGCAATTCGCCATGACAGCCTCAGCCTCTTTCCGCACACCAGGATTTCCACACCAATGTGTCCCAAAGAGTGGGTCTGTATCACCAAGTAGGGTAAGAGTGCATTAGGCCCTACACATCTCAGGTTGTATTTCCACACACCTTTTTGATTGAGTTTGCACCCTGCAGCCATCCATTCCCACACTTCATATTTTGGTGCACTGCTCTGCATGTCTCTAATGTGTTGCAATGTATCCAAGGTGTATTTCCTAATCAGTTTAGGTGACAGAGGTGTTCTCTTGGCAGCTGCCTTGGCAGCTCTGTCAGCCAGGTCATTACCTTTACTGTCTGTAAAGATTTCTCCTTGTACATTCATTTTCAAAATTGCAACTTGTGCAGGCAACTGGAGAGCATTCGGTAGAGCCATGACCTCTGGTCCATTCTTCACAGGAACTCCCAGTGATGTCATGAATCCTCTGTTTTTCCATATTTTTCCAAAATCATGGGTAACGCCGAAAGCATACCTTGAGTCTGTGTAGATATTAGCTGTTTTTCCTTCAGCCTGTTTGCATGCTTCTGTCAAAGCCACCAATTCCGCCACCTGTGCTGATGTTCCTGCAGGTAACGTGCCAGTCACTATCACATTGTCCATTGTAGTAACTGCCCAGCCTGCCTTCCTCTCACCCCCTCCACAATGCTTGAACCGTCTGTGAATAAGATAAACTCAGGGTTTTCCAACAGATGACTTTTAGTAAACCCATCAGAGAGCTGATCCAAAACCAACTCACAACAGTCGTGTTCAAGTAATGTGGTGTCTGGAGGAATCATCAGAGTAGCTGGATTACATGGTGTGCCACATTGTATGATGATGTTAGATGCCTCCAACACAGTCGACCACTTGTTTCAACAAGCAGCTGTGACCTGTGCAGCTCGATTTATTGATAAAAGAGTACGAACAGCATGTGGACACTTGATGGTAAGATGTTGGTCGAGAACAAGCGATGCCACCAATCGACACAGTGACGTAAGTAGCCTGCATAGCTCTGAGACAGGGTCCCCATCCCAAAGCCACATCATCCAGTTTCTTCGAATAGTAGCCTACAGGTTTCTGACAATCACCATGGTCTTGTGTCAGCACTGAGGTCATGTAGCCATCTTTTTCAGCCACAAAGAAGGTGAACGGTTGGCCTAAGTCTGGAATGCCCAAAGCCAGCTCTGATGACCGAGCTAGTTTAGCTTGCCAAAAGCCTATTTCTGTTCTTCCGTAAAGGCTACAGAGTCTTTTGAATCAGGGTCTCTCTTGAGGAGGTCGTTAAAGGGTTGTGCAATTTTGGCGAAGGAGTCCACCCAGCATCTGTTGTAGTTGCACAAGCCCAGGAAGGAGCGAAGTTCTTTAATAGTAGTGGGCTCCTTGGCAGCTTGTATGGCGACAGTACGACTTTGTGTCATTTCTATTTTTCCCTGTGAGACCAGTTGACCGAGGTAGATAACCTGTGATTGCATGAGTTGGACCTTATCAGGGCTAGCTTCCTGGCGTTTGACATGCAAGTGGTCTAACAGTGATTTTAGATCATCTTCTGACGCCAACAAGATATCATCAACATATTGTATGACAACAGATGACATCAGAGAGAGATCTTAGAGATGTCGCCACAATGCCTGAAGGTAAATCAAAGGACTATTATGAAGGCCCATAGGAGTCATTGTCCACTGATACTGTTGACCATACACAGAAAAAGCAAGCCATGGACGGACCTCTGTATGTAAGGGTACCGACCAGAACCCTTTAGCCATATCAATGACCTAGAACTTAGAGTGCGCAGGTGACAATGAGGAAAAAAATTGTTGAGGTGTTAGCCACCAGTGGAGTGAGCTTGGATATGTCTTCATTTTCATTCCTGTAGTCCACTGTCACCTGCCAGTCACCACTTTATTTTTTCACTGACCATACCGGACTATTAGAGGCAGAGTGTGTCTTTTCAACAATACCCATGTCCCATAGATCTCTAATCACTACTTTAGTAGCGGCCATAGCTTCCTTGCTAATGGGATATTGTTTTTTGCAAGGTGGGGCAACACCTGTCAAGCACACTCGTTCCATGTCCAAAGTTCCACATTCATTTTTCTTCGTAGTCCAAATAGGATGGTTCTGAACTGTAGAGCCCTGCAGTTGTCTAAGTAGCCACGTCACCTTTCCTTCAGAGATGTTCAGTGTAGAGTCAAGTTGCATGATAACATCAAGGCCTAAAATAGGTTGTTCAAAGGAGCCTATCCACACACCTGCATCAATCTTCATTGGACCAATAGAAATTGATAATGGTTTGGTCTGCTTCATATCTGTCTCCCCCACCCCACTCCCGTTGCTCTCATCTTCTTGCCCATGTACTGAGAACATATATGTTTTGCGTAAGAAATGGGCAAGACAGTGACTTCAGCACCCGTATCTACTAAAAAATCTACTGCAAAGTTATTAACCAGCATGTTCACATATATTCCATCAAATTTCATACGTACACCAGCTGAGATGGGACGGAAGAGGGGGTCTGTTAGTTTACCTCCACGTCATCCTGCAAACTCTGCTGCTGAGCCGGAGAGAGCTTCTTACATTTCTGCATCAGCATTGTGTCGTTGGGGCTGTTGTCCTGTTTCCCTTAGACGTCCCCTGCTTCTCCTGGCCACTTCTCACAAGGACACGTTTTTTTTTCACCGTCATACTCGTTGCCAGTGAACAGAAATCCCGCAATAATGACATACACCAGGTTTCTCTTCTGCTGAACGAGTAAGGTTGGTGGTTTCACTCGGAACCTGCACAACTCTGATGACAGCCGGTTTATTATGTCGATTAATAATGTCTCTGTCCAGTCATGACAGCCTGTCGATGATGTCGCCGTAGTTTCCCAATCAGTAGTTGTGGAAACAAAGGTTTTGCGCAAATCATTGTGTATGGATTGCATCAAATGATGTGTGATCGCCCCATCTTTGGAGGAGTTGAGTGCATTTTCATCTTTCATGTCGGGTAACCCACTGTGTCTAACCACGTCTGCTCTAAACCTTTCTTCAAATTCAACAAATGTCTCTTTCGGTTTTTGGAAACATTTGGTTATCTCTCCCCAATTGGTGGTGGCATTGGTCAGACCCTTAAGGAAAACATGCATGGCTCTCAATTGATTGTGATATGATTAAGGTGGGACATTAACCTATTAATCAGTCACCTTGTGCTGGCTATAACCCTGTATATGCCACCAAAGCACTGCCCCACTTTCTTTACTGATTTCTCAGAAATATTGTCCATTGTCCTTGAAAATGATGATAAGATAATTGTGATGGCTGATTTTAATATTCATGTTGACAGAGACTGACTCCAAGGCCATTGAATTTATGAATCTTTTGAGCTCAATGGACTTTATACAACATGTTACTGGGGCCACCCATTACCGTGGTCATACTTTGGACCTGGTGATTACCAAGGGACTTTGTATTGACATATCTTCTATTGTTGATGTTGCTTTAAATCAAATAACATTTTATTGGTTACATACACATATTTAGCAAGTCTGCCTTGCTTCCTGCAATTGTTGAATTTCGCCTTTTAATGTTTTTATCTGTTCACCAAGAGCCCTCAAACTATTTTTATCTCTCTGCAAAACATGATTATCCTGAAGAAATGTATCATCTTGTTTTCTTACTTCGGCAAATACAGTTAAAGACCATTGTGTCTTTGTCAGTGAGTTAGACATTCTCTGTATTTTTCCCCAATCTTTTTGCATATCAGACAGATTCCATATTCCATCCTTGTCAACAATGACAGAATATGTATTTATTATCTCCTGCCTACACTCCTCTACTTTGAAATGGTTCTTCAAATCACTAGACAGTGAATTTAATATATTTGTCATGTTCACATCCGGAGCAGCTGTCCAGCCCTATTTAAGAGTGGTTCTTTCACTTGAAGATGCCATTACACTAACTTCAATAGTTGTATAAGATATATTTATATATATATATATAGTTTTTAATATATATTTATAATCCCCTGAGGACTCTAACCTCTATATATAGAACACAAATTGTTTCTGCAGGGACTGGTTAACCCTAAAACTTGTGTTTATTTCAAAAGCTTGTGTTTACTTCAAAAGCTTGTACAAGGCTTACGTTACCCACACATGTAAAAATTACTACTCAACTAGCAACTCACTTCTATGCAACAAGGTTTCACACACTTAATCAATTATGGCTTATTTGAACTGATAGGGCTTTAACAACGGACTCTAACCCCTATACATCACAGATACATTCATTACATGCACTTATATTAACCTAATTTGGTTCTTTTAGATGAAATAGGTCTAGACTCACTCAGCAATATGCCGTCAATCAGGAGATTAAGAGCTGACTCCCAAAGTGGGTTACGCGCAGCCCTCTCTCTTTCCCCTGGATCAACAGAGTTGATGAGTTTTTTCTTGTTGTTGGTCAAGACCAATTCATCCGGGTCACGGCACCATGTGTTAGCAGTTTATGTTATTCTTCAATAACACAGACCCCAAAGCAAATCAGGGGGAGAAAAATATATTTATTCAAAGAGAACAAATCATAGTTGTTATGCTGGAAAGTAGATGGTAGATGTTTATTCTTCCCTGTTCTCAATGTTTTCTCCACTGAACAAAGAGACATGCTGTAGTTTATACCCAAGCCTAGCCTGTGGTTGACCAATTAGAATTCCTTGCAATAAAAATTGGGCCAATGGCCAAATACCAAGTATCCTGTTTAAGGCTCAATGTATAGACAATTTGGACCAATGAGAACTTGCCACATGTAGCTATGAGTCCCGGACTGGAACCCCTACACAGATTCTAAACAGATGTTGAACTGAAAAACAACCCGTGTCCCTGACCCATTAGTCTTCAGTTCCCCATTACGGAAAAAACACTATTTCCATTGACAGTTAATTCCCTGCGTTGTGTATTTATCTTTGAATATTCTGACAGTGCCAGGTTTCTTCCAGACGTGACGCTTGGCATTCAGGCCAAAGAGTTCAATATTGGTTTCATCAGACCAGAGAATCTTGTTTCTCATGGTCTGAGAGTCCTTTAGATGCCTTTTGGCAAACTCCAAGTGGGCTGTCATGTGTCTTTTACTGAGGAGTGGCTTCCATCTGGCCACTCTACCATAAAGGGCTGATTGGTGGAGTGCTGCAGAGATGGTTGTTCTTCTGGAAGGTTCATGACATGACATGGAGTTTGCCAAAATGCACCTAAAGGACTCTCAGACCTTGAACCATTTCTACCAAGATTGCCCTAAAAATGAATACTTTACCTAAGAGTTTAATCATATTTCCACTTGATTGATCGTGGTTTTTCAGATATCCTAACAGTACTGTTTGTAGGTCCATATGAACACAGACATTATGACTTAACAACCATTCCATTCCTGGACCTGACTCCAAAAGTGAGCCTGCGAAGGGCAGTACCAAAAGAGATGATCTTTTTTTTTTGGGGGGGGGAATGGATCAGCTTAATATTGCAGATAGATTGTATCTTCTATCAATGTAATTGTCTGCATCACTTCCAATCCCCCATGTCTTTTTTTATTTTTTATATATATATTCCCCTTTATTACTTCTCAACCCCACCATCCTTTCCCCACCCGGAGCAAACTAGTGAACAACAACGCCCAGGCCTCTACTTCCGGTCTATACTTACTATCCACACCTTATGGACAGAGCCAACCTTACAACAATTCTATATATATATATATATATATTTATTTATTTTATTTTTTTGCTCCTGAACTTCTTCTACTCTCAACCTCTCCGATCATTTTCATGATGTCCATCCGGTACGCCTCTAAATGCCATATCTTTCTAACTGTGCTCCTTCCCAAAAGCTCCCAACATACAACCTATATACTTATTATGGACACAGTATGCCCACATCATTAGCTATCTTTGCCATTATTTGTTGTTATTTGTTATTAGTCCCATCCTTCAACTCTATTCAATACCTCCCATCTATCTCTTAACACCATCCATATAGGATTTCTATTTGCCATATATATTTCAACCGTACTGTGATGTTTTACAAAAGTTCTGAACCTTTCTATTCTCATTGCTTCTACAGATTGTGAATTAAAAATGAACATTTTTGCTAAAAGTATTATTATATTATTGATTGATTGACTATGACTTTTCAGATCACCCAGTAATGCTATCTGCAAGGTTAGTTCCAGGTAAATATTGCAATCCTTTAGCCATTCCTGGACCTGTGTCCAAAAACAAGCTACAAATGGACAGAACCAAAACAAATGATCTAATGATTCTATCTCTTCACAGCAAAATCTGCAGAGCTGGGAAGATTGTATCCCCCCATATAAATAACATTCTATTGGTAGCAATAATTTTATATAATAATTTAAATTGAAAGATTCTAATTTTTGAATCCGGTGTCGTTTTTGCGTGTCAGTTCATAAACACTATGCCATGGGATCGGTACGTCAAAGATCTCTTCCCAACTATTTTGCAATCTATATGGGACGGCTGTCAATCCTTTGGTCCTTAAGTGAAACTGATATACTTTTTTATTTATCACAGTTTTCCTTAACCAATTATGTTCTTTAATGCAAGGCCGACAGACAAGTTCCTTAATTTCTCCCCCTTCAACTTTCCTCTTCCACTTTTGCGGTAAGGCTGCAATTATTTGGTTGTAATTTTGGGTAGAGCAGACATTTCCATATGTTTTTGTTAGCTGCATGTGCGACATAACTCCACCAGTCCTACCGATGATATCATTTACGAAGATTATACTTTTTTTAAACATTCTGTCAAAAAATAAAGGTTTTTTGTCAATTAGTATATTTGAATTTAACCACAATATTTGTTGCATTATTTGTTCTGTCGTTTCTGGAGGATTAAATTGAAATTGCAACCAACTTTCTATGGCTTGTTTTAGAAATAGTGACATTTGGGAGGTTATTTCCTTTTCAAATAACTGAAAGTGAGAGGTTGTAATCTGAATAAAGGGAAAAAGGCCTTTCTTGAACAGTGGGTGAGACAATCTTACTAATTTGCTTGAGAACCAGTTCGGTATAACTTTTGGATGACTGAAGATTTTAGTGATAGGTCTAATGCTTTAATATTTAATAATTTCTGTCCTCCGAATTCATATTCATTATATAAATATGCTCTTTTAATTTTGTCTGGCTTGCCGTTCCAAATAAAATTGAATATTTTTTTCTCATATAATTTAAAAAACTGTTTGCTAGGCGTAGGCAAGACCATAAGCAAATAGGTAAACTGGGATAATACTAAAGAGTTAATCAGGGTGATTTTTCCACAAATTGACAGGTATTTTCCTTTCCATGGTAGTAAGATCTTATCTATTTTTGCTAACTTTCTATTAAAATGTATTGAAGTGAGATCATTTATTTCCTTTGGGATATGTATTCCGAGTATATCCACATCACCATCAGACCATTTTATTGGTAAACTACATGGTAATGTAAAAATTGTATTTTTAGTGATCCAATACGTAATATAGTACATTTGTCATAATTTGGTTTTAATCCAGAGAGGTTAGAAAATGTATCTAGATCCTCTATGAGGCTGTGGAGGGATTCTAGTTGTGGATCTAAAAGAAAACATGAATCATCTGCGTACAATGACACCTTTGTTTTTAAGCCCAGTATTTCTAATCCTCTGATATTATTATTGGATCTGATTTTAATAGCTAACATCTCGATGGCCACAATAAATAGATATGCCGATAGTGGACAACCTTGTTTCACTCCTCTTGACAGTTTAAAACTTTCTGAGAAATAGCCATTATTTACTATTTTACACCTAGGGTTACTATACATGATTTTGACCCATTTTATAAGAGATTCTCCAAAATTGAAATGCTCCAGGCATTTATATATAAATCCCAGTCGAACTTTATCAAATGCCTTTTCGAAGTCTGCTATGAATAGCAGGCCTGGTTTCCCATATTTTCCATAGTGTTCTATTGTTTCCAATACTTGCCTTATATTATCTCCAATGTATCTTCCATGTAAAAAACCTGTCTGATTAGAATGAATAATATCCGACAATACCTTTTTAATTCTATGCGCTATACATTTTGCTAGGATTTTTGCATCACAACACTGAAGTGTAAGGGGCCTCCAATTTTGTAAATGGACTGGATCTTTATATTTTCCACTTGTATCCTGTTTCAGTAATAATGAGATCAGACCTTCTTCTTGAGTGTCAGATAATCTACCATTTACATAGGAGTGGTTAAAACATGCTAATAACGGTCCTCTTAGTATATCAAAAAAGGTTTGGTATACCTCGATTGGTATGCCATCCAACCCTGGAGTTTTCCCGGACTTAAAGTCTTTAATTGCATCCAGAAGTTCCTCCTCTGTAATTTCACCTTCACATGAGTCTTTCTGTGTGGCTGTTAATTTGACATTATCAATAGAAAAAAAATCTCTACAATTAGCTTCAGTTAGAGGAGATGGAGGCGACTGAAAAGAAAACATATGCTTAAAGTACTTTGTTTCTTCCTTCAAAATATCATTAGGTGAATTATGGGTGACTCCGTCAATTGTAACCAGTTTCATTAAGTTCTTTTTGGTAGCATTCCTATGTTGAAGATTAAAAAAGAATTTTGTGCATTTTTCCCCATATTCCATCCAGTTTGCTTTATTTTTATAATATATTACACTTGATCTTTCTTGAATAAGTTTTTCCATTTATTTTTGTTTTTCCTCTAATTTATTCTGAGCCTCTATGTTACAGTTTTTATTGCCATCTATCTGTTCTGTTAGACTTTCTATTTCCTTTCTTAGTATAAACTCTTTTGACCTAAATTGCTTTTGTTTTCGAGATGAGTACTGAATTGCATGGCCTCTAAAGGCACATTTAAAGCATTCTTTTTGTTACTATATAATAGTTTAAATTGAATAGAATGGATTGATGCGTCAATTGTTGTTTTGTATATGAGTTCATAAACCCGATGCCATGGTATTGGCAAAATCTAGAATTGTATGTGGCATAGTTGCCAAACCTATTGACCTTAAGTGAAACTGATACATCTTACGATTTATACTAGTCATTCTAAGCCATGCATGGTTTTTCATTGGAGGTAGACAAACCAAGAGGGCTTGAAGTTGAGGTACGACGCCTCCTGGCAGCCATGTTGGAAGACCACCGCATTCATTCTTCTGACAACAACAGGCAAGTGGCTACCCCAAACTGCAAGATAACTTTGCCTAAAACTAGTTGATTCATCACCATCATTTTCTGTAGAGTATATGGCTGCTCTAAGGCAGGAAAGACAACGGGAAAAAAACATGTTTACAGATTCCCCGCAATCATGAAACACCACTGGTGACACCAATGCATAAGACTCAAGAACTGTCATAAAAGTAAAGAAACCTTTTTGCCCGTCAAAACCTGAACCCAGACAGCTGTCAGTAACGGGTCAGCTACGATCATTTCATCACTGGTAAGCTAAGTCTGATCGATTTCGAGTTTAGTTTAGCTGTTATGCTAACCAGTTGTTAACAACAACACTAAGTTAGCCAAAATTAGCTAGCTAGATAGCTTGTAGTCTAGCAATTAGCATGTGTCACGTGAGTTTAATGTTTTTGGGAAGCTATTTTTCACAATAAACATGCACCTTTATAACAAAGGATTGCATACCTCTATCATTGCATTTGCAGACTACTGTAAGCCTATTATTTCTAATGTGATGAATAGATTGGATAGTGATAATTTAGGCTATTAATAAGCACATGGTGGCATAGGTTTATAGGCTATATCAGAGACATGGGCAGGCATAAGCTACGGACATCGAACACAACTGCATTTTATCGATGGCAATTTGAATGCACAGAGATACCGTGACGAGATCCTGAAGCCCATTGTCGTGCCATTCATCCGCCACCATCACCTCATGTTTCAGCATGATAATGCACAGCCCCATGTCACAAGGATCTGTACACAATTCCTGGAAGCTGAAAATGTCCCAGTTCTTCCATGGCCTGCATACTCACCAGACATGTCACCCATTGAGCATGTTTGGGATGCTCTGAATCGACGTGTACGACAGCGTGTTCCATTTCCTGCCAAAATCCAGCAACTTCGCAGAGTCATTGAAGAGGAGCAGGACAACTTTCCACAATCAACAGCCTGATCAACTCTATGCGAAGGAGATGTGTCGCGCTGTATGAGGAAAATGGTGGTCATACCAGATACGGACTGGTTTTCTGATCCACGCCCCTACTTTGTTTTAAAGGTATCTGTGACCAACAGATGCATATCTGTATTCCCAGTCATGTGAGATACATAGATTAGGGCCTAATGAATTTATTTAAATTGACTGATTTCCTTATATGAACAGTAACTCAGTAAAATCTTACAAATGTTTGCATGTTGCGTTTATATTTTTGTCGTCCGTAGCTTATGCCTGCCCATACCATAACCCCAACGCCCCCATGGGGCACTCTGTTCACAACGTTGACATCAGCAAACCACTCGCCCACACAACGCCATACACGTGGTCTGCAGCTTTGAGGCCGGTTGACGTACTGCCAAATTCTCTAAAACGACGTTGGAGGCAGCTTATCGTAGATACCTGAACATTCAATGATCTGGCAACAGCTCTGGTGGACATAATAGTTTATCAACATTTTAAGCTAAACATTCTGACCTGTTCCATCAGCCCTATTAATTGATACGGCGTATACTTCCACTACACTACTTTTATATGTATCAGTGGGGATTAAGAAGTGATTATACGTAATGACCACTGAAAAATAAGTTGGTATATGGCGTAGTATACCTGCTATACCCTCCACTACACCAATGGGTATAAGATAAACATTAGGCTGGGTATCAGTCAAGCAAGACTTGATGAGAGGTTTGATGATATGTACCCTAGCCTACCATGCAAAGGCACTATGGATACATTTTCCCTGGTTTACACAGACATGCTCAGGAAAGTGGTATCACAATTTAAGCCTTCTCGATCCTATCCTACAACACCTTCTTCAAAACAGTTTTTAACTGCATTTCTGACGAAGTGCCAGCATTGTTCATCACACTCTGTTCACAGGCACTTTCCCAACTGCACTAAAAACTGCCATGGTGAAACCCCTCCTGAAGAAAAGTAATTTAGATTCTTCAGCTCTTAGCAATTTGTCCAATCTCCAACCTTCACTTTTTAAGTAAAATTCTGGATAAATTAGTTTCCAAACAGCTAAATGATTTTTTGGACAGGCCAACTTTGCAGTGCCTCCATGTGCGACTGCCTTAAGAAGCAGTTTGAGGGACTTCAGAGGGGAAATGCAGTGCAGTGAGGCATAGGATTATAGCATAGGGTTGTCTGCAGCAGCTTTCTCATGAGGTTCTCTCTGTACTTTTGGTAGATAATCATCTCACCTATGTGGGAGAGGGAAAGGGAGTGGGGAGGATGAGGGAGTGGAGAGGGTGAGATAGTCAATATAATTGCATAATGGAACTGTATGTAATTTGTATGTGAACTGTATGTCTAATTACAAAAAAAAACGTGTTCAGAAATCATCTCACCTGTTAGCTGGCGGTGAACTATGTGGCCATTGAGGACAGCAGTGTTGATCAGGGGGAAAAATAACTTCTTATACCACTTTTTATCGTGTCCGCTTTATCCACTGCCCCCATTTTGAGGTTATAGTCAAGCACACAGTCTGGTTTGATCTTTCCCTCTCCCATCAGGTGGTCCACCTTCACTGTGGCTCTCTCTTCTCCTGTAGCTCCAAGGCATAGCGATTGGTCTCCTCCACTATGTCTGTCAGAAACAGCTTGAAGCACTCTGCCTCAGAGGGAGATGGCAAGGGGCTTTGAACTCCAGACTGGGACTCATCAAAGCCAACAGCATGGCTAGGAGGGGTGAAATGGCTGGAGGCCTTCCAGCTACTGCAGACCTACTGTACTTCACGCACTGTTTGTCTGCCTACATCACCAGCAGCATCTTCAGAGGGACCTGGGACTCGGTGGGCAAGGGGTCCTCAGATTCATGGTTCTCAATGGCAACAAGGTTGGGGGGCAGCTCCTCACTGTCACAATCAGATTCCTCACTGTCATAATTGACAAAAATCTCCAGAATGTCCGCATTTGTGAGTTGACTCCTTCTGAAAGACATTGCTAATGCTACAGCTTAGCCCACTTGATACATACATAAACACCAACACTGAATGGCTCCAAGTGAGTGGCAGGGGTGAAGTGATTGGCTGCCGGTGTGGTGATACTGATCATTTGTCTACACAGATGGTTTGTTAGGATAACTAACGCAGCAAGTTAGGTGAATTAATGTAGGAGGTTAAGAGAATGAGGTCAAGGTTAGGAAAAGGGTTAGGCTTAAAGGCTCTACATGGTCAATCCAACGTCTGCTTTGGCTGTGCAGCATTTACGGTGATATGGCCTCTGCAGAAGTCAGGGAATTCATACCTCTTGTGCTGCGCTGAGCAGCGCAGAGTGGTTGTGAAGGAAGTTGCCAATGAAGTGAGTTTGTGTTTATACAAGACCTCCCGCCCTCCCCTACCGTCAACCAATCATGTCAATGCGGAGCTATACGGAGCCCTCCGCATTGTTACAACATTTGAGAGACGCACAGCAATGCGGTACGGAGCTCAATTTGGCCTCTGCGTGCCTCCGGAGGCTCCACAATTGCGTCACACCATCCATGCAACGTCTCTGACCACATTTTCAGATCAAGCATAAATTGGCTCTTAGCTACAATGATACAGTTGTCAGTATCATGGCACGGGTCACTTGTATCAATAAATCACTATCAGAAAATTGTTTCTGTGCTAAGCATTTATTTATTTACTGTTTTATTCACGTTTTCAAGTACTGGTGACAAATCATGCATTCTGATTCTTGCATAGATTGTAATGGACACATACATTATAATGTGTGTAAAATATTTTTGGGAAGATATGAGGAGCTGATGCTAAGTTATTTGCCGGCTACGTATGGAGCCATGTTTGTTGACATCATTCAATGCATTCTGGGTGTCACGTAAACGTGTGTCAAAACAAAGATGTTATAGCAAAACGAGGTGAAGGGATGGTTCACTCGTCTTTCGAGTAAACTTCCGGAAATGAATGATGGGAAGTGAACGTTGGTATACGACACACCCCCTTCGTTTTCAACATGCAGACTGCAACCAAACCCAACTCATCTCGCCACCTCTTCTTATCTTTGGTTGACAAAGAAAAACAAACATGGCGGCGAGCACAAACTACCCACCATCAGATTACTTTGGATTTATAGAAAGTGTTTTACTCAATTCATTAAATCACTGGTGAGCTCACCCGAGATGTGATGAATTGTAAATAGTAATCGCTATTAGCTAATTCATATTATGGTTTCTATCAGCGAAGAGTTGGCTAAATATGACCTTGTGTTAGTGCACTCAGTTAGCGCTAGGACTAATTTAGCCTACATTTTCCGATATGGATGAGAATTGTGTTATGCTGTTGCTACTTCTGTGAATGTCTGAACATTGCATCCAAAACTGTTCAAATTGAGGACATAACGTTGTAAAGACCGTGTTTGTGCAACATTTTTCTGTGAAAATAAAGTGTGGCCAGCTCAAACGCTGACTGTTGCGTCAATCATAACTCTAGACATTCTAATCACACCAGTTTGAGCGTACGCTGCAGGGACCACTGTAGAATGATCACACCCGTGTGTTTGTACGCGTCAAAAGGTTAACGGCCACATTGTCCACCGGCAGGACACAGGACAGGTGATCTCGTACCAGCAGTATAGGATAAACCTCATGCGGCAGCTCCTTGAGGACCACCACACTGCTCGTCGTCCTTCCACTGGGGGCCAGCCTGCCTCTGACAATCCTCTACGCCTCAATGGACGCCATTTCCCAAGCGATGTCCCTCAGACCACCCTGTAAGGGAAAAGCACAAGGTAATTGTAAGGTCTGTCTATCATCTACCCGGCGACAGAAACAAAGGAAGATGACCAAGTACATCTGTGAGCCTTGTAACACAGCCTTGTGTGAAGTCCCTGATATCACAAAGAAGATTCGTCCTGTCCCTTTGGGGATTTAGATAATTAAACCATATTTTAGGGACTGCAGAATACTGGTGTGGAGCTGTTTTAACACACCAATAATCTCTGTTTCTCTTTTGGTGATATCACCATTGTGCATGACCTTGGTAAAAGTCTGTTCAATTATAGCCAAAAGCTGCTTTGTGGGGTTTGTAGTGAGTATTCTATAGACCGTCTGATCATTCAGTTGTCTGAGTACTTCAGTTTTATAGAATTGCCCGTTTTATAGAATAGCAGATGACTATAGGAGGTGTCATTCTGGAGATTTAAGGGCTTGTTTCTCAGAGTGGGTAAAGTTATTCCTGACATAGGGGATAGAGGCCTCTAGCGTCGATCTGTTGTACGTATCCACAGCTGGGTCAATAGGCCCAGGTGGAATGAACGTAGATGGAGCCCTAAACACACTGTGGGGACAGAGGGGTTGTAATCTCTAAAGAACAGTTGAGATGCAATGTGCATATTAATTAGTAGTCGAAACACGTTGCAGTTGTGCGTCCTGATGTTCAGGCTGATTTGCACCTTTATGTATTATTTTGTATACATTTTCTGTAAATAGTAGAGTCAAGTTTATTGCAATGTACTGGCCACCTACTTGTTTTCTTTCTCCGATCATTTCAACAAGATGAGCACAATAGATACTAAGAAATTCAGTATACATTTTGAGAAATAGCATACACACATGGGGGCGGCTTCATCTCAATGTATTTTTCAATTTGAGTTTTTTCAAATATATTCCATTCTCCTTTCTCTTGTTGATATTATGGATATATTCCCACTAATATTTATTTATGTAATTAAGCTTTTACATGTGTATTTTTCTCTATTTATAATAATAATATGAACATTTGTGGAGCGCATTTCCCACGCTCAATGCACATGTGAAGCCTGTTGGTGCTTGCTTCTGTGCGCAAATCATTTGTGACCGACCGCCTCGATTCGGTCTTATGTAGCAAAATTTGAAATTTTTCTTTTTTTTTACATTGGATAAAAGTAGAGACTCCGAGCTAGAAAATGGTATATCATACACTACAGTTGAGGAACAATAGGAAAATAATTCTGCTTTGGAAGTTGATAAACTTGTAACCTCACTTTTGAGAAAATGGCCCTTGAATGTTTTGGTAAACCTACTGGAGAGCTCTTCTTTGTCTACAACCATTCAGCATCGTTCACACCCTCTTAAGCCTTAGCCCCACACATTAAGGATTCACATGTGAGGCCATGTACGAAACAATCAAAGATTTCAAGACTAAAGGCTGGTTTATACTATGGGTGTGTTCGTAAATTCAATCTGGAGTGCTCAGAGTGCGCTCTGCGCGTTCGTAAACTCAAGAGGGTTGTCAGATTGTCCGTGTGTTTCGCTCTCAGAGAGTTCAGAGCACACACTCTACACTCTGGTTGAGGAGTAGGGTTGATCCGAGCGTTCTGACCTATCAACAGCAGTCAAGCATCCAAGCTAACTGGCTAATGTTGGCTAGCTACTTCCAGACACAAATGAGAGAACAGCTCACTCTGACCATTTTACTCGTGGAAAGGTTCCTGTCTTTTTCCGTTGCTAAACCAACTAGGCTCGTAATTTAACAATTGTATTCGTATTTACAGATGGCATACAAGTTTGTTATTAAGGCACATGAAAGTTCACATATTTCAGAAGGCCTTTCTGCCAAAAAACGCATTTTGATTAAAAAAAGTTTACGTTCAAATGGCTCTCCTGTGAAGTAGTGGCGCGTGACATACCCCTAGTTTCCTGAAACGAGTCCCATTTGACCGCTGCAGTTGGAAATTATTTATTAAATATATTGAAGTGTCATACAGATGGGCTTGATTCCTCATCGGGATACAGCGTATTGCATCCCTATATGGGCCAAATATGGCACTATAAATCAGAATATATTCCCCTACTATTTTTTATGTACTGTTTAGGATAGATGACCAGTCCCATATGGGCTACCACACAATTCCTTTTTTTCTGTTGATGGCTGTCCTGCTCCGTTTACGCTACTAAATGTATCTCGCAGGGAGGACTTGGCCTACAGGCTATGATGAATTATTGTGAAGATCTAGATTATAGACTGCATTTCTTGCACACACCCTCTTATTTTCTTTTTTTGTATATAGTATAGAGCATCTAAATGCGTAATACAAATTGAGTGTACGTTTATGTTTAAGGTAATTTAAAACATATTGCTAATAATAAGGATAATGGATCAACAACAATTACTCCTACAGCCGTCCTATTTGACTGTTTAGGCTTGCATCTGTGTTGTTATTACTAACCTACTTATTCCCTTTTCTTTCATTACCTGCCCTAACTCATCAAGTCTACTAACTTAAATGTAAAGGTCTGAAGGGGTAAATGGTTACTTATTTTGTGTTGACTTTATTCTACTCTTTTCAGACCAGGTAACTATTACTCTTTCCATAGTCAAGACAGAACTGAATTTATTGATAAGACAGAGAGCAGAGTATGCCATCCATGAAGTTCGACTCAACCATTACTTCCATTGTAATTTTCCTAATTGTTTACTAGCCAACAATATGCGCAGTAATGATCAATTAGGTAATATAGCAACTATTACATCTGAAACAGGGGAATTACTATTAGAATCCAAATTAATAAAAGATGCTCCCACTTCTAAATAACTGTACACCTCCGATTGTAAATCCACACCAAGCCAGTCCTTTCTAAAATAATTAAAAACTCCTCTTCTCTCAACAGAGGAAGCCACCTCGCTGGGAGCACAAATCTCTCTCAATGAACTCAAAAGGGCATTGGATAGCATGAATAAAGGCAAATCACCTGGATGGGATGGTATTCCTCCTGAGATTTATTTAAAATGTTGGAATCAATTAGGTCCACTATTGCTCAAAATGATTAACACAGCCATTCACAAACATTCATTTGGGAGAGATGTGAATACAGCAGTAATTTCACATTTATTAAAAAAGTGTTCTCACTTCGCCCCTATCTTTGATAAAACACAGATGTTAAACTGTTTTCCAAAATGTTGTCATCCCGTCTCAAGACATACTTACCCAAATTGGTCCACATGGACCAAAGCGGGTTTGTTAAAAAAAAAAGTTTATTCTTGGATAACATTTCTTTAATGCTACATCAGAAACATCAACAGGTAAAGGGTGGCTATTTGAAGAATCTCAAATATAAAATAAATTTTGATTTGTTTAAGACTTTTTTGGTTACTACATGATTCCATATGTGTTATTTCATAGTTTTGATGTCTTCAATATTAATTCTACAATGTAGAAAATAGTAAAAATAAAGAAAAACCCTTGAATGAGTAAATGTTGTAAAACTTTTGACCGGTAGTGTATATGGCAAGGTAAACGATCCCGGATCAAATTAAACTTATAGTACGAAAATGTATGCACTCACTACTGTAAGTTGCTCTGGATAAGAGCATCTGCTAAATAAATGAAATGTAAAGAGGGAAAGACGTAGGAGGACTATCCGTATCAAACTTTAAATTGTATTTCCAGGCACTAGCATTTCGCCCCATCCTAAATTGGTTTAGACATGATTCTTCTGCCTCCTGGCTGAGCATAGAGAGAATGTTGGTGTCTCCTATTGCCCTGGAATAGGTGGTCTTCACTGATATGTCCCTTAAACAAACAATGTCAACTACACTTTGATCCTATTATTGGTCACACAATTTCTATTTGGCATAAAATTAAAACAATCTAACTGGGAATCAAAATGGCATGCCCGTACTCCAATATTTCACAATAATGCCTTGCGATCTAAGGGTGGCCTTTTGCGTCGCCCCAATAGTCCAAATGTGGAATCCGCACCCTTGCCGATATCATGGACAGTAACGGTTTGAGAACATTCCAATGTTTTGAAAGACACAGACACATTACCAGGAAACTCCTTTTTTTATACACTGCTCAAAAAAATTAAGGGAACACTTAAACAACACATCCTAGATCTGAATGAATGAAATAATATTTTTTAATATTTTTTTCATTACATAGTTGAATGTGCTGACAACAAAATCAGACAGAAATTATCAATGGAAATCAAATTTATCAACCCATGGAGGTCTGGATTTGGAGTCACCCTCAAAATTAAAGTGGAAAACCACACTACAGGCTGATCCAACTTTGATGTAATGTCCTTAAAACAAGTCAAAATGAGGCTCAGTAGTGTGTGTGGCCTCCACGTGCCTGTATGACCTCCCTACAACGCCTGGGCATGCTCCTGATGAGGTGGCGGATGGTCTCCTGAGGGATCTCCTCCCAGACCTGGACTAAAGCATCCGCCAACTCCTGGACAGTCTGTGGTGCAACGTGGCATTGGTGGATGGAGCGAGACATGATGTCCCAGATGTGCTCAATTTGATTCAGGTCTGGGGAATGGGCGGGCCAGTCCATAGCATCAATGCCTTCCTCTTGCAGGAACTGCTGACACACTCCAGCCACATGAGGTCTAGCATTGTCTTGCATTAGGAGGAACCCAGGGCCAACCGCACCAGCATATGGTCTCACAAGGGGTCTGAGGATCTCATCTCGGTACCTAATGGCAGTCAGGCTACCTCTGGCGAGCACATGGAGGGATGTGCGGCCCCCCAAAGAAATGCCACCCCACACCATGACTGACCCACCGCCAAACCGGTCATGCTGGAGGATGTTGCAGGCAGCAGAATGTTCTCCACGGCGTCTCCAGACTCTGTCACGTCTGTCACGTGCTCAGTGTGAACCTGCTTTCATCTGTGAAGAGCACAGGACGCCAGTGGCGAATTTGCCAATCTTGGTGTTCTCTGGCAAATGCCAAACGTCCTGCACGGTGTTGGGCTGTAAGCACAACCCCCACCTGTGGACGTCGGGCCCTCATACCACCCTCATGGAGTGTTTCTGACCGTTTGAGCAGACACATGCACATTTGTGGCCTGCTGGAGGTCATTTTGTAGGGCTCTGGCAGTGCTCCTCCTGCTCCTCCTTGCACAAAGGCGGAGGTAGCGGTCCTGCTGCTGGGTTGTTGCCCTCCTACGGCCTCCTCCACGTCTCCTGATGTACTGACCTGTCTCCTGGTAGCGCCTCCATGCTCTGGACACTACGCTGACAGACACAGCAAACCTTCTTGCCACAGCTCTCATTGATGTGCCATCCTGGACGAGCTGCACTACCTGAGCCACTTGTGTGGGTTGTAGACTCCGTCTCATGCTACCACTAGAGTGAAAGCACCGCCAGCATTCAAAAGTGACCAAAACATCAGCCAGGAAGCATAGGAACTGAGAAGTGGTCTGTGGTCACCACCTGCAGAACCACTTCTTTATTGGGGGTGTCTTGCTAATTGCCTATAATTTCCACCTGTTGTCTATTCCATTTGCACAACAGCATATGACATTTATTGTCAATCAGTGTTGCTTCTGTTGTGTCGAGAAAACATTGCTAATTATGCTGTGAGACCAAGGAGAACCGCTGACGCTGTATTTTCATCATGAAGGTTTATTCATAACAAAGGGTTACAGCGTTGATTTGCAGATACCTGCAGATATCTGGAGAATAATCGCCCCATCTCAAATATGATTATTCTGTCTTCCTTTGTCTTAACTGTGGTATATATCCTATGTAATCTGATATGGGTGGTTCTTCCTACCAACCAATCCCCTGTCTCCACACAACAGACTTCCTCTGTTCTATGGGGTGTCCCCCTAAAACTACTCCCCAGATGCTCCCTCTAAGCTGAATAAACATCCTCTCAGATACCATTTTGAAAACGTTAGCAAAGTCATAATTCCTCAGATACTACATATTCCCCCCTTCGAGACAAATTAAGTCTCGAAAACAAACAGAATAGGATTATGACAAGTAACAATTTATCTTATTGAGTATCTTTAACAATAAACCAAAAACACATTTTTCTATGGAGTGTAAATACATTTCTATGAAATATGAACACATCTTTATGGAGTGTGAGAGCGAAAAACCTGTCTGGCAGCCTTCTTTCCAAATATCCATCAATCAATCAAGACAGTAAAATTCTCTCACGGCCCCTCTGCCCCAGGCAACCACTTAAGTACTCCAGATCAATTCATACATCTTTATCAATGCATTTTAAACTATGATGCAATTTGAATACACATGAAAGCCTCAGCAAACAAAATACTATCAAAAACGTCCACACTCAGGCTGGTCGACCCATCGAACCCTCCTGTGGATTCTCACTATCCCTGCCTAGACCCCATATCCCTAAGCATTCACGAAATAAACAAAATCATCTGAGATCCCCACATGTACCCAATAACAGCAAATATCCTTCTACAAAAATTTATACAGAAAGAATATGACACAAATTATGTATTACACATGCAAATATGTCTATATATCATTGCAGACACTGGAATGTAGTCCACTACACTTCATCTCCTCAGCAGTGTCGTCTTCCAATGCATCGTCGATGATGGAATTGGAACATTTCCACACCTTCCTTGTTCCACCTCCTCCAGTCCATTCATATTCTCCTTTCATATTGTCCCTTCATATTGTCCTTGTTTGAGTATTTGAATCTCTACATATTCCCCCATATGCTTCTGGAAGAAAAGAAAATACCAAACAGTATATTTTGCAAAACAACACATTCAAATTAAAACATCAATATCAACTAAAAATATAAAAATGATATATAAAATTATATATATAAATGAATCACATTCTATTTCCCCCCTTTGATTCATAACAAAATACTAAAATCACACTAATATTTAAACCTCTGAAAAATTATCGGATATTCAAAATTGATACATGTCTATCAATACTCCTTTGAGTCTTGACAGAAGGTTAAACCCTTTTATCGTTTCATTTGCAAAACCACTCAAATTATAGGTAATATTATCTATATGATCTTCTCAAAATTTTGCACCATACCATGGAAAAATCCCCACTTCTCTCTTAGATTTATCCTCCAATGGTAGGCTTCCCAGACTATGAAACTCCTCTCTTTCAGAATCAGATTTATCTCTGTCCCTTTCTTCCCCTCTTTTAATTTTAAAAACCTCATATGGAAGCTTCAACTTCAACATGTAACAACATCCTATCCATCCATAGGGTAAGAATATATACGCTTTATCACAACAAACCCCTAAACATCTCTAAAATCCCCAATAGTCACATTACCAGGCAAAAGCTTCTCTCCTTACTAAATGAAACCTCAAAAGATACATTATGTTTCTCATTACTAACCTTATGTTCATGCTTACCCCAAATCATCATATAATCATCACCATCTGATATTCCCCTAAACATCCCTTTCCATCATATGTTTTATTAGAACAAAAACAGCTTTTAGCCCTCACTGGTTTCCTCTCCAATGCTTCATAAAGCGCTGTTAACTGATTTTCCTTCCCATCTAACAAATTCACATAGGTTAATTCACTTAACCAAGAACACTTAAACCTAGGCCTAAACAAATGTTTCGACAACGACATTATTGTATCTGTTAATGATTGTTGCTGATACAACAGCCATGATAAAGCATAAGATTGACACGTACTTGATAGAGGTTTCGCTACCTTCTAAGATTCAACCCCATTTTCTTTATGCTGAAATTCTCAACAGACATTTACCCTCAAGATTCCTCACCTATCTTACAGAATGAGGTAACTCCTTGAACTAAAGATTCCTACCTGCCCATCCATCTTTAATTTCCAAACAGAGGAATTAAATCCATATGCCTTCCATTTAGTTTCTCTCTTCCCTAACGAGTTGTATTGATCAGATATATCTTATTGTCTTCCATTAAAATCAAAGAACTCATCCTGTACCTCCATGATAGTATTCTGCACTATTTCAGATGAATCTGCATCATTCTCTACTACCATCTGCTCTCCTATCTCAACACTATCCTTACTACCATTGACAGCACTCTCCATCCGTATCATAAACTCCTGAGTCACTCTTGCTACATCCTTTAGTTTCAGAAAAGTTGTTGTTGGTGTCTGTGTCATACTTCCTACATTTGTTATTGCCGTCGTACCATTAATCTCTTTCAAAGTTACTATTAAAATAGTTGCTTTAGTTGATGTATTAACACCCTTAACTATTTCCAATGGAAAAGTTACAGATATCCTCTGTGTAGTATTTACTGTTGGAGTGGCTACTGTAATATACTTCTCTTGAACTCCCTTGGTGACTGTGGAAGCTTCAACAGACTTCAAATCTTCCATCATGAGCGTCACCTTACAAATTACATAGCCTTTTAACCAATAATTCTTAACCGGAACAAACTTTAATGCTTGCACTAGATAAGTACACATATATTCTCCCTGATCTTTCCATGTAACATTACTCAAAATAAGTGAGCAATCACTCATAACCCTCTTCCATTTCATATCGTTTTACAAAATATACTTCCTTTCACTAGGTGAAACAGCTTTACTTCTTATCCTCATAACCACACTTCTCCATAATTATCTCTCCATATGAGAGGAATCTCACCTCTACACATTCCTTCTCTCACATCTACAAGGAAGATGAGCTGTATCACCCATCCTAACCCTAATGACAGTCTTTTCCTCTAAAATTGGTGCTGGAGCGATTGGCTCCCTTGTAATCAAATGTGATATATTTATAGCTTTAATAACTGTCAATGTTGAAGGAGTTAAATTGCTTCTCACTGTTGTTATAATAGGCTGAAGTGTTGATGTCATTGTTGTTAATTCACCCATTCTCCCTAAGGCTTTGAACTCTTGATTTGTATTTCCATCTATCACCACTAGTGTCACTACATCAACTCTCAGTCCCAACTCTAATCCCTCACTTTCAACCTGCTGATTATAAAAAATACACTTATAATCACCTTGATCTTCCTGCTGGGAATTGTAAACATAGATACTACAATCACCCTCAATCTTCATTCTTCTCTTATCATTCAGCAACGCATACTTTCTCAATGCAACTGCTCCTATCAGATCTAAACTCCTACCATATCTATCTTCCCACTGAACTCTAAATTTCCCTTCACCACTGTTCTCTCTCTCTTACTACTAACATTGAAGCTTAGCTGACTGTCCTAGAGTTCCTTCAACCCTAGTTCTTAACTTTTTTAAATCTGACTTTTCTCCTAACTTTTCCAAAAACCATTTCACTGATTTATCCACAAATTCCTTTCCCACTAATTTTAGAAAAACCATTTCACTGTTTTATTCACAAAATCCTTTCCCACTAATTTTAGGATATGTGATCGGGAAGTCCCCACCTGCTTATGACTTCTTTACACACAGACTTGGCAAACGATTGAGCATCTTTTAGCCTAGTTTGACATCTTATTCACCTCTTGGTGTAGGAATGTAACCAAGAATAACAGTCACCCCCTGTAAACATTATTTTTAAGACAGATTGTCCTCCTTCCTATGATATAATCAACCTTTTCAAGCAAATATGATTCCCAAAAACCATACTCCTTTGTAATCTTTCTCCTAACCTTAGCCTTCTTTAAAGAATCTTCACTGAGATTTCCACTCCAGAATACTAAAGACAAATCCATTTCTGTCATCATCAACCATTGGTAAACCTTCTCCTTTGGCACTTCTACCAGACAGCCGTCTGGTGTACATCTTATTGTACAGTTCAATTTACACAATGCATCTCTTCCCAACAATGCAATAGGTATATGTTCTGATACCAGTATGGGTATTGTAATTTTCTCTGATTTTTATAGCAGAGCTCAATTGGTTCCTTAAGAGTAATCAACTGTTTCACTCCCTCAAATCCCTATCCTAATTAGTTGATTTGACATAGTGAGATGTGTAACCTCTTCAGGCTGAACACAGATAAAAGCTGTTCCGCTATTCACCATCACTTCTCATGGTCCTTTGTTTTCACTTCAATTGTTGGATCTTTTTCCATAACTGGTGCTACCAGCTGACACCCCCCTTTCGGATCTTCTGGGCACCCCTAGAATCCTTGGTCCTTGCCCCTATAAGGGTTCACCTGTCCTCCAGATGATCTTCACTTGCTCCTGTATCTTCCTCTGAAATTCCCTCTGATGTTTCCTTCTGGCCCATTGCACTCACAGCAAAGTTACCAACCTGTCCACAATCATAACACACTTCTGGAGATTGCTGGAAGTATGGCTTAAATCTTCCTCCTCTTCCTCTTTCTAAATCGTCTTTGCTAATCATTGTAGAATAAAATCCTCTGGAATATGAAGCCCCTTTAATCTCCAAATCTTCATCACTTTCTTCATCTTCGCTTTCATCAGAACTGGAATATCTTGTATTCTTCTTCTTCAAACATCCATCACCCCTTCTTTCCGCTCTGGCCAACCTCCGTCTGATCACAGGGTCATATCCACCCATGATCTCTTCTCAATCACTCTGATCATCATCATCATCATCATCATCTTCATCTTCAAGTTCCATCTTCCTGAACCTCATTCCACCCTTAGTTTCCAGACATCTCGGTTTTCTTCTTACTTTTGGAGTTTTGGATTCATCTTTATGGTCGTTTCTGCTTCTCCTCTCTCTATTATTCAATCACTTTCATCATGTTGATGACGTCAGGGTTAAGATTCCCTTCCACTAGCTATGGTTGTTCAATGTCAGGCCAACTTTTATTCCCTTTTCCAGATAACCTTTAGTTAATGGTATTGCAAGGTTTACTATTTTCAACTATATCAACAGGTGTAATTACTTTCATAGTTCTGATGTCCTTTTTCCCCATTGTAACAACATTTTTTTCTATATTCCTTTATTGTGAATTATTTTTATTTTAGACTATATAGCCTATGGTTCCCTTTTTTTTATTAATTTTTTCTTCTCTCCAAATTAATTAATTAATCAAATTATTGATTCATCAATTTATTTATTTATTCATTTTATTTTATTTTACCAAATTATTGATTAGTGGCAATCTTACCACATCCAATCAGGAAATTAAATGAAAGTAGTCAACTTCAGAGTAATCCAAAAAATAAAGACCTATAATCCAGCAACACTACAGTACTCATAAACCAATTGCTTAATAAGCACCCAATTACCTTAATTTTACAGAATAATGTCAGTACTCGATTCCCCCACTCAACTCTAATCAAACCCACTCATGCACAAAAACTCCAATATGCCAAGTCCTTGTCAAATTGTCATAACATCAAATATGCTAGGCACACAATATATCCTGTATGGGAAGGTACGTTTTGTAAATAGAACAGTACTGGCCTTACTATGACTCGATCCTGTCGCAGCAGACTCTGTCGCGTCACACCCTGTCGCGTGATGTACACGTCAGCACTTCCTCTCTCTTTCTCTCTCTCCTCCTTCCTCTTATCGTCTCTCATATGACAGAATAACAAAGAAACAGACAAGACTTTAGTATTTTATGCACACACTGAGTTATTTCAATCATTCAATACTCCTCTGTTCACATTCGCGCTAAGAAATAAGCAAACTTAACTCAGGAATAGTATAAATAACTCAATAACATTTTATTTTATTTATTTAATTATTTTTATTTTTAATCCGTCAACATATCTCTCATCTATCAATTCAATAGGTCTCAAGAAAACAGTTTCATCGTCAAACAACAGCCGATTTAACAACCAGAATACACTATTAGTCTCTAAATCTCTCTCTTTGTCTGCTCTCCCCGCAGAGCAGTGGCACATTTGCCCTTACGTAACTCTAGTCATAAAATCACGCGCATGCGTAGTCACGCGCACGCGCATGCGTGGACGGAGCTCTCTCCCAGCTCTCTCCAAGCCAGACAACAGAAAGTAGACAGTCCCGCTGTACTTCCTCTCTTTTACCCCTCATAGACAAACAATAACACTTAACAGAGCTCACAAACCATAGGACACAAATCCTACACTATTCTACACACAGTTTAAGAGGCTTAATCCATTCCTATGGACCCCTAAGGTAGCATGTAGCATGTATCATGTAGCATGTATCATGTAGCATGTTACCTCCATTGCGCCGTATAATTCCTTTGTCTCTAAATTTAGGCTGCCACGAGGTCCGCGGAAATTCAATGAGCGGTCACATCAATCATATGATTCGTCAACCACATGCTGAGAGGTAACTTACAACCGAATATATATACCACAGCCTCAAGTCCCCTGGACTCACCTAAATACACCTAACGTGTTTTTAGGATTTTCGGCCCATCCTAGTGATCGCCTCATTAAGAGGGCTACCGTAGATTCGCAATGTCCTAATTTGTACACATTTATCTTAGTTCCTGGCCTTATTCCCTCTATTCTTCAATAGTTATAGACACTCCCCCCTGTTTGCGTTGTTTACCAGCACGGACTCCTAACGGACTCCTATCCCACAGCATATCACCAACAACGCACACACGCAAGTTCTTAACGGTGCATTCATTCAACGCACACACACAGACACACGAACTAACCAGAGCCCAAAGTGGTGACAAAACTCACCCTTATCTGCCGGACTCCGGAGAGAAAGTCAGCTCGGCGCCCATGAATGGAACGCTGAGAAAAATGCAATTCGTCCAAATACCTCGTCGCCATTTTGTTGTGTCGAGAAAACGTTGCTAATTATGCTGTGAGACCAAGGAGAACCGCTGACGCTGTATTTTCATCATGAAGGTTTATTCATAACAAAGGGTTACAGCGTCGATTTACAGATACCTGCAGATATCTGGAGAATAATCGCCCCATCTCAAATATGATTATTCTGTCTTCCTTTGTCTTAACTGTGGTATATATCCTATGTAATCTGATATGGGTGGTTCTTCCTACCAACCAATCCCCTGTCTCCACACAACAGACTTCCTCTGTTCTATGGGGTGTCCCCCTAAATCTACTCCCCAGATGCTCCCTCTAAGCTGAATAAACATCCTCTCAGATACCATTTTGAAAACGTTAGCAAAGTCATAATTCCTCAGATACTACACTTCCTAAGTGGACAGTTTGATTTCACAGAAGTGTGATTGACTTGGAGTTACATTGTGTTGTTTAAGTGTTCCCTTTATTTTTTTGAGCAGTGTATATTTACAATTTAGGTCAGCTATGCTGGCCTATGGAGTCCATTGAGAAACCCAACTACCGAACCATCCAATGATGGGATTTATAAATAAATTATTTGGGCTCCCGAAAGGTCTGATCTCTGAACATTAGGAGCTTACTTCTTAAACTGGATCACATCAAGATCTGGGCAATACAGACGATTCCGGACATTCTGGTATTGACTAAAACTTGGATCTCTGGGGACATTCTGGACTCTGATATTAATATTGATGTGTTATAATGTGTTCAGAGCTGACAGACAGGGTAGAGGTGGTGGAGTGGCCATCTTTACTGAAATCCATTTCCCTTGCCAAAATGTGTTAGCTACCATCTTTAAGACTTTGTCTGGGGGAATATGTATCCATAACTGTTACAGGGGTCTACCGTCCTCCCTCAGCTAACCTTTGTGCACTCGAGGAGTTAACTAGTTTGTTATATTTTACTAAATCAGAAGTTATTATCCTGGGTGACCTAAATTATGATTGGGCAATGCAGGCTTCAGACAATCTAAAAGATGTGTAATGATCTAAACCTAACCCAACTGGTGACTAAGCCTACACGGCCCAATCCTAAAGATCATTCAAAGTCTACTCTGATTGATCTTATTTTAACGAATAGACCAGAGAAATATGCTTCTGCTGGTGTCTTCGCCCAAGACATTAGTGACCATTGCCCAGTTGTGTTAGAGATGTGAGAATGCATAAATCTAAGCCTTGTGTCATCACAAAGAGGAACTGAATTATCTAAAGGCATTCGTAAGATAAATGTTGCCTGGAACACAGGCTTAGGCCCGGATTGGAAATCGTTTAGGCAACTGAGGAATCAATGTATAAGACTAATCAGAAAGGCAAAATCTGATTATTATGTAACCACTCATCTGATTGTAAGGGGAATCCAGCTATATTCTGGAAAACTGTCAAATCTCTGAAGGGTTGTACTTTGCCACAGATCTCTCAAGTTTTGAGGGAGCATGCAATTGGCATGCTGACTGCAGGAATGTCCACCAGATCTGTTGCCAGAGAATTTAATGTTAATTTCTCTACCATAAGCTGCCTCCAATGTCGTTTCAGAAAATTTGGCAGTACGTCAAAATGGGCCTTACAACCGCAGATCACGTGTAACCACGCCAGCCCAGGACCTCCACATCCAGCTTCTTCAATCATTCTGATTGGCTGGGCCTGGCTTCCCAGTGGGTAGGCCTGGCTGCCAAGTGAGTGGGCCTATGCCCTCCAACGATCACCCATGGCTGCACCCCTGCCCAGTCATGTGAAATCCATTGATTAGGGCCTAATTCATTAATTTCAATTCAATTATATTTTTTAATTTTTATTTTACCTTTATTTAACTAGGCAAGTCAGTTAAGAACAAATTCTTATTTACAATGACGGCCTACACCGGCCAAACCCGGACGACGCTCGGCCAATTGTGCGCCGCCCTATGGGACTCCCAATCACGGCCGGTTGTGATACAGCTTGGAATCGAACCAGGGGGTCTGTAGTGACGCCTCAAGCACTGAGATGCAGTGCCTTAGACCGCTGCGCCACTCTGAACTGTAACTCAGTAAAGTCTTTGAAATTGTTACGTGTTGCGTTTGTATTTTTGTTCAGTATAAATGCTATTGGTCAATCTGTTAGAAAATTGTAAATTACATCTATATGCGGATGATACTATTATGTACACAATTGCCCTGACTGCTGTCCTGGCTGTGACAAGGCTACAGTCTGATTTTGCAGCTGTACATTATGCCCTTACTGATTTAATATGGGCAAAACTAAATATATGCTGTTTTGAAGTTCTCGTAAGATTGTCTCAGATGGATTACATCTTCACTCATCGGATAGTTCTATAATCGAACAAGTCCCTGCATACAAATACCTTGGTCTTTGGATTGACAATGATTTAACGTTTAAAAAGCTGAGCTTTTTTTTATGAGCTTGTTAACAAGCTAAGATTTAAAGTGGGATTTTTTATAGAAACAGATCTTGCCTGGCTGTAGTCAGCAGAAAGCAGTGACCCTGGCCTGCTTCCAGGGCCGGGTGGAGGTGGTCAGTCTAGTGCTGGACCGCAAGGCCAATGTGGAGCACTGCGCCAAGGTGAGAGCTGCCGCCATTGGCTGAACCTGACATGTCATGTTATCTGGGCTAGTGTCAAAGACATTACGTTTGGTATTAGACAGTATGGTGTCTGTGTGATGCGTTATGTCACTAACCCATACGTTCGCTCAGACTGATCTGACTCTTCTCATGGAGGCTGCGTCGGGTGGCTATGCTGACCCATGGCTATGCTGACCCTCCCGAGACAATGCGCTCACCATCACTGCAGACAGGGGCAACTACAAGTTCTGTGAGCTCCTCATCAACAGGTCATTATTTTATAGTGCTCTACCTACATTATGAGAATGTCATTTTAGTCATAATATCATTCCTCTCCAGTCTCACTGCTCAGACCGGTGACTTCTGAGTGAGTTATTACAGTGATACAACCAGCAGTGTGTGTAGATAGGCAGTTGCTTTTTTCTAAAGTCCAAATTATTCATGAACTGATTGATACAAATACTCTGTACACCTTTCTGTTATAAAAACATTTTGATTAGCTTATATATTGTGTCAATGTATTGATTTCCCGGTCAGAGATGAGGATGGAGGAGATAATGGATTGATTGACCCATGGTACCTGGTAAGACTAATTTATTACCACCTGACTTTTCTCTCTATCTGCATTTTCTTCCCTGTAGGTACCCCTGGTCGTCACAGTAGGGTTAGGGTCACCCTGCGGTTATCCTGTCCTCCTCCACGAATAGTGGCTACCTGCAGTTCACAGCACAACTCTGTAGTTGCCCTCCAAACTCATCACTATGCTAAGGACCCTGGGACTGAACATCCTCCCTCTGCAACTGGATCCTGGACTTCCTGACGGGCAGCCCCCAGATGGTGAGGGTAGGCAACAACACATCTGCCACGCTGACCCTCAACACGGGGGCCCCTCAGGGGTGCGTGCTTAGTCCCCTCCTGTACTCCCTGTTCACCCACGACTGCGTGGCCACGCACGACTCCAACACCATCATTAAGTTTGCAGATGACACGACGGTGGTAGGCCTGATCACAGACGACGATGAGACAGCCTATAGGGAGGAGGTCAGAGACCTTGTGCCAGGACAACAACCTCTCCCTCAACGTGAGCAAGACAAAAGGAGCTGTATTGTGGACTCCAGAAAAAGGAGGGCCGAGCACGCCCCCATTCACATAGACGGGGCTGTAGTGGAGCGGGTCGAGAGCTTAAAGTTCCTTGGTGTCCACATCACTGAGGACCTATCAAGGTCCAAACACACCAAGACAGTTGTGAAGAGGGCACGTCAATGCCTATTCCCCCTCAGGAGGCTGAAAAGATTTGACATGGGACCTCAGATCATCAAAAAGTTATACAGCTGCACCAGAGAGCATCCTGACTGGTTGCATCACCGCTTGGTATGGCAACTGCTCGGCATCCGACCACAAGGAGCTACAGAGGGTAGTTCGTATGACCCAGTACATCACTTGGGCCGAGCGTCTTGCCATCCAGGACCTCTATACCAAGCGGTATCAGAGGAAGGCCCTAAACCCAAGTCATATACTGTTTTCTCTGCTGCCACATAGCAAGCGGTACTGGAGTGCCAAGTCTGGGACCAAAATGCTCCTTAACAGCTTTACCCCCAAGCCATAAGACTGCTAAGCAGTTAATCAAATGGCTACCCGGACCATTTGCATTCTTATTTACTATAATTTTTTCCACTGACTCTTGCACAGGCTCGATGTTCACTCACTGGACTCTAACCACACACACACACACACACACTAAACAACACTCCAAAACATGAACACGCGTGCATGTTGATAACACACACACAAGCAACTGCTACTCTCTTATTATTTATGCATAGTCACTTTACCCCTACCTACATGTACATATTACCTCAATTACCTAGACTAACCCGTACCCCTGCACATTGACTCGGTTCCGGTGCCCTTTGTATAGCCTTGTTATTGTTATTTTATTGTGTTACTATTTTTCTTTTATAGTTTATTTAGAAATGTTTCTTACTTTTTTTAAACTCTGCATTGCTGGTTAAGGGCTCTAATTAAGCATTTCACGGTACACCTGTTGTATTCGGTGCATGTGACAAATAAAATGTTATTTGGAGACAACCATGTATCTCAAAGCCTGCATTTTACTTTTGTGGCCTCTGATATATTAAACCTGTTCAACTGCTAGTGATGTAGCAAACCCCTGACTAAAGTTATGCATAGAATAATGACAAGGGTGTGCAGTAAGCCTGTATTTATACTATTGTTTAATTAAACATTGAATATATTATATAATATCTTGCGACTACTCCTGGTGGAGCTGACAACACACGCTGGCAGAACCACTCTGTTGTCTGCCCCCAGCCCCAGCCACTCTCCTCGCAGGGCACAGCCTGTAGGCAGCAAGGCGTAATTGAGAGACCAGGCAGCACCACTCTGATGTCTGGCCCCAGCCGCTTTCCTCGCAGGGCAGAATTGTCTAAAAGAACAAAACAAATGTCTGTCAGGCACCATAGATAGCAAGACATTCATGTTAGCCATCTGGTAATAGGTACTGTCTTTCCCGATACCACCATTGCCATTGATAGTGTAATATGTGTGGCTGGGGAATAAAAAAAATAATGCATGGGTAGGGTGAAAATAAAGGCGAGACCGAGTCAAGACCATGATTGTAATTTTGTCAAATTGTCACCATAAGAGTTCAAAATGTCCAATATTTCTGTGTTCATATTTCTGAAGAACATTGATTCTTTAGACATTCAGAATGGTGAATGAAACGCATGCTGAGGGTAAATAGGGCCACTCCACAAATCTTTACTAACCAAAACACAGTGGGGAACAATGAGGGCCTTCTACGCTTTAATAGAAAGTCTAAGGATTTATAAAATAATAATTATATTATTATTTTCAATGATGTTCTGATTTAATCTTCAATGTTTGTTAAAAATCTGGATTTTTCTTTGGTGGTCTCTGGGGAGATAAATGTAGCTAGCTAAGTCAGTCATTGGCTAGGCCATCAGAAGCTTGATAGAAGGAATCTGCCATTCAACTGTAATAGGGCAACATTTTGGAGTGACAGTGCAATCAACCAATCACATTGACTTGTAATGGATGGGACCATTTTTACAAATATGGAAAGTTTTGCCTTCTCGAAGGCCAACAGGTCACTGTGCAATAGCGAGCAGTAGTTTTCCCATGGTCTAGCTAGCTAGCTTTGGTTGTAGGCTAGTTTGCAGCGGCTGCAGCAGATGTTATCGAAGAGGATGTTGTTGCTCATTTGTTAGTTTCTCCCTTTTCAAGAATACATTTCAACAAGAAGTTTCAAATGATTATCATCTGGTGAGTGTAACTTTTTTATTGCAGCTCGCATGCTGTTAGCCATCTCTTTGAAAATAACTTGTGTGAAATGTTGCATTTAAACTTTAGATCACTGATTAATTTTTGTGCTTAACGTGAAATGTTTTTTGCAATGGGAAGTAATAGTTTTACAATTTCCCAATCGAAATTTACCATAGACGCAGGGAGTCAGGAAGCAGGTGCAGATGGTGAGTTTAATAATAACGAACATGGAGAGTTACAAAACAAGAGAAGCGTCTCGACATGAAAACTGAACCAATACTGCCTGAAGAGTGATGCTAGGGAGTGCTAGATAAAGTGGGAGTAATCAGGGTAGTGATGGAGTCCAGGTGTGCCTCATGATAAGGCACAGCTGTGCGTAATGAGGGTTGCCAGGAGTGCGTAATGAAGGGTTGCCAGGACAGTGGTTAGTAGACCGGCGTTGTCGAGTGCCCACATATGCTGAGCACTTGTTGGCTGCTTTTCCTTCACTCTGCGGGTCCAACTCATCCCAAACCATCTCAATTGGGTTGAGGTCTGGTGATTGTGGAGGCCAGGTCATCTGATGCAGCACTTCATCACTCTCCTTCTTGGTCAAATAGCCCTTACACAGCCTGGAGGTGTGTTGGGTCATTGTCCTGTTGAAAAACAAATGATAGTCCCACTAAGCCCAAACCAGATGGGATGGCATATCGCTGTGGTAGTCATGCTGGTAAAGTGTGCCTTGAATTCTAAATAAATCACAGACAGTGTCACCAGCAAAGCACCCCCACACCATAATACCTCCTCTTCCATGCTTTACGGTGGGAAATACACATGCAGAGATCATCCGTTCACTCACACCGCGTCTCACAAAGACACGGCGGTTGGAACCAAAAATCTCAAATTTGGACTCCAGACCAAACTACACATTTCCACCAGTCTAATGTCCATTGCTCATGTTTCTTGGCCCAAGCAAGTCTCTTCTTATTATTGGTTTCCTTTAGTAGTGGTTTCTTTGCAGCAATTCGACCATAAAGGCCTGATTCACACAGTCTCATCTGAACAGCTGATGTTGAGATGTGTCTGTTACTTGAACTCTGTGAAGCATTTATTTGGGCTGCAATTTCTGAGGCTGGTAACTCTAATTAACTTATCCTCTGCAGCATAGGTAACTCTGGGTTTTCCCATTCCTGTGGTGGTCCTCATGAGAGCCAGTTTCAGCATAGCGCTTGATTGTTTTTGCGACTGAACTTGAAGTAACTTTCAAAGTTCTTGAAATGTTCCGTATTGACTGACCTTCATCTCTTAAAGTAATGATGGACCGTCGTTGCTCTTTGCTTATTTGAGCTGTTCTTGCATTAATATGGACTTGGTCTTTTACCAAAATAGGGCTATCTTCTGTATCCCCTCCCCTACCTTGTCACAACACAACTGATTGGCTCAAACGCATTAAGAAGGAAATAAATTCCACCAATTAACTTTTAAGAAGGCACACCTGTTATTTGAAATGTATTCCAGTTGACTATCTCATGAAGCTGGTTGAGAGAATGCCAAGAGTGTGCAAAGCTGTCATCAAGGCAAATGTTGGCTATTTGAAGAATCTCAAATATAAAATATATATTTGATTTGTTTAACACCTTTTTGGTTACTACATGATTCCATGTGTTATTTCATAGTTTTGATGTCTTCACTATTATTCTACAATGTAAGAAATAGTAAAAATAAATTAAAACCCTTGAAGGATTAGGTGTGTCCAAACTTTTGACTGGTAGTGTATATTTGGCCTGGCGAATAGCTTTTATGTTCTGACTGAATGGAAGCTCTTAATTATGAGGGGTTTTTTCTCTGCTGGTTTCAGGAAGAAATTACATCCTCACTGTCCGAGACCGAGTAAAAATGTATCCGACAAGACCGAGACCGGTCTCAAGTAATACAACACTGCTAGTTAGCTGGCTACTGACTGCTAACCCTAGTTCGCCAGACTGGTTCTAGCTAACGTTAGCTAGACTGGTTCTAGCTAATGTTAGCTAACTTAAATGCAGAAAAGGAGCTTGTGAAAAAGTAATGCATTCAGTGAAATAACTAACCTGATGGACATCTGTCCTCCCACTCACTCTCGTCACATCTATAATGTCAATAGAAAGCCCCTTGGTAATCACCAGGTCCAAAGTATGGCCACAATTATGGGTGGGCCCAGTAAATTCCATGGCCTTGGAGTCAGTCTAAATCACCATTATCTCATCATTTTCAAGGAGAATAGTATTTCAGAGAAATTGGCAAAGAAAGTGGGGCAGTGCTTTGGTGGCCTATACAGGTTTACAGCCAGCACAGGTGCTGAAATTTAAACAGTATAGCATGATGCTCAAAAGACCCAAAGTTACCAAACGAAATGTCTTTACAGCTGAGAGCATTAGTAAACAGAGGAGGGAGGCTTCAATAGGAGCGGCTGACCCATCTGTAGTGAGATAGGTTTCAGTGAAAAACGTAGTCAACTTTGCGCTCAGATATGTATTTATTTAATACATTTTAGAATAAGGCTGCAAAAATACAAAATGTGGAAAAAGGGAAGGGGTTTGAATACTTTCCGAATGCACTGTATATACACAGTATTAAGCTGCTATTTATAAAAATGACACATCAAATAGCCTAACAATTAGTATTACTTGCTGTGTCTCTGGGTCTCTTTTTCTCTTAGAAAATAGTTTCTGTGTCTGTGCTTGTCTCTGTATGTAGACAGCTATAGTTTGAGTCTGCGTCACCTTGCATTTTTGTGCGCAAATGTTTTCACCACGGCCTGTAGGCTTAGGTTGCATGCCAGACTGTTTTCTATACTGAGTATTGAAAACCCAGACAGTCTTTCCTGAGAAAGATAGACATCGATGACAGGAGCTTGGCCCCCAGAGCTCGTGGGCCCCCCCACGATGCGGGGGCTGCGGGGTGTCCGGTATGCCAGCGCTCTGTGTGTGTGGTTGTGTGTGCCTGGCGTGTGTGTGTCTTCCCTAATAAAACAGCAATACAAATATTTAACAGGTGCTCTTTTCCATTCTCCACCCCATTGACAGAAACATTCCAAGGGCTCTATTTTCGGCTGCCGCTAAAGAGGCACAAGTGTCAAACGCAATTTCGTCATGTAAAAACTGGATTACTTGCATTTTCCAGCCCTAACGCCAGGTTTGGCAATTTACCTGTCTAACAGCAGGTAAATTGAGGTATGAGGGGTGGAAATATTTATGGTGTGTCCTAAAAACAAGCCTAAAACTGACCATTTTATGTAGCGCTAATGGAAAGTTAAGACCCACAAAAAGCAGATCTTAATGATATCGCAGTTGATAATGACATGGATTTGAGAGCGGAAGCACAGCCCATCCAGTCATGATGCACAGTGCCCATGGAAGGAGAGATGTGCCTTTTGTGCCGGTGAATCTCATATTTAGAAACAAATGGTTCCCCCAATTCCTTTTAATTTGATTAAAAATCAAGCATAGCCTACCCTCCCCTTAATCAAGGCTGGTTTAGTAGCATCACATAGGTGTGTTTTTTTATCCGGGCCATTAGCTAAAAGTAGCCTATGAATAAAGGAGTTTTAAATGGTCTACTGAGAGTGCTTTGAAGTATTGGACATTATTCACAAACCTGCATTTTGCTTGTTCAAGTAGGCTATCCATCCCCATTTTCAAAGAGCGCCCCTATCCGATTACCAAAGACACGCTCCTCCAAAGTATAATGCCATATCAACGGTGGATTTTTTAAAGAATCTGCCTTGCATGTAAGCAACGATACAATTGACAGGAGCCTAGTATTTTGTATAGACATACAAATGTTATGCGTAAAGACATTTAGGCCTACGTGTGCACACACTGCCATAGAACAAGAGAAGCAATTTATGATATTATGCTTCTGACCCGATCCTATTTAAAACAAGTTGTTACATTTTTATTATAATTATACAGTCTTTTTAGGCCTTATCAGTAGTTTAGTGAATTTAATCCTGCTTATTGACTATACTTAGCATGTCCATTTCCAGACTAGAATTTACAGCAGGCATAGCCCCTATATCAGTGGGAATGCTATAGCCTATGTTTAACAATGTATTTCCATATTGAAGCAATGCATAGGAACAATGTGGATTGCCAACATATTTAGCAAATATGTTCAGACTAACATTTGAGTTGAAGTTGTTGACAACGTAATACATAAAATACTGTAAATACACAACTTGAAGCGACCACATATTTCACCATGGAGCACATTCTAATTGGCCAGTGAGCGGCAAAGCCTCGACACACCCACAACTTGTTTATTTCTCAATACCCAGCCCTTTCGCGCCACCTCCAGCTACTGCGCCCATAATTCCGGTTGTGAAAATAGCAAAAATATTTGACACACCCCCTACCTATAATGCTACCACCAGCGCTAAAATGTACCATTGCGTTCAGTTTGTTAAAATAGAACACCAAGTATTTCTCATTTGAGATCATGTTTTTCTCATAAAAGTCACCTGTCCTTTCTGAACAAGTGTGCTATTTAAAACAATGAGTGGGAACTATCAATAGTTTGACCCCTAGACCTTTTTGCAATTTAGAGAAAGTATAAATATACACAACCCAACAATAGCAAAGCACAGATAAAGCATCAGATTAAAGCTTTGATTAGTAATGATAAAGCAGCAATGGATCAGCAACATAAAAATCATAAACCAACCCTAAAATTGTATGCAATGAGGCTTTTTGTATTGAATATAGCAATTCAATGCAGATCAAAAGTCAAGTATAAACAGTCAATAGCCTAAAGTTCAAAAGGTCAAAGTCAAAATGAGATTCAGTTTACCAAAAAGCATCAAGATTCCAAAAACAGTTAAATCCAGTTGCTTTAATTCATTCCCAAAAAGGGTAATCCACAAACAGACAAATAAAAATCCAATAGGAATAGTAGGAGATGTAGTTGATGTTTGTTGATACTCCTGAGTGGCGCAGTGGTCTAAGGCACTGCATCGCAGTGCTAACTGTGCCACTACAGATCCTGGTTTGAATCCAGGCTCTGTCGCAGCCGGCCGCGACCGGGAGACTCATGGGCGGCGCACAATTGGCCCAGAGTCGTCCAGGGTAGTGGAGGGAATGGCCGGCAGGGATGTAGCTCAGTTGATAGAGCATGGCGTTTCCAACGCCAGGGTTGTGGGTTCGATTCCCACGGGGGGGCAGTATAAAAAAAGATGTATTCACTAACTGTAAGTCGCTCTGGATAAGAGTGTCTGCTAAATGACGTAAATGTTGTCGTTTGTATGTGTATGTTTTGTATTGAATTGTTTAAAAAAATCTATATTATATATATATATATTTTTAAAGGAAAGTAGGAGAGTCAATAAAAAATGCAACATTCAATCAGATATGCTCACCACTCCTTGGTGTTGAATGGATGTCCTTATGTGAGAAGTCCAGTTTTTCCCTTTTTTCCACGCAAATAATCTAATGGAACAGGTTTAAACAGCACAATTACAGAACTAATTTACTTTCAAGTTTTCAAACAAGCCTTTCCCCATTGTTCATCACATCATGTCCATTTTGCTCTTCCCTTCCTGACCCCATACTTAAAGTGACAGGTATAATTTTGACCAATCAACAGAACTCAGTGGCATACAAATCATGGCATGGATCTATACATGTACACATAACTTTTTTTCTACTTAAGAAACATGCATAACCTTTTATTCAGTTTCATTTCATATTACATTTAATGTTGAGACGTTACAGATCCCGCCAGCGGCATGGGAGGACAGAGACCATAGTAAGGCTTCAGATCTACCACATTTACAGTATCAATCATCTGGGTTTGGTCACCCCACCTGATTCTGTAATTGATTGGTCCTAACCTTTTCAATACCAAAGCTGGCCTTGACCATCTTGGTGCGAGTTTGTCTGAAAAGTGATCTGAGACTTTGGACTGGTGATGCGCCCAAACCCCGACCAGATCTCCCTCTGAAAACTGCACATTTTCTTCGAGCATTGTATTATTACCTGGTTTGTCTGGATTGAGCTGCTCTTTCTCTATTCCTTACCTTGTCTGCAAGTCGTTGTTGTCTTTCAATTGTGTTGTATGCAGGATGTTGTGGTGATGGCACCATCGAGAGCATCCTGACTGGTTGCATCACCGCCTGGTATGGCAACTGCTTGGCCTCCGACTGCAAGGCACTACAGAGGGTAATGCGTACGGCCCAGTACATCACTGGGGCCAAGCTTCCTGCCATCCAGGACCTCTATACCAGGCTGTGTCAGAGGAAGGCCCTAAAAATTGTCAAAACTCCAGCCACCCTAGTCATAGACTGTTCTCTCTGCTACCACACGGCAAGCGGTACCGGAGCGCCAAGTCTAGGTCCAAAAGGTTTCTTAACAGCTTCTACCCCCAAGCAATAAGACTCCTGAACAGCTAATCATGGCTACCCGGACTATTTGCATTGCCCCCCACCCCTTTTACGCTGCTGCTACTCTGTTTATTATCTATGCATAGTCACTTTAACTCTACCCACATGTACATATTACCTCAATTACCTCGACTCGCCTGTGCCACCGCACATTGACTCGGTACCGGTAACCTCTGTATATAGCCTCCCTACTGTTATTTTATTTTACTGCTGCTCTTTAATTATTTGCTCTTTTAATTTTTTACTAATCTATTTTTTACTTAACACTTTTTTCATTTTCTTAAAACTGCATTGTTGGTTAGGGCTTGTAAGTAAGCATTTCACTGTAAAGTCTACACCGGTTGTATTCGGCACATAAAATTAGATTTTTGATTTGGTGAGTGTGCAATAAGTCTCTCAAGTGGGCCTTTGAGATTTCTTCTGAGTGCCAGCTTGGCTGGGGTTACTCCAGTGGTCTCATGGGTAGCGGTGTTGAAGGCATACCAGAACTCTGATTGCCAGACATGCCAATCTCTGTGATGGTTGCCGACGTAGGCGCAGTGGTCTAAGGCACTGCATCGCAGTGCTAGCTGTGCCACTAGAGATCCTGGTTAGAGTCCAGGCTCTGTCGCAGCCGGCCGCGACCAGGAGACCCATGGGCGGCGCACAATTGGTCCAGCATCGTCCAAGGTAGGGGAGGGTTTGGCCGGCAGGGATGTGGGTTCGTTTCCCACGGGGGGCCAGTATGAATAAAAATAAAATAAAAAACATGTATGCATTCACTAACTGTAAGTCGCTCTGGATAAGAGCGTCTGCTAAATTACTAAAATGTAAAAATGTAAAATGTAGGAGGCCATCATCGTCTTGAGAGTCCTGTTCACCCTTCCGTCATGTTGGTTTGTGGGTGGTAACATGTTGTCATCTTTTGGGTGACTCCCCCTGCCCCACACATCTCAGCCATCAGTTTGCTTGTGAATTGGGGTCCTCTGTCAGACACCAGCAACTGGGGCAACCAAAATCTGGTGAATATTTAATCCTTAAACACTTTACACACTTGGGGTTTGATGTGCCGTAAAGGGAACAGGTCTACCCACTGTGTAATATTCCACGACTGTCCTTTTGCTCTTTGGGAGTGGACCCATGAAGTCGACTCCAAGCATCCGACCTGCTTCTGTTACTTCTGTGGAATGTAGGAGTCCAGATGGTTTCTGGGTAGGATTTTTGTATCACTGGCACATTTGACACTGCTTTACCTGTGTCTGTACATATTTTCGCACTGTTGGCCACCATGCAACTTCCAGAATCTTGAGCAATGTTTTCATCCTATCCAGATGTCCCCCTAGAGCAGGGATCGGCAACTAGATTTAGTCACGGGACGATTTTTGTCGGAGTGGATGGTCTGAACATAATTATAATAATTTGTACAATGCAAATGAACCACAACTAAGCCCAAAAAGAGATTGTATTTGAAAAAATATATTAATTCCATACCTTGATTACATTCAGACACGATCACATCTCTTTTTTTTTTTACTCGTGGGAAGACTTGGGAACAGATTTCATAAATTAAACTCATTTAAAACCTATGCTGAATTAAAAACTTTTGCTGAATTTCTGGTGATTTGAGTCTTTTTTGACCAAAAACAAAAATCATAAAAACTTTGGGGGGCCAAAAGAAATCACTCGGGGACAACCAGCTGGAATTTGTAGCCATCGTCTTTGGTAGGAATGCGACGATACAACACTCCTTGTTGCACCTCAAAACCGATGTGATTGGGGCGGGGAGTTGAGTTGGCTTCTTTCCCTAATTTGAGATGTCATCAGTGGATTGGACTGTTGCAATCTCAGAGAGTGAGCTTGGAAGGTCCGACCAGTGACTCTTTGAGGCAACCACACAGACTACTACTGTGAGTGGAGGAAAGGCTTGAGACGATGCATCTAGGACAATGTTGACATCTTTGCGATAGTGCACCTTGAAGTCTAACTGCTGTAAACGCAGGGTCCATCTTGTCAATCTCTATGAAGTCTTCTGGCTATTGAATGCCCAGGTAAGAGCGTTGTGATCAGTGAAGACATTGAAACGTTCTCACTCCAGATAGTGTCTCCAGTTTTCAACAGACCAGAAAACAGCCAGACAATAGATTAATAGATGAGCTCTACCCCCTTGAGGGCTCTGGAGGCGAAAGCGGGGATTCTTGATGCACCTGGATAAGGACAGCAACTAGCCCAATGTAACTGCCATCAGTGGTACCTGGAAGAAGAGAGAAGGGTCATGTTGAGCCAAGACTGGAGGGCTCAGTAGGGCTTGCTTCAACTTGTCCATGGCCGGTTGACATTCTGGAGTCCACTCCCAAACCAACATTCTTTTTTAGGTGGTTATTAAGGGGAACTGCAATATCGTCAAAGTTAGGGATGAAGCGCTTCAGTGCCTTTAGGTCAGTGGGAGGAGCATAGACGACCTCGGCAGTAGCCTTCTTTGGATCGATTTGTCCACCTTCTCCTGACACGACATGACCCAAGAAATTAAGTTGGGACTGAAAGAAGTGGCACGTCTTTAAGTTTAGTGTTAGGTTGGCTGCCTGCAACTTGGCACACACAGCCACGAGATCCTCCAGATGTCATCGATGTACACAAAGCATGTTTGACCTTTCAACTCGCTCAACACCCTCTCCATTAGGCTTTGGAATGTGACACCATTATTACTCAGACCAAAACGCATTGACCGAAACTGATATAGACCACTAGGGGTGATCACAGCAGTCTTCTCCTTGCTTTCAGCAGACATGGCAAATGTTTTATTTCTTTTTTTCTTTTTTTGTGGGGGGTAGATCAGCTTTAATATTGTAGATAGATTGTAACTTCCATCAATGTAATTGTCTGCATAATTTCAAATCCCCCCTAGTTATTTTGTATCGCAAATATATATATATATACAGAGGGGAGAACAAGTATTTGATACACTGCCGATTTTGCAGGTTTTCCTACTTACAAAGCATGTAGAGGTCTGTCATTTTTATCATAGGTACACTTCAACTGTGAGAGACGGAATCTAGAAAATCACATTGTATGATTTTTAAGTAATTCATTTGCATTTTATTGCATGACATAAGTATTTGATACATCAGAAAAGCAGAACTTAATATTTGGTACAGAAACCTTTGTTTGTAATTACAGAGATCATACGTTTCCTGTAGGTCTTGACCAGGTTTGCACACACTGCAGCAGGGATTTTGGCCCACACCTCCATACAGACCTTCTCCAGATCCTTCAGGTTTCGGGGCTGTCACTGGGCAATACGGACTTTCAGCTCCCTCCAAAGATTTTCTATTGGGTTCAGGTCTGGAGACTGGCTAGGCCACTCCAGGACCTTGAGATGCTTCTTACGGAGCCACTCCTTAGTTGCCCTGGCTTTGTGTTTCGGGTCGTTGTCATGCTGGAAGACCCAGCCACGACCCATCTTCAATGCTCTTACTGAGGGAAGGAGGTTGTTGGCCAAGATCTCGCGATACATGGCCCCATCCATCCTCCCCTCAATACGGTGCAGTCGTCCTGTCCCCTTTGCAGTAAAGCATCCCCAAAGAATGATGTTTCCACCTCCATGCTACATGGTTGGGATGGTGTTCTTGGGGTTGTACTCATCCTTCTTCTTCCTCCAAACACGGCGAGTGGAGTTTAGACCAAAAAGCTCAATTTTTGTCTCATCAGACCACATGACCTTCTCCCATTCCTCCTCTGGATCATCCAGATGGTCATTGGCAAACTTCAGACGGGCCTGGACATGCGCTGGCTTGAGCAGGGGGACCTTGCGTGCGCTGCAGGATTTTAATCCATGACAGCGTAGTGTGATATTAATGGTTTTCTTTGAGACTGTGGTCCCAGCTCTCTTCAGGTCATTGACCAGGTCCTGCCGTGTAGTTCTGGGCTGATCCCTCACCTTCCTCATGATCATTGATGCCCCACGAGGTGAGATCTTGCATGGAGCCCCAGACAGAGGATGATTGACCATCATCTTGAACTTCTTCCATTTTCTAATAATTGCGCCAACAGTTGTTGCCTTCTCACCAAGCTGCTTGCCTATTGTCCTGTAGCCCATCCCAGCCTTGTGCAGGTCTACAATTTTATCCCTGATGTTCTTACACAGCTCTTTGGTCTTGGCCATTGTGGAGAGGTTGGAGTCTGTTTGATTGAGTGTGTGGACAGGTGTCTTTTATACAGGTAACGAGTTCAAACAGGTGCAGTTAATACAGGTAATGAGTGGAGAACAGGAGGGCTTCTTAAAGAAAAACTAACAGGTCTGTGAGAGCCGGAATTCTTACTGGTTGGTAGGTGATCAAATACTTATGTCATGCAATAAAATGCAAATTAATTACTTAAAAATCATACAATGTGATTTTCTGGATTTTTGTTTTAGATTCCGTCTCTCACAGTTGAAGTGTACCTATGATAAAAATTACAGACCTCTACATGCTTTGTTACTAGGAAAACCTGCAAAATCGGCAGTGTATCAAATACTTGTTCTCCCACTGTATATATATATATATATATATATATATATATATATATATATACATACATACATACATACATATATATATATATATATATATATATATATATATATATATATATATATATATATATATATATATATATAAACATACACGTACATACACATACATACATATAAATACATATACATACATATAGATATACACATATCCTTCTTTTTAAATATATTTCCCTTTATTACTTTCCAACCCCACCACCCCTTCCCTAATTGGAGTAAACTAGTGAACAACAACGCTTAAGCCCTACATTAGTTATCCTGCTGTTATTAGTTGTTGTTAGTTGTTATTAGTCCCATCCCTCAGCTCCATTCAAAACCTCTCATCTATCTCTTAACACCATCCATATAGGATTTCTATTTGCCATATATTTTTCAACTGTACTGTGATGTTTCACAAAGGTTCTGAACCCTTCTATTCTCATTGTTTCTACAGATAGTACATTGAAAATGAACATTTTTGCTAACAGTATTATTATATTATTGATCGATTGACTATGACTTTTCAGATCACCCAGTAGTGCTATCTGCAGGGTTACCTCCAGGTAAATATTGCAATCCTTTAGGCATTCCTGGACCTGTGACCAAAAACAAGCCACAAATGGAAAGTACCAAAACAAATTATCTAATGATTCTGTCTCTTCGCAGAAAAATCTGCAGAGCTGGGAAGATTGTATCCCCCATATAAATAACATTCTATTGGTAGCAAGAATTTTATATAATAATTTAAACTGAAAAATTCAAAGTTTTGAATCCGGCGTTGTTTTGCATATCAGTGTCATGGAATCGGTACGTCAAAAATCTCTTCCCAACTATTTTGCAATCTATATGGGACGGCTGTCAATCCATTGGTCCTTAAATGAAACTGGTATACTTTTTTATTTGGCACAAATTTTTTTAACCAATTATGTTCTTTAATGCAAGGGCCAACAGACAAGTTCCTTACTTTTTCCCCCTTCCACTTTCCTCTTCCATTTTTGCGGTAATGCTGCAATTATTTGGTTGTAATTTTGGGTAGAGCAGACATTTAAATATGTTTTTGTTAGCTGCATGTGCGACATAACTCCACCAGTCCTACCGATGATATAATTTACCAAGATTATATATATATTTTTTTTAATAAAAAAAATACTGGCTTTTTATCAACTAGTATATTTGAGTTTAACCACAATATTTGTTGCATTATTTGTTCTGTCGTTTCTGGAGGATTAAATTGAAATTACAACCAACTTTTCATGGCTTGTTTTAGAAATAGTGATATTTGGGAGATGATTTCCTTTTCAAATAACTGAAAGTGAGAGGTTGTAATCTGAATAAAGGGAAAAAGGCCATTCTTGAACATGGGGTGAGACAATCTTACTAATTTGATAGTGAACCAGTTCGGATTTAAGTATAACTTTTGTATGACTGTGATAGTGATAGGTCTAATGCTTTAATATTTAATAATTTATGTCCTCCGAATTCATATTCCTTATATAAATAGGCCCGTTTAATTTTGTCTGGCTTGCCGATCCAAATCAAATGGAATATTATTTTCTCATATAATTAAAAAAACTGTTCGCTAGCTGTAGGCAAGACCATACTAAATATTTAATCAGTGTGATTTTTCAACAAATAGTCAGGTATTTACCTTTCCATGGTAGCAAGATCTTATCTATTTTTGCTAACTTTCTATTAAAATGTATTGGAGTGAGATCATTTAATTCATTTGGGATATATATTCTGAGTATATCCACATCACCATCAGACAATTTTATTGGTAAACTACATGGTAATGTACATTTTAAATTTTTTAGTGATCCAATACGTAATATAGTACATTTATCATAATTTGGTTGTAATCCAGACAGGTTAGAAAATGTACAGTGGGGAAAATAAGTATTTAGTCAGCCACCAATTGTGCAAGTTCTCCCACTTAAAAAGATGAGAGAGGCCTGTAATTTTCATCATAGGTACACGTCAACTATGACAGACAAAATGAGAAAAAATAATCCAGAAAATCACATTGTAGGATTTGTAATGAATTTATTTGCAAATTATGGTGGAAAATAAGAATTTGGTCAATAACAAAAGTTTCTCAATACTTTGTTATATACCCTTTGTTGGCAATGACACAGGTCAAACGTTTTCTGTAAGTCTTCACAAGGTTTTCACACACTGTTGCTGGTATTTTGGCCCATTCCTCCATGCAGATCTCCTCTAGAGCAGTGTTGTTTTGAGGCTGTCGCTGGGCAACACGGACTTTCAACTCCCTCCAAAGATTTTCTATGGGGTTGAGATCTGGAGACTGGCTAGGCCACTCCAGGACCTTGAAATGCTTCTTACGAAGCCACTCCTTCGTTGCCCGGCGGTGGTTTTGGGATCATTGTCATGCTGAAAGACCCAGCCACGTTTCATCTTCAATGCCCTTGCTGATGGAAGGAGGTTTTCACTCAAAATCTCACAATACATGGCCCCATTCATTCTTTCCTTTACACGGATCAGTCGTCCTGGTCCCTTTGCAGAAAAACAGCCCCAAAGCATGATGTTTCCACCCCCATGCTTCACAGTAGGTATGGTGTTCTTTGGATGCAACTCAGCATTCTTTGTCCTCCAAACACGACGAGTTGAGTTTTTACCAAAAAGTTATATTTTGGTTTCATCTGACCATATGACATTCTCCCAATCCTCTTCTGGATCATCCAAATGCACTCTAGCAAACTTCAGACGGGCCTGGATATGTACTGGCTTAAGCAGGGGGACATGTCTGGCACTGCAGGATTTGAGTCCCTGGCGGCGTAGCGTGTTACTGATGGTAGGCTATGTTACTTTGGTCCCAGCTCTCTGCAGGTCATTCACTAGGTCCCCCCGTGTGGTTCTGGGATTTTTGCTCACCGTTCTTGTGATCATTTTGACCCCACGGGGTGAGATCTTGCGTGGAGCCCCAGATCGAGGGAGATTATCAGTGGTCTTGTATGTCTTCCATTTCCTAATAATTGCTCCCACAGTTGATTTCTTCAAATCAAGCTGCTTACCTATTGCAGATTCAGTCTTCCCAGCCTGGTGCTGGTCTACAATTTGTTTCTGGTGTCCTTTGACAGCTCTTTGGTCTTGGCCATAGTGGAGTTTGGAGTGTGACTGTTTGAGGTTGTGGACAGGTGTCTTTTATACTGATAACAAGTTCAAACAGGTGCCATTAATACAGGTAACGAGTGGAGGACAGAAGAGCCTCTTAAAGAAGAAGTTACAGGTCTGTGAGAGCCAGAAATCTTGCTTGTTTGTAGGTGACCAAATACTTATTTTCCACCATAATTTGCAAATAAATTCATTAAAAATCCTACAATATGATTTTCTGGATTTTTTCTCTCTCAATTTGTCTGTCATAGTTGACGTGTACCTGTGATGAAATTTAAAGGCCTCTCTCATCTTTTTAAGTGGGAGAACTTGCACAATTGGTGGCTGACTAAATACTTTTTTCCCCACTGTACATACACATGTTTAAAAATATATTTCCCTTTATTACTTTTCAACCCCACCACCCTTTCCATAATTGGAGTAAACTAGTGAACAACTGTCGTATCGGGTGAATGCTGGCAATTATTGCTGATGAACAAAGGAGTCCGCTCATACTGAACCTGGATCATAAGATTTATTCATATCACAAGCTTTCAGCATGAGTTTACAGGTGTCAAGATCACCCGGAGAACGGCATCCTCGATTGCAATGGCCGCTCTGACTCCCTCTTTGTCTTGCTCATACTTATAAACAATGCAAACAGATGGGTTGCTCCCTCTTCTGGCCAATCACCAGTCTCCCCTGGGGCGTCACCCTCCAAACGGCTACATTTGAACTAAGATAAACATCCTCTGGTTCCATTAAGAAAGTCATAATCTTTAATACACTACACAACAATGCTCAGACCTTTGATTATTTTGTGCCACCAGGGTCACAATAATATGCCCCCTCTCTGATTGTCCGAGTGTGACCCCCTTCCCATGGGTTACTGCAGCCAGTGTTGCCAGCGGGGCCATAAAACAGATGGGGACTTCTCTTTGGTGTATGGGTTGCTCAGGTGGGTGTCTAGGATATAGGGTTGGGGACCGTTCCATCATGATAGGATAATAAAATAATAGATTAGATGTATACTTTATTTTAAAATGTATATCCCTCATCTGCACAAAATTGAAAGCTCTCTCCACAACCCCTGCTCACAGACACACGTTGGTTCTGGGATATGCAACCATTTCCTTTCTCGCTCACTTAACGCCACACTTTTCCAAACACAAAAACGCACACCACACCTTCCACCACAATACATCCACACATACCCACATACTGTGCCTTCTATGTCTTCTGTTTGCTATGTTTTTATCTCCACTATGTTGATTGAGTACTTGTGTTCTAATTAGTTATATTTGAAGATGTATTATTTTGCTAGTTATCCTTTCTTGTAATACCGTCTTATCACTTTATAAAATAATATAAATACTATAAATGTGTTTTATTATTACAATCCCTACCATGGCTAGTATTGGGTGTTCCATTATTCGACTCCTCTATTAGAACTTTCAGAATAGCCATGGAGTAGTCTTTGTGTCGCGGAACATTTGGTTGTCAATATACAGTTTCAACTGCGAGAGCAACACGCTTCCCTTTATTTTCCTTGAAGATTGGGTACAGACCTTTCCGCCGTTCTTCAATCTCCCTCGGGAACTGATCATTCATGCCTATTTTCGTGCCAGCAAGTCTTTTACCTAGGCTTTTAACCATTACTTTATCCTTGAAGAAAGCAAATTAGGCAACGATTGGACGCTCATATCTCTTTCCTCTTTGTCCGAAATGGTGTACACGTTCGCGTTGGATTTTATCGACAGCATCGAGTGGGATTTGAAGCGCTGTAAGAAAGAAAGAAAGAAAGAAGTTCTTCACAATTTTTTTGGTAACCTCTCCTTTTTCTTGGATACCCGTAAGTACTAGATTTTCTCTCATCGATCTAGTCTGTATGTCTAGTAAGCCTTCTCTCAGAAAGTTGTTCTCCCTTTTAAGTTCCTTAACGTCCGTTTCTATCTTAGTGACTGTCCCTTTTAGTTTTTTTTGTATCTTTCTCCATTATCGCAGCTTTTTCATCACTAATTTCAAGACTTGCCTTCAACTCTTTTACATCCTTACTGACCAACTCTTGTATGAGCAGTTTGTCATTTATCGACATCAACAGATCGCTTTCCACACTTACTAGTCCCAGTGGTGAAAAGCTAATTAGGCAACGAGTCACGTTTTCTCTTGGAGATTGATTCTCCTCGTTTACCCTCCGTCATGTTTGAGTGTTGCTTGATGTTGTAATATTTGCCGATACATTTCTCTAGCCTTATGATTTGTTTTGTGTTATTATCCAGATTGAATGTTATTTTTCACAAGTATATGAAGTGCTAATATTTAGTCTAACTTACTGATATTGAATAATACGTTTTTATCTTGAGGTGATTCGCACCGCTGTGCGTTCAATACGCCATCTTGTCACGTGTCTTTGTGAGACGCCACCAGTCTTCTCCTTGCTTTCAGCTGACATGGCTACTTGCCAACATCCAGACTTGAAGTCAAAGGAGCTGAAGCAAGGGGCACCATGTAGTGACTCTAGTATCTCATGCACAGGGTAGGCATCGTCCAAGGTTTTGGAGTTGACATCCCTGTAATCGGCACAAAACCGTTGTGTTCCATCTAGCATGTTCATCTATTATCTTTTTTTTTTAAGGTTGAAACCCTGTATCCTCTGTGGTTGTTGTGTCAATTCCTGACTACAAGCTATACCGAGCACTCAAGCCTAAATCCACCCAGGGTGCTCAAAGCACTCCCAACCTGCAGGGGGCAACCATGCAACCGGAGCTGTTGAAACCAACCACCAGGAAGTGCTCTGGGGACCATATTAACCTGCGCACCCACAAGCAGTGCATGTGCATGGCATCGAAATGTTTGGTAAAAGCTTACTTGGCTCTCACTCATTCCTGAGAAGAGATACCAATGACCACAGCTCCTGATCATCCAAAGACGCAACTGGTAGGACAGAATGTGTTGTGAATTCATGCTTCTATATGCCCTTTTGTTTGGTTGTAACATACAATACAATTATTAATTAAATTAAATAGTGAAGACTTCATTATGTGAACGTAGTACTTGACAGTAACGTTACTATAATCATGTGTATTGTTAAATGTTTAATTATGATATTGATATTTAATTATTAACTTGCAATGATCCTAGGTTAATCTAAATGATGAAATGATTGTTTGGTTAGGTTTGAGGATTCAGTAACATTAGTTTATGCTTATTTTTGAGAAAGTGGAATTGAGAGTTATTTGTAACTAATCCATGGGGTTTTGTTTGTGTGGTTTGAAGGGTCAACCTATTCTGTTCCATCTTTATGACAATAAAAAATCATAAAGTGAACAGTTTTGAGTTGTCCTTTGCGTTCATCAAGGATAAAGCCGTTTTCAAGTTTGGGCAGAGCTGTGGTCAGCCAGAAATCACGCAGAACTTGACAGTTGATAACCAGCGCGGCAGTGAAGACGAGGATCAAAGGGCTGAAGTCAAGCTGTCGACGCAAAGGAAGAATTGCCTGTGAAACTCTACACCATGGCCAAGGAAACTTTTGGGAAAACAGTCAAGCAACTGAAGCAAGAGCGGACCTTAGCCAAATCTGCTTTCACCAGACAAGCGAACTACCTGAGTAAAGCTGCAGCTGGTATGATTAAGCATGAACTACAAGAGGAGTTCAGCAAGCTCAGTTCCCTGGCTAGAAGTGTCGGTGATTCAAATGATGACTACGCGGCTGGCCTACTGGCTGAAGCGGGAACTAAGGGGAGATGAAGAGGTCAAGCTCGACAAGGACCAGCATGCTGATCTTGAAAGGACGATTGAAGAGTGCGACATGAAATTGGAGGAAATCCGAGAGGCAGTCCAATTCAACCTCTGGCCAAGATACGGTAAAGAGGAGGTAGACTTTGCAATCCAAGAAGCGGAGAAAGCCTGTGACAGAGCCAAAGAAACCCCCGTTACTGCTATTAACAGGGACGGCTATGAACTACAGCTGGAAAGAGCGAGGAAGCTAATCCATGATGCAAGTGAAAGCCTGAAAGACTGGGAAAAATGGGTCCCACACGATGAGACTGCAGATCTGAAAGGCAGAGTAAAAGATCTGAGAATATTCGGCAGTAACCTCGAGGCCAAAAGAACAGAATTCCTCATCGCACAGAGAATTGCAGAAGAGGACAGAAGACCTACAGAGCTTCAACCAAGAGCAGTCCCACAACCAGTGGTGATAATAAAACCAACCAGTCTACCTAAATTCACTGGGCTTAGGAGGAATTTCCACAGATGGAGGAAAGACTGGGAGAGCCTGCAAAAGCAGGGAGAGCCGACTGGTTCAGTGGAGGTGAAGAAGTTTCAACTTCTTGACAGTGTGGACGAGAGAATATGTAGAGACCTGCGCCTGTCATCATATAACAGTGCTGAAGACATGTTTAGAGTACTCCAAAACCGGTATGGAAACAAGCCAACAATTGCTTTGGAGATAATTGAGGACCTGGAGAGGATCCCTCCTTTAAAGTCACACCAACCAAGGAAGGTTATTGACCTGATTCAAGCTGTGGAAAAGGCCCTGAATGACCTCACGGAGCTCGAAAGCAGTGGAGCCATAAAGAATCCCCTTGTCATCAGATCCATAGAGAGCAAGCTGCCGGATAACATGAAGAGGGACTGGCTGACATTCATGGTCAACCCAAGAAATGGAGTCACACCTGACAATCACTTCGACAGCCTTCTAAGATTTTTAAAGACACAAGAGGACATACTGGAGAAACTAGACCAGTTGGGTGTAAGTGAAAACCCTGAAAAGAAAGCTACGTACCCGGAGAAGCGGTATGCTTCCACAAGGTCCACGAGAAAGGGAGGATGCGTTGTGTGTGGAGATGAAAAGCACCGTGAGAAGATTTTCTTTTGTAAGCAGTTCAAAGAACTAAAGCCTAGTGAGAAGCTGAATGCTGTCGAAAGACTGGGAGCATGCAGAAGATGCCTCAGATGTCATGGAGAGGATGAGGAATGTACGGACACTTACCTTTGCAGAAACAGAGACTGCAAAAGAGGAAGCTCCTCGGATCACCATTTCTTTCTCTGCCTTAAAGGAGGGGCTAAGAGGAAAGAATACGTGAAAGTGGAAAAACCCAGCACCAGGAGGCAAACATTCACAGAGGAGCAAGAGAGATTAATTCGTGAGCTCACCCCGGACGTGGCAGAAAAATTCAGGAATGCTTTCACCAACATGGCAAAATCACACTGCACTGGAGGAAGCCTTCCTGGGGTAATGGACTCAAGCACAAGTGAATTACCAGTTATTCTTATGCTTCTCGAAGTAACTACTAACGCAGGGCAGAAAATTGGAACTCTCATTGACTTAGCATCAGACACCAACTACATCACTCACACAGCCGCCAGGGAGACTGGAAGCTTCAAGTGAAAGGATCACACTAGTCGTCCATGGAGTTGGAGGCATGGCCATGAAGGTGAAGACCAAAAGATACTTACTCAAGGTGAGAGTCAAGACACCAAGAGGCACGGAGAAAGCTCATGAGCTGATCTGTTATGGGTTGGATGAGATTGCAAAAGTTCACAGAGCAATCAAAGCACAACACCTCAAGAAGTTCTTCCCCGATACCAACCTGGAAGACCTTCACAGACCAGAACATGTTGAGCTTCTCATAAGCCACCGGGAAGGAAGACTTGCTCCACAGAGAGTAAAGGTAGTAGGAGATCTTGTCCTGTGGGAGAGCCCTTTAGGAAAGACCGTTGGAGGAGCACATCCAGACCTCTGTGAAGTAGTGGACATGGCCCTGCACAATTCTGAAACTCATTTTGCACGATCTATGAGAATCACAGCAGTAAAGTATCAAGAAATTGCTGAGATGCAAGAATCTAGAGCTGAAACTAAAACCACTGTTATTGGCAAAGAGTTCTTGGACTGGTGGAAGTGGGACAGCATTGGTGCGGCCTGTGAACCCATGTGTAGAGGACGTCGTTGTGGTAACTGTCAACCAGGAGGCAAAGACATGACTCTTAGTGAAGAAAGAGAGCTTGAGATAATCAGGCAAGGTCTCAGTTACGTGGAGTCAGATGTGCATAGTCAGGAGCCTCACTGGGACACAAAATACCCTTGGATTGAAGATCCAAGTTCCCTGCCCAACAACAGAAGCGCAGTGGAAGCCACGTTTCTGAGGACGGAGAAACAACTCAAGAGAGAACCAGATTGGCGTGCAGCATACACAACTCAGGTTCATGAGATGGTGGAAAGGAAGGCAGCAAAGAAACTCACTAGAAAGACCATTGCCGACTGGAAAGGTCCAGTATGGTACGTCAGTCACTTGATAGCACCAAACCCACACTCTATAACTACACCTGTCCGACTGGTATGGAACAGCAGCCAGAGGTTTAGAGGAAGCAGCATGAATGACCTTCTTCTGAAAGGGCCTGATGTACTTAATCCTATTCGAGCGGTACTGCTAAGGTTCAGGAGAGGAATCCATGCTGCTCTCGGCGACATCAAAAAGATGTACAATTCTGTGTGGCTCGAAGACCTGGAGATGCACCTCCATAGATTCCTCTGGAGAGACGGTGATGATGGGGACATTGAGGAATATGCCATCACCAGGGTCAACATGGGCGATCGACCAGCAGGGTGTATCGCACAACTAGCCATGAGAGAAACAGCGAAGTTGCCCATGTTCACACATCTGAAAGAGGAACGGAGGGTCCTTGAAGAGGATTCCTACGTAGATGACATCCTGACATCCCATAATGACCTGAAAAAGCTAGACGGAACCACCAAAAAAGTCGAAGAAATCCTAAAGGCAGGTGGATTCTTCCTCAAGCCGTGGGTCCGATCAGGCCAAAGTGGGAGGCAAACATCTACATCAGAACATCCAACATCATCAGATGAAGTCTTCATCCTCCCCAACCAAGTGAGAGAAGGAGACAACAGAGCCCTTGGAGTTGGTTATTTAGTCGAATCAGACAAACTGTACCTCATGACCTCGATAAACTTCTCAAAGAGACAAAAGAAGATGAGGATCAGTCAAGATCTCGTTGGAGAGGAAGTGAGAATGAAAACTCCAAACCCACTGACCAGAAGGCAACTGCTTAGCCAAGTAGCTAGTTTGTATGACCCAATAGGCCTTGCAACACCTGCCGAACAGAAAGGAGCCATTTTAGTCAGAAAAGCATTCCAAGAAACTGGAGGCAAAGCTCTAACAAGAGACACATGGGACACACCTCTGTCTGAGAAACTTAGAGGAGAAGCAATCCACCTGTTTGAGGAATACAGACACCTCAACCAAATTACCTTCCATAGAAGCCTGACTCCAGTCAAAAGGATTGGAGAACCCTGGGGAATAACATTCTCAGATGGGAGCGACCAGAGTTATGGAGCAGTGGCATACTTCAGGTGGGAGACCGAGCAAGGCATCCTGGTCCGACTTGTTGAGTCCAAAGCCAAGCTTACACCACTTGACCAAAAGGGAGAACCAGTGAAGGCTGAAGTCTGTGGTGCTGTGTTCGCTGCAAGACTCAGGAAATACATTGAAAAGCACAGTCGGATGCAAGTAGGACGTTGGATCCATCTGTTAGATAGTCAAACTGTGCTGGGTGCAATCCAAAGGGACAGTTATGGGTACCAGACCTTTTTGCAAACAGAGTGGGAGAGATCCAGAAGTCCACATCAGTTGAGGACTGGAGATGGATTCCAGGTGAGCAAAACATTGCTGACCTCATGACAAGAGGAGCAACCCCAGAGGACCTCAAAGAGAACTCTGTGTGGCAGAATGGCCCAGAGTTTCTGAAACGACCTGTAGAGGATTGGCCGACAAAGTCAGCCAAAGAAGTCGCTGCAGATGCCAAAGAAGGCATAAACAAGCTCCAAAGGAAATGTTTTACAGCAGCACTGACCCGAGCGCAGGTGGGGAAAAAAATCCAACATGCTCCACGTATACCAATATCTCCAACCTCTGACAAAGGTAAAGACCTGCAAAGCAGCCCTAATGGAAGAGGGCACCAAATCCAAGTCCAAAGACCACCTTCTGGTTATTCAGTGGGGAATATCCTTAACATCAGCAAGTTCAGCAGTTTAACCAGGTTGACAAGAGTCATTGCCTGGGTGTGGAGAGCTGCCACAAGGTGGAAAGAAATGCTAGCCAAGACCACCACCACAAGCAAGCCAAAGAAAAAGGAAATTCCTTCAGCTCTTGAGATCAAGTCCAGAATCAAGAAAGCTACACTTACCATCATGGAGTGTGAAGATGCACTCAGGGATCTCTTCCTTGCAGCCCAAAAGGATGTAACCTGGCAAGACACCACACTCAGCAGGCTTGCTGTGGTCAAAGAGGAAAACACTGGACTCTTGCTCTGTGGAGGAAGATTCCAAATCTTTAATGAAGAAAAAACTGCAGTACCAATCTTGCCCTGCACGTCATGGGTATCCTCCCTTCTAGCTCAAGAAGCCCACAAGACAAATCATGAAGACATCGCAGGCACACTCCTCCGGATGAGAAGGAAAGCGTGGGTGGTAAGAGGCCGGAAACTAGCTCAAAAGATCGTGGATAACTGTGTGACATGCAGGAAACTTAAGGCCCGGAGATGCCAACAGATCATGAGTGACCTTCCATCGGAGAGAATAACACCAGCCAATCCCTTTGAGTACACCACAGTGGACTTATTTGGACCATATGAAGTGAAGGATGAGGTGAGAAAGAAGGTGAAACTTAAGGTGTGGGGAATTGTCTTTTGCTGCATGGTGTCAAGAGCTATGCACACAGACCTTGTCAGCGACCAGTCAGCTGAAGGCTTCCTGTTAGCCTACCAAAGATTTACGGCACTGAGAGGGCATCCAAGGAAATTGTGGTCGGATCCTGGAAAAACTTTGTCGGAGCCAGACCTGCCCTCAAAGAACTCTACATGTTTCTGGACCGGCTGGAGAAGTCGAAGCTTGAAAACGACGTTTCCAAGCATGGCACAGAATGGAGCTGGAGGATCCATCCAGTAGACTCACCTCACAGAAACGGAGCTGCTGAAGCCGCTGTCCGAACTGTGAAGCGGGCTTTACACAATCTGGGAGGTAATGGAGTCCTCACATGGGGTGAATTTCAGACTTTCCTTTATATGGCTTCCAACCTTGCCAATGAGCGGCCTATTGATGCCAGGACTCAGAGCAGAGAGGACTGTGTAGAATACATTAGCCCAAATTCACTTCTACTCGGACGAACCGGACCCAGAGGAGATCCAGGGACCTTTGACTTTGAAGGTTACTCCTACAAGAGATTAAGAACCATCCAAACAGAAGTTGACCGATTCTGGAGGAAATGGAGTCAGTTAGCCGGACCAAACCTGTTTGTCCGGACCAAGTGGCACACCGCTCACAGGAATGTGGCAATTGGAGATGTCGTCTGGCTGGCCGACCAGAACGCCTTGAGAGGTCAGTACAGGCTTGCCAGAGTTATTGACATTAACACTGACAAGAAGGGAATTGTGAGGGATGTATATCTCCGATCCTTCCCCAGCTACCCAGTCGCAACTGTGAAGCCCACTAAAAAGATGGAAAAACATTCAATCAAGATACCAGCAACAGTTCTTCACAGGGATGTCAGACGGATAGTTGTCTTGCTTCCAGTTGAAGAGCAGCAGCAACAGGATCAAAAATAGAGTAACTGAATTCAACACATCACAGTTCTGTGTGACCTCCTTGGGTTGAAGAACCAGGAGGTCAAGTGGGAGGTGTTGTGTCAATTCCTGACTACAAGCTATACCGAGCACTCAAGCCTAAATCCACCCAGGGTGCTCAAAGCACTCCCAACCTGCAGGGGGCAACCATGCAACCGGAGCTGTTGAAACCAACCACCAGGAAGTGCTCTGGGGACCATATTAACCTGCGCACCCACAAGCAGTGCATGTGCATGGCATCGAAATGTTTGGTAAAAGCTTACTTGGCTCTCACTCATTCCTGAGAAGAGATACCAATGACCACAGCTCCTGATCATCCAAAGACGCAACTGGTAGGACAGAATGTGTTGTGAATTCATGCTTCTATATGCCCTTTTGTTTGGTTGTAACATACAATACAATTATTAATTAAATTAAATAGTGAAGACTTCATTATGTGAACGTAGTACTTGACAGTAACGTTACTATAATCATGTGTATTGTTAAATGTTTAATTATGATATTGATATTTAATTATTAACTTGCAATGATCCTAGGTTAATCTAAATGATGAAATGATTGTTTGGTTAGGTTTGAGGATTCAGTAACATTAGTTTATGCTTATTTTTGAGAAAGTGGAATTGAGAGTTATTTGTAACTAATCCATGGGGTTTTGTTTGTGTGGTTTGAAGGGTCAACCTATTCTGTTCCATCTTTATGACAATAAAAAATCATAAAGTGAACAGTTTTGAGTTGTCCTTTGCGTTCATCAAGGATAAAGCCGTTTTCAAGTTTGGGCAAAGCTGTGGTCAGCCAGAAATCACGCAGAACTTGACAGTGGTGGACTGGCATCTCATCTGTACTGATGATGAGTCAAATTGCTACAAATTACATCCGTTTGCAAGACCTTTACTTCACAATGCAGTCTGACTTCGACATATTTGTCATTAGGATTTGAGTTGTATAATACCTTCATGTGTTTTCCTCTGAGCCCAAATGTGTCCTCACAGATTCTTTCTTTGTATACTTTTTAACACCTGTGCATGCCTTGCGTAATGGTTTAATGCAACCCCAGACAACTTACAATGTCTAAATTTTTGGGATTGAAGGAATAAGTTCACATGAAGGAGAAATCACTATATGCTTGCATAGAATTAGGTTGCAAAGAAACATCCATGTAGATCAGATTTTGGGAAATCGCATTTTCATTATGTTTTATGAATGTTTCAGACATTTCACCCCTTCATGTTCAGGACTGTGAAGAGTGACATCATAACATCATTAACTATTATGTGTGTGTGTGTGTGTGTGTGTGTGTGTGCGCGTGCATATGTGGGTGTTGAGGGTGTTGGGTGTTAGGTGTATGCTCCCTCCCTGGCGTCAGCCAGTCTGTCTGGTTAGTGAAGGTCGACATTGGGGACATTTCAGCCAGGTAACCCGTGATACAAGTCAGTATTAGATGTCCATCCACGTCTGAGGACATTGTGAGATGACGTTGAAACTGGCCACTAGGGGCAACAGTGAGCACTGTTACCTTCAAGTAGGTTTCAGTTTTGCTTGGCTGTTGTGGGTAGGGATGGTGGATGGGTGATAGCAGCTGCCTCTGATGCAAAAGGTTGCATGTTTGAATCCAGCTATAGAAAGTTGATTTTTGTTTTAAGCACAGGAGTGGCTTCGGGACAAGTCACTGAATGTTCTTGATTGGCCCAGCCAGAACACGGTCTTGAACCTGATCTAACATCTAAAATCAAATCAAATCAAATTTTATTGGTCACATGCGCCGAATACAACAGGTGCAGACATTACAGTGAAATGCTTACTCAGATAAATCTCTGGAGAGACCTGAAAATAGCTGTGCAGCGACACTCCCCATCCAACCTAACAGAGAGGATCTGCAGAGAAGAATTGGAGAAACTCCCCAAATACAGGTGTGCCAAGCTTGTAGCGTCATACCCAATAAGACTCGAGGCTGTAATCGCTGCCAAAGGTGCTTCAACAAAGTACTGAGTAAAGGGTCTGAATACTTATGTAAATGTGATATTTCCGTTTTTTATATATATATATATACAGTACCAGTCAAAAGTTTGGACACACCTACTCATTTAAGGGTTTTTCTTTATTTTTACAATTTTCTACATTGTAGAATAATAGTGAAGACATCAAAACTATGAAATAACTCATATGGAATCATGTAGTAACTAAAAAAGTGTTAAACAAATCAAAATATATTTTAGATTTTAGATTCTTAAAAGTAGCCACCCTTTGCCTTGATGACATCTTTGCACACTCTTGGCATTCTCTCAACCAGCTTCCAGATATTCTAGTCACTATTTTACATGGGAATCAGAATGACTGTTTGGGACCCACACTGAACTCTCCCTTTAATGGCTCTGTAAATCTGTAGTTTCGCTAAATAGAAAAAAATTGCAGTGTGACTTCCTCTCAGTCAAGTGGATGAATAAAGAAACAGGCAGGGTGTGTGACAGATATTCAGCAAATATTGGAGGACAACTTAAAGTTGATTATGAGGCAGAAAAGTGTGATTTTTAACAATAAACAACTATTTTATTCCTATCACCTTTTACTTGTCCTCCAATATAGAGAGAGAGAGAGAGAGAGAGAGAGAGAGAGAGAGAGAGAGAGAGAGAGAGAGAGAGAGAGAGAGAGAGAGAGAGAGAGAGAGAGAGAGAGAGAGAGAGAGAGAGAGAGAGAGAGAGAGAGAGAGAGAGAGAGAGAGAGAGAGAGAGAGAGAGAGAGAGAATAGCACTGTTATTCTTCTCTGAGCATTGTGTCAACATAGACTGTCTAGAGACACTCAGTGAGCCAGTGAAAAATGCACCTTGGCGATTGAAATACTGTATTATGTCTGGAAGGCATGATGTATCTGTCTGGGATTTAGCAGTCTGTGACTCTTTCACGTCCTGGTTTTTCACCCATGAAAATATCTTAGGCTTTGTCCGGAATGGCAACCTATTCCCTATATAATGCACAGAGAGAAAGCGAGTCTCTCTCTCTCTCTCTCTCTCTCTCTCTCTCTCTCTCTCTCTCTCTCTCTCTCACAGCAGCATGTCCTATTAATAGGTTCTGTGATCCCCATCAGTGGTTATAGTTGGCTGTTTAGGTTTTCTCTGGTTGTGTGTGTGTGTGAGAGAGAGAGAGAGATTGCGTTTGTGTTTGTGGCTGATTCACAGGCTGTGAGAATTCAGAAGTGGCTGTAGGCGAACACTATTACAGAAACTTTCACATTCTAATACAAAACCCTTTCACGCCACTCCTTTGTGTGTGTGTGTGTGTCAGTGTGTGTGTAATACAGCCTTCTGTCATGCTGCTCCACTGTAGACACGTCATCATGTCTAATAATGTACAAAACTCTTTCCCCAGATAAGTAATCATAACCCTACGTATGAGCTAGCTATATATTCATGACTGACTAAATATAGACTGACTGGAGCTTTTTGAGGTAACAGAAGTTGACGTTCAGATTCTCCCCAAAATCCACTGAGAAGTACAGTACAGTACAGTATGACAAGCAAGAGTTGACATTCCAATTTTCTTCTAGATGGAGTGTTTCCCAAATGTTGGAAACCTAGTATTTGGTATTTGAAAGTTCGATTTTGAATTTAGTTGATGTCCCTCTTTGTGATCCACACTGTTGCTATCCATACTATCTCTCTTCCTCTATTCCTTTGTTCACTTCTTCTCCTCCTCACTAGGCAGGTTTCCATTGACCCAGGTTTATTAGACAAAAGCAATGTCGAAAAAATATCATTGCGACATGTGTAATGGAAATGGCATATATATAGGATACATTTTCTAAAGATCGACAGGGGTAGATTTTTATTTAGTCTAACTTTCTTTATTGCGACAGATGATGAAACTGTGTTTTGCGAATAAATGATGATTGCCGAATCATTTTGAAGGTACACGTGATGTCACTGCAGAACTATAAATTATTTCATTCTAAATGTCTACTGCTTTTAAAATCAATTTTCTCAACAATAAAAATTATGTTTCTTTGCAGGACAAAGTTTGTCCTGACTTTCAAGAATGCCTGAATTGCTTCACTTTGCTTTTTTGGTTAGCTGGCAAGTTTCACCATCCATTTATTTAAGATCTACAGGAGTGCAAAGTTCTACTAAGCTAACATATGGAATTGTTTTCAAAAGGTCATACCATGGATCATTTAGCGATTTGATTTAGAATTTTAGGACCCCTGTAGGTACAAAACAAAATACATATTAAAAAAGTATTTGATAACATATTGAATTTGGCCTTTACTACTATAGCCGATTCATAAATGGCAAAACAGAGAGTCAAGACATAAATCATAAGGAATAAGGTTTTGAAGTGTCTGTTCTACATCTAGAAGATATAAGAAAGTACAGGAAATATATACTTATTTTGGGACACATACAAAGTATTCACACCCCTTGACTTTTTCCACATTTTGTTGTGTTACAGCCTGAATTTAAAATTGACTAAATGTAGATTGTTTGTCACTGGCCAACACACAATACCCCTTAATGTCAAAGTGGAATTGTGTTTTAAAATATATAAAATTAAAAGCTGATATGTCTCTGTGTGCAATAATAGTGTTTAACATGATTTTTGAATGACTACCTCATCTCTGTACCCAACGCATACAATTTTCTGTAAGGTGCCTCAGTCGAGCATTGAATTTAAAATACAGATTCAATCACAAAGACCAGGGAGGTTTTCCAATACCTCACAAAGAAGGGCACCTATTGGTAGATGGGGGGGAAAAAACAGACATTGAATATCCCTTTGAGCATGGTAAAGTTATTAATTACACTTTGGATGGTGTATCAATACACCCAGTCACTGCAAAGATACAGTGGCTTGCGAAAGTATTCAACCCCCCTGACATTTTTCCTATTTTGTTGCCTTACAACCTGGAATTAAAATATATTTTGGGGGGGTTTGTATAATTTGATTTACACAACATGCCTACCACTTTGAAGATGCAAAATATGTTTTATTGTGAAACAAACAAGAAATAAGACAAAAAAAAAGAAGAAAGAAAGCGTGCATAACTATTCATCCCCCCAAAGTCAATACTTTGTACAGCCACCTTTTGCAGCAATTACAGCTGCAAGTCTCTTGGGGTATGTCTCTATAAGCTTGGTACATCTAGCCACTGGGATTTTTGCCCATTCTTCAAGGCAAAACTGCTCCAGCTCCTTCAAGTTGGATGGGTTCCGCTGATATACAGCAATCTTTAAGTCATGCCACAGATTCTCAATTGGATTGAGGTCTGGGCTTTGACCAAGACATTTAAATGTTTCCCCTTAAACCACTAGAGTGTTGCTTTAGCAGTATGCTAAGGATCATTGTCCTGCTGGAAGGTGAACCTCTGTCCAAGTCTCAAATCTCTGGAAGACTGAAACAGGTTTCCCTCAAGAATTTCCCTGTATTTAGCGCCATCCATCATTCCTTCAATTCTGACCAGTTTCCCAGTCCCTGCCAATGAAAAACATCCCCACAGCATGATGCTGCCACCACCATGCTTCACTGTGGGGATGGTGTTCTCGGGGTGATGAGAGGTGTTGGATTTGGGCCAGACATAGAGTTTTCCTTGATGGCCAAAAATAGTACCTTCTTCAATATGTTTGGGGAGTCTCCCACATGCCTTTTGACGAACACCAAATGTGTTTGCTTATTTTTTTCTTTAAGCAATGGCTTTTTGCTGGCCACTCTTCCATAAAGCCCAGCACTGTGGAGTGTATGGCTTAAAGTGGTCCTATGGACAGATACTCCAATCTCCGTTGAGCTTTGCAGCTCCTTCAGGGCTATCTACTGTGACCTGTACGTTCTTGTTGGCTGGTCCTCACTACATATTCGTCACCAAACCCACTGGCTCCAGGCCATCTATAAATCACTACTAGGCAAATCTGCGCCTTATCTTAGCTCATTGGTCACCATAGCAACACCCACCCATAGTATGCGCTCCAGCAGGTATATCTCACTGGTAATCCCCAAAGCCAACACCTCCTTTGGCCGCCATTCCTTCCAGTTCTCTGCTGCCAATGACTGGAACGAACTGCAAAAATCTCTGAAGCTGGAGACTCTTATCTCCCTCACTAAATTTAAGCATCAGTTGTCAGAGCACCTTACCGATCACTGCACCTGTACACAGCCCTTCTGAAATTAGCCCACTCAACTACCTCATCCCCATATTGTTATTTATTTTGCTCATTTGCACCCCAGTATCTCTATTTGCACATCATCTCTTGCACATCTATCATTCCAGTGTTAATACTAATTGTAATTATTTTGCACTATGGCCTATTTATTGTCTTACCTCCATAACTTGCTACATTTGCACACACTGTATATATATTTTCTGTTGTATTTTTGATTTTATGTTTTACCCCATATGTAACTCTGTGTTGTTGTTTTTATCACACTGCTTTGCTTTATCTTGGCCAGGTCGCAGTTGTAAATGAGAACTTGTTCTCAACTGGCTTACCTGGTTAAATAAAGGTGAAACAAAAATAAAATAAAATTAAAAATCTTTGGTATCTTTGTTGCCTCTCTGATAATTGGCCTCCTTGCCTGGTCCATGAGTTTTGGTGGACGGCCCTCTCTTGGCAGGTTTGTTGTGGTGCCATATTCATTCGATTTTTTAATAATGGATTTAATGGTGCTCCGTGGGATGTTCAAAGTTTCAGATATTTTTTATAACCCAACCCTGATCTGTACTTCTCCACAGCTTTGTCCCTGACCTGTTTGGAGAGCTCCTTGGCCTTCATGGTGCTGCTTGCTTAGTGGTGGCCCTTGCTTAGTTGTGTTGCAGACTCTGGGGCCTTTCAGAACAGGTGTATATATACTGAGATAATGTCACAGATAATGTGACACTTAGATTGCACACAGGTGGACTTTATTTAACTAATTATGTGACTTCTGAAGGTAATTGGTTGCACCAGATCTTATTTAGGGGCTTCATAGCAAAGGGGGTGAATACATATGCACGCACCACTTTTCCTCTATTTTTTTTTGTAGAATTCTTTGAAACAAGTTATTTTTTTTCATTTAACTTCAACGATTTGGACTATTTTGTGTATGTCCATTACATGAAATCCAAATAAAAATCCATTTAAATTACAGGTTGTAATGTAAAAAAATAGGAAAAATGCCAAGGGAGATGAATACTTTTGCAAGGCACTGTACAGACATCCTTCTTAACTCAGTTACCGGAGAGGAAAGAAACCACTCAGGGATTTCAACATGAGGCCAATGGTGACTTTAAAACAGTTACAGAGTGTAATGGCTGTGATAGGAGAAAACTGAGGGTTGATCAACAACATTGTAGTTCCTCCATAACACTAACTTAATTGACAGAGTGAAAAGAAGCCTGTACAGGATAAAAATATTCCAAAACATGCATCCCATTTGCAACAAGGCACTAAAGTAAAGTGTTATGTTTGGGACAAATCCAATACAACACTTTGATTAGTGCCACTCTCCTTATTTTCAAACATAGTGTTGGCTGCATCATGTTATGGGTATTCTTGTAATCTTTGAGGACTGGGGAGTTTTTCAGGATGAATAAATAAACATAATGGAACTAAGCACAGGGAAAATCCTAGAGGAAAACCTGGATTTAGTCTGCATTCCACCAGACACTGGAAGATGAATTCCTCTTTCAGCAGGCCAATAACCTAAAACACAAGGCCAAATCCACACTTGAGTTGCTTCACAAGAAGACAGTTCCTGAGTGGCCGGGTTACAAGATCTGGTAAGATCTGAAAATTGTTGTCTAGCAATGATCAACAACCAATTTGACATATCTTGAAGCATTTTGAAAAGAATAATGGGCAAATGTTGCACAATCCAGGTGTGGAAAGCTCATAGAGACTTACCCAGAAAGGCTCACAGCTGTAATTGCTGCCAAAGTTGCTTCTACAAAGTATTGACTCAGGGGTGTGAATACTTATGTAAATGAGCTATTTCTGTATTCCATTTTCAATAAATTAGCAAACATTTTAAAAACATGTTTTCACTTCGTCATTATGTAGTGGTGTGTGTAGATCAGTGAGAAAAAACATATATTTAATCCATTCTGAATTCAGGCTGTAACACAACAAAATGTGGAAGGCAAAGGGGTATGAATACTTTCCTTCTTTTTTTTTGCCACAAAACTACAGTGAGGGAAAAAAGTATTTGATCCCCTGCTGATTTTGTAAGTTTGCCCACTGACAAAGAAATGATCAGTCTATACTTTTAATGGTAGGTTTATTTTAACAGTGAGAGACAGAATAACAACAAAATAATCCAGAATAACGCATGTCAAAAATGTTATAAATTTATTTGCATTTTAATGAGGGAAATAAGTATTTGACCCCCTCTCAATCAGAAAGATTTCTGGCTCCCAGGTGTCTTTTATACAGGTAACGAGCTGAGATTAGGTGCACACTCTTAAAGGGAGTAATAATAATAATAATATGCCATTTAGCAGACGCTTTTATCCAAAGCGACTTACAGTCATGCGTGCATACATTTTTGTGTATGGGTGGTCCCGGGGATCGAACCCACTACCTTGGCGTTACAAGCGCCGTGCTCTACCAGCTGAGCTACGGAGTACTCCTAATTACATTTACATTTACGTCATTTAGCAGACGCTCTAATCCAGAGCGATTTACAAATTGGTGCATTCACCTTATTGCCAGTGGGATAACCACTTTACAATATTTACTTTTATTTTGTATATTTTTTTGGGGGGGGGGTGGGTAAGGGGGGGTAGATTACTTTATCCTATCCCAGGTATTCCTTAAAGAGGCGGGGTTTCAAGTGTCTCCGGAAGGTGGTGAGTGACTCCGCTGTCCTGGCGTCGTGAGGGAGCTTGTTCCACCATTGGGGTGCCAGAGCAGCGAACAGTTTTGACTGGGCTGAGCGGGAACTGTGCTTCCGCAGAGGTAGGGGGGCCAGCAGGCCAGAGGTGGATGAACGCAATGCCCTCGTTTGGGTGTAGGGACTGATCAGAGCCTGAAGGTACGGAGGTGCCGTTCCCCTCACAGCTCCGTAGGCAAGCACCATGGTCTTGTAGCAGATGCGAGCTTCAACTGGAAGCCAGTGGAGTGTGCGGAGGAGCGGGGTGACATGAGAGAATTTGGGAAGGTTGAACACCAGACGGGCTGCGGCATTCTGGGTGAGTTGTAGGGGTTTAATGGCACAGGCAGGGAGCCCAGCCAACAGCGAGTTGCAGTAATCCAGATGGGAGATGACAAGTGCCTGGATTAGGACCTGTGCCGCTTCCTGTGTAAGGCAGGGTCGTACTCTCCGAATGTTGTAGAGCATGAACCTACAGGATCGGGTCACCGCTTTGATGTTAGCGGAGAACGACATGGTATTGTCCAGAGTCACGCCAAGGCTCTTCGCACTCTGGGAGGAGGACACAACGGAGTTGTCAACCGTGATGGCGAGATCATGGAACGGGCAGTCCTTCCCCGGGAGGAAGAGCAGCTCCATCTTGCCGAGGTTCAGCTTGAGGTGGTGATCCGTCATCCACACTGATATGTCTGCCAGACATGCAGAGATGCGATTTGCCACCTGGTTATCAAAAGGGGGAAAGGAGAAGATTAGTTGTGTGTCGTCTGCGTAGCAATGATAGGAGAGGCCATGTGAGGATATAACAGAGCCAAGTGACTTGGTGTACAGCGAGAATAGGAGAGGGCCTAGAACTGAGCCCTGGGGGACACCAGTGGTGAGAGCACGTGGTGCGGAGACAGATTCTCGCCACGCCACTTGGTAGGAGCAATCGGTCAGGTAGGACGCAATCCAAGAGTGAGCCGCGCCGGAGATGCCCAGCTCGAAGAGGTTGGAGAGGAGGATCTGATGGTTCACAGTATCAAAGTCAGCAGACAGGTCTAGAAGAACAAGAGCAGAGGAGAGAGAGTTAGCTTTAGCAGTGCGGAGAGCCTCCGTGACACAGAGAAGAGCAGTCTCAGTTGAATGACCAGTCTTGAAACCTGACTGGTTTGGATCAAGAAGGTCATTCTGAGAGAGATAGCAAGAGAGTTGGCTAAAGACGGCACGCTCCAGAGTTTTGGAGAGAAAAGAAAGAAGGGAGTTGCCAAGGTAGTTGTTGACATCAGAGGGATCGAGTGTTGGTTTTTTGAGAAGGGGTGCAAATCTCTCTCTCTTGAAGACGGAAGGGACATAGCGTAGCGGTCAAGGATGAGTTGATGAGCGAGGTGAGGTAAGGGAGAAGGTCACCGGAGATGGTCTGGAGAAGAGAGGAGGGGATAGGGTCAAGCGGGCAGGTTGTTGGGCGGCCGGCCATCACAAGTCGCAAGATTTTATCTGGAGAGAGAGGGGAGAAAGAAGTAAAAGCATAGGGTAGGGCAGTGTGAGCAGGACCAGCAGTGTCATTTGACTTAACAAACGAGGATCGGATTTCATTACCTTATTTTCAAAATGGTTGACGAAGTCATCCACAGAGAGGGAGGATGGGGGGGAGGGGGAGGAGGATTCAGCAGGGAGGAGAACGTGGCAATGAGCTTCCTAGGGTTAAAGGCAGATGCTTGGAATTTAGAGTGGTAGAAAGTGGCTTTAGCAGCAGAAACAGATGAAGAAAATGTAGAGAGGAGGGAGTGAAAAGATGCCAGGTCCGCAGGGAGTCTAGTTTTCCTCCATTTCCGCTCGGCTGCCCGGAGCCCTAATCTGTGAGCTCGCAGAGTCATCAAGCCACGGAGCAGGAGGGGAGGACCGAGCCGGCCGGGAGGATAGGGGACATAGAGTCAAAGGATGCAGAAAGGGAGGAGAGGAGGGTTGAGGAGGCAGAATCAGGAGATTGGAGGGAGAAGGATTGAGCAGAGGGAAGAGATGATAGGATGGAAGAGCACCCGCAAGGTCCCCCTGCTCAAGAAAGCACATATACAGGGCTGTCTGAAGTTTGCCAATGAACATCTGAATGATTCAGAGGAGAACTGGGTGAAAGTGTTGTGGTCAGATGAGACCAAAATGGAGCTCTTTGGCATCAACTCAACTCGCCGTGTTTGGAGGAGGAGGAATGCTGCCTATGACCCCAAGAACACCATCCCCACAGTCAAACATGGAGGTGGAAACATTATGCTTTGGGGGTGTTTTTCTGCTAAGGGGACAGGACAACTTCGACGCATCAAAGGGACGATGGACGGGGCCATGTACCGTCAAATCTTGGGTGAGAACCTCCTTCCCTCAGCCAGGGCATTGAAAATGTGTTGTGGATGGGTATTCCAGCATGACAATTACCCAAAACACACGGCCAAGGCAACAAAGGAGTGGCTCAAGAAAAAGCACATTAAGGTCCTGGAGTGGCCTAGCCAGTCTCCAGACCTTAATCCCCATAGAAAATCTGTGGAGGGAGCTGAAGGTTCGAGTTGCCAAACGTCAGCCTCGAAACCTTAATGACTTGGAGAAGATCTGCAGAGAGGAGTGGAACAAAATCCCTCCTGAGATGTGTTTAAACCTGGTGGCCAACTACAAGAAACATCTGACCTCTGTGATGACCAACAAGGGTTTTGCCACCAAGTACTAAGTCATGTTTTGCAGAGTGGTCAAATACTTATTTCCCTCATTAAAATGCAAATCAATTTATAACATTTTTGACATGCGTTTTTCTGGATTTTTTTGTTTTTATTCTGTCTCTCACTGTTCAAATAATCCTACCATTACAATTACAGACTGATCATGTCTTTGTCAGTGGGCAAATGTACAAAATCAGCAGGGGATCAAATAATTTTTTCCCTCACTGTATGTCCCTCGCTCTTCCTCTCATTTTCCTCTCTTTCTTACACCTCTCTCTCTTCCTTCCAGTCTCCCCCTTCTCTTTTTTCTCTCCTCCTCTTCTCTTCCTCTCATTCTCTGTTCTGTCTCTTCTGTCCCACTGTGAAAGTAATTAAACGTGTCCCTCAGAGATCAGTGTGCTGCCCTACGGCTCTCCTCCTCCGTCTGCATCTCTCCCTCCGCCTTTCTCTCTCATCCCCTCTCTCTCAGTAGTCTGCAACACTCACAGACAAGAGTGACTCATAAAAATATGTGGCCATATCCATTGATATCTAATGAAACCGGGTAGTCCCGTGTAGCTCAGTGTAGTCCCGTGTAGCTCAGTTGGTAGAGCATGGCGCTTGCAACGCCAGGGTTGTGGGTTCAATTCCCACTGTGGATCAGTATGCAATCACTAACTGTAAGTCGCGCTGGATAAGAGCGTCTGCTAACTGACTAAAATTGAAATGTATTCATTAGGCACCAAACTGAATAAAAACTGACTGTATCATTGAAGGACCTGGTCCAATAAGAAATGGACCACCCAGGTGTGGACAATGTAAGATAAATTATTGAACATATGCCCGTCCAACAGATGTGCTGGATGTTATAGTAGAAATGTGTGTTATGGAAACGAATGGGGTAGTAAAATGTCTCTGCTTTTTTGGGGAAATATAGATCAGTGAGAAACATTGTTTGACCAAAGGCACTTAGCAGGTCTAAACTACATCCCTGTACGCTTTCCTAAACCATTCTGGGGAAACACATTTTCCTTTTTACCCATTTTCATAACTAACAAACTTAACATTTGGTGATTTCAGCGATTCAGAAGCACAGTAATTGCAGCAGAAAGAGGAATTGTCATGCTGTGTTAAAAAAAAAAATATTCAAACAAGAAGAGAGGAGAGAGGGGAGCTGCACACACACAGTCGTGCCATCCAGCTGATGAGTTTTCCATATTCATATTTTAGACTATTACATCACGTCAATTTCAGGGAACATTTATTCTGAATGTTTTTATAATTAATTCCATATTTTCGGGCTGAATATATTTAATGTAGCCACCATGCTTAGCCATGTATTAAGCTCATTGACAAGACAAGATTGAGAGAGGGAGAGAGGGGGATCGGCGGATGGAAGGTAAAAGTTCCTTTATATAATGTTTTTGTGCCCTTTTATCATAATCAGAGTGGAGTGTCATGTCTCCTCCCAGTGCTCCCTTCCGGCGCTCTGATTCGCCGGTCTTCTGAGCCACCGGTCTGAGCGTACCACCTCGGCAACACCGGAATGGAAACCCAACGCTCCCTAATCACCTCCAGCGCACCTGCACCTTATCATCTCATCACCACCCCTATATATCCCTGGACTGTTCAGTGTTGTGTTGTCTGTGATTGTTAGTGCCATGTCGTGTACTCACTCTTTGTTGTTCTCTTGCTCAGTGTTAAGTAAACCTTTACATTGTTGATTCCTGCATCTGCGTCCTACCTCTTCGTATCCTCAGTACTCGTCACAAAATCACACACCAATCATGAAGATGGATGCAGCAGGTAATCCTCCTCGAGATTCCCAGCGCCTCGACCAGCACCAGCAGCAGATTGCCCAGCTGAATGCCGCCATGCAGGATGTGCTCCAAACGCTGCATAAACTGACCATCGCTCCGGTTCCACCTCAGGCAGCGGCGAGTGCACCCAGTCCGCCTTCTCCCGTGCTATCACCAACGTCTGATGGACCACTCGCCCTGCCAGAGTGCTGGGAAAACTGCTAAATGTATATGGCTCGTCAGCGTGGGGCATCTCCATCGGACAAAGCCAGGATAGCACTGGTGATTTCGCTACTGAAGGGAAAGGCGCTGGTTTGGGCCACGGCAGTCTGGGAAGGAGGTGAGGCCTCTGCGCTTCCCTACTCCACCTTCCTCGCTTGGTTCAGGGTGGTGTTCGATCATCCCACGGAGGGAAAGGACAGGGGTGAGCGTCTCCTCCGGCTACAACAAGGGAGGGGGCCGCGTTCGAGTTCTGCACACAGCCTTCAGGAGAGGCTTAAGGGAGGACATCACGACGGAACTCGCATGTCGGGATGACGAGATGGACCTTGATACCCTCGTTGCCAGGTCCATTCATCTTGACGACATGTTGAGAGACCGACGGCATTCCCAACACCTCCCGGAGCCTCAACGCTCACCCCATCTGAGCTATGGAAGCCGCCCTGCCTCTGAGTCCTCACCCATGGAGGTGGGCAGCACCCCCTACACAACCACGGACCACAGGTCTCCTGACGGCTCGCTATCTAGGCGGTATGACTCCCGTCACTGCTCCGTGAGTGTTCCGTCATCACCTGTCACCAAACCATTGTGTTTAGTTCCCCTAACGGTGAATGGTTCTTCCTTCTCTTTGCTTTTCACGGCAATGATAGATTCCGGATCAGCGGGGAACCTTATAGATAGGGAGCTGGTCTTTGAATGGGGGTTGCCCACCATGCCACTGCCTTCTCCGCTACACGTCACCTCGCTGGACAATAAACCACTTGGATCAGGCACCATTACGCACATCACTCTCCCTATCACCATCACCATTCCCACACTACCGGAGCACCACGAGGAGCTGTCCTTCCACATCGTCATGTCACCCCTTCACCGGATTTTCTTGGGATTGCCCTGGCTCAGACTACACAACCCCACCATCAATTGGATCACCAAGAGGATCACAGCCTGGTCCCCCTCATGCCGGAGGACCTGCCTGCCGGTGGTTTGTTGTTCCATGTCAATGGAGAGTCCGGAGTCCACCCTCCAGCCCAACATTCCACGTGAGTGTGCAGATCTCTTGGATGTCTTCTCTGCCTCCAAGGCTAAGTGTCTCCCTTCTCACAGGCCCTGGGACTGCGCCATTGACCTGCTGGAGGGACAACACCCCCCGATGAGTCGCATTTACTCCCTCTCCATAGTGGAGACTGAGGCCATGGAGAAGGAAGTGGCGGAGACCCTGAAACAGGGGTTCATCAGACACTTTACCTCTCCTGCCTCCGCCAGCTTCTTCTTCGTGGCCAAAAAAGACAGAGGACTGAGGCCGTGCATTGACTACCGGGGGCTGAACGCAGTCACCACCAAGTACCGGTACCCCCTCCCTCTAGTTCCGTCGACCATCGAGCAGCTGCGAGGTGCCCGGTACTTTACCAAGTTGGACCTGAGGAGTGCCTACAACCAGATCCGAATCCGTGAAGGAGACGAGTGGAAGACGGCATTCAGCACTACCTCAGGCCACTATGAATACTGCGTCATGCCCTACGGCCTCGCCAACGCACCTTCCGTGTTCCAGTCCTTCATCAATGACGTGTTCCGAGACATGCTGAGTAGACAGATGGTGGTGTACATCGACGATATCATGATCTACTCGGCTATGTTCAAGGAGCACGTCAGGGACATCAGAGCGGTCCTACTCCGTCTCCGGGAACACAGCCTGTTGGTGAAAGGGGAGAAATGCGAATTCCACCAACAGGCCATCTCCTTCCTGGGATACAGAATCAGTCCTCAGGGGGTGTTCATGGAAAGAGCGAAGACTGACGCTGTCAGGTCATAGCCAGTCCCCACCACCATCAAGGGCCTACAGAGCTTCCTGGGCTTCGCAAATTTCTACCGGCGTTTCATCAGGTCCTTCAGCTCCATAGGCGCCCCGCTCACCTGTCTCCTTAAGGGGGGAGGGGGCTCAGAAGCTGGCCTGGAACCCTGAGGCTGACGCTGCCTTCAAGAGGCTGAAGGAGAGAGTCACCACAGCACCCCTTTTAAAACACAACCAGATCCAGCTCGTCTTTTAATCCTGGAGGTGGACGCATCTGAGGAGGGCGTGGGTGGGTTCCTCTCCCAGCGGCAAGGTAAGCCAGAGAAAATATATCCTTGTGCCTTTTTCTCGAAAAAGCTTACCCCTGCAGAGAGGAACTATGGAGTTGGAGACGGGGAGCTGTTGGCGGTGGTCCTGACTCTGGAGGAATGGAGACACTGGCTGGAGGGCACAGTCCATCCATTCCGGATTCTCACTGACCACCGGAATTTGGAGCACATACGGGCAGCGAAACAGATGAACTCTCGTCAAGCCAGGTGGGCCCAATTTCTTACTCGCTTTCAGTTTATTCTGTCCTACCGCCCAGGATCCCAGAATGTGACAGCCGACGCACTCTCCAGGATGCACCATACCGGAGAAAGGAAGGATCTAGGGGGGTCCTATCCTGCCTCCGTCTCTCATCATGGCACCTGTTGTTTGGGATGTGGACGAAGACATCCGCCTGGTGGCTCAGGAGGACCCAGCACCTGCCAAGGACCCTCCTGGGCGCATGTATGTACACACTAGGGTCTGTGACTAGGGTCCGTGACCGCCTGCTGATCTGGGGGAACACCACCCTTATGGTAGGGCACTCCGGTATGACGCACACCCTACCTTCTCTCTCACAAAAATACTGGTGGCCCACCTTGGCTACTGATGTCTACCGCTATATCAACTCCTGTTCCGTATGTGCCCAAACGAAGACACCTCGGAACGCTCAGGCAGCGACTTTGATCACACCTACCTGTCCATAGACTTTGTCACCAACCTTCCACATTCTGACGGCTTCACCCAGGTCGCTAAGGTCCTGTTCCAACAGGTCTTCCGGCATTATGGACTTCCGGAGGACATCGTCTCGGACCGTGGCCCCCAATTCACCTCCTGAGTGTGGAAGGCTTTCTTGGAGAAGATCTGGGCCACAGCCAGCCTCACTTCCAGGTATAGGCCTCAGTCGAATGGGCAGGTGGAGCGCATGAACCAGGAGCTGGGAAGGTTTCTTCGTTGCGACTGTCAGGACCGGCAGGGTGAGTGGGCGAGGTTTCTACCCTGGGCAGAATATGCCCAGAACTCTCTTGTTCACTCCTCCATGGGGCTCACTCACTTCCAGTGCGTCCTGGGGTACCAGCCGGCCCTGGCCCCTTGGACACCCAGCCAGACCGATGCGCCTGCTGTCGACGAGTGGTTCCGCAAGGCCGGACAGGTCTGGTACGTCCCCTCCGCCCCTGGACATTGATGGGAGTCCGGCGTATGCGGTGAGGGACCTGCTGGACTCCAGGTTCCGTGGGGGACGGCTCCGTTACCTGGTGGACTGGAAGGGGTATGGTCCTGAGAAGAGGAGCTGGGTTCCGGCTGGGGACGTTCTGGACCCCAATCTAATTAGGGACTTCCACCATCGCCGCCCTGACCGGCCCGCTCCTTGTCCTCGGGGTCGTCCTCCTGGCTGGCAACGTCCTGCGGCAGGATGGGTACTGTCACGTCTCCTCCCAGTGCTCCCTTGTGGCGCTCTGATTCGCCGGTCTTCTGAGCCACCGGTCTGAGCGCACCACCTCGGCAACACCGGAATGGAAACCCAACGCACCCTAATCACCTCCAGCGCACCTGCACCACCTCATCTCATCACCACCCCTATATAGCCCTGGACTGTTCAGTGTTGTGTTGTGTGTGATTGTTAGTGTCTTGTCGTATACTCGCTCTTTGTTAAGTAAATCTATACATTGTTGATTCCTACGTCTGCGTCCTGCCTCTTCGTATCCTCAGTACTCGTCACACAGTGGGAAAGGCCTGGGCCAACCTGAGCTGTGATTGCTTCAATAGCACTCCAGAGACACTTAAAGTACAGTAAAAATGGTAATAATAGACCGGGCATTTATTTGCTTAAAGAGTGACTGATCAAGCCGATTGGCAAGTGTGTTTTTCTGTTGCTCATTAGAAAAATTAGATTTCAGTCTTGGAAATGTGTTTCCTGACCAATACCGTGTTTGGTTAAGGATGTTTGTCCCCCATGAGACGCTGTTTCACTTCCTAAAAATCCCCAGAATGAATCTAAGATAACTCAAGAAATCTGTAATTCATTTAAGGTTGTTGCCAAGGATGTTTTAGTTGCAGAATTTTACATCTAAGCTGTTTGGTGCAGTATTTCTCAAATGAAAATGTGCGACATGTTGTCTTACGTAAACAAAGTCGGAGCTGCTGGATAGGTCTGTCTCACTGTCTATGCTATTGGATAGAGAGCAATCACCACAACTGTTCACCCCATGATAGTGGGTAAATTGACATCGTCAAATCAAAACCCAACCTTAATGTACCAGTTGTGACTCACGGATGCTCCAAACTCCGTTTTAGACGAGACTGACTTTATGATCAAAATTATCCTATTTACACTTTGTGGTTATTTTTGACACTAAAATAACTGTTTCTGACTCATATCGATGCCACATAGGCCTTTTTCAAAGGGATTCATTCATTGCTTTTTAAACAACAGGCACTTATTAGAGACTGGGTTCTATTTGAATCAGGTGTCTATTTCCTTAATGCACACAGCTTTTGCTCATTTGCATAGTTAATTGTTTAATTCATTTACACACTGTCGCATTTCTTTTGTCTTAGTATGAAAAAAATTAATGAAAAAAACTTCCTTGACAGAATAATTATTCACCTCTTTGACTGGGCATTTTTGGCAGTTCTTACTTTAGCCACTAGAGGGCAATTTGATGATTTCTGGGGAAGTTGTTGACTGTTTTTGTGCTTGCCAGTTAGCTAGCAGTTCTCAGCTGTTAGCGGCCAATGGCTAGCAGTGTCTTACTGGCGATAGAAAATGGTCAGTACTAAATTGTTTAATGTAACAAATCAAACAGTAAACCTTGTAAACAGTTCATGGTAATTCATGGTAACCTCCTAAACAATTCATTTAGACCCAGCGTTTATTTGAAACGGGCGTTTATTTGCTGAAATGTGTTCCATTGCCCGGCTATGAAAAGGGACATGCGGCTATTTGAGACTGCGTTTAATTGAAGTTTTACGGTACTTTCATTAAAAGTAGAGGAGATGAAGATGACCCCGTGGACCACTGTGACCTCTGACCCTGTGATGACCCTGTGAAACTCCTTCTCTCCAGACAGCTTTTGAAATATAGGCCTAATTACCACACACATCAACGCACAAAGGCACACACACACACACCTTTCAAAACCATTTAATTCACTAGTTAATCTCTTTTTGAGGCCAGTGTCACCAGCATAATAAAAAGGAAATGACCACACACTGTTGACATGTCTCCAGAGATTTAATTTGATATGGTCACTTAGTAGTCGAGTTGCTGGAAATGTGGGTAACTTTTGGTTGCGACGTTGATCAATGAGATTTCAAACTTTATTCACCCACTCAAAAAGAGCCAGAAGTTTGTTGAATTCCCAATGTGTTATCACTATGCTGCTTTCAACCATCTAAAAGCACAACCAAATTCCAATTAGATGATAACCTTTTGGTTTAGTTGTCATCTAATTGTGTTATCACTGCACTTTCAACCATTTAAAAGCATAACAAAGTTACAATGGGATTACAATATCAGATATTTTGTATCTATTGTGCATCATCTAATAGCACAACGAAATGACCTGAAATGTAGGTGAGATTACATTAAAAGTACATAGTGCAAGTGATACATGCGGTTTGGGATTCTGCACAGATATTTATATTGTGAAGATCTCTATTGACCTGCAACATCTGCATGCTATCTTGAATATGCACGCTTTTCTATGATTACAATGCATCCGGAAAGTATTCAGACCCCTTGACTTTTTCCACATGTTGATACGTTACAGCCTTATTCAATTTTTTTCCCCTCTTTAATCTACACACAGTACCCCATAATGACAAAGCGAAAAGAGGTTTTCAGAAATGTTTGTACATTTATAAAATTGTAAAAACTGAAAAAAGGGCCCTGTGTAGCTCAGTTTGTAGAGCATGGCGCTTGCAACGCCAGGGTGGTGGGTTCGCTTCCCAAGGGGGGGCCAGTATGAAAATAATAATAATAATGTATGCACTCCCCGTCTGGATAAGAGCGTCTGCTAAATGACTAAAATGTAAAAAAATTAAAATACATTTACATAAGTCTTCAGACCCTTTCCTATGAGACTCAAAATTCAAGTGATTGGAGTCCACCTGTGGTCAATTCAAGTGATTGGACATGATTTGGAAAGGGACACCCCTGTCTATATAAGGTCCCACAGTTGACAGTGCATGTCAGAGAAAAAAACAAGCCATGAGATCGAAGGAATTATCCGTAGAGCTCCGAGACAGGATTGTGTCGAGGCACAGATCTGAGGAAGGGTACCAAAAAATGTCTGCAGCTTTGAATGTCAAGAACCCGATGGGCACTCTGACAGAGCTCTAGAGTTCCTCTGTGGAGATGGGAGAACCTTCCAGAAGGACAACCATCTCTGCAGCACTCCACCAATCAGGCCTTTATGGTAAAGTGGCCAGACGGAAGCCACTCTTCAGTAAAAGGCACACGAAAGCCTGCTTGGAGTTTGCCAAAAGGCACCTAAAGACTCTCAGACCATGAGAAACAAGATTCTCTGGTCTGATGAAAGCAAGATTGAACTCTTTGGCCTTAATGCCAAGCGTCATGTCCGGAGGAAACCTGGCACCATCCCTACGGTGAAGCATGGTGGTGGTAGTTTCAAGCTGTGGGGATGTTTTTCAGCGGCAGGGACTGGGAGATGAGTCAGGATCAAGGGAAAGATGAACGGAGCAAAGTACAGGGAGATCCATGATGAAAACCTTCTCCAGAGAGCTCAGGACCTCAGACTGGGGCGAAGGTTCACCTTCCAACAGGACAACGACCCTAAGCACACAGCCAAGACAACGCAGGAGTGGCTTCGGGACAAGTCTCTGAATGTCCTTGAATGGCCAAGGCAGAGCCCGGACTTGAACCCGTTCGAACATCTCTGGAAAGACCTGAAAATAGCTGTGCAGCAACGCTCCCCATCCAACCTGACAGAGCTTGAGAGGATCTGCAGAGAGAAATGGGAGAAACTCCCCAAGTACAGGTGTGCCAAGCTTGTAGCGTCATACCCAAGAAGACTTGAGGCTGTAATCGCTGCCAAAGGTGCTTCAACAAAGTAGTAATTTAAGGGTCTGAATACTTATGTAAATGTGATTTTTCAGTTTTGTATTTTTAACACATTTGCAAACATTTCAAAAAACCTGTTTTTGCTCTGTCATTATGGGGTATTGTGTGTAGATTAATGAGGGGAAAATAACTATTTAATCAATTTTAGAATAAGGCTCTAACGTAACAGAATGTGGACAAAGTCAAGTGGTCTGAATACTTTCCGAATGCACTGTACATAATAAGACTTTTATAGTTACAGTAATCTCAAAATGTGGCCATGAATGAGTTATTCATTTTAAGGTTGAATAAAAACGGTTACATTAGTTTGTAAGTTAGTCTTAACTTTAGGCTAGTTACTGTATTACAACAGTCATATCAAATTGCGTTAGGTTGAAAATGCAACCAAATATCAACATTTGAAGGATCTAATGCTTGCATAGTTTCATGTGAGCCACTGGCTTAATCATATTATTTAACTTTCATTTTTGGTTTAGTTGGAGATGTGAATCCAACACATAATTTGATAACTTGTCAACAAGTTAATAAACTATTTACTGTATTGCAAAAGTTGTCAACGCAACCAAACACAGATTTTTGTGCCACTGAAATAATCTGACTTTAATTCCAGTTTGTCTACAAATTAATCATGTATATGTTGGATTCATTTCTAGTCTTATTATTTAACTGGCATGAAACCCTAGGCCTATATACATTTTACATTTTAGTCATTTAGCAGACGCTCTTATCCAGAGCGACTTACAGATATTGAGTGCATACATTATTTTTAATTTTTTTTCATACTGGCCCCCCGTGGGAATCGAACCCACAACCTGGCGTTGCAAACGCCACGCTCTACCAACTGAGCTACATCCCTGCGTTGTCTATTTTCAGTTGAACCCTGGGTTGAATTGAAACAAATGCTATATACGCCTAAACAGTATGTCGTGACGTGCCTTTCATTTTTGTGATGACTGTTATTTATCGAATAATTACCTACTATGTTTAATTGTTACTAGATTAAATTAATCATGTAACAATGAACCTTTGTTTGCAATTACAGAGATCATACGTTTCCTGTAGGTCTTGACCAGGTTTGCACACAATGCAGCAGGGATTTTGGCCCACACCTCCATACAGACCTTCTCCAGATCCTTCAGGTTTCGGGGCTGTCGCTGTGCAATACGGACTTTCAGCTCCCTCCAAAGATTTTCTATTGGGTTCAGGTCTGGAGACTGGCTAGGCCACTCCAGGACCTTGAGATGCTTCTTACGGAGCCACTCCTTAGTTGCCCTGGCTGTGTGTTTCGGGTCATTGTCATGCTGGAAGACCCAGCCCCGACCCATCTTCAATGCTCTTACTGAGGGAAGGAGGTTGTTGGCCAAGATCTTGCGATACATGGCCCCATCCATCCGCCCCTCAATACGGTGCAGTCGTCCTGTCCCCTTTGCAGAAAAGCATCCCCAAAGAATGATGTTTCCACCTCCATGCTTCACGGTTGGGATGGTGTTCTTGGGGTTGTACTCATCCTTCTTCTTCCTACAAACACGGCGAGTGGAGTTTAGACCAAAAAGCTATATTGTTGTCTCATCAGACCACATGACCTTCTCCCATTCCTCCTCTGGATCATCCAGATGGTCATTGGCAAACTTCAGATGGGACTGGACATGCGCTGGCTTGAGCAGGGGGACCTTGCGTGCGCTGCAGGATTTTAATCCATGACGGCATAATGTGTTACTAATTGTTTTCTTTGAGACTGTGGTCCCAGCTCTCTTCAGGTCATTGACCAGGTCCTGCCGTGTAGTTCTTGGCTGATCCCTCACCTTCCTCATGATCATTGATGCCCCACGAGGTGAGATCTTGCATGGAGCCCCAGACCGAGGGTGATTGACCGTCATCTTGAACTTCTTCCATTTTCTAATAATTGCGCCAACAGTTGTTGCCTTCTCACCAAGCTGCTTGCCTATTGTCCTGTAGCCCATCCCAGCCTTGTGCAGGTCTACAATTTTATACCTGATGTCCTTACACAGCTCTCTGGTCTTGGCCATTGTGGAGCGGTTGGAGTCTGTTTGATTGAGTGTGTGGACAGGTGTCTTTTATACAGGTAACGAGTTCAAACAGGTGCAGTTAATACAGGTAATGAGTGGAGAACAGGAGGGCTTCTTAAAGAAAAACTAACAGGTCTGTGAGAGACGGAATTCTTACTGGTTGGTAGGTGATCAAATACTTATGTCATGCAATAAAATGCAAATGAATTACTTAAAAATTATACAATGTGATTTTCTGGATTTTTGTTTTAGATTCCGTCTCTCACAGTTGAAGTGTACCTATTTTAAAAATTACAGACCTCTACATGCTTTGTAAGTAGGAAAACCTGCAAAATCGGCAGTGTATCAAATACTTGTTCTCCCCACTGTATATGACTTATAGAGTATGGTTACATTTAATTGACTCTGTTAAACCTTCCCTTTGGAATTACTTCGATAGCAACAGTGAATCTAATTGGTTATTAAGAGATCTCTCAATAATCATTCTCACGACAGCACATTGGTAGTAGTCAGTGACAAATATCAAAGCTAAGCAGGGCTTGGTTAAAACCTTGAATGAACTATCCAGTAGGAGGTGCTGCCCAGCCTATTGATTATTTTCTGATAGTGGCTATAACGTTGAAGATCTGACGTTGTTTCAAAGGTACACATTCTACATATATATACAATTGAAGTCGGAAGTTTACATACACTTAGGTTGGAGTCATTAAAACTCGTTTTTCAACCACTCCACAAATTTCTTGTTAACAAACTATAGTTTTGGCAAGTCGGTTAGGACATCTACTTTGTGCATGACACAAGTAATCTTTCCAACAATTGTTTACAGACAGATTGTTTCACTTATGATTCACTGTATCACAATTCCAGTGGGTCAGAAGTTTATGTGCCTTTAATTCCAGAAAATGATGTCATGGCTTTGGAAGCTTCTGATAGGCTAATTTACATTATTTGAGTCAATTGGAGGTGTACCTGTGGATGTATTTTAAGGCCTACCTCCAAACTCAGTACCTCTTTGCTTGACATCATGGGAAAATCAAAAGAAATCAGCCAAGACCTCATAAAAAAATGGTAGACCTCCACAAGTCTGGTTCATCCTTGGGAGCAATTTCCAAATGCCTGAAGGTACCACGTTCATCTGTACAAACAATAGTACGCAAGTATAAACGCCATGGGACCACGCAGCCGTCATACCGCTCAGGAAGGAGACGCGTTCTGTCTCCTAGAGATGAACACAAATCAATCCTAGAACAACAGCAAAGGACCTTGTGAAGATGCTGGAGGAAACAGGTACAAAAGTATCTATATCCACAGTAAAACAAATCCTATATCGACATAACCTGAAAGGCTGCTCAGCAAGGAAGAAGCCACTGCTCCTAAACCGCCATAAAAAAGCCAGACTACGGTTTGCAACTGCACATGGGGACAAAGATTGTACTTTTTGGAGAAATGTCCTCTGGTCTGATGAAACAAAAATAGAACTGTTTTGCCATAATGACCATTGTTATGTTTGGAGGAAAAAGGAGTATGCTTGCAAGCCGAAGAACACCATCCCAACCGTGAAGCACAGGGTTGGCAGCATCATGCTGTGGTGGTGCTTTGCTGCAGGAGGGACTGGTGCACTTCACAAAATAGATGGCATCATGAGGAAGGAAAATTATGTGGATATATATAGAAGCAACATCTCAAGACATCAATCAGGAAGTTAAAGCTTGGTCGCAAATGGGTTTTCCAAATGGACAAATACCCCAACCATACTTCCAAAGTTGTGGAAAAATGGCTTAAGGACAACTAAGTCAAGGTATTGGAGTGGCCATCACAAAGCCCTAACCTCAATCCTATAGAACATTTGTGGGCAGAACTGAAAAAGTGTGTGCGAGCAAGGAGGCCTACAAACCTGATTCAGTTACACCAGCTCTGTCAGGAGGAATGGGTCAAAATTCACCCAACTTATTGTGGGAAGCTTGTGGAAGGCTACCTGAAACGTTTGACCCAAGTTAAACAATTTAAAGGCAATGCTACCAAATACCAATTGAGTGTATGTAAACTTCTGACCCACTGGGAATGTGATGAAAGAAATCAAACCTGAAATAAATAATTATCTCTACTATTATTCTGACATTTCACATTCTTAAAATAAAGTGGGTATCCTAACTGACCTAAGACAGGGAATTTTTACTAGGATTAAATGTCAGGAATTGTGAAAACTGAGTTTAAATGTATTTGGCTAAGGTGTATGTAAACTTCCGACTTCAACTGTAGTTTCCAAATGTATAAGTGTTGTGTCTCTCTTTCTTTCTCTCTCGCTCTCTCTACTCCTCCCTCTTTTGGTAAACAAGCAGTCATGTTGTTGTTAGTCCGCCAGGGACCTGTTTCCATCGTATTAAGTTTCTAATCAATAACCTAGACCGTGTGTGTGTATCCTGTGTTATCATTTAGTTAGTTAGTATGTAAATAATTAAATCAATTTGTGTGGTACGGAATGATCAGTAAAGCTGGGGTTTGTGCAGTTGCAAGGAGTATGCGACGTTCAGAATGATATGATACGAGGTAATGATGAATTAGTGGCTTTTATTGACGTAATATATCTCTATATATCTTCTAGAGTTTAATTCAGGTGATGGTAACTTGTTAAACAACCTATTCCGTGGTGCCCCAAATCCTAATGAGTTAATTGTTAAATGATTCATTTAAATTGGGTAACAATTGAACATAGTTAGTTAATTAGAGAAATAACAGTCATCAGATTAATGGTAAGTCACGTCACGACAGTAGCTAGCTAAAATCTGAGTTGGTCTCCCCTCAATCTTAGCTAACTAACGTTATACTGCATCTAAAGTCAATCTGGCGACAGCAACATGATGACTAAAGGTTTTCCTACTAATTATTTGACTCCTTTTGTAATGTCGTTGTATTTCCAAGCCACCTTAATTCACTTTTGATTAAATCAACAATCATTGAGTACACTCGATCAGTCGGAAATGCTTCTCAGATAGGGGCTTGCTTGTGCTTGAGAATAGCCATAGCTACCATAGTGATCCCCTCGAGATTAGCTAATTTCAGTGCATCATTCAGATATAGCTTGCTAGCTAACTAGTTGGTTGTGGTAGAAAATATATAATCATGCTAGCTAATTGTTTCAATGCACCTTCCAAATGTGAAATTACAAGACAAGAAGGACACTTACCTAAGCTGTTCCTCTATGTCCTGTTGGTTGTGAAGGTAATGTAGCTAGCTAATCTCCTTTCCAGAGACTTCTGGCCAAATATGCAGTCCATGGGGGTCTAGAATATGAAGTAAACACCTGACTGTGTTTTGGGTCACCACATAACCCGTTTGATTGTATCACGTTTTAGGGAAGACCCAGATGCAGACAGTGTCGAAGTAACAAACATTTATTACTAAGACATGGGGAAGGCAAAACGACATGTCAGGGGCAGGCAGAGGTCAGTAATCCAGATCAGAGTCCAAAACGTACAGAACGGCAAGCAGTCTCAGAGTCAGGGCAGGCAGAGGTCAGTTATCCAGTGTGGTGGGACAAGGTACAGGATAGCATGCAGGCAGGCTCAGGGTCAGGGCAGGCAGAATGGTAAAAACCGGGAAAACTAGAAAACAGGAACTTTTTCCACATTTTGTTACGTTACAGCCTTATTCTAAAATTGATTCAATTGTTTAATTCCCTCATCAATCTACACACAATACCCCATAATGACAAAGCAAAAACAGGTTTTTCATTTTTTGTGTGCAAATTCATTAAAAATATAAACCTGAAATATCACATTTAGATAAGTATTCAGACCCTTTACTCAGTACTTAGTTGAAGCACCTTTGGCAGCGATTATAGCCTTGAATCTTCTTGGGTATGACTCTACAAGCTTGGCATACCTGTATTTGGGGAGTTTCTGCCATTCTTCTCTGCACATCCTCTCAAGCTCTGTCAGGTTGGATGGAGATCATAGCTGCACAGCTATTTTCAGGTCTCTCCAGATATGTTCGATCAGGTTCAAATCTGGGCTCTGGCTGGGCCACTCAAGGACATTCAGAGACTTGTCCCGAACCACTCCTGCGTTGTCTTGGCTGTGTGCTTAGGGTCATTGTCCTGTTGGAAGGTGAACCTTCGCCCCAGACTGAGGTCCTGAGTGCTCCGGAGCAGGTTTTCATCAAGGATCTCTCTGTACTTTTCTCCGTTCATCTTTTCCTCAATCCTGACTAGTCTCCCAGACCCTGCTGCTGAAAAACATCCCCACAGCATGATGCTGCCACCGCCATACTTCACCGTAGGGATGGTATTGACCAGGTGATGAGCGGTGCCTGGCTTCACTGTAGGGATGGTGCCAGGTTTCCTCCATTAGACTAGATAATCTTGTTACACATGGTCTGAGAGTCATTTAGGTGCCTCTTGGCAAACTCCAAGCGGGCTGTCATGTGCCTTTTACTGAGGAGTGGCTTCCGTCTGGCCACTTTACTATAAAGGCCTGATTGATGAAGTGCTGCAGAGATTGTTGTCTTTCTGGAAGGTTCTCCCATCTCCACAGAGGAACTCTGGAGCTCTGTCAGAGTGACCATCGGGTTCTTGGTCACCCCCCTGACCAAGGCCCTTCTCCCACGATTGTTCAGTTTGGCCGGGTGGCCAGCTCTAGGAAGAGTCTTGGTGGTTCCAAACTTCTTCCATTTAAGAATGTATTTTATTTTATTTCACCTTTATTTAACCAGGTAAGCCAGTTGAGAACAAGTTCTCATTTACAACTGAGACCTGGCCAAAATAAAGCAAAGCAGTGCGATAAAAACAACAACACAGAGTTACATATGGGGTAAAAAAACATAAAGTAAAATACTACAGAAAATATATATACAGTGTGTGCAAATGTAGCAAGTTATGGAGGTAAGGCAATAAATAGGCTATAGTGCAAAATAATTAGAATTAGTATTAACACTGGAATGCTAGATGTGCAAGAGATTATGTGCAAATAGAGATACTGGTGTGCAAAAGAGCAAAATAAATAACAATATAGGGATGAGGTAGTTGGGTGGGCTAATTTCAGATGGGCTGTGTACAGGTGCAGTGATCGGTAAGGTGCTCTGACAACTGATGCTTAAAGTTAGTGAGGAAGATAAGAGTCTCCAGCTTCAGAGATTTTTGCAATTCGTTCCAGTCATTGGCAGCAGAGAACTGGAAGGAATGGCGGCCAAAGGAGGTGTTGACTTTGGGGATGACCAGTGAGATATACCTGCTGGAGCGCAGACTACGGGTGGGTGCTGCTATGGTGACCAATGAGCTAAGATAAGGCGGGGATTTGCCTAGCAATGGGATTTAGTTTTACTAGTGTTTAAGAGCAGTTGGAGGCTACTGAAAGAGTGTTGTATGGCATTGAAGCTCGTTTGGAGGTTTGTTAACACAGTGTCCAATGAAGGGCCAGATGTATACAAAATGGTGTTGTCTGTGTAGAGGTGGATCTGAGATTCACCAGCAGCAAGAGCGACATCATTGATATACACGGAGAAAAGAGTCGGCCCAAGAATTGAACCCTCTGGCACCCCCATAGAGACTGCCATAGGTCCAGACAACATGCCCTCCGATTTGACACATTGAACTCTATCTGAGAAGTAGTTGGTGAACCAGGCGAGGCAGTCATTTGAGAAACCAAGGCTATTTAGTCTGCCAATAAGAATGCGGTGGTTGACAGAGTCGAAAGCCTTGGCCAGGTCGATGAAGACGGCTGCACAGTACTGTCTATTATCGATCGCGGTTATAATATCCATGACCAGCTCGGAAACCGGATTGCATAGCGGAGAAGGTACGGTGGGATTTGAAATGGTCGGTGATCTGTTTGTTAACTTGGCTTTCAAATACTTTCGAAAGGCAGGGCAGGATGGATGTAGGTCTGTAACAGTTTGGATCTAGAGTGTCACCCCCTTTGAAGAGGGGGATGACCGCGGCAGCTTTCCAATCTCTGGGGATCTCAGACGTTACGAAAGAGAGGTTGAACAGGCTAGTAATAAGGGTTGCGACAATTTCGGCGGCTAGTTTTAGAAAAAAAGGGTCCAGATTGTCTAGCCCAGCTGATTTGTAGGGGTCCAGATTTTGCAGCTCTTTCAGAACATCAGCTGTCTGAATTTGTGTGAAGTAGAAGCGGGGGGAGCATGGGCAAGTTGCAGCGGAGGGTGCAGAGTTGGTGGTCGGGTAAGTGGTAGCCAGGTGGAAAGCATGGCCAGCCGTAGTAAAATGCTTGTTGAAATTCTCGATTATTGTAGATTTATCGGTGGTGATAGTGTTTCCTAGCCTCAGTGCAGTGGGCAGCTGGGAGGAAGTGCTCTTATTCTCCATGGACTTTACAGTGTCCCAAAACTTTTTGGAGTTAGTGCTACAGGATGCAAATTTCTGTTTGAAAAAGTTAACCTTTGCTTTCCTGACTGCTTGTGTATATTGGTTCCTAACTTCCCTGAAAAGTTGCATATCACGGGGGCTATTTGATGCTAATGCAGTACGCCACAGGATGTTTTTGTGCCGGTCAAGGGCAGTCAAGTCTGAGGAGAACCAGGGGCTATATCTGTTCTTAGTTCTGTATTTTTTGTTTATTTAAGATTGAGAGGAAATTACTTTTAACGAACAACCAGGCATCCTCTACTGACGGAATGAGATCTATATCCATCCTGGATACCTGGGCCAGGTCAATGATGGAGGCCACTGTGTTCTTGGTGACCTTCAATGCTGCAGAAATGTTTTGGTATCCTTTCCCAGATCTGTGCCTCGACACAATCCTGTCTCGGAGCTCTACGGACAATTCCTTCGACCTCAAGCTTGGTTTTTGCTTTGACATGCACTGTCAACTGTGGGACCTTATATAGACAGGTGTGTGCCTTTCCAAATCATGTCCAATCAATTGAATTTACCACAGGTTGATTCCAATCAAATTACAGAAACATCTCAAGGATGATCAATGGAAACAGGATGCACCTGAGCTCAATTTCGAGTCTCATAGCAAAGGGTCTGAATAATTATGTAAATAAGGTATTTCTGTTTTTTTATTTTTTATAAATGTGCAAAAATGTTTAAACAAACTGTTTTCGCTTTGTCCTTACTGGGTATTGTGTGTACATCGATGAGAATTTTATTTAATTTTATCCATTTTAGAATAAGGCTGTAACGTAACAAAATGTGGAAAAAGGGAAGGAGTCTGAATACTTTCTGAATACACTTATTTATACCATCTGCTAGCACAACAAAATGACCTGGACTGCAGTTGATATTACATTAAAAGTACATGGTTCAAATGATCAATGCTGTTCGAGATTCTGCACAGATTATTGCAGCAATTGTGAAGATCTTCACAGATCTGAAACCTTTGAATTTACCTAAAACATCCACACTTTCTATGATTACATTAGAAGACATTTATAATGACAGTAACCTCAAAATGTGGCCATGGATGTGTTACTCATTTTAAGGTTGAATAAATGAAGTTTAATTCCAAAATGCTATATATCCATTTTCAGAAATGTTGGTAAATTAGCTTTTATTGTTTAAAGAAATTCTGAAAGAGATTGTTGTGTGTTTCACTATCTAATCATGGCTTGGGTTTGTTCAATGACAGACATGTATTTGTTAAAAATGTATCACTTGATGGTGTAATTTCAGAGAGACAAATAATAATGTTTCTTTGCTAAATGCTATATATCCGCCTCACTCTCAGAGAAATATGTAGTACTGCTACGTTTTACATATGTCACACCCTGGCTCTGGGACTCATTATGTTGAGCCAGGGTGTGTTCATTCTATGTGTGTATTTCTATGTTGTTATTCTGTTGTGTTGATTTCTATGTTTTGCCTGAGTGACTCCCAATCAGAGGCAACGAGTGTCAGCTGTTGGCTGGTTGTCTCTGATTGGGAGCCATATTTAAACTGTATGTTTTTCCCTTTGGGTTGTGGGTTTTTGTTCCGTGTTCGGTCATTGTCACCGTGGACGTCACGAGTCGTGTTTTGTTTTGAATTTTGACGCTTTAACTAATTAAAGTCATGTTTGTTCATCACGCTGCGCCTTGGTCTACTCCTTACCTCGACCTTGACAGAAAAACCCACCATGCAACGACCAAGCAGCGTGTCCAGGAGCAGGCAGCCTGGACATGGGAGGAGATATTGGACGGTAAAGGGTCCTGGACTTGGGGGGAAATCCTGGCCGGGATGGATCGCCGGCCATGGAGTGAGACAGTGGAGAGGCGACGGAGAGAGGAGCAACGGCGTGATCAGGGTCGTCGTCGGACGGTCGTGAGGCAACCCCAGAAAATTTTTAGGGGGGGGCACACGGCATGGACGACGGGGCTGACGGAGGAGAAAAGGGGGCGGATCCAGAAGGCCACCAGGCCAGGGGTTCACCGCCCTGTACGTCCTGTGCGGATGCCTCACACAGAGTGTGTGAGGGTAGGCATTCAGCCAGGACGGGTGGTGGCCGCTCTTCACTCCAGGCCTCCTATCCGTCTCCACAGCCCGGTTCGGCCTGTCCCTGCTCCACGCACCAAGCCTACGGTGTGCGTCGCCAGCCCAGCCCGGCCTGTCTCTGCTCCACGCACCAAGCCTACGGTGTGCGTCGCCAGCCCAGTCCGGCCTGTCACTGCTCCACGCACCAAGCCTACGGTGTGCGTCGCCAGCCCAGTCCGGCCTGTCCCTGCTCCACGCACCAAGCCTACGGTGTGCGTCGACAGCCCAGCCCGGCCTGTCCCTGCTCCACGGACCAAGCCTACGGTGTGCGTCGACAGCCCAGCCCGGCCTGTCCCTGCTCCACGCACCAAGCCTACGGTGTGCGTCGACAGCCCAGCCCGGCCTGTCCCTGCTCCACGCACTAAACCTACGGTGCGCGTCGCCAGCCCGGTCCGGCCTGTTCCTGCCACCCGCACCAAGTCTACGGTGTGCGTCGCCAGCCCGACCCGGCATGTTCCTGCCACTCGCACCAAACCTACGGTGCGCGTCGCCAGCCCGACCCGGCCTGTTCCTGCCACTCGCACCAAACCTACGGTGCGCGTCGCCAGCCCGGTCCGGCCTGTTCCTGCCACCCGCACCAAGTCTACGGTGCGCGTCGCCAGCCCGACCCGGCCTGTTCCTGCCACTCGCACCAAACCTACGGTGCGCGTCGCCAGCCCGGTCCGGCCTGTTCCTGCCACTCGCACTAAGCCAGGGGTGCGAGAAGTCAGCCTGGTAAGGCCCGTCCCTCTTCCACGCACCAAGCCAGGGGTGCGAGTCGTCAGCCTGGTAAGGCCCGTTCCTCCTCCACGCACAAAGCCAGGGGTGCGAGTCGTCAGCCTGGTAAGGATCGCTCCTGTTAAGTCCAGTCCTGCTCCAGCCGGCGGGGCCAGACTGGACCAGGGGCACTATGGGGGGTGTATTGGAGGGTGGTGGTCAAGGCCGGAGCCAGAGCCGCCGCCGAGGAGGTACGCCCGCCCAGCCCTCCCCTGTTTTGTTTAGTTGAGGCGCGGTCGCAGTCCGCGCCTTTAGGGGGGGGTACTGTCACACCCTGGCTCTGGGACTCATTATGTTGAGCCAGGGTGTGTTCATTCTATGTGTGTATTTCTATGTTGGTATTCTGTTGTGTTGATTTCTATGTTTTGCCTGAGTGACTCCCAATCAGAGGCAACGAGTGTCAGCTGTTGGCTGGTTGTCTCTGATTGGGAGCCATATTTAAACTGTATGTTTTTCCCTTTGGGTTGTGGGTTTTTGTTCCGTGTTCGGTCATTGTCACCGTGGACGTCACGAGTCGTGTTTTGTTTTGTATTTTGACGCTTTAACTAATTAAAGTCATGTTTGTTCATCACGCTGCGCCTTGGTCTACTCCTTACCTCGACCTTGACAACATAGTCAAATGTAACAAATAACTACATTTTTTATAAAGAAATGTACAAATGATACATTTGTGACATCAATATAAAACATATAAAAATAATAATAATCTATACAGTAATATGAGATCTGTATGTAAAACATTTACATCTGACTTTTCAAATCATTTAGCAGATGCTCTTATCCAGAGCGACTTACAGTAAGTGTGTTAATCTTTAAGACTAACTTTCATGAAATACATTTTTTTAAAATCAAAAACCAGATGTTTTAGGCTTAGTTATAGTGAAACACGTAAATTCTAGTCTTGAGTTTGACAGTTCTTTGCAAAAGTGATATATATTTTTTTTTTAGTATTAAATCTAGCTCTTTTTAACCCTAGCGGTTCAACTCTACCATTGAAATAATTATGTAGTGCAGGGATCATCAACTAGATTCAGCCGCGGGCCGATTTTTCTGGAGCGGATGGTCGGGGGGCCGGAACATTATTACAAATAATTTGTAAAAACCCAAACAGATATAATGTTTAACTAAGACGTAATCATTTCAAACCTTGCTTACATTTGTATATGCTCACGTCTCTCTATTATGCGCGGGAATACTTGGGGACAGATTTCTTTAATTAAAATCACTTGGAGCAGATTTGTCACAAGCCGGGCTAGAACTCCGGTCTCAAATGTGTAGAGCTGGGGATACTACCCCTTGCCACAGAGGAGATGTTGTAGGACCCAAATGAAACACCCCAGGCAAAACTCCAGGTAAGTAGATTTAATGTTCAAAACAGGAGGCAAAACAAAACAACTCCCCGAGGGGAGAAAAACAAACAAAAGATAACTTCGAATAACTTACTAGGACTGATACGGTGGGACAAAGCAGGAGACACATAGACAGGACGCAATAACCAAGTGAGAAACAAGGGGAAAACACACAGCTAAAATACTCAAGGGGAAACAAGGCACAGGTGACATAGATAAGCTAATTAGGACACATGAGGAAAAACTAAGGCAAAGGGGGAACACAGCTGACCTCTAGAGGCCAGGAGACAAACAGGGGAAGCAGGAAGCTGACAGGACCCCCTCCTCTAGGAACGACTCCTGACGTTCCTTCCAGAACACCCTGGCCCCAGGGTGCGAAAATCTCGGATCAACCCTGGGTCCAGGATGTCCCTGGCCGGAACCCAGGAGCGCTCCTCTGGCCCGTAGCCCTCCCAGTCCACCAGATACTGCAGAGAGTTCTGGACCCTCCGGGAGTCCAGTATCCGGCGGACTGTGTAGGCTGGCTGGCCGTCTATGATCCTGGGAGGTGGCGGGGGTCTGTGTGGGGGGGCAAAAGGAGAAGACAAGACAGGTTTAAGGAGGGAAACATGGAAAGTGGGGTTAACTCTAAGGGAGCGAGGCAGAACTAAACGATACGACACAGGGTTAACCTTTCTAGAAATGCGGAAAGGGCCGATGTATCTCTGGGAAAGCTTCTTGGATTCGACCCGGAGGGGCAAGTTCTTAGTGGCCAACCAAACTCTCTGACCAGCTCGGAAACTAGGGGGCCGTCCGGCGGTGGCGATTAGCCTGACTTTGGTATCTCTGGGAGGTCCGAAGGAGGGTACACCTGGCCTTCTTCCAGGTCCGCCTACAGCGTTGGACAAAGCGCTGGGCCGAGGGAACACCAACTTGCGCCTCTTCCTCTGGAAACAAAGGAGGGTTGTAACCGAACTGGCATTCGAAGGGGGACAATCCGGTGGCTGAGGACTGGAGGGTGTTGTGGGCATATTCAGCCCACATGATATAGGTGGCCCAAGACGTGGGATTACTGGCCGCCATACACCGCAGGGTGGTCTCCAGATCCTGATTAATCCGTTCCGTTTGGCCATTAGACTCTGGATGGAATCCTGACGATAGGCTGGCTGTGGCCCCAATAAGCCTGCAGAAGGCCCCCCAAAACCGGGACGAGAATTGGGGACCTCGGTCAGAGACCACGTCCAGGGGAATGCCAAATATCCGGAAGACATGGTTCATGAGGAGCTCCGCAGTCTCCTTAGCCGAGGGCAGCTTGGGCAGGGGAATAAACCGGGCAGCCTTAGAGAAACGGTCTACCACCACAAGGATGACGGTGTTGCCCTGGGATAGAGGAAGTCCCGTAACAAAGTCCAGAGAAAGGTGTGACCATGGCCTTCGAGGAACAGGTAAGGGATGGAGCAGTCCCTGGGGTCGCTGGCGTGTCGACTTTCCCTGGTTGCACACAGGGCAGGCCTCAACATAGACCTGCACGTCCTTCTTGATGGACGGCCACCAAAACCGCCGTCGGAGGAACTCCAGTGTGCGAGCACTGCCAGGATGGCATGTCAAGGGCGACTCATGACCCCACTGCAAGACGCGGCCCGAACCGAGAGAGGAACGTACAGGCGACCGGCAGGACCACCGCCTGGATCGGGCTCATGGGCAAGAGCTTCTCGTACCCCTCTTTCTAGTTCCCACTGAAGAGGTGCGACGATCCTAGACCTCGGAATAATCGATGCCAAGGGCTTCTCTTGTACCTCGGGAGAATAGACTCGAGACAGAGCATCCGGCTTGACGTTCTTGGTGCCAGGTCGGTAAGTCAGGATGAACTGGAATCGATTAAAGAAAAGGGACCATCGTGCTTGCCGAGGGTTCATCCGCTTAGCCTGTTGGAGATATTCCAGGTTCTTGTGGTCTGTGAGAACCTGGAAAGGGTGCTGAGCCCCCTCAAGCCAATGGCGCCACTCTTCCAAGGCCAGTTTAACCGCAAGCAACTCTAGATCCCCCACGTGGTAGTTGCGCTCGGCCTCAGACAGGCGGCGAGACATGAAGGCACAAGGGTGTAATCTCCCATCCGCACCCCTCTGAGACAGGACGGCTCCCACCCCCACCTCTGAGGCGTCCACCTCCACCACGAAAGGTCTCTCTGGGTCAGGGGTCACCAGAATCGGAGCAGAAGTGAAGCGGCGCTTGAGATCCTCGAAGGCCCCTGCTGCTTCCGGACCCCAGTGAATCTTGGTCCCTCCTCCCTTGGTAAGCGTCGCCAAGGGGGCTACCACCGAGCTGAAATTCTTAATGAACTTCCGATAGAAGTTAGAAAAGCCAATGAACCGTTGAACCTCCTTGACCGTGGCAGGTGTGGGCCAATCGTGGACCGCCTTGACCTTCTTGGGATCCATCTCTAGGTGCCCGGGAGTGACAATAAACCCGAGAAACTGAGTCTGAGAAACATGAAATTCACACTTCTCAGGCTTAACGTAGAGGTGATTGTCAAGGAGCCTCTGGAGAACCCGGCTAACATGCCCCTCATGCTCCTTCAGTGACCTCGAGAAGATGAGGATATCGTCCAGGTACACGAAGACGAACAGATTAAGCATATCCCGGAGAACATCATTAATCAGGGCTTGGAATACTGCGGGGGCATTGGTGAGCCCGAACGGCATCACCCGATATTCATAGTGTCCCGTGGGCGTGTTGAACGCCGTCTTCCATTCGTCTCCTGGCCGGATCCGCACGAGATGGTAAGCATTGCGGAGATCCAGCTTAGTAAAAATGGAAGCCCCTTGAAGCAGCTCAAAAGCAGTGGCCATGAGAGGAAGAGGGTATCGATTCCGAACCGTGATCTTGTTGAGTCCCCGGTAATCAATACAAGGCCTCAGACCCCCGTCTTTCTTTTCAACAAAAAGAAGCCCGCCCCAGCCGGGGAAGTAGAGGCATAGATGAGGCCGGCTGCCAAGGACTCCTTAATGTAGGTGTCCATAGCTGCGTGCTCGGGGAAGGACAAGGAAAAGATCCGACCTCTAGGAGGGCAGCACCCAGGGAGTAGATCAATGGCACAGTCATAAGTGCGATGAGGCGGTAAGGCAGTAGCCCGGGCCTTGCTGAACACTGCTTTGAACCGATGGTAAACACTGGGGACTCGGGAGACGTCAACAGACTCTTGAAACTGGGTACTAGGGGCTGAGGAACTCTGAAGCATGCAGGTGAGTTGGCAAGTGGGACCCCAGCTAAGAATGGTGCCAGTAGGCCAGTCGATCTGGGGATTATGTCTGCATAGCCAAGGGTGACCCAGGATAATAGGATACTCGGGAGAGTCAATGAGATAGAAGGTCTCCTCCTGCTGGTGTTGAGAGATGGTAAGTCGCAGGGACTGAGTCGCCTCAGTAACTTTTCCTGGTTCCAGAGGTCTGCCATCTAAGGCTGTAACTGCCTGGGGTTGAGGAAGTAGTTGGGTAGGGATCTTAAGTTCCTTAGCCAAGGTTACATCCATAAAATCACCTGCGGCACCGGAATCGATCATAGCCTGGACCCGATGCTGGTGGCCCTCCCAGGACAGAGTGGCTGGAATAGCTAGGACCGCGTTAGTAGGAGGAGCTCTAATTTTCCCCATCACAACCCTCCTGTAGCTGGGCGGGGACAGGCGTTTCCCAAAGCTCGGGGCAAGTGGAGCGGAAGTGGCCGGCAACCCCGCAGTAGAGGCACCGACGCTCCCTCATGCGCCGTTCCCTTTCGTTGGAAGAAAGCCTGGAACGGCCTAACTGCATGCTCTCCGGGGAATCCTGGGGCAGTTCAGGAGCCGGGGCAGCTCTGAATGACGGAGTCCAAACAGGAGAAACAGAGCTGCTCAGAGGAACTTGGGACTGAGACACCTGACGGCGAGCCGTTCTCCGCTCTCTTAGACGATTGTCCAGGCGGATGGCCAAGGCTATGAGGGACTCGAGATCTTCAGCTGGTTCACGGGTGGCTAACTCATCTTGAAGGGGCTCAGATAACCCTCCCTGAAAGCAGACCCTCAGCGCTTCATCATTCCATCCGCTCCTTGCTGCTATGGTTCGAACTCAATGGCAAAATCTGCCGTGCTTCGGGGGCCCTGACGGAGAGACAGTAGGCGCTTGGAAGCCTCCCGCCCACTGACAGGATGATCGAACACCCGCTTGAACTCTTCTACAAATGCAGCGTGGGAGTCACAACAGGCCTCCTGGGACTGCCACACCGCAGAGGCCCAGGCGAGCGCCTTGTCTGAAAGAAGGGTAATGAGGTAGGCAATCTTGGAACGGTCTGTGGGAAAACTTGAGGGTTGGAGCTCGAAGGTGAGGGGAGCATTGGGTGAGGGAAACCCTGACAAGAGCTTGGATCCCCAGAAAAGGGCTTGGGAGGTGGTAGTCGGGACTCCGCCAACCGAGAAGGCCTGTCGTCACTGGGAGGTGACCGGGGGAAGGGGGAGAACCAAGGAGGCGTTCAAAGAGCTGGTGAAGGGAACTCATCATTTCGGCCAGGAGTTGAGAATGTCTAGCCATCAGCTCCTCTTGTCGGCTGAGAACGGCTTCATGGCGCTGGAAAGAAGCCTCATGTCGAATGATCACCGCCAACAGGTCCTGGGAACTGAGTGTTTCTGGGTCCATGATTGACTTGGTTATTCTGTCACAAGCCGGGCTAGAACTCCGGTCTCAAATGTGTAGAGCTGGGGATACTACCCCTTGCCACAGAGGAGATGTTGTAGGACCCAAATGAAACACCCCAGGCAAAACTCCAGGTAAGTAGATTTAATGTTCAAAACAGGAGGCAAAACAAAACAACTCCCCGAGGGGAGAAAAACAAACAAAAGATAACTTCGAATAACTTACTAGGACTGATACGGTGGGACAAAGCAGGAGACACATAGACAGGACGCAATAACCAAGTGAGAAACAAGGGGAAAACACACAGCTAAAATACTCAAGGGGAAACAAGGCACAGGTGACATAGATAAGCTAATTAGGACACATGAGGAAAAACTAAGGCAAAGGGGAACACAGCTGACCTCTAGAGGCCAGGAGACAAACAGGGGAAGCAGGAAGCTGACAGATTTCCTGGTGTTTTTACAGTCTTCTATGTCCAACAATGAAAATTCCACACAAAAAAGGTTGTTGCTCAGAAAACTTGGGGGTCCAAATAAAACCAACAGCAGGCTAAATTCGGCCCGCGGGCCACCAGTTGGGGAACCCTGATGTAGAGGCACCTTGACATTACACGAAATTCAAAAGGCATATTTGACAAAATTCTAAGTTTTTGCTGACTGTTTCAGACTCATCTATGTGCTTTTATGAAGGAAAAAACATGTAGGCTATGAGAATTATACGTTTATATTCATAGCCATATCTATTGTTACAAGAAATAGATGACAATGGTGCTCAAGTCAATATGTTTTGTTTTTCCCTAACAGCTATGACTGACTGGTGGCGCAGTCTGCTAAGACAATTGGTTAAAAGTTGATGGTTGTGAGTTATAATCCAACATGGGGCAGATATATATTTTTTCTTCAAATCCTTTATTATAAAGTTAAAGCATACCTGTGAGAGGGGCCTCCCTGGTAGTAGTTGTAGGGTTTTATACAGTACCCAAAACCAATCTGCGTAAATACTGCAATGTGGGTTGGAATGAATTGAGCCCCTAGGGCTCTATTCAATCAGATCCGAATAAGCCATCATCCGCACAGCGGTTGTTTTGGCAGTGTCAGAGGTGGAACTGTGTTAGAGCTGTCAAATCCACAAGTGGCTCCGGCATTATACCTACAGTGCCTGCAGAAAGTATTCACACCCCTTGACTTTTTCATAATGTTGTTGTGTTACAGCCTGCATTTCAAATGGATTACAATTTGATTGTTTTGTCACTGGCCTACACACAACACCCCATAATGACAAACTGGAATTATGTTTTTCTAAAGTTAAAAATGAGAAGCTGAAATGTCTTGAGTCAATAAGTATTCAACCCCTTTGTTATGGCAAGCCTACATATGTTCAGGAGTACAAATCTGCTTAACAAATCAAATAATAAGTTGCATGGACTCACTGTGTGTAATAACAGTGTTTATCACGATTTTTGAATGACCCCCTTATCTCTGTACCCCACACATACAATTATCTGTAAGGTCCCTCAGTCGAGCAGTGAATTTCAAACACAGATTCAACCACAAAGACCAGGGAGGTTTTCCAATGCCTTGCAAAGAAGGGCTTCCTATTGGTAGATGGGTAAAAAAAAATGACATTGAATATTCCTTTGAGCATGGTGAAGATATTAATTACACTTTGGATGGTGTATGAATACACCCAATCACTACAAAGATACAGGCGTCCTTCCGAATTCAGTTGTCGGAGAGGAAGGAAACTGCTCAGGGATTTCACCATGAGGCCAATCGTGACATTAAAACAGTTACATAGTTCAATGGCTGTGATAGAAGAAAACTGAGGATGGATCAACAACATTGTAGTTACTCAACAATACTAACCTAATTGACAGAGTGAAAAGAAGGGCTCCTGTACATAAAACATATTCCAAAACATTCATCCTGTTTGTAATAAGGCACTAAAGTAATACTGCAAAAAATGTGGCAAAGCAATTCACTTTTTATCCTGAATACAAAGTGTTATGTTTGGGGCAAATCCAATCCAATACATTACTGAGTACCACTCTCCATATTTTCAAACATAGTGGTGGCTGCATCATGTTATGAGTATGCTTGTAATCGTTAAGGACTGGGGAGTTTTTCAGGATAAAAAATAAATGGAATGGAGCTAAGCACAGGCAAAATCCTAGAAGAAAACCTTGTTCAGTCTGCTTTCCACCAGACACTGGGAGATAAATTCACCTTTCAGCAGGACAATAACCTAAAACACAAGGCCAAATCTACACTGGAGTTGCTTACCAAGAAGACGGGGAATGTTCCTGAGTGGCTGAGTTACCGTGTTGACCTATATATACTTTAAAATCTATGGCAAGACCTGAAAATGGTTGTCTAGCAATGATCAACAAACAATTTGACAGAGCTTGAAGAAATTTGAAAAGAATAATGGGAAATGTTGCACAATCCAGGTGTGGAAAGCTCTTAGAGACTTACCCAGAAAGACTCACAGCTGTAATCTCTGCCAAAGGTGCTTCTACAAGGTATTGACTCAAGGATGTGAATACTTATGTAAATTACATACAGTATTTCTGTATTTCATTTTCAGTACTTTTTCATTATGGGGTATTGTGTGTAAATGGGTGAGGAAAAATATATATTGAATCAATTTTGAATTCAGGCTGTAACACAACTAAATGTAGAATAAGTCAAGGGGTATGAATACTTTCTGTTTAGCACAGACCTTATTTTAGGCATTTATCCAAAAACACTCCAAAAATCCCAGGTTAAATCCATTTGATGTTTTGTTCTATGATAATCTTCATCAGCTAACATCACTTTTTGTGAATTTTGAAGCATTTATGTAATCAAAACAAGCACGTAAAATACGTAAAGGATCCATAATTCATAAAGATCATGTTAACTGACTGATATTATCTCATAGAACAAAACGTATAAGATCTCTGCCTTGATCCCAAAACCCCATTCTTCCCCCATTCATTTCCCCCATAGGAATGGCTGAACAAACCAGATGTAACTAAGTAATTTCCTGTTTTTAGGACTATGGCCTATTTATGGGCTATTTACCGTATTGTAAAAGTGATATTGAATTGTGTTTGGGTTCAACGCAACCAAATATTGAAGGAGATGTATCTACTGCTTGGATAGTTCCATTTGTGCCACTGACTTAGTCTGGCTTTAATTCCAGTTTGTCTACAAATTAATAATTTATATGTTGGATTCACGTCTCCATCTTAACCAAAAATCTAAGTTAAAGAATAGGACTAAATCAAATCAAACTTTAAGTACACTTTAAATAAAGTTTGATTTGATTTAGTCCTATTCTCTAACTTACATTTTTTGGTTTTGATGGAGATATGAATCCAACATATAAATTATTAACTTGCAGATTAAATTTGAAATCAACCAAAGCTTGAAACCCTAGGCCTATATGTATTGCCTAATTTTAGTTTAATACTGGGTTGAATTGAAACAATAGTTGTTGGTGAATTTGCAAATTCTATATAGGCCTAAGTAGTATCCTTGATGATATACTGTATGATTGATAAAGTATGGTTACATATGATTTGCTCTGTTAAACCTACCCTTTGGAATGACTTCGATAGCAACAGTGAATATATTTCAATTTTATTTGCATAACTCTCAACAATCATTCTCACATTAGGAATAGTCAGTGACAAATATCAAAGCAGGGCTGGATTAAAACCTTGGATTGGAGACCAAAGTGATAGCTGTAGATAGATCAACTCTCCAGTAGGAGAAGCTGCCCAGCCTATTGTTTGTTTCTGATAGTGGATATAAAATTGAAGATCTGACGTTGTTTCAAAGGTACAAATTCAACATATTTTATACAAGGTTTGTCTATGTTGAAAATTGGGTACCATGATGACATAATCCTGTGGTTTAAATTTCAGCCTCAAAACAAGTTTACGTTGACTACTTTTTGTAAATCCAATGTATTTTACACTTAGATTACACGTAAGCATACATTGACAAATTACGCTGAAACAACGTTGATTCAACCAGTTTGTGCCCAGTGGGTCTGTATCTGTTCCTGTGTCTGAATAGGTATGTGAGTGTGTGTCTGCTTGTACACCCACTTTCTTAGAAAAAAGGGTTCCAAAAGGGTTCTTGGCTGTCCCCATAGGAGAACCCTTTTTGGTTCCAGGTATAACCCTTTTTGGTTCCAGGTAGAACTCTTTTAGGTTCCATGTAGAACCCTCTGTGGAAAGGAACCCAAATAGGTTCTACCTGGAAACAAAAACGGTTCTTCAAAGGGTTCTCCTAAGATCCCTTATTGGTTCTAGATAGAGCCTTTTTTTCTAAGAATGCACAAATATGCTAAACAAAAAGATGACCTCACTTCAATCACACAGATCCCATTAGGTTGATCAAAGAAGTGCAGCTAAACCGTGTGTGATCGCAGGGATTTGAGCCTTGTGTGATGGCAGGGATCTGAGCTTTGGCAACAATAATTACAAATGATTATAGTGTGTATTCACAGAAGAGACACACTTTCATCAACCAATCACTGTCTGGACCGCTTGTTCTTTTTAATGAATAGAATATAACTTTATTGCCCATTGAAGCTAACGCTCCTTCCAGAACAATAAGGGTATAAGGCTTATTGAAGTTATTCATGAAAAGTCTCTCTTCCCCTTAAGACAGTTGGCTGAATGAGCATCTGGTGCTGTGGACTTTATTGTCTTTGTGTTCTGGCATTTTCTAGTGATGTTAAAGGACATTTGCTTATAAGAAGAAACACTAGACAAGTGTGTTTTAAAATACTTTTTATTTTCTTTCTGTTTCCCTTCTCTTCTTGTCCCGATCCTCTTCCTCTCCCTCTCTTTATTTCTCTGTATCCCCTATTCAGTAACTCCCTCTATTCCCCATTTCCCTCGATCTCTTTCCTAACCCTATTCTGCTCTCTCCATCTCTTCCCTTCTCTCATTTTCTTCCTATCCACCTTTCACTCTCTCTCTGGCATTTGCAGGCAGTATGCAACAGAAACCATGGCATCCTTAACCAGCCAAGTGTGAAACAGTCGATCTGAGTCCAATCCTCTCTCCCTCTGCTCCCTTCTTTCCTCAACTCTCTCTCTCTTTTTCAGTCTTTGAAAAGCAACTCCAGCTTCTAGCTCTGAAACAATTCCAATGAAAACCAACAAAAAAAGAAAGGCTCTTGAAATCAATAGAACAATGATAAGAGAGTATACAGTGGGGGAAAAAAGTATTTAGTCAGCCACCAATTGTGCAAGTTCTCCCACTTATAAAGATGAGAGAGGCCTGTAATTTTCATCATAGGTACACGTCAACTATGACAGACAAAATTAGATTTTTTTTCTCCAGAAAATCACATTGTAGGATTTTTTATGAATTTATTTAATAATGATGGTGGAAAATAAGTATTTGGTCAATAACAAAAGTTTCTCAATACTTTGTTATATACCCTTTGTTGGCAATGACACAGGTCAAACGTTTTCTGTAAGTCTTCACAAGGTTTTCACACACTGTTGCTGGTATTTTGGCCCATTCCTCTATGCAGATCTCCTCTAGAGCAGTGATGTTTTGGGGCTGTCGCTGGGCAACACAGACTTTCAACTCCCTCCAAAGATTTTCTATGGGGTTGAGATCTGGAGACTGGCTAGGCCACTCCAGGACCTTGAAATGCTTCTTACGAAGCCACTCCTTCGTTGCCCAGGCGGTGTGTTTGGGATCATTGTCATGCTGAAAGACCCAGCCACGTTTCATCTTCAATGCCCTTGCTGATGGAAGGAGGTTTTCACTCAAAATCTCACGATACATGGCCCCATTCATTCTTTCCTTTACACGGATCAGTCGTCCTGGTCCCTTTGCAGAACAACAGCCCCAAAGCATGATGTTTCCACCCCCATGCTTTACAGTAGGTATGGTGTTCTTTGGATGCAACTCAGCATTCATTGTCCTCCAAACACGACGAGTTGAGTTTTTACCAAAAAGTTATATTTTGGTTTCATCTGACCATATGACATTCTCCCAATCATCTTCTGGATCATCAAAATGCACTCTAGCAAACTTCAGAAGGGCCTGGACATGTACTGGCTTAAGCAGGGGGACACGTCTGGCACTGCAGGATTTGAGTCCCTGGCGGCGTATTGTGTTACTGATGGTAGGCTTTGTTACTTTGGTCCCAGCTCTCTGCAGGTCATTCACTAGGTCCCCCCGTGTGGTTCTGGGATTTTTGCTCACCGTTCTTGTGATCATTTTGACCCCACGGGGGTGAGATCTTGCGTGGAGCCCCAGATCGAGGGGAGATTATCAGTGGTCTTGTATGTCTTCCATTTCCTAATAATTTCTCCCACAGTTGATTTCTTCAAACCAAGCTGCTTACCTATTGCATATTCAGTCTTCCCAGCCTGGTGCAGGTCTACAATTTTGTTTCTGGTGTCCTTTGACAGCTCTTTGGTCTTGGCCATAGTGGAGTTTGGAGTGTGACTGTTTGAGGTTGTGGACAGGTGTCTTTTATACTGATAACAAGTTCAAACAGGTGCCATTAATACAGGTAACGAGTGGAGGACAGAGGAGCGTCTTAAAGAAGAAGTTACAGGTCTGTGAGAGCCAGAAATCTTGCTTGTTTGTAGGTGACCAAATACTTATTTTCCACCATAATTTGCAAATAAATTAATTAAAAATCCTACAATGTGATTTTCTGGATTTTTTTTTTCTCAATTTGTCTGTCATATTTGACATGTACCTATGATGAAAATTACAGGCCTCTCTCATCTTTTTAAGTGGGAGAACTTGCACAATTGGTGGCTGACTAAATACTTTTTTCCCCCACTGTATATGGCGGAGGCTCAATCAAGCTAGTTGTCTTGATTACTTTCTTATGTCATTCTCGCTGGCACCAAAAGTTTAAAAAGTGTTGATAGAGGACATCAGATAATTGGCAAATACATTACTCTTACAGGATTTCCATGTGGGGGAGGATATTTGAAATTTTATCCAAGCCTATTGGATGACAACTTGTTTTTAACCAGGACAGAATAATTGGTACTGTATGTGCCTTTAGAGGCCATGCAATTCAATACTCATCTTTAAAACAAAAGCAATTTAGGTCAAAAAAGTTCATATTAAGAAAGGAAATAGAGGGTCTAACAGTACAGATAGATAGCAATAAAAAACTGTACCATAGAAGCACAGAATAAGTTAGAGGAAAACAAAAAGAACTGGAAGAACTTATTCAAGAAAGATCAAGTGTAATACATTATTAAAAAATAAATCGAACTGGATGGAATATGGGGGAAAATGCACCAAATTCTTTTTTAATCTTCATCATACAAATGCTACCAAAAACAATTGACTGAAACGTACAAATAACGGTTTCACCCATGATTCACCAAACAATATTTTGAAAGAGGAAGCAAAGTACTTTAAGTATATGTTTTCATTTTAGTCTCCTCCATCTCCACTAACCGAAGTTAATTGTAAGGATTTATTTTCCATTAATAATGTAAAACTAACTAACAGCTGTACAGAAAGACTCATGTGAAAGTGATGTGGAAAAGAATCACTATACTTTATTAAAAATCTAAGTTCTTCCAGAGTTTTTGTAGAATCAAGAGTAGAGTAACCCCCTTCTCTCTTTCTGCCCCCATCTATATAGTCCCATTCACACACATCCTAGCTTAAAATCCCTCCCTCTTCAGTTTCCCGCTCTCTATCGCTCCGCCCACTTCCTTTGTCTATGATGGTGGCTAAATTTGACTGTCATTCAGTTTAGAAACAATATTATTACAATCAATCATGCCCTTGTCATGCAAAAACACTCATGTTCAGTTTAAACTCTGTTCAACCCCGGCTCTCCCGGGCTTGACCTGAAGACTGATTGTTGGACATGACAGGTCCATACTTAATCTTTCAAACATACACAAACCCCACCCCATCATGCTGTAATCAACCAAGAAGATAGCCAAGGAGAGACAAAGGTTTGGCCTGAACTCTGTTCAACACTGGCACCGCTCTTTCCACTTTGTTTGAGGAGAGAGACACAAGGCCACAGTCTGTTTTCGGTCTCTGATAAGGTAGGACAACCATGGATTTAGGTAAGAGTGAGAAATTCGACCCTAGGTCAGATTCCCACTTCACACACACACACACACACAGTGAAATGACCCAATTAAGTTCTTGCCTAGCAACAGAGAATTCTAACTATATGTTTGTGATTAACTCAGTTTTATCTCATGGTCCACTAAATAATCTCCTTCATATCCCCCCAAATGGGACTACTAGTTCCATAACCTTACAAAAATATATTATGTTTATGCTTTCAATCACAATCTTTGCATTCAAGGTTATACCCACAATGAACAATATCAAAAGGGAAAAAAGTATTTGATCCCCTGCTGATTGTGTAAGTTTGCCCACTGACAAAGAAATGATCAGTCTATAATTTTAATGGTAGGTTTATTTGAACAGTGAGAGACAGATTAACAACAAAAAAATCCAGAAAAACACATGTCAAAAATGTTATAAATTGATTTACATTTTAATGAGGGAAATAAGTATTTGACCCCCTCTCAATCAGAAAGATTTCTGGCTCCCAGGTGTCTTTTATACAGGTAACGAGCTGAGATTAGGAGCACAATCTTAAAGTGAGTGCTCCTAATCTCAGTTTGTTACCTGTATAAAATACACCTGTCCACAGAAGCAATCAATCAATCAGATTCCAAACTCTCCACCATGGCCAAGACCAAAGAGCTCTCCAAGGATGTCAGGGACAAGATTGTAGACCTACACAAGGCTGGAATGGGCTACAAGACCATCGCCAAGCAGCTTGGTGAGAAGGTGACAACAGTTGGTGCGATTATTCGCAAATGGAAGAAACACAAAATAACTGTCAATCTCCCTCGGCCTGGGGCTCCATGCAAGATCTCACCTTGTGGAGTTGCAATGATCATGAGAACAGTGAGGAATCAGCCCAGAACTGCACGGGAGGATCTTGTCAATGATCTCAAGGCAGTTGGGACCATAGTCACCAAGAAAACAATTGGTAACACACTACACCGTCAAGGACTGAAATCCTGCAGTGCCCGCAAGGTCCCCCTGCTCAAGAAAGCACATATACATTCCCGTCTTATGTTTGCCAATGAACATCTGAATGATTCAGAGGAGAACTGGGTGAAAGTGTTGCGGTCAGATGAGACCGAAATGAAGCTCTTTGGCATCAATTCAACTCGCCATGTTTGGAGGAGGAGGAATGCTGCCTATGACCCCAAGAACACCATCCCCACCGTCAAACATGGAGGGGGAAACATTATGCTTTGGGGGTGTTTTTCTGCTAAGGGGACAGGACAACTTCACCGCATCAAAGGGACAATGGACAGGGCCATTCAAATCATCCGTCAAATCTTGGGTGAGAACCTCCTTTCCTCAGCCAGGGCATTGAAAATGGGTCGTGGATGGGTATTCCAGCATGACAATGACCCAAAACACACGGCCAAGGCAACAAAGGAGTGGCTCAAGAAGAAGCACATTAAGGTCCTGGAGTGGCCTAGCCAGTCTCCAGACCTTAATCCCATAGAAAATCTGTGGAAGAAGCTGAAGCTTCGAGTTGCCAAACGTCAGCCTCGAAACCTTAATGACTTGGAGAAGATCTGCAAAGAGGAGTGGGACAAAATCCCTCCTGAGATGTGTGCATACCTGGTGGCCAACTACAAGAAACATCTGACCTCTGTGATTGCCAACAAGGGTTTTGCCACCAAGAACTAAGTCATGTTTTGCAGAGGGGTCAAATACTTATTTCCCTCATTAAAATGCAAATCAATTTATAACATTTTTTACATGGGTTTTTCTGGATTTTTTTGTTGTTATTCTGTCTCTCACTGTTCAAATAAACAGTTGAAATTATAGACTGATCATGTATTTGTCAGTGGACAAAAGTACAAAATCAGCAGGGGATCAAATACTTTTTTCCCTCACTGTATGTGTTAGTATCCTAACACATCATACCTAAAGTAAATGCAACCATAATATTTTAACCATAATATCAAGGGCATGTTGAGAATAGTGTCAAAATCTTTAAATCACATAACTTCATTCAGATCAATCAGTCAGCTTACAATTCATAATCATAATCAAATTAACTACCCAAAACAAATGTAGAATGACCATTCTTAGTTAGTCACCTTGGTTCCATCACTCAAAGTTAAAAATCTCACCTTGGCACATATTGACACTGGCAGAATTTATATTTATATTAACATACAGTATAATTATCCATAATTTTAGCATTAGCTTCCTCATAAAGAGAATAACAACAGATCAGTATCTTAATGCATTCTTAATCTAAATTACTATAAATGTAGCAGTGTACCTCCTTAATCAACCTACTACCTCAAATAACAATCCCTTCCTCCTCCGGCACTCAATCTTCTGGCGTGTCTTCATTATGTTCTTCACATAGCTTCATAGTTCAACTTGGATTGCCCATGACAATGTCCCAATTCCAGTGTCACACCTGTTCCACCCCACCTCTACCTCCATTCTGTTTTGTCCGTTTTGCCAACCAGTATACCCAAACTATGAGAAATGTTGTATTTGAATAGATCTCTCTTCCTGCTCACTCCACATGGACTCCTGTCACATTCATGAGAGAAAAGGCATAAGAGAAAAGGCAGTTGATTGCTTCGATTGGATGCTGGTTCTGATTCAGGTCTCCTGGTAGAGGTGGTGCTGGACAGGAACATCTTCAACGCCTTTGTTGCTCCTCTTCAGCCGGGTAGGGTTTTTATTTTATTTTATTGAGGTTCACACCGCTCTGGACCGAATGATCTCTGCTATGCATTAAGACACCATCCGTAGTAACCTTGAGAAAGGACAGATCATAACAGTTTAGTTGAGTTAATTTCCAATCCGAAACATCCCTATAAGCATTGACTATATGACAAATTATTATGTTTCACCAATCATTCTTAATACCAATTTCTAATACTTGATCCTGCTGCCTAATATATTTTTATTTGAGGGGTCCCTGCATTCCAAAGGCTATCTGTATAAATGCCACATAGTTTCACATTCTCCCTTGAATTCTCCCAAATTCTAAAACCCAATTGTTTTATTGTAACACTCCTATATTTGCTCATAGTCTATTTGATATTACTCTGGTGTTTCCCTTTTCCTTGTTCCTATTCTAACATCTAATTGCTTACACTTCTCTCCTCATCCTGGTTGATTATACAATTGTTTATATTTAGGATTTCCTAAATCTGACAAACATTCTGCTGGTCTTTCCGAATTCCTTAGATGACAGAAGTTGTTGTTCAATCATAGCACAGTCCTGGTAACTGTGGGGATTTGGAAATACTGTTAATTATTTTAAAGGAGATGTGGTGCATATTAGACTTTTTTTATTTTTATTTTTATTTATTTTTTGGAGGGGAATGGATCAGCTTAATATTGCAGATAGATTGTATCTTCTATCAATGTAATTGTCTGCATCACTTCCAATCCCCCATGTTTATTTTTATTTTTTATATATATATTCCCCTTTATTACTTTTCAACCCCACCATCCTTTCCCTACTTGGAGTAAATTAGTGAACAACGACGCCCAGGCCTCTACTTCCGGTCTATACTTACTATCTACACCTTATGGACAGAGTTAATTTTACAATAATTCTATATATATATATATATATATATATATATATATTTATTTATTTTGCTCCTGAACTTCTTCTACTCTCAACCTCTCCGATCATTTTCATGATGTCCATCCAGTTTGCTTCTAAATGCCATATCTTTCTAACTGTGCTCTTTCCCAAAAGCTCCCAACATACAACCTATATACTTATTATGGACACAGTATGCTTACATTATTAGCTATCTTTGTTATTATTTGTTGTTATTTGTTATTAGTCCCATCCTTCAACTCTATTCAATACCTCCCATCTATCTCTTAACACCATCCATATAGGATTTCTATTTGCCATATATATTTCAACCGTACTGTGATGTTTTACAAAAGTTCTGAACCTTTCTATTCTCATTGCTTCTACAGATTGTGAATTAAAAATAAACATTTTTGCTAAAAGTATTATTATATTATTGATTGATTGACTATGACTTTTCAGATCACCCAGTAATGCTATCTGCAAGGTTAGTTCCAGGTAAATATTGCAATCCTTTAGCCATTCCTGGACCTGTGTCCAAAAACAAGCTACAAATGGACAGAACCAAAACAAATGATCTAATGATTCGGTCTCTTCACAGCAAAATCTGCAGAGCTGGGAAGATTGTATCCCCCATATAAATAACATTCTATTGGTAGCAAGAATTTTATATAATAATTTAAATTGAAAGATTCTAATTTTTGAATCCGGTGTCGTTTTGCGTGTCAGTTCATAAACACTATGCCATGGGATCGGTACGTCAAAGATCTCTTCCCAACTATTTTGCAATCTATATGGGACGGCTGTCAATCCTTTGGTCCTTAAGTGAAACTGATATACTTTTTTATTTATCACAGTTTTCCTTAACCAATTATGTTCTTTAATGCAAGGCCGACAGACAAGTTCCTTACTTTCTCCCCCTTCAACTTTCCTCTTCCACTTTTGCGGTAAGGCTGCAATTAGACTATTTTCTTTATTTAATTTTAATGTAATATATTGTACTCATCTATACTACTCATTGTTTAACGGCTCCTTCAATTCCCTTTCTTCTGCATTTGGTGCGTCTTGGATGTCTGAAATATCTTGAAGATCTAGAAGGTCTTGAAGGTCTCGAAGGTCTCGAAGGTCTCGAAGGTCTGCCCCTCCACCGAGGGAATCAGCAAGAACACGTAGCTCATCAGTAATTGCCATCCTCTCCCATCTCCTGATTCTCGCCAGCTCCAGCATCCTCAGCTCCTCATCTCTAAGTCATCGGTTCCCTTGTGGTACTCTGGTACAATGGTTTAGATAATACCAGGTCGCGCTCCCCTCTATCCGTACAGCCGTTGGTGTAACCTGGATGACAATGTATGGTCACTTTAGCTGTTAACCTTCTTCCGTCACTAGGGTCTCCGGATCAGCCAGAGTCCCTCTCAATCCATCGACATCGGTCTGCGAAGAGTGTCTTTCTACCAGCCTACTCATAGGGAAGCTCGGAGTTACTGCTGCAAAGACACACAAACACAGACAAACACAAAAGACAACAATGCTACCCAATGGCGGGGCCATCTTCCTCTCCTGGGGTTTGAACACTCCTATAGTGGGACACATGGATCTAAGTATCTGTCTCTGCCCCTTTTACCATCATTGAGGTAGCCAACAACATCTGGTTCGGGCCCCTCCATATAGGGTCTTTTCAGCTCTTTCTTTTGTAGTCTTTTACCGCCACATAGTCTCCAGAGCACAGAAAAACGCTCTGATTATCCTGCTCAGTTGGGCAGAGTTGCCTTCACCTCATGGAAAGAAAGCCTTAAGAACGTTGTTAGGTTAGGTGAGACACATTATGCTACTTATGCTACTGTACCATGTCTTCTCATCAGTCAGGAGAAGCCTTAAGATTAGGAAGCACACCTTTTTGCAGCTTGTTGCAGTCCACTCATTTCATAGACAGGCCTCCTCTACACCCTGCCTCCTATCACAAAAACATTCAACCTAACACATAACACATTATTACTACTGCTCATATACTTAATACAACTTGCATATTTACCAAAACAAAACATGCTACCAGTACTTCCGACCAGTACTACTCCCCCCTTTGGACACATGATTCACATTGTGATTAATGCGTTCAAAAACAAAACAACATTGCCTGTTAAACCAAATTATAAATGAGAATATCTTAACTTAATTGTATCCCATAACATTATTCAAGGTATATCCCTCAATCAGGACTAACTCTCTCACTTCATCCTTGTCCTGTTTGGAATGATATATAGGATTATTGCCAAATTATAAACTTCTTCATAATTATCAGTATTATAAATGACCCTTGACTCTGTATAATAAATTACCTTAAACTCATCATCCTATGTCACTCAGTTTTCCAGTGTGGGTGATCAAATCACACTAGAAAGTCAGGACAAAGGCAAGAGGTCATTCAAACCGTTCAAATAAGTGTTTCATTCTATAGTAGACTAATCATTAACAACCGTCAAAACATTTCATAATTTTTGTATCCCAAGTGTACAGTAAATCCTTAGTACAGCTCTTTTCAAAATAAATCACATGTATTTACTTAAAACTCACTCAGTACATTAAACCTCAAATTACATGTTTAAGATATATCACTTCTATCCAATGAAAAGAACCCTAAAATAAAATAAATCCTATACAGCTAACATTTCATACTTAGTGGGTTGTTTGTGGTTATTTGAAAAGCATATAGTAAAACAAAAAACAAAAAATGGCCAGGCCTTATTTATAGTCTCGGAAAACATTTCAAAGAAAAGAGAAAATCACTTCCCCCTTTTTCCTGGAATGAAAAGTTCACATTTCGTTAGTTTCCATTTTGATACCTCTTAACCAGTCCAAACAATTCAAATTCGAAATTCTCACTCTCTATTGAATTAATTAGTCCACATCTCCTGATCCCCCCACTCAGAAAACCCTCAAGAACATCACTCGTGACTGCTCCCTTCCCTGGTGAATTTCACAATCCAGCGCACATAAAACTAAATAAAGTCTCATGAGATTTAAACCCCTAGTGTTTTCCCTAGTCGCACTGCTCCCACTCGATCACGCCCAACATGCTACATGACTTCAAAAACTCAAATCCCCAAATATGCTCTCTCTTGCCTCGGTGGTTGCACTTTCCCACATGCCCTGTGGGCCACCTCCACCAAACCAGTTTACTAATGTGATGATGGTCTGGTCCATCATATTCTGTGGACATACCCCTTCCTGAACTATTATTAGTGCCTCTGATATGCATTTAATTTGGACCCCCATTCTACATAATGCATCTCTTCCTAATAGATTAACTGGAGTTTGTTCTGATACTAATATAGGTATACATGTAGCTTTTTCCTGCTTCTTATTTTACTGGAACTGTCATATGTATTAACTGCGTTTGTCATGAACATTTTACTGTCTGTGCAAATTTGCCTGATATGGGGAGGTGAGAGGCATAATTTGGACTTACACATGAGTAAGTTGTTCCAGTATCTATAATCATTGGTGTGCCTGTATTATTCACCTGAACCTGCAGCATAGGTTCTTCATCAGCCTGCATAGTTACTGCCACTAGCTGACCCTACCCTTTAGGATTCCCTGAGCATCCCTAGTATCCGTCCACCCCACGAGTTCACTGGGCCCTGTGGAGCCTGTGTCTGAGACTGCCGCCATGCATCCGAGCTGGTGTCATTTCTTTGCCAATTACCCTGCTGTGGTTGCTTAGGCAACCATGGGTTGGTAGGACAATTCCTTCTTAGATGTCCTGATTGCTGACACCACCAGCAGACACCCAGCGGGCTTCTTGGGCCACCATTTTGGTATGTCTGCTGTTGTGATCGGTACCCTGGATTCTTTGGTCTGTTTCCATTTCCTCTGTTTTGCCACTGTCCAGGGGATTGTTGTGTGTACACGTCTACTACTGGTAAGGCAGGAGCTCTTTGGCCTTGCTACTGAGGCGGTATTGGTTGACCTCCTTGGAGAACTGGTGACATGGCACCCTCCTCCGGTGATGCTGAAGTGATCACTGGGGCTTGTGTTTTCTTTTTGTCCTTTCTTGTCAGCTCTTCCAACTGCAACTGTGCCAGTTTTCTTTGAATGTCTTTCCCTTGCTCTGTCAGTTTCTGCTCGTCCTTCCTGTATTTCTCCACTGTGTGGATAACATGGTCACAGAACTCTTTGTGTGACTTTGACGTTAGGCCCACCACATTTTCTAGTCTGTTTCTGACAGGCGTTGGCATTGCTTCCATCAATGACATCTTGAACAGTGTTGTCATCAGTGGATCCCCACCTGGATCCCTTTCTGTTTCTTGTCGCCACCTCTTGAGCTGGTCCTCCAGGTAACCTGCCTGGTTTTCTTTATCCCCCAATGGCTCCCCTCTTAGTGCTTTAGGGTCTATTTTGGCTGGATACTCTATTCTCAGAGTGTGCCATAGTCCTGGCCTATAATTGTCAAAGGCCACTCCATCCAGTACCGTCCTCCGCACCGCCTGTATGAGGCCACTCCCACCACCCTGGCCAGCAATGCCTTCAAGTCTCCCACCGCCAGTAGCTTCCCCATCGTTTGTTCTTCAAATGTTCTAATCCATTTCCCTTGCTCCTTCATGCAGGTTAGGCAGTCTAGTCACCAGGCCTTCTAGGTCCTGCAATCACCAGGGCACATAGTGAACCTGTGTCCCCTTTACCAAAATGGGATATTGGGCTCCATACTTTTCTGGCTTCTGCTTCTTAAATTTGATTTTTCCAGATGGGCTTGCAGTGCCTCACCTAATTCTGTTATTATAGTTTTGCCTCCTGTGGCTCCTTGCTGTGATAATCGTCCCTCTGTCCCACTCTGTTCTTGCTCAGAGTCAGCCCACTGTTTTAGTTCCTCATCCTCCTCATTACTTGCATCATCCCACTCTTTTTGCCCACCATACTCTTGTCCATCTATCCCATAATTTTCCAGTTTCGTTAGCATGCCCCTCAGCCCTCCATAACAGTCTATATCTAAATGTGATTCTTCTCCTCTCCTTGGTGTGGAAACCTGCTGCTTCCTTTTTCCTCTTCTTCTATCTCTACATTCCCTGTTATTGAGACTAGACCTGTGACCTGAGAATACTGCCCTCCTTCTGTGTATGGTGGTGGTGTAGTTAAACCAGCCTTTTTTGGTCCACTCTCCCTCTCCATTATTATCCTTCTAGCTTTGGCTATGCTGTCCTTCCAACTCTTTCCTTCCTCCCAGAATATTTTCTAGATTTCTCTCTCTTTCTCTCTCTTCTTCTTTCTTTCCTCCCCTTTCTCTCCTGTTTTGTAGTTCTTTATTAGGGTATTTCCTCACACACTGTTACATCAAATGTTCCCTCCTTTGGCCATCTGGTTGCTATTTTCCTGGTTCTTTTTTCCCATTTATCAGAGATTTTACCAATCTCTTTACTATTTTCTGGGAACCTTCTCTTCATGATTGCTACTGGTGTTCCTGCCATCTCTACTCCCTGTGCTCTTGGTCTCCCTGTGTGGTTCAGTGTCTATAGTAGGGTGCAAGGTAAATTATTCCTTTTAACTTTCTCAGCTATACGTTTTCATATCCCTCAGTTAATGGTATTCTTCTTCCTAATATCTCTTCATGCTCTTCCTCTTTCCAAAAATGAGATTTTATCCCTTTCTTTTAATATTCTTCTTATACTTGTATCATTACTGGATCAATGACATATGTAATAACTGTTTCGCATTAGATTGTGGCTTTTTCTGATAATGTTATAATTGTAGGCTATTGCGTTAATTTAGTTTAAAATACAAACTTGTTGTTTAACAAATCTAGAACCTACATAAAGTTGGTGCTATCCCATTAGCATAATAGTTAAAACTACCTACACTCTACTGGACCACAAAACGAAAACAAATTATTGTTTTAAAATTCATTAACTATTTGCATAGGTCACTGGTGTTACACAAACTATAGAATAAAGTAATAACAATTAGAATTTGTCATAGAAATGATTTCAATTCAACTATTCAGATTTCTGCTTCAAATGTCTCTTACTGCTCAATTGTCACGCCCTGGCTCTGGGGACTCATATGTTGAGCCAGGGTGTGTAGGGTCTATGTTTTGTGTTCTATGTTCAGTTTCTAGTTCATGTGTTTTCTATGTTGGCCAGGGTGGTTCTCAATCAGAGGCAACGAGAATCAGCTGTTGCTTGTTGTCTCTGATTGGGAACCATACTTAGGCAGCCTGTTGTGCACTTGTGTTTTGTGGGATCTTGTTCCGTGTTGGTTTGTGTTCTTGACCGAGGACTTCACGTTTATTTGTTGTTTTGTATTTTGTATCGTGTTGCTAGTACACTATTAAAGAGATGTACGCATATCACGCTGCGCCTTGGTCCGCTCATTATGACGATCGTGACAGAAGATCCCACCAAAACAGGACCAAGCAGCGTGTCCAGGAGCAGACAGCCTGGACTTGGGAGGAGATCTTGGACGGGCAGGGGTCCTGGACTTGGGAGGAAATCCAGGCCGGTATGGATCGCCGTCCGTGGGAGGAGACGGTGGAGGCGCGCCATAGAGAGGAGCAGCGGCGCCAACCGGGCCGACGTCGGACACGCAAGAGGCAACCCCAATAAAACATTTTTGGGGGGGCACACGGCATGGACGACGGGGCTGCTGGAGGCAGCTACTGGGCGAGTTTGGGGATTAGGAGAGGAGGCCACCGGGTTTGGGGGGCTGGAAGGGAGGTTGGCGGAGCCTAGAGGTAGAGCAGAGCCAACTCCCCGTACTCAGGCTAGGCAGCGTGAGACTGGACAGGTTCCGAGGTATGCGGAGCTGCGTACTGTGCCGCGAGTGGTCCGGCACAGTCCGGTACGTCCTGTGCGAGCACCACGCACGTGTCGTGCTAAGGTGGGCATGCAGCCAGGACGGAGTGTGCCGGCTCAACGCTCGTGGCCTCCAGTACCCCTCCTCGGTCCCGGATATCCTGCGCCAGTGTCACGTGCTGTAGTGCCAGTACGAGTACACAGCCCTGTACGTCCTGTGCTGATGCCTCACACAGAGTGTGTAAATATAGGCATTCAGCCAGGACGGGTTGTGTCAGCTCTTCGCTCCAGACCTCAAGTCCGTCTCCACAGCCCGGTCCGGCCTGTTCCTGCTCCCCGCACCAAGCCTGTGGTGCACGTCGCCAGCCCGGTCGGGCCTGTTCCTGCCCCTCGCACCAAGCCTGTGATGCGCGTCGCCAGCCTGGCCCGGCCTGTTCCTGCCCCTCGCACCAAGCCTGTGGTGCGCGTCGCCAGTCCGGCCCGGCCTGTTCCTGCCCCTCGCACCAAGTCTGTGGTGCGCGTCGCCAGCCCGGCCCGGCCTGTTCCTGCCCCTCGCACCAAGCCAATGGTGCACGTCGCCAGCCCGGTCCGGCCTGTTCCTGCTCCCCGCACCAAGCCTGTGGTGCGCATCGTCAGCCCGGTCCGGCCCGTTCCTGCTCCCCGCACCAAGCCTATGGTGTGCGTCGCCAGCCCGGCCCGGCCTGTACCTAATCCCCGCACCAAGCCTATGGTGCGCGTCGCCAGCCAGGCCTGTGCCTGCTCCCCGCACCAAGCCTGTGGTGCGCGTCGTCAGCCCGGTCCGGCCCATTCCTGCTCCCCGCACCAAGCCTGTGGTGCGCATCGTCAGCCCGGTCTGGCCCGTTCCTGCTCCCCCCACCAAGCCAGTGGTGCGCGTCGTCAGCCCGGTCCGGCCCATTCCTGCTCCCCGCACCAAGCCTGTGGTGCGCGTCGTCAGTCCGGCACAGCCTGTGCCTGGTCAGGTACCGGTCAGCTGCTCCACACCGGAGCCTAAGCAATCCGCTCCACCGATGTCCAGTCCAGCTCCAGCCAGCGGGACCAGACCAGGGGCGCTACGGGGGGGTTGTTAGAGGGTGGTGGTCACGCCCGAGCCGGATCCGCCTCCGAGGCGGAATGGCAACCCGGCCCCTCCCCTGTTGGGTTTATGTTGGCGCGGTCGCAGTCCGCGCCTTTGGGGGGGGTACTGTCACGCCCTGGCTCTGGGGACTCTTATATGTTGAGCCAGGGTGTGTAGGGTCTATGTTTTGTGTTCTATGTTCAGTTTCTAGTTCATGTGTTTTCTATGTTGGCCAGGGTGGTTCTCAATCAGAGGCAACGAGAATCAGCTGTTGCTTGTTGTCTCTGATTGGGACAAATACTTAGGCAGCCTGTTGTGCACTTGTGTTTTGTGGGATCTTGTTCCGTGTTGGTTTGTGTTCATGACCGAGGACTTCACGTTTCGTTTTGTTGTTTTGTATTTTGTATCGTGTTGCTAGTACACTATTAAAGAGATGTACGCATATCACGCTGCGCCTTGGTCCGCTCATTATGACGATCATGACATAAATTCGTACTCGCTGGACTGTTTCTCTTTTACCCGCGAACTAGAACATGGCATTAGTAAATTCTATTCACAAACCACCAATAACTAATAGTATATTTGCATTCAAAAATTACTAAAATACATTACTTTCCTTTCAGTCTAACCAACCAATTCACAGTTGAAATTCTAACTTCCCTATTAAATTCCTTTCCTTTGATATTATTTCAAATCATGGCCACAGCTCTATCACAATTGCCAGTCCGCTATTAAATTTATGTAACTGTCCTCTCTGATTAGGCTCTAATTCATAAAACAAATACTTGCTATAGTTGACAAGCATACATTTAATTCATATCCATATTCAATTCAATAGTCCACATTACAACTCTATTCTCAGTAGTTTTTAAACTATCAACTCATTAGGCAACACAAAAAAGTACTCTCTTACGAGAGATTTCACTCACTATTCCTGTTGAATCAGTGAGTCGTTCAATTCGAACCCCGAAAATGACTAAATCCCAGTCTTAAATCACAAAATCAACACTGACTGTTTTATCAATCTACACAACCCATAACCATAGTTGAACTATAATCAGAAAATCTAGATTTTAGTCAGTAATGCAGAATCTATGCTTTATTGAAATGACAAGTAAATCCTCCTTTATTCCAATTATAATGGTCCGTAGTCTTAGCATCTGGCACATACCACACTTTTCAGAAAATAGCTTTACAGGACCAAGATCTCACAAGCTCAAAGGGAATGACTTAGCAGTCAACGAGTCAAATCTACATTCATTGATTTGGAAAGAGATCTAATGAATTTAATCAAATGGATTATGTTTTTTCCCCCTAATATACAAAAATTCCTTTATTATATCACCTCTGCTCCGAAATGATAGTTAAAATGATGCTTAATCTTATTTCTATTAAAATATATATGTACTGTCTCCCACCCCTCACATACGTCTACGTTTCCGGTGCGCAAGCCAGCATTTATATATTATTCCACTTTTATCCAATCTCTGGTAATCAATTACCCGCACATAACATTCATCACATTTTAATATATTAATATCAACCAAACCATTCGTATTTCCAATGATTCTTTATTACCACAAGTTAGATTACCATAATCTAGACCCAGCGGAACATAAACTTTAGCTACCTAGACTGCCCCTCAGTCATAAAATCCTCCCAGAATCTTATAAACTGGTCACTTATTCACTGATCTCACACTATTCTTTGACAGGCAGTGTTGTACAAACCCAATATATCATTATATCAACAGCTTATTCTCCAAACTTCAGATTAACTCATTCCCATATTCACACGACTCCCATATCACATTCACACAACGCTATTTCCCAACACACAGTCAATAATCGTAAAACCTGCAGGAATATTTTATTTTATAAAAGTGCCCAGATTTGGAATGTTAACCCTAGCACATTTGACATTTCACTATGGTCAATGTTACCATAATCCTACATTACTTCTAAATTGGCTCCCTAAAAGCTTGGCCGAAATACAATGTGTTGACGTCATATGATCACACCCGTACACGTGACCTGTTCCTCCAACAAGATTTCTCATACCCGTCCTGATAAAGACTCCGTTAGTAAATGAATATCCACATACTATTAATTCTCCTCTTCCTAATGCAAGATTGGGCTTGCCCTTTCTCCACCAGCCTTAGAAGCTTCAAGTACCCTCAAATATTGCTCTATCCTGACACTCCCACCACACAGAAAAGGCTAGTATTTGCCGGATTTCTTATTATTGTCTGATCATTCACACAGATAAGCAGCCACTCGTGCTTAAATGAATCAGACAGAATGACCAGCAGGACAAACAAATATATCAGACAATTGAACAAAGCTAATTGATCAAGCTGACCAAATGAGCAACCTGAATGAGACAGATGAAACATGCAACTTAATTACAATTGAATGAACTACAGCCGCTCAAGCAAACCATTCCCCCGTACGAGATGAGCAGACCCACTCTATCTAATTATTTCTCTATACTTTGAAGCCCTGGTGGCTGTTCACAACCGTTCACCTACCTGAGATGACTGGCGCGACTTCCAATTTATGGTGTCACCTACTCAGGATGACCTACTTTTTTACCCAATTAGTTGTCTAATTAGTGCATCACCCCCACAGGCTGATGCGTCACCTACCCCTGAGCAGCCTCTAACAATGATAAACACGTTAGAGCGGTAACCGTAGGGGACTCTTGGCTAGCCACCTACCCCCGAGCAGCCTCTAACAATGATAAACACGCTAGAGCGGTAACCGTGCTAATTTTAGCTCTCCAAACCGGTATCCGTAGGATTGAACTTATTTACACTTGTATACAATAACATTGCATGCATGCTTATTTCTCATTCCAACAAAAACTCTGTACTTTTCCTAAATGTAGTCCTTAATGCTGGAGAGACCCCTTCTGTACCTTACCCTCAGAGTCAGCTTGAACGAAACACACAGTTCTATGCTAATAGTAAGAACGCCGCTTACCTTTATTTAACAGTGGCCACTGTATCTGTGTGACTCGCTCAAACTTTCTCAGATGGCGAAGCACTCAACAACCTCTTTGCCCAGCCCCACGTTGGGTGCCAATTATGATGTGGAAAATAATCACTATACTTTATTAAAAGTCAAAGTTCTTCCAGAGTTTTTGTAGAATCAAGATGTGACTTTATTTACAATTCAACAAAGCCAGGCTAGTCTGCAGAGTAGCCCCCTTCTCTCTTTCTGCCCCCCATCTATATAGTCCCATTCACACACATCCTAGCTTAAAATCCCTCCCTCTTCAGTTTCCTGCTCTATATCGCTCCGCCCACTTCCTTTGTCTATGATGGCAGCTAAATTCGACTGTCATTCAGTTTAGAAACAATATTATTACAATCAATCACGCCCTTGTCTCCCGGGCTTGACCTGAAGACTGATTGTTGGACATGACAGATCCATACTTAATCTTTCAAACATACACAAACCCCACCCCATGATGCTGTAATCAATCAAGAAGATAGCCAAGGAGAGACAAAGGTTTAGCCTAAACTCTGTTCAACCCTGGCGCCGCTCTTTCCACTTTGTTTGAGGAGAGAGACAAGGCCACAGTCTGGTTTCAGTCTCTGATAAGGTAGGACAACCATGGATTTAGGTAAGAGCGAGCAATTCGACCCTAGGTCAGATTCCCACTTCACACACACACACACACAGTGAAATGACACAATTAAGTTATTGCCTAGAAACAGTGAATTCTAACTATACGTTTGTGATTAACTCAGTTTTATCTCATAGTCTACTAAAAAATCCCCCTCAAAGGCCAAATTACAGAGGAGGAACTTCTTGATACAATTAAAGCATTTAAGTCCGGGTAACCTCCAAGGCTGGACCCCAGACTGGGGAGAAGGTTCACCTTCCAACAGGACAACTACCCTAAGCACACAGCCAAGACAACACAGGAGTGGCTTCGGGACAAGTCTTTGAATTTCCTTGAGTGGCCAAGCCAGAGCCCCGATTAGAACCCGATCTAACATCTCTGGAGAGACCTGAAAATAGCTGTGCAGCGACGCTCCCTATCCAACCTGACAGAGCTTGAGAGGATCTGCAGAGAAGAATTGGAGAAACTCCCCAAATACAGGTGTGCCAAGCTTGAAGCGTCATACCCTAGAAGACATTATGCTGTAATCGCTGTCAAAGTTGCTTCAACAAAGTACTGAGTAAAGGGTCTGAATACTTATGTAAATGTGATATTTCCGGGGGGGGGGGGGGCTTTATTCTACGTTTGCAAAAATGTCAAAAAAACGTTTTTTGCTTCGTGATTATGGGGTATTGTGTGTAGATTGATGAAGGAAAAAAACTATTTAATCGATTTTAGAATAAGGCTGTAACGTAAGAAAATGTTGAAAAAGTCAAGGGTTCTTGTCACGACTTCCTCCAAAGCTGCCTCCTCTCCTTGTTCGGGCAGGCTTCGGCATTCGTCGTCACCGGCCTTCTAGCCACTGCCGCTCCTCTTTTCATCATTCCTTTTGTTTTGTCTTGTTTTTCACACACACCTGTTTCATATCCCCTCACCAGTCTCTGTATAAGAATTCCCTCTGCTCCCCATGTCTTTGTGTGTTATTGTTTCCATGTGGAGGTGTCGCTAGCTCGGTTGAGCATTATGTACTTTTATCACCGGGATATTCACCCGTGTGTTTTTGTTTCCCTAGTACGCATTGAAGGCGCACTGTATTTGGTTTACGCATTGCTGCTAACTGCTGTATTGGACAAATAAACAATTTTCTGTGATTCACACCTCCTGCACCTGACTCCGTCCTAATCACCCGCTACAGTTCTGAATACTTTCCGAATGCACTGTATATTTATACCCTCCTACTAGGCGGAGTCAACTCCTTGCATATCTAGACAGCCAATACATCTCTGTTGCTAGTCAGGAACTTAATTGGTTCCTCTCACTGGTGTAGTCATGGCCCTGCCTGATGCTAAAACCTTTGTGGACATGGAAGTATGTGTGTGTGGGATAGGACTGTTCCTTCTCACTTCATCTGACCTGACCTCGGGCCAAATTCCTCACTCCTCCCTAACCCGCGACTGTCCTACCTTATCAGTGACTAAAACCAGACTGTTGCCCTTTGCCTCCCTCGTTAGGAGCCATGAGATTTCACAATACCATGTTTTGACAGAATGTAAACTTTTTCCACTCCCCCTTCCTCACTCAGTAACTTTCCATACACCTAGTTCTCCATTGACCCCAACATATACATTCCTTATACATGTAAAATAATCAATACGTTGTAGTATGGTAACATGAATGAGTATATTTCAAGCTAGAACCCAACAATATTATACAAATTTGAGTGTCCCGGATATACTTTTACTATATTACGTCTAGTCTATGAGACCAGGCTGACCTATGAGACAAGTATGAGTGTGTCATCTATATCCCACTGGGCACAGACGTCAATTCAACATCTATTACATGTTGGTTCAACGTAATTTCATTGAAATGACGCGAAAACAACATTGATTCAACCAGTGTGTGTCCAGTTGTATGACTCTGAAATTACAGAACTGAAAAAGCGTGTGCGAGCAAGGAGGCCTACAAACCTGACTCAGTTACACCAGCTCTGTCAGGAGGAATGTGCCGAAATTCACCCAACTTATTGTGGGAAGCTTGTGGAAGGCTACCTGAAATGTTTGACCCAAGTGAAATAATTTAAAGGCAATGCTACCAAATACTAATTTATTGTATGTAAACTTCTGACCCACTAGGAATGTGATGAAATAAATAAAAGCTGAAATAAATCACTCTCTACTATCATTCTGACATTTCACATTCTTAAAATATAGTGGTGATCCTAACTGACCTAAAACAGGGAATTTTTACTAGGATTAAATGTCAGGAATTGTGAAAAACTGAGTTTAAATGTATTTGGCTAAGGTGTATGTAAACTTCCAACTTCAACTGTACATACCATATACAGTTGAAGTCGGACGTTTACGTACACATTAGTTTGTAGGCATCCTTGCTCGCACACGCTTTTTCTTACTTGTGTCATGCACAAAGTAGATGTCCTAACCGACTTGCCAAAACTATAGTTTGTTAACAAGAAGTTTGTGGAGTGGTTGAAAAACAAGTGTTAATGACTCCAAATTAAGTGTATGTAAACTTCCGACTTCAACTGTACATCTCTCTGAGGAATTTCTGGATCTGGGGATGCCGATCCATGATCATAGATGTGACCCTCACATTAGACCTCTGCAGGAATTCTCCATGTGGCTGCTGCTGCCAAACTCATTGCTCTTTTTGGAGACAAATCTAAGTGAGTTTGTCATAAAAAAACACCTGGTCAGAAAACAAATACCTGCAACAGGGATGGGCAACCTCACTATATTAGGATCAGTATATTGTCAACGCCAGGCATTTGTTCCAGACAGGGTGTCTGAGATTTTGGTTAAGTTTAGGCATTAGGGTTAAATGTAGGCATTCAATCCGACTGGTTAAGGTTAGGCTTAACGTTTGGGTTAGGGTTAAAACTGTAAATGTAAAACAAGTACATGTATACTTTCGACTTCAACTGTACATTTTATGGACACAGTCAATTTTACAATAATTATATTTTTGTCACGGTTTCGGCCGAGGCTGCTCCTCCTCCTTGTTCGGGCAGGCTTCGGCGGTTGTCGTCCCCGGAGTACTAGCTGCCACCGTTCGATGTTTCATGTTTGTTTGGTTTTGTCTGTTTGTATACCTGTCCCTTGTTAGTGTTTGATTTTGTTTCCTATTTAGTTATTGTGTGTTGGGTCAGGTGTTATGTGTGATTGTTATGTCAGCTGTTACTGTTGATGGGTTTTCTCTCTCGTATTGTTTGTTGTCGAGAGTCCGCACTGCGTGCGCCTTTTCTTGTTTTTACGCACTGTTGTGTGTGTGCGTAATTTGTTCTTGCATCCCGGTTGGGTTGGCTATTCACCTGTTTGGAGTTCTATTTTGGATTACTAAAGTCTGTTGACGAACACCTTTGTTCCTGCGCTTGATTCCCTGCACCACATCCACACTCAGCGTTCTGACAGAATCACACATCAACCCATGGAATCAGCAGGAGCAACCGCGCCAACGGACATTATGGAGGACCGTCTTCGTGGGCAGGAGGACAGGATCAACCAGATCGGTCACGCCCTGGATCGGGTGATGAACACTCTCCACCGATGGGAAAGCAGCGGGGTACCCACGCCCCCCACCTACCGGACCATCCCCATCGGTCAGTCCTCCTGTCCCCCTTCCGGAACCCAGCGGGATTCGGCTCTCGCTCCCGAGGGCGTACGACGGCTCCGCTGCCGGGTGTCAAGGGTTCCTGCTGCAAGTGGAGCTCTACCTCGCCACCGTACACCTGGCGCCCTCGGGACACGAGAGCGTCTCCGCCCTCATCTCCTGTCTCACCGGCAAGGCGTTGGAGTGGGCCAATGCCGAATGGAGGAGAATAGACGCCGCTACTATTACCTATGCGGAGTTCTCCCGCCGCTTCCGTGCCGTGTTTGACCATCCACCAGAAGGGAAGGCGGCGGGGGAGCGTCTGTTCTACCTCCGACAGGGGATGAGGAGCGCACAGGATTTTGCTTTGGAGTTCCGGACTCTAGCGGCAGATGCAGGGTGGAATGAGCGGGCCCTCACAGACCACTTCCGCTGCAGCCTCCGGGAGGACGTCCAGAGAGAGTTGGCGTGCAGGGATACCACGTTGTCGTTTGACCAACTGGTCGACATGGCCATTCGGCTGGACACCCTGCTCGCCACCCGTGGACGTCCCGGGTGGGGGTTGCCCATTCCACCTTCCGGCACCTCCGAGCCGAGCCCTATGGAGCTCGGAGGTGCTGGGCGCTAGAGAACGGAGGAGTAGGAACCCGAGGGGGGCCGTTCCCTGCACCAACTGTGGCCGTGGAGGGCACACCGCGGCTAGGTGTTGGGGAAGGTCCCCCGGTGGAGGTGAAGGCAGGCCACGCATTGGGGAGTCCTCCCAGGTGAGTAGGCGCCCTACTTACCCAGAGCTTTCTGTCGTTCACATAACCTTGCCTGTTTGTTTTCCACAGGTTGCACCTCGTTCCCAGCATAAGGCGCTCGTAGATTCAGGCACAGCTGGGAATTTTGTAGATCGCCAGTTCTGTGTAGAGTTAGGGATTCCTCTCCTTCCCGTTGATCAGCCTTTCCCTGTACATGCCCTAGATAGCCGTCCGTTAGGATCTGGGTTGATTAGGGAGGTCACAGCGCCCCTTAAGATGGTGACGCAGGGGGGTCATGAGGAGACGATTCAGCTCTATCTGATTGACTCTCCTGCGTATCCGGTGGTGCTGGGGCTTCCCTGGTTGATTACCCATGACCCTACTATTTCGTGGCGAGAGAAAGCTCTTAAAGGGTGGTCTGCTCAGTTTGAGGGGCTGTGTCTGGGTGTTTCCATAGGGGCGACCTCGGTGGAAAGTCCGAATCTAATGCCAGCACTGCATATTCCCCCCGAGTATGAGGATTTGAAACTGGTGTTTAGTAAGACTAGGGCGGCGCAGCTGCCGCCTCATAGACAGGGGGATTGTGCGATAGATCTCCAGTCAGGAGCAGCCCTCCCGCGGAGCCATGTGTATCCCTTGTCTCAAGAGGAGAGGAAGGCGATGGAAACTTACATCGCCGAGTCTCTGAGACAGGGATACATACGGGCCTCCACTTCACCCGCTTCCTCGAGCTTCTTTTTTGTGAAGAAAAAAGATGGAGGTTTGCGCCCGTGTATTGATTACCGCGGTCTCAATCAGATTACGGTGAAGTACAGTTATCCACTTCCTCTGATTGCGACTATGACGGAGTCATTACACGGTGCTCAGTTCTTCACAAAATTGGATCTCAGGAGCGCATATAACTTGGTGTGCATTAGAGAGGGCGATGAATGGAAGACAGCATTTAGCACGACCTCCGGTCATTACGAGTATCTCGTCATGCCATATGGGTTAATGAATGCTCCCTCAGTCTTCCAATCCTTTGTAGATGAGATTTTCCGGGACATGCAGGGGCAGGGAGTAGTCGTGTACATAGATGATATTCTGGTGTACAGTTCTACCCGAGCTGAGCATGTAGCCCTGGTGCGCCGAGTGTTGAGGAGACTGTTGGAGCATGACCTATATGTCAAGGCAGAGAAATGTCTGTTCTTTCAGAAGTCGGTCTCCCTTTTTGGGTTATCAGTTGTCTGCGTCAGGGGTGAAGATGGAGGTTGACCGGGTGTCAGCTGTGCGTAATTGGCAAACCCCAACCACTGTGAAAGAGGTGCAACAGTTCTTGGGTTTTGCGAATTATTACCAGAGGTTTATTCGGGGTTTTGGACAGGTGGCAGCTCCCATAACGTCTCTGTTGAAGGGGGGTCCGGTGCGCTTGCGGTGGTCTGCTGAGGCGGACAGGGCTTTTGGGAGACTGAAGGACCTGTTTACCTCGGCGCCGGTGTTGGCGCATCCGGATCCCGCTTTACCATTCCAGGTAGAGGTAGACGCGTCCGAGGCCGGTATTGGGGCCGTCCTCTCACAACGGTCTGGCACACCACCTAAGCTCCGCCCCTGTGCCTTTTATTCTAAGAAGCTCAGTCCGGGCGGAGCGGAATTATGACGTAGGGGACAGGGAGCTGTTAGCCGTGGTACAGGCCCTAAAGGTGTGGAGGCATTGGCTTGAGGGGGCTCAACACCCTTTCCTCATTTTGACGGACCACCGTAACCTGGAGTACATCCGGGCAGCTAGGAGACTGAATCCTCGCCAGGCCCGCTGGACTATGTTTCTAGCCCGGTTTGTGTTTAAAATCACTTACATCCCTGGGTCCCAGAACGGGAAGGCAGATGCCCTGTCTCGGCGGTATGACACGGAGGAGAGGTCCGTTGAGCCCACTCCCATACTACCAAAGTCTTGTCTGGTGGCACCGGTGGTATGGGAGGTCGATGCAGAGATCGAGCGGGCGTTACGCACCGACCCAAGTCCTCCACAGTGTCCAGTGGGTCGGACGTACGTTCCGCTCGAGGTACGCGATCGCCTCATTTATTGGGCTCATACGTCCCCCTCCTCTGGACATCCAGGTATCGGCCGGACAGTTCACTGCCTTAGCACTAAGTACTGGTGGCCAACGTTAGCCAGGGATGTGAGGGTTTATGTCTCCTCCTGTTCGGTGTGTGCACAGTGTAAGGCGCCCAGACATTTGCCCAGGGGTAAGCTACAACCCCTGCCCGTTCCACAACGACCCTGGTCCCACCTCTCGGTGGACTTTGTTACAGACCTTCCCCCCTCACAGGGGAATACTACCATCCTGGTCGTTGTGGATCGGTTCTCGAAGGCCTGTCGTCTCCTTCCCATGCCGGGTCTCCCTACTGCCCTACAGACCGCTGAGGCTCTGTTTACCCATGTCTTCGGCATTACGGGGTACCCGAGGATATAGTGTCTGATCGAGGCCCCCAGTTCATCTCCAGAGTGTGGAGAGCCTTTATGGAACGGTTGGGGGTTTCGGTGAGCCTTACCTCGGGTTACCACCCGGAGAGTAATGGGCAGGTTGAATGTGTCAACCAGGATGTGGGTAGGTTTCTGAGGTCTTATTGCCAGGGCCGGCCGGAGGAGTGGGCGAGATACGTTCCGTGGGCCGAGATGGCGCAGAACTCTCTCCGCCACTCCTCCACCCAACTAACCCCTTTCCAGTGTGTGTTAGGTACCAGCCGGTTCTGGCACCTTGGCACGAGAGCCAGATCGAGGCCCCTGCGGTGGATGAGTGGGTGCGGCGCTCGGAGGAGACATGGAACGCTGCCCACGTCCATCTGCAGCGGGCCATCCGTCGGCATAAGACGAGCGCCGATCTCCACCGCAGTGAGGGGCCTGTATACGCACCTGGAGATCGAGTCTGGCTCTCGACCAGAAACCTGCCCCTCCGCCTGCCCTGCCGGAAGCTGGGTCGGCGGTTTGTGGGGGCCATTCAAAGTCCTGAGGAGGTTGAACGAGGTGTGTTACAGGTTAGAACTGCCTATTGATTACAGGAATATTAACCCCCTCGTTCCATGTGTCTCTCCTCAGGCCGGGTGGTAGCTGGTCCACTCCAGGACTATGAGATAGAGGAGACTCCTCCGCCCCGTTGGACATCGAGGGGGCTCCGGCGTACACTGTGAGGTCCATCCTTGATTCGAGACGCCGGATGGGGGTCTCCAATATCTCGTGGAGTGGGAGGGGTACGGCCCGGAGGAGCGGTGCTGGGTGCCGAGGAGGGACATATTAGACCTGTCCCTGCTGACCGAGTTCCATCGGGGTCACCCTACGCGCCCTGCTCCGCGTCGTCCTGGTCGTCCCCGAGGCCGGGATCGGCGCACGGCTGGAGCCGCGCGTCAAGGGGGGGTACTGTCACGGTTTCGCCGAGGCTGCTCCTCCTCCTTGTTCGGGCAGGCTTCGGCGGTCGTCGTCCCCGGAGTACTAGCTGCCACCGTTCGATGTTTCATGTTTGTTTGGTTTTGTCTGTTTGTACACCTGTCCCTTGTTAGTGTTTGATTTTGTTTCCTATTTAGGTATCGTGTGTTGGGTCAGGTGTTATGTGTGATTGTTATGTCAGCTGTTACTGTTGATGGGTTTTCTCTCTCGTATTGTTTGTTGTCGAGAGTCCGCACTGCGTGCGCCTTTTCTTGTTTTTACGCACTGTTGTGTGTGTGCGTAATTTGTTCTTGCCTCCCGGTTGGGTTGGCTATTCACCTGTTTGGAGTTCTATTTTGGATTACTAAAGTCTGTTGACGAACACCTTTGTTCCTGCGCTTGATTCCCTGCACCACATCCACACTCAGCGTTCTGACAATTTTGTTTGTTTTCACTCCTGAACTTCCTCTACCCTAAACCTCTCCGATCATTTTCATGATGTCCATCCGATTTGCTTTAATATGCCCTATCTTTCTAACTGTGCTCTTTCACAAAAGCTCTCGACCTATAACCTATATACTTATTATGGACACAATATGCTTTACGTTAGTTAACTTGTTGCTTTAGCAGTATGCTTAGGGTCATTGTCCTGCTGGAAGGTGAACCTCCGCCCCAGTCTCAAATCTCTGGAAGACTGAAACAGGTTTCCCTCAAGAATGTCCCTATATTTAGCGGCATCCATCATTCCTTCAATTCTGACCAGTTTCCCAGTCCCTGCCGATGAAAAACATCCCCACAGCATGATGCTGCCACCACCATGCTTCACTGTGGGGATGGTGTTCTCTGGGTGATGATAGGTGTTGGGTTTGCGCCAGACATATCGTTTTCCTTGATGGCCAAAAAGCTCAATTTTAGTCTCATCTGACCAGAGTACCTTCTTCCATATGTTTGGGGAGTCTCACACATGCCTTTTGGCGTACACCAAACGTGTTTGCTTATTTTTTTCTTTAAGCAATGTTTTTTTTTCTGGCCACTCTTCTGTAAAGCCCAGCTCTGTGGAGTGTATGGCTTAAAGTGGTCCAATGGACAGATACTCCAATCTCCGCTGTGGAGCTTTGCAGCTCCTTCAGGGCTGTCTTTGGTCTCTTTGTTGCCTCTCTGATTAATGCCCTCCTTGCCTGGTCCGTGAGTTTTGGTGGGCAGCCTTCTCTTGGCAGTTTGTTGTGGTGCCATATTCTTTCCATTTTTTAATAATGGATTTAATGGTGCTCCGTGGGATGTTTAAAGTTTCAGATATTTTTTATAATCCAACCCTGATTTGTACTTCTCCACAACTGTCCCTGACCTTTTTGGAGAGCGCACACCGAGCAGGAGGAGACTCACGTCCTTAGCCAAGGTAGGTCACCAGTACTTTCCGATCAGGCAGCGCACTGTACGGCCGATACCTGGGTGACCAGAGGAGGGCGACGTGTGTGCCCAACAGATCAGACGGTCACGGACAAGATACGGCACATACCGCAGCCCAGCTGGGCACTGAGGTGGAGATGGCTCTGTGCGTAACGACCGCTCTATGTCCGAGTCCACCATCCACACTCCCGGCGCCACAATGCAGGAGGCCTTGAGTATGGGGGTGTTGTCTATGGGCCTCTCCTCTGTGTCGTACAGCCGTGACAGTGCGTCTGCCTTCACATTCTTCGTACCCGGTATGTAGGACAGTGTAAAATCAAACCGGGTGAAGAACAGGGCCCACCTGGCCTGGCGAGGGTTCAGCCTCCTTGCTGCCCGGATGTACTCCAGGTTACGGTGGTCAGTCCAGACTAGGAAAGGGTGTTTCGCCCCCTCGAGCCAGTGCATCCACACGGTCAGGGCTTTGACAACAGGAAACAGCTCCCGATCATCAACGTCGTAGTTCTGCTCCGCCGGGCTGAGCTTCTTGGAGAAGAAGGCACAGAGGAGGAGCTTGGGTGGCGTGCCCGAGCATTGAGATAGGACAGCGCCTATTCCTACCTCGGACGTATCCACCTCCACTACGAACGGTAATGATGGATTGGGATGGGCCAGTACCGGGGCTGAGGTGAACAGAACCCTCAGGTTACTGAATGCCCTCTCAGCCTCAGCAGACCAGTGGAGCCGGCCCACCCTTCAACAGACAGGTGATGGGAGCTGCGACCTTGCCAAAGCCCCGGATAAACCTCCGATAGTAGTTGGCAAAGCCAATAATGCACTGCACCTTTACCGTGGTTGGAGTCGGCCAATTACGCACGGCTGAAATGCGATCTCCCTCCATCTCCACACCTGAGGTGGTAATGCAGTATCCAAGGAAGGAGACGGACTGTTGGAAAAACAGACACTTTTCTGCCTTGGCATTAAGGTCATTTTCCAACAGTCGGCCCAGCACTGCGAACCACAATAAACAATCACACACAAAGACAAGGGGGCAGAGGGAACACTTATACATGTGCTGATGAGGGGATATGAACCAGGTGTGTGTAATAAACAAGACAAAACAAATGGAATGATGAGATGAGGAGAGGAGAGGCAGTAGAAGGCCGGTGACGACGAACGCCGAAGCCTGCCCGAACAAGGAGAGGAGGCAGCTTCGGAGGAAGTCGTGACACTTGGGGCCTTTCAGAACAGATGTATATATACTGAGATTATGTGACAGATCATGTGACACTTAGATTGCACACAGGTGGACTTTATTTAACTAATTATGTGACATCTGAAGGTAATTGGTTGCACCAGATCTTATTTAGGGGCTTCATAGCAAAGGGGGTGAATACATATGCACGCACCACTTTTCCATTATTAATGTTTTAGAATTTTTTGAAACCAGTAATTTTTTTTCACTTCACCAATTTGGACTATTTTGTGTATGTCCATTACATGAAATCCAAATAAAAATCTATTTAAATTACAGGTTGTAAAGCAACAAAATAGGAAAAACACCAAGGGGGATGAATACTTTTGGAAGTTCAGTTCAGAGTAGGGCTGTGTAGAGTCAGAGCTGCCAACTCTCACGCTTTCGCGGTGTGACACACGTTTTTGCCTGTTTTCACACGCACTCACGCCACACATCCAATTTCTCACGCAAAAAAAATTGGCCGAGACTCGTTCGTTCCTTTTTTCAAACTCCCCGACGGTAGATGGCGCTGATGAGCGCCACTGAACCATACGCGCTGCACCCCGAAGTTAGCGACAGAAGAAGAGATACTATTGCCGCTAAAGACAACAGGAGAAGAAACGGTCACTACCTCAAGAAGTCTGATAAGAAGCTGAGCTGAGACTAGGTATGTAACAATGAAATGTCGTCCAATTGAGTGCTCACTCTCTTAAACTTTAATGCTTGAAATAAATTATTTGTTTGTGCGTGTGAACATGATTTAGTGTGGTGAATGTAAACTCAGCTGATTTCGAACAGGTAAGATGTATTCCAAAGAATTTAACATAAATACAGGAAATGTGTGCAATAGAAGTAGACTTGTGCAGACATTCACTGACCCCATGACAGAAGTGTACCTGCTGTTCTTCCAAGCCACTGTACCAACTTTCACTTCTTTCAACTTGCTGCTTCGGTGAGAGCAGTCATCAATATTTTTGTTACATGATGAGGTGGGATTGGATTTTGCTGTTTTATTCCATTCTGTGTTTCTTGCTGATATCTGCAGGGATCCTCTAAAACAGGTTTCACCTACTATTTTTGTAAATGTCTGTTATAGATGGTGAAATTCGTACGCAAGCTATGTTCCAAGTTTATGGTTCCAGCAGCTCTGCAGTGCCATGAGGAGCCTAGTGAAAGAAAAGGCAAACCATTTACCAGGTTAGTATTTGACTATTATTATGATCAAACACTGTGATATGTGATATTTAGCCTTGTACCTTATACCGATATGATGTATCTGTGACAGGAAGAAAGTTGAACATTAGGTTCACAACCAAGGCTAAACTTAACAGATTACTCGACGAGGGTGATATCACACCACAGCAGGTGGATTCATTCCATGAAGCTGTGTTGTGTTTCCTGACAAGTGCTGTGGACTATGCACTTAAGAAGCTGTCACTGGAAGAGCCACTGATCAAGCACACACAATTTGTAGATGTACAGCAGAGGGCTGAAAGTGACATCGAAGATGTCCTGTACTTTGTTGAACGGTTAGTTTTTTCTCTCTAATTATTGTCTGTTATCTTAGCTAAAATACCCTGTGTTTTATGATGAGGTGTGTTCACTCCTAAACTGCACATGAGATATTCTTATGTGGCTTCTCCTCAAAGATGTGTATGAACTGCTGCTGGTTGATGACTATATACCTAAAACGTAACAACTTCCATACCATGGGCCAGAGGAGCATGACCTTCTGGGTGAGGAGTTTCTAAATTATCAGACCATGCCAATGATATCCCTGCAGGACGAAACTGAAATGGAATGCTTCTGGGCTGAAATGGCAACCCGGAAGCATAAGGTAAAACATTTTTGTCTTTCCTTTTGGCAGGTGTGGCTTGGCTACATCTGTTGCTTAAAATTGTTGCATGCATATATGTGTCATGCATGTTGCAAATTATGCATGTTTTTATCTGAACTTTAATGGATCAACCTACAGTATACTTACAGTATTAATCAATCAAAAATCAAGGTATGTTTTTCCATTGTGTTTTGGTGCATTTTCCATAGGTGACAGGAGCCAAAGAATTTGAGAGGCCAAGAGAAGAAACAGCCTAGCATTGGATGGCACCCTGTCCTCAATAATGACCATAAAGATGGCCAATCTGGAGCCCTGCTTCAAATGGGAGCCCCCCGCCGATATCATCAAGGCCTCCAAGAAGGCCACAGGCCAGTATAACCATGCCGACAGATCACAGACAAGAGGCTCATTTGAGATGAGCCAGGTCTGCGCAGAATCGATCACCGGCGATCGCCGCCCAATGCATGCTGGTTAGATTTGTGTCCGACTTGATCCCGACTTTCTCTGACGTCATACACACGTGGGCAACGATAACCTCATGAGATAAAGGCGGCCGCAGTTCTGAGACGCAGGCAGTGCAATTGCTTTTTACCGACTGCAGGACCCAGGCGGACCCAGTACAAAATCTCACTCCAAGGTTTTTTGAAAAGTTGGCAGGTATGTAGAGTGAAGATCCTACATGATCCCCTGAGAGAGACACACTCCAAGAGGGGTTAGAGGGAAGACATAGGAGAGAGCGAGCTAGACAAAAATAGATATTCCAGTGCTCTGACTGGAACAATCAATCCCCCACGTACACCTGCTCAGAGACCGGCAGGGCATACAGGGAAAAGAAAGACAGAGAGAGAGAGAGAGAGAGAGAGAGGGAGAGGGAGAGGCTGAGGTAGAGAGGGGAGGAGAGAGATAGACAAATCAGAGAAAGAGAGACCACAGATCTGTTTGAATTCCCTGTTTGAATCCCCGTCCCCCTCGCTCCCTCTGCCGCTCCTTCGTGATGGTGTAATGTAAATGACCTCTCCACTCTTAGATCCTTACATTAGCGTGTAACAGTTTTCCCAGTCCCCACAGTACAAAATCATGCTTTGATTAATTGGTTCCTCTTTGTGAAAGGTTAGAGCTGGAAGGTCACCAGCCGCTATCCAAAGGTCACTGAGCTTGTTTAGTTCAGGGATTAAACACCACAAGGAAATTGTTCCCCTGCTCATGTTTCTGACCCTGGAAATATATTTATTCTTACAGGTTTTAGGGGGGAAACAAAATGAACCCCAAATGGTTCTGCGTGACCTCTCTCTCTTACTCTTTCTTTCTTTCTCTCTCTTTCTCTATCTGGGTTCGGTGGAAAGTGAGTGTGTGTGCATGTGTGACTCTCATTTATGAAGGCAGCTGTAACCTTCCCTGCGACTCTTCATCCGTGACCTCATTCTCTCCATCATTGTAATAGCTCTCCGCTACGGTACTCTCCTCTCATTCTGTATTCCTCTCGTCCTTTCATCCTTCCATCATTTCTGGAATGGGAATTATCCCTCTCCTACTGGTCATTTAGCAAGAAGAGAGGGAAACCCCGACCAGCACCTCCCTCCCTTTCAACCCTAGAGCCGTGTTAATCTCTATATCCCTCCTTTCCCTGAAGTCCTGTCTCTCCCTCTTCCCCTCTTCTTCCATCCTCCCCAGGCAATATCTCTACCCTCCCTCCATCCCTCCTGCTCTTTATCCCTCACTCTGTCTCTCAAATTCATCACTTTTCTCCTTTATTTTCTTCACTCCCCCTCTCTTCTCCTCGTTCCATATATTCATTTGTACATCTGATAGAGTCCTGGGGTCAGTTCTAAGGGTGTTGCTGTCTGGTAAAGAAGATCAACTCAACCTGGAGCCCCTGGGTTTTAATTCTGCATTCTCTGCCTTTCTCTCCTATCTTGTATTGCCCTTTATCACCCCTCCCTCTTGCATATCATGTCTTCTCCAGACCTTCAGGTATAAAAATTGAGAAAGGAAAGTGGGAAATCATGAAAGTGGTGGGTGAAAAGTGCTGTACAGTGATGGTATTTGAATGTTTAGGCTAATACATTTCAAGATGGACACCTGCTTTTCAGTTTAAGAACCTTGGTGGACAGCTAGGTATACACAGTATACAGTGCCTTCGGAAAAGTATTCAGACCCTTTTACTTCAACATTTTGTTAGGTTACAGCCTTGTTCTAAAATTGATTCAGTAGTTTTTTCCCTTTTCAGTCTATATACAATACCCCATAATGACAAAGCAAAAACTAGTTTGTAAAAATGTTCTACAATCACATTTTTGTGAAGCACCTTTGCCAGCGATTACAGCCTCAAATCTTCTTGGGTATGATGCTAAAAGCTTGGCACACCTATATTTTGGGAGTTTCTCCCATTCTTCTCTGCAGATCCTCTCAAGCTCTGTCAGGTTGGATGGGGAGCGTTGCTGCACAGCTATTTTCAGGTCTCTCCAGAAATGTTCGATGGGGTTCAAGTCTGGGCTCTGACTGGGCCACTCAAGGACATTCAGAGACTTGTCCTGAAGCCCCTCCTGCATTGTCTTGGCTGTGTGCTTAGGGTCATTGTCCTGTTGGAAGGTGAATCTTCGCCCCAGTCTGAGGTCCTGAGCGCTCTGGAGCAGGTTTTCATCAAGGCTTCTCTCTGTACTTTGCTCTGTTAATATTTGCCTAGATCCTGACTAGTCTCCCAGTCCCTGCCGCTGAAAAACATCCCCACAGCATGATGCTGCCACCACCATGCTTCACCGTAAGGATGGTGCCAGGTTTCCTCCAGACGTGACACTTGGCATTCAGGCAAAATAGTTCAATCTTGGTTTCATCAGACCAGAGAATCTTGTTTCTCATGGTCTGAGAGTCCTGTAGGTGCCTTTTGGCAAACTCCAAGCGGGCTGTCATGTGCCTTTTACTAAGGAGTGGCTTCCGTCTGGCCACTCTACCATAAAGGCCTGATTGGTGGAGTGCTGCAGAGATGGTTGGCCTTCTGGAAGGTTCTCCCATCTCCACAGAGGAACTCTAGAACTATGTCAGAGTGACCATCGGGTTATTGGTCACCTCCCTGACCAAGGCCCTTCTCCCCCGATTGCTCAGTTTGACCGGGCGGCCAGCTCTAGGAAGAGTCTTGGTGGTTCCAAACATTTTCTATTGAAGAATGATGGAGGCCACTGTGTTCTTGGGGACCTTCAATGCTGCAGAAATGTTTTGGTACCCTTTCCCAGATCTGTGCCTCGACACAATCTAGTCTCGGCGCTCTACGGGCAATTCCTTCGACCTCATGACTTGGTTTTTGCTCTGACATGCACTGTCAACTGTGGGAGCTTATATAGACAGGTGTGTGACTTTCCAAATCATGTCCAATCAATTGAATTTACCACAGGTGGACTTCAATCAAGTTGTAGAAACATATCAAGGATGATAGATGGAAACAGGATGCACCTGAGCTCAATTTCGAGTCTCATAGCAAAGGGTATGAATACTTATGTAAATAAGGTATTTCTTTTTTTTGTTTTTAATACGTTTGCTAAAATAAAAATAAAACCGTTTTTGCTTTGTCATTATGGGGTATTGTGTGTAGATTGCTGAGGAAATTGTTTTATTTAATCCATTTTAGAATAAGGCTGTATCGTAACAAAATTTGGAAAAAGTTAAAGGGTCTGAATACTTTCCGAAGGCGCTGTCGTTGATCTGTTCTGCCAAGATGTGTGACTGCAGTACTACACAGATCCCTAAATAAGAGTCAAACCTTTTTCAAATCCAACACATTCAGGAGGCAAACAAACTGAGGTGATGTATGTTAATCTAGGGCCCATGGAGAAATGAGAGATTCCGCATTCGATTATTTATCCTGCATCATCCTCTCCTCTCTCTCCTCTATCCATTCATCCTCTCCTTATTTATTCTGCAGAATGGAGAGGTGGTATGGAGGGAACTTCAATCTCTCTTAAGGATTATGATGCTCTAGACTGTTTGTTACGTAATACCTGCCCGACCCGTGTGTGTGTGTGAGTGCGCACGTGTGCAGGTGTGCCCCAGCTAATCTAATTCCACCAGGAGAACACTATAAAGGTCTGATTTATTTGCAGAGCGAATCTGCTCCTCACTCTATTTCCTGTGGGTGTGTGTATTTGTGTGTTGTCAGTCTGTTCATTTTGTGGGAATCGATAGAGTGCGGCTCAGCCAAGCTTAACTTAAACCCCTCACCGTGAGTGAGAATGATCCTCCTCCATCAATATTTACTAAACATGGAAGTGGAATGTGATAATCCTCCATACAAAGCAAATGGTGCTGAACTCATAGAAAGCTGGCAATGTTGTTGTTTTTTACGAAGGTTCACTCTTTCTCTGTATTGAGTAACTGTGTTTTCACCTGTGCTTACGGTACCCTGTGCCTTGTCTTGAGTGTGTGTTTTTTTAAGCTTCTCATTCGTTGTCACTCTTATCGTGCTATAAATTCTCAGACAACACAAAAATTCCTTGATGCCCTTCCAGACTCCTTCTGCCTACCCAAGGACGTCAGAGGACAAAAATCAGTTAACCACTTAACTGAGGAACTCAATTTAACCTTGCGCAATACCCTAGATGCAGTTGCACCCCTAAAAACGAAAAACATTTGTCATAAGAAACTAGCTCCCTGGTATACAGAAAATACCCGAGCTTTGAAGCAAGCTTCCAGGAAATTGGAACGGAAATGGCGCCACACCAAACTGGAAGTCTTCCGACTAGCTTGGAAAGACAGTACCGTGCAGTACCGAAGAGCCCTCACTGCTGCTCGATCATCCTACTTTTCCAACTTAATCGAGGAAAATAAGAACAATCCAAAATTTCTTTTTGATACTGTTGCAAAGCTAACTAAAAAAGCAGCATTCCCCAAGAGAGGATGGCTTTCACTTCAGCAGTAATAAATTCATGAACTTCTTTGAGGAAAAGATCATGACCATTAGAAAGCAAATTACGGACTCCTCTTTGAATCTGGCGTATTCCTCCAGGGCTTAGCTGTCCTGGATCTGCACAGATCTGCGAGGGCCTGGGATCGGGAGAGACACTTAAGTGTTTTAGTACTATATCTCTTGACACAATGATGAAAATAATCATGGCCTCTAAACCTTCAAGCTGCATACTGGATCCTATTCCTACTAAACTGCTGAAGGAGCTGCTTCCTGTGCTTGGCCCTCCTATGTTGAACATAATAAACAGCTCTCTATCCACCGGATGTGTACCAAACTCACTAAAAGTGGCAGTGATAAAGCCTCTCTTGAAAAAGCCAAACCTTGACCCGGAAAATATAAAAAACTATCGGCCTATATCGAATCTTCCATTCCTCTCAAAAATTTTAGAAAAAGCTGTTGCGCAGCAACTCACTGCCTTTCTGAAGACAAACAATGTATATGAAATGCTTCAGTCTGGTTTTAGACCCCATCATAGCACTGAGACTGCACTTGTGAAGGTGGTAAATGACCTTTTAATGGCGTCAGACCGAGGCTCTGCATCTGTCCTCGTGCTACTAGACCTTAGTGCTGCCTTTGACACCATCGATCACCACATTCTTTTGGAGAGACTGGAAACCCAAATTGGTCTACACGGACAAGTTCTGGCCTGGTTTAGATCTTACCTGTCGGGAAAGATATCAGTTTGTCTCTGTGAATGGTCTGTCCTCCGACAAATCAACTGTACATTTCGGTGTTCCTCAAGGTTCCGTTGTAGGACCACTATTGTTTTCACTATATATTTTACCTCTTGGGGATGTTATTCGAAAACATAATGTTAACTTTCACTGCTATGCGGATGACACACAGCTGTACATTTCAATGAAACATGGTGAAGCCCCAAAATTGCCCTCGCTAGAAGCCTGTGTTTCAGACATAAGGAAGTGGATGGCTGAAAACTTTCTACTTTTAAACTCGGACAAAACAGAGATGCTTGTTCTAGGTCCCAAGAAACAAAGAGATCTTCTGTTAAATCTGACAATTCATCTTGATGGTTGTAAAGTCGTCTCAAATAAAACTGTGAAGGACCTCGGCGTTACTCTTGACCCTGATCTCTCTTTTGACGAACATATCAAGACTGTTTCAAGGACAGCTTTTTTCCATCTACGTAACATTGCAAAAATCAGAAATTTTCTGTCCAAAAATGATGCAGAAAAATTAATCCATGCATTTGTTACTTCTAGGTTAGACTACTGCAATGCTCTACTTTCCGGCTACCCGGATAAAGCACTAAATAAACTTCAGTTAGTGCTAAATACGGCTGCTAGAATCCTGACTAGAACCAAGAAATTTGATCATATTACTCCAGTGCTAGCTTCCCTACACTGGCTTCCTGTTAAGGCAAGGGCTGATTTCAAGGTTTTACTGTTAACCTATAAAGCGTTACATGGGCTTGCTCCTACCTATCTTTCCGAGTTGGTCCTGCCGTACATACCAATACGTACGCTACGGTCACAAGACGCAGGCCTCCTAATTGTCCCTAGAATTTCCTAAGCAAACAGCGGGAGGCAGGGCTTTCTCCTATAGATCTCCATTTTTATGGAACAGTCTGCCTACCCATGTGAGAGACGCAGACTCGGTCTCAACCTTTAAGTCTTTACTGAAGACTTATCTCTTCAGTAGGTCATATGATTGAGTGTAGTCTGGCCCAGGAGTGTGAAGGTGAACGGAAAGGCTCTGGAGCAACGAACAGCCCTTGCTGTCTCTGCCAGGCCGGTTCCCCTCTCTCCACTGGGGTTCTCTGCCTCTAACCCTGTTACAGGGGCTGAGTCACTGGCTTGCTGGTGCTCTTTCATGCCGTCCCTAGGAGGGGTGCGTCACTTGAGTGGGTTGAGTTACTGACGTGATCTTCCTGTCTGGGTTGGCGCCCCCTTGGTTTGTGCTGTGGTGGAGACCTCTGTGGGCTATACTCGGCCTTGTCTCAGGATTGTAAGTTGGTGGTTGAGGATATCCCTCTAGTGGTGCGGGGGCTGTGCTTTGGCAGAGTGGGTGGGGTTATATCCTTCCTGTTTGGCCCTGTCCGGGGTTTCTTCGGATGGGGCCACAGTGTCTCCGGACCGCTCCTGTCTCAGCCTCCAGTATTTATGCTGCAGTAGTTTATGTGTCGGGGGGCTGGGGTTAGTTGGTTATACCTGGAGTACTTCTCCTGTCTTATCCAGTGTCCTGTGTGAATTTAAGTATGCTCTCTCTAATTCTCTCGTTCTCTCTTTCTCTCTGAGAACCTGAGCCCTAGGACCATACGTCAGGACTACCGGGCATGCTGACACCTTGCTGTCCCCAGTCCGCCTGGCCTTGCTGCTATTCCAGTTTCAACTGTTCTGCCTGCGGTTACGAAACCCCTACCTGTCCCAGACCTGCTGTTTTCAACTCTTAATGATCGGCTATGAAAAGCCAACTGAGAGACCTGAGCCCTAGGACCATACGTCGGGACTACCGGCCGTGGTGACTCCTTGCTGTCCCCAGTCCGCCTGGCCTTGCTGCTATTCCAGTTTCAACTGTTCTGCCTGCGGTTATGGAACCCCTACCTGTCCCAGACCTGCTGTTTTCAACTCTTAATGATCGGCTATGAAAAGCCAACTGAGATTTATTCCTGATTATTATTTGACCATGCTTGTCACTTATGAACATTTTTGAACATCTTGGCATGGTTCTGTTATAATCTCCACCCGGCACAGCCAGAAGAGGACTGGCCACCCCTCATAGCCTGGTTCCTCTCTAGGTTTCTTCCTAGGTTTTGGCCTTTCTAGGGAGTTTTTCCTAGCCACCGTGCTTCTACACCTGCATTACTAGCTGTTTGGGGTTTTAGGCTGGGTTTCTGTACAGCACTTCGAGATATTAGCTGATGTACGAAGGGCTATATAAAATAAAATTGATTGATTGATTGATCGCTTCTTTCACATCTTTTTTTTTTTTTATCTCTCTCTCATTCTCTCCATCAGTCCCTCACTCTCTTTTCCGCTCTCCTGTCGTCCCTGGTGAAGCTGTGGCCAGTTGGACTCTTGGGATAGGTAATGCCCTGGTCGTTACAGTTTAGGGGGAAAATATTGGCATGTGATGGGTTAATCCGAGACACTCACATACATTGCAGTGACATTGTGAAAGCGTTGTATTCATGTTGTGTCTGTGTTCTCTGTGTTATAACAATGGATGGCTTTTTTTCCCCCAATCGGACATAAACATCCTGAGCTAGTGTCTAGTATATTGATCTTACAGACCACCCCTCAACCATAACACTAGTCCTCCTACTACCTGACGGTCTAATGGTCTCACTGAGTGATGGGTGGGAATCACATTACTGTGTGTGTGTGTGTGTGTGTGTGTGTGTGTGTGTGTGTGTGTGTGTGTGTGTGTGTAGTGCCGAGGGGTGTATGGTAAAGCAATCTGTGTCTATGCTCTGCCAGGTCTGTTTTTGGCCAGGTGGTGAGAAGGCTGTCTAGACTGCCACTAATGGTGTGTGTTTGTGTGTGTGTGTGTGTAATTGACACAGCTACTGATGGTGTGTGAAGTATCTTTATTGTCCTTTGGGTAGAGATGTCAGAGTGTGTGTGTATCCAGCGTTGAGCGGCTAGTTGGTGACAGAGTGTGACAGAGTGAAAACTCTGCTTCACTAAAGGTCTTAGCGCAATATTAATGCACTGTCAATCTCTGTGGGGTATCCATGGTCAGGTTAGAATAGCTTGGTTTCTGGATAGTACCCCAAAATTGCAATAGGGGTGTAGAATAATAACTAAATGCATGTGTGTGAGTGTGTGTGTGTGTGTGTGTGTGCCCGGAGCTACAGACATGGGGCAGGAGAGCCTGCTTCAGTTCACAAAATAGATTAGGAATCTATTCTAATTTCCACTGGTGATCATGGACACGATCCACATGAATAAAACCGATGACACTTCATTAGTTTATAATTGCATCGACCGCCCTGGGTAAATGCCAGTCTCAAGTGGACCGTACATGCACACGCACACACACAGTTCACAATTCCACTTTTAAGTGGATGACATGGCGTGATGTAGAGATTCTGGATGGAGAAACTGATTGATTACTGCTCACTGAGGACCTTAATCAATACAATACCCAAGTGAACACTTTGGAACTCCCTGCTTCTGATATCAAATCAAAGTTGATTGGTCGCGTACACAGATTTGCAGATGCTATCGCAGGTGCAGCGAATTGCAGTAATAATACATAGCAATACAAAACAATACGCACATAATCCAAAAAGTAAAAATAACGAAATTAAGAAATATCACAAAGACCAATGTCAAAAGTTTGGACACACCTACTCATTCAAGGGTTTTTCTTTATTTTTACTATTTTCTACATTGTAGAATAATAGTGAAGACATCAAAACTATGAAATAACACATATGGAATCATGTAGTAACCAAAGAAGTGTTAAACAAATCAAAAGATATGTTCTATTTGAGATTCTTCAAATAGCTACCCTTTGTCTTGATGACAGCTTTGCACACTCTTGGCATTCTCTCAACCAGCTTCATCTGGAATGATTTTCCAACAGTCTTGAAGGAGTTCCCACATATGCTGAGCATTTGTTGGCTGCTTTTCCTTCACTCTGCCGTCCGACTCATCCCAAACCATCTCAATTGGGTTGAGGTTGGGGGATTGTGGAGGCCAGGTCATCTGATGCAGCACTCCATCACTCTCCTTCTTGGTCAAATAGCCCTTACACAGCCTGGAGGTGTTTTGGGTCATTGTCCTGTTGAAAAACAAATGATAGTCCCACTAAGCCCAAACCAGATACCCTTCCCCAGATCTGTGCCTCGACACAATCCTGTCTCGGAGCTCTACGGACAATTCCTTCGACCTCATGGCTTGGTTTTTGCTCTGACATGCACTGTCAACTGTGGGACCTTATATAGACAGGTGTGTGCCTTTCCAAATCATGTCCAATCAATTGAATTTATCACAGGTGGACTCCAATCAAGTTGTGGAAACATCTCAAGGATGATCAATGGAAACAGGATGCACCTGAGCTCAATTTCGAGTCTCATAGCAAAGGGTCTGAATAATTATGTAAATAAGGTATCTGTTTTTACATTTTAATACATTTGCCAACATTTCTAAAAACCTGTTTTTGCTTTGTCATTATGGAGTATTGTGTGTAGATTGATGATGATTTTTATTTATTTAATCCGCTTTAGAATAAGGCTTTAACGTAACAAAATGTGGAATAAGTCAAGGGGTCTGAATACTTTCCGAATGTACTGTACATAGGGCAAAGCAGTCTCAAAGGTGCAGGGTAGAGTACCGGGTGGTAGCCGACTAGTGGTGACTGTTTAACGGTCTGATGGCCTGGAGTCTCTTGGTCCCAGCTCTCCACTGCGGCCCAATTGATGTGGATGGGGGCTTGCTCTCTCTGCTGTCTCCTATAGTCCACGATCAGTTACTTTGTTTTGTTGACATTGAGGGAGAGGTTATTTTCCTGGCACCACTCCGCCAGGGCTCTCACCTCCTCCCTCTAGGCTGTCTCGTCATTGTTGATAATCAGGCCTAATTCTCAAATATAATACAACTCTCTTGGAGATTCCATCTGCAAATAGCAGACTTTAAGACTTATAATAAAACTCTCAGTAGGACTCCTAATTAGTGGTTAATTGATTTTACTGTAAGATTTAACAGTAGAACTGCACACAAATGTAAAATATAATTGTGTTGTATGAGGATAACAACGTTTTGATTGTAATCCGTTAATTGAGTTTGGATCTTTCTTTGCTCTCCATCTTTCCGACTTTTTCTCTTGTTGGTTTCCCAGTGTATCGATTGACAGAGTAATTGGATAGAAGGGCTTGGAGTTTGGGGAGATGGGTTTAATCAAATCTGATAAAAGAGGGTTGACAGATCAACTGGAATGGTCTCGCTTTGCGCTGAGATATGTCAGCTTTCATTCAGATTTGAGTGTGAATTATTGGTTTTGATTGGGGTGGAACTGTAATATGTTGAAGCTGCATTGTGGGTCTTAAAGGGCAAGTCGCTGTCAGTCGATTTGGTTAATTCTAGGATTTTAAGATCAGTAGTTCTAGGATTAACTATGCAGATACATGCATAGGGACTTGCACACACCTCACACACACACAGACCAACCCTTCCCCACTGTCACGCTTCCTCAGTAGACTTCAGTCTCTTTATCTTCCTCTCCTGGAGCAGTGAGGTGAGATAAGAGCTGGAGGCACAGATCACCCAGCCAGTAACCCCTCCACTTACCCAACACACTAACATTATAAACTCCCTCAACTCACTCTCCTCCAATACACAGTAGCAGAGACTGTTCAGGGAATCATGCTTGTTTTATGATTAACCTCGCCTGAGATCTGACCTGGGTTTGATACCTGGATAGTGATGTGTGTGTATGTGTTTGTGAGTGTGTATAGAAGTGTTAGGTCATGTGTATACAGTGAGGAAAAAAAGTATTTAGTCAGCCACCAATTGTGCAAGTTCTCCCACTTATAAAGATGAGAGAGGCCTGTAATTTTCATCATAGGTACACGTCAACTATGACAGACAAAATAAGAAAAAAAAATCCTGAAAATCACATTGTAGGATTTTTAATGAATTTATTTGCAAATTATGGTGGAAAATAAGTATTTGGTCAATAACAAAAGTTTCTCAATACTTTGTTATATACCCTTTGTTGGCAATGACACAGGTCAAACGTTTTCTGTAAGTCTTCACAAGGTTTTCACACACTGTTGCTGGTATTTTGGCCCATTCCTCCATGCAGATCTCCTCTAGAGCAGTGATGTTTTTGGCTGTCGCTGGGCAACATGGATTTTCAACTCCCTCCAAAGATTTTCTATGGGGTTGAGATCTGGAGACTGGCTAGGCCACTCCAGGACCTTGAAATGCTTCTTACGAAGGCACTCCTTCATTGCCCGGGCGGTGTGTTTGGGATCATTGTCATGCTGAAAGACCCAGCCACGTTTCATCTTCAATGCCCTTGCTGATGGAAGGAGGTTTTCACTCAAAATCTCACGATACATGGCCCCATTCATTCTTTCCTTTACACGGATCAGTCGTCCTGATCCCTTTGCAGAAAAACTGCCCCAAGGCATGATGTTTCCACCCCCATGCTTCACAGTAGGCATGGCGTTCTTTGGATGCAACTCAGCATTCTTTGTCCTCCAAACACGACGAGTTGAGTTTTTACCAAAAAGTTATATTTTGGTTTCATCTGACAATATGACATTCTCCCAATCCTCTTCTGGATCATCCAAATGCACTCTAGCAAACTTCAGACGGGCCTGGACATGTACTGGCTTAAGCAGGGGGACACGTCTAGCACTGCAGGATTTGAGTCCCTGGCGGCGTAGTGTGTTACTGATGGTAGGCTTTGTTACTTTGGTCCCAGCTCTCTGCAGGTCATTCACTAGGTCCCCCCGTGTGGTTCTGGGATTTTTGCTCACCGTTCTTGTGATCATTTTGACCCCACGGGGTGAGATCTTGCGTGGAGCCCCAGATCGAGGGAGATTATCAGTGGTCTTGTATGTCTTCCATTTCCTAATAATTGCTCCCACAGTTGATTTCTTCAAACCACGCTGCTTACCTATTGCAGATTCAGTCTTCCCAGCCTGGTGCAGGTCTACAATTTTGTTTCTGGTGTCCTTTGACAGCTCTTTGGTCTTGGCCATAGTGGAGTTTGGAGTGTGACTGTTTGAGGTTGTGGACAGGTGTCTTTTATACTAATAACAAGTTCAAACAGGTGCCATTAATACAGGTAACGAGTGGAGGACAGAGGAGCCTCTTAAAGAAGAAGTTACAGGTCTGTGAGAGCCAGAAATCTTGCTTGTTTGTAGGTGACCAAATACTTATTTTCCACCATAATTTGCAAATAAATTCATTAAAAATCCTACAATGTGATTTTCTGGATTTTTTTTCCTCAATTTGTCTGTCATAGTTGACGTGTACCTATGGTGAAAATTACAGGCCTCTCTCATCTTTTTAAGTGGGAGAACTTGCACAATTGGTGGCTGACTAAATACTTTTTTTCCCCACTGTATGTGTGTGTATTGGGCTAGATGCTCTCTGTCCATGGTCGGTTGACTGGCTGTAGTAATGACTGGCTAGCTGGTATAGTATTGGTATGTCTCAGGTGTTGCTGCTGCACACATCCCAGCAAACATGGCCACAGTGGCACAATGTTGGGCCAATGGGGAATAAAATATTGGCTCCATGTAGGCTGTCCACATTGGGCCGATGCGCCTTTGCTCATCGGCTCCACATTGGGCCCCAATGTATTTGCCATATCTGGTGAGGGCAGCCCTCATCTTGCCTTAAAGAAGCCCATCTTTTCCCAGCAAACATGCCCACATTGCGGGCTAAAATATTGGCCCTGTCTAGGCTGCCCATATTTGGCCGATGCGCCTTTGCTATTTAATAGGAATTTATTGATTCATAATCTATTGATTACAATTTATTTCAATCCATAAATTGCATAATTTTCAAGACTTAAAGGTATTTAGGGAACATGATACATTGTGTCTGAAAGACAACCAAGTTGTTACTATCATACATATATTTTTACAAGAGAAACTGTTAAGTTTCTCATATGTCACATGCACTTATTTAAGTCTTCTTAAAGAATTCTTCATTGGCAATGTAGAAGATCAAAGAAAATGTGACATCATAAAACAGAACAATTAAACTGGAACGACACTTTCAGTAACGGTTGCACAAAAATAACTGTTTCCAAAGCACGCCCCAAAGTATTCGAATGAGCCCCCGTCTCTAGCTGGGCTTGGTGTAGGCTAGCTCTTGCTGGGCTTGGGTTAGCCTGTGCTGGCCTTGGTGTGGGCCAGCCCCTGTTGGGCTTGGTGTGGGCTGGCCCTTGTTAAGCTTGTGTGGGCTGGCCTGTGTTGGACTGTTGTAGGCTAGCCCGTGTTGGGCTGCTGTGGGATTGCTGTGTGTTGGGCTAGTGTGGGCTAGCCCGCGCCCACCTTGACCACAGAATACCCACATGGGGGTATGTTTGCTGCGATGATTGCCTCTACAGGGGGAATTCAGCCTGATGGAGAGCCAATGGAACCTGCCTAGCTAAACCTAACATTATCTATCCTCATTTGTGGAATGTATTGGTTATTTACCCAGCATGCTTGAGCACACACACCCAATCATGCCATTTACGCATACACGTATGTGAACAAGTAGCCTTCACTGTGATTTGTATGAATGTATTTATTGTGTATTTATTTATATAGGATCCTAAACTGTCAATTCATTATCACATCCTTCAAGTTCTAGGATTTCTGACATGTTGGTGCTGATTTAAGGTTGGAAAGGGGGGAGGTCGGGAGCAGGGCCGGATTAAGAAATCATAGGCCCCGGGTCTTTAAAAATGTTTTTGAAAAATGTATTTAAGTCAAAGATCATACCCCCAAGACATGCTAATGGGTTATGGTTAGCCTGATGTAGTCATTGCATGCTAGGAATATGGGATCAAATACTAAACATTTGATTACTTTATTACTTTTTTGACTACTACCTTTTTTTGAAAAACATATATTACCTTAATTTCACTATTTAGGACCCTAATCTGTATTTTAACGGGTTTGCTTTTCTACCAATAATATCTGTGTCAATATCACTAAATTAACTTGCTAACGACCTGTTGTCATATTCGCGTGGCTTTTGTCATCAACCAGAAACCGGAAACAGAGTAAGCTGTCATTTGACCCCAAAAAAAGCTTACTCACTTCATTACTCAAAATGACAGTGCCGAAGGGGCCACGACTTTACACTCTGGAATAGGCTGCATCTATGTTGGTTGGTGATACCATGACATAGACTGACTAGGTGAATCCTGGTGAAAGCTATGATCCCTTATTGATGTCACTTGTTAAATCCACTTCAATCAGTGTAGGTGAAGGGGAGGAGACAGGTTAAAGAAGGATTAATAAGCCTTGAGACAATTGAGACATGGATTGTGTGTTTGTGCCATTCAGAGGGTGAATGGGCAAAATAAAATATTTAAGTGCGTTTGAACTGGGAATGCCAGGCGCACCGGTTTGTGTCAAGAACTGCAACGCTGCTGGATTTTTCACACTCAACAGTTTCCCATGTGTATAAAGAATGGTCTACCACCCAAAGGACATCCAACCAACTTGACACAACTGTGGGAAGCATTGGAGTCAACATAGGCCAGCATCCCTGTCCCAATGAATTGAAGCTGTTCTGAGGGCAAAAGTGGAGGGTGCAACTCAATATTAGGAAGGTGTTCTTAATGTTTTGTACACTAAGTGCATGTTTGGTGTTGTCGATGTTTGATGCTGTGAAACTTGGGGAATACCGCTCAGATTAGCAAGTCCTGTCATGATCACTTGGTTGGTACAGGCGAGCACATCTGTTGTGGAGCAGGTTCGAATAATTGCTCTCTGTCTCATGGAAATAGTTCCAGTGTTTAGCTGTATATAGTCAGCTAAGTAGTTGGTCGTTTTGTCTTGTTTTGATTGATGTAATTCATATGGAAACGGCCCACGCTGCTTGCTATAGTTAGCTAGTCTGTCAGGCAAGAAAAGTTGTGTGTGGCGGTAAATTTGGGCTGCACTCGCGAAGTGTCAACCTCAGCTATCACTTTCACTAGCTAGCCATACAGACAACTAGCTAACTAGCCACCGAAATGGAGATTAGAGTAATTTGTGTTTATCTGTTGGGTTTAGGTTATGGTTAGTCATGTTTGCTAGATACAGTTATTCATAGGCTATACATTGCCTAATTTTCCTATTATTTGACAGCTTAGCTTTCGTGTTAGGGTAGATGCCCGCGCTGTGGAGCTCATATGATATTGAGTTGCAGTGATATTTGTTTACATAGCCAGTTAACAAGTTGCTTGTTTTGTCCTGTTTCTACTGATGCAATTCATTTGGAAACTGTCCCAGCTTCGTAACTAATCAGCTAACATTGTCGTGACTCTGTGCGACCGACCACCTCTATTCGGTATTATATTACAAAAATTGAAATTGTGTTTTTTACATTGGATAAAAGTAGAGACTCCAAGCTACAAAATGGTATATCAGACAATGCTGTTGAGGAACAATGGGAAAGTAATTCTGCTTTGAAAGTTGATAAACTTGTAACCCCACTTTTGAGAAAATGGCCCTTGAATGTGTTGGTACACCTACTGAAGAGCTCTTCTTTGTCTACACCTATTCAGCATCGTACACACCCTCTTAAGCCTTAGCCCCACCCATCTCTTTAAGGATTCACATGTGAGGCCATGTGCTAAACAGAGTGAGTAAGGTAGTGTAGTAAACAACCAGACTTCAAGACTAGTCTACAAAAGGGAAAAACTCCAGGTAAAAATACACTATCTAGTCCTTGGCCTATATCCTAATCTGACTTTGGTGCAGGTCATGTTGTTCTTCACATTACCGTCTCTGGTAAACACACACTCCATCAAATAAAAAACTAGTTTATTTGTCACATCCACAGGATACAGAAGTTGTAAACGGTACAGTAAAATGGTTACTTGCATATTTGCATAGTAGCAATATCAAGAAAGTGTCCTGATAAAAAATACTGTATACATATTTTATAATGATTAGATTTTGCTTACCTAGACACATTTGTTTAAATTGAAGGGTCATGTGAAAGAAATGCTATAACCATCCCCCAGCCACATCTAGCTAAGTGGATGGGTCACTATTGTCTAGATATGTACACATGCTAATGAAATGAAATAGATGGCCGTAATCACCCCCAGACACACCTGGCTAACTTGATGGGTCATATAATCATCTGGCGAAGTGAAGTCTTTTGTTTAGACATGTAGCTAGCTAGCTAGCTAAACAATTAACCATAATCCCAACCCATACAGTACTACTAGTAATACAAACAGCTTGTCATACAGTGGGGAGAACAAGTATTTGATACACTGCCGATTTTGCAGGTTTTCCTACTTACAAAGCATGTAGAGGTCCGTAATTTTTATCATAGGTACACTTCAACTGTGAGAGACGGAATCTAAAACAAAAATCCAGAATATCACATTGTATGATTTTTAAGTAATTAATTTTCATTTTATTGCATGACATAAGTATTTGATCACCTACCAACCAGTAAGAATTCCGGCTCTCACAGACCTGTTAGTTTTTCTTTAAGAAGCCCTCCTGTTCTCCACTCATTACCTGTATACAACTGCACCTGTTTGAACTCGTTACCTGTATAAAAGACACCTGTCCACAAACTCAATTAAACAGACTCCAACCTCTCCACAATGGCCAAGACCAGAGAGCTGTGTAAGGACATCAGGGATAAAATTGTAGACCTGCACAAGGCTGGGATGGGCTACAGGACAATAGGCAAGCAGCTTGGTGAGAAGGCAACAACTGTTGGCGCAATTATTAGAAAATGGAAGAAGTTCAAGATGACGGTCAATCACCCTCGGTCTGGGGCTCCATGCAAGATCTCACCTCGTGATCAATGATCATGAGGAAGGTGAGGGATCAGCCCAGAACTACACGGCAGGACCTGGTCAATGACCTGAAGAGAACTGGGACCACAGTCTCAAAGAAAACCATTAGTAACACACTACGCCGTCATGGATTAAAATCCTGCAGCGCACGCAAGGTCCCCCTGCTCAAGCCAGCGCATGTCCAGGCCCGTCTGAAGTTTGCCAATGACCATCTGGATGATCCAGAGGAGGAATGGGAGAAGGTCATGTGGTCTGACGGGCGGCAGGTAGCTTAGTGGGTAAGAGCGTTGTGCCAGTAACCGAAAGGTCGCTGGTTCTAATCCCCGAGCCGACTAGGTGAAAAAATCTGTCGATGTGCCCTTAAGCAAGGCACTTAACCCTAATTGCTCCTGTAAGTCGCTCTGGAAAAGAGCGTCTGCTAAATGACTAAAATGTAAATGTCTGATGAGACAAAAATAGAGCTTTTTGGTCTAAACTCCACTCGCCGTGATTGGAGGAAGAAGAAGGATGAGTACAGCCCCAAGAACACCATCCCAACCATGAAGCATGGAGGTGGAAACATCATTCTTTGGGGATGCTTTTCTGCAAAGGGGGCAGGACGACTGAACCGTATTGAGGGGAGGATGGATGGGGCCATGTATCACGAGATCTTGGCCAACAACCTCCTTCCCTCAGTAAGAGCATTGAAGATGGGTCGTGGCTGGGTCTTCCAGCATGACAACGACCCGAAACACACAGCCAGGGCAACTAAGGAGTGGCTCCGTAAGAAGCATCTCAAGGTCCTGGAGTGGCCTAGCCAGTCTCCAGACCTGAACCCAATAGAAAATCTTTGGAGGGAGCTGAAAGTCCGTATTGCCCAGCGACAGCCCCCGAAACCTGAAGGATCTGGAGAAGGTCTGTATGGAGGAGTGGGGCCAAAATCCCTGCTGCAGTGTGTGCAAACCTGGTCAAGACCTACAGGAAATGTATGATCTCTGTAATTGCAAACAAAGGTTTCTGTACCAAATATTAAGTTCTGCTTTTCTGATGTATCAAATACTTATGTCATGCAATAAAATGCTAATTAATTACTTAAAAATCATATAATGTGATTTTCTGGATTTTTGTTTTAGATTCCATCTCTCACAGTTGAAGTGTACCTATGATAGAAATTACAGACCTCTACATGGTTTGTAAGTAGGAAAACCTGCAAAATCAGCAGTGTATCAAATACTTGTTCTCCCCACTGTAGCTAGTCACCATGCATGAAATGCTGTAGTATGAATCTGCAGGTAGCTAAAGCTAACCAACTATGTTCAATGTTAGCTAGCTAGATAACATTAGGCTATAACTAGCAATGCAAATAGAATTCTGAGATACAAATAATATTACTACACAGATCATACAAGTAACGTTAGCTAGCGAGCCAGCAAGCTAACAGCACACTTTAACTTGCAATGAAAACGACTTTCTGACAAAATTAGAAACGTATAATATCTGAAAATGTAGCTAGGATGAACGCTTCACGGCAGAATGGAATGTTTTTGTTTTGTTTGTACAGCTTGTTTGGCCCACGTTGTATCAAGTCACTCTGGTTCATGTTGACCGTGTGTAGAAAGTAGTCCATCACAACTTTTTCACACTGATCTTTGTCGATAGCGCCTGCTAAATTCAGGGCGGCAATGTTATTGAGAGCAATAGCAACACTTTTGCAGTTCTCCATGGCTAAAATTATATCTTTCAAAAAAGCTGTGGTAGCAAGGATTATCTACACATACTGAGCATACTGAGCAGCTCATGTTATAGACAGAAGCATACTAATCCGAGACCAATCCGAACTCATCTTTCGGCATGTGCAGCCCATCCATTATCTCAGCCAATCATGGCTAGCGGGAAGGTTATTTTATTTTTCTGTTGCTAAACCAACTAGGCTCGTAATTTAACAATCGTATTCGTATTTACAGATGGCATACACGTTTGTTATTAAGGCACATGAAAGTTCACATGTTCCAGAAGGCATTTCTGCCCCAAAAAGCATTTTAGAAAACCCAGTACTAAGAGAAGTGTTTTTCCGTTTTGTTTTGGTGAAGACATTCTTGAGTTTAAAAGCAATTATAAATATATTTATTTATTTATTTATGAACATATTACCTTTCTATTCGGAACATCTGCCGTGGCCGACTCAGCAAGTAGAGCTCTTGGGGGGAGTTATAGGAAAAACAAAAACACTCAAAGATATTGGTTATGCTACGTATTCCAAACTGTATCAGACATGTGAGTCCTGTTCTGGGCTATTCAGCAGGAGTGTGGGGTGCTAAGAGGTATCTCAAAAATGAACATGTCCATAACAGAGCAGTACGTTCCTTTTTAAGTGTCCACAACTTTGTACCTACACTTGCAATAACTGGGGACACGGGCTGGGAACCCTGTGAGGTGAGATGGAGGTCGTGTATGGTGAGACTTTGGAATAGACTGTTGGATATGCAAATTGCCAGAATATCCTTTAAAGTTGTTCAATGGGATCCATAGGGGGAGCCTGGGCAACTGAAATGTCTGACCTTTTCCAACAATCTGACTGTGAACATCTGTACAAAAACCAAGTGGGACTATCATTTGTTTTTCAACAGGAAAATAACCCAACACACCTCCAGTCTGTGTAAAGGCTATTTGACCAAGAAGGAGAGTGATCGAGTGCTGCATCAGATGACCTTCCCTCCACAATCCTCCGACCTCAACCCAATTGAGATGGTTTGGGATGAGTCGGATGGCAGAGTGAAGGAAAAGCAGCCACAAGTGCTCAGCATATGTGGGAACTCCTTCAAGATTGTTGGAAAATCATTCCAGGTGAAGCTGGTTGAGAGAATGCCAATAGTGTGCAAAGCTGTCATCAAGGCAAAGGGTGGCTACTTGGAAGAATCTCACTTTTTTGGTTACTACATGATTCCGTATGTGTTATTTTATAGTTTGTAGAAAATAGTAAAAATAAAGAAAAACCCTTGAATGAATAGGTGTGTCCAAAGTTTTGACTGGTACTGTATATATTATTAAAAAACAATAGATATAGTGAAATGGAAGTGAGTGAATAAGAGGGCCCATCTCGCCTGCCTGGAGTTGAGGTGCTTGGCGGTGCGGAGATATTCCAAGTTCTCATGGTCCGTCCATACCAAAAATGGCTGTTCCTCCACTCCTCCAACGCCATCTTGACAGCGAGTAATTCTCGATTTCCCACGTCGTAGTTCCTTTCGGCGGGAATAAGCCAATAGGAAAGGAAGGCGCAGGGATGTAGCTTCTGGTCCTGGGCGTAGCGCTGGGACAGGACAGCCCCCACTCCAACATCCGAGGTGTCGACCTCCACCACGAACTGATGGGACGGGTCCGGATGGATAATAATGGATCGCTGCTTGAGGTCAGAGAACGCCTGGTCAGCTTCTGGAGACCATACAAACGGCACCTTGGGAGAGGTGAGTGCAGAGAGGGGGGAAGCAAGGGTGCTGTAACCCCGGATGAAACTACGGTAGAAATTGGCAAACCCCAGGAAACGTTGCAGCTGCACTCTGGATGTGGGTTGAGGCCAATCCACCACCGCTCTCACCTTGTCAGGGTCCACTCCCTGCAGCGAGGTACTCGTTGTGCCCGCTAGCTGTGTTAAAGGCAGTCTTCCGCTCATCCCCTTCCCTTTTCCGAACCAGTTGGTAGGCGTTCCGAAGGTCCAACTTGGAGAAGATGGTCGCCTCCTGGAGAGGCTCAAAAGCTGAGGAGATTACATTACGGGCAGGGGCTTTTCCCAAGCCCGCAAGAATATGTCCCAGGGCAGGCAGCGCATGGCAAAACGGGCTCCAACCCAGGATAGAACCAGTAGCCCAGTCGAATTGAGGATTCTGCCTCTGGAGCCAGGAGAACCCCAAAACCACGGGTGCATGAGGGCATTCAATGGGCAGGAACTACATACACTCACTGTGATTGCCCGACACTCTCAGGTCAATGGGAAACGTGGTGTGGGTGACTCTGCCAATAGAGCGCCCATCCAATGCTCTGACATCCATGGGAATGGAGAGGGGTTGTGTGGGTATTCCCAGCTCCGACACCAGGGTAGCATCCATAAAGCTCTCGTCGGCCCCAGAGTCAATGAGCACCCAGAGAGATTTGGACCGGTCACCCCACAACAGGGTAGCATGGAGAGGAATGCGAGCAATGGAAGATGGAAAAACTCCCCGTACGGCTCACCAGCGTACTCATACCTACTTGATGAACCTGGGTTTTTAATGGACAGGTAGCTAAGAAATGTCCCATAGCTCCACAATATAGACAGCTCTGGGTGTTAAGTCTGCATAAGCGTTCAGCAGGAGACAATCTAGCCCTGCCCAGTTGCATGGGCTCTGAAGGAGGTGAGTCGGCAGCCCTCAGTGATTCCCGAGAGAACTCGGGTGACGTCGGGTTCACTCGGACTTGTAGACTTCGGGGGTTTCCGGGATTCCTCAGAGGCGAGGTGGGAATCGATGGTGAGCGAGGGCAACAGGGCACAGATTCCCTCTCTCTCCTATGCTCTCGTAGCCACCCATTGATCCGGATGGTCAAGGCTATGAGGGAGTCGAGGTCCATAGGCAGCTCCCGGGCTGCGAGCTCATCTTTGATTACCTCCGATAATCTGTGAAGGAACATGTCGAACAATGCTTCCAAGTTCCAGGCACTCTCAGCCGCCAACGTGCGAAAATCCACTGTGTAGTCTGCCACACTAAGGGAGTCTTGACGTAGCTGGAGCAGCTTACGAGCAGCCTCTCTCCCGGACAACAGAGAATCGAACACCTTCCGTACTTATGCCACAAACTCCTCCAAGCTGAGGCAGACGGCGGACTGTTGCTCCCACACCACCACAGCCCAGGCGAGTGCCCTCCCGGACATCAGCGTTATGAGGTAGGCTGCAGCCTCGAAGACGAGGGAGCACTGGAAGGCAGGTTCCAGAATCTCCAGCGTAGCGCTCCGGAGGAGGTAAGGAGGGTTCTCGGGACACTTGGGTATGCTGGGAAGAAACGCAGCTGGTGGCAGGGTTGCTGAGAGTCTGGGGGATCACTGGTGTGGCCCGCTGCCTAGTAGGGAATTTGCGGAATTGCTTCAGTAATGTATTGAACGTCTGGTCATGGCGTTCTGCCAGGGAATGGAATCCCTCCATAAGACATTGCAGTAACTCCTTGTGTTTTCCAATGGTGGCTCCTTGCTGGGAGACATCATTGTGGAGCTGGTCTGAGTCTGCTGGGTCCGTCATGGCCAGTTCGTACTATTACGACTCAGGATATGACCCAGATGCAGACACAGGAGGCGGATAGTACAGTTCTCAATGATACTTTATTAGAACACGGGGCAGGCAAAGGGCAGGTTGAGGACAGGCAGAGGTTCGTAAACAGGTCACAGTCAGGCAGGTACAGGACGGCAGGCAGGCTCGGGGGCAGGGAAAACTAGGAAATAAACACTTGAGAAACAGGAAAACGGGAAAGCACACTGGTAAGACCTGACAAGACAAGACGAATTGGCAACAGAAAAACAGAGAACACAGGTATAAATGCACTGGGGATTATGGGGAAGATGGGCGACCCTGGAGGGGGTGGAGACAAGGCACAAAGACAGGTGTAACAGATCAGGGTGTGGACACCTGATAGCTTCTTAATTTGGGACGTCCTGATCGGCTAGGGTCTAGCTATAGATTACAGTGAGGGAAAAAAGTATTTGATCCCCTGCTGATTTTGTACGTTTGCCCACTGACAAAGAAATGATCAGTCTATAATTTTAATGGTAGGTTTATTTGAACAGTGAGAGACAGAATAACAACAAAACAATCCAGAAAAACGCATGTGAAAAATGTTATAAATTGATTTGCATTTCAATGAGGGAAATAAGTATTTGACCCCCTCTCAATAAGAAAGATTTCTGGCTCCCAGGTGTCGTTTATACAGGTAACGAGCTGAGATTAGGAGCACACTCTTAAAGGGAGTGCTCCGAATCTCAGCTTGTTACCTGTATAAAAGACACCTGTCCACAGAAGCAATCAATCAATCAGATTCCAAACTCTCCACCATTGCCAAGACCAAAGAGCTCTCCAATGATGTCAGGGACAAGATTGTAGACCTACACAAGGCTGGAATGGGCTACAAGACCATCGCCAAGCAGCTTGGTGAGAAGGTGACAACAGTTGGTGCGATTATTGGCAAATGGAAGAAACACAAAAGAACTGTCAATCTCCCTCGGCCTGGGGCTCCATGCAAGATCTCACCTCGTGGAAATGCAATGATCATGAGAACGGTGAGGAATCAGCCCAGAACTACACGGGAGGATCTTGTCAATGATCTCAAGGCAGCTGGGACCATAGTCACCAAGAAAACAATTGGTAACACACTACGCTGTGAAGGACTGAAATCCTGCAGCGCCCGCAAGGTCCCCCTGCTCAAGAAAGCACATATATAGGCCCGTCTGAAGTTTGCCAATGAACATCTGAATGATTCAGAGGAAAACTAGGTGAAAGTGTTGTGGTCAGATGAGACCAAAATCGAGCTCTTTGGCATCAACTCAACTCGCCGTATTTGTAGGAGGAGGAATGCTGCCTATGACCCCAAGAACACCATCCCCACCGTCAAACATGGAGGTGGGAACATTATGCTTTGGGGGTGTTTTTCTGCTAAGGGGACAGGACAACTTCACCGCATCAAAGGGACGATGGACGGGGCCATGTACCGTCAAATCTTGGGTGAGAACCTCCTTCCCTCAGCCAGGGCATTGAAAATGGGTCGTGGATGGGTATTCCAGCATGACAATGACCCAAAACACATGGCCAAGGCAACAAAGGAGTGGCTCAAGAAGAAGCACTGGCCTAGCCAGTCTCCAGACCTTAATCCCATAGAAAATCTGTGGAGGGAGCTGAAGGTTCGAGTTGCCAAACGTTAGGCTCGAAACCTTAATGACTTGGAGAAGATCTGCAAAGAGGAGTGGGACATAATCCCTCCTGAGATGTGTGCAAAACTGGTGGCCAACTACAAGAAATGTCTGACCTCTTTGATTGCCAACAAGGGTTTTGCCACCAAGTACTAAGTCATGTTTTGCAGAGGGGTCAAATACTTATTTCCCTCATTAAAATTTAAATCAATTTATTACATTTTTGACATGCGTTTTTCTGGATTTTTTTGTTGTTATTCTGTTTCTCACTGTTCAAATAAACCTACCATTAAAATTATAGACTGATCATGTCTTTGTCAGTGGGCAAACGTACAAAATCAGCAGGGGATCAAATACTTTTTTCCCTCACTGTAAGTCTATAAAGCATGAGTGGAACACAATATTGTAACCAGGTGAGTCGCATGGAACTTTTTGTCCATTGTAAAGAAGCTAGCTTCGTAACATCATGTAGAATGTGTGTCTCGCAAATCACATCCTGAAAAAGTTATGTCCAGGTCTTGTAAAAGCAATACGTGTTTTGTACCATTCTCACCAATGCTCCCGGGAATCGAATTTCATATGCCCCTAAATTGAACAACATGAGCTGGATGTAGGATTACAGTGGGAAATGGATAGTCACTGTATTGTATAGTTTTTTTTTTACATTTTTAGTCATTTAGCAGACGCTCTTATCCAGAGCGACTTACAGTTAGTGAATACATTTTTTTTTTTTATACTGGCCCCCCGTGGGAATCGAACCCACAACCCTGGCGTTGCAAACGCCATGCGACTTACAGTTAGTGAATACATTTTTTTTTTTTATACTGGCCCCCCGTGGGAATCGAACCCACAACCCTGGCGTTGCAAACGCCATGCTCTATCAACTGAGCTACATCCCTGCCGGCCATTCCCTCCCCTACCCTGGACGACACTGGACCAATTGTGCGCCGCCCCATGAGTCTCCCGGTCGCGGCCGGCGGCGACAGAGCCTGGATTCGAACCAGGATCTCTAGTGGCACAGTTAGCACTGCGATGCAGTGCCTTAGACCACTGCGCCACTCAGGAGTATATTGACATAGTATAGTGACACCATAGTATAGTGACACCATGGTTCTATTATTGGGTAGGCTAATGTGTAGAATACATAATAGTGTGGGACCCTGGCTACGGTGGATCCAGTTGTTTTACAATTTGCTTTTTGTCTATGTTGTGCAGGCTGATGTTAATAGCAGCACAGAAATTAGTGGATTGCCCATGCGTGCTGGGATTTCCAGTGTACCACAATCAACTCCTCACCTAACTCTAAGCAAAAGCCAACCTGGATCTCATGTAACAACTGCATCGTCGGAGTCTGTAGATATCACAGAACTGAGATTACTGCTCTCCAGTCCACAGCAGGCAAACCCACACACAATGCATTCCACCTCAGGGGTCTACTGTGCTTTACCCTTTACTACCTGGGCAAGAAAATTGGTAAATATTTTAAATAGTTATCAGAAATACGCTTATTGCGTCTTGGTCTTGTTGCTTAAGTTTTTTAGTTTTCTGTCACAGGAAACCTCAAGTGAATTGACCACTGCTCAAAGTCAGCCAGAACCAACCCATGAAGTTCCACCACAAGTGAGTGGATTACATTGTACTCTTACAAGCTTTTCGGATTTCAATGTGCTAGAATTTGTAGACCTTACTTCTTAGATCAGTGTTTCCCAACTCCGGTTCTCGAGTACCCCCAACTTCACACATTTTTGTTGTAGCCCTGGACAAAAACACCAGACAGGCAACCACTGCTGCAGTTAGAATGGGATGGTTTTGCAATGGACAGGTCATGGATTTATTATAGGGCCATGGTGACTGGATACATATTGTCTAGGGCTAAGGAGAAGCTAATCACATTGTCATTGTTTTCAAATCTTTGTAGGCTTGGTGGAAGTTACACAATTTCCCTCTTTTCCCAGTGATGCTTGTTACTGTCAATGTGCATACTTTGTAATTTTATTTTCAGGAAAGGTAGACACCAGGCAGACTTAGTGTGTAAATCTTATGCGGAAGTGCGAAAATTGCTAATTGGTGTTTAATTTCTCTTCAGGCACACCCAGCTACAGTTTGGTTTTCCCAAAACAAACCAAAGCCTGGGTTGCTAAGAAAATGTACAAGCCAATAAAATAGACCTTCCGGTTGGACCTGGTAGAGCTTGTGCTGAAAAGATGGGAGGACAAGACAGTGGTCTACAAAGATCCGCTCTCCCATGTACAACTTCCAAGACAACCACCCAAGAACACAGCCAGTATCCCAAGACCAGACAAGGCTGATATTGTAATAATATACAATATGCCATTTAGCAGACGCTTTTATCCAAAGCGACTTACAGTCATGCGTGCATACATTTTCGCCACTACCTTGGCGTTACAAGCGCCATGCTCTACCAGCTGAGCTACAGAGGACCCATGTATTTCTGCTCCCCAATTGTAGCTGCTCACCGGTCCCGATTCCTGCCCCTTAACACTGTAGTTCGAAAAGGACAACATTAATTTTCCCACTCTGGTGCAAACACCCCACTGATAGTTTCTGCTCCCCAATCACAGCCACCACACAAATGGTAATCAAAACTAGTTTAGGACAATGATATATATATATCTATATATTTTTTAGGGGAGCCCAATTGAGACCAGAGTCTCATTCGCAGAAGTGTCCTGAGAACAAACAATTCACAAATCAACATGATATTTCAATAAAACAGCAAAAAAATTAACTACATTTCAACAACATAAATATATTATTATAATCAACCAAAACACTCGCAAACCTCGGTGAATTGATTCCTCATCAGCGTTCTAAACTGCCCTATTGGCACCAGTGATTCAAGATGAGGATTGTAAATTATTCCAAACATGGGGGGCATTAAAACTAAAGGCTAATTTACCTAGGTTGTCAAGACACGAGGGACCTCAAGTTAGCCAACCCTGTGAGCGGGTTTGGTGCCTCACATTTTTATACTTTAACAGAGAAGTGAGATATGTTGGAAGCTTGTGCAGTAGAGCTTTGTAAACTAAAAATGAGACATTTAGTGATTTACAGGAATTTAGAGGTCCAGCCGAACTTCTGATAAGGGATGAAGTGATGAGTATTAAACCTGTCACCTGTGATAAAGCGAACCGTGCTATGGTACACTGCATCCAATGGTTTTAGAGTAGTGGCTGTTGCATTCTGATGAATGGTGTCATCATAATCAAGAGCTGGCAGGAAGGTTGCCTGTACAACCTGCATCCTGTTGTTTAGGGAGAGGCATGATCTACAGTGCATTCGGAAAGTATTCAGACCCCTTGACTTTTTCCACATTTTGTTACGTTACATCCTTATTCTAAAATTGATTAAATAAATGTTTATCCTCATCAATCTATACACAATACCCCATAATGACGAAGCGAAAACAGGTTTTTAGAAATGTTTGCACATTTATTAAAATTAAAAAACAGACATACCATAATTATTCAGACCCTTTGCTATGAGACTCAAAATTGAGCTCAGGTGCATCCTGTTTCCATTTATCATCCTTGAGATGTTTCTATAACTTGATTGGAGTCCACCTGTGGTAAATTCAATTGATTGGACATGATTTGGAAAGGCATACATTTGTCTATATGTGACCGACCGCCTTAATCGGTCTTATGTTGCAAAATTTGAAATTCTGTTTTTACATTGGATAAAAGCAGAGACACAGAGCTAAAAAATTGTATATCATACACTGCATTTAAGGGAACAATGGGAAAGTAATTCTGCTTTGAAAGTTGATAAACTTGTAAACTCACTTTTGAGAAAATGTCCTTTGAATGTTTTAGTACCTAGTGAAGAGCTCTTCTTTGTCTACACCCATTCAGCATAATTCACACCCTCTTAAGCTTTAGACCCACCCATCTCGTTTCTCTCTCTGAGCTCTTTTTTGCCGACGTTTACTGACACCGGACATATTCAACGGGTGTTGTGCGTTTGTTAATTAATCAGTTATTCTGCGCTCTGGCATACTCAGACTGAATTTATGAATGCACCCAAAATGGTTACTTGCATAGTGGAGTCTTTTGTTAAGACAAGTAGCTAGCTAGCTAGGTAAACAATGAACCTAGCAAGGTAAAGAACGTGTAAGATCATACACGTCACGTAACGTTAGCTAGCGAGCCAGCCAGCTGAAGTTAGCTAGTTAAACAATGAACCATAGTCCCAACACATGTCGTTACTACCCTGCATGAATCTGCTGGTAGCTAACCAACCAGGTTCAATGTTAGCTAGCTAACATTAGGCTCCATCTAGCAAAGCAAATGGCTCTGCGATGTGAATAATAACATCATACACGTTACGTTAGATAGCGAGCCAGCCAGCTAACATTAGCTAGTTAAACAATGAACCATAGTGCCAACTGATGACGTTACTACCCTGCATGAATCGGCTGGTAGCTAAAAAACCAGGTTCAATGTTAGCTAGCTAACATTAGGCTCTAACTAGCCAAGCAAACGGCTCTGAGATACGAATAATAACATCATACACGTAATGTTAGCTAGCAAGCCAGCCAACTAACGTTAGCTAGCTAGCTAACAGTACACTTAAACTTGAAATGAAACCACTTTCTGTCAAAATTTGAAATGTGTAATATCTGAAAATGTAGCCAGCTAGACTATCTTACCTGTATACATCATGCATGCAGGACGTGTTTCCCTGTCACGGATGCCATGGATGGTTGCCCTTAGTTTGAAGATGTAATCCGGAAACAGGTGTTTTCTCCACCTCTTTAGCTATCAAACTCTAATTCCGCAGATTTCAAAACTCAATCCTCCAGAAAGTGGACAGCAACACCTATGCAGCTCCACTACACAATAACAATTTTTGAAACAGCGTTAGACAGGATTACCTACACATACTGACCAGCTCAAATAGACAAAGACTTCTATATGGCAGACCAATCCGAACTCATCTTTCAGAATGTCCAGCCCACTAATTATCTCAGCCAATCATGGCTAGTGGGAAGGTTGCTGTCTTTTTCTGTGGCTTAACCAACTAGGCTCGTAATTTAACCATTTTATTCGTATTTACAGATGGCATACACATTTTTTATTAAGGCACATGAAAGTTCACATGTTCCAGAAGGCATTTCTGCCAAAAAACGCATTTTCAAGTAGTGACCCGAGACATACGCCTAGTTTCCTGAAACGAGTCACAAATAAGGTCCGACAGTTAACTGTGAATGTCAGAGCAAAAACCAAGCTATGAGGTCGAAGGAATTGTCCGTAGAGCTCCGAGACAGCATTGTGTCGAGGCACAGATCTGGGGAAGGGTACCAAAAAATGTCTGCAGCATTGAAGGTCCCCAAGAACACAGTGGCATCCATCATTCTTAAATGGAAAAGTTTGGAACTACCAAGACTCTTTCTAGAGCTGGCCGCCCAGCCAAACTGAGCAATCGGGGGAGAAGGGCCTTGGTCAGTGAGGTGACCAAGAACCCAATGGTCACTCTGACAGCGCTCCAGAGTTCCTCTGTGGAGATAGGAGAACCTTCCAGAAGGACAACCATCTCTGTAGAACTCGACAAATCAGGCCTTTATGGTAGAGTGTCCAGACGGAAGCCACTCCTCAGTAAAAGGCACATGACAGCCAGCTTGGAGTTTGCCAAAAGGCACCTACAGGACACTCAGACCATGAGAAACAAGATTCTCTGGTCTGATGAAATCAAGATGGAACTCTTTGGCCTGAATGCCAAGCGTCACGTCTGGAGGAAACCTGGCACCATCCGTATGGTGAAGCATGGTAGTTGCAGCATCATGTTTTAGGGATGTTTTTCAGTGGCAGGGACTGGGAGCCTAGTCAGGATCGAAGGAAAGATGAATGGAGCAATGTACAGAGAGATCCTTGATGAAAACCTGCTCCAGAGTGGCTTTGGAAAGTCTCTGAATGTCCTTGAGTGGCCCAGCCACTTGAACCCGATCGAACATCTCTGGAGAGACCTGAAAAAAGCTGTGCAGCGACGCTCCCCATCCAACCTGACACAGCTTGAGAGGATCTGCAGAGAAGAATGGGAGAAACTCCCCAAATACAGGTGTGCCAAGCTTGTAGCATGATACCCAAGAAGACTCAAGGCTGTAATCGCTGCCAAAAGTGCTTCAATAAAGTACTGAGTAAAGGGTCTGAATACTTATGTAAATGTGATATCAATTTTTTCTTTTTTTTATATACATTTGCAAAAATTTCTAAAAACCTGTTTTGCTTTGTCGTTATGGGGTATTGTGTGTAGATTGATGAGGGAAAAAATACCATTTAATCCATTTGAGAATAAGGCTGTAACGTAACGAAAAGTGGAAAAAGTCAAGGGGTCTGAATACTTTCCGAATACAGTGTATATAAAGCCTAGTAAAGAACTTCACTATGCTCAAAGGGATATTCAGAGTCAGCTTTTTTTGTTTTTACACATGAACCAATCGGTGCCTTTCTTTGCGATGCATTGAAAAACCTCCCTGTTATTTGTGGTTGAATCTGTTCTTGAAATATACTACTCGATTGAGACTACTCGATTGAGGGACCTTACAGATGACTGTGTGTGTGAGGTGGAGAAATGGGGTAGTTATTCAAAAATCATGTTAACCACTATTATTGAACACGGAATGAATCCATGCAACTTATTATGCGATTTGTTAAGCACATTTTTACTCCTTAACTTATTTAGGCTTGCAAAAACAAAGGGGTTGAATTCTTATTGACTCATAACATTTTAGCGTTATAATTTTTATTAATTTATAAAATGTTCTTATGGACGCTTAGAGTCAGTATTATAAGGCATTATAAAGCATGTTATAAAGCATTATACTTATATACTTCATAGAAAGTGTTACCAGGAATTCTTATTTATTCATAGAATGTATTAGGCTAGATGCGACAGCCACCAGAGAACTTCTGACTAGGGTTTAATATTTTCCTGAGAATCCACCATTTTCCTTCCTGAGAAAATTGCAAGAAATTACCGGGCTTCCCGGTATTCTTGTTCAAACCGGATGTGCTATTTAAAAGCATATAATACTGGAGAAAAAAATGGGACATGATTATAGCACTGTACATGGAGAGGTATACAAATGAATCTAACGTTTTTTGGTTGTATTTGTTGCAATTCAGTCAACTCAAAGTTCTCTCAAAGTCACCACACTATTTCATTGATGTAGCCTAGTAAAATATGGTAAAATATTATGAGGTTATTACAGTAGTGAAAATTATATTAGTTTTAGCCTACCTTTGACTGAAAGATACAGCTTGGTCCTTTTCGCTCCCCTTGCACCTTGCTATATGGGGAATTCGGGAAGGTTTTCGATGTTTTTACTTCGCTTATTCTGGTGATTTGTCTGAGGGAAAATGTCTGATTCTCCGCTAATCAAACAGATAAAACCTGTAGCGAAGATTCAGCACCATGGATAGCACTGCGGTTGATCAATTGCCCGCGAATCTAAACCCGCTGTGAATCATGTGCCATTCTAAGGTACAGTGCTTTCGAAAATTATTCAGACTCCTTGACTTTTTCCTTGACTTTTTCCACATTTTGTTACGTTACAGCTTTATTCTAAAACTGATTAAATCATGTTTTACCCTCATCAATCTACACACAATCCTCCATAATGACAAAGCAAAAACAGGTTTTTAGACATTTTTGCAAAAAACTTTAATATTACATTTACATAAGTATTCAGACCCTTTATTCAGTACTTTGTTGAAGCACCTTTGGCAGCAATTACAGCCTTGAGTCTTCTTGGGTATGACGCTACAAGCTTGGCACACCTGTATTTGGGGAGTTTCTCCCATTCTTCTCTGCAGATCCTCTCAAGCTGTGTCAGGTTGGATGGGGAGCGACGCTGCACAGCTATTTTCAGGTCTCTCCAGAGATGTAAGATCGGGTTCAAGTCCGGGCTCTGGCTGGGCCACTCAAGGAAATTCAGAGACTTGTCCTGAAGCCACTCCTGCGTTGTCTTGCTTGTGTGCTTAGGGTCGTTGTCATGTTGGAAGGTGAACCTTCGCCACAGTCTGAGGTTCTAAGAGCTCTGTACCGTTTGTCTTTCCCTCGATCCTGACTAGTCTCCAGTCCCTGCCGCTGAAAAACATCCCCAGTTCATGATGCTGCAACCTCCACGCTTCACCGTAGGGATGGTGCCAGGTTTCCTCCAGATATTACGCTTGGCATTCAGGCCAAAGAGTTAATTCTTGGTTTCATCAGACCAGAGTATCTTATTATCTTTAGGAGTCCTTTAGGTGCCTTTTGGCAAACTCCAAGCGGGCTGTCATGTGCCTTTTACTGAGGAGTGGCTTCCGTCTGGCCACTCTACCATAAAGGCTTGATTGGTGGAGTGCTGCAGAGATGGTTGTCCTTCTGGAATTTTCTCCCATCTCCACAGAGGAACTCTACAGCTCTGTCAGAGTGACCATTGGGTTCTTGGTCACCTCCCTGACCAAGGCCCTTTTCCCCTGATTGCTCAGTTTGGCCGGGCGGCAGCTCTATGAAGGGTCTTGGTGGTTCCAAACTTTTTCCATTTAAGAATGATGGAGGCCACTGTGTTCTTGGGGACCTTCAATGCTGCAGACATTTTTTGGTACCCTTCCCCAGATCGGTGCCTCAGCAAAATCCTGTCTCGGAGCTCTACGGACAATTCCTTTGACCGCATGGCTTGGTTTTTGCTCTGACATGTACTGTCAACTGTGGGACCTTATATAGGCAGTTGAGTGCCTTTCCAAATCAAGTCCAGTTTACCACAGGTGGACAAGTCCAATCAAGTTGTAGAAACATCTCAAGGATGATCAGTGGACACAGGATGCACCTGAGTTCAATTTCGTCTCATAGCAAAGGGTCTGAATACTTATTTAAATAAGGTATTTCTGTTTTTTGTTGTTAAATAAATTAGCAAAAATAAATAAAAACCAGTTTTCGCTTTGTCATTATGGGGTATTGTGTGTAGATTGATGAGGATTTTTTTTAAATCAAGTTTAGAATAAGGCTGTAACGTAAGAAAATGTGGGAAAAGTTAAGGGTTCTGAATACTTTCTGAATGCACTGTATATTTGACATAAAAGCTAGTTACTTATTGCATTCGTTATCATTCTTTAGTGGCCTAAAAATGTCTAGCAATACAGTAAATTATCTCTCAAGGTTTTGTTTTGAAATGTTTATTAGTCACAACATAAAATAAATGAAACATGAGCCATCTGGCTACACAAACATGGATTATATAATACAATTTAATAAACAAGTCAACACCCAGCCAATGTTATTTCCCATTATTACTTTTTTTCAAGACAGAAAAACAAAAATGTTCATAAAACTTTCTTGTTGAATTCGAGTTAATAAATTTTGATTTGATGTATTAGGATCTCCATTAACCGACGCCAATGGCGACAGCTAGTCTTAACCTCTTCATCACTAGGCACCTGGCTAAAGTGTCTGCCTCGAAAATGCATGCCCAAATTGAATAGAGTATATATCCAAAACGACAAGGGCTATCAACATAATCTTGGTAGCAAAAGAAAGGTAACACATGTGAGATGTATCTTGATGTAAATAATTAATGTGGGTATTACTGTGTCAGAGTACATGAAGCTAGAACACAGCATAAATTGGGAGGTTTTGATTCCGCCTGAAAGTAACTTCAGGTTTTATAGGGAATAATGTATTGGACTTATGCAGCTGCAGCCCCTAAACACTATGGGACCATAGCCCAATATCTGATGAGTACTTATGTGAAGTTTGATGCCAATAAAGTAAAGTAAACCAAAGTTGTAGGGGTTTTAGTTGAAGTATGTTTAGGCAGATTACCAAATGGTGCCATTTGACTTTTATCAGGTATCAGACAGCAAAAGGCATTTAATTTCACTAACATATCACTATATGTGTACATTCCATCAAAATACAACTGTTTTGATGTTGTTTCCCATGTTCTCCCAGACCTCTATACGTGTTCCCATTAAAATAAACCGTACAATGGGAAAGTTTGACTCCAAACTGAGCAGATTTATTAGAAACTATAAACAACAAATTTAAAAACAAAAATTACCCACATCCCAAAACTATAAACAATGATATGGTGTCCTTGGGTGGGTTGTCACACAAAATGTAGACCCTTTTTTCTCTTCTCTATTATGCCACCTATCTTCTTCTTCCTCTTCTTCCTCCCCGACTCTTGGAGTGGCAGGCCTACCTCCACCACGCTGATTTTGAGAAAGCTTTTCCTTTTCTTTTGGGTTGAGGGCTCTTTACAGGGGACTCAGTATCCGATGAAGACCGTGGCCGAGGGAGGGGAGCAGAAGTGCGTTGTCTAGACAAGCGGCCAGGCTGAGGAAGAGGAGGCTCTGCCTGAGGAAGGGGAAGCTGTGGCTGAGGAGGCAGATGCTCTGGCTGTGGCTCATCACCCCTATAATCATCTTCACTGTACAAACAAGACAAAAGAGAAAAGAAAATCATGACTAAAACACACTTGTATTCATTCATTGACAAATCTGACTCAAAACAGTCAGATATATAAAATAAATAGTTAGAACTATGAGAATGTTGACTAAAGTGATAATTCAGTGACAAGAAATAATACACATAGCGTTCTATTGTAAGTCAACTTGCGCGTGGGCCGCTAAGCTAGCTAAGCTAGCGCTAACTTACGTTGAGCTTCAGTTACTCAAATAGATATTTTAGAATGTATGTTTTGTACTCATACAATAAATTAGTAATAGTAGTATTAGAAGTAATAAATAACAATGGGATTACATACTCTTCTGATGCTTGAGTAGGGCCCTGGACACGATAACCTTCGTTCTCGTCATTGGGGTCTGGTTCGTCCGGTCTAAGCAGGTCCTCATCGTCTGATTCAGAGTCAATGGGGATACATGGAGTCCAACTTTCATCTGTTACAATTAATAACGCCTCTGTAACTGTATATAGCCTGCCATATTTGAATAAACTTTGCGTTTTACCTCCGAAATTCTAGTGTTGTGGTGCGCTCTGCGTTACCTAATATGAGACAATGAGGTGCGCACCTGGATATTTCAACAACCGGTTGGTCGATTTTGACATGTGACCCCTCTATCGAAAGCTCTGGATCTGTAGAATTAAATGAGAACAATGACAAACCACCGGGATTGCATCATATATCCAGAAGATGGCGACAAAACAGTGCCTGTTGTGATTGAACCAAACTACTGACTTCATCTTCAAACACATTGTTGGCCATGTAAAACGATGGAAACTCATTGAAATCGACTCGGAATGAGAGAGAGACCCTAGAGTATCTTTTCAAGTGGTTTTATTCGATCAGACACTACTTTTGGTAACAGAAACATCAAAGGTAAGACGCAGTTTTTTGTTGTGATAATTTTTTTTGAAGTTTGTTATTGACGTTCTTTGATTAATAGTTAGTGAGTGTTGGTCATAGAGGAACACGGCTATCGCTGTTGGAATCTGTGAGGTAGCAGCTTTTGAATGGTGTATCGTTTGTGTAGATAGGTTGAGAAAAATACGTTATCTGTCTATGAATATACGGGCATGCACGGTTTCAAAATACGGTACTGGTTTTGCTATATGCTTATATATTTGCTTGGAGTCGGAATATTATTTAATTTGGGCAACAACAGTTTAGCTAGATTCACAGTTGAGACGCTTCTCGTTCCAGTAGTGTACAACATTCAGGTATTCACACATGTTTAAAAACCGTACAATGCCATTGTTTGAGATTGTGGGAGGAGTACCCCGGATATGGGGAACCTCGTGATGAAGAGGTTAATGGGGTCGACACATAACGAAAAAGACATTACAGACAAAATACTTTACAATTTACATACATTGAAAAACGTTAACATGTAGTGTGTGTGTGTGCATCTACAGTATCAGTTACACATACGTCAGCTCCAAAAAAGACACCCGGTACTCGCATTATTTTCCAACATTAAAAAAAGACTTGGTCAGAAACAGAGTAACTATAACCTGGTAGGCCTACACTGTAGCAAACAAACATACAAAATAATTTGCCTAGGCTATAGGCCGTAGCCTACCTGTTTAATTTTTATTTTGTCTGCTGTAGTGGGCTCTCAAAAAGAGCAGTGCTTCCCGGTTTCTGATCTTCGTCACAGACTAAGAAGGTACTCTCGGCCTCCACAGAGTTGGCCTGGATTGTGGCGAGCACCTTAAACAGGTGCTGCAGGTATTTTTACCTGTTATTTGTTGCTTCAAACTTTTCAGCAGGTCGGTTTTGCATTCGGCCTCGTTGGCATATATTTTTGTAAAGCTTTGCCACACAGACAATATATATTTTATGAATAAAAGCAAGTAGGCCTAGTGGTAGCTCAAACGCTGGAGCCAATTTTGTTACCATATTACCTGCATTTCAAGGTCGCGTGTACAGTTTCAGCATAAACAATGTGTGTGCTTTGAATTTATGGCGACTTTTTGTCAGTAAATATGGTTGATTATTGATCATGCATATAGCGGAGCAGAGAAGGCCATATGAAGACAGATTTAGACATTGCATATTATTTAATCCCGGTAAATCTCGGTATCCCGGTTCCCGTCATTAAACCCTACTACTTATTGATTTGTATGGTTGACATTACAGTAAGGTAGTCCGCAAATGTCTTATCTATATGTGGGGGTTTGCTGCTGTAGAATACATTTATTGAGACAGTAAATAGTTGTGTGGGTGGTGAACCAGATATCTATGGGGTGGTGAACCGGTATGGGTGGCAAAACAGTATGCTGAATGTAAGCGTTTCAGGGTAAGATCTACACCTGTGTCAAATATAATTTGATTTGATTCGAAATATTTATTGTGAAATATAGTCCCCAAATTCAACAAGATAGCTAAATCATGACACCATTTAGGAAATAAGATTGTGTTTAATTATTAATCACAAATCCCTCAACTCATTACCTGGCACTCCTTCACCTTGTTGGTGAAACAATGCGACCATTTGGCATCACGAACAGAAGATTGATATTTAGGAAATAAGATTGTGACCAACATGGTTCTGATCGGGTTGAACATTATCTTGTAATAAATCTTTGGCTGAAATGCCATCTGTTTATTTCTAGTACAGCCAGCAAGCATCAAACGTATTTTCATTACTTGGTTTCCCGGAGAAATGCATTGAAAGAGAAATTAAACTAACTAACGAGGTGTTATAGATATTATCTGTCCATTTGTGATGCTTCTAATTTCTGATGTATTCATATAATAGTTTGTCTTACATTTATTCTAACTGTCGTTTAGCTGGTTGTTGCATAGGCTTGTTTCTGCTTGTGTCAATATTTGTTGCTGTTTCCATGCAGAACGTGTACCTCTAAATGAAGGAACGCGCGTAGCTATGTGCACAACATTTTGTAAGAATTTAATGTAAGGATTTCCTGGCTTTATATGGTAGGAGATGACTACAGATGGTTTATAATGCCTGTCTGGACCGTACATTAAAAACAACAAAAAAACAAATGCCTAGCACTGGGATTGAACCTGCGATGTTCAGAGCTGTAGCTCGAGGTGTTAGCCCATCCTCACTCCCATCCGTAACACTCTACCTCGTAGCGAGCATACTAGATCGTAACAGGCACTCGCATTGCCCCTAGTGGATGGTTTGAAATTGCCATGGAAATAAAACGACAAGCCATCCCGTAACTTCACCATTCTAATGATGCCTGGACAGCGTGTAATCCACTGGAGTTTGGGCTGCTTATAAAAACACTCTGCTAGAGCCAGGAAAGGATTATAGTAATTTGGTAATGCTGTGCCAACAGAGCAACACATTGTCAAAACTGTCCTTTTGAATTATTCTAACAGCTTTATATCTCAGAGCTACACTATAATAATGTCAGCCATCTGTGACTGTATGGCTATTACTGAATTCAATAAAGCTATAGTCAATCAAATTGTTATATTGTCACTCACACAGTGCTAGTCTGTTACTGTCAGATAATATACAGGTGATGTGGGGATCAGTGGTTCTGTCTGTGTAGCTTCTGCTGGGAACAAACAGACTGAGAGACAAGGTCACAAAGGGTCACTACTCAGAGTGTTCATGTGTGTGCGTGTGTGTAATAGTGTGAAATCCCCTCCCTATCCCTGGCTTCTCTGCCCCACTGAACCGTCTGCATCCAATCAGCTAAGCCCTCCCACCTTACCTCTAATCGATCCCCCTCCACTCTCTCTTTTCTCTTTCATTGCCCCTTCTCTTTCTCCTCCTCATTCGTTGATTCTACTCATCTCTCTCTATCATTTAAAATCCCTCTGTTATCTCTTCTCTTTCTCTCATTCCTCTTCTTTGTCTATTCTCTCTCTTTTGTCTCTCTCTGTCATTCGCTCTCCCTTCCTTTTCCTCTTTCTTTCATTTAGAAATCCCTCTCTCCTCCCTCTCTCATTTACCACACTCAGAAATCCAATCTTTATCCAGTCGGCTGAATCTGTGAAATATCTGGTTGTTTTTAGAGACTTTAGTTTATTACTCGTAATAATAATATAATAATATGCCATTTAGCAGACGCTTTTATCCAAAGCGACTTACAGTTATGTGTGCATACATTTTTACGTATGGGTGGTCCTGGGGATCGAACCCACTACCCTGGCGTTACAAGCGCCATGCTCTACCAATTGAGCTACTCGTAGCCTTAACAGTATTGCTCAACCTGCAATGACTTACACTAGTTACTATACAGTATGCGTCACAGGCTAAGAATAGCATGACAACACTTTCTCCTGAGATTACGTCAAATTTAACTGGTGATCGTGTATAATTTTTCTCCCATGTCATTTCAGAAATGCTGTGTTAAGCCCATTAGAGGTCCTGTTACTGTGTAAGCTTGGGGAGGATAGAGACAGATTTTGACTTTTCACCACTTTCATATCGCTCTGCTGTTGCCATAGCAATCAAGTAAAACACTTCCTAACAAATGAGTTCAAAATTTTGTTCAACATTTTTATAGTATTGAATTATTATTTTGTCAGTTTTCTGAGAGCTAAACAGTCATTGAGACTAAACTAATCCACTGGGATTTACTGTGAAGCGGTGAAAGGTTGATTTAAATTATTTAGGCTCAGTGGGTTGGAGCAGGCCAGTTGTGGGTTTGATTGTCCCCCACAATAAAATCGGGGAGGAGACTGTGGATCTCGCTCTGTATGGTTGTTCATTCGTACTTTAGTCACACGCGATATCTCAGACAGCACTGGACCGATTTTTATGAAACTTGGGTGAATGATGCGTCTTGTAATAGAGATCTGGAATTTACAAAAGTACATGATTGGCCAGATGGTGGCACTATAAGAAATGCAAACTTTGAAAGGTCACGCCCCTCACCCCGTTTGACCTAAAGTCATGAAATTCGGTACATAGGTCCCTCTCCTCACAAGGAATACATTTGCCTCAGGGACCCATAAGTTCCGCCATTATGAATTTACAGCCTTTTTGAACTTGTGAAAAACACTTAAAATGCTACTCTTCTGGAACCTTGATATGTGGCATCTGTGGAAAAGGTTTCTCAACATAATATTTTCCAGACTACTACCTAAAACAACATGGCCAATATTGACCAATAAACATTTATGTGGGTGTGGTCTGGCACATAAATGCATATAAATTAGTCAGGGATATTCGTATTGTAACACATTCGTATTGTAGTACACATGTTGCAAACACGCTCAACACTAACACTAAACACTAATCAACAGTACGTACGTTAGTCACACGCAATATCTTAGACACCACTGGCCCAATTGTGATGAAACTTGGGTGCGTCATTTGTCTTGCCATAGAGATCCGTCATTTACATATTTACACAGATTGGCCCAAGCTGCATCATTCGTGGGGGACTACAGGTTTACTGTAGCCTTTTTTTATCAAGGTTAGCAATACACCCAGCAGTCATACGAGACAGAACTTACTTACCAAGCTGTTGCCTAGCTCTCTCTCTGGTAAGACTGATTGGAGAGGTTGTGTGGAGGGCTCTGTCCTTTTTCTTTTTCTTATTTCTTTCTTATTTCTATTTTCACATAAAATATTGTTATTGTTCCCCACGATGAAATCGGAAGGGGGACTATAAATCTGTCTCCGTCCGTTCGTACGTTAGTCACACGCAATATCTCAGACACCACTGGCCCAATTTTAACTAAACTTGGGTGAAGGATGCATCTTGCCATAGAGATCGGACATTTACAAAATTACACTGATAGGCTCAAGGGCAGCGCTATAGTAATCAACTGAAATGTATTACTGGGGGGGGGGGGCTCTGCATCATTCATGGGGGACAACATGTTTACTGTTGCCTTGATCTCACACAGATTCAACGCAACCTCTAAGGCAAATGGAGTCAGCAAGATGGCACCAGCGGAGAAGGGCGACATCTTACGAGTTCCAACACGACTTTGCTATTTAGTGACTTTTTTCTAGTTTATCTTTACTTTTTTTGTACAGAACGTTGCTACTATTATCACATATTAACTTTGATTTCGACTTCAAATCTGACTTCAACTCGGACTCAGCTGTTCCCTTGTTCATACCGGACCCTATTCCTTTTGATCCATGGGCTACCAAAACGCTGGAGACGTAGACATGGTAGACGAGCCAGCATCCTTCTGAGACTGAAACGAAGAGAAAATCGACCGACACTCCCCTCCGTTCTATTGGCAAATGTCCAGACACTCGGGAATAAGATGTATAAGCTTTGTTCGAGAGTCTCCTATCAGCATAGCCACGGGAAGTAGGGATGCTAGGGGTCTATGACATAGACTGACCAGGTAAATCCAGTTGAAAGCTATGATCCCTTATTGATGTCACTTGTTAAATCCACTTCAATCAGTGTAGATGATTACCAACAATGATGAGACAGCCTACAGGGAGGAGGTGAGGGCCCTGGCGGAGTGGTGCCAGGAAAGTAACCTCTCCCTCAACGTCAACAAAATGAAGGAGCTGATTGTGGACTTCAGGAGACAGCAGAGGGAGCATGCCCCCATCCACATCGCCGGGGCCGCAATGGAGAAGGTGAAAAGCTTCAAGTTCCTTGGCATACACATCACTGACAATCTAAAATGGTCCACCCACACAGATAGTGTGGTGAACGCCTCTTCAACCTCAGGAGGCTGAAGAAATTCGGCTTTGCCCCTAAGACCCTCACAAACGTTTACAGATGCACTATTGAGAGCATCCTGTCGGGCTGTATACCGCCTGGTACGGCAACTGCACTGCCCGCAACCGCAGGACTCTCCAGAGGGTGGTGCGGTCTATCCAACTCATCACCGGGGGCACACTGCCTGCCCTCCAGGACACCTAGGGCACCCGATGTCACAGGAAGCCCAAAAATATCATCAAGGATATCAACCACCCGAGCCAAGGAATGTTCACCCTGAAGGCAAGCTCATTACAGGTGCATCAAAGCTGGGACCGAGAGACTGAAAAACAGCTTCTATCTCAAGGCCATCAGACTGTTAAATAGCCATCACTAGCCGGCCTCCACTCGGTACCCTGCCCTGAACTTACTAACTGTCTCTAGCCGGCTGCCACACAGTTACTCAACCCTGCATCAATATACGTAAATAAATGTGCCTTCGGAAAGTATTCAGGCCCCTTGACTTTTTCCACATTTTGTTACATTACAGCGTTATTCTAAAATGCATTAAATAAATACAAATCCTCAACAATCTACACACAATACCCCATAATGACAAAGTGAAAACTGGTTTTTAGAAATTTTGCAAATGTATTAAATATAGAAAACTGAAATACCTTATTCACGTAAGTATTCATACCCTTTGCTATGAGACTCAAAATTGAGCTCAGGTGCATTCTGTTTCCATTGATCATCCTGGAGATGTTTCTACAACTTGATTGGTGTGCACCTGTGGTAAATTCAATCGATTGGACATGATTTGGAAAGGCACACACCTGTCTATATAAGGTTCAGCTGGTAGAGCACGGCGCTTGTAACGCCAAGGTAGTGGGTTCGATCCCCGGGACCACCCATACACAAAAATGTATGCACGCACGACTGTAAGTCGCTTTGGATAAAAGCGTCTGCTAAATGGCATATTATTATTATTATTATTGAACCAAACCATGAGGTCGAAGAAAATGTCCATAGAGCTCCGACACAGGATTGGGTCGAGGCACAGATCTGGGGAAAGGTACAAAAAAAATTCTGCAGCGTTGAAGGTCCCCAAGAACACAGTGGCCTCCATCATTCTTAAATGGAAGAAGTTTGGAATGACCAAGACCCTTCATAGAGCTGCCGCCCGGCCAAACTGAGCAACTCTTTGGCCTGAATGTCAAGCGCCACGTCTGGAGGAAACCTGGCACCATCCCTTCAGTGAAGCATGGTGGTGGCAGCATCATTCTGTGGGGATGTTTTTCAGTGGCAGGGACAGGGAGTCTAGTCAGGATCGAGGGAACGATGAACAGAGCAAAGTACAGAGAGTTCCTTGATGAAAACCTGCTCCAGAGCGCTCAGGACCTCAGACTGGGGCGAAAGTTCACCTTCCAACAGGATAACGACCCTAAGAACACAGCCAAGACAACTTAGGAGAGGCTTCGGAACAAGTCCTTGAGTGGCCCAGCCAGAGCCCGGACATGAACCCGATCGAACATCTCTGGAAAGAACTGAAAAAAGCTGTGCAGCAACGCTCCCTATCCAACCTGACAGAGCTTGAGAGGATCTGAAGAGAAGAATGCTTGTAGCGTCATAACCAAGAAGACTCTAGGTTGTAATCACTGCCAAAAGGTGCTTTGCTAAAGAATTTGCAAAAAAATCTAAAAACCTGTTTTTGCTTTGTCGTTATGGGGTATTGTGTGTTGATTGATGAGGGAAAAAACAATTGATTCCATTTTAGAATAAGGCTGTTATGTAACAAAATGTGGATAAATCAAAGGGTCTGAATACTTTCCAAAGGCACTGTATATATATATTTTAAAAATATATACTCCTGATATTGCTCGTCCTCATATTTCAATGTTTCTTAATTCCATTCTTTTACTTTTAGATTTTTGTGTATTGTTGTGAATTGTTAGATATTACTGCACTGTTGGAGCTAGGAACACTAGCATTTCGCTACACTGCAATAACATCTGCTAAACATGTGTATGCGACCAATAACATTTGATTTGATTTGATGAAGGGAAGGAGACAGGTTAAAGAAGGATGTTTAAACCTTAAGACAATTGTTACATGGATTGTATATGTGTGAATGGGAAAGACAAAATATTTAAGTGCCTTTGAACGGGGTATGGTAGTAGGTGCCAGGTGCACCAGTTTGAGTGTGTCAAGAACTGCAACGCTGCTGGGTTTTTCACGTGCAACAGTTTCCCGTGTGTATAAAGAATGGTGCACCATCCATAAGACATCCAGCCAACTTGACACAACTGTGGGAAGCATTTGAGTCAATATGGCCAGCATCCCTGTGGAGAGCTTTCGACACCTTGTAGAGTCCATGCCACGATGAATTGAGGCTGTTCTGAGGGTTTGTTGTGTTAGCCTTGTATTATTACGCAATTATTAATGGCCATGTTTAGTTAATTAAATTAGAAGTGATGAATTGTGATCATGGTCACAGCTCTATCGCAATTGCCTATCAGCAGTTTTTGGAATGCATTAGATTGACGGTAACAGTCAGTCAGATTAGGCTACAGGTAAAAAATTATTAAAACACTGGCTGTTCTTGACAAGCATATTCAGTTCATTTCCATATCGTTAATATTTGATTCAGTGGTTAACCCCATTCTCAGTAGCCTATTCCAGCAGGCTATTGGGCAACACACGCACTTCATACCTAAAAATCGCCTCTCTAGTCATGTTAAATAAATGTCTGTCAATTTGAACAAAGCAAGCTGCTAAATTGTTCAGTTTACCTCAAACTTGCCTAGGCTACTGTAAGCTATCTGAAGTGAGATGTAGGCCTATCAGGGGCTAGGCTACCTGCGTCTACCTAAGCAAACCATGGCAAAGTTTAATTACAATCATAAACCCAGAATCTAGTCAGTAGCCTGTGCCTAATGAAATGACAAGTCAATTTCGCAAATAGGCCATTCATAACAGTATAATTTTTTTTAAGGGGTAGATCAGCTTAATATTGCAGATAGATTGTAACTTCCATCAATGTAATTGTCTGCATCACTTCCAATCCCCTATGTTTATATATATACAGTGGGGCAAAAAAGTATTTAGTCAGCCACTATTTGTGCAAGTTCTCCCACTTAAAAAGATGAGAGAGGCCTGTAATTTTCATCATAGGTACACGTCAACTATGAAAGACAAATTGAGAAAAAAAAATCCAGAAAATCACATTGTAGGATTTTTATGAATTTATTTGCAAATTATGGTGGAAAATAAGTATTTGGTCACTTACAAAGAAGCAAGATTTCTGGCTCTCACAGACCTGTAACTTCTTCTTTAAGAGGCTCCTCTGTCCTCCACTCGTTACCTGTATTAATGGCATCTGTTTGAACTTGTTATCAGTATAAAAGACACCTGTCCACAACCTCAAACAGTCACACTCCAAACTCCACTATGGCCAAGACCAAAGAGCTGACAAAGGACACCAGAAACAAAATTGTAGACCTGCACCAGGCTGGGAAGACTGAATCTGCAATAGGTAAGCAGCTTGGTTTGAAGAAATCAACTGTGGGAGCAATTATTAGGAAATGGAAGACATACAAGACCACTGATAATCTCCCTCGATCTGGGGCTCCACGCAAGATCTCACCCCGTAGGGTCAAAATGATCACAAGAACGGTGAGCAAAAATCCCAGAACCACACGGGGGGACCTAGTGAATGACCTGCAGAGAGCTGGGACCAAAGTAACAAAGCCTACCATCAGTAACACACTACGCTGCCAGGGACTCAAATCCTGCAGTGCAAGACGTGTCCGCCTGCTTAAGCCAGTAAATGTCCAGGCCTGTCTGAAGTTTGCTAGAGTGCATTTGGATGATCCAGAAGAGGATTGGGAGAATGTCATATGGTCAGATGAAACCAAAATAGAACTTTTTGGTAAAAACTCAACTCGTCGTGTTTGGAGGACAAAGAATGCTGAGTTGCATCCAAAGAACACCATACCTACTGTGAAGTATGGGGGTGGAAACATCATGCTTTGGGGCTGTTTTTCGGCAAAGGGACCAGGACGACTGATCCGTGTAAAGGAACGAATGAATGGGGCCATGTATCGAGATTTTGAGTGAAAACCTCCTTCCATCAGCAAGGGCATTGAAGATGAAACGTGGCTGGGTCTTTCAGCATGACAATGATCCCAAACACACCGCCCGGGCAATGAAGGAGTGGCTTCGTGAAGAAGCATTTCAAGGTCCTGGAGTGGCCTAGCCAGTCTCCTGATCTCAACCCCATAGAAAATCTTTGGAGGGAGTTGAAAGTCTGTGTTGCCCAGCGACAGCCCCAAAACATCACTGCTCTAGAGGAGATCTGCATGGAGGAATGGGCCAAAATACCAGCAACAGTGTGTGAAAACCTTGTGAAGACTTACAGAAAACGTTTGACCTGTGTCATTGCCAACAAAGGGTATATAACAAAGTATTGAGAAACTTTTGTTATTGACCAAATACTTATTTTCCACCATAATTTGCAAATAAATTCATTAAAAATCTCTACAATGTGATTTTCTGGATATTTTTTCTCATTTTGTCTGTCAAGTTGACGTGTACCTATGATGAAAATTACAGGCCTCTCTCATCTTTTATGGGAGAACTTGCACATTGGTGGCTGACTAAATATTTTTTTTCCCCACTGTATATATATATATATATATATACAGTGGGGAAAAAAGTATTTAGTCAGCCACCAATTGTGCAAGTTCTCCCACTTAAAAAGATGAGAGAGGCCTGTCATTTTCATCATAGGTACACGTCAACTATGACAGACAAATTGAGAAAAAAAAATCCAGAAAATCATATTTGCAAATTTGGGGAGAAAATAAGTATTTGGTCACCTACAAACAAGCAAGATTTCTGGCTCTCACAGACCTGTAACTTCTTCTTTAAGAGGCTCCTCTGTCCTCCACTCGTTACCTGTATTAATGGCACCTGTTTGAACTTGTTATCAGTATAAAAGACACCTGTCCACAACCTCAAACAGTCACACTCCAAACTCCACTATGGCCAAGACCAAAGAGCTGTCAAAGGACACCAGAAACAAAATTGTAGACCTGCACCAGGCTGGGAAGACTGAATCTGCAATAGGTAAGCAGCTTGATTTTAAGAAATCAACTGTGGGAGCAATTATTAGGAAATGGAAGACATACAAGACCACTGATAATCTCCCTCGATCTGGGGCTCCACGCAAGATCTCACCCCGTGGGGTCAAAATGATCACAAGAACGGTAGGCAAAAATCCCAGAACCACACGGGGGGACCTAGTGAATGACCTGCAGAGAGCTGGGACCAAAGTAACAAAGCCTACCATCAGTAACACACTACGCCGCCAGGGACTCAAATCCTGCAGTGCCAGACGTGTCCCCCTGCTTAAGCCAGTACATGTCCAGGCCCGTCTGAAGTTTGCTAGAGTGCATGTGGATGATCCAGAAGAGGATTGGGGAGAATGTCATATGGTCAGATGAAACCAAAATATAACTTTTTGGTAAAAACTCAACTTGTCGTGTTTGGAGGACAAAGAATGCTGAGTTGCATCCAAAGAACACCATACCTACTGTGAAGCATGGGGGGTGGAAACATCATGCTTTGGGGCTGTTTTTCTGCAAAGGGACCAGGGACGACTGATCCGTGTAAAGGAAAGAATGAATGGGGCCATGTATCGGAGATTTTGAGTGAAAACTCCTTCCATCAGCAAGGGCATTGAAGACGAAACGTGGCTGGGTCTTTCAGCATGACAATGATCCCAAACACACCACCTGGGCAACGAAGGAGTGGCTTCGTAAGAAGCATTTCAAAGTCCTGGAGTGGCCTAGCCAGTCTCCAGATCTCAACCCCATAGAAAATCTTTGGAGGGAGTTGAAAGTCCGTGTTGCCCAGCGAGAGCCCCAAAACATCACTGCTCTAGAGGAGATCTGCATGGAGGAATGGGCCAAAATACCAGCAACAGTGTGTGAAAACCTTGTGAAGACTTACAGAAAACGTTTGACCTGTGTCATTGCCAACAAAGGGTATATATCAAAGTATTGAGAAACTTTTGTTATTGACCAAATACTTATTTTTCACCATAATTTGCAAATACATTCATAAAAAATGCTACAATATGATTTTTATGATTTTTTTTTCTTATTTTGTCTGTCATAGTTTACGTGTACCTTTGATGAAAATTACAGGCCTCTCTCATCTTTTTAAGTGGGAGAACTTGCACAATTGGTGGCTGACTAAATACTTTTTTTCCCCACTGTATTATATTCTTTCTCTTTGAGCCATGTAAATATTTTTCTTCTTTTGTTATTATCAGCTAAGCAATTACAATTATATCTGGCTATACTTATTTCACCATACACCATAATGAGATACAACTTTCAAGTCTATTCATCATTATATATGTGTGTAAATTTACCATAAAAAAATACCGTAAAGATTGAGTGTCCATATAGCTGTACCATGATATTTGCATTGCTACTAAGTATCCCTTCAATTGTTCTCCACTAATTCCCCCGCTAAAGCCCCTCCCCATCCCAAGTTGAGCCGTCATCCCAGTGATCGGCATCCCACCCACATCCCTCCGGATCCCTAGGGCCCCGAGAGGCCAGGACCCATCCATCAAAAACAGCACACAGTGCCACGCACAAAACAGAAGCAGATTAACCGCCAAAAGCATTTCCAATGCTGTCACCTCTATATATAACTATTTAAAAATAAATATCAATTCAAATATCTTGCATATCTTATTTTCCATCGTTATCAATTAATATGCGTAATAATGTTGGCAGTTCATACGTAGAATTTTAACATACAACCCGGATTGCCATTGTATTACATTTAATTTATTGACAAGCAATTATTATCCTAGCAAATAAAAATCCTCCACAATCCACCATAAAATCAGATACTCGACGGTTGTTATATCCCAGAGCCCAACTCAAGAAAGGACCTGATTTACGAGTGCACATACAGTTACAGCTGATTGAGAAAGCATGCAAGATTGAGCAGAAATTGACAACATTGTCAGATTTGATTAATCTACTTAATCTATGTCAAGTCCTAGGTGATGGAGATCAGATCCACCCTCTTCACCTGAGACACAAACACTCTGGTCCCCCGTTGTAACCATTTTTCCCAAGCATCTCCGTGCAGTCAGACCTTTGATTATTTAGTGCCACCTGGGCCACAATGATAAACCCCCTCTCTGATTGTTCGAGTGTGACCCCCTCCCCATGGGTTACTGCAGCCAGTGTTGCCAGCACTGCCACTACCTGGGTGGGGGTACCCCACCGGAATCCCCACCGGCTAGGTAAAAGGTCGTCAAGGTTCTCTTTAGCAGCTTTGAGAATTTCCTTGTATATAATGCTCTCCCATCAGGGGGCTCTGGCTTTGTAGGACCAACCCTGCCAGGCAGGCTCAGAATCTTGAGGGGGCGGTGGTGCTCAAGTAGGTCTCTGACCGCATTTATTTCTCTGTTTAGGCTGCATACTCACAGCAGGTCCATAAAAGAGATGGGAACTTCTCTTTGGTGTATGGGTCACTCAGGTGGGTGTCCAGGATATAGGGTTGGGGATCTTTCCATCATGATAGGACAATAAAAAAAAATAATTAGATGTATATCCCTCAAATTGAAAGCTCTCCCTCACTACCCCCTAAGGAAATGCACATGAAGCATGCAATAAGTGTACTGGACAATTTATTAGTTCATCTGCATTAGCATTATAAATGACAATCTGTTCAGAATTGTATGTATTGATCCAACATTTATTTTATCATTTACAATAGGCTAGCATAGCCAAAATATTGATCAACATGAGAAATAAAGGTGAGAAATAATGGTGAGATCATTTGATAAAAAAATAAAATAAATGAGCCATAAGCCTAATATAGGCACCCGGCCAGCCTACAGTGTGCAGGACCCATTGATTTGAACAATTTGTAACATTTAACTCACCTCCAAATGAAAAAAAAATAATAATACAAAGTAACAAAATGTGATATCATATCACGTAAAAGTGAATTACTTAGGCTCAAGGAAATGCAACCAACTACAGAAATTGATGGGGAGGGGAGCGGGAGAGGAGGGGGACCCATGTACCCCGCTTCAATCAAGCAGGCTTCAGTCACACACTTGGGTTCAGTCACCCCCAAGATTGAAGTGGGAGACAAATCCAGCTATGGCCTCCTCCTTGACAGGCCTCTCACACTGGGCAGACAGGGGGTCCTGGGATGGCCAGCTCGCACAGCTTCCCCATATACGGCGCTGGATCAAGGGTGACCTTGGTGAAGAGGAGATCCAGGAGCCTGTCTACATATCCTTTAATGTTTTTGGAAAGGGAAACGTTTGTTAAATGGGTAATGAATTTAATTTACTTTAATGAACTATTCTGAATTATGATGCTATTTATTCGTTGATGTAGTGATCTTCTCATTCTACAATATGATTTCTGGTGTTTTTGAAGTACTCAGTTTGAAATATGGTCACACACTTCTTTGGTCAAGAAACTTTTCAATGTTTGTATTTGGGTTTTTGTGTGCCTGAAATGCTCAATTCATGCAGATTTGAAACAATAACTGTGACTTAAGGTACAGTGAGGGAAAAAAGTATTTGATCCCCTGCTGATTTTGTACGTTTGCCCACTGACAAAGAAATGATCAGTCTATAATTTTAATGGTAGGTTTATTTGAACAGTGAGAGACAGAATAACAACAAAAAAATCCAGAAAAACGCATGTCAAAAATTGTATAAATTGATTTGCATTTTAATGAGGGAAATAAGTATTTGACCCCCTCTCAATCAGAAAGATTTCTGGCTCCCAGGTGTCTTTTATACAGGTAACTGAAATTAGGAGCACACTCTTAAAGGGAGTGCTCCTAAACTCAGCTTGTTACCTGTATAAAAGACACGTGTCCACAGAAGCAATCAATCAATCAGATTCCAAACTCTCCATCATGGCCAAGACCAAAGAGCTCTCCAAGGATGTCAGGGACAAGATTGTAGACCTACACAAGGCTGGAATGGGCTACAAGACCATCGCCAAGCAGCTTGGTGAGAAGGTGACAACAGTTGGTGCGATTATTCGCAAATGGAAGAAACACAAAAGAACTGTCAGTCTCCCTCGGCCTGGGGCTCCATGCAAGATCTCACCTCGTGGAGTTGCAATGATCATGAGAACGGTGAGGAATCAGCCCAGAACTACACTGGGAGGATCTTGTCAATGATCTCAAGGCAGCTGGGACCATAGTCACCAAGAAAACAATTGGTAACACACTACGCCATGAAGGACTGAAATCCTGCAGTGCCCGCAAGGTCCCCCTGCTCAAGAAAGCACATATACAGGCCCGTCTGAAGTTTGCCAATGAACATCTGAATGATTCAGAGGAGAACTGGGTGAAAGTGTTGTGGTCAGATGAGACCAAAATCGAGCTCTTTGGCATCAACTCAACTCGCCATGTTTGTAGGAGGAGGAATGCTGCCTATGACCCCAAGAACACCATCCCCACCGTCAAACATGGAGGTGGAAACATTATGCTTTGGGGGTATTTTTCTGCTAAGGGGACAGGACAACTTCACCGCATCAAAGGGACGATGGACTGGGCCATAGAAAATCTGTGGAGGGAGCTGAAGGTTCGAGTTGCCAAACGTCAGCCTCGAAACCTTAATGACTTGGAGAAGATCTGCAAAGAGGAGTGGGACAAAATCCCTTCTGAGATGTGTGCAAACCTGGTGGCCAACTACAAGAAATGTCTGACCTCTGTGATTGCAAACAAGGGTTTTGCCACCAAGTACTAAGTCATGTTTTGCAGAGGGGTCAAATACTTATTTCCCTCATTAAAATGCAAATCATTTTTGACATGCGTTTATTTTTATTTTTGTTGTTGTTATTCTGTCTCTCACTGTTCAAATAAACCTACCATTAAAATTATAGATTGATCATGTCTTTGTCAGTGGGCAAACGTACAAAATCAGCAGGGGATCAAATACTTTTTTCCCTCATTGGGTCTGTCTTCACAGGCTTCACAGCATATCCCCCCTCCTTTGCCTTGGGAAAGCTGATCAGTGGTTGCCTGGCTGCGGTTGGCATTCTCATTGAAATGCATGGCTGCTACAGTAGTTACAGCCCAAAATGATAAGGGTTTGTTTATGAAAAATAATACTATTGTAGTCATTGCGCATTACAGATTATGAAGAACACGTTTTTGTGACGTAATACACCTGCACAGCATTCCAACGTAGAAAAAAACAAAACATTATTGGGCGTAAACCTAAGAATGAGGCTGTGGAAGCCTTCCAGGGCAGAGTGTGACGAGGTGTGAAAGAAGGAGTCAGGCGCAGGAGGTAAAATACCGAAGTCCAGAGTTTAATCCTTTTGCATAAATCAAACGCCCCAAGCGTCAAACGAAACTGTACAAGGGAAAACATCCACCTTGGCAATAACACAGTGAAATGTAGCTCAACCGAGCTACATGCTCTCACAACAAAACAATCACTCACAAAGACAAGGGGAACACTTATACACATACTAATTAGGGGAATGAGCACCAGGTGTGTGTGATTGACAAGACATGACATGACAAGTGGAGTGATGAGAATGGGATCGGCAGTAGCTAGTACTCCGGTGACAACCAACGCCGATGCCTGCCCGAACCAGGAGGGGGGCAGCCTCGGCGGAAGTCGTGAGGAGGACGCGGAGCAGGGCGAGTCGGATGACGACGGTGGAAATCCCTCAACAGGGAGGGATCGAGGATATCCCTCACTGGGACCCAGCACCGTTCCTCCGGACCGTACCCCTCCCACTCCACGAGATACTGAAGGCCCCCCACCCAACGCCTTGAATCCAGGATGGGAATGGACCGAGTATGCCGGGGCCCCCTCAATGTCCAGAGGAGGTGGAGGAACCTCCCGTACCTCAGACTCCTGGAGCGGGCCTGAGGAGAGACACATGAACGAGGGGTTAATACGGTAATCATGGGGGAGTAACAACCTGTATGTCACCTCGTTTATTCTCCTCAGGACTTTAAACGGCCCCACAAACCGCGGGCTCAGCTTCCGGCAGGGCAGGCGGAGGGGCAGATTACGGGTCGAGAGCCAGACCCGATCCCCCGGTATGAACACCGGGGCCTCCCTGCAGTGGCGGTCAGCGTTGGCCTTCTGACGACGCACTGGAGGCGAATGTGGGCAGCGTCCCAAGTCTCCTCCGCGTTCCGAAACCAGTCATCCACCGCGGGAGCCTCGGTCTGGCTCTGGTGCCACGGTGCCAGGACCGGTTGGTAACCCAAAACTCATTGGAAGGGTGTTAGGTTAGTGGAGGAGTGGCGGAGAGAGTTCTGAGCATATTCTGCCCATGGCAGGAACACCGACCACTCCCCCGGCCGGTCCTGACAGTAGGTCTGCAGGAACCTACCCACATCTTGATTCACCCTTTCCACCTGCCCGTTGCTCTTGGGGTGAAAACCAGAGGTCAGGCTGATCGAGACCCCCAGACGTTCCATGAACGCCCTCCAGACTCTAGATGTGAACTGGGGACCTCGGTCGGACACTATATCCTCTGGTACCCCGTAGTGCCGGAAGACGTGAGTAAACAGAGCCTCCGCAGTTTGTAGGGTGGTGGGGAGACCGGGCAGAGGAAGGAGGCGGCAGGAGTTTGAAAAGCGGTCCACAACGACCAGGATTGTGGTGTTACCTTGGGAGGGGGGAAGATCAGTGAGAAAGTCAATACCATGGTCGTTGTGGAACTGGTAAAGGTTGTGGCTTACCCGCTGGGAGGTGCCTAGGTGCCTTACTCTGGGCGCACACTGAGCATGAGGAAACATACACCCTCACGTCCTTAGCCAAGGTAGGCCACCAGTACTTCTTGGTCAGGCAGCGCATTGTACGACCGATACCTGGATGACCAGAGGAGGGTGACGTGTGTGCCCAGTAGATCAGACGATCACGGATAAGCGCAGGCACGTACTGCAGCCCAGCTGGACACTGCAGTGGAGATGGATCTATGCGTAATAACTGCGCTATTTCTGTGTCCATCGCCCATACTATTGTTGGAAATTGTTTAGTGGCTATGAGGTGAAACTGAGTTAATCATCAACATATAGTTAACATTCTTTGTGGCTAACTGAATTGGGTCATTTCACTGTGTGTGTGGGTAAAATAGGGAAGCTGACCCAGGATCAAATTGCTTGCTCTTACTTAGATCCATGGTTGTCTTATCATATCAAAGACTGAAACTGGCTTGGGCCTTTTGTTTCTATCTTCAAACACAGTGAAAAGAGCCGGGGTTGAACAGAGTTTAAACTAAACATGAGAGTTTTTGCAAGATAAGGATTGATTGTAGTAATATGTGATTCTGAACTTAATGAAAGTCGAATTTAGCCGCCCTCAGAGACAAAGGAAGTGGGCGGAGTGATAAAGAGCAGGAAACTGAAGAGGGAGGGATTTGAACCTAGGGTGGGAGAAAAATACTATATAGGTAGGAGGGAGAGAGAGGGGGCGAATCTGCAGGTTGGCCTGGCTTTGTTGACATTATAATAAAGTCATTCTTGATTTTACATTTACATTATTTAGCAGACACTCTTATCCAGAGCGACTTACAGTTAGTGAGTGCATACATTATTTATGTTTTTTTATTTTTCATACTGGCCCCCCGTGGGAATCAAACCCACAACCCTGGCGTTGCAAACGCCATGCTCTACCAACTGAGCTACATCCCTGCCGGCCATTCCCTCCTCTACCCTGGACGACGGGCCAATTGTGCACCACCCCATGGGTCTCCCGGTCGCGGCCGGCTACAACAGAGCCTGGATTCAAACCAGGATCTCTAGTGGCACAGCTAGCACTGCGATGCAGTACCTTAGACCACTGCGCCACTCGGGAGTTTATCTCTGGAAGGACTGATTTGTAATAAAGTATAGTGGCTATTTTCCACAACATAATTGCCGATCCCGAAGGGACCTGTTTATACAGATCTTTGATTGCTTTACCGTCGTAGAAAGTTTGACACACACAGATTCAGTGGCCACTGTTTGAAAGGTAAGCTACGTTCTTACTTGAATTGTGTGTTTCGATCAAGCTGAATTCTCTCCAGAATTTAAGGACCAAATTTAGCAGAAGTACAGAGTTGGAATGAGAACTAAGCATGCATGCAATGTAAATGAGTGTAAATAAGACAAGCAGGCTAGCATATACGCAGGCTAGTAGAAGAAGCAGGCTAGCATATACGCAGGCTAGTAGAAGAAGCAGGCTAGCATATACGCAGGCTAGTAGACAAGCAGGCTAGCATACACGCAGGCTAGTGGACGAGCAGGCTAATACGTAGGTTTGCTCGTCCGGAGTAGGTGTGCATCATCCTGGATGAGGGGATGCACAAATTAGACAGCTAATCGGGTAAAAAAGTAGATCATCCAAGTAGGTGACACCATAAATTGGAAGTCGCGCCGTTCATCTCAGGTAGGTGAATGGTTGTGAACGCCACCAGGGCTTCAAAGTATAGAGAAATAATAAGATAGAGTAGGTCTGCTCATCTCGTAGGGGTGAATGGTTAGCTTGAGCGGCTGTGAGTCATTCAGTGATTCATTTAAGCACATGTGGCGGCTTATCTGTGTGGGTGATCGGACAATAAAAATAAATCCTGTAAATAATAGCCTTTTCTTTGTGGAGAAAGTGTAAAGGAAAGGGACTATATTTAAGGTCGTTTGAAGCTTTTAAGGCTGGTGGAGAAAGGGCAAGCCCAATCTTGCATTAGAAGAAAAGAGTATGTGGATATTCATTTACTAACGGAGTGTGGAAAATTCCAATAAAGAATAATTAGAAATACGAATGGTTCCGTGGATATTAATACAGTATATTAAAATATGATGTATGTTATTTGTGGGTAATTGATTAGTAGAGGGTGGATAAAAGTGTAATAATATATAAGTGCTGGCTTGCGCGCCCAAACACGTAGACGTCCGTGGGGGGTGGGAGACAGTACATAGATCATGTGATAGAGATAAAATTAGGCATTATAATAGCTATCTATCATTTCAGAAGCAGAGGTGATATGGTCAAGGAATTTTAGTATATTAGGGGGAAAATATAATTCATTTGAGTAAAGTCGTTAGATCTGTTTCCAAATCAAGGAATGTAGGTTTGACTCGTTGATTGCTAAGTTATTTATGTTGAGCTTGTGAGATCTGTGTCCTTCAAAGCTATTTTGTGATGAATGTGGTATGTGCCAGATAGTAAAACTACAGATCCTTATAATTTGAATAAAGGAGGATTTACTTGTCATTTCAATGAAGCATAGTTCTGCATTACTGACTAAAATCTAGATTTTCTGATTAGAGTGTAAGACTGGGATTTAGGAGTTTGGGGGGTTTGAAGTGAACGACTCCCGTATTCAACAGGAATGGGGGGGAGAAAGATAGTTATTTTCTGTGGCGCCGAATAAGTTGATAATTTGAAAACTACTGAGAATATAGTTGTAATTTGGAATAGTACATTGAATATGGATGTGAATTAAATGTATGCTTGTCAACGATAGCAAGTATTTGTTTTATTAATTAGAGCGTAATCAGAAAGGACAGTTACAGGAATTGAATAGTGGACTGGCAATTGCGATATAGCTGAGGCCGTGATTTGAATTGATAACAAAGGAAAGCAATTTAATAGGGAAGTTAGAATTTCAACAGTGAATTGTTTTGGTAGACAGAGGAAAGTAATGTATTTTAGTAATATGAATGCAAATATACTAGTAGTTATTGGGAGTTTGGGAATAGACTTTACTAATGCCATGTTTTAGTTCGCGGGTAAACAAGAGACAGACCAGCGAGTACGAATCGAGCTGTAAGGGAGATTAATAATAGAAATCTAGATAGGAGAATTTAGGATAGGGATTAGCAGTCCAGAAATAAACAAGGAAAAGGGAGAGTTGAAAGCCAAGGTTTGGGAATAAATGCCGAGACGAAGATTAGAAAGAGAACAGATACAAAAGTTCAGATACGGGGAAAATAGAGTACGTTAATACAACGGGAGGGTTTTTGAAAAGTAGAGTAAGGATATTGATTGGGGAAAGTAGGGTGTGGTCTAGCGACCTAGAATGAATAGGGTACTGGGAAAATACCTAGGGACAGGAAAAAAAAGGGGGCTATTTTATAGGTTTGGGATAAGATAAGAGAACAAAGGAAAATAAGAGTATAGTTCGAAAGCACAGGGGAGTGAGTGTCTTATTTTAATGGGAGATGAGACAAGGGAACAAAGGATAAGAAGAATATTAAAAGAAAGGGATAATCTAATTTTTTGAAAGAAGAAGAGAGAGAAAGAGAGAAATCTTGAAAATATTCTGTGAAGGAAAGAGTTGGAGGGACAGCATAGCAAAGGCTAGAATGATAATAATGGAGAGGGAGAGTGGACAAAAAAGGCTGGCTTAACGACACCACCACCATACACAGAAGGGGGGCAGTATTCTCAGGTCACAGGTCCAGTCTCAATAACAAAGAATGTAGAGATAGAAGAAGAGGAAAAAGGAAGCAGCAGGTTTCCACACCAAGGAGAGGAGAACAATCACATTTAGGTATAAACTGTTATGGAAGACTGAGGGGGATGTTAACGGAACTGGAAAATTATGGGAGAGATGAACAAGAGTATGATGGGAAAAGAGATGGGGTGAATACAAGTGATGAGGAAGGTGAAGAACTTAGACAGTATGCTGACTCTGATCAAGGACAGAGTGAGACAGAGGGACTAACGTCAGAATCAGGCAAGGAAATATGCGATCATATTATCCACGCAATGGAGAAATACAGGAGGGATGAATGGAAATTGGCGAAGCAGTGGAGAGAGATTCTGAGAAAACTGGGACAGTTGCAGCTGGAAGAGCTGACAAGAAAGGACAAAAAGAAAACACAAGCTACACCTGTTCTCCAAGGAGGTCAACAGATACTGCATCAGCAGCAAGGCCAAAGAGCTCCTGCCTTACCAGTAGTGAATGTGTACACACAACAATCCCCTGGACAGTGGCAAAACAAGAATAAGGAAAATGGACCCAAGAATCAATGGTACCAACCACAGCATCAAACACACCAGAATGGTGGACCAAGAAGACTAGGTGTCTGCTGGGGGTGCAATCAATCAGGACATATGAGAAGGGATTGTCCTACCAAGCCGTGGGTGCCTAGGCAACCACAACAGGGAAATTGGCAAAGAAATGGCACCAGCTAAGATGAATGGCAGCAGTCTTAAAACTAATGGGGAGGACCGAATCAGGGTAGCTAGAGAAGCATTGATTTTGGACTAGGGGATAGGACTTTTTGTAGGTTCTGGATTGATTGCACAACAATTTATATTTTTACTAAAATCAATGCAGCAGGTTGAAATGGTTAGATTACTGGAAAGTGGTTATGGGTTTTATGTTAGAGGTGTATATTCTACTTAATCAAACATGATAATGTCTGATGTGTCTTGATTGGGAGTCTTTTTTCTGGGATTGATGGAAATCCCCTACAGTGTAAATGATGAGGGAGATGTAGGAGACCACGTCTCAAACAACATTTTAATAGATACTTGGGATCAAATATCACTGAGTCCTTACACTGAGAAATTGACTGTATTTGTGACAGGGAAAAGTATTACATTCAGTGGGGTTAAAGAATCCTTCCGAGGGTCAAAGATAATGGATTCTGAAAGGTGAAATGTGAATTGACAGTATGTATGGGTGACAGCGCGAATGAGGGTTACAAATAGTTAAATGGTGTATCATGTTGCATTTAAACAATCTCTGGAGGGGTTGAATTTGAGTGTTGTGGATTGTAGTAAAGTGTTATGGGCGTCGAATGAAGAGGACACTAATGGGCAAAACAATCATCACATTAGTAAACTATTTTGGTAGAAGGGGGGCCACAGGGCATGTGGGAAAGTACAACTAACGAGGCAAGAGATAGCACATTTGGGGATTTGAGTTTTCGACGTCGCGAAGCATGTTGGGCGTGATCGAGTGGTAGCAGTGCGACTAGGGAAAAGCCTAGGGGTTTAAATCTTATGGGATTTTATTTCGTTTTAAGTGCACTGGATTGTGGAATTCACCGGGGAAGGAAGCAGTCACAAGTGATGTTCTTGGGGGTTGTCTGAAAATGGGGATCAGGAGATGTGGCAATAGAGAGTGAGAATTTTGAATTTAAATTGTTTAGGACTGATTAAGAGGTATCGAAATGGAAACTAACTGTGTACTTTTTCTTCCAGGAAAAAGGGGGGAGTGATTTTCTCTTTTCTTTGAAATATTTTCATAGACTATAAATAAGGCCTGGCCATTTTTTGTTTGTTTATTGTTTTACTATATGCTTTTCAAATAACCACAAACAACCTCCTTAGTATGAAATGTTAGCTGTATAGGATTTTTATTTTTTATTTTAGGGTTCTTTTCACGGGGTAGAAGTTGTATGTCTTAAGGGGGAAAACACATGTAGCTTTTATTTACTGAATGATAAGTAACTAAGTGTGATTTCTTTTGAAAAGAGCTGTACTAAGGACTTAATGTATACTTGGTATACGCAAGATTTATGAGATGTTTTGAATGTTGGTAATGTTTAGTATACTATTGGATGGAACAATTCATTGAATGATTTCAATGACCTCTGCAATCTTTCCTGGCTTTATAGTGTGACTTGATCACCCGCACTGTAAATCCTAGAGGCATGCTGAATTTGGGGTTGGTTATAATAAGGAATTGTGAAGAAGTATATAATTTGGAATTAATCCTATATATCATTCCAAACAGGACAAGGATGAAGTGAGAGAGTTAGTCCGGAAGGAGAGATATTCCTTGAATAATGTTATGGAATGCAAGTAGGTTAAGATATTATCAAAAGTTGTCATTTTAAGGTCAGTATTATTTTTGGTTTAACAGGCAATATTTTTGTTGGTTTGTTTTTTGAACACTTGAATCACGATGTGATGCATGTGTCCAAAGGGGGGATGTTGGGTTTACAGGGGTTTTAACGGTTTTAATGTTTTTGTTTTGTTTTGGGCTTACAGGGGTTTTAATGTTTTTAATGTTTTTGGGCTTACATGGGTTGTAATGGTTTTTAATGTTTTTGTGGTGAAATATGCAAGTTGTATTAAGGATATGAGCAGTAGTAATAATGTGTTATGGGTTAGGTTAAATCTTTTTTGTTTTTGTGATAGGAGGCATGGTGTAGAGGTGGTCTGTCTATGAAATGAGTGGACTACAACAAGCTGCAAGGAGGTGCGCTTCATAATCTCAAAGCTTCTCCTGACAGAAGAGAGGACATAAGTAGCATACGGTGTCTCACCTAACCTAACAATGTTCTTAAGACTTTCTTACATTTACATTTACATTTTAGTCATTTAGCAGACGCTCTTATCCAGAGCGACTTACAGGAGCAATTAGGGTTAAGTGCCTTGCTCAAGGGCACATTAACGTCATTTAGCAGACGCTCTTAGCCAGAGCGACTCACAAATTGGTACGTTCACCCTATAGCCAGTGGGATAACCACTTTACAATTTGGGGGGGGTTAGAAGGAATACTTTATCCTATCCCAGGTATTCCTTAAAGAGGTGGGGGTTTCAAATGTCTCCGGAAGGTGGTGAGTGACTCCGCTGTCCTGGCGTCGTGAGGGAGCTTGTTCCACCATTGGGGTGCCAGAGCAGCGAACAGTTTTGACTGGGCTGAGCGGGAGCTATGCTTCCGCAGAGGAAGGGAGCCAGCAGGCCAGAGGTGGATGAACGCAATGCCCTCGTTTGGGTGTAGGGACTGATCAGAGCCTGAAGGTACAGAGGTGCCGTTCCCCTCACTGCTCCATAGGCAAGCACCATGGTCTTGTAGCGGATGCGAGCTTCAACTGGAAGCCAGTGGAGTGTGCGGAGGAGGGGGGTGACGTGAGAGAACTTGGGAAGGTTGAACACCAGACGGGCTGCGGCATTCTGGATGAGTTGTAGGGGGTTTAATGGCACAGGCAGGGAGGCCAGCCAACAGCGAGTTGCAGTAGTCCAGACGGGAGATGACAAGTGCCTGGACCAGGACCTGCGCCGCTTCCTGTGTAAGGCAGGGTCGCACTCTCCGAATGTTGTAGAGCATGAACCTGCAGGAGCGGGTCACCGCCTTGATGTTGGCGGAGAACGACAGGGTGTTGTCCAGGGTCACGCCTAGGCTCTTCGCACTCTGGGAGGAGGACACAGCGGAGTTGTCAACCGTGATGGCGAGATCATGGAACGGGCAGTCCTTCCCCGGGAGGAAGAGCAGCTCCGTCTTGCCAGGGTTCAGCTTGAGGTGGTGATCCGTCATCCATACTGATATGTCTGCCAGACATGCAGAGATGCGATTCGCCACCTGGTTATCAGAAGGGGGAAAGGAGAAGATTAGTTGTGTATCGTCAGCGTAGCAATGATAGGAAAGGCCATGTGAGGATATGACAGAGCCAAGTGACTTGGTGTATAGGGAGAAAAGGAGAGGGCCTAGAACCGAGCCCTGGGGGACACCAGTGGTGAGAGCACGTGGTGCGGAGACAGCTTCCCGCCACGCCACTTGGTAGGAGCGACCGGTCAGGTAGGACGCAATCCAGGAGTGAGCCGCGCCGGAGATGCCCAGCTCGGAGAGGGTGGAGAGGAGGATCTGATGGTTCACAGTATCAAAGGCAGCAGACAGGTCTAGAAGGACAAGAGCAGAGGAGAGAGAGTTAGCTTTAGCAGTGCGGAGAGTCTCCGTGACACAGAGAAGAGCAGTCTCAGTTGAATGACCAGTCCTGAAACCTGATTGGTTTGGATCAAGAAGGTCATTCTGAGAGAGATAGCAAGAGAGTTGGCTAAAGACGGCACGCTCAATAGTTTTGGAAAGAAAAGAAAGAAGGGATACTGGTCTGTAGTTGTTGACATCAGTGGGGTCGAGTGTTGGTTTTTTTGAGAAGGGGGAGCAACTCTCGCTCTCTTGAAGACGGAAGGGACATGGCCAGCGGTCAAGGATGAGTTGATCAGCGAGGTGAGGTAGGGGAGAAGGTCACCGGAGATGGTCTGGAGAAGGGAGGAGGGGATGGGGTCAAGCGGGCAGGTTGTTGGGCGGCCTGCAGTCACAAGTCGCAGGATTTTATCTGGAGAGAGAGGGGAGAAAGAAGTCAAAGCATAGGGTAGGGCAGTGTGAGCAGGACCAGCAGTGTCATTAGACTTAACAAACGAGGATCGGATGTCGTCAACCTTCTTTTCAAAGTGGTTGACGAAGTCATCCACAGAGAGAGAGGAGGGGGGGAGGATTCAGGAGGGAGGAAAATGTGGCAAAGAGCTTCCTAGGGTTAGAGGCAGATGCTTGGAATTTAGAGTGGTAGAAGGTGGCCTTAGCAGCAGAAACAGATGAAGAAAATGTAGAGAGGAGGGAGTGAAAAGATGCCAGGTCGGCAGGGAGTTTAGTTTTCTTCCATTTCCGCTCCGCTGCCCGGAGCTCTGTTCTGTGAGCTCGCAATGAGTCATCAAGCCACGGAGCTGGAGGGGAGGACCGAGCCGGCCGGGAGGATAGGGGACACAGAGAGTCAAAGGATGCAGAAAGGGAGGAGAGGAGGGTTGAGGAGGCAGAATCAGGAGATTGGAGGGAGAAGGATTGAGCAGAGGGAAGAGATGATAGGATGGAAGAGGAGAGAGTAGTGGGAGAGAGAGAGCGAAGGTTGCGGCGGCGCATTACCATCTGTGTAGGGGCAGAGTGAGTAGTGTGGGAGGAGAGTGAGAGAGAAAAGGAAACAAAGTAGTGGTCGGAGACATGGAGGGGAGTTGCAGTGAGATTAGTAGAGGAGCAGCATCTAGTGAAGATGAGGTCAAGCGTATTGCCTGCCTTGTGAGTAGGGGGGGACGGTGAGAGGGTGAGGTCAAAAGAGGAGAGGAGTGGAAAGAAGGAGGCAGAGAGAAATGAGTCAAATGTGGACATAGGGAGGTTGAAATCGCCCAAAACTGTGAGGGGTGAGCCATCCTCAGGGAAGGAACTTATCAAGGCGTCAAGCTCATTGATGAACTCTCCAAGGGAACCTGGAGGGCGATAGATGACAAGGATATTAAGCTTAAATGGGCTAGTGACTGTGACAGCATGGAATTCAAATGAGGAGATAGACAGATGGGTTAGGGGAAAAATTGAGAATGTCCACTTGGGAGAGATGAGGATTCCTGTACCACCACCCCTCTGACCAGATGCTCTCAGGGTATGCGAGAACACATGGTCAGACGAGGAGAGAGCAGTAGGAGTAGCAGTGTTTTCAGTGGTGATCCATGTTTCCGTCAGCGCCAGGAAGTCGAGGGACTGGAGGTTGGCATAGGCTGGGATGAAGTCAGCTTTGTTGGCAGCAGAACGGCAGTTCCAGAGGCTGCCTGCGACCTGGAACTCCACGTGGGTGGTGCGTGCAGGGACCACCAGGTTAGAGAGGCAGCAGCCACGCGGTGTGGTGCGTTTGTGTAGCCTGTGCAGAGAGGAGAGAACAGGGATAGGCAGAGGCATAGTTGACAGGCTGTAGCAAATGGCTACAAAAATGCAGAGGAGATCGGAATGAAATGGGCTAAGCATCTGGGAGCGGAGAGAGCAGGGCCTCCCTCACCAAAACTTCTACCTCAGAAACTAAAATTGTTTCACTGAACCACCCGAACAAAAACTCTCCCAACTTCCGCCTTTAGAAATCAGAATTGTTGTGAACCACAGCGGTTCAATGTTTAAAGGAATAGACTCAACCCACTTTATTCAGCTAGCAAACTATGACACCATAGCTAACTAGCATGCTAGCATCCAATAACAATAACACACCGTTTAGCACCAACACTTGGTCACAACAAACCACCAATAATGTGATAACACACTAAACAGATCATTCGTGTCTGTGTCAAGTTCCTTTCATGACGCAGCAATGATTAGACGTTGGCTAGCTAGGACAAGTATATTGTAGTTAGCTACTACAGTACAGCTGGCTGGTCGTGTTGGGGAGCTAGCAATGGCCACTGTGTTGACTTTGTTTGAAGAACGGCTAGCTAGCTAGCTTCGTGCTACAGCCGGCACGGCCGAGGACACTGCCAAGACACAGTAACTACCCACAACAACCCACGAAGCCTAGCTATGACGCCGTAGCTAACTTGCAAGCTAGCATCCATTAACACACAATTTAGCATCAATACTTGGTTACAACAAACTGCCAAGAGTGTGTTAGCACACTAAACAGATAATTCAAGTCCGTGTCTAGTTCCTTTCATAACGCATAACGCAGCAAAAAATTAAACGTTGGCTAGGACTACATTAACATTGGAAACAGCTCTCCAGCGTTGCTAATCGTTACCAGTAGCTACCCGCTAGCTAGCTAGCCTCGTGCTTCGATACTAACCTACAATTACCTATGGAAACCTACAATAACAACAATACTAACCTATAATAAATACAATACCTAACTACAGCTAACTACCTACCTACGATCTAATACATGGTTAAGCAAAAAATTAAACGTTGGCTAGGACTACATTAACAATTGGAACCAGCTCTCCAGCGTTGCTAATCGTTACCAGTAGCTACCCGCTAGCTAGCTAGCCTCGTGCTTCGATACTAACCTACAATTACCTACGGAAACCTACAATAACAACAATACTAACCTATAATAAATACAATACCTAACTACAGCTAACTACCTACCTACGATCTAATACATGGTTAAGCAAAAAATTAAACGTTGGCTAGGACTACATTAACATTGGAAACAGCTCTCCAGCGTTGCTAATCGTTACCAGTAGCTACCCGCTAGCTAGCTAGCCTCGTGCTTCGATACTAACCTACAATTACCTACGGAAACCTACAATAACAACAATACTAACCTATAATAAATACAATACCTAACTACAGCTAACTACCTACCTACGATCTAATACATGGTTAAGCTTTACTCAACACCATATGAGAAGCTTACCTCCTGCTTACCTCCAGCTAGAGAAAAACACGACCTCTCCCGACCTCTCCAGACTCAAGGTCTCATGGGTGAAGGTAACTCTGCCTAACTGAGTAGGAGAATCTGAGCATTTTTTGCGCCCTGGAGACTGTGACGGTAAAATATTACAGAAGGAAGAGCTGGAAAGACCCTATGTGGAGGGACCAGTACCAGGTGTTGTTGGCTACCTCAATGATTGTAAAAGTGGCAGAGACAGATACTTAGATCCATGTTCCAACCCCAGGAGAGGAAGATGGCCCCGCCATTGGGTAGCATTGTTGTCGTTTGTGTTTGTCTGTGTTTGTGTCTTTGCAGTAGTAACTCTGAGCTTCCCTATGGGTAGGCTGGTAGAAGGACACTCTCTTCGCAGACCGATGTCGATGGATTGAGAGGCACTCTGGCGGATCCGGAGACCCTAGTGACGGAAGAAGGTTAACAGCTAAAGTGACCATACATTGTCATCCAGGTTACACCAGCAGCTGTACGGATAGAGGGGAGCGCAATCTGGTATCATCTAAACCATTGTACCAGAGTACCACGAGGGAACCAATCACTTAGAGATGAGGGAGCTGAGGATGCTGGAGCTGGGATGAGCTACTTGTTCTTGCTGATTCCCTCGGCGGAGGGGCATATCTTCGAGACCTTCAAGAACTTCTAGATCTTCAGGATATTTCATACATCCAAGACGCACCAGATATCCCCATCATTGATTTCTCTGCCCTTGATTAGTTCCCCTAAAACTAAGGGGAATAGCATACTGACAGTAGTGAAGAGCAAAATATCAAGACATAGAGATATAGATAGTATTCAATTGAATATTCCTGCGCAAGCAGGAACCATAACTAGAATACAGAATGGGATCGCTAGTAAAGTACAAGGGTTAAACTGGTTATTGGTGTGGGAGGAACCAGCACAAGGAGTATGGGGAAATCACATGGGGGAACTGTGACTTTAAGATAATAAAAGAAAAAGACAGGTGGATCATAGACATAAGGGTAGAAGCCCAAGACTTAGATAAACAATTTGATGTAGTACTTAGTGCTACATTTCCAGGGGGAGTGTTGGTGAAGTAGTTATTCCTTGGGAAAGTGCACTAAACCTTGTACATGTTAGAGCCATACCAAATGCAGAAGAAAGGGAATGGAAGGAGCCGTTAAACAATGAGTAGCATAGATGAGTACAATATAGTACATTAAAATTAAATAAAGAGAATATTCTAATATGCATCACATCTCCTGTAAAGGAATTAACAGTAATTCCAAATCCTCACAGTTGCCAGGACTGTGCTATGTTCAACCACAACTTCTGTCATTTAAGGGACTCGAAAAGACCATATTGCCCAGAGGAATGTTTGTTATATTTAGGAAATCCTAAATATGACCAATTTTATAATCAACCAGGATGGGGAGAGAAGTGTAAGCAATTGTTAGAATAGGAACAAGGAAAAGGGAAACACCAGAGTAATATTAAATAGACTATGAGGAAATATAGGAGTGTTACAATAAAACAATTGGGTTATATAGTTTGGGAGAATTCAAGGGAGAATGTGGAACTATGTGGCATTTATACAGATAGCCTTTCGAATGCAGACACCCCTCAAAGAAAAATCTATCAGGCAGCAGGATCAAGTATTAGAAATTGGTATTAAGAATGAGTGGTGAAACATAATAATTTGTCATATAGTCAATGCTTATAGGGATGTTTTGGATTGGAAATTAACTCAACTAAACTGTTATGATCTGTCCTTTCTCGAGGTTACTACGGATGGTGTCTTAATGCATAGCAGAGATAATTCGGTCCAGAACGGTGTGAACCTCAATAAAAACCAAAAACCCTCTACCCGGCTGAAGAGGAGCAACAAAGGCGTTGAAGACGTTCCTGTCCAGCACCACCTCTACCAGGAGACCTGAATCAGAACCAGCATCAAATCAAAGCAATCAATTGTCTTTTCTCTTATGCCTTTTCTTTCAAGAATGTGACAGGAGTCTATGTGGAGTGAGCAGGAAGAGAGATCTATTCAAATATAGCATTTCTCATAGTTTGGGTATACTGGTTAGCAAAATGGACAAAACAGAATGACGGTAGAGGTGGGGCGGCTCAGGTGTGACATTGGAATTGGGACATTGCCATGGGCAATCCAAGATGAACTATGAAGCTATCTGAAGAACAAAATGAAGACGCCAGAAGATTAAGTGCCGGGGGAGGGAGAAATTATTATTTGAGGTAGTAGGTTGATTAAGGAGGTATTATACACTGCTAAATTCATAGTAATTTAGACTATGAATGCATTGAGATACTGATCTGTTGTAATTCTCTTTATGAGGAAGATAATGCTAAAATTATGGATAATATAAATGTATATTCTGCCAGTGTCAGTATGTGCCAAGGTGAGAGTTTTAACTTTGAATGATGGAACCAAGGTGACTAACTAAGAATTGTCATTCTAAATTTTGTTTTTGGGTAATTTGATTATGATTATGAATTGTAAGCTGACTGAGTGATCTAAATGAATATATGTGAGTTAAAGATGTTGAAACTATTCTTAAACATGTCCTAGGTAGTATGGTTAAAACAACGCTACGTTAGTTTTAATGTGTTAGGATACTAACACTTATCTTGGAATTATTTTAAGTAAAAATATTGATGTTGTTCATTTTGAGTATAACCTTGAATGAATGATAGCATAAACATAGTAAATCACATATGGGGGGATGTGTTGGAAATTGTTTAGTGGACTATGAGGTGAAACTGAGTTAATCATCAACATATAGTTAACATTCTTTGTGGCTAACTGAATTGGGTAATTTCACTGTGTGTGTGGGTAAAAGAGGGAAGCTGACCCAGGGTCAAATTGCTTGCTCTTACTTAGATCCATGGTTGTCTTATCATATCAAAGACTGAAACTGGCTTGGGCCTTTTGTTTCTATCTTCAAACACAGTGAAAGAGCCGGGGTTGAACAGAGTTTAAACTAAACATGAGTGTTTTTGCAAGATAAGGATTGATTGATTGTAGTACTATGTGATTCTGAACTTAATTAAAGTCTAATTTAGCCGCCCTTAGAGACAAAGGAAGTGGGCGGAGTGATAAAGAGCGGGAAACTGAAGAGGGAGGGATTTGAACCTAGGATGGGAGAAAAATACTATAGGTAGGAGGGAGGGAGAGAGAGGGGGTGAATCTGCAGATTGGCCTGGCTTTGTTGACATTATAATAAAGTCATTTTTGATCCCACAAACACTCTGGAAGGACTGATTTGTAATAAAGTACAGTGGTTATTTTCCACAACACTATCGGCGCCACAATGCATGAGGCCGGGAGTATGGGGGTGTTGTCTCTGGGCCTCTCCTCTGTGTCATACAGCTGAGACAGCGCGTCTGCCTTCATGTTCTTCGTACCCGGAATGTATGAGAGTGTGAAATCAAACCGGGTGAAGAAGAGGGCCCACATGGCCTGGCGAGGATTCAGCCTCCTCGCTGCCCGAATGTACTCCAGGTTACGGTGGTCTGTCCAGACGAGGAAAGGGTGTTTCTCCCCTTCGAGCCAATGTCTCCACACAGTCAAAGCTCGGACAACAGCCAGCAGCTCCCAATCACCAACGCCGTAGTTCTGCTCCGCCGAGCTGAGCTTCTTAGAAAAGAAGGCACAGGGGCGGAGCTTGGGTGGCGTGCCCGAGCGTTGGGATAAGACAGCTCCTATCCCTACCTCGGACGCATCCACCTCCACTACGAACGGTAGTGATGGATCGGGGTGGGCCAGTACTGGGGCTGAGGTGAACAGACCCCACAATTTACTGAAGCCAAAATCAGCCTCAGTAGACCAGCGGAGCCGGGTGACGGCCCGCCCTTCAACAAGGAGGTAATGGGAGCTGCGACCTTGCCAAAGCCCCGAATAAACCTTCGATAGTAGTTGGTAAAGCCAAGAAAGTGCTGCACCTCCTTTACCGTGGTTGGAGTCGGCCAATTACGCATGGCTGCAATGAGGTCTCCCTCCATCTCCACACCTGTGGTGGTAATGCAATATCCGAGGAAGGAGATTGACTGCTGGAAAAACTCACTCTTCTCTGCCTTGGCATAAATATCATTTTCCAGCAGTCGGACCAGTATTTTGCGAAACAGGGACACATGCTCCGCGTGCTTAGCGGAATACACCAGGATGTCATCGATGTAGACCACCACACTGCGACCAAGCATGTCCCAAAACACCTCGTTCACAAAGGACTGGAAAACGGATGGAGCATTCATCAAACCGTAGGGCATCACCAGGTATTCATAATGCCCCGAGGTTGTGCTGAATGCTGTTTTCCACTCATCCCCTTTCCGAATACGCACCAGGTTGTAGGCACTCCTGAGGTGTAATTTGGTGAAAAAACAGGCCCCATGCATTGACTCAATCACTGAAGGAATGAGGGGAAGAGGATAACTAAATCGTACCGTCACATTATTCAGTGGTCGATAATCAATGCACGAAGAAGAAACTCGAGGAGGCAAGTGAAGTGGAGGGATGTATATACCCCTGGCACAGGGACTTTGTGACGTATATTTCCATAGCCTCCGTTTCAGCCTGCGACAGGGGATACACATGACTCCTGGGAGGTACAGCAAAGGTTTATTGCGCAATCCCCCTCCCGATGAGATGGTAATATAGTCGCTTGCGTCTTGGAAAACGCGAGCGCCAGATCATGGTATTCGGGGGGAATGCGCACGGTGGTGGTACCGTCTGGACTTTCCACCGTGGTCGCACCAACGGAAACACCTAGACACCTACCCGGACACTCACTCGACCACCCCGTAAGAACCCTCTGCGGCCATGAGAAATTGGGGTTGTGAAGGGCTAACCACGGGATAGGGTAGGCAGGAGACGCAATGATCATAAAGGTGATCCGCTCAACATGTGTCTCCTGCGTAATCATGGTGATTGATACAGTAACTTCCTTAACCAAGCCGGACCCTAATGGTCGACTATCTAGTGCTCTGATGGGGAGTGGAATGGTTAGGGGAACCAATGAAATGCCTTGACGGTGTGCAAATGCCCTGTCCATAAATTTCCCAGCTGCGCCTGAATCGACTAGCGCCTTACACTGGGAACCTACCAAGTGATCTGCAAAGGAGCTAGATAAAGTACAGTGTGCCGCAAAGGGCTCTGAACACGTTTGGGTGTTCGTTACCTGGGGTGATGCGTGAGTACCCTGCCTACCGCCTCCAGCCCCAAAAGAACGTTGACTGCGACGTGAGGTGGATTGTCCCTTCGTGCCACCAGAGTGGCACTGTCGCTGTCCTTCTGCGCTCTCTCGACCGGCGGCTCCCCCCAGCTCCATCTGCTCGGGGTCAGAGTCGTCCGAAGTGGGAACTGGCAGACCCCTACCAGGACGTCCTCTGGCTGCTAGCAGATTGTCCAGCCGGATGGCCATGTCCCCCAGTTGGGAGAACAATAGCATGGCATCCTGGCAGGCTAGCTCCCGTCGGACGTCCTCCCTTAGGTGGCACCGGAAATGGTCTATCAGGGCCCGCTCGTTCCACCCGGACCCCGCTGCCAGAGTCCGGAACTCCAGCGCGTAGTCCTGTGCGTTCCTTGTCCCCTGCCTTGGATGAACCAGTCGTTCGCCCGCCTCTCGACCCTCAGGCGGGTGATCAAAAACGGCCGAAATAGGCAAGCAAACTCCCCGTAATTCTCCAATGTGGTACCGCCCTCGTTACATACCGCGTTGGCCCACTCCAGGGCTCTCTCACAAAGGCAGGAAACGAGGACGGATACCTTCTCCCGCTCCCGGGGCTCCGGTCTGATGCTGGAGAAATACAACTCCAGTTGGTGTAGGAATCCCTTACTGCGCGCTGCAGTACCATCGAACGCCGGTGGCCAGGATATCTGGATCCCTCCAGGGGCTGGGGTGTAGGTGACTGGATCCGGTTGACCAGCTGGTCTCGATAGATCGGATCCTCTCCTCTCCAGGCGTTCAACCACCTGTAGAACCCAATCCATCGCTTCCCCCAAGCTGGCCAACATCGAGGAATGCTCCTGGACCCTTGCCACAACTCCAGGCATGCAGTCTTCTCCTTTTGACTCCATATCAGATCGGGTGAGTGATTCTGTGACGAGGTGTGAAAGGAGGAGTCAGGCGCAGGAGGTAAAATACCGAAGTCCAGAGTTTAATCCGTTTGCATAAATCAAACGTCCCAAGCGTCAAACGAAACTGTACAAGGGAAAACATCCACCTTGGCAATAACACAGTGAAATGTAGCTCAACCGAGCTACACGCTCTCACAACAAAACAATCACTCACAAAGACAAGGGGAATAGTGGGAACACTTATACACATACTAATTAGGGAAATGAGCACCAGGTGTGTGTGATTGACAAGACATGACAAGTGGAGTGATGAGAATGGGATCGTCAGAAGCTAGTACTCCGGTGACGACGAACGCCGAAGCCTGCCCGAACCAGGAGGGGGGTCAGCCTCGGCAGAAGTCGTGACACAGAGGTCAAGCGGAGAGGGCTCAGCTTGGCAACATCCTTCAGTTTACGCTTGTTGAGTAGCAGCTTCTCCAGCTTGTATAATATATCTGAAAAATTCACATAGATTTAATACAGTAAATACCAGGCTTTAGCCATTTGTTGGTGCTTCTGGAGGGAGCATGGAGAGAGCATGGAGAGACTTCGGGAAGAGTAGGATCATCATGTGTGTGGACATTCTGCAGGTGACTGAAAAGCGATGTCCACCTGGCCACCCTCTCTTCATCACTTGCTCCAGTACTTGCCGACCAGTAGAGGTGGTTGATGATGCTCTGCACCCATTATTTCACCTTCAGACATTCTTTGTCCTTGGCTACTACGTCTCCTTCCTGAGCGGTATGACGGCTGCGTGGTCCCATGGTGTTCATAATTGTGTACTATTGTTAGTACAGATGAACGTGGTACCTTCAGGCGTTTGGAAATTGCTCCCAAGGATGAACCAGACTACAATTTTCTTTCTGAGGTCTTGGCTGATTTCTTTCGATTTTCCCATGATGACAAGCAAAGAGGCACTGGGTTTGAAGGTAGGCCTTGAAATACATCCACAGGTACACCTCCAATTGACTCAAATGATGTCAATTAGCCTATCAGAAGCTTCAAAAGCCATGACATCATTTTCTGGAATTTTCCAAGCTGTTTAAAGGCACAGTCAACTTAGTGTATGTAAACTTCTGACCCACTGGAATTGTGATACAGTGAATTATAAGTGAAATAATCTGTCTGTAAACAATTATTGGAAAAATGACTTGTGTCATGCACAAAATAGATGTCCTAACCGACTTGCCAAAACTATAGTTTGTTAACTAGAAATTTGTGGAGTGGTTGAAAAACAAGTTTTAATGACTCCAACCTAAGTGTATGTAAACTTCCGACTTCAACTGTATATCTCTCTGAGGAATTTCTGGATCTGGGGATGCCGATCCGTGATCATATATGTGACCCTCACATTAGACCTCTGCAGGAATTCTCCATGTGGCTACTGCTGCCAAAGTCATTTTTCTTTTTGAAGACAAATCTAAGTGAGTTTGTGATTTTAAAAAAACACCTGGTCAGAAAACAAATACCTGCAACAGGGATGGGCAACCTCACTATATTAGGATCAGTATATTGTCAACGCCAGGCATTTGTTCCAGACAGGGTGTCTGAGATTTTGGTTAAGTTTAGGCATTAGGGTTAAATGTAGGCATTCAATCCGACTGGTTAAGGTTAGGCTTAACGTTTGGGTTAGGGTTAAAACTGTAAATGTAAAACAAGTGCCTATCACTGGAATTGAACCGGCGATGTTCGGAGCCATAGCCGTTCGGCCCATGTCTGTGAATAATTGTAACACAAGTATTTTTAGCGTGAGCTCGTCAGGCATCTCAAGTTGAAAACAACACATGGTTAATGTGGTGCATGTCACATGACGAATCATGACAAGTTATAATATCATTACATTATTTAAAAGTTGTCAAATCAATTTAATTCTTGCATCAGCCACATACTGAAAACTCAAAGTTTGGATTAAAGCGTCTGTTGTAATGACCATTATCTGACCTCTATATCTATACAGTATATCTATCTATATATAGATATGTGTATCGTGTCCATCTGTAAAAAATAAATCCCTGCCATATCCTCAGTGACCTGTGTGTGATGTGGTTGTCATTGGAAACCCCTGAGACGCACGCCTGTTGTTCACTTACTGGAAGATAATGGTTAAAGTTCACACAAACACACACAAACATAGACATGCACTCACATATACACACACAAAGTATGATGGTGCTGACTTAATGAGATGATGTTGACCTACATTCTCTGCCAGACACATATCTAATTAAATTGAGAGCAGGCTTTGACAGTGTAAGAATTATGGAATTATTGTAGCTAACATAGATAATAGAAAAGTGATTTTTATCATTATTTCATTGAACTGGAGATTTGTCTCTGACTGATAAATCAAACAAACCAATTGCAAAGTTGGAAGCAAAGGGTCAGCCACAATGCAGTGCTCCTGGAGTAGTGCCTTGTTCAACAGCAGAGAACGGCACTTTGGATTTGAACCACCAACCCTCTGGTCGCTGTTCAGTGGTCCATTTCGAGATTTACTGCAAGAAGGAGAATGGACATAAATCAGTAATGAGATAAGGAACTCAATTTAGAGGGCTTTCACACCAAATTGGTTTGGTGCAGTTTTTCAGAAACTCTGGTGTGTTTACTCCCTTAGTTCGGTTCATTTGGACTGGTTTGAACACTCTATCCGCACTTGGGAGCACACTGAACAACGCACCGTGGTTCGCAAAAAAATGGTGGTCTTTTTTTTTCTTTTTTTTTGGGGGGTTGGGTAGAATAGCTTTAATATTGCAGATGGATTGTAACTTCCATCAATGTAATTTTCTGCATCACTTCCAATCCCCCATATGTTTTCTCTCGCAAATATATATATATATATATACACACATACATACACACATACATACACACACATACGTACATACATAGGGCGGTAGGTAGCTTAGTGGGTAAGAGCGTTGTGCCAGTAACCGAAAGGTCGCTGGTTCTAATCCCGAGCCGACTAGGTGAAAAAATCTGTTGATGTGCCCTTAACCAAGGCACTTAACCCTAATTGCTCATGTAAGTTGCTCTGGATAAGAGCGTCTGCTAAATGACGTAAATGTAAATATCCTTTTTGAATATATATTTCCCTTTATTACTTTCCAACCCCACCACCCCTTCCCTAAATGGAGTAAACTAGTGAACAACAATGCTTAGGCCTCTACTTCCAGCTTATAAATACTATATACATTTTATGGACACAGTCAATTTTACAATAATTCTATGTTGTTTGTTTTTACTCCTGAACTTCCTCGACCCTCAACCTCTCCGATCATTTTCATGATGTCCATCCGGTTTGCTTCTATATGCCATATATTTTCTAACTGTGCTCTTTCACAAAAGCTCTCAACCTATAACCTATATACTTATTATGGACACAGTATGATTTACATTAGTTATCTTGTTGTTATTAGTTGTTGTTAGTCCCATCCTTCTGCTCCATTCAACACCTCCCATCTATCTCTTAACACCATCCATATTGGATTTCTATTTGCCATATATTTTTCAACTGTACTGTGATGTTTTACAAAAGTTCTGAACCTTTCTATTCTCATTGTTTCTACAGATTGTAAATTGAAAATAAACATTTTTGCTAAAAGTATTATTATATTATTGATCGATTGACTATGACTTTTCAGATCACCCAGTAATGCTATCTGCAGGGTTAGCTCCATGTAAATATTACAATACTTTAGCCATTCCTGGACCTGTGTCCAAAAACAAGCTACAAATGGACAGTACCAAAACAAATGATCTAATGATTCTGTCTCTTCACAGCAAAATCTGCAGAGCTGGGAAGATTGTATCCCCCATATAAATAACATTCTATTGGTAGCAAGAATTTTGTATAATAATTTAAATTGAAAAATCCGGCGTTGTTTTGGGTATCAGTTCATAAACACTATGCCATGGAATCGATACGTCAAAAAATCTCTTCCCAACTATTTTGCAATCTATATGGGACGGCTGTCAATCCTTAAATATGTTTTATTTATTTTACCAGGCAAGTCAGTTAAGAACACATTTTTATTTACAATGACGGCCTACACCGGCCAAACCTGGGCCAATTGAAAGATACAGCCTGGAATCGAACCAGGAGGTCTTTAGTGACGCCTCAAGCACTGATATCCAGTGCCTTAGACCTCTGCGCCATTCGGGAGCCCATGGATATATTGAAGCAACATCTCAAGACGTCAGTCAGGAAGTTAAAGCTTGGTCGCAAATGGGTCTTCCAAATGTACAATGACCCCAAGCATACTTCCAAAGTTGTGGCAAAATGGCTTAAGGACAACAAAGTCAAGGTATTGGAGGGGCCATCACAAAGCCCTGACCTCAATCCTATAGAAAATTTGTGGGCAAAACTGAAAAAGCGTGTGCGAGCAAGGAGGCCTACAAACCTGACTCAGTTACACCAGCTCTGTCAGGAGGAATGGGCCAAAATCCACCCATTTTATTGTGGGAAGCTTGTGGAAGGCTACCCGAAACGTTTGACCCAAGTTAAACAATTTAAAGGCAATGCTACCAAATACTAATTGAGTGTATGTAAACTTCTGACCCACTGGGAATGTGATGAAAGAAATAAAAGCTGAAATAAATCATTCTCTCTACTATTATTATGACATTTCACATTTTTAAAATAAAGTGGTGATCCTAACCTAAAACAGGGAATTTTTACTAGGATTAAATATCAGGAATTGTGAAAAACTGAGTTTAAATGTATTTGGCTAATGTGTATGTAAACCTCTGACTTCAACTGTATGTGATATGGTCATTATTTGTACTGGCCAGCTAACTTAACATTAGCTAGCTTGCTAACGAGCTAGAAACGAACCAAAACATGCTTTTAGTTGCCTGGTTTGCTGGATTAATATATACTCAATTCATTTTTTAAATGGATGGGTTTATTGGTGATATTTTGGACCACCAGGCTGCTGATGTCATGCAGCCTGTCGTTTGATGTCGGACGACCATAAAATGTTCATGATGTCACTGCGACAACTGTAAACAGACATATCTTCTGACAGTGACACAATGGCCCACTGTGGACTGAAGCTGAACTTTACTACAACATACAGTATTTAACCCTGTTTTAAAATTAGCAATGTTGAGGTGGTAGAACTGACTAAATTAAATGAATCATAACCTTTTCCATTCTACAGGTACGCATGCTTGGCTCATGTCTGTTATTTCCATATAGGCTATGTAACTATTTGTTTAAAAAAACATTATTAAATTGGTGAAATTATTTAATTGAGCTTTTATTTTTATTACTTTTTTTATTCACTTAGCTACTTACTTTTTCTATTGTTGTTGCATTGTCGAGAGGTTAACATGCAAGTAAGCATTTCATTGCACTGTGTACTCCCTGTATATCATGTGTATATGACAAATAAACAAACTTGAAATTGAACTTAGAAGGTAAGGGTAAGGCAGCTGGAAAGAGAGGGGAAAAGATGGCCAGCTTTGTGGTTAGATTGTAGGTGTACAAAACATTGAAAATACATAGGCCCTTAAGTTATGTGTCCTCAAATGTCATGTAATCTAAGAATCTCACATTAGCTGGTAGAACTGACTAAATCAAATTAATCATAGAGGTCTTATAGCTTATTCCATTCTACAGGTAAATGTTTTTGGGGCTCATGTCTCTTTATATTCATATACCCTAGGGACTATGTAGCTTCTTATGTGTCATGTTTGGAGTTGTGTTGCGTTGTTATGCGGACACTTGCATTTTTCTTTACAGTTCAGTTGCCCTAGTCGTGTCAGTATACAGTAGCTTTAAAGAGCAACTGCTCTTAAAAACCAACTTCTCATTTAGAAAACAGCCTATGTGGATCGATATGAGTCAGAAACACTTGTTCTACTGTCAAAATATACTACAAAGTGTAAATAGGATAATGTTGGCCATAAAGTCAGTCTTATTCAAAACAGAGTAAATGAAGGTTGTAAATGGAGGTTGGGTTTGTTTCAATCCTGCCCACATTCCCACAGGTGGCAGCACACAAGTAATCATCAATTCAGAGTGCAGCTGCAGGTGACCCAATCGTAATGCCTGTGGTAAATTTGGGTTGACTTTGGATATCCCTATGGGGTTAGTTAGAGACCATCGGTAAATTATACAATGTACATGGGACAATATAAAAAACATAAAAATAACTATAAATTGTAGAAATCCATATACAAATATTGAAAGCATTTAATGAGAAAACTAAAAGGTGTGCAACATGAAAATATTGTCTCATTTACATTGTGTCATTTATTGATGGTCCCTAACTAGCCCGGGCGATAGGCTATCCAAAGTCCGTCAGGTTGCACACCAGCCCGCTGAAGCTAATTGGTGATACAATTTGGCTAACTAATCGTACCTGCGAACACACACGAGACACCCACATCAAACCACACACCGAAACCAACTCACGTTTGAATTCAGTCATGGCCGCTAGCCTTTCTTAATGAACCAAATCTAAAACGAGGCCAAATCAGGAAGTGAAGTTGCCCTTTAAAACTAACTAATGACATGTTGTACCTCTACCTTGCTACCTTTCAGATGGGCCAAGGAGGAGGACAAATGAGAACAGCAGGGCCAAATGGTAGGGAAGAGGATGAGACACACCAGACAAGACACAGAGACAGCAACAGAAGAATAGGTGATGGAGAGAGACACTAGACAAGACACAGAGACCGCAACAGAAGAATAGGATAAGACAGAGGGAGACACCAGAAGAACAGAACAGGCCATAACAGAAGAGGCTAGACAAAGGAGAAAGTAACAAACAAGAAAACTGAGACAGCAACAGACAAGACACAGAGAAAGTGACAGAAGAGGGCAGATGTAGAGAAAACAGAGGAGGATTGAGCACACAGGAGACTGTATCACTTCAAGGTGCACTATACATTCTAATTCGTTATATTTATTTGCACATATTATAAGCGGTGAAATACAGACGGTGAAAAAGTAAAAGATGGTTTACAAAGAATTTCCAGGTGAGGTGAAAAAGACTGTGACAGGACTAGAAAGGAAACAGCAACATAGAATACTAAGAGACAGCGCGAGGGAGCTGCACTTTTTTCAGTTTGAGAATACACGGAAAATGTATTCTGATCGATTCTAAATAAATTATATTTAATTACCACAAAGTCCATGAAAAACGATAGAATGATACATCAAATAAATATGTAGGCTACAGCAGCTAAGAGGTAGGTAGAGTGCTTTGCAAAAGTATTCATCCCCCTTGGCATTTTTCCTATTTTGTTGCATTACAACCTGTAATTTAAATGGATTTTTATTTGGATTTCATGTAATGGACATACACAAAATAGTTCAAATTGGTGAAGTGAAATGAAAATTTAAAAAAAATAACAACAGAAAAGTGGTGCGTGCATATGTATTCACCCCCTTTGCTATGAAGCCCCTAAATAAGATCTGGGGTAACCAATTACCTTCAGAAGTCACATAATTAGTTAAATAAAGTCCATATGTGTGCAATCTAAGTGTCACATGATCTCAGTATATATACACCTGTTCTGAAAGGCCCCAGAGTCTGCAACACCACTAAGCAAGGGGCACCACCAAGCAAGTGGCACCATGAAGACCAAGGAGCTCTCCAAACTGGTCAGAGACAAAGTTGTGGAGAAGTACAGATCAGGATTGGGTTATAAAAAAATATCAGAAACTTTGAACATCCCACGGAGTACCATTAAATCCATTATAAAAAAATGGAAAGAATATGGCACCACAACAAACCTGCCAACAGAGGGCCACCCACCAAAACTCACAGACCAGGCAAGGAGGGCATTAATCAGAGAGGCAACAAAGAGACCAAAGATAACCCTGAAGAAGCTGCAAAGCTCCACAGCGGAGATTGGAGTATCTGTCCATTGGACCACTTTAAGCCATATACTCCACAGAGCTGGGCTTTACGGAAGAGTGGCCAGAAAAAAGCCATTCCTTAAAGAAAAAAATAAGCGAACACGTTTGGTGTTCGCCAAAAGGCATGTGGGAGACTCCCCAAAGATATGGAAGAAGGTACTCTGGTCAGATTAGATTAAAATTGAGCTTTTTGGCCATCAAGGAAAAAGCTGTCTGGCGCAAACCAAACACCTCTCATCATCCCGAGAACACAATCCCCACAGTGAAGCATGGTGGTGAAAGCATCATGCTGTGGGGATGTTATTCATCGGCAGGGACTGGGAAACTGATCAGAATTAAAGGAATGATGGATGGCGCTAAATACAGGGAAATTCTTGAGGGAAACCTGTTTCAGTCTTCCAGAGATTTGAGACTGGGATGGAGGTTGACCTTCCAGCAGGACAATGACCCTAAGCAACACTCAAGTGGTTTAAGGGGAAACATTTAAAATATCTTGGAATGGCCTAGTCAAACCCCAGACCTCAATCCAATTGAGAATCTGTGGTATGACTTAAAGATTGCTGTACACCAGCGGAACCCATCCAACTTGAAGGAGCTGGAGCAGTTTTGCCTTGAAGAATGGGCAGAAATCCCAGTGGCTAGATGTGCCAAGATTATAGAGACATACCCCAAGAGACTTGCAGTTGGGGGGGGTGAATAGTTATGCACGCTCAAGTTCTCTTTTTTTTGGTCTTATTTCTTATTTGTTTCACAATAAAAACTATTTTGCATCTTCAAAGTGGTAGGCATGTTGTGTAAATCAAATGATACAAACCCCCCCCAAAAATCCATTTTAATTCCAGGTTGTAAGGCAACAAAATAGGAAAAATGCCAAGGGGGGTGAATACTTTTTCAAGCCACTGTATAGGTTGTCTCATCGTTGTCGGCGATCAGGCCTACTACCAGGGACGGCCTGTTCAATAAGGCGATATGGGCGACGCACTGCCAAACGGGAAAAGGAAGGGATTTTTTTTCTAATCAATTATATCACGGCAACAGTAGTTATCAGTGTTGTAATCTATACGTCTGATCTGCCACAGTGCCACACTGCCACTAAATGTCGAATCAGGCTAAAGTCGTGCTTCAAATGGCTCCACCCCCTTTTGGGGCGATTTCAGTCAGATTGAAAATCGCCCAGAACTTCTGTCATAGACTCCCATGTAAAATCTATTTTTTTCAAATTTCAGAGCCTTCAATACAATCTCAATGGGTGTCTGTGGGCTTGCACTTACGCTGTCGTCATACGTTACGTAACCATGAACGTAACTGAGAAAAGAGTGGATTGTTTGAAAGAAGTTCCTTTTTGTCGGTGAACAAATTAAGATAAATTGGCAACGAAACAATTAGGACCTCCCAGACCAAATTTAATAATTCAACAGGTTTCTACTAAAGGCGGAAAGTCCTACACCCGAGGATTTTCCAAAAATTGGTACGAACGAAAAAGACATTGCCACTCACTCAACTGGATGACGAGGGATACAGGCTAGCTGTCCGCCGCCACAACGATGAGGTTAGTGTTGATAATCACAAGTTTACTGGATGTGGATATGGTGTAATAAAGGCAGTTTATTCAGAGGTAAATATATCTGGAATCGCGTTCACGGACCCGTTCGTCAAACTCTTAGGGAGCTATAAATTAAGCCCCATTACTTACCATATCAGATAAGAGAAATTGCTGCAGCTACATATATTTTACATCCTGGCCCTACATAGTTCACTATTTGCATCACTTACCAAAATATTACATGTGGTCATATATGCTTGGAAAGTGGAGATGCCATAGAACGTCAAAAAAGTAAACATTGCTGGAGACACATTGCCGTTTTGGAGAAGACATCGCGTTTGCTAGCGAAGAGATTTGTTGTGGCAAATGAACTTGGGCTGGGAATTGCCAGGAACCTCACGATAAGATATATGCATCAGCATTGCGAGTCTCATGATTCTATACGTATTGCGATTCGATACTGTGATTTTATTGCGCACCATATGTCTGTTGCAGAGGGATCAGAAAGCCATGAGAACGAGTTTTGATCAGTCATGGAAATAAAAGTGCTGAAAACAAATTGGCTCCCAATGTGAAAAGATTGAGAACAAGCTATGAAGGAACAATAATGGTGTTTTGGTGCAGGTACAGCCAACTAGCGCTAAAATATTGCGATATTGTCAATACAGTATATCGTAAAGTATCACTATGTAACTCGATTTCTTTCACCCCAATCCCTCAAATTAACGGTAAATAACTGAATTGTTTGCCCCACATTTAGCTAAGATGATTAGCTAGCCAGCTAAAATGTTTTAGTTAGTTAGCAGTCGCATCTACAATAGTTTACTGTCAATAACATGTCTCCAAAAATGACGTGGTGTCTCCAATTGTGTTGACATTTTACAATTGCAATGCGCATCCATGAGTATCCACTTTCTGTAGCTCAGCTGGTAGAGCATGGTGCTTGTAACGCCAAGGTAGTGGGTTCGATCCCCGGGACCACCCATACACAAAAATGTATGCACGCATGACTGTAAGTCGCTTTGGATAAAAGCGTCTGCTAAATGGCATATTATTATTATTATTATTATTATTATTATTATTATTATCTGAAGAGAGCCCCGAAACATTGTGTGCAGACATTTTATGCAATAAATGAAGTAGGTTCAATCTAGTAGTTCTGATCTTCTGATTGGTCCTGATGAGTTGGGCGAGGTCCCCTGCAGGCTACTGTCACTGTTGCATTGGCTCTGAGTCGGGTTCTCTGTCTTCAAATGTTCAGCCTAAGAGAGGGGATTTTTGTGTGTGTGTGTGTGTTTAACAGTGATGATGTGTGTGTGTGTGTGTGTGTGTTTAACAGTGATGATGTGTGTGTGTGTGTGTTTGTGTGTGTGTGTGTCCTCAGAGCAAGAACTCGTGAGTTGGAAGAACTGAGAGGCCTATGGCGTGGGTGTTGTCCTTGGCCACCTGCTGACAAGGCTGACAAGATAGGACCCTTTTGTCCATTGTTATTGGATAGGAACAGAACTTATAACCAGCTCCTGACCTAAATAGATCTTAGCACAACATTTTACTCAACATATCATATTCCATATTCACTATAACAAATATATTTACTACGACATTAGCAAGAACCGCCACATCCTCAGCCGGCTAATCCAGTGTGTGAAGTTTTGCGGAGTGTTTGAGTTAGCTTTGCGAGGCAAAGATGAAACTGAGGGCTCCACCAACCCTGGTAAGCCAACACTTTTGAGATCAGTCAATAAATGCTTCTGGTATTGACTTATATGCTGCCCCTGTCTTCATGTTGTTGCTGGACATATCTTTTTTTAAATGTGTGTAGGTCACCTAAATCATCAGAAAAATTGCCCCTCCTGAGAATTTTTTCAGGAGCCGCCACTGCCTACTACTGCTGTGTCATCAGCAAACTTAATGATGGTGTTGGAGTCGTGCTTGGCCACGCAGTCGTGGGGGAACAGGGAGTACAGGAGGAGACTAAGCACGCACCCCTGAGGGGCCCCTGTGTTGAGGATCAGCGTGGCAGATGTGTTGTTGCCTACCCTTACCACATGGGGGCGGCCCGTCAGGAAGTCCAGGATCCAGTTGCAGAGGGAGGTGTTTAGTCCCAGGGTCCTTAGTTTAGTGATGAGCTTTGTGTCATTCTTATGGTGTTAAAAAAGCTTATCCTTTAACTGAAAAGCTGAGTCACTTCCACTTCGTCTCTGGTTACCCACCAGAGAATGTGTCAGGGAAGCGCATGGTTACACTGAAGCGTCACATTTGTTGCCCATTTTAGGTAAGTATGTTGGTGTAAAGTATGTTGGTGTAAAGTATATGAGCGAAGATTGATTTCAAAACACTTATTTCACTAATTATTTTACATTTGTCAGTGATGAAGACATTTGATGTAACTGAATAATTCAGTCTGCTGTATATGGACACTGATTTCAGGGAGTACTTCACCCTGAATTTTACTGCCGATTATCAAAAGCAATGACCCAATCAAAGTAGTGTACACTGTCCCTATAATTCTCACAATGTATCCCGATGAAAGTATCGACAGCGTATCCATTGCCGGTGGTTGCACTGCCACCAAGCACCAGGCATCAGAACACGCTGGATCTACTTCCTATTATGACACAGTGATACTGTCTACAAAAAGTTCCCCAGAGAGAGCTCCATGGCCAGAAGTGTTTACAATCCCATGTTTCTCTCATGAAACGGAGATACTCCTTGAGAGAGGCAATGAAGCTTACCGCAGAGATGGCACTTCTATATCCTTCTAGGTTGGCTCAGTGTATCTACACGTACACTGCCTATCTGACATCTCTTCAGATTCTTTCAGTTGCAGAAGCTCTTATCAAGAGACACCCTTGTCTCAAGGAACCTGGCTCCTTCTCTGGCTACTATACCTGGCAGTCAAGCATAAAGTACAAGATGGGAAATTACTGGACTAAGCTTAGTGGCTTTGGTGTGCCTGAAGTTGAATGTAATATGCTGAAACAAAACTTGAAAAAAGCCAAGAAGAGCAGAAGTAAACTACCTCCTTCTTTATCCAACTGGAGAGAACGCAGACAGTCTGGAACAAGAGAGAATATAATTAGTAACACAGGCAAAGAAGAAGGACAACACAAGGGTGATCAAAGAAAAGATGACCAAGACATTTGCACACCGAAGACAGGAAGTCATCAACCAATGTCCCAGTTTTAAAGACATGAAAGACAGATGGCCTGCTCTGTTTGAAGCCTCTCAGGTGAGTCAGCAGCAACAAAATACAATACCAAATGTAATGTATTTACTATCACAAACCTCTTATGAGCCTTGCTTGACGATATTTCAGTATTTGTCTTTCAGATAAATGAAGAATTCCAGAGGATCACCACAAAGCATATTGAGACAAGGTTTATGGGCATGTTGAACCAGTACACCCCTAAGTTGCTGTCCTTATTCCATTCCAAGGGAGGAGCACTTGGACACAGATTGCTGGTCATGCTGGATGTCCTACTCCAGGTAAAGTATGCTCAGGAAAAATGTGCTGTTTTATATTTAGCTGGCTGATGTTTGGTGCTGAAATGTAAGCCACTGGCCCTGCTCTGCTACCCAAGCATTGTATGCCTTTTAGTAATATAGGATACTTGGATCGGTGAATGCATAGATTTCACATGCACAGATTCAATCCAATGAGAAAAGGGATTTTATTCTATATTGGTTAATGATGTGTGTTCTGTGAGGAAATTTTGTTCAGAGTTACTGAGCAATGAGCAATTAATGGTAAGTGGTTTGTGTTGAACACCTCATTTCAGAACGCAAGCAGTACCCCCATTGAGAAGACAAAAAAAGGGGTTTTACATTGCTTGATTGACTACCTGGCTGAAGATGGAGGTGACCTCATTAAAGACTACCATGTGAGGGCAATAAAACTTTTTTGACCTGAATATTCTATCACCTGTATGTGTGTGTGTGTGTGTGTGTGTGTGTGTGTGTGTGTGTGTGTGAGTGAGAGAGAGAGAGAGAGAGAGAGAGAGAGAGAATGTTCCCTGCATTCTGATAAAAATAAGGGCATCTCGTAATCCTGCTTGATTCACATTTGCTCCCAACATTTAAAGAATGTGTCTGTATTTTTGTGTTATTTTTCTTACAGGAAGCTGATGGGGGTGATGTCCTGCAGGACCTTGCACAACATGAAAACAGTGAAAATCTATGTGATCAAGAAGGATGTCGAGTGATGGTCCAGAGGACATAGGCATCGTCCTAGAGGGTGTCCAAGTGATCACCGGTCTGGGCAGTGTCGCACAGGCTTGTGCCATTCTTCTTGGCGTTCGAGGCATTTCAGAAACTGTTTGTGGAGCTGGACTGATCAGAGGACAATTGTCATATACTGAATGTCAGGGTTACTTTGTAACACCTTCGTAGTTAAACACTGAGGAGCCTCTGGAACTCTTCTCTCCCTTCATTTGTTCTGGTAGCAGGTCAGGAACGGTGTCCTCTTCCACAGGCCTGCCTCTTGTTGTTGTTGAAGCCGCCTGGGACCAGCCTCTGCCTACCGGGGGATGGTCACCAAGAGGCGGGGCTCGGCCTGTTCCTGCCCCTCGCACCAAGCCAGTGGTGCGCGTCGCCAGCCCGGCCCGGCCTGTTCCTGCTCCCCGCACCAGGCCTGTGGTGCGTGTGTCCAGTCCGGCACGGCCCGTGCCTGTTCCACCGGTGCCTGGTCCGGCACCGGTCAGCTGCTCCACTCCGGAGCCAGAGCAGTCCGCTCTACCGGTGCCCAGTTCAGCTGCTCCACTCCGGAGCCAGAGCAATCCGCTTCACCGGGGTCCAGTCCAGCTCCGGTCAGTGGCTCCACTCCGGAGCCAGAGCAGTCCTCTCCACCGGTGCAAGTTCTCCCACTTAAAAAGATGAGAGAGGCCTGTAGTTTTCATTATAGCTACACGTCAACTATGACAGACAAATTGAAAAAAAAATTCTCCAGAAAATCACATTGTAGGATTTTTAATGAATTTATTTGCAAATTATGGTGGAAAATAAGTATTTGGTCACCTACAAACAAGCAAGATTTATGGCTCTCACAGACCTGTAACTTCTTCTTTAAGTCCTCCACTCATTACCTGTATTAATGGCACCTGTTTGAACTTGTTATCAGTATAAAAGACACCTGTCCATATCCTCAAACAGTCACACTCCAAACTCCACTATGGCCAAGACCAAAGAGCTGTCAAAGGAAACCAGAAACAAAATTGTAGACCTGCACCAGGCTGGGAAGACTGAATCTGCAATAGGTAAGCAGCTTGGTTTGAAGAAATCAACTGTGGGAGCAATTATTAGGAAATGGAAGACATACAAGACCACTGATAATCTCCCTCGATCTGGGGCTCCACGCAAGATCTCACCCCGTGGGGTCAAAATGATCACAAGAACGGTGAGCAAAAATCCCAGAACCACACGGGGGGACCTAGTGAATGACCTGAAGAGAGCTGGGACCAAAGTAACAAAGCCTACCATCAGTAACACACTACGCCGCCAGGGACTCAAATCCTGCAGTGCCAGACGTGTCCCCCTGCTTAAGCCAGTACATGTCCAGGCCCGTCTGAAGTTTGCTAGAGTGCATTTGGATGATCCAGAAGAGGATTGGGAGAATGTCATATGGTCAGATGAAACCGAAATAGAACTTTTTGGTAAAAACTCAACTCGTCATGTTTGGAGGACAAAGAATGCTGAGTTGCGTCCAAAGAACACCATACCTACTATGAAGCATGGGGGTGGAAACATCATGCTTTGGGGCTGTTTTTCTGCAAAGGGACCAGGACGACTGATCCGTGTAAAGGAAAGAATGAATGGGGCCATGTATCGTGAGATTTTGAGTGAAAACCTCCTTCCATCAGCAAGGGCATTGAAGATGAAACGTGGCTGGGTCTTTCAGCATGACAATGATCCCAAACACACCGCCCGGGCAACGAAGGAGTGGCTTCGTAATAATCATTTCAAGGTCCTGGAGTGGCCTAGCCAGTCTCCAGATCTCAACCCCATAGAAAATCTTTGGAGGGAGTTGAAAGTCCGTGTTGCCCAGCGACAGCCCCAAAACATCACTGCTCTAGAGGAGATCTGCATGGAGGAATGGGCCAAAATACCAGCAACAGTGTGTGAAAACCTTGTGAAGACTTACAGAAAACGTTTGACCTGTGTCATTGCCAACAAAGGGTATATAACAAAATATTGAGAAACTTTTGTTATTGACCAAATACTTATTTTCCACCATAATTTGCAAATAAATTCATTAAAAATCCTACAATGTGATTTTCTGGATTTTTTTTTTCTCATTTTGTCTGTCATAGTTTACGTGTACCTATGATGAAATTACAGGCCTCTCTCATCTTTTTAAGTGGGAGAACTTGCACAATTGGTGGCTGACTAAATACATTTTTTCCCCCACTGTAAATCTATGCAAATATTTTATAGAAATTGATAGTTCAGCCCTCTGTTTTCTTTTATTTAGTAATAGGTATATTCAAGCTAATCAAACCAACGTTTATTTAGTGCTGTCCTTTCAGAACCATGAAGGGCACGCCAATCGTTTAAAATAACACTCATCAAGATCTGCTGCCTACGCCTAATATTCCTACTCATCACTTATTATTATTATTAGTAGTATTACTACAAATAGAAGATTGTCACTTCTCACAGGTGCTTGTTTAATAACGTTAGATCAAAGCTGAATCAATGTCTATTAAGGTCACATAACGATTAATTCATATTTTAATAGCATAGCAGACCTATAACATTACTGTTACACCAAATTTTAGGATTGTTAGCTGAAGCAGAATAGTGTGCCAATATAATGTGCCAAAACTCAGAGCCACTATGCAGGATATATGCTTTGATTGAAACAAAATACAAAACAGGCTAATAGTTTGTTAACATCATCTGCTCTAATTTGCTCACGAAACAGTAATTCAAGAAGATCTAAATGCATACAGTGCATTCGGTAAGTATTCAGACCTCTTCACTTTTTCCACATTTTGTTACCTTACAGCCTTATTCTGAAACAGATTAAATTGTTGTTTTTTCCCACTTATCAATTTACACACAATACCCCATAATGAAAAAGCAAGAACAGGTTTTTAGAAATTTTTGAAAATTAATTTTAAAAAAAAATACCTAAAATATCACATTTACTCAGTACTTTGTTGAAGCACCTTTGGCAGCGATTACAGCCTTGGGTCTTCTTGGGTATGACGCTACAAGCTTGGCACACCTGTATTTGGGGAGTGTCACCCATTCTTCACTGCAGATCCTCTCAAGCTCTGTCAGGTTGGATGGGGAGCGTCACTGCATAGCTATTTTCAGGTCTCTCCAGAGATGTTTAATCGGGTTCAAGTCTGGGCTCTGGTTGGGCCACTCAAGGAAATTCAGAGACTTGTCCCAATGCCACTCCTGCATTGTCTTGGCTCTGTGCTTAGGGTTGTTGTCCTGATGGAAGGTGAACCTTCGCCCCAGTCTGAGGTCCTGAGCACTCTGGAGCAGGTTTTCATCAAGGATATCTCTGTACTTCGCTCAGTTCATCTTTCCCTCGATCCTGACTAGTCTCCCAGTCCGTGTCGCTGAAAAACATCCCCACAGCATGATGCTGCCACCACCATACTTCACAGTAGGGATGGTATTGACCAGGTGATGAGCGGTGCCAGGTTTCCTCCAGACGTGACGCTTGGCATTCAGGCAAAAGAGTTCAATCTTGGTTTCATCAGACCAGAGAATCTTGTTTCTCATGGTCTGAGAGTCCTTTAGGTGCCTTTTGGCAAACTCCAAGCGGGCTGTCATGTGCCTTTTACTGAGGAGTGGCTTCCGTCTGGCCACTCTACAATAAAAGCCTGATTGGTGGAGTGCTGCAGAGATGGTTGTCCTTCTGGAAGGTTCTCCCATCTCCACAGAGGAACTCTGGAGCTCTGTCAGAGTGACCATCGGGTTCTTGGTCACCTCCCTGACCAAGGCCCTTCTCCACCGATTACTCAGTTTGGCCGGGCAGCCAGCACTAGGAAGAGTCTTGGTGGTTGCAAACTTCTTCCATTTAAGAATGATGGCGGCCACTGTGTTCTTGGGGACTTTCAATGCTGCAGAAATGTTTTGGTACCCTTCCCCAGATCTGTGCCTCAACACAATCCTGTCTCGGAGCTGTACGGACAATTCCTTCGACCTCGTTGCTTGTTTTTTTGCTCTGATATGCACTGTCAACTGTGGGACCTTATACGTACAGGTGTGTGTCTTTCCAAATCATGTCCAATCAAGTGAATTTACCACAGGTGGACTCCAATCAAGTTGTAGAAACATCTCAAGGATGATCAATGGAAACAGGATGCACCCGAGCTTAATTTCAAGTCTCATAGCAAATGGTCTGAATACCTATGTAAATAAGGTATTTCTGTTTTTATTTGTAATAAATTTGCCAAAAATTCTAAAACCTGTTTTTGCTTCGTCATTATGGGGTATTGTGTGTTGATTGATGAGGAAATGTTTTTCTTTAATTCTTTAATTTTAGAATAAGGCTGTAACTTAACAAAATGTAGAAAAGGGGAAGGGTTCTGAATCCTTTCCGAATGCACTGTAGGCTATTCCCATGAAACTGATTGAGATCAATCAAATGATTGGTATCCAGATGCAGTTTCACCAGTAAAACGTGAATAATTATAATTTACGTCATTTAGCAGACGCTCTTATCCAGAGCGACTTACAGTTAGTGCATACATTATTCTTTTTTATTTTCATACTGGCCCCCCGTGGGAATCGAACCCACAACCCTGGCGTTGCAAACGCCATGCTCTACCAACTGAGCTACCTCCCTGCCGGCCATTCCCTCCCCTACCCTGGACGACGCTGGGCCAATTGTGCGCCGCCCCATTGGTCTCCCGGTTGCGGCCGGCTACAGCAGAGCCTGGATTCAAACCAGGATCTCTAGTGGCACAGCTAGCACTGCGATGCAGTGCCTTAGACCACTGCGCCACTCGGGATAATTCCCGATTGACATTGATGATGGCCTATTTTGAAATTAGGTATGCCTAACTTGGTGTTTGAGGGTATTAAAAATAGAACATTTTCTTGAGACAATATGTGGGCATAGGCAAACATTGCAATTAAAGGATGCATTTTATGCATATTTTATAACAGGGCTCTCCAACCCTGTTCCTGGAGAGCTACCATCCTGAAGGTTTTTATTCCAACCCTAATTTAGCGCATCTGATTCTAATAATTAGCTGGTTTATAAGATTAATTGGGTTAGTTATAACTGGGGTTGGAGTGAAACCCTACAGGACAGTAGCACTCCAGGAACAGGGTTGAATGATAAGCTATTCAATAGGCTACATCTGTCGGTACAAACTTTGATTGAGGAAATGATGACGTAATTTACATATTTGTTGCACTCCCTCATCTAAAATAATAGCACCACACCACTGCAAGTAAGATCTGTGGTTGGTCTGTAGCCGGTGGTGTCTGTATGCTACATGTGTTCCCTGCTGGCTTCATCCATTTGAGCAAAAGCCAAAATGCAACTGTCCCGTGCATTATGAGCAGGGTAAATAAAGGACCTTGAATGACAGCACCATGGACAACTCTTCTGTTCTTGCCACTATTTTGATCTGCCACTGACCACATTGTAGCCTTCTTCTCATTTTGCATTGTGTCATAGCCTACACTTGGAGTAGCCTTCACTGTAATTAATTAAACTGGACTGGATTATTTTACCGCACCAGCATTGCACTCCAATGCATGCACGATTTATGCAATAAACTAAGATATATTGTGGTGCTGTACATTTTTGGGGGGGCTGTGCTACAGATGACTTAATAGGCCCACTAATACAGGACTAGTGCACTACTTTTATGATTTGTTTGTATTTTTTAATTCAGATTTTTCAGGGGTTGCTGCAGCACCCTCAGCACACCTGTTTCCCGCGGCTCGGAGTATCGCTCGAATAAGTCTGGTGACCAAAAGCCTGACAACCCTAGTGGTGAGTGTGTGTGTGTTCGCAGGCAACAAGCGCGTGTCGCTCACTGGTGGAGAGAGAGGGAAGCCAGCTTGGATAGGGGAGAGCGCACACCACCAGAGCAGTCCGGACTGAAACGGAAATAACGAATTATCAGCCTACCAACGGGTAACATCTTATTAACCGTTAACTACACATGGTTAAAGGAGAAATAAAACCAAAAACACTATAAAGCACAACTGAGATAGATTTATCCTCAAAGGTTTCCGTTCCAGCGCCGCGAAAGATGAAGACTAAAAACCGGGAGCAAAGCTTGTCTGATTCCAGAGAATTGGATGGATCGTATGACCAGCTGACTGGTGAGTGATGGGCTTTCCCAGCCCCGGATTTATTAGACTAGTGAAAGATGCCATATGACTCTAGAAAAACTGGAATAATTGTGTAGCCAATATGTCCTAAAACTGTTGCTTATAAAATTGGTTTAAGCTTGTGCTAGGCTACTTTCGATGCTTCTCAATTCTCAGTTAGTGCGCGACCTGTTGTGAATGAAGTGTTAAAGCAGATAATGTTAATGCTATATCTTAGTCTTTAAAAAAACGAGCAGCCTTTAGTAACCTCGTCTAATCACACAATTTATATATTGATTATTGATTATTATTATTGATTATGATATATGATTGTATATATGTCATATTGTATCTTTTGTTGTGTTTGCATGCATGTTGTTGCGTTAATTGTGAGTGCATGGCGATGGAATGTGTGCTTGGCGCTCAGTTTTGCTGACCTGGCTTTTCTATGGGAGTCAATTGGCTGTCGTGTTGAGATGCCCAAAGCGCATCTGGATTGGAGACATTGGTGCTGGCCTTGAAGTCTTGGTGATATGAAATTAAGTTTGTCATATTAGTGAATGTGTGCGTTTTCTAACCACATGATCCAACATCTGCTTTTTCAGTTTTAGGACTGTTTTGCAAAACAGTTGTTGACTGAATTATCTTGGGTTCTATATTTAATGAGCGTTGCCAAGCTAAACTATTTGAGTTGATAGTGCTACTGTTTTTTGCCACACATGACATGCCTTTGCTAGTAAGTGTGTGTGTGTGTGTGTGTGTGTGTGTGTGTGTGTGTTTGTCCATCAGGATTTTAGAATGTCATCCAGATGTGTGTTGCAAAATGCCAAGACAATTTTAATTCAAAACAAAAACTGAATAATTGAGTAATACCAAACCCTCTCATAATATAAACAGAGCACAGAAGAGGAACTGCAGACAATAATAGTATTGTTCCATAATTAATGGCCTGTATAAGTGTGATTGTGTGTGTGCACATGCCTATGTGTATGTAATGTGTGTGCATTGCTAGCTTTCCAAACACTTCCATTCCTTAATTACATTAGCTCGGTGCTGTACCATGAAACACCATTTGTCTGTTTAGTGCCAGCTGCCAAATTAAAACGATAGCATTTGTGGCCCAAAATATTGTTACTCTACAAGAGGCAAGCCTTGCACTGGCTGCCGGACACACGCAAACACACACACACACACACACACACACACACACACACACACACACACACACACACACACACACACACACACACACACACACACACACACACACACACACACACACACACACACACAGCACAGTACACACTCCTCTTTGTCTGCCCAGGGGCTGTGCTGGGCCAATCTAATCTAACATCACTACTGCTGCTGCATTAGCAGCTACACAACCATTTGTAGCCGATTTAATGCATCCCAAATTAATATATGATTCCATTCCTGGGTCCTAGCCAGGAGGTCTGTCTGTGCGGGCTCACATAGAATTAGAATGAGTTGTTCTTAGAATTAGTAAGTCTAATTCTATCGACTTTGCTCTGACGGGCGTGTGCGTGTGTGTGTTTATGTGCGTGCATGCGCGCGTGAGTGTGTTCGAGGATCAACACCAGTCTAGTCTGTAAGCTTTGTCTTGTTTTGGGGGGTGAGGTTGTGAGGCTACACATTGGGAAAGTCCTTCCCGGGAAAGATCATTTGGAATCAGTCTGACCCTCGGTTCTGTATGAACAGCTGAAAGTCAGGCTCCAGAATCCACTAGAGGGATTATTGGGGAGGCTCTGTGTGCTGTGTCTGTTATTTTAAGCCAACACTAAACCAGAAAGACAATCCATTGGACAAACAGAGGGGATTAACGTTTAATAGTAAATCAAAAAGGAAGATAAAAGACAAAGTAATCTCTAAAGTAAAAGAGTTTAGAGATGTTATTGAGTAGTTGATGCTTTCCTTCCTGCAATAACCTGAGAACGGCCGGTGCTCTCCAAACGTTTTCTGTCAGGCGCAAGTAGATGAAGGGCATTTTTCCTGTCCTCTCTTGAACATGACCCTGGACTAGCTTTTCTTCTCCTTTTCTCTACTTCTCTCTCCTTTGTCTTGCTCACAGACCAGGTTTTTCTAAAGGTATCTTCGTCCCTTGCCCTTGTTCGTGTGGAGGGAAGATGACTTTCTAAAGTGAATGTGTGAATAAGTGAACTAGGGCAGGGAAGCAATTTCCATCCTGACTTTGTTTAATGGGTTTTAGAAAGCTGTCAGTAGCTAGGTTTCCATCCAATTGGTGACACATTTATATGCAAATATTCAAAAATCTGCTTTAAAATATATGTGCATTTTCCCACCAGTGGTGTTTCCACCAAAATGATTTGTTGCGGATAAAAGTCTGTGTGTGATGACGTAATGCACACAAAATGTACTTTTTCGCGTAAGTTTTCATGTACCAAATAAAAATCTAAAGTTCATTGTGTTTCCATCGTATTTTCAACTCTACCGATAGATTTGTCACAAAAACTTTTGCATTAAATAGCAAATGTGCCTACTCTGGTCTTGGCATGTGCGCTCTAGCCAACAGCTCCCAGATACAGTGCTGGCAGGCTGTGCGGGTAGGCTAGTCTACATTATGATATTATTATGGATACGTGGTTTTTATGGCTAAAGGGATTGCCGTGAATTTGACAGTATCTTACAGGCAGCAAAGTGCCAAGTAGGTTACTGTATTTCCTATTGCAGTACACCTACCCACTGTAATCTAAATACTGTATCAAAACAAGTACTGTGTAATGAAACACATTCTACAACAGGTTGGTCAAAACAAGCATTGTGATTGGTTGAGACGCGTTCTAAGCCATACTAAAAAAACAGTTTAGCATGTGTAAGCCTATGACTCAAAAATGGGCATCTTGTTCTCTGTTCCATCTGAGAAATCGCTACGCATCCAATGTCCCATCAGCCCAGCCAGCTTGATCTCCACTGTAAAAAGCATCTAGACATTATTTCCCATTGCTTCTAGCCTAACGTGGTTTACAACAACGAAGGTTTGTACAAACGTTGCTGTCCTACACTCGACATTTGCAGCATTGTTTCAATATTGAAATTCAATCTCCAATGTCCTATTGAGAACTAACGTGTCAGGAGAAAATTGACATATTTTCTCAGCCAGTCGAAGTCATGAGTAAGTATAATGTTTATGGATATACCACTTGACGGGCCGCCCCCAGGTGGTAAGGGTATGTAACAACACATCTGCCACGCTGATCCTCAACACCGGGGCCCCTCAGGGGTGCGTGCTCAGTCCCCTCCTGTACTCCCTGTTCACCCATGACTGCGTGGCCAAGCACGACTCCAACACCATCATTACGTTTGCTGACGACACAACAGTGGTAGGCCTGATCACCGACAACGATGAGATAGCCTACAGGGAGGAGGTCAGACACCTGGCAGTGTTGTGCCAGGACAACAACCTCTCCCTCAATGTGAGCAAGACAAAGGAGATGATCGTGGACTACAGGAAAAGCAGGGCCGAACAGGCCCCCATTAACATCGAACTGGCTGTAGTGGAGCGGGTCGAAAGTTTCACGTTTCTTGGGGTCCACATCACCAACAAACTATCATGGTCCAAACACACCAAGACAGTCGTGAAGAGGGCACAACAACATATTTTCCTCTCAGGAGACTGAAAAGGTTTGGCATGGGTCCCCAGATCCTCAAAAAGTTCTACAGCTGCACCATCGAGAGCATCCTGACCGGTTGCATCACCGCCTGGTATGGCAACTGCTTGGCATCCGACCGTAAGGCGCTACAGAAGGTAGTGTGTACGGCCCAATACATCACTGGGGCCAAGCTTCTTGCCATCCAACACCTACATTGAGGGAAAAAAGTATTTGATCCCCTGCTGATTTTGTAAATTTACCCACTAACAAAGAAATGATCAGTCTATAATTTTAATGGTAGGTTTATTTGAACAGTGAGGGACAGAATAACAACAACAAAAATATTCCAGAAAAACGCATGTCAAAAATGTTATAAATTGATTTGCATTTTAATGAGGGAAATAAGTATTTGACCCCTCTGCAAAACATGACTTGTTGGCAATCACAGAGGTCAGACGTTTCTTGTAGTTGGCCACCAGGTTTGCACACATCTCAGGAGAGATTTTGTCCCACTCCTCTTTGCAGATCTTCTCCAAGTCATTAAGGTTTCGAGGCTGACGTTTGGCAACTCGAACCTTCAGCTCCCTCCACAGATTTTCTATGGGATTAAGGTCTGGAGACTGGCTAGGCCACTCCAGGACCTTAATGTGCTTCTTCTTGAGCCACTCCTTTGTTGCCTTGGCCGTGTGTTTTGGGTCATTGTCATGCTGGAATACCCATCCATATTTGGTGTTTTATATAGAGGCCTTAACAAAGGCTTCCAAACTGGCATTCAATACAGGGCAAAAAAGACCAAAAAGACATGGCAAAATGCTCAACCATTAAAGGTTTAAGACTTGCTGCCACTCCAATCTGTCTCCTATACATTTTAAATTGATGGTGCACTACCACCACATGCCAGTTAAATTGGTACAGCACTCTTACTAACGGGTGCAACCAGACATACAGTTTTTCACAATTCCTGACATTAAATCCTAGTTAAAATTCTCAGTGTTAGTTCAGTTAGGATCACCACTTTATTTTAAGAATGTGAAATGTCAGAATAATAGTAGAGAGAATGATTTATTTCAGCTTTTATTATATCACATTCCCAGTGGGTCAGAAGTTTACATACACTCAATTAGTATTTGGTAGCATTGCCTTTAAATTGTTTAACTTGGGTCAAACGTTTCGGGTAGCCTTCCACAAGCTTCCCACAATAAGTTGGGTGAATTTTGGCCCATTCCTCCTGACAGAGCTGGTGTAACTGAGTCAGGTTTATAGGCCTCCTTGCTCGCACACGCTTTTTCAGTTCTGCCCACAAATGTTCTATAAGATTGAGGTCAGGGCTTTGTGATGGCCACTCCAATACCTTGACTTTGTTGTCCTTAAGCCATTTTGCCACTTTGGAAGTATGCTTGGGGTCATTGTATATTTGGAAGACACATTTGCGACCAAGTTTTAACTTCCTGACTGATGTCTTGAGATGTTGCTTCAATATATCCACATAATTTTCCTTCCTCATGATGCCATCTATTTTGTGAAGTGAACCAGTCCCTCCTGCAGCAAAGCACCCCCACAGCATGATGCTGCCACCCCCGTACTTCACGGTTGGGATAGTGTTCTTCGGCTTGCAGGCACCACCTTTTCCCTCCAAACATAACGATGGTCATTATGGCCAAACAGTTCTATTTTTGTTTAATCAGACCAGAGGACATTTCTCCAAAAAGTACGATCTTTGTCTCCATGTGTAGTTGCAAACCGTAGTCTGGCTTTTTTATGGCGGTTTTGGAATAGTGGCTTCTTCCTTGCTGAGTGGCCTTTCAGATTATGTCGATATAGGACTCGTTTTACTGTGGATATACAGTGAGGGGAAAAAGTATTTGATCCCCTGCTGATTTTGTACGTTTGCCCACTGACAAGAAATAATCAGTCTATAATTTTAAAGGTAGGTTTATTTGAACAGTGAGAGACAGAATAACAACAACAAAAATATTCCAGAAAAACGCATGTCAAAAATATTATAAATTAATTTACATTTTAATGAGGGAAATAAGTATTTGATCAAATACTTTTTTCCCTCACTGTAGATACTTTTGTACATGTTTCCTCCAGCATCTTCACAAGGTCCTTTGCTGTTGTTCTGGGATTGATTTGCACTTTTCGCATCAAAGTACGTTCATCTCTAGGAGACAGAACACGTCTCCTTCCTGAGCGGTATGATGGCTGTGTGGTCCCATGGTGTTTATACTTGCGTACAATTGTTTGTCCAGATAAATGTGGTACCTTCAGGCATTTGGAAATTGCTCCCAAGAATGAACCAGACTTGTGGATGTCTACAATTTATTTTCTGAGGTCTTGGCTGATTTTTTTTGATTCTTTTGAAGAGGCACTGAGTTTGAAGGTAGGCCTTGAAATACATCTACAGGTATACCTCCAATTGACTCAAATGATGTCAATTAGCCTATCAGAAGCTTCTAAAGCCATTACATCATTTTCTGGAATTTTCCAAGCTGTTTAAAGGCACAGTCAACTTAGTGTATGTACATTTCTGACCCACTGGAATTGTGATACAGTGAATTATAAGTGAAATAATCTGTCTGTAAACAATTGTTAGAAAAATTACTTATGTCATGCACAAAGTAGATGTCCTAACCGACTTGCCAAAACTATAGTTTGTTAACAAGACATTTGTGGAGTGGTTGAAAAACTAGTTTTAATGACTCCAACCTAAGTGTATGTAAACTTCCGACTTCAACTGTAAATGACCCAGAAACAACAATACAATGCACCTGGTCGCAAGGTTTTTGGCGTTCCAGAAATATTGTACGGTACTGTTTTCTGTGGGATTGAATTACAGTACAATTCGAAAAACAGCAATTCTTTCCCCCGCCCCCACAAAATGTCCCACAATTCACCATAATTTACAGTATGCTGCAGTAAAATGTTTCACAGTATTTTATTGTTCATAATACCCCAATTTACTGTATAAATTATAGTTTTCCGTTACAGTGTATCATGATGCATTGCACCACAGGGTCCGCCCTATGCACATATTTAACACCCGTCCCTAGATGGGTTTTTAGAATTTAGGACTGAAGAATAAAACCCGGGTGGTCCGCATTCCACACGACTGTGCTAGCCTAATCTAAAGCCTATGAGGAGAGCACTGGTAGATAGTAATGTGGTGTGTTTTAATGGTAGGTGTCAAGACATGTCTTATATAGATCAGCTCCCCTGTGGTGAAACAACAGATGCAGATTAGCTACTGGTCTCCATCCCTGGGTCTATTATGGAAACAAACACACTAGGTAGGATTTGAGAGTACTGCTGTGTGTGCGTGCATGTGTGCATCGTGCGTGCGTGCGTGTGACTTGCCTTTAAGGTAGCGTGGGAGGAGGAAAGTACAAGCAGAGGCACAGCTAATGGTGGTCTAACCACACACACACACACACACACACAGCGATCTCAGAGGTGTCAGTCAGAGCTGTTCATCGAGTTGATAGTGGATAATTACAGGGTTCATATCCTAGCTGCTGATGTGAAAGCTGTCCATCTGTCTATCATTATACCTGTCTGCTACATTAAATAGTCTGGGAGTGTGTGTGTGTGTGTGTGTGTGTGAAAAAGAGAGAGATATCATTTGCTGGAAGAAGGACTGGTGACTCAGAACTCCTTCTCTTAACTTTGGAACTCTGGTTGCATGCTGTGTGTGTGTGTGTGTGTGTGTGTGTGTGTGTGTGTGTGTGTGTGCATGTGTGTGTGTCTTTGTGTGTGTATGAGATGTGTGCTTGTTATGAGACTGACCTGTGTAACTTTAAGGTAGTGTGGGTGGTCTCTAACCATCAGCTTTTGATGGAAGAGAAATGTAGCCCTCTGGAAATACTGTAACTCCCTCGCATCTATAGCATACTGTTCTCTCTGTGTGTGTGTTTCTTTGTTAGTGTTTCTTTGTTAGTGTTTTTGCACATATGCATGTATATTTCTCTGTGTGTATGAGATGTGTGCGCGTATATCGGTCTGTGTGTGTGTGTCTGTGTGATGTGATGTCTCTTGAGTGTCATATCTGAGGCGGAAGAGCAGATTCTATAATTACCTCTCATCTTTCAGCTAGCACTCTCAAACACAATGGGGAATGAGACCACATGCACACACACACGCTTGCTCACACGCATACATGCATGCACACAAGCACAATGGTGTGTGTGCGTTATGCCATGTCAACAGTCTACCCAGACGACATCATAGTCTAGTTGAACACTGGTTGTAGAAGGAAATTGTGTTAACATCTTTTTAGCAACCAGAAAATACATATTTATTTGGTTGTAATCTGACCAGATAACACCCAGCATATGACTTTCCCATGATTTCTTTACCTGGTTGTTACAGAGACCATGACAACAACGAGTTCACAACCGTGTGCCACACTGTTATGGGAAGGGGGTTCCACTCCTCATCTCATCTCCTTGTGTCCAACTACCTCTGGTATTCAAATGACTGGATAACCTGTAAATGTGACATGCCCCCCATGGCCCTCTCTGTTTTGTCCACTTTCTTTTTCCTCTCCATGGTGGATTAGAGCTTAAACCCACTAACACTCATGCTCTCCTGTCGTAATGTTTTTCTAACCCATTACACACTTTCTGTTCCTATAACACATTTCACACCCTAAAGGCAAAGAGAAATGCCCTGTGGAAAGACAAAAAAAGATGCAAGGTAATAGTGTGTTTTTGTATAGTATGTGTTTATGCATTGTTTTAGGGAAAGGCTTTGCGGGGAAAGAGACTAGTGTGTGGGGGAACTTGTGAGTCATGTAGTGTGTATCTCTGTGTGAGTAATGTATTGTGTTTGTGTGTGTGTGTGTGTCCAGGTTTGCGTGAGTGAGTGAGTGAGTGAGTGAGTGAGTGAGTGAGTGAGTGAGTGAGTGAGTGAGTGCGTGTGTGCAAGTTAATTGAGTGTTCTTTAAGCACATTAGTTGTCTGTGAGAGCATAAGTAGGATGTTGCTAACTACACTGGATGGTGGGCAGTCTGCTTTTTCTGCCAGACACAAATATCAAATTAATTTGACAGCAGGACATGATCCTCCGACCCACCCACACGCACGCTGCAAGCACACACACACACACACACACACACACACACACACACACACACACACACACACACACACACACACACACACACTCAGAGGGGGGTAAGACATTTTAAACAAAATGTTACCTTTGGTATTGTGACAGTACAAAAGGTTTTACACTGTCTGGGGGGGTCGGGCATAGACAATGACTCAAAGGTAAAGGCACAGGAGACAGATACTTTTATTTAGAAAAAGGAAAATGCAGTCCTGGCTCTTCAGCTTTACAAGGTTCTGACTTTCAATGTTGAAATCAAAGGGATGAAGTTTGCAGAACTAAGCTAATGCTTAAACACAGCTAAACATAAAGGTCCCAGCCATACTGCTCACATGTGCTCTCCAGAGTGCTCTCCCTAACAGAGTGAGAGCTGCACACCTTGAAGGGAGTCAATGAGGGGATTTGATTAAGCTGGCCCAGGTGGGTGGAGTTTGCCACGGGTGAAAAGTGATTGCATTCGTTTTGGAACTGGGCTGCCTCCCGGGCATGATCCAGGTGCCCCGCTCTGGCCGACGGAGTTGCCTCAAAATAAAAGTGAAGTAGGTTAAGCACATGGAGTAATGAGTAGGATTCTGTGTTTCCACATGCAAAAGTGATGGCTTATGATAAAAACGCTTTATCTGTCTTCACAATGAAAACTAGTTTGAAAATGTGAACATATATTTCTAAACAATGCATCATGCTGCCTTGTTGACAATATGACAGAGCGACGTAGATTAGTGTTCAATTTGAACAAGGCGCACCTTCCTCACCAGCTTCGCCTGGTCACGTGACAGGCCAGAGCCCGGTGCAACCCGGGCCAGTTTAATCAAATCCCCTAATTTAGAGGGCTGCCACACCCTCATTAAGGGAACATTGTTCAGCTGAAGCTTGTTCCCCTAGCCAGCGTTCCTTGTGCTGGCCAGTCTTGGCGTTGAGGGGAGGTGTGGAAGTGGAGGTACAGCCTTACCGCACCACATGTGTCTAGCCTCCTTTTTCTTCCTCATCTCCCTCCCTCCTCTTTATCATTCCTTCTACCCCTCCCTCCTGTCCTCCTGCTTCTTGTTCTCTCCCTACCACTGAATCAACTCCAAATATGAAGACTTCTTCACTGGACACAGTGAATGAGTGTGTGCACATACTGTGCAATACTCGTAACAGTCTTACAAAATACAATAATTTGTTCCTTGATGATTTAAAAGGTTGCGGCCAAGGGGCACATCTTTCCCACACCAACCTACATAGATTTCTTTCTGGTGCAGGTTTGATCTGGGGTGTGATGAGGGTTCTCAGTATGGTAGATGATGAAGGAAGCCTGTTTTTAAGTTTCAGTTGGTAGAGCATGGAACTTATAACGTCAGGATCTTTGGTTTGATTCCTGCTAGGGTCACCCATAAGAATATATATGCACGCACTGCCACTACTGTAAGTGTCTTTGGATAAAAGGGTAAATTATATATATTATTATTATATTACATTTACATTTTAGTCATTTAGCAGACGCTCTTATCCAGAGCGACTTACAGTTAGTGAGTGCATTATTATTGACGTGTATTGTGATTGAGTATTTATGTGAATTGGCATTGATTTGGCTGTATGACCGTTTAATTGACTGACCCAAGGTAGATACATTTTTTTTGGAAACAATGCTCTCTCTCTCTCTCTGATGATAACAAGACAGGAGTGTCCTACATAGTAGAGAAGGCCCTACAGTAAAGCAATAACTGTCATAGAGACTTTGGTCCATTGTCACCTTCTAGCTATGTGTGTTGTTGGAATGCTAATTCCTACTGGCGCTAATTGGCTTGATTTAATATGTCACCTAATTTGGCATGATGAGTTTGACCAGCGTTCTCTAGTCTGGGCTAGTTGAAGCGTAGGAAACTTTGGAAGTATGCTTGGGGTCATTGTCCATTTGGAAGACCCATTTGCGACCAAGGTTTAACTTCCTGACTGATGTCTTGAGATGTTGCTTCAAATACATCCACAGGTATACCTCCAATTGACTCAAATTATGTCAATTAGCCTATCAGAAGCTTCTAAAGCCATGACATCATTTTCTGGAATTTTCCAAACTGTTTAAAGGCACAGTCAACTTAGTGTATGTAAACTTCTGATCCACTGGAATTGTGATACAGTGAAATAATCTGTCTGTAAACAATTGTTGGAAAACTTACTTGTGTCATGCACAAAGTAGATGTCCTAATCAACAGTGACAACGGTTGGCTGCTATTTAAGTGATAGTTTGACTTTCAAATCCGTGTATTGGTGTGTGGCTAGCAATTTTTATAGAGAGACCACCCCGAATGATCTGTTCCATTCACTAGTTTAATCATTTAGAGATTTAAAACATGCTCCTAAACACAATTTAACCAGGCGCTCTAGATTAGAGCGTCCATAGGGTCTGTGCAGCAGGCTGAACGTTTGACATCCCTACGCTCTTAGAAAAAAAAGGTTACTTTTAGAATCAAAAATGGTTCTCTCGCTTGCTTCATATATGGAACCCCAAAAAGTTCTATATAGAACCCTTTTATGGGGTTCTTTGATCAGAACCCTAGAGGTTCTTCTTCACTGAACCAAAATGGTTCCATATAGAAACCTACATGGTGCCATTTATGAATTATGGCTACTACTATTAAATATAAATATTTTTAGCTATGGAATATAATGTAATAAACAATTAAATAATAATTGCCAGCATAGTTTTGAATTTATTGTCATTATATGCAAATATAGTTTGGAAATATGCACTGGTGGCCAGGGAGGCTGTTCTTTGTTTGATTGATGGCCCACATCAACTCTGGTGGACTTCTTTACAATACAATACGATACCATACAACTTTGTCCATTAGTTACAGCGAACAACAAAAAATGTGTCGTCTGCTCTGTTCTCAATCCCCCCAAACAGCAGACCTCACACATACAATTGAGACAAGCACGGATTCAAACTGCATTGCAGAGCCCCTGGATGGAGAGCATCTTGCTAAAGGGTCCAACTGTATGGGAATGTTTTGAGGATGTGAACCCAGCAGCCCTCCAGTTGTTAGATCAATTCACCCGTTTTCTAGCGCCTGGCCCGGGATTTCGAACTGGCCACCTTTCGGCCACAGGGCCAACTCCTGCCACAGGTCAAACTCCTTAGCCGCTGGGCTACCTAGCGCCAGTACAGTATGGGTGGTTGCCTGACTGGTTCTAGAGAAGAAGAAAAAAGGAGCAAATCAACCTCATCTTCAGAAATAAGCATGAGTTAATCTGTCAAAATGAAGACAAAATGCTATGCAGACATACAGTACAGTATAATTATTATGATGTAGAAGAAAAACATGCAGTTGTCAGCAGCAGCCAAAAGAGAAATCCTCTGCCTCTGATAGTTCTAGGATACTGCCAGACTGCGCAAAACATAGATAGTGTGTTAAAAGTAATGTAATGATTAACTAGGCTATTGTATCAGCAAAACGTATTATACATAATTTATTATAAGTAATTTATACATACGCTATCTATACAAAGTATGTGGACACCCCTTCAAATTAGTGGATTCTGCTATTTCAGCCACACACGTTGCTGACAGGTGTCTAAAATCGAGCACACATCCATGCAATCTCCATAGACAAACATTGGCAGTAGAATGGCCTTACTGAAAACCACAGTGACTTTCAACGTGGCACCGTCATAGGATGGCACCGTCAACAAGTCAGTTCGTCAAATTTCTGCCTTGCTTGAATTGCCTCGGTCAACTGTAAGTGCTGTTATTGCGCGTAAAAATCCTCTGTCCTCGGTTGCATCACTCACTACCTAGTTCCAAACTGCCTCTGGAAGCAACGTCAGCACAAGAATAGTTTGTCGGGACCTTCATGAAATGGTTTTCCACACAAGCCTAAGATCACCATGCGCAATGCCAAGCGTTGGCTGGAGTAGTGTAAAGCTCGCTGCCATTGGACTCTGGAGCAGTGGAAACGCGTTCTCTGGAGTGATGAATCATGCTTCACCATCTGGCAGTGCAAAGGATGAATCTTTGTTTGGCGGATGCAAGGAGAACGCTACCTGTCCGAATGCATAATGACAACTGTAAAGTTTGGTGGAGGAGGAATAACGGTCTGGGGCTTTTTCATGGTTCGGACTAGGCCCCTTAGTTCCAGTGAAAGGAAATCAACGCTACAGCATTCAATGACATTACTCAGGCTCTCACCTGAGTAAAGCGTTAGATTTGTTTGGGGTCCTACAGATAACACATTCCAAGGGATTGTTACATGGTCCACTAATATTAATTTTAGGACAGGATATCCTAACCAGGCATGTTCTGTTGCAACTAACTATGTTATCCCTAAACAGCACACTAAACAGTGTACTCACTGCAAACGAACTGGACATGTAGTGAAAACTTGTTGGGACCTGGGGAGGGGTCGTCCCCCAGGCATTTCAGCCAAGGTGTAGACTCTTACACTTCCAGTCAATGTACTGCCTGTCACAGGATGGGTCATCTAGCATTGAAGTGTTGGAACCTTAGATTCAGGAATACACCTTTCTTTATGCTTCTTAAACTAGACACAGACAAAATGTTTCAGACTTGAATAGGACTTGTCTGTCCCTGGTGGTGGCCACATCCGTGCCTCTCTCCAGCAACCAGACAGGCCAAGCTACAGAGCCCTATTCATTGAAACTGTAATGTGTGAAGCGTTCCTTGTTTTTTAACATGGATAGCAAGTTTTAACCTACAACACGATCAATTGACAGACCGCAGTGTTTCTTGGAAACGTGGGAGTTTGTCTTGGTTACGTATAGGGCAGGTTTCAACTTTAGTGATTGCAATGTATAGACATCCTCTCAATGGTGGTGTGAGCGGGTAATTATAGAGCAAATTATCCTGCAAACCCTTTCTGATAAATATCCTGACTTGTTCGAGAAGCGGTGCAGACTCTACCCCAATGTTTTAAACTCAAAATGCAGTTGATTGGAGCTCAGACACTCGGACTAACTATAATTCTAACATGGCTGGGTAGGCTGCGACAATGTAGTCTGAAACATATGTTTATAACATTTAACCCTTTTAATCTTGTGTGGTAATCAGTTGGGTTAGATTTCTGAGTGTGATTTCTATTCCAATGCGTATTGTGCATATGGCCAAGTACATCTGATATGTTAAGATGTGTGTGTGAGTTATGAGTTTGTCCCACCCCTCTGCTAGCCAGTGGCTGGCTGGGTGGCTGTTTATTGATAGGCTACACAGGATGGTCTAAGGTATTGATCGGAGTTTCCCATGTTTACATTTATTGGTTTGTCGTAATGATGATCGACTGTTTTCCCTTACACAGCAAACATGACATTTGACATGTCCGACTAATTCGATTTCAGATTTGAACTTTTTATGATTATTCTTCTAGCATTTTAGCTAATCACTGACACTATGGAAAGCTGATTTTTAATTTCTTAGCTTCGGTTCGACATCACGTTGGCCTGGCTGGTTTTCCATACCAAACTCAGCTCTCTGAGAAAAAGTGGATTTTATTGCATTTTTAATAGGAGATTATGATTATCCCACTTTTCTGACTTTGATAGAAGTCCTTGGCCAAGGCAACTCCTTAACTTTGTCCCATATAGGCCTATGTTTGTCTACGTTATGTTCCATGCATGTTATATGTTCCATGTCTTACATTTTTTATGTTTCTGTCCTGTCTTGAGATTAACCCGATGTGTTGCTCAATAATTATATTGGCAAGTTTACACACAGCTAACACGTCTTGTTTTAGGTTATGCTGAAACAATTCCAACCTTTGTGCGGTGACCCCATTATATTTAACTGTTCTCCCTTTGTTGTCACACACAATGCTAGACAAAATGGCTTATGTGGTTGTGCAAGGGATCAGATTAATGTTGATGTGGCACATATGGTTAAATATCCCTGTTGACCACACCTACCTCAATGGATGTGTGTGTGTTCAAGGGGGGGCTCAGATTGGGGTTAAAAACTATTGGGTTTACAAACTACTGAATTATTCATGTAGTTTGTAATGATGATGATTTGCACAAGCAGTGGGTGAGTTTTGGATGTCACTCAAGTTGTATTTTGAATTTTGCTATTGTTCTCATCTGATAGAAGTTGACTTGCTTTAGCATCTTTTTTTTTGTGGGGGGGGGGGGGGGGGTTGTTCAGCTTAATATTGCAGATAGATTGTAACTTCCATCAATGTAAATGTCTGCATCACTTCCAATCCCCCATGTTTATATATATATATATATACAGTGGGGAGAACAAGTATTTGATACACTGCCGATTTTGCAGGTTTTCCTACTTACAAAGCATGTAGAGGTCTGTCATTTTTATCATAGGTACACTTCAACTTTGAGAGACAGAATCTAAAACAAAAATCCAGAAAATCACATTGTATGATTTTTAAGTAATTAATTTGCATTTTATTGCATGACATAAGTATTTGATCACCTACCAACCAGTAAGAATTCCAGCTCTCACAGACCTGTTAGTTTTTCTATAAGAAGCCCTCCTGTTCTCCACTCATTAACTGTATTAACTGCACCTGTTTGAACTCGTTACCTGTATAAAAGACACCTGTCCACACACTCAATCAAACAGACTCCAACCTCTCCACAATGGCCAAGACCAGAGAGCTGTGTAAGGACATCAGGGATAAAATTGTAGACCTGCACAAGGATGGGATGGGCTACAGGACAATAGGCAAGCAGCTTGGTGAGAAGGCAACAACTGTTGGCGCAATTATTAGAAAATGGAAGAAGTTCAAGATGACGGTCAATCACCCTCGGTCTGGTGCTCCATGCAAGATCTCACCTCGTGGGGCATCAATGATCATGAGGAAGGTGAGGGATCAGCCCAGAACTACACGGCAGGACCTGGTCAATGACCTGAAGAGAGCTGGGACCACAGTCTCAAAGAAAACCATTAGTAACACACTATGCCATCATGGATTAAAATCCTGCAGTGCACGCAAGGTCCCCCTGCTCAAGCCAGCGCATGTCCAGGCCCGTCTGAAGTTTGCCAATGACCATCTGGATGATCCAGAGGAGGAATGGGAAAAGGTCATGTGGTCTGATGAGACAAAAATAGAGCTTTTTGGTCTAAACTCCACTCGCCGTGTTTGGAGGAAGAAGAAGGATGAGTACAACCCCAAGAACACCATCCCAACCGTGAAGCATGGAGGTGAAACATCATTCTTTGGGGATGCTTTTCTGCAAAGGGGACAGGACGACTGCACCGTATTGAGGGGAGGATGGATGGGCCATGTATCGCGAGATCTTGGCCAACAACCTCCTTCCCTCAGTAAGAGCATTGAAGATGGGTCGTGGCTGGGTCTTCCAGCATGACAACGACCTGAAACACACAGCCAGGGCAACTAAGGAGTGGCTCCGTAAGAAGCATCTCAAGGTCCTGGAGTGGCCTAGCCAGTCTCCAGACCTGAACCCAATAGAAAATCTTTGGAGGGAGCTGAAAGTCCGTATTGCCCAGCGACAGCCCCGAAACCTGAAGGATCTGGAGAAGGTCTGTATGGAGGAGTGGGCCAAAATCCCTGCTGCAGTGTGTGCAAACCTGGTCAAGACCTACAGGAAACGTATGATCTCTGTAATTGCAAACAAAGGTTTCTGTACCAAATATTAAGTTCTGCTTTTCTGATGTATCAAATACTTATGTCATGCAATAAAATGCAAATTAATTACTTAAAAATCATACAATGTGATTTTCTGGATTTTTGTTTTAGATTCCGTCTCTCACATTTGAAGTGTACCTATGATAAAAATTACAGACCTCTACATGCTTTGTAAGTAGGAAAACCTGCAAAATCGGCAGTGTATCAAATACTTGTTCTCCCCACTGTATATATAGACACAGTGGGGAGAACAAGTATTTGATACACTGCCGATTTTGCAGGTTTCAAAGCATGTAGAGGTCTGTAATTTTTATCATAGGTAAATGCAAATTAATTACTTAAAAATCATACAATGTTAGATTCCGTCTCTCACAGTTGAAGTGTACCTATGAGGAAAATTACAGACCTCTACATGCTTTGTAAGTAGGAAAACCTGCAAAATCAGCAGTGTATCAAATAGTTGTTCTCCCCACTGTATACATATACACACATACATATATATATACATATACATACACATACATATATATATATATATATATATATCTATATACACTGTGATGTCACGAGAGGCTGTGTCCTGGAGGGACGTTACATCCCCCTGAGATGGCTGCAAACCCAGACAGCTATGGCTCCATCTGCTGGTATGGTCGGGAACTCCAACCCTCTATGGCCAATCTTCCCACGCAGCTGAAACCAATCAGGAGCTGATGAGCTGAAGGTTTGTTGAAGGGAAGAGACACGGTCTCCAACCTGGGCTCTCTGGAGGACAAGAGTGCTGCACGTCCACTTCCATGAGGAATATAAGGATTTGGAGATACTTACCTTTGGGAAATACTCACCTTTGGATATATGCACCTGTGGAAATACGTGTGGGACATTTGGAAGGACGTTTTGCTGGGTTGGCCACTAGCTGCAACGTGGAATACAGTAAGACTGGGGAAAAGTTATTTGAGCGAGGGAGAGTTATGATTTTGGATGTGGAAGAGACATCCCTGAACTGTTAACCCTTAAAGAGCCACCAGAGAACAGAATTGTGTGATACTTTCGTTAGTTTCCCAAGACCTTTAATAAAATCCTTGTTTTGGTTGAACCTGGTCTCCTTGCACTACTTGAGCAATCCCGCTGAAAGCTGTGTAGCCTCTCGTGACATCACAGATGGTGGAGAATACGGGCACGCTCAAGCGTTAATAGTGCATGTCAGAGGAGGATACCGAAGGTTTGATCACCCATTTTTCCAAGTTGGCCGTAGGCTCCCCGCCGACTGAAATGGAGGACATATTGAAAGCCCTTTTTGCTGGCCAGCACGCCCAGATGCAAGCAAACGTGGCTCTCTTGGAGGAGCAAAAGAAAGCCAACCTTCTGAAGGCAGAGGAATTGCAGTTGCAGAGACAGAGGGTTGTCCAAAATACCCGCCCAATAAAGGCAAGTGACTTTATATCTAAGATGGGAGCTACCGATGACATTGAGGCATACCTGCATGCATTTGAGGCCACGGCCACTAGGGAAGCCTGGCCCAAGCAACAGTGGGTTGGTCTGTTAGCCCCCTTTCTAACCGGGGAATCGCTGAATGCTGTCCAGGACCTGGGCCCTGACCAGGTTACTGACTATGATGCCCTGAAGTCTGAGATCCTCAGCAGATATGGACTCACAAAGTTTGGTATGGCCCAGCGCTTTCACAGCTGGACCTTCCAACCAGACCAACCTCCTCGGGCGCAGATGCATGAACTTGTCCGAATCGCAAGGAAATGGCTGGATCCGCAGAGGAATACAGCAGCGGCGGTGGTGGAGGCCGTTGTGGTGGATCGTTACCTACGCGCCCCTGCCTTATGAGGCAAAACGGGTCATCAGTCAACAGGCCTTGACCACGGCTGATCTGACCGTGGAAGCTGTGGAAAAGTACCAGGCCACAGCGGAGATGCTGAATGCTTCCCGAAAAGACCCCAGGAGTGTGGCCCCACCACAAATGGGAAGAACCCGTCCAAAGGACCCCAAGGTCTCGAACCCAGCCACGTCAGGACTTATCCCGGCTCCAGGGGGAGCCAGAAACCAGGCGGGTCCAAGAAGAGTACACCAGGAGGGGGGAAACTTCGACAGTGTTACCGGTGGGGGGAGATGGGACATATCTCCTGGCAGTGTGGGAAACCAGCCGATGAACCTATGCCCACTGCGGAGTCCTCCAGCTCAGCACCCACACACCGTTTTGCCTCGCTCTTGGGAGTCGTAGATGGCGGCCCAGATCGACCCCCACCTGCCCGGTAACTGTGAATCACCATGATGTGGAGGCCTTACTGGATTCTGGTAGCCGGGCCACCCTGGTGCGTAAGGATTTGGTGGGCCCCACGTGTCTGACCCCGGGGAAAGTCCTCCCAGTTTCCTGTGTCCATGGGGACACCAGAGAATACCCCATTACTGAACTTACAATGACCAGCACACGGGGAACCATACACACGACGGCGGGGGTGGTTGATTCCCTCCCCGTCCCTGTCCTAATTGGACGAGACTGCCCCGCCTTTTACCCACTCTGGAGAGAGTCTCAGGAGAGGATAACCCGAGTACCTCGGAAACGGAGAGGCAAGACTCATCCTGGGAAGGCTCCGGTGCAATCCTCCGAGTTACTCACTCCCGCCCCGGGCTCTGATAGGGATGGCAGGTGCCCAGACCGACACCGAGACTGGTCCGGATACGGGAGAAGAGAACGCAGCCCAGGAAAGTGCTCCGTTCTCCAGTGCAGAAGACGTCCCAGGCACCCAAGAGCTTCCCCCTCTCACAGGCCAGTATGGTACGGCTCAATTACAAGATCCTACTCTTGCAAATGCCTTAAGAAATGTGCAGGTATTAGAAGGTGTAGTGGTAGGTGATAAGACAACCCCTACTTACCCCCATTTCGCAGTAAACCGGGGGTTAGTATATCAGATAGTCAAGAAAAATGAGGAAGTGCATGAACAGCTCCTCGTGCCACAGCCCTATCGGGCCACAGTACTCAACCTAGCCCACACACACCCGCTAGGGGCCCACTTGGGGGTAGAGAAGACTAAGGAAAGAATCATGCAACGTTTCTTTTGGCCAGGAGTACACAAAGAGATAGAGAACTACTGCCGTAGTTGCCCTGAGTGTCAGCAGGTTGCGCCAAAGCCCACATATAGAAACCCGCTCATTCCCTTGCCCATTATCGAAACTCCTTTTGAGAGGATTGGATTAGACATAGTCGGGCCCTTACCGAAAAGTGCCAGGGGACATCAATACATTCTGGTCATTCTGGACTATGCGTCCCGGTACCCGGAGGCCATTCCGCTGAGGAAGGCTACATCCAGACAAATCGCCAAGGAGCTGTTCCGTCTCTCAACTAGTCTGGGAATCCCAAAAGAGATATTGACGGACCAAGGGACTCCATTCATGTCCAGGGTGATGAAAGAACTCTGTGCTTTTACTGAAAATCAAACAGCTGAGAACCTCGGTCTACCACCCCCAGACAGATGGCCTAGTCGAACGTTTTAACAAAACACTAAAATCCATGCTGCGGAAAGCGGTAGGGGAAGATGGGCGCAACTGGGATCAGCTGTTACCATACATATTATTTGCGGTGAGAGAGGTACCTCAGTCTTCTACTGGTTTTTCACCCTTTGAGCTCTTGCTTTCCTACAGACCCAGAGGACTGCTCGACATCGCCAAGGAGGCCTGGGAGGAGCAGCCATGCCAACAGCGGACACTGATCGACCATGTAGGGGCTATGAGGGAGAGAATGAAGGCCATCTATCCCATGATGCGGGAACACCTGGAGGCCAGTCAGCGGCAACAGCAAGCCTCCTACAACAGATCTGCTCAACCCAGGGAGTTTAAGCCGGGGGACAGAGTGCTGGTCCTGGTGCCAACCGTTGAGTGCAAATTCCTGGCAACCTGGCAAGGACCATATGAGGTCATTGAACGCATGGGAGAAGTAAACTACAAGGTGAGGCAACCAGATAAAAGGAAAACTGAGCAGATTTATCATGTTAACCTTTTAAAGAAGTGGCACGCCAGAGAGGCGCTGTTCAGCTCTCTACCCCCCACAGAGACCCAGGAACCGGCGCGAGAAGAGGTTCAGCTGGGTCCAAATCTGTCCCCACATCAACGACAGATGGCCCTGGAACTCGTGGAGCAGAACCAGGATGTCTTCTCCTCCCTTCCCGGTCACACAGAGGTGGTCCAACATGAGATCCGCACCATGCCTGGCCGAACGGTAAACCAGCGCCCGTACCGCGTGCCAGAGGCTCGTAAAGTGGTTATACAGAAGGAGGTAAGGAAGATGCGGGAGTTGGGAGTAATCGAAGAGTCCCACAGTGCCTGGGCAAGTCCCATCGTACTAGTTCCCAAGCCAGACGGTTCAGTACGATTTTGTAATGACTATCGAAAGTTGAATGAAGTGTCTGAATTTGATGCATACCCAATGCCTCGTGTCGATGATTTAATAGACTCCTTGGGGCATGCTCGTTTCCTAACCACTCTTGATCTCACAAAAGGCTACTGGCAGGTGCCCCTTGACCCCCGGCGTCTAAGGAGAAGACAGCCTTTGCCACCCCGGAGGGGCTCTACCAGTATACCCGACTTCCGTTTGGTCTCCACGGGGCACCTGCCACGTTCCAACGCCTGATGGATCGAGTCCTTGCGCCCCACAAGAGGCACGCAGCGGCTTATTTGGATGATGTTGTTATACAAAGTCAGGATTGGGCCAGCCACCTACCCCGGGTACAAGCGGTGCTGGATTCGCTCAGGGAAGCAGGGCTCACGGCAAACCCGAAGAAGTGCAAGGTGGCCTTCAGTGAGACAAACTACCTGGGGTACACCATTGGGCGGGGGTTGGTCAAACCACAGGAAGCCAAACTGCGGGCCATACAGGACTGGCCGCAGCCCATCAACAAGAAGCAAGTAAGGTCATTTTTGGGCCTCGCTGGCTACTATAGACGCTTTATTGCAGATTTTGCTACCATAGCTGCACCGTTGACGGAGCTGACGACCAAACGCCACTCACGAATGGTGAAGTGGAACCCTGCGGCGGAGGCGGCTTTCCTCAACCTGAAGCGAGCACTCTGCTCCAGTCCGATCCTGGTGGCACCAGACTTCAAGAAGGAATTCATTGTCCAAGCGGATGCTTCGGAGGTGGGTCTGGGTGCTGTCCTCACCCAGGCACATGACGGTGAAGAACATCCCATTCTCTACCTAAGCAGAAAGTTACTTCCAAGAGAGAAGAACTATTCAACGGTGGAGAAAGAATGTCTGGCTGTAGTCTGGGCCCTGGAGTCCCTTCGGTTCTATCTCCTGGGCCGACGTTTCATGGTGGTATCTGATCACGCCCCTCTGCAGTGGATGGCCAAGAACAAGGAATCAAACAGTAGAGTAACCAGATGGTTTTTGAGCTTGCAACCGTTTAACTTTTCTGTTGTCCACAGGGCTGGCAAGCACCACGGCAATGCGGACGCCCTCTCCCGGCGTGATGCCTTCTTCGCTGCCTTTACCCCGACGAGGACGTCGGTCCTGAGGAGGGGGGATGTGTGATGTCACGAGAGGCTGTGTCCTGGAGGGACGTTACATCCCCCTGAGATGGCTGCAAACCCAGACAGCTATGGCTCCATCTGCTGGTATGGTCGGGAACTCCAACCCTCTATGGCCAATCTTCCCACGCAGCTGAAACCAATCAGGAGCTGATGAGCTGAAGGTTTGTTGAAGGGAAGAGACACGGTCTCCAACCTGGGCTCTCTGGAGGACAAGAGTGCTGCACGTCCACTTCCATGAGGAATATAAGGATTTGGAGATACTTACCTTTGGGAAATACTCACCTTTGGATATATGCACCTGTGGAAATACGTGTGGGACATTTGGAAGGACGTTTTGCTGGGTTGGCCACTAGCTGCAACGTGGAATACAGTAAGACTGGGGAAAAGTTATTTGAGCGAGGGAGAGTTATGATTTTGGATGTGGAAGAGACATCCCTGAACTGTTAACCCTTAAAGAGCCACCAGAGAACAGAATTGTGTGATACTTTCGTTAGTTTCCCAAGACCTTTAATAAAATCCTTGTTTTGGTTGAACCTGGTCTCCTTGCACTACTTGAGCAATCCCGCTGAAAGCTGTGTAGCCTCTCGTGACATCACAACACATACACATACACATACAGTGGGGGAAAAAAGTTTTTAGTCAGCCACCAATTGTGCAAGTTCTCCTACTTAAAAAGATGAGAGAGGCCTAATTTTCATCATAGGTACACGTCAACTATGACAGACAAATTTAGGATTTTTAATGAATTTATTTGCAAATTATGGTGGAAAATAAGTATTTGGTCACCTACAAACAAGCAAGATTTCTGGCTCTCACAGACCTGTAACTTCTTCTTTAAGAGGCTCCTCTGTCCTCCACTCGTTACCTGTATTAATGGCACCTGTTTGAACTTGTTATCAGTATAAAAGACACCTGTCCACAACCCCAAACAGTCACACTCCAAACTCCACTATGGCCAAGACCAAAGAGCTGTCAATGGACACCAGAAACAAAATTGTAGACCTGCACCAGGCTGGGAAGACTGAATCTGCAATAGGTAAGCAGCTTGGTTTGAAGAAATCAACTGTGGGAGCAATTATTAGGAAATGGAAGATATACAAGACCACTGATAATCTCCCTCGATCTGGGGCTCCACGCAAGATCTCACCCCGTGGGGTCAAAATGATCACAAGCAAAAATCCCAGAACCACACGGGGGGACCTAGTGAATGACCTGCAGAGAGCTGGGACCAAAGTAACAAAGCCTACCATCAGTAACACACTACGCCGCCAGGGACTCAAATCCTGCAGTGCAAGATGTGTTCCCCTGCTTAAGCCAGTACATGTCCAGGCCCGTCTGAAGTTTGCTAGAGTGCATTTGGATGTTCCAAAAGAGGATTGGGAGAATGTCATATGGTCAGATGAAACCAAAATATAACTTTTTGGTAAAAACTCAACTCGTCGTGTTTGGAGGACAAAGAATGCTGAGTTGCATCGAAATAACACCATACCTACTGTGAAGCATGGGGGTGGAAACATTATGCTTTGGGGCTGTTTTTCTGCAAAGGGACCAGGACGACTGATCCGTGTAAAGGAAAGAATGAATGGGGCCATGTATCGTGAGATTTTGAGTGAAAACCTCCTTCCATCAGCAAGGGCATTGAAGATGAAACGTGGCTGGGTCTTTCAGCATGACAATGATCCCAAACACACCACCCGGGCAACGAAGGAGTGGCTTCGTAAGAAGCATTTCAAGGTCCTGGAGTGGCCTAGCCAGTCTCCAGATCTCAACCCCATAGAAAATCTTTGGAGGGAGTTGAAAGTCCGTGTTGCCCAGTGACAGCCCCAAAACATCACTGCTCTAGAGGAGATCTGCATGGTGGAATGGGCCAAAATACCAGCAACAGTGTGTGAAAACCTTGTGAAGACTTACAGAAAACGTTTGACCTGTTTCATTGCCAACAAAGGGTATATAACAAAGTATTGAGAAACTTTTGTTATTGACCAAATACTTATTTTCCACCATAATTTACAAATAAATTCATAAAAAATCCTACAATGTGATTTTCTGGATTTTTTTTCCTCATTTTGTCTGTCATAGTTGACGTGTACCTATGATGAAAATTACAGTTCTCTCTCATCTTTTTAAGTGGGAGAACTTGCACAATTGGTGGCTGACTAAATACTTTTTTTCCCCACTGTATAAGAGTCCCCTGAGTCAGGGCGTGACCATTAATTCCCACCATTGTGTTGCTTAGTTGTCATAATGCTTCAGCAAATGTACATTATCCCAGGGGCGTTGGAAGACAACGTAGGTAACCTAATGTATGTCCCTCTAACTGCCCTGAATGCCTGTGCTGATCCCACAGCTATTTTATGCAGTAATCATGTGCCTATGAACCAGAGTTATACTGTTAGCACTGAGGCATTGTGCCCTAGTAGGAAGTCCACTGTGTGCAGCTCACCCTGCACTAACATAAATAACATAAGCATGTCTACTTCTGCTAAGCTTCCCAGGAAAGCAATGAAAACAATCAAGCATCCCAGAAAAGTGCTGAAAATAGCCACGTTAACATATGTAGCCAAGTCAATAACTTGCTAGTAACAGATGACATTCATATTCTGACTATCTCTGAAACTCACTTAGATAATACCTTTAATGATACAGTGGTAGCAATATATGGTTATAAAATCTACAGAAGAGACAGGAATGCCAATATTCAGAGTCATATTCCTGTAAAGCTTAGTGAGGATCTCATGTCAAATGCTGTTGAAGTAATATGGCTACAGGTTCACCTGACTCACCTAAAGCCTATTCTTGTGGGAAGTTGCTATAGACCACCAAGTGCTACCAGTTAGTATACCTAAAGCCTATTCTTGTGGGAAGTTGCTATAGACCACCAAGTGCTACCAGTCAGTATACCTAAAGCCTATTCTTGTGGGAAGGTGCTATAGACCACCAAGTGCTAACAGTCAGTATCTGGATAATATGTGTGAAATGCTTGATAATGTATGTGATATCAACAGAGAGGTATATTTCCTGGGTGATTTCAATATTGACTGGCTTTCATCAAGCTGCCCAATCAAGAAAAAGCTTAAAACTGTAATCAGTCAACCTACCATGGTAGTTACAAACAGCACAGGAATTAAATCATCAACATGTATTGATCACATCTTTACTAATGATGCAGACATTTCTGGATGGGACCCTTCATCTCAATTTCTGCCTAAAATGACATACCCAAATCTAACTGCCTGCAGCTCAGGACCTGAAGCAAGGATATGCATATTATTGATACTATTTGAAACGAAACACTTTGAAGTTTGTGGAGATGTGAAATTAATGTAGGAGTATATAACACAATAGATCTGGCAAAAGATAAAACAAACAAAAAAACATGTGTTTTCCATTTTTTATTTTTGTTGCATCATCTTTGGAAATGCAAAAGAAATGCCATACATTGAGATAGGAAGCTGGGGATAATTTAGATGTGGGACATAATTTAGATGTTGTCCTCAACAGGGCAACAGTGTGTGTGCAAACTGACACATTCAAGAATGAGAGAGCTACATAATATTGAGTATGAAGTCTCCAAAGTGTCCCTCACGAGTTTGCCCAAATGTACCCAAGTGGCCTCCAAGTGGCCGAATTGATCAATTGAAACATGTTCAAGTACATAACTATAGACAACATACAGAAATGCTATGGTAATAAAAAATGTAAGTTTACACACAAAGATGAAGGGGGCTGTACTTTCCAGTCATGTCCAGCTGAGGTGCTGGCTGCCTTTTAGGTCGAAATGTTGGTGGAAGTGGCTCCACATCATCCTCTAGCACAGCGTGCCAATGGTCCTCTCCTTCGGTGGTAGTTGCCACTGGTGCACTGACCCTCCTCCGCTTCTGGGCTGGCCTCTTCACACCTCTAGATGTCCAGGCGGGGGTGGGGGTGGAGCCAGAGACAGCAGCAGAGGTCAGACTGGAGGAACCAGTTCCTATGTTTGAATGAGTGGGGGATGGAGGACTTATAATAATAATAATAATATGCCATTTAGCAGACGCTTTTATCCAAAGCGACTTACAGTCATGCGTGCATACATTTTTGTGTATTGTATGGGTTGTCCCGGGGATCGAACCCACTATCCTGGCATTACAAGCGCCATGCTCTACCAGCTGAGCTACAGAGGTGTCTTTGGAGTTGGCTCCCAGAGGTCATCTCTACCACTATTGAGGATTTTTTAAACTCAGTTAGAACTCAAGTTTACTATTACTTATTTGATTTAACATTTATTTTAGCAGGGGGTGATCCCTGCATCAATACATTTATGGCTGAACCCTGCATCAATACATCAAATACACAACACATATCTATAAACATACAGTGAGGGAGAAAAGTATTTGATCCCCTACTGATTTTGTACGTTTGCCCACTGACAAAGAAATGATCAGTCTATCATTTTAATGGTAGGTTTATTTGAACAGTGAGAGACAGAATAACAACAAAATAATCCAGAAAAACGCATGTCAAAAATGTTATACATTTATTTGCATTTTAATGAGGGAAATAAGTATTTGACCCCCTCTCAATCAGAAAGATTTCTGGCTCCCAGGTGTCTTTTATACAGGTAACGAGCTGAGATTAGGAGCACACTCTTAAAGGGAGTGCTCCTAATCTCAGCTTGTTACCTGTATGAAAGACACCTTTCCACAGAAGCAATCAATCAATCAGATTCCAAACTCTCCACCATGGCCAAGACCAAAGAGCTCTCCAAGGATGTCAGGGCCAAGATTGTAGACCTACACAAGGCTGGAATGGGCTACAAGACCATCGCCAAGCTGCTTGGTGAGAAGGTGACAACAGTTGGTGCGATTATTCGCAAATGGAAGAAACACAAAAGAACTGTCAATCTCCCTCAGCCTGGGGCTCCATGCAAGCTCTCACCTCGTGGAGTTGCAATGATCATGAGAACGGTGAGGAATCAGCCAAGAACTACACGGGAGGATCTTGTCAATGATTTTAAGGCAGCTGGGACCATAGTCACCAAGAAAACAATTGGTATCACACTACGCCGTGAAGGACTGAAATCCTGAAGCGCCCGCAAGGTCCCCCTGCTCAAGAAAGCACATATACAGGGCAGTCTGAAGTTTGCCAATGAACATCTGAATGATTCAGAGGAGAACTGGGTGAAAGTGTTGTGGTCAGATGAGACCAAAATCGAGCTCTTTGGCATCAACTCAACTCGCCGTGTTTGGAGGAGGAGGAATGCTGCCTATGACCCCAAGAACACCATCCCCACCGTCAAACATGGAGGTGGAAACATTATGCTTTGGGGATATTATTCTGCTAAGGGGACAGGACAACTTCACTGCATCAAAGGGACGATGGACGGGGCCATGTACCGTCAAATCTTGGTTGAGAACCTCCTTCCCTCAGCCAGGGCATTGAAAATGGGGCGTGGATGGGTATTTCAGCATGACAATGACCCAAAACACACGGCCAAGGCAACAAAGGAGTGGCTCAAGAATAAGCACATTAAGGTCCTGGAGTGGCCTAACCAGTCTCCAGACCTTAATCCCATAGAAAATCTGTGGAGGGAGCTGAAGGTTCGAGTTGCCAAACGTCAGCCTCGGAACCTTAATGACTTGGAGAAGATCTGCATTCTCTCTACTATTATTCTGACATTTCACATTCTTAAAATAAAGTGGTGATCCTAACTGACCTAAGACAGGGAATCTTTACTAGGATTAAATGTCAGAATTCTGAAAAACTAAGTTTAAATGTATTTGGCTAAGGTGTATGTAAACTTCCGACTTCAACTGTATATGCTTAGAATAATGACTTGTAATGATTGTTAATACTTTGTAACTTAAGCTTCATGCCTTGTTTGTGAATCCATTTACTGACAATTCTCAGACCAATTCTTACTAGTCAACATCAACACATTGCCTAATTTTATTTATCCAGGCAAGTCAGTTAAGACCAAATTTTTATTTACAATGACAGCCTACACCGGCCAAACCCGGACGACGCTGGGCCAATTGTGCGCCGCCCTATGGGAACCCCAATCACGGCCGGTTGTGAAACAGCCTGGAATTGAACCAGGGGGTCTGTAGTGACAACTCAAGCACTGAGATGCAGTGCCTTAGACTGCTGCGCCACTCGGGAGCACTAATGCTTGCTTGTATATTTGTATTATCTTTATGGAGTCAGATAAACATTTGAATAGGCTAATTGCTTAGTCTTATTACAAGTTGCATGTGATGTATATATAATATACTGAATATTTACCTGATAAATATTACTGCCCACTACACTGATTTACTGTACAGCTATAGGATCGGGTGCAATTGTAAGGCGAGAGGATTGCCATAATAAATAAAGGTGCAGGTCCAAAAATTGTTTGGTGATCAAGAATATTAACTGTTAAGTTTTGCAAGATCACCAGCATGGGGCATCAACCAACAATTACTAGCTTAGGTCTACTGGTCTTTTGGTATGTCAAAATTGCTTGAAATTGATCATTTACTTATGAACCTTGCGTTTGGAGTTTATTGTTAAAATCTATTATTACTGTGGCGAAGACGCACTGTAGGCACGTCACCACTTGCGCTCTCGAAACTCCCACCATTGGAGAGCGCTTTGTTCTCAAGTTGAAATGTTTGCTGTTGGTTTCACATATGTGGTAAATCTATATTCCATCTAATCCTACAATAATTGCTAGCATTTCATAATTCCATCCCGTACCGTTTATTGCAACACTTCAACATTTCTGTTTCATGTTAGCTAGCTGAATAAACTAAGTTAGAGTCTATTCCTAGAAAAAATTTAACCGCTGTAGTTTACAACAATTATAATTTTAAAGTTCATCAATGAGATTGACACCTTGATAAGTTCCTTTCCTGAGGATGGCTCACCCCTCACAGTTCTGGGTGACTTTAACCTCCCTATGTCTGCCTTTGACTCATTTCTCTCTGCCTCCTTCTTTCCACTCCTTTCCTCTTTTGACCTCACCCTCTCACCCCCCCTACTCACAAGTTAGGCAATACGCTTGACCTCATCTTTACTAGATGCTGTTCTTCTACTAATCTCACTGCAACTCCCCTCCAAGTCTCCAATCACTACTTTGTATCCTTTTCTCTCTTGCTCTCCTCCAACACTACTCACTCTGCCCCTACTCAGATGGTAATGCGCCGTTGCAACCTTCGCTCTCTCTCTCCCGCTACTCTCTCCTCTTCCATCCTATCATCTCTTCCCTCTGCTAAATCCTTCTCCCTCCGATCTCCTGATTCTGCCTCCTCAACCCTCCTCTCCTCCCTTTCTGCATCTTTTGACTCTCTATGTCCCCTATCCTCCCGGCCGGCTCGGTCCTCCCCTCCTGCTCCATGGCTTGACATCTCATTGCGAGCTCACAGAAGAGGGCTCCGGGCAGCCAAGGGGAAATGGAGGAAAACTAGACTCCCTGCGGAACTGTCATCTTTTCACTCCCTCCTCTCTACATTCTCTTCCTCTGCCACTTTCTACCAATTTCAAGCCTCTGCCTCTAACCCTAGGACGCTCTTTGCCACCTTCTCCTCCCTGCTGAATCCTCCTCCCCCTCCCACCTCCCTCTCTGTGGATGACTTCATCAACCATTTTGAAAAGAAGGTTGACGACATCCGATCCTCATTTATTAAGTCAAATGACACCGCTGGTCCTGCTCACACTGCCCTACCCTATGCTTTGACTTCTTTCTCTCCCCTCTCTCCAGATGAAATCTTGCGACTTGTGACGGCCGGCTGCCCAACAACCTGCCCGCTTGACCCTATCCCCTCCTCTCTTCTCCAGACCATTTCCGGAGACCTTCTCCCTTACCTCACCACGCTCATCAACTCATCCTTGACCGCTGGCTATGTCCCTTCCGTCCTCAAGAGAGCGAGAGTTGCACCCCTCCTTAAATCATGACGTCAGTGATCTTCAGGTCGGAAAGTCAGAGCTCTAGAAACATGCCAGAGTTCCCAACTTGAAATTCCGAGTTGGATGACCGTTCAAAACGACTTTTCCCAGTCGGAGCCCGAGTTCCCAGTTCTCTTGAATGCACTGAAGTCGGAAGTCGGCCAAGTACTTATGTACCTGTTAGAGCTCCTGTTAGGCAGTCTTGCCCTCTACCTGTGTCCGTTCGGATAGGACAGGTTAAGCCTAACACAGAGGCCATTTCTTTTGTGCTATTGCATGTGTATATTTGGTCAATCTACTTGTATATTATGTATGATATGGCAGCCGCGCTTTCATCATTGGATCACCAAGACCTGTAAATAAATCTACATTGTGAGCACATCAACCTGCCTTGCCTTGTGCTGATTTCATGCCCCTACGACTGCTACAAGGTCCCTATTTTACAATTACGTAATCATAATGTGTTGTAGGCAAAATAACGGAAATGGCTGTATGGTAGCCTCAATAAATAGACACATTGTTGTAATTGAACAAGTCATTGCATGTATAGTTTTTTGTTTTACTTGACTTGAAACTTGTGACTCAACTTGACTTGCTCTTAGAATGCACTACTTGGACTTGACTCGATACTTGACCTGTTCTACTTGGGACTCGACTTGAGACTCGAACCTTGTGACTTGAGACTTGCTTGTGACTCGAATAATAGTGACTTGGTCCCACCTCTGAAAGTTCATATTTCTTGATCAAGAAACGGAACAAACAAGTTATATACACACATTGACTTGTTGCTACCAGATCCACTAAACAAAATCATCAGACAACGTTTATTTCCTGTTTATTATCTGCTTGCTATGGTGGTGTTACATTTGGCTAGCACAGCAAATAACCACAGAGCTAGCATAATGTGAAGGTAGAGAAAGATCAGTTTACCTTGTTAGCCAGCTAGATGAATTTCTCTCACGACAGCCAACAATATAACAAAACTAAATGTAGCTAGCCTACAAGTCCAATGTTTGAAGGCCACATTGTTTACATCAAAAGTTAGCTAGCAGCAGTAATTACCACACTATCAACCTCTCTCTCCCCCCTCACCAATCTGTCTCTCCTAGCTCTTCATCTGCTTCCTCCAAAACGCAACTATATTTTACCCAGATGTATTGCCCACTTAGTTTCAATTAAGAAACATACTGTAGTTTTAATGAACCGCTAGCTTATGCTAGGCATGTATTATCGACCTCACATTACAAGACCTAGCTAGTGGTTTGTTTATATGTAGTAAAGCTAGACTATACAAATGCTAGCCCTGACAAGTTATGTTGAACTGCAGATTAATTACACCAGAATGATACATAACATGAAGCAAACAAATTGCAAACCAATTTACCTTAAAATATTCCTTTCTGCACACCCTCATGATAGTGATATTTGCTAATAATGTCTCCTCTGCATGTCATCCTTAAGGCCTACCGTCATTACAAGGGTAGGGCTTGCACTAATCCATTTAATGACTGCATGTACCGTAGTTGTAGAAGTCATATCTGGTATCCTTCAACATGGTTAGCCTTATTAATTGTCTATAGAAAAAGAAAAACCAACACACTGATCTTAACAGTATAAGCCTTTTCTTTTCTTTCAAGTTATTAGCAAATGATTCCCACACACATAAGTTATCTCAGATGTGTGAGTGCTTTTCCTATTTCTAATAGTGTCATTTCAAATGGAGAAAACATCGTAACAACATTTAAGCAACGTGTGAGGATTTGATCATCCTGTTTCAGTAAAGAAATGACAAGCCACATCTACAAGTGCATTGGATATGCCCACGAGGCCAATATTTATCCCATCATACAGTATGTCCACTGTAACCAAAAGGGTAGAGCACGGATAGTGGAGGCAAGAGAAATACCCTGGAGAGTGACCACAGTGAAGGGTCACTTTTACATGGGCTGCAAAGTAGCGATGTAATGTATGAGTTCCATCCCTGTATGACTGACTGGGCCGGGACGCAAACCCATATCAAATGACACTTTTAGCTAGCATGCCAACCACTGGAGAAGGAGGACTGCGAGTGTAGCAGAATGAAGCAAACCGGTGCAAAATTGCAGGAGGAGATCCTCCCGTAGCTGAGATGCCTACAGTATTAAAATATAGATACATTCATGATAGACAGGAGGAGACACTACTTCAAGTCTCATGGGGAATGACATAACATTACAATGGCTACATCGATTCAGTTCACACAGTCTGCTCTGCTGGCTGCTGAGGTTGATGCGGAGAAGGTCAGTAAGTGTATCAGAGGGGTGAGTGTTTATGTAGCATATGAGCTAGTTGGTAGGTGAGTGCTAGGCTCTTTCTCAATTTATCCTTCCTCGATTCCTCTCCTCGCCTCCTTCTAAAAACCGATTGGAGAAGGGGAGGGACCTTGTACCTTCTCCTCCAATACAGTTGCGATACAATACAGGTGAGTAGATAGGATGCAAGTAATCAAGGAAAGACAAAGTGAGACAAAGCCCTAGGAGCCATCATGTGGTGATGTCACCCGCCCTGAGACGTAAAGTACTGTTATCCTAGTCCAACCAAGATCATGGTTTTGGGAGGATAATGGACACTGCTTTGTTCGTATGAAGTGCTGTTGTGTACCAGGGTTGCATCCTATGTCAGCCATTCAAGGATTGTTACACCCACACCAATGATCAAGGACATTAGCTGCAGCTGCAAATCTGTGCAATATCATCAGACAAAATGAGAGTGAGTGACAACCAAGTGAAATAGAAACAGGGAATGTTCAAATACCAAAAAATACACTATACTTAAATCAAAGAATCAACACTTTAATCATACAAAGAATGCCTATGTAAATGGTTAATGGGTTTAGACATTCATTTTACTCCAAAACAAGACATGATTGAATACTTAAATAAATAGTGTTTAATACAAATAATAAGCAGAATGTCAGGGACAGGGCTGGGCTGGAACAGACACCTGCAAACCCAGTAGCTACAGTGCCTGCAAAAAGTATTCATACCTCTTGATTTATTCCACATTTTTTAGTGTTACAGCCTGAATTCAAAATGGATTAAATCCCATCTACACACAATACCTCATAATGACAAAGTGAAAACATGTTTAACCAAATTTTTTGCTAATTTATTGAAAATCAAATACAGAAATATCTAATTTACATAAGTAAATGAGACACCTGAGTCAATACTTTGTAGAAGCACCTTTGGCAGCGATTACAGCTGTGAGTCTTTCTGGGTAAGTCTCTAAAGATTTCCACACCTGGATTGTACAACATATACCTATTATTATTTTCAAAATTCTTCAAGCTCTGTCAAATTGGTTGTTGATCATTGCTAGACAACCATTTTCAGGTCTTGCCATATATTTTCAAGTAGAACAGGAACATTCACTGACTTCTTGGTAAGCAACTCCAGTGTAGATTTGGCCTTGTTATTGAAAGCAGACTGAACCAGGTTTTCCTCTAGGATTTTGCCTGTGCTGAGCTCCATTCCATTTCTTTTTTATCCTGAAAATCTCCCCAGTCCTTAATGATTACCAGCATACCCATAACATGATGCAGCCACCACTATGCTTGGAAATATGGAGAGTGGTACTCAGTAAAGTGGTGCATTGGATTGTCCCCAAACATAACACTTTGTATTCAGGACAAAAAGTAAATAGCTTTGCAAATTTTTTTGCAGTATTACTTTATTGCCTTGTTGCAAAGAGGATGCATTTGTTAGAATATGTTTTATTCTGTACAGGCTTCCTTCTTTTCACTCTGTCAATTAAGTTAGGATTGTGGAATAACTACAATCTTGTTGATCCATCCTCAGTTTTCTCCTATCACAGCCATTAAACTCTGTAACTGTTTTAAAGTCACAATTGGCCTCATGGTGAAATCCCTGAGCGGTTTCCTTCCTCTCTGGCAACTGAGTTAGGAAGGAAGCCTGTATCTGTGTAATGACTGGGTGTATTGATACACCATCCAAAATGTAATTAATAACGTCACCATACTCAAAGGAATTTTCAATGTCTACCAATAGGTGCCCTTCTTTGCGAGGCATTGGAAAACCTCCCTGGTCTTTGTGGTTGAATCTGTGTTTGAAATTCACTGCTCAATTGAGGGACCTTTCAGATTATTCTATGTTTGGGGTACAGAGATGAGGTAGTCGTAAAAAAAACATGTTAAACACTATTATTGCACACAGAGTGAGTCCATGCAACTTATTATGTGACTTGTTAACACTAGAACCGCCTGGCCTTTCACCCTATATATTTTTTATTTAACCAGGCAAGTCAGTTAAGAACAAATTCTTATTTACAATGACGGCCTACCCCAGCCAAACCCGGACGACGCTGTGCCAATTGCCACCGCCCTATGGGACTCCCAATCACGGCCAGATGTGAGACCAGGGACTGTAGTCACGCCTCTTGCAGATGCAGTGCCTTAGACCGCTGCGCCACTCGGAAACCCTATATATACCCCCTAGAGAACGTTGAGAACGTTGCAGGATGTCCCATTTAGCAAAAATGTGCCTCCATCACAGACTGGTCTTCCCTGGCTGCCTGACCCTGATGAGACCCCTGTCACCATCTGATCCTGCTCAGATGAGGCATGACAAAGAATTACATTGGTGTACATTTATATATTATATTATCCATGAATAGAATCAATGGTTCAACAATTGAAATTACCATTATTCCCAGATCCCAGACTGTAGCCTATGCATCAAACCAAGGTGGAACTTTGTATCCATTCACTGATTGTTATAATATACTGCAAAATTCACCTGAGCTCTGTAGACTGTTTTTCCCTGCCTGTCTGACCCTGCAGGGACACCTGTCACCATCTGATCCTGCTAAGACATGATGAGCATAGTGTTGTGTACTGACTGTGCACCATGACAGTGAAGCCTGTAGAGCTTATACCGTGTCAGTGTGAAAAGTAGGGAATTAGCTAAGGAAACTGACAGATCAATAACGTTACATTGCTATACTGACTAATAAAAACTCACATTGCGCTGAAAAAGCGTCAGAATATCGGTCTTCAATCGTTTGGCCGCTGGTTTCATAGTTTAATTCAGGTCTAGTGTGACTGAAGCAAAAATAATAGCTAAAGTTTGTGAGGTAGTTAACGTTAGCCAACTTTTGGCTAGCTCTGCTAGCTAAATGGTACAATGGTACATCATCAAATTTACTTCTGTTGAAATGGGACAAAACAATGGTTACAAAACATTTCCAAACACACAACAGCTGTTAGATACTGCTACCAGACAGATACAGTAGCTAGAGGCTAGCTAGAGCTGAACTGGCTGTGGTAGCCACAATGCAATGATAAAACTGTGGGGACAAAATTGTGGGGGGGTCATGTCCCTCCCGTCTTCAGTGAAAGTTGTGCCCCTGGTCCTACTGAAAAATGTAGGCCTAAAGCCAATTTTCGACACTTCCAACCAATGACGCATCAACATTCCAACAGTCTAATAAATACATTTTATATATGCTATCAGTAGAATAATAATTTGGTTGTGTTTATAAAGGTCTTATTTAACATTAGAAAACAAAAAATAATTATTTCAAAGAACATAATAGCATTTTCATTAGTTTATGTTACTCTAAGCTATAAGTAAAAACGAAAAACCACTAGTCCATCACAAAAAAGTCCATTATAATTTAATTTAGGCAGGTCTAAAGAAACATTGTGGAAATGAGAAAATATATGTGAAAGAAAACAGAATAGTGAATTTTACATTTATTATGTTACTAGTCTGCTTAGTAGCCAGAGCAATGCTGCCACGTGAGTGGTCATGTGCTGAACACATGTACAGCGTAGATATTCTTGGAAGAAGTTACATTTGGAAATAGAGCTGTATCTCTTGACTTTTTTGAGATATCTGACAAAAGTAAGTGTCATAGAAACTGCAGAATATGCTCCTTCTGATGCTATATACAGTTGAAGTCGGGAGTTTACATACACCTTAGCCAAATACATTTAAACTCAGTTTTTCACAATTCCTGACATTTAATCCTAGTAAAAATTCCCTCTCTTAGGTCAGTTAGGATCACCACTTTATTTTAAGAATGTGAAATGTCAGAATAATAGTAGAGAGAATGATTTATTTCAGCTTTTATTTCTTTCATCACATTCCCAATGGGTCAGAAGTTTACATACACTCAATTAGTATTTGGTAGCATTGCCTTTAAATTATTTAACTTGGGTCAAACGTTTCGGGTAGCCTTCCACAAGCTTCCCACAATAAGTTGGGTGAATTTTGGCCCATTCCTCCTGACAGAGCTGGTGTAACTGAGTCAGGTTCGTAGGCCTCCTTGCTCGCACACGCTTTTTCAGTTCTGCCCACACATTTTCTATAGGATTGAGGTCAGGGTTTTGTGATGGCCACTCCAATACCTTGACTTTGTTGTCCTTAAGCCATTTTGCCACAACTTTGGAAGTATGCTTGGGGTCATTGTCCATTTGGAAGATCCATTTGCGACCAAGCTTTAACTTCCTGACTGATGTCTTGAGATGGTGCTTCAAGATATCTACATCATTTTCCTTCCTCATGATGCCATCTATTTTATGAAGTGCACCAGTCCCTGCTGCAGCAAAGCACCCCCACAGCATGATGCTGCCACTCCCGTGATTCACGGTTGGGATTGTGTTCTTCGGCTTGCAAGCAACCCCCTTTTAACTCCAAACATAACGATGGTCATTATGGCCAAATTATGGTTTTGGAGCAGTGGCTTCTTCCTTGCTGAGCGGCCTTTCAGGTTATGTCGATATAGGACTTATTTTACTGTGGAAATAGATAATTTTGTACCTGTTTCCTCCAGCATCTTCACAAGGTCCTTTGCTGTTGTTCTGGGATTGCTTTGCACTTTTTGCACCAAAGTACATTCATCTCCAGGAGACAGAACGCGTCTCCTTCCTGAGTGGTATGATGGCTAAGTGGTCCCATGGTGTTTATACTTGCATACTATTGTTTGTACAGATGAGGTCTTGGTTAATTTCTTTTGATTTTCCCATGATGTCAAGCAAAGAGGCACTGAGTTTGAAGGTAGGCCTTGAAATACATCCACAGGTACACCTCCAATGGACTCAAATGATGTAAATTAGCCTATCAGAAGCTTCTAAAGCCATGACATCATTTTTCAGTCAACTTAGTGTATGTAAACTTGTGACCCACTGGAATTTGATACAGTGAATTACTTGTGTCATGCACAAAGTAGATGTCCTAACCGACTTGTCAACACTATAGTTTGTTAACAAGAAATGTGTGGAATGGTTGAAAAATGAGTTTTAAGGACTCCAACCTAAGTGTATGTAAACTTCCGACTTCAACTGTAGAAATCAAAACGTTTTACCTGCATGTGACTCTGAAGGATGATTTGATAAAGTGAGCAGTGGCGATTTTAGCATGTAACTCTTGGTGGGGCAAACTCAAAAAATAATGTTTAATGCATGCCAGCAAAGCCACAACACAACACTAAACAATACATTATTTACACTATGTGACAGATGGTGCCCACAAACTGTTAGGGCCTACATAAAGCTGTCCCGACAGCGGAGCTCTCCTTTCAGCACAATGGAGTGAATCCTTACCACCGCTACGACATGGTTCCAGTAATGCCTGGCGAAAACCAAACTCTGCATTCCACAGTAAAAACATCATACCAAAGGTCAAGCATGGTGGTGGTGGTGTGATGGTATGGGGATGCTTTGCTGCCTCAGGACCTGGAAGACTTGCCTTAATAGAAGGAACCATGAATTCTGCTCTGTATCAGAGAATTCTACAGGAGAATGTCAGACCATCCGTCTGTGAGCTGAAGCTGAAGCGCAGCTGGGTCATGCAGCAAGACAATGATCCAAAACACACAATCAAGTCTACATGAAAATTGCTAAAAAGCAACAAATTGTAAGTTTTGGAATGGCCTAGTCAAAGTCCAGACCTAATCCCAATTGAGATGTTCTGGCATGACTTGAAACGAGCAGTTCGTGCTTGAAAACCCACACGTCACTGAGTTAAAGCAGTTCTGCATAGAAGAGTGGGCCAAAATTCTTCCACAGCGATGTGAGAGACTGAGGAAGCATTTGGTTGGAGGCATTGCAGCTAAATGTGGCACTACCAGTTATTGAGTGTAAGGGGGCAATTACTGTTTCACACAGGGGAATTGGGTGTTGCATAACTTTGTTTATGAAATAAATATGTAATTGTTGTATTATTTGTTCACTTATGTTCCCTTTATCTAATATTATGTTTTGGTTGAAGATCTGATAACATTCACTATCACAAATATGCAAAGGTAGAGAAAATTAGAAAGGGGGCAAATACTTTTTCATAGCACTGTATATATATATTTTAGCTAAACAGGTAAGGCTCAAAACAGGTGGGGCTCTACCCTGAATGACGGGTCGCCACTGAATGTGAGACTCCTTTCCCTGCAACTGTCAATTACAAGATGTGCCCATCTCTTCATGTTCAATTTGACCACAGATGATACTGTCACTCATCAGACTATTGTCAATCTAATATTATCTATAGGCTAACTCTTATTATGTGTGAAATTAGTTTTGGTATAGTTTAGGTGTAGTTTCGATGGGCCGGCTGTGCAGGCTGACTGGCATTTCCCCTTGCTCATCAACTTGGATAGAGTCAAGGATATGTTATTCTAAAGGCCTACTGCCACACGTAGCATGTTATCGTTTCCCTTACAATACATTTGATTAGTAATAGTGTTATATTAAATAAAACACTCCCGTAACAGCTGATTTTTTACAAAGTATAACGTAAAAGAGAATGGTATCAACCTACATTGTCAATTTATTAACATGAGCGCCAACGTTGATAACACAAACTCACCATTCCACTAATGTTGTTCTAAATTAAATCCTCCTCTTCACCGTCATCATTCAGTTAGGCCTAATTCAAATTTGATTTTGAAGTAACTTGCACAATTATCGCCCATTCATCCATTTGTCATTCATTCAGTGGGCTGCCATCGTTTGCTTCCCTTCGCTCATCAACTCAGAGTCAAGGATATGTTTTGCATTATTCTAAAGGCCTACTGCATCACGTAGCATGTTTTAGTTTCCCTTACAATACATTCAATTAGTAATACAGTTACAGTAAATAAAACAGTCCTGTAACAGCTTATTTTTACAAAGTAAAACGTAGAAGAAAATGATATCAACCCGCACATTGCGTGGTCAAATTATTTGCTATAAACATGAGCGCCAAAGCTGATGAAAAGGCATAACAAAAAACTCATCATTACACTGTCTTTCTAAATTAAATCAACCTCCCCACCCTCCTTATCATTCAGTTAGGCCTAATTTTAATTAATTGTGAAGTAGCATGGTCAATTATCGCCCATTCATCCATTTGTCATTCATTCATTGAGGAGAGAGCGACGCTTTAGCACCTGGCTGGCTACCAACGTTGGGATTAGGTGTGGAAAAAAGCAGGGGTGAAAAGGCTCTAAATGCTTTTTTGTTTGTGATTTCAAAATTCTGACAAATGAGCAATGAAAAATACAAACATTTAGGAAAAGTCATGGAAGGAGCAGAACATAGCTTTTTTTGGGGGAGATTTTTTCAAATGTACAAAGGGGTTGAATACTTATTGACTCACGACATTTCTGCTTTTCAGTATTTTTTTCAATAAACATAATTCCACTTTTACATTATGGGACATTGTGTGTATGCCAGTGACATAATTCAGGCTGTAACACAACAAAATGTGTCAAAATTCAAGGGGTGTGAATACTTGATATTTGATTGTGTTACAAAGTGGGATTAAAATGGATTTAATTGTAATGTATGTCAACAATTTACACAAAATACTCTAATGTCAAAGTGGACGAAAACTTTGGTAACACTTTACTTGACCCCCAGCGTCATAACACGTTATGACACGGTCATAACCATATATGTCATAATTGCTGACATAACTTGTCATAATATGGTCATAACACTGTCATGACCCATATATTTACACCTGTTGTGACATACAGTATATTGCGTTATTTAATGGCTGGTTATGACACCTACATAAGAGTGTCAAGACCCACATTTATTCAAATGTATTTTTTCTCTGCCAAGAAATTTCCTTTCATTTAAATGTACACATGTTCATTAAATACAATAGACGGCTGTAATCACACCCAGACACACCTGGCTAACTTGATGGGTCATGTAATCATCTGGCGAAGTGGGGTATTTTGTTTAGCTAGCTAGCTAAACAATGAACCGGCATAATCTCAACTCATACTACTACCAATACAAACTGATTGTCATAGCTGTAGTATGAATCTGCAGGTAGTGACGTGCAACATACGCCTAGCTTCCTGAAAAGGGTCACATATAAGCCAGATAGGCCTATCAGGTATATGCCCTTATGTCAGTCATCAGTCACAAAGAGGCTGAAATCTGCTCCTGTATTCATTCCAATCATCAGAAACAGAGCATTGGGGTAGGTGTATGTCTGACATCAATGTGTGTGCAATTACAATTATAATATGGTCAAATTCATACTGTTGACAAGTAGGGTATGGTGTAATACAATATTTTTGGTTGTGTGGTAGGTTTGTGTGTTTTGACACTCTTATGTAACCATAAAATAACGTAATACAGTGGGGAGAACAAGTATTTGATACACTGCCGATTTGGCAGGTTTTCCTACTTACGAAGCATGTAGAGGTCTGTAATTTTTATCATAGGTACACTTCAACTGTGAGAGATGGAATCTAAAACAAAAATCCAGAAAATCACATTGTATGATTTTTAAGTAATTAATTAGCATTTTATTGCATGACATAAGTATTTGATACATCAGAAAAGCAGAACTTAATATTTGGTACAGAAACCTTTGTTTGCAATTACAGAGATCATACGTTTCCTGTAGGTCTTGACCAGGTTTGCACACACTGCAGCAGGGATTTTGGCCCACTCTTCCATACAGACCTTCTCCAGATCCTTCAGGTTTCGGGGCTGTCGCTGGGCAATACGGACTTTCAGCTCTCTCCAAAGATGTTCTATTGGGTTCAGGTCTGGATACTGGCTAGGCCACTCCAGGACCTTGAGCTGCAGCTTACGGAGCCACTCCTTAGTTGCCCTGGCTGTGTGTTTTGGGTCGTTGTCATGCTGGAAGAACCAGCCACGACCCATCTTCAATGCTCTTACTGAGGGAAGGAGGTTGTTGGCCAAGATCTCGCGATACATGGCCCCATCCATCCTCCCCTCAATACGGTGCAGTCTTCCTGTCCCCTTTGCAGAAAAGCATCCCCAAAGAATGATGTTTCCACCTCCATGCTTCACGGTTGGGATGGTGTTCTTGGGGTTGTACTCATCCTTCTTCTTCCTCCAAACACGGCGAGTGGAGTTTAGACCAAAAAGCTCTATTTTTGTCTCATCAGACCACATGACCTTCTCCCATTCCTCCTCTGGATCATCCAGATGGTCATTGGCAAACTTCAGATGCGCCTGGACATGCGCTGGCTTGAGCAGGGGGACCTTGCGTGCGCTGCAGGATTTTAATCCATGATGGCGTAGTGTGTTACTAATGGTTTTCTTTGAGACTGTGGTCCCAGCTCTCTTCAGGTCATTGACCAGGTCCTGCCGTGTAGTTATGGGCTGATTGCTCACCTTCCTCATGATCATTGATGCCCCACGAGGTGAGATCTTGCATGGAGCCCCAGACCGAGGGTAATTGACCGTCTTCTTGCACTTCTTCCATTTTCTAATAATTGCACCAACAGTCGTTGCCTTCTCACCAAGCTGCTTGCCTATTGTCCTGTAGCCCATCCCAGCCTTGTGCAGGTCTACAATTTTATCCCTGATGTCCTTACACAGCTCTCTGGTCTTGGCCATTGTGGAGAGGTTGGAGTCTGTTTGATTGAGTGTGTGGACAGGTGTCTTTTATACAGGTAACAAGTTCAAACAGGTGCAGTTAATACAGGTAATGAGTGGAGAACAGGAGGGCTTCTTAAAGAAAAACTAACAGGTCTGTGAGAGACGGAATTCTTACTGGTTGGTAGGTGATCAAATACTTATGTCATGCAACAAAATGCCGTCTCTCACAGTTGAAGTGTACCTATGATAAAAATTACAGACCTCTACATACTTTGTAAGTAGGAAAACCTGCAAAATCAGCAGTGTATCAAATACTTGTTCTCCCCACTGTATATGTCACAACAGGTCTAAATATATGTGTCATGACAGTGTTACGACCATATTATGACAGGTTATGACAAGTTATGTAAGCTGTTATGACATTATGACACATATAGTGTTACCAAAAATTATATATATTTTTTAAGATGAATACAAATAAAATGAATATGATATGCACACCCGCCTTTGTGCTCAAATGCTGATGACTGGTCATTGGTCAACATCAACAATCAAGATGTGCAACAATTGGTTCTGAAGCAGAGATGAGAATTGAATGATGACTTGCGGGCTGTGGGCTCAGAACAACGACAAAAAATGTACACAAAGCGTGTTTTTCTTTGTTGGTGTGGGGCGGGGGGATTCTACCACCACCGAAAAGGGCACTTTGGAGATTGGAAGGGCAAAGTGGCATGTGCTCTGCACAGGTAGAGCCCTATCTGTGCACGTGGCTGGTCTGGTGTAAAGCAGACTGAAGCTGATTTTGCCTGTGCTTAGCCCTATCCCGTTTCTTTTCATGCTGAAAAACTCCCTAGTATTTGCCGATGTCAAGCATACCTTTACCAGGATGCAGCCACCACCATGCATGAAAATAAGGAGGCAGTTACTCAATTATTTGTTGAGTTGGATTTGCCCCAAACATAAGGCTTTGCATTTAGGCCGTAAAAGTATTACTTTAGAGCAAAATGCATGTTTTGCATATTTGTGTTCTTCTTTTCACTCTGTCATTTAGGTCATTATAGTGGAGTCACTACAATGTTGAACTGATCAGTTCTCTCCTATCACAGCCATTGAACTCTGTAGCTGTTTTAAAATCACCTCATTGTAACAAACCTGAGCAGTTTCATTCCTGTCCTGCAGCTCAGTTCAGAAGGACGACTATCTTTGAGGTGTCTGGGTGGTTTAATACAATACCTCCAAAATCACTTTGTTGTCACGGCTCCCTTGGAGGTCTGGAGAATTTTGTGTTGCAAAAACGGTTTGAATGGTCCGCAAGATTTTGATTGGATGTTACATTTCAAGAACCCTCCCCCCACACACCCAGAAGGGGTGCTGTGTGTTATGTGCATCACTGTTTTCCATCCGGGTAGTTGTTAACTATGCTAGTTTCAAGTGCTAGTTTTCAAGTTATCAAGTGTGTCCGATAGTCTGCGATTTATATCGTCCACATGGCTGTTGGCTGCGTTTTGCAGTGGGAGAATCTATTAAAGTAAGTAAATATTTATTATTAGCTATCTGGCTACAGTAGGCCACTTTGTAGGCTAACTCAACTGAGCTGCTAGCTAGCTAGCTAACTTTAACATACTGTTTAGTTAAGTTAATTAAATGTAATCAGCTAGCTAATGTCCTATTAGCTAGCTATCTTGATGTAATCATTGTAAATTAAAAACACAGTCTCCAAATGCATTTGAAGATAACAGTCAGAGGGTGAAAATTGTAGCTCCAGCTTTCAGTAAAGGGAGAGTGTAGGCTACTGGGGCAGGTACTTTTTGGGAGGACTTTATGAAAAGTTTCTCCAGTTCCAGTCTCTAGAGGGTTAAACTTTGAACTAAGAGCGATAATAGCAACATAATTTTCAGTGCTGTCTAATTTGAGTATAATGAAGCCTGTTTCTTTGTGATGTTTTCTCTCCTCAGATATGGAAAGCTGTGAAAGCCTGTTTGCAGATGAAGAGAGAGGTCCTAATGAATATCCCAAGAGACTAAGGGTGTATCCTATATGCCATGGGTTACATGTGTAGGCCTACTTATGTTAGCAAATGTTTTATAAAAAAATACAGTTAAACATCACACACAATGTATAAATCTATTACAATTGGAGCAGGCCAACCCTGTTGGAATGTGAATGGTTCTGTTTCAGCCAAACAATAATACACCTGACTCAACTTATCAAATCTAATGAGTTGATAATCAAGTGTGCGATTGCTGGGCTGGAATAGAAGTCTGCTCACCCAGTAGATCAGGGATCAATGGAGCACGGTGAATAGTTATGTTTTTTTGTCTTATTTCTTGTTTGTTTCACCCCCAACAATATTTTGCATCTTCAAAGTGGTAGGCATGTTGTGTAAATCAAATTATACAAACCCCCCAAAAATCTATTTTAATTCCAGGTTGTAAGGCAACAAAATAGGAAAAATGCCAAGGGGGTGAATACTTTCGCAAGCCACTGTAGATGTTCTAAAACTTTTGACCGGTAGTGTATATGTTCAGTTTAAAATGATACCAGTAGACAATGTATATGAGGCAAACCATAAACCAGATATTGTACATTACTTTTAAGTGCTGACATATAAAATTGTTTAGTGCAAAACCAACCCTTGTAATTTAGGTACAGTATGAAAATTAGGAGATGACAATTAGGCTACAGGAGATGAGCATTACATTTAACATTTTATGAGGTTCATTTTATTTCATTAATTTTAGCAATAGTTGCAAAATGATTGCAGTTGTTTCCATAGATAGACAGTACATGGTTACTCTACGTATCACTGCCTCTCAATAAGCTAGCGACTGGGCTAACACAGCTAACCTTTTAGGTCAATAATATGACGTTTTTATTAAAACTTTGTTGGCTTCAAAATTGTGAGAGATATTGAACTAGCTAGTAGCTAGCTAGTTAGTTATAACTAGGTAGCTTACAAGATTAGCCAACCTTTCTCAAAACGAACCTCATTGTGGCTAGCTACTTCGTGTCCCTCATGCTAGCCTTTACAGCCAAATATAACTTCAGAAACAGCCCCCCCAAAAATATTGATGTGGCTTACCATTGTTCTCCCCTCTTGCTGCAACTTTAGCTCATCTCGAAATAACAGAGAAATGCTTTGAAAACCAGCATGCTGCAAATGTTCTAAAATGTTTTGTTGAAATGTTTTGTCCTCAAGTACTTTAGCTCCTACAGCACTAATCTTTTGGAGCTCCGCCCAAGCAAGGCATTTGATTGGTTTGACGTGTTGTGAGGCGTCACTGATTTACACCGGGTTCCAACCCCTCTTTAGTTGATTTCTGCCATGGAACTACCACAGGCTTCCAGTTTTAGGGAAAAGCCTGGTTCGCAACGAGGCTACCCATCTACCAATCACTGCCCTTTTTTTATGAGGCTTAAGAAAAGCTCCCTTGTCTTTGTAGTTGAATCTGTGCTTGAAATTCAATACTTGACTGAGGGACTGTTACGAACCCCGTGGCTTTAAATGTCTAGGGTGGATGGACAAGAGACCCGTAACATAATTCATGCAAATTAGAATCGTGACATGGAACAGTGAGAACAGAAACTACACGACAACCATAAACTACCGTCAAACATAATTTTTTTATTTTTGAACACACAGTAAAGGTTTGGGAAAAAGGGCTGAGCAGGACCCAAGAAATGAAACAATAGTGTAAAAAACCTCCAAACTGATCTTGCCTGCCTCAAGAACCGCTAAGCTACTGCTAATCATACAAAAATTACAGTGGGTGGTCCGCTCAGGTCTAACTAGTGTTTTTAGACAGTTTTCTTCCTACGGGTAATGTATGCCCAAGGGCAACTTGCTTAAATTCCCCTTTTCCCAGAAACACACAACAAAGTTACCAAACAGAGTAACCAGCAAATGAGTGAGTACACAAAACACAGGACACCACAGTATCCATACTCACATACAGAAAATAGTCTTCCTCTACAAACACAACTGACCAACTTTTAAACAATGGGATGTGTGATTGAAAAACCAGAAACAGGTGGTGCAATGCAGAGGAATGTCCACTGATTGGTCCACCTCAGCAATCAGCAGACAGACACCCCAACGACCACCAATCAGGAACATACAGGACACCTGTGATTTAGGGCAGAAGGAGAGGAAAAACACAAAAAGACACAGGATACCTGTATCTGTAACAGGGACCTTATAGATGTTGTATGTTGTATGATTTAAAAATCATGTCAATCCCTATTATTTCACACAGAGTGAGTTTATTAACCTTTAAAAAAAATATTTTTTCCACTTTGACATTGCAGAGTATTTTGTTTGAGAATGAAATCCATTTGAATCCCACTTTGTAACACAATAAAATGTGAAGAAATCCAAGGGGTATAAATAGTTTTGCGACCGCTTATGTCACTTAGCCTGGGTTCAGCCCTGTGTGTGTATGTGTGTGTGTGTGCGTGGGTGGGTTAGTGCGCCCACTCGCACATAAGTGTGACAGATGTGTGCACGCGTGTGTGATGTCTGCGTGCCTACGTGTGTGTGATGTGTACGTGCCTACGTGTGTATTTGTGTGTGTTGGAGTGTGAGTAGGAGAGGAGACCGTGTGCCTGTCATTCAGGCAGGCCCTATCTCAGGGTGAACTGGATTCAGTATGAGGAATGTTTGGACAGACTCATCAGAGATGCTTATATCGGGGATCATTATTTATCTGTCCTCCCTCGTTCTCTTGTCCTCCCCTCTCCTCCTCCTCCTATCCCCTTATCCTACCCTGCTCTACGTCTGTTAGACTAATGCACTCTCTGTTTCTCTCCCTTGCTAGTGTCCTGCACGCGGAGTTCCATTTCTCGCTCTCCTCTGTGTCATCACTGCTCTCTTGCCTTGTCCTCCTTTCTCTCGTTCTCTCTCTCTGAGTCAGACCATCTCTGTCACAGTGAGGTCCCTTAGACTCTCTCTCTCTCTCTCTCTCTCTCTCTCTCTCTCTCTCTCTCTCTCTCTCTCTCTCTCTCTCTCTCTCTCTCTCTATCTCTCTCTCTCCCTCTCTCTCTCTCTCTCTCTCAATTCAATTCAATTTAAGGGCTTTATTGGCGTGGTATGTTAACATTGCCAAAGCAAGTGAAGTAGATAGTAAACAAAAGTGAAATAAAAAATAAAAATTAACAGTAAACATTACACTCAGAAGTTCCAAAATAATAAAGACATTTCAAATGTCATATAATGTATATATACAGTGTTGAAACAATGTGCAAATAGTTAAAGTACAAATGGGAAAATAAATAAACATAAATATGGGTTGTATTTACAATGGTGTTTGTTCTTCACTGGTTGCCCTTTTCTTGTGGCAATAGGTCACACATCTTGCTGATGTGATGGCACACTGTGGTATTTCCCCCAGTTGATAAGGGAGTTTATCAAAATTGGGTTTGTTTTCGAATTATTTGTGGATCTGTGTAATCCGAGGGAAATATGTGTCTCTAATATGGTCATACATTTGGCAGGAGGTTAGGAAGTGCAGCTCAGTTTACACCTCATTTTGTGGGCAGTTTGCACATAGCCTGTCTTCTCTTGAGAGCCAGGTCTGCCTACGATGGCCTTTCTCAATAGCAAGGCTATGCTCACAGTCTGTACATAGTCAAAGCTTTCCTTGAGGTTGGGTCAGTCACAGTGGTCAGGTATTCTGCCACTGTGTACTCTCTGTTTAGGGTCAAATAGGATTCTAGTTTGCTCTGTTTTTTTTTTTATTCTTTCCAATGTGTCAAGTAATAATTTTTTGTTTTCTCATGATTTGGTTGGGTCTAACTGTGTTGTTGTCCTGGGGTTTTGTGGGGTCTGTTTGTGTTTGTGAACTGAGCCCCAGGATCAGCTTGCTTAGGGGACTCTTCTCCAAGTGAATCTCTCTGTAGGTGATGGCTTTGTTATGGAAGGTTTGGGAATCGCTTCCTTTTAAGTTATAGAATTTAACGGCTCTTTTCTGGATTTTGATAATTAGCGGGAATCGGCCTAATTCTACTCTGCATGCATTATTCAGTGTTTTTCATTGTACACGGAGGATATCTTTGCAGAATTCTGCATGCAGAGTCTCAATTTGGTATTTGTCCCATTTTGTGAATTCTTGGTTGGTGAGCGGACCCCAGACCTCACAACCATAAAGGGCAATGGGTTCTATAACTGATTCAAGTATTTTTAGCCAGATCCTAATTGGTATGTCGAATTCTATGTTCCTTTTGATGGCATAGAAGGCCTTCTTGCCTTGTCTGTCAGATCATTCACAGCTTTGTGGAAGTTACCAGTGGTGCTGATGTTTAGGCCAAGGTATGTATAGCTTTTTGTGTGTTCTAGGGCAACGGTGTCTAGATGGAATTTGTATTTGTGGTCCTGGCAACTGGACCTTTTTTGGAACACCATTATATTTATCTTACTGAGATTTACTGTCAGGGCCCAGGTCTGACAGAATCTGTGCAGAAGATCTAGGTGCTGCTGTAGGCCCTCCTTGGTTGGTGACAGAAGCACCAGATCATCAGCAAACAGTAGACATTTGACTTCAGATTCTAGTAGGGTGAGGCCGGGTGCTGCAGACTGTTCTAGTGCCCTCACCAATTCGTTGATATATATGTTGAAGAGGGTAGGGCTTAAACTGCATCCCTGTCTCAACCCACGGCCCTGTGGAAAGAAATGTGTGTTTTTTGCCAATTTTAACCGCACACTTGTTGTTTGTGTACATGGATTTTATAATGTTGTATGTTTTTCCCCCAACACCACTTTCCATCAATTTGTTTTGCAGACCCTCATGCCAAATTGAGTCAAAAGCTTTTTTGAAATTAACAAAGCATGAGAAGATTCTCTCTCTCTCTCTCTCTCTCTCTCTCTCTCTCTCTCTCTCTCTCTCTCTTTCTCTCTCTCTCCCCATTTTCTGTCTCTTCTATGCTTGTTTCTCATGTTCTTCTCTCTCTTTTGTCTCTGTTTTGTCTCTTTTCCTCTCTACGCTCCTTTTCTCTCTATCCCTCTCTCTTCTTTATCCCTCCATCTCTCCCTCTCTCTCTTACAGTGGAGGCTCCTCAGAGGAGGTAGTACCATGGTGTAGCCGGAGGACAGCTAGCTTCCGTCCTCCTCTTAGTACATTGACTTCAATACAAAACCTAGGAGGCTCATGGTTCTCACCCCCTTCCATAGACTTACACAGTAATTATGACAACCTCCGGAGGACATCCTCCAACCGATCAGAGCTCTTGCAGCATGAACTGACATGTTGTCCACATAATCAAAGGATCAGAGAATGAATCAAGTACTGAAGGCATAAGGTACAGCTATCTAGCACTGCAGTGCATAAAATGTGGTGAGTAGTTGACTCAAAGAGAGAAAGACAATAGTTGAACAATTTTGAAAAAATATATTTATTCCAAAATGAAGGAGAAGCAAGAAAGAGAGAGATATTTCTACATTTGTTTTTCACTTTCAGTTTCACTTACTTAGCTAGCAAATGCAGCTAGCAAGTTTAACCTACTCAAACACCCTGCTCAATCAGAGGGATGCTATGTTATCTAGCTGGCTATGACTATCCAACACAACACTGGAACTCTTCCAAGTCAAGGTAAGCTTTTGGTTTGCCTAATTTATTGCCACCGGGGCCCGCCGGTGTAAGTGCTAAACCGCTTACTGACTACACACTGTAACGTTACTGCATGATTGCAGCAGGTTTACTAACGCGTTAGTTCTATTAGCTATGTTGACTATGACGTTAATTTAGCTAATACGTTGACAACGATGTAGGCTGTGTGTAGCAGTTATGATATGGTTTGGCTTGGAAAGGTTTTTTCGCCTGGTCAAATACAGCTGATGTGTTGTGTGTTGACGTCCACAAGCGACGAAGGGAAAAGATGAGAGGAGGAGAGCGCATAGGTGCTGTTATGAAAGTGAACTGTGTTTACACGTGATCAGGGGTGTATTTATTCCACTGATTCTGTTGTAAAACTTTTCTTAAATGGAGCAAAATGGGGATAAACATACCTGAATTTGTCTAATAGAAACTCTAGTTTGCAACTGTTGGACTAATGATTACACCCTATATCAGCTAGATGCAGGCAAGGGTGTGCAAGGCGGTATTGAATGTGTTACTGTCTGTCCATGTCTCACTGTCTGTCACCTCATATTTTTCTCTCGACCTGTGTGCACCTACGTTGTAAACTTTCATTCATAGGCTAGGTTGTAGCAACCTCAGGATGGGTATCGGGACATTTTGAGTATCATGTAATAGCCTAAGCTTATCACTGTTACATTGAACTGGGTGAATGAAATATGAATGACAGTCATCCAATATGCTGTAATAGAGATAAGGCCATGCTCATGAAAAAAATAAACATTCCTCCCTCATCTTAAACGGCACTGACCGCTACTGCTCTCTTAGGTCACTAGTGGTCTGTGGGGTAATAGTAAAGGCAGCCAGAATCAATGCTAACGAGTTTAAATCTGGGAGTGTATCTTGAGAGGACTGGGATCGTTAATTAAAATATGCACGGCTCTCCTCCCCTGTAAATACATACTCATCTATATACGCTTACTGTGCAGAGAGGAGACGGGAGGAGGAGGAAGAGGAGGAAGAGGAGGAGGAGAGTGGAGGAGAGATTTGGGGTTGTGGACACATTTCTTTCCCAGCGGTCCCAAGCTATTAAACACCCTATTTCAAAAGTATCAGCCTTTTATGAAGAAGGATTGATTCAGTAGGTGCCACAAAGCACCACTCCTGAGTCGTTAGTCTATCCCTTTCTTTTTGTGTCTGGTTCTCTCACTCTCTCTCTCTCTCTTTTTTAGCACTTCTTCTCTGTCTCTCTCTCTCTCTCTCCTCGTCAGTCAGTCAGAGAGAGAACATGCATTAGCGGATGGCATTCCACCATTAGCTGAGTCAAATTGTATTATACTAACAGCAACAACCTTAACAGTGTATGTAAGTGAAGAAGACAGGAGCATATGATATGATAATACTCACTACATTCAGACTGGATGTTGACATTGTTTACAAGCTGATGAGCCCCCCACCAACAAAACCCCTGTCTGTTTCTACGTAATTGCCAATGGGTTTTTGGGAGGGATAATGGTATTCAATACAAATCCTGGCTTGTCAGTGAAGCAGTGTCCCCACTGTCCTTCACTCTCTCTTCTTTCTCCCCTCCTCAATATTCATGACTCATGCAGTGTGTGTGTGTGTGTGTGTGTGTGTGTGTGTGTGTGTGTGTGTGTGTGTGTGTGTGTGTGTGTGTGTGTGTGTGTGTGTGTGTGTGTGTGTGTGTGTTGAAGGTCGTAGTGAGTATCGTATTGTCTCATCATCAGGGTTATATTCACTGATCAGATGTACAGTCTCGCTCTCTCTCTCTTTCTCTAGTCCTCTCTCTCTCTCTCTCAAACCCCTCAAACCCTACAGTGTGAGAGAGAACAAGAGGATGGCAGAGAGAGAGAGGAGAGGAGATAGAAGGAAAGGAGAAAGGAAGTTGGTAGTTAAAGTATAAGGTGCCCACAGCGCTAGCTGGGCTGTGTACCTTAGAGTACTTTACCCCCTGCCATACTATATAGTCAATATAGTCAATAACCCTAACCCCTGCCTTGGACTCATATCCAACTGTGGCTTTATACGGTTATACATTGCCAGCACACACACAGAGAAATAAACACACACACACATACGACACAAAAACCCACATGCAAATAGGGGCGCACACACAGACGTGCACACATGCACATACACACGCACAGAGTGACACGTATACACACACATCCTGTTGTGAGCTGAAAGATAGCACCACAGGGAAACACTGTGGGTGGACTGGTGGTCAATCAGTCAGTTAGTTTAGACAGGAGAACAGCTCTAGTCAATATCTGGACAACACACATGCACACACACACACACACCAAAGTGAACAAGGTCCTAGTCGATATCTGTCAGTCTGTCAGTCATTTTGTCGCTTTAAACAGAATAAACCAATTATTTCCGCTGAGTAGTTTATAGCCCACTCTAATGTATCATGTGACTAGGTTGTAGTGAGCTTGCCCTCTAACCACAGGGTTGCTGGTCCAAGCCACACTCTGGTCGTTCACCCTCAAAAGCAGCCACAGTGATACTGTATATTATGAATGATTATGGTTTGCATCCTACATCATTTTAATTTAGTTGAAAAATAGCGACACCCTGTAGTTAGAGGTGCCAGTTTAAGATAAGGAAAAATCGACCTGGGTCCCATTTAACAGGAAACAGTATGACGATGACATTCATCCATACACAATCACCAAATTAAAACAATGAAAACATTCATAGATTAATGTGACCCAGATGGTCCACACATAAGGTACACACACATATTCACACGCTGGTTTCATCAATGAGCAGAAGTGTCAGTGACAGTGGGAAAGATGAGAACACCTGCTGCTGCTAATGGAATGTTGAATCAGCTGTTTTATGCAATTCTTAGAATCCTCACACCAATCTCAGAATGTAACAAATGTGTCAACACTCACTGTTCTGTTGCGTCATGCTGAAAGCAACAATCTCCATTTCAGTTTTATTCGTTTGTGAACTCGACATCCTGCAATTGTGACCCTCCAAATAAGCAACCCCAATGTTGAGAATGTAATGTTTCAAAACTAACTGCAAACCAGCTGTATTTTTGTCACAACCAACCATTCCAATCTCTGTTGTGTTTCCATCTGCCTTGCCAGTACTGCCAGGGGTAGAACAGTGTATCTGCTTCCAAAATGGCTTCCATCACCCTTGTCAGCCTCAGGCCAGGTTGATATGTCCTGACTGACAGCTCGTTACCACACAAATACACACACACACACACACACACACACACACACACACACACACACACACACACACACACACACACACACACACACACACACACACACACACACACACACACACACACACACACACACACACACACACACACACACATACGTGTTTATAGACAATATCAGGACTTATGACAAAAATGTGACATATTGGGACATGCCTTTCCCAAGGTCCAAGAGACCTACACACACACACACACACACACACACACACACACACACACACACACACACACACACACACACACACACACACACATACTGTATAATACTGACATGACTCTTGACAAGTTAGACACTTCTCCAGGCCCTTTTCAAGGAAACGTAATCTGCACACACCTACCTAGACTGTGTGAATATTGACTTGACTGTGATACCATACTAAAGTACTCCCATCTCTACTACAACACAGTCAGTCAACCCTTAAACCAATCAATATTTTTAAAAGACAAAAGAGACAAGAAAACCCCAGGGAAAGTATTTGTAAACTTTTAAATCCTTTTACTGAATCATGTATACAGCCAACAGCAAGGCACGGCACTCTGGGTTCTGGGAATGGCACTGGGAATCTTATTTTCCCAAAATCCGTTAAACGGATTACACACCACATTCCGCCATTCCAAGAGTTGGTATCCCTAGGCACAGAGTTCACTGCGCTGGAATTTCTTTCATAAGCTGAAATGGAGTCCCCAAACACAGACACACAAATAAACACAAACACAAACATGTACACGCACGCACTCCACACACACACACACACACACACACACACACACACACACACACACACACACACACACACACCGAGAAGCTTGATTGATTGGTGAGGTAGCTGACATGACAGCAATGCAATCGGCCCAGACCTGGAGTAGAGCAGCAACCAACAACATTAACATCAACATGGCATCATACATAAAATGATTAACTGAGAGAGAGCGAGAGAGAGGGTGGTAGCAAAGAAGAGTGTGGTATAGGGGAGCAGTTGTTTTTAGCACACTACATGTTTTCTTGATTGAAGACCCATTTTTTTGTATTTTCTCTCGTAGTCGTAATTTCCAACTGCCTGGGTGTGTGCATATGTGCGTGTGTGTGTGAGTGCATGCAGTGAGCTGCGATGACTAAGCTACGGATCCTGGGACTAAACACCTCCCTCTGCAACTGGATCCTGGACTTCCTGACGTGCCGCCCCCAGGTGTAGGTAACAACACATCTGCCACGCTGATCCTCTACACGGGGACCCCTCAGGGGTGCGTGCTCAGTCCCCTCCTGTACTCCCTGTTCACCCATGACTGCATGGCCAGGCACGACTCCAACACCTTCATTAAGTTTGCCGACGACACAACAGTGGTAGGCCTGATCACCGACAATGATGAGACAGCCTATAGGGAGGAGGTCAGAGACCTGGCCATGTGGTGCCAGGATAATAACCACTCCCTCAACGTGATCAAGACAAAGGAGATGATTGTGGACTACAAGGAAAAAAAGAGGACTGAGTACGCCCCCATTCTCATCGACGGGGCTGTAGTGGAACAGGTTGAGAGCTTCAAGTTCCTTGGTGTCCACATCACCAACGAACTATCATGGTCCAAACACACCAAGACAGTTGTGAAGAGGGCACGACAAAGCCTATTCCCCCTCAGGAGACAAAACATTTGGCATGGGTCCTCAGATCCTCAAAGAGTTCTACAGCTGCACCATCGAGAGCATCCTGACTGGTTGCATCACCGCCTGGTATGGCAACTGTTGGCCCTCTGATCGCAAGGCACTACAGAGGGTAGTGCGTACGGCCCAGTACTTCACTGTAGCCAAGCTTCCTGCCATCCAGGACCTCTATACTAGGCGGTGTCAGAGGAAGGCCCTCAAAATTGTCAAAGACTCCAGCCACCCTAGTCATAGACTGTTCTCTCTGCTACCGCACGGCAAGCAGTACCGGAGCGCCAAGTCTAGGTCCAAAAGGCTTCTCAACAGCTTCTACCCCCAAGCCATAAGACTGCTGAACAGCTAATCATGGCTACCCGGACAATTTGCACTACCCCCCCACCCCATCCCCCTCTTTTATGCTGCTGCTACTCTGTTTATTATTTATGCATAGTCACTTTAACTCTACCCACATGTACATATTACCTCAATTACCTCGACTAGCCGGTGCCCCCGCACATTGACTCTGCACCGGTACCCCCCTGTATATAGCCTCCCTACTGTTATTTTATTTTACTGCTGCTCTTCAGTTATTTGCTTTTTTTTTTTTGCTTAACACTTTTTTTATTTGTTTGCAATGTTGGTTAAGGGCTTGTAAGTAAGTATTTCACTGTAATGTCTACACCTGTTGTATTCAGCGCATGTGGCAAATAACATTTCATTTGATTTGATTTGACAGACAGACTAAATATGTGAGAGTGAATGGTTTTAACAGTCTGGTTTGGCAGAGGGTGATCTTTCTCTCTCCCTATATCTCCCTCTGACTCACTCATTTTCTCTCTCTGTTCCTCTCTCCCTCCTCTATCGATATATTCAGTTATATAATGCTATGCTAGGCTACATATCAAAGTTTTGATTCCAACTCATATGGGATGAAGCATGACGAGTATATTGGGGAATAATGACTCATTAAACAATGACTCATTAAACAATTAAATATAGTAGGTAATTATTTAATAAATAACAGTCATCACAATAATGAAAGGCACGTCACGACAATGCCCATGATTTTGGAATGAGATGTTGACATGATAACTGGATTGGAGTTCTCCCCCCCCCCCCACCAGACAGAGATGAAAGGGGATATCGTTAAGTATCTTTGCCACAGATGAAAAGGGAAAACCTATAGTGATATTTGCTAACACACTGCAGTCAAATTTTGGCACCAGTGGACTAGCTAGCTAGCTAGCTAGGCACAGTGGTCTAAGGCACTGCATCGCAGTGCTAGCTGTGCCACTAGAGATCCTGGTTTGAATCCAGGCTCTGTCGTAGCCGGCCGCGACCGGGAGACCAATGGGGCGGCGCACAATTGGCCCAGCATCGTCCAGGGTAGGGGAGGGAAGGGATGTTGGTAAAGCATGACGTTTGCAACGCCAGGGTTGTGGGTTCGATTCCCACGGGGGGTTAGTATAAAAAATAATGTATTCACTAACTGTAAGTCGCTCTGGATAAGAGCGTCTGCTAAATGACTAAAATGTAAATGTATGTAAACCACACCCCTCTGCGAACACGCCATATGCAATGATGGTTACAAGGCACTACTTTTTGAACAAGAGAATAATACATTACCATTGGCGTATTAAAATGAGCGGCTTAATATGATGTCACATACATCTCCAATAATGAAGGTGGCAGGTAGCTTAGTGGGTAAGAGCGTTGTGTCAGTAACTGTAAGGTCGCTGGTTCTAATCCCCAAGCCAACTAGGTGAAAAATTGGTCGATGTGCACTTAACCCTAATTCTCCTGTAAGTCGCTCTGGATGAGAGCATCTGGTAAATGATAAAAAAAACGTAAATAAAAAATAAGCTGGCTTCCTGAAATCAAGTTTTTGACGCAGAGGAGGAAGCCAGTCACTTTATGATCAAACTTTATCGATGTACTAGTCATTGTTTATACTTTGGTTAGTTTAACATTTCCCACCCTAATGGTTAAGGTTAGGATTGGGGCAGGGGAAGCTGATCCTAGATCTGTGCCTACGGGAAACTTCACCCAGAAGCCATGCATAATGTCCACAGTGTTAAAGGTGGCAGGCAAAGATTTCACAGCTAAATACATCATAAAATAATCAGCAATAATATTTTGGTCAGAGTAGATTTTGTATCCTTGATATAACACTAAGTAAGGCATGAACACCTGTCAATTATGGAATTTGTGGGCATTGTGAAAATTCCATAATCTGAAAAGGTTCAAAGGTATCTGATTTTAGTGCACAAGTTCACACATCTCTGAGCTCACAAGGTAACCTAAAGACACGGAGGCTGCGTTTACACAGGCAGCCCAATTCTGATATTTTTCCACTAATTGGTCTTTTGACCAATCATATAAGCTATTTTGCCAATAATTGGGAAAAGGGTCAGAATTGGAGTGCCTGTGTAAACACAGCCAGAGAATACATAGTAGAAGTCTCCAACTTGAATTGCTTCATCAAAGTTCAACATTCTACATAACCCATTGCCACATTATACAGTAGTTAAGGCAAAGGTTGTTTCAAAGAGCTCTGCATCAAAGTTGTATATTTATGTATGTGGTGTTATGTGATCTATTTGCCTGAGTATGCCTCTCATGAACGTTGATTGCAACTCACTGGGTTTGAATGTTGATGTAATTATTGAAAAATCAAGTACTCCTGGGGTGTGTGTGTGTTTGTGTGAATGTGTGTGTGCCATCCTTCACCCTTTCCTCCACCCTCATCACCCGTTTCACCCCTACCTCTTTCCTTCTCACCCCTCCTCTTCTGTCTATAATGTATAATGGTTTGAAGAAAAGACAGCTCTGATGACTGCATTCTCTCCTCTTCTCTTTTCCTCTCCCCCTTAGATGAGAGGTCTGCTTGGTGAATAAAACTCTGTCTAAAGAGTCAGCTCCTCACCCCTCTCTGACCCCTCTCCTCACCCCTCCTCATCCATCCTCACCCATCATCCTCCTCCCTCCTCAGATGATCTCTGTAAGGTGATTAGGCTAAACTGTCTGTAGTTAATAGTGTCAGGGGGACTGTCATGCATGGACGGTTTGCTGTCGTTAGGGGACCGAAGGGGCAGATGATGGCAAGGAATGGTTAGAGGATGTCATCAGAGTGTGTGTGTGGGTCCAGGCTAGAGCAGTGGTTCCCAAACTGTATATATATTTATAGATATATTTTTTAAAGGTCCAGCTTTAAACTAAAGTTATAATAGCACAACGTGCAGTTTCTAAATTGGGTAGTGCATCATCAGTTCCTCTTGTCATGTCAGCTAATGTTTTCTTATTTAGGTTTTTTAGCCCATAGATATTGTTGTAATTTTTTAGTCACTCAAATATTACATGAATATACATTAGACATAGCAAAATGTATAGAATTGCAAGAAAAATAGCTTTAAAACTGTAAAATGTTCTTTGCACCCCATGACAAAATGTATAGAATTCCAGGAAATAAGCTTTGAACCTGCAAAATTCTCTCCACCAACAAGAGGGGTGTGAACAGTTTGTGTCATGAACAGTGCTTGTGCTCATAGAAATAGACGTGGCGCGTGCGCGCATGGGAGGGCGCGGGATGTTCCCCAATGCTGGAAGAGGGGCCAGAGTGAAAATGTTTGGGAAAGCCTGGGCTAGATTATGGTGATATCATGATGTTATGACCACCAGAGCTACTTATTCCAACTTTATGACACTGTTGATGGTGGTAAAAATACATAGTTTGTCAAATCAAAATCAAATCAAATCAAATTGTATTTGTCACATTTGCCGAATTTACCGTGAAATGCTTACTAACAAGCCCTTAACCAACAAAGTAGAGTGAGAGTGAAGAAAATATTTACTAAATAAACTAAAGTAAAAAAAGAAAAGAGCAACAATAAAATAACAATAACGAGGCTATATACAGGGGGTACCGGTACCAAGTCAATGTGTGCGGGGGTACAGGTTAGTCGAGGTAATTGAGGTAATATGTACATGTAGGTAGGGGTAAAGTGACTATGCATAGATAATAAACAGCGAGTAGCAGTAGCGTAAAAAGGGGGGGGGGGTCAATCCAAATAGTCCGGGTAGCCATTTTATTAGCTGTTCAGCAGTCTTATGGCTTGGGGGTAGAAGCTGTTAAGAAGCCTTTTGGACCTAGACTTGGCGCTCCGGTACCGCTTGCCGTGCGGTAGCAGAGAGAACAGTCTATGACTAGGGTGGCTGGAGTCTTTGACAATTTTGAAGGCCTTCCTCTGACACCGTCTGGTATAGACGTCCTGGATGGCAGGAAGCTTGGCCCCAGTGATGTACTGGGCCGTACGCACTACCCTCTGTAGTGCCTTGTGGTCGGAGGCCGAGCAGTTGCCATACCAGGCGGTGATGCAACCAGTCAGGATGCTCTCGATGGTGCAGCTGTATAACTTTTTGAGGATCTGAAGACCCATGCCAAATCTTTTCAGTCGCTACATTTTTACAGTCTTTGGTATGACTCGGCAGGGGATAAAATTCCCAACCTTCCAATCTCAGGGAACAAATGGGAGTTGTTGTGCCCTCTTCACGACAGTTTTGGTGTGTTTGGGCCATGTTAGTTTGTTGGTGATGTGGACACCAAGGAACTTGAAGCTCTCAACCTGCTCCACTACAGTCCCGTCGATGAGAATGGGGGGGTGCTCGGGCCCTCCTATTCCTGTAGTTAATGATAATCTCCCTTGTCTTGATCACATTGAGGGAGAGGTTGTTGTCCTGGCACCACACTGCCAGGTCTCTGACCTCCTCCCTATAGGCTGTTTCATCGTTATCGGTGATCAATTCTACCACCGTTGTGTCGTCGGCAAACTTAATGATGGTGTTGTAGTCGTGCTTGGCCACACAGTCATGGGTGAACAGGGAGTATAGGAGGGGACTAAGCACGCACCACTCAGGGGCCCCCATGTTGAGGATCAGCGTGGCAGATGTATTGTTGCCTACCCTTACCACCTGGGGGCGGCCCGTCAGGAAGTCCAGGATCCAGTTGCATAGGGAGGTGTTTAGTCGCAGGGTCCTTAGCTTAGTGATGAGCTTTGCAGGCACTATGGTGTTGAACACTGAGCTGTAGTCAATTAATAGCATTCTCACGTAGGTGTTCCTTTTGTCCAGGTGGGAAAGGGAAGTGTGGAGTGCAATAGAGATTGCATCATTTGTGGATCTGTTGGGGTGGTATGCAAATTGAAATGTGGGTCTAGGGTTTCTGGGACTTTATATGATGTGAGTGCTGCGGGTCGGTAGTCATTTAGGCAGGTTACTTTGGTGTTCTTGGGCACAGGGACTATGGTGGTTTGCTTGAAACATGTTGGTATACTCCTGAGTGGCGCAGTGGTCTAAGGCACTGCATCGCAGTGCTAGCTGTGCCACTAGAGATCCTGGTTCGAATCCAGGCTCTGTCGCAGCCGGCCGCGACCGGGAGACTCATGGCAGCGCACAATTGGCCTAGCGTTGTCCAGGGTAGGGGAGGGAATGGCCGGCAGGGATGTAGCTCAGTTGATAGAGCATGGCGTTTGCAACGCCAGGGTTGTGGGTTCGATTCCCATGGGCGACCAGTATGAAAAAATAAAAATAAAAATGTATTCACTAACTGTAAGTCGCTCTGGATAAGAGCGTCTGCTAAATGACGTAAATGTAAATGTATTACAGACTCGGTCAGGGACAGATTGAAAATGTCAGTGAAGACAGTTGTCAGCGCATGCTCAGAGTACACGTCCTGGTAATCCGTCTGGCCCTGTGGCCTTGTGAAAATTGACCTGTTTAAAGGTCTTACTCACATCAGCTATGGAGAGTGTGATCACACAGTCGTCCGGAACAGCTGGTGTTCTCATGCATGCTTCAGTGTTGCTTGCCTCGAAGCGCGCATAGAAGTAATTTAGCTTGTCTGGTAGGCTTGTGTCACTGGGCAGCTTGTGGCTGGGCTTCCCTTTGTAGTCCGTAATAGTTTGCAAGCCTTGCCACGTCCGACAAGCGTCAGAGCCGGTGTAGTAGGATTCAATCTTATTCCTGTATTGACGCTTTGCCTGTTTCATGGTTCTTATAAGTGTCCGGGTAAGAGTCCCGCTCATTGAAAGTGGCAGCTCTACCCTTTAGCTCAGTGCGGATGTTGCCTGCAATCCATGGCTTCTGGTTGGGGTATGTACGTACGGTCACTGTGGGGACGACTTCAACGATACGCTTATTGATGATGCCGGTGACTGATGGGGTATACTCCTCAATGCCATCGGATGAATCGCGGAACATATTACAGTCTATGCTAGCAAAACAGTCCTGTAGCTTAGCATCTGTGTCATCTGACCATTTCCGTATTGAGCGAGTCACTGGTACTTCCTGCTTTAGTTTTTGCTTGTGAGCAGGAATCAGGAGGATAGAATTATGGTCAGATTTGCCAAATGGAGGGCGAGGGAGAGCTTTGAACGCGTCTCTGTGTGTGGAGTAAAGGTGGTCTAGAGTTGTTTTCCCTCTTGTTGTACATGTAACATGCTGGTAGAAATTAGGTAAAACGGATTTAAGTTTGGATGAGCATTTTCTTGTTTGCTTTTGGCCTTATACAGCTCGTTGAGTGCGGTCTTAATGCCAGCATCAGTTTGTGGTGGTAAATAGAAAGCTACGAAAAATATAGATGAAAACTCTCTTGGTAAATAGTGTGGTCTACAGCTTATCATGAGATACTCTACCTCAGGCAAGCAAAACCTCGAAACTTCCTTAATATTAGATTTCGCGCACCAGCTGTTATTGAAAAATAGACACAGACCGCCACCCCTTGTCTTACAGGAGGCAGCTGTTCTGTCTTGCCGATGCACTGAAAACCTAGCCAACTGTATATTATCCATGTCGTCGTTCAGCCATGACTCAGTGAAACATAAGATATTACAGTTTTTATGTCCCGTTGGTAGGATAGTCTTGAATTTATTCTCCAATGATTGCACGTTGGCCAATAGGACGGATGGTAGAGTCGGGTTACCCAATCGCCGACAAATTCTCACAAGGCACCCGGACCTGCGTCCCCTGTATCGCCGTCTCTTCTTCATGCGAATGACAGGGATTTGGGCCTGGTCCGGTGTCAGCAGTAAATCCTTCACGTCCGCCTCGTTCAAGAAAAAATATTTGCCCAGTTCGAGGTGAGTAATTTTGGTCAGAAACATTATGTACAAAATAAGTTACAAGTGAAAAAACACACAAAATGGCACAATTGGTTAGGAGCCCGTAAAACTGAAAAGCCATCTCCTCCGGCGCCATTGCTGTATCCCTGCACCTTTTCGCTGCTGCAGTTGACTGATAATGTCGATCACAACAACAAGAATAGGGATAAAAAATGCAGTTTCGATCTTTGCCCTTAGTCGGAAGAGTGAAAATGTTGTAAAACTTTATCTAGGATCTACAGTCAATTAGTGGCCTTGTGGTTAGACTGTCCTCCCTGAGATTGAAAGGTTGGGAATTCGATCCAGGCCGAGTCATACCATACCAAAGACTGTAAAAATGTAGCGTCCTAACAGTTTGGCCTTCAAAACTAATATGACCACTCATACAACCCCCACAAGCCCCACAGGACTCGTCTGAAGTCGGTAACACTGATGCGCCAACTTCTGTCTGTAGCGTCCAAACCGTTTGGGCTCTACGACGACCACAAGTGTCATGGGACTCGTCTGAAGGTAACCCATACAAATGAATGTATGGATGTAGTTTTGTGCCAACCAAAATAAGGAGTTAAATATGTGTCCAAAAATATGTATCCTAGATATAGGAGACACTTCAAAACCTTATTCCTTATTATTTATTTTTTTACTGTCTTTTTTGCATTTATTAATGTGTTATTCAATGCTTTTTTATGGGCTATAGTAGTAAAGGACAAATTCAATATTTCATTAAAAAAATAAAAAATCAATTATGTATGCTACTGTTCAAAAGTTTGTGGTCACTTAGAAATGTCCTTGTTTTCCATGAAAACATACATTAAATGAGTTAGAATAGGACATATAGCAAAATGCATAGGAAATGTAGTCATTGACAAGGTTAGAAATAATGATTTTTTATATAAATAATAATTGTGTCCTTCAAACTTTGCTTTCATCAAAGAATCCTCCATTTGCAGCAATTACAGCCTTGCAGACCTTTGGCATTCTAGTTGTCAATTTGTTGAGGTAATCTGAAGAGATTTCACATCATGCGTCCTAAAGCACCTCCCACAAGTTGGATTGGCTTGATGGGCACTTCTTACGGTCAAGCTGCTCCCACAACAGCTCAATAGTGTTGAGATCCGGAGACTGTGCTGGCCACTCCATTATAGACAGAATACCAGCTGACTGCTTCTTCCCTAAATAGTTCTTGCATAGTTTGGAGCTGTGCTTTGGGTCATTGTCCTGTTGTAGGAGGAAATTGGCTCCAATCAAGCGCCGTCCACAGGGTATGGCATGGCGTTGCTTAATGGAGTGATAGCCTTCCTTCTTCAAGATCCCTTTTACCCTGTACAAATCTCAAACTTTACCACCACCGAAGCACCCCCAGACCATCACATTGCCTCCACCATGCTTGACAGATGGCATCAAGCACTCCTCCAGCATCTTTTCATTTGGTCTGCGTCTCACAAATGTTCTTCTTTGTGATTTCAAACTTCGATTCGTCTGTCCATAACACTTTTTTCCAATCTTCCTCTGTCCAGTGTCTGTGTTATTTTGCCCATCTTAATCTTTTCTTTTTATTGGCCAGTCTGAGATATGGCTTTTTCTTTGCAACTCTGCCTAGAAGGTCAGTCGCCTCTTCACTGTTGACGTTGAGACTGGTGTTTTGCGGGGACTATTTAATGAAGCTGCCAGTTGAGGACCTGTGAGGCGTCTGTTTCTCAAACTAGACACTCTAATATATTTGTCCTCTTGCTCAGTTGTGCACCGGGGCCTCCCACTCCTCTTTCTATTCTGGTTAGAGACAGTTTGCGTTGTTCTCTGAAGGGTGTTACGTGGAGTGGAACAGGGGAACCCAAGAGCAGACTCAGATGAGGAGACTGGGATGAAGTAACCAAGGTATTTATTGAGACACAGGGGGGAGATGGAGTGCAGGACAGGGGAAACTGCTGGAAACCAGTTGCGGAGGCAGAGGCTGGAGTGAGGGGGGTTGAGACAGGGTGAGCAGGTCCGGAGGGGAATCCAAGGGAGTAGTAGAGTGGGGAATCCAGGACAGAGTAGCAGGATGACAAAACGTGGGACAGGAGACAGGGACCAGAGCCAGAGCGGGCTGAACTGTAGCGGGGGGGAAAACAGTGTCAGGCAAGGAAAACAGGCACAACAGGATAACAGGATCTGAATAGTAAGAAATGGCTAGAACCGTAGACTGACTGAGCAGAGATTACGATCTGGCAGTGTGGAAGTGGCAGGACTGAGTATTGGTAATATGGTATAAATCTGAACTAACTAATTCAATCAAATTGATCAAAACAGGAGAATTCTTTATCTGGCTAAAAATCAACAAGGAGGCTATCTTAACAGATAACAACGTCTTCCTCTGTGCCACATACATTCCCCCCTCAGAGTCACCCTACTTCAATGAAGAGAGTTTCTCCATTCTAGAGGGGGAGATTAGTCACTTTCAGGCCCAAGGCAATGTGCTGGTCTGTGGAGACCTAAATGCTAGAACAGCAGAAGAACTTGACACTATTAACAGTCATGGGGATAAACACCTACTGGGAAGCAACAACCTTTCCCTCCCCACATACCCCCCCAGAAACAACTATGACGAAGTGAAAAACAAAAATGGAGTACAGCTCCTGAAGCTCTGTCGAACACTGGGTCTGTACATAGTCAATGGTAGAATAAGAGGGGACTCTTTTGGTAGGTACACCTACAGCTCATCCCTTGGCAGCAGTATTGTAGACTACTTAATCACAGACCTCAACCCAGAGTCTCTCAGAGCCTTCACAGTCAGCCCACTAACACCTCTCTCTGACCACAGTAAAATCACAGTGTATCTGAGAAGAGCAGAACCCAACCATGAAGCATCACGCCCCAATAAATTACATGGTACTAATCAGACCTATAGATGGAGTGCAAACAGTACAGAAATCTACCAAAAAGCAATTAGTAGCCAAAAAATTAAATCTCTCCTGAACAACTTTTTAGCATTAACATTCTCCTACACCCATGAAGGTGTAAATTTGGCCGTTTGGAACATAAACTTTATATTTGACAAATTAGAGCAAACCAAAAAGAATAGATAACAAAAAATTGTTTGATAATGATTGCAAAAATCTAAGAAAGTCATTGAGAAATATATCTAATCATAAACACAGAGAACCAGACAACTGAAGCAATACAAACACACCCTAAGAACAAAAAAATAACAGCACATTAGAAATCAGCTGGATGTGATTGAGGAATCCATAGAATCAAACCACTTCTGGGAGAATTTGAATAAATTAAACAAACCTCATAATGAGGAACTGGCTATCCAAAATGGGGATATGTGGAGAAATCACTTTGCAAACCTCTACAGCAATATAACAAAGAGCCCAGAACAACAAGATATACAAGAAAAATTACAAATCCTTGAATCAGCAGTCAAAGACTATCAGAATCCTGTGGATACCCCAATTACAGAACAATAATTATTGGACAAACTTTGCACTCTCCAACCCAAAAAGGCCTGTGGTGCTGATGGTATTTTAAATGAAATGATCAAATACAGTGGGGGAAAAAGTATTTAGTCAGCCACCAATTGTGCAAGTTCTCCCACTTAAAAAGATGAGAGAGGCCTGTAATTTTCATCATAGGTACACGTCAACTATGACAGACAAAATGAGATTTTTTTTCTCCAGAAAATAACATTGTAGGATTTTTTATGAATTTATTTGCAAATTATGGTGGAAAATAAGTATTTGGTCAATAACACAAGTTTCTCAATACTTTGTTATATACCCTTTGTTGGCAATGACACAGGTCAAACGTTTTCTGTAAGTCTTCACAAGGTTTTCACACACTGTTGCTGGTATTTTGGCCCATTCCTCCATGCAGATCTCCTCTAGAGCAGTGATGTTTTGGGGCTGTCGCTGGGCAACACGGACTTTCAACTCCCTCCAAAGATTTTCTATGGGGTTGAGATCTGGAGACTGGCTAGACCACTCCAGGACCTTGAAATGCTTCTTACGAGCCACTCCTTCGTTGCCCGGGCGGTGTGTTTGGGATCATTGTCATGCTGAAAGACCCAGCCACGTTTGGAAGCCCTTGCTGATGGAAGGAGGTTTTCACTCAAAATCTCACGATACATGGCCCCATTCATTCTTTCCTTTACACTGATCAGTCGTCCTGGTCCCTTTGCAGAAAAACAGCCCCAAAGCATGATGTTTCCACCCCCATGCTTCACAGTAGGTATGGTGTTCTTTGGATGCAACTCAGCATTCTTTGTCCTCCAAACACGACGAGTTGAGTTTTTACCAAAAAGTTATATTTTGGTTTCATCTGACCATATGACATTATCCCAATCCTCTTCTGGATCATCCAAATGCACTCTAGCAAACTTCAGACGGGCCTGGACATGTACTGGCTTAAGCAGGGGGACACGTCTGGCACTGCAGGATTTGAATCCCTGGCGGCGTAGTGTGTTACTGATGGTAGGCTTTGTTTCTTTGGTCCCAGCTCTCTGCAGGTCATTCACTAGGTCCCCCCGTGTGGTTCTGGGATTTTTGCTCACCGTTCTTGTGATCATTTTGACCCCACGGGTGAGATCTTGCGTGGAGCCCCAGATCGAGGGAGATTATCAGTGGTCTTGTATGTCTTCCATTTCCTAATAATTGCTCCCACAGTTGATTTCTTCAAACCAAGCTGCTTACCTATTGCAGATTCAGTCTTCCCAGCCTGGTGCAGGTCTACAATTTTGTTTCTGGTGTCCTTTGACAGCTCTTTGGTCTTGGCCATAGTGGAGTTTGGAGTGTGACTGTTTGAGGTTGTGGACAGGTGTCTTTTATACTGATAACAAGTTCAAACAGGTGCCATTAATACAGGTAACAAGTGGAGGACAGAGGAGCCTCTTAAAGAAGAAGTTACAGGTCTGTGAGAGCCAGAAATCTTGCTTGTTTGTAGGTGATCAAATACTTATTTTCCACCATAATTTGCAAATAAATTCATAAAAAATCCTACAATGTGATTGTCTGGATTTTTTTTCCTCAATTTGTCTGTCATAGTTGACTTGTACCTATGATGAAAATTACAGGCCTCTCTCATCTTTTTAAGTGGGAGAACTTGCACAATTGGTGGCTGACTAAATACTTTTCCCCCCACTGTACATATCCTTTTTAAAAATATATATTTCCCTTTATTACTTTCCAACCCCACCACCCCTTCCCTAATTTGAGTAGACTGTTGAACAGCAACGCTTAGGCCTCTACTTCCAGCTTATACATATTATTTACATTTTATGGACACAATTTTACAATAAGACCTCTCCATTTTAATGTAACCCAAGAGCTGCACTCCAATCCCTTTGCTGTGTGTCTGTGTGTGTGTGTGTGTGTGTTTGTGTGTGCGTGCCTGCCTGCCTGCCTGCATGCGTGTTTATGTGTTAGGCCTCCAAACAATAGCACAGTGGACACGTCAGGATACACTACTAATGCTGATCCACGGTTGTCCTTGAGAGACTAATAGAGATGCAACTGATACCAAAGATGAACACCTGAGTAGTTAACCCCATAGAGTCTATTGACGCGCCGGTGCGTCAACCTAAGAAACATAATGACCCAAATCTGTCAGTTTAAGCTAGAGATATCAGCTTTTTTGCATGGATTGCGTCTCAATCCACTGCATCCGCCTATATCGCCCTTCCGCATCTGTGATGGAAAGTGGCAGAGCTACAGCGTTGTTTGTCAGACCAGGAGACATCCGAAAATCGGTCATCTCACGAAAATGTCTGTAGCATCTAAATGGTTTGGCCTACAAATTATTATCACTCTATAGAAAGGGGAGACTCTCACAAACACGATGGTGTTCTCCGCTTTGCTCTACGACCCCCACAAGTGTCACGGTGGCTAAAGGTATCCCATACAAATGAATGGAAGTATAGAGTTAGTTTTGTGCCAATAAAAATAGGGGGTTAAAATTTAACCCCTTATTTAATGTAAAAAATATATATATCCTAGATATAGGACAGACACTTCATAAACGGTCATTTTTGCCATTTATTAAAGTGTTACTCAATGCGTTTCTATGGGCTATAGTAGTAAAGGCCAAATTCAATATTTTATCAAGTCTTTTTTTATAAAAGTATCTATATCCATTTAAATGAAGCTTTAAAGCTGCAATACGTTCTACAATGAGAAGATTATCCTAAAGTTAATGCCAGTATATTTCATAAAGAGGATGAGTTATGTTGTATAATAATGTTTTATGAGATTTGGCCAGTCAACTCAATTAGTCAGAGGATATGGACAAATAGAGGTGCTGAGGAGAGGAAAGAGGGGGAGTGGGATGGAGAAAGGACAGTGAGTTTCCTTCAGTGGCACAAACACTGGAAGAAAAATGAATGTGAAAAAGTCAACTGAGACACCAACCCCATCCCTCTCTCCCTTCTTTTTCTGTCTCTCTCGTTCGCTCCATCCCTCTATCTGTTTGTTGTTCCATGACCCATCTCTCTTGTTAAGCTCTCCTGTATTGTTGGTGATGATGGTTGTCCCTAATGCTAAGAGTGTGTGTGTGTGTGTGTGTGTGTGTGTGTGTGTGTGTGCATAAATTTTATTCCCCTCTCATTCTCCACCGTCTTTGTGCATATATCAGCAGAGAGGGATAAGCCGTAGATTTGATCCCTGCTTGATGGCAGCAGATGTCCATCTATCTATCTCTCTCTCTTTCTACCTATCTATCTATCTCTCTCTCTGTCACGGTCCAGACAGACGACAAGAGGACCACAATTGCGTCACACCAGAAAGTTTATTTAAACTTAAGGGGAAAGGGATGTAGGGAGTGAGTGAAGGCTCCAGGGGTTATCCCGTCCGATGTGCTGGGTCTGTGCCTCCCCCAGTGGCAGCGATGCGTCCGATGACGCCGGTGGTTGGTGGTCCAGAAGTCCTGGGGGGGGGAGGAAACACAGACACAACGGGGCGGAATGAAACCAGGCAGCAGTACAGTTCAAGGGAAATCCAAAATACGTAGTAGCAAGGCAGAAGGCTGGTCAGAGTTACCGGGATTGAAGAGTAGTCAGGAGTCGTAATGGCAGAAGCAGGTCTGGAACTCCTGAGGCAGAAGAGTATCCAAAAACCAGGCAGGTCCGGGGTCACAAAACCAGGGTGAGCCAGAAGCGCGAGCAAACAGGTTCCGGGTGTGAGCTTTGCAGACGATCTGACACCGGAGAGCTGAAAGACAGGGCCTAAAATACTGGGAGAGGTTAGTGGGTAATGCAGCGCAGCTGGCAGAGTAATTAGAGCCGAGCAGAGCAGGGACAGGTGGAGCTAGTTAGGCTGAGTAGAGAGAGGGAGGTGAGCAGAGTGGAAGATAGTGGAAACCAATTAAGGTGGTAACCCGGTGGAGTGAGAGGGCTCATGACAGAACCCCCCAAGGGACGGCCCCAGAAGTCCCAAGAGCAACACCACGCCGGGCGGGAGGAGGGGAGCCGGAGGAGGGCTAGAACTCCTCCGAACGGTCCGAGTGAACGTCCTCATCCTCGGAGGAAGCCGGAGGGCCGTGGTCGGGGAGATGGGACAGGTCCCGAGACAGGGTCAGGCACAGGACAGGAAGCCGAGCGGGCCGGACGGTTAGGGACCCCTCTGGGGCGGCCCCTACGGATTGCAGGTTGATCAGGATGCCGTTGGTGGAAAGCGGTGATGAGAGTCCTATCCACAATCCGACTAGCTGGCACCCAGGTCCTTTCCTCAGGTCCATAGCCCTCCCAGTCAATGAGGTACTGGAGACCCCTACCCCCTCCGTCTGGACCGAAGCAGGCGGCGGACGGTGTAAACCAGACCACCTTCGACGAGCCGTGGAGGAGGAGGACAAGGCGCAGCAGGGACCAGCGGACTCCTGGGCACAGGCAGGGGCTGCAGCAATCCGGCTGGGGGCTGGCAGGACGACTTGTGTTGGTTGCAGATGGGGCAGGCTTGGACGAATTCCCGTACATCCTTCCTCAGAGAGGGCCACCAGAACCTCTGGGCGAGCAGGTTGTAAGTGCGGGTGGAGCCAGGGTGACAAGCTAGGCGGGAGTCATGTCCCCACTGAACGACCTGGGACCTCAGGTCTTTGGGGACAAAAGGCGGTCAGCTGGGCAAGTGCTGGGACCTGGCTGGTTACGGAGAGCCTCCAGCACCTGTTCCTCAACAGCCCAGGTCAGAGCTGCAACGATGCAGGGACTTGGCAGAATCGACACAGGGTCCTTGGAGGGGTCAGGAGCGGAGTTAGTAGGTACTGGCCGAGGGGGTAGTGCGGCGGCAAGCAGGCAGGTTCGGTGGCAGTCCTCTCCCCACTCCCTGATCACCCCGGTCACCCAGTCGAGCTGAGGGTTGTGCCGGCGGAGCCATGGGTAACCCAGGATGAGGGGTTGGCCTGGAGAGGGGGAGCAGGTGAAACTGGATAGTTTCTTGATGGTTTCCGGACAGACCCATCGAGACCGGGGCCGTGACATGAGTGACCGATCCGAGTAAGTGTCCGTCCAGTGCCCGGGCAGGAATAGGAGGTGTCAAACGGAGGTTCTCCAGTCCCAGTTGGCGTGCCAGCTTGATGTCCATTATGTTGGCTTCGGGCGCCAGAATCCACCAGAGCAGCCAGGGTGTGAGTTGAGTCAGGGAGGCGGAGGTGAACTTGCAGCAGGGGTTTGCGGTCGGAGGACTGGATGGTCATTGAACTCAACCGGACTCCCCCTATGCCCGGTGAGCTTCGGCCCTTTAAAGGGCAGGTTACCACACGATGTCCATCACCTCCACAATAGAGGCAGAGGTTTGAGGTGAGCGTCGCTGGCGCTCTGCAGGAGTGAGAGAGGCTCGCCCAATCTCCATAGGCTCAGACTGATCAAGCTGACCTGGGTGAGTGGCAGTAGATGACAGGAGCCCAGTCGGATCTCTCCGAATGCCGGTAGTAGGTGGACCTTGGCGCCCCTCTCACGACGACGGGTCTGTATCCCTCTGTCGATCCTGACAGTCAGTGCGATGGCTTCATCAAGAGTGGAAGGCAGTTCATGGGAGACCAACTCGTCCTTGATATAGTCAGCCAAACTATGGAAGAACGCGTCCACCAACGATGGTGTGTTCCAAGAACTTCGTCTAGCCAGGGTTCGGAAGTCGATGGAATGGTCTGCGACTGTACGTCTGCCTTGTCGAATACTGAACAGTTCACGAGACGCCTCTGCGGTTGGTGAATCCAGGTCAAACACCTTCAGCATCTCCTCAGCAAACAGGTCGAAGGTTGCACATGCGGGGTTTGACGTTCGAACTCTGCTGTTCCCCAGAGTCGAGCCCGGCCCGTCAGGTGAGTGATGGCATACCCAACTCTAGCCCCCTCCGTGGCGAAGGTCCTTGGCTGCAAGGAGAACTGAAGTCGGCAGCTAGTCAGGAATGGCCGGACCTGGGTTGAATCGCCGTTGAACCGCTCGGGGTTTCCAATCTTGGGTTCGGAGCAGCGGCTGCAATGACCGGGGCAGGTAACTCGGGGCAGGGCTGGTGGGCAGACTGGCTGGGGTCAGGTTGGTGAGGAGTTGAATGATCATGGCGAGTTGTTGTTGCTGCTGCTGGGACTGCTGCTGGTGCTGCTGGAACTGCTGATGCTGTTGGTGGCCGACCTGAAGCAGAGAGGAGATGACGCCGCTCATGCGGCCTAGCTCTCTCTCAGTGTGTTCCAGGCGTAGCATGGCGGTGGGTTGCTCAGGTTCTTCGGTTTCCATGTCGGGGGAAGTGTGCGCTGAGTCCATAATGGTCAGATCGTACTGTCACGGTCCAGACAGACGACAAGAGGACCACAATTGCGTCACACCAGAAAGTTTATTTAAACTTAAGGGGAAAGGGATGTAGGGAGTGAGTGAAGGCTCCAGGGGTTATCCCGTCCGATGTGCTGGGTCTGTGCCTCCCCCAGTGGCAGCGATGCGTCCGATGACGCCGGTGGTTGGTGGTCCAGAAGTCCTGGGGGGGGGAGGAAACACAGACACAACGGGGCGGAATGAAACCAGGCAGCAGTACAGTTCAAGGGAAATCCAAAATACGTAGTAGCAAGGCAGAAGGCTGGTCAGAGTTACCGGGATTGAAGAGTAGTCAGGAGTCGTAATGGCAGAAGCAGGTCTGGAACTCCTGAGGCAGAAGAGTATCCAAAAACCAGGCAGGTCCGGGGTCACAAAACCAGGGTGAGCCAGAAGCGCGAGCAAACAGGTTCCGGGTGTGAGCTTTGCAGACGATCTGACACCGGAGAGCTGAAAGACAGGGCCTAAAATACTGGGAGAGGTTAGTGGGTAATGCAGCGCAGCTGGCAGAGTAATTAGAGCCGAGCAGAGCAGGGACAGGTGGAGCTAGTTAGGCTGAGTAGAGAGAGGGAGGTGAGCAGAGTGGAAGATAGTGGAAACCAATTAAGGTGGTAACCCGGTGGAGTGAGAGGGCTCATGACACTCTCTCTCTCGCTCTCTCTCCCTCTCTCCCTCTTTCCTTCTCTCTCTTCCTCTCTCCCATTCTTCCTCTACAGGTGTAAATGTGATTAGATGTGGTGCCCTGGAGAGAGAAAGGCTGGAGTCTGACACTCACCATTAGGAGGAGAGAGAGGAACAGAGGATGGCAGAGGTGGAAAAGAGAGAGGGGAGATACATTGAGTAACAGATAAGGGCTGTAATGGAGTGAGATTGAGGAGAATGAAAAAGAGAGCAAGAGGTAATAGAAGAGTAATAGCTAGTGATGGATGAGGAAGTAGAATCCCCATAACATATTTTTAGAACTAAAGACAGACTAGAACTATGCTTTGTTTCAGGTGAAATCAGACTAGGAGGTTTTACAAATGAAATGAGCCTTTGCACATCTCCATATGAAAGTGAAACTAGCAAAGTCTGTTTGTGTGTGTTAGATTGGGGAACAGGAGGGTACATAAGTATTTAAGATCAGTGCCAACTATTATAGATCACACACACACATACACACACGAACACACACACACCTTTTCATTTGAAGAACCCATGATAGAATATATACTGTACATATACAGTAGACGTCGGACGTTTACATACACCTTAGCCAAATACATTTAAACTCAGTTTTTTACAATTCCTGACATTTATTGTTTAACTTAGGTCAAACGTTTCAGTTAGCCTTCCACAAGCTTCCCACAATAAGTTGGGTGAATTTTGGCCCATTCCTCCTGACAGAGCTGGTGTAACTGAGTCAGGTTTGTAGGCCTCCTTGCTCGCACACGCTTTTTCAGTTCTGCCCACACATTTTCTATAGGATTGAGGTCAGGGCTTTGTGATGGCCCCTCCAATACCTTGACTTTGTTGTCCTTAAGCCATTTTTCCACAACTTTGGAAGTATGCTTGGGGTCATTGTCCATTTGGAAGACCCATTTGCGACCAAGCTTTAACTTCCTGACTGATGTCTTGAGAGGGTGCTTCAATATATCCACATCATTTTCCTTCCTCATGATGCCATCTATTTTGTGAAGTGCACCAGTCCCTCCTGCAGCAAAGCACCCCCACAGCATGATGCTTCCACCCCCGTGCTTCACGGTTGGGATGGTGTTCTTCAGCTTACAAGTAACCCCCTTTTTCCTCCAAACATAACGATGGTCATTATGGTCAAACAGTTATATTTTTGTTTCATCAAACCAGATGACATTTCTCCAAAAAGTACGATCTTTGTCCCCATGTGCAGTTGCAAACCGTAGTCTGGCTTTTTTGTGGCGGTTTTGGAGGAGTGGCTTCTTCCTTGCTGAGCGGCCTTTCAGGTTATGTCAATATAGGACTCATTTTACTGTGGATATAGACACTTTTGTACCTGTTTCCTCCAGCATCTTCACAAGGTCCTTTGCATTTGTTCTGGTATTGATTTGCACTTTTCGCACCAAAGTTCATTCATGTCTAGGAGATTGAACGTGTCTCCTTCCTGAGTGGTATGACAGCTGCGTGTTTTAAAAGATGAACGTGGTAACTTCAGGCGTTTGGAAATTGCTCCCAAGGATAAACCAGACTTGTGGAGGTCTACAATTTGAATTCTGAGGTCTTGGCTGATTTCTTTTGATTTTCCCATTTTGTCAAGCAAAGAGGCACTGAGTTTGAAGGTAGGCCTTGAAATACATCCACAGGTACACCTCCAATTGACTCAAATGATGTCAATTAGCCTATCAGAAGTTTCTAAAGCCATGACATCATTTCCTGGAATTTTCCAAGCTGTTTAAAGGCACAGTCAACTTAGTGTATGTAAACTTCTGACCCACTGGAATTGTGATACAGTGAATTATAAGTGAAATAATCTGTCTGTAAACAATTGTTGGAAATATTACTTGTGTCATGCACAAAGTATATGTCCTAACCGACTTGCCAAAACTATAGTTTGTTAACAAGAAATGTGTGGAGTGGTTGAAAAACAAGTTTTAATGACTCCAACCTAAGTGTATGTAAACTTCCGACTTATATATTGTCTTTTAATATCGAGTTGTCCTTTTGAGTTTCTTCTCTCAGATATATTTCTGACTCAAACTTCGCACCTGTTTTTTGTTGTGATTCTCCTTTGTTTTTTTTCTGTGGTTTTCTCATGATCATTGTGTTATTACTAGCTACTGACTATAATAATGTTGTGTGTATTGTGGCTTGAATTAAGTCATACAGTGATGATGTGTTCAGTTGAGTGCCTTTATATTGACCTCAACACATCTTATATCTAAGATTGAAACAGAGTATATGCTCAACAGAGAGTGTGAGTGTGTGTGTGTGTGTGCATACTGTATGTGCGTGGGCTCTAGCTGTATAAATGACCTCCGTTTTCAGAGCCGTGATTCTGAGAGCTGCAGCCCAGAACTGCCACAGACAGTCACATCCAGGGCAGTGTATGTGTGTGTGTGTGCTTGTATTTGTCAGTTTACAGAGTCCCTGGTACCCTAGTATTTCACTCAACCCTTGTAGCCTACTGTGGGGCTGCACTGAACAGGGCATGTGTGTTTGTGTCTGAGCCTTTCTGTTTAGAATGTACCAACTGTGACAGGATACCATCCTTTTCCCTTCTTTTTTTAGATTGTGAATTCCCACTACTTTCATGTTTTTAATGTTTTTATTGTCAAACAGGCAATGGGACAGATTCGTACCCACAGTGACATCAATACTTTATATACACTGAGTGTACAAAACATTAGGAACTGCTCTTTCCATGACTCCAGGTGAAAGCTATGATCCCTTATTGATGTCACCTGTTAAATCCAATTCAATCAGTGTAGATGAAGGTGAGGAGACAGGTTAAAGAAGGATTTTTAAGCCTTGAGACAATTCAAAACAAATCAAATCAAATTGTATTTGTCACATACACGTGTTTAGCAGATGTTATTGCAGGTGTAGCGAAATGCTTGTGCTTTTAGCTCCGACAGTGCAGTAATATCTAACAAGTAATATCTAACAATTTCACAACATATACCCAATACACACAAATCTAAGTAAGGAATGGAATTAAGAATATATACATATATGGACGAACAATGACAGAGCGGCATGGACTAAGATACAGTATAATATTATAGAATACAGTATATACATATGAGATGAGTAACGCAAGATATGTAAACATTATTAAAGTGACTAGTGTTCCATTTCTTAAAGTGGCCAGTGATTTCTAGTCTATGTCTATAGGCAGCAGCCTCTAATGTGCAAGTGATGGCTATTTAACAGTCTGATGGCCTTGAGATAGAAGCTGTTTTTCAGTCTCTCGGTCCCAACTTTGATGCACCTGTACAGACCTCGCCATCTGGATGATAGCGGGGTGAACAGGCAGTGGCTCGGGTGGTTGATGTCCTTGATGATCTTTTTGGCCTTCCTGTGACATCGGGTGCTGTAGGTGTTCTGGAGGGTGGGTAGTTTGCCCCCAGTAATGCGTTGGACAGACCGCACCACCCTCTGGAGAGCCCTGCGGTTGCGGGTGGTGCAGTTTCTGTACCAGGCAGTGATACAGCCTGACAAGATGCTCTCAATTGTGCATCTGTAAAAGTTTGTGAGGGTTTTAGGTGCCAAGACAAATTTCTTCAGCCTCCTGAGGTTCTTCACCACACTGTCTGTGTGGGTGGACCATTTCAGTTTGTCAGTGATGTGTAAGCCAAGGAACTTGAAGCTTTCCACCTTCTCCACTGCGGTCCCGTCGATGTGGATAGGGGGGTGCTGTTTCCTGAAGTCCACGATCATCTCCTTTGTTTTGTTGACGTTGAATGAGAGGTTATTTTCCTGGCACCACACTCCCAGAGCCCTCACCTCCTCCCTGTAGGCTGTCTTGTCATTGTTGGTATTCAAGCCTACTACTGTTGTGTCATCTGCAAACTTGATGATTGAGTTGGAGGCGTGCTTGGCCACGCAGTCATGGTTGAACATGGAGTACAGGACTGGGCTTAGCACGCACCCTTGTGGAGCCCCAGTGTTGAGGATCAGCGAAGTGGAGGTGTTGTTTCCTACCTTCACCACCTGGGGCGGCCGTCAGGAAGTCCAGGACCCAGTAGCACAGGGCGGGGTTCAGATCCAGGGCCTCGAGCTTAATGATGAGCTTGGAGGGTATTATGGTGTTGAATGCTGAGCTATAGTCAATGAACAGCATTCTTACATAGGTATTCCTCTTGTCCAGATGGGATAGGGCAGTGTGCAGTGTGATGGCGATTGCATCGTGGATCTATTGGGGTGGTAAGCAAATTGAAGTGGGTCTAGGGTGATAGGTAAGGTAGAGGTGGTATGATCCTTGACTAGTCTCTCAAAGCACTTCATGATGACAGAGGTGAGTGCTATGGGGCGATAGTCATTTATTTCAGTTACCTTTGCTTTCTTGGGTACAGGAACAATGGTGTCCATCTTGAAGCATGTGGGGACAGCAGACTAGGATAGGGAGATATTGAATATGTCCGTAAACACACCAGCCAGCTGGTCTGCACATGCTCTGAGGACGCGGCTAGGGATGCCGTCTGGGCCGGCAGCCTTGCGAGGGTTAACATGCTTAAATGTCTTACTCACGTCGGCCACGGAGAAGGAGAACCCACAGTCCTTGGTAGTGGGCCGAGCCGGTGGCACTGTGTTATCCTCAAAGCGGGCGAAGAAGGTGTTTAGCTTGTCTGGAAGCAAGACGTCGGTGTCGGCGACATGGCTGGTTTTCCTTTTGTAGTCCGTGATTGTCTGTAGACCTTGCCACATACTTCTCGTGTCTGAATTGTGACTCCACTTTGTCTCTATACTGACGTTTTGCAGTGAATAGCTACCCTGTTTGTATTCTGCCATATTCCCAGTCACCTTGTCAATTGAGACATGGCTTGTGTGCCATTCAGAGGGTGAATGGGCAAGACAAAAGTAGTAGGTGCCAAGCTCACCGGTTCGAGTGTGTCAAGAACTGTAACGCTGCTCGGTTTTACACGCTCAACAGTTTCCCGTGTGTATCAAGAAGTGTCCCGAGTGGCGCAGTGGTCTAAGGCACTGCATCGCAGTGCTAGCTGTGCCACTAGAGATCCTGGTTCGAATCCAGGCTCTGTCGTAGCCGGCCGTGACCGGGAGACCCATGGGGTGGCGCACAATTGGCCCAGCGTCGTTCAGGGTAGGGGAGGGAATGGCCGGCAGGGATGTAGCTCAGTTGGTAGAGCATGGTGTTTGTAATGCCAGGGTTGTGGGTTCGATTCCCACGGGGGGCCAGTATGAAAAAAATAAAAAGATAATAATGTATGCACTCACATAAGAGCGTCTGCTAAATGACTAAAATGTAAATGTAAGAATGGTCCATCACCCAAAGGACATCCAGCCATCTTGACACAACTGTAGGAAGCATTGGAGTCAACATGGGCCATCCCTGTGGAATGCTTTCAACACCTTGTAGAGTCCATGCCCCGATGAACTGAGGTTATTCTGAGAGGGGGAGAGCGAGAGTGAAAGAGACGTGTGTGTGTGGGTGCTACACAATCCAGAGACAGCCAGGAGTACAGACACTTCATAAAGAGAGAGCGTGATCAAAGCGAGAGAGAATGAGAAGAAGTGGAGTTGAGTGTACTCAAATAAGTGTTGGTCGAGAGACAGAGAGTTCCTTGAGAAAGCTCTAGTCTAGTAGGTGTTAAGGCTTGCTGGGGATTGACGTATAATTGTATAGATGGAGTGTAAGAGATTATAGTAGCACTGTAAATGGTCAACCTAGTAGCAGTCCACTCTCTATGATAAAAGTTGTTATTAGTGCACTTGTTCAACTGCGTGCCATCTGTGTGAGAATGAAATTGTGGTTTGTTATCCAGGATGCAGGGTTTGACATACACAGGCAGATCGCTCAATAGTGACCTCGAAATTGGACGTCTTGTCCATGTCCTGAGGATTTGCGGAAATGCCATTGAAATAGTCCACTAGGGGAAACAGTGAGCGCTATTACCATCAATGAGGATTGGGTTTTGCTAGGGCATTGGGGACGGGGGTGGCGGATAGGCGTAATTCCATGGATCAGAAAGTTCCGTGTTTGATCCCAGTGGTGGGCACTTGTATTTTACTTATTTTACTTAACCCTTAACCTAAATTTGACATTTGGAACAACTTCGAAATTTGACGTTTGGAGTAACGTGGATGAACGTCTAATTCTGTAGTGAGACTGTGAGAGCTTGTTGCGTACGCACACACTCACACACACACACACACACACACACACACACACACACACACACACACACACACACACACACACACACACACACACACACACACACACACACACACACACACACACTCACACTCACTCACACCTTTGCTCTGCCAGTATAGTCTTAGAGTGGGTGAAAACACGCTTTGGTGATTACATTTTACTTCCTTATGTTATGAAATACATTTATCCAGATATAGTCTGATTGCGTAACTTAATACATCCAATAATAAGCACCGAGCTCTGTTACAGTCAATACTGAAGCAACTTTTTTAAAACTCTTCACACAGTCTGCATTACCAACATGCATCTTGGCCAAACAGTTAATCACACCTCCAAAACTCACTCAAACCACCAAAACAAAATAAGCTTATTCGACCACAACACTGGCAACAATTCTCACTCAGAAAGCATACATTGTCACTATAACACACTGACCTAAAAAACACTAACAACAGGGAGCATTACATAAATTATTAACTTTTCTCTTAGAAGTTTGAAAGATTTTTCACATACAGTGGGGAGAACAAGTATTTGATACACTGCCGATTTTGCAGGTTTTCCTACTTACAAAGCATGTAGAGGTCTGTCATTTTTATCATAGGTACACTTCAACTGTGAGAGACGGAATCTAAAACAAAAATCCAGAAAATCACATTCTATGATTTTTAAGTAATTAATTTGCATTTTATTGCATGACATAAGTATTTGATCACCTACCAACCAGTAAGAATTCCGGCTCTCACAGACCTGTTAGTTTTTCTTTAAGAAGCCCTCCTGTTCTCCACTCATTTCCTGTATTAACTGCACCTGTTTGAACTCGTTACCTGTATAAAAGACACCTGTCCACACACTCAATCAAACAGACTCCAACCTCTCCCCAATGGCCAAGACCAGAGAGCTGTGTAAGGACATCAGGGATAAAATTGTAGACCTGCACAAGGCTGGGATGGGCTACAGGACAATAGGCAAGCAGCTTGATGAGAAGGCAACAACTGTTGGCGCAATTATTAGAAAATGGAAGAAGTTCAAGATGACGGTCAATCACCCTCGGTCTGGGGCTCCATGCAAGATCTCACCTCGTGGGGCATCAATGATCATGAGGACGGTGAGGGATCAGCCCAGAACTACACGGCAGGACCTGGTCGAGACCACAGTCTCAAAGAAAACCAATAGTAACACACTACGCCGTCATGGATTAAAACCCTGCAGCGCACGCAAGGTCCCCCTGCTCAAGCCAGCGCATGTCCAGGCCCGTCTGAAGTTTGCCAATGACCATCTGGATGATCCAGAGGAGGAATGGGAGAAGGTCATGTGGTCTGATGAGACAAAAATAGAGCTTTTTGGTCTAAACTCCACTCGCCGTGTTTGGAGGAAGAAGAAGGATGTGTACAACCCCTAGAACACCATCCCAACCGTGAAGCATGGAGGTGGAATTATTCTTTGGGGATGCTTTTCTGCAAAGGGGACAGGAAGACTGCACCGTATTGAGGGGAGGATGGATGGGGCCATGTATCGTGAGATCTTGGCCAACAACCTCCTTCCCTCAGTAAGAGCATTGAAGATGGGTCGTTGCTGGGTCTTCCAGCATGACAACGACCCGAAACACACAGCCAGGGCAACTAAGGAGTGGCTCCGTAAGAAGCATCTCAAGGTCCTGGAGTGGCCTAGCCAGTCTCCAGACCTGAACCGAATAGAAAATCTTTGGAGGGAGCTGAAAGTCCGTATTGCCCAGCGACAGCCCCGAAACCTGAAGGATCTGGAGAAGGTCTGTATGGAGGAGTGGGCCAAAATCCCTGCTGCAGTGTGTGCAAACCTGGTCAAGACCTACAGGAAACGTATGATCTCTGTACTTGCAAACAAAGGTTTATGTACCAAATATTCAGTTCTGCTTTTCTGATGTATCAAATACTTATGTCATGCAATAAAATGCAAATTAATTACTTAAAAATCATACAATGTGATTTTCTGGATTTTTGTTTTAGATTCCGTCTCTCACAGTTGAAGTGTACCTATGATAAAAAAATTACAGACCTCTACATGCTTTGTAAGTAGGAAAACCTGCAAAATCATCAGTGTATCAAATACTTGTTCTCCACACTGTAAATGAGTATTTCATTGTAGAATAAGAATAACACATTTTCACTTTATTGACTGTACTAAAGTATATGTAGCAAGAATGATTCAGAAATGCAGTAATTCACTTCAATAGCCTTTATATTTTCTATACCTTTGCATATAGTAATTTACTAAAAAAAGTTGAAACAAAAAACAAATTCCTGATATTCCAGGACTGCAATAGTAATTACAAAAAAAAAACATCAACAACATGTATAGTATAATCACTCATACTGTACAGTACTGTGAGGGTTCTAGTTATCCACCTCTCCTGCATTTGGTCACATCTTATTTCTTCTCTGGCGATGCATCTTGGAAAGTATCTTCTGGAATGTCTAATCCAACCCTGGCAGTCTTCAGGAGAAGTGTCTCCACACCCTGCATTCATGGCATCCAGTAAGGACATCTGGTCATGTGGATGGTGGTCATAAACCTTCCACCTCCACGCAGAGAAAAACTCCTCTCTGGGGTTTAGGAAGGGGGAGTATGGAGGCAGGAATAGTACTGACATCCTGGGATGTGCAGCAAACCAGTCTGTGACTGCAGCAGAGTGGTGGAATGCCACATTATCCCACACAACAACGAAGGTAGAGGAGTTTCTTGCCCCTCTCTCCTCCGCTGGCACAAGTTGATTATGCAGGTCATCCAGAAAATAAATGAGCCTCTCTGTATTGTAGGGGCCAATGAGTGATTTGTGTAACAGCAAACCATCATTGGACAGTGCTGCACACATTGTGATGTTAGCTCCTCTCTGGCCTGGGACATCCACGGTTGCTCTCTGTCCAATCACATTTCTTCCCCGGCGGCGTGTTTTTGCCAGGTTGAATCCAGCTTCATCCACGAAGATGAATGTATGTGCAGTTTGCCTGGCTTCCATCTCCATTACTCTCTAAAATACAGTAAATCCACAGTTTTACAGTACTTTACATTATACATAGCTGTGTATGTACCCTGTTTGGTTATTGAACAGACATCTTACCTGGACATATTGATACCGGAGTTCGTTCACACGTTCACCATTTCTCTCAAAGGTGTGATGTCACGAGAGGCTACACAGCTTTCAGCGGGATTGCTCAAGTAGTGCAAGGAGACCAGGTTCAACCAAAACAAGGATTTTATTAAAGGTCTTGGGAAACTAACGAAAGTATAACACAACTCTGTTCTCTGGGGGCTCTTTAAGGGTTAACAGTTCAGGGATGTCTCTTCCACATCCAAAATCATAACTCTCCCTCGCTCAAATAACTTTTCCCCAGTCTTACTGTATTCCCCGTTGCAGCTGGTGGCCAACCCAGCAAAACGTCCCTTCCAAAATCCCCACACGTATTTCCACAGGTGCATATATCCAAAGGTGAGTATTTCCCAAAGGTAAGTATCTCCAAATCCTTATATTCCTCATGGAAGTGGACGTGCAGCACTCTTGTCCTCCAGAGAGCCCAGGTTGGAGACTGTGTCTCTTCCCTTCCCAAACCTTCAGCTCATCAGCTCCTCATTTGTTTCAGCTGCGTGGGAAGATTGGCCATAGAGGGGTGGAGTTCCCGACCATACCAGCAGATGGAGCCATAGCTGTCTGGGTTTGCAGCCACCTCAGGGGGATGTAACGTCCCTCCAGGACACAGCCTCTCGTGACATCACACATCCCCCTCCTCGGGACCGACGTCCTCGTCGGGGTAAAGGCAGCGAAGAAGGCATCACGCCGGGAGAGGGCGTCCGCATTGCCGTGGTGCTTGCCCGCCTGCTCTCTCTTCAACTCCTCCACCTCTAGGACCAGGGACTCAGCCTCCTGTTGTCTCTCCTTGAGTTTCTTACTGAACGGCATCAGCCTTGGTTTTAGCAGAGTTTAGCTTCTGTTGAGCAGCTTTCAGTTCCTTCTCTCTCTCTGCCTCCGCATTCTTCATCTTGTTCTCCAACACCTTGTACTTCTCCTCTGCCTTCTTCTGGACCTCCTTACTACTGCGCAGGGTCTCCTCACACTCCTCGATGGTCCTGCGCAGCCTCTCAGCTTCTCCTGTTGCTTATGGAAGGAGCTCTGTTGGAGTTTAGCCTGGAGGATATCTAACTCTTCTGTCTTCATGTCTAACTGTTGCTTTAACAAACGATACCTCTCAGCGGTCCCCTTCAGACCAGACAGTTCTTTGTCCAGATTCTGTAGCTCCGTCTCTGTGTCGGTCTGGGCACCTGCCATCCCTATCAGAGCCCGGGCGGGAGTGAGTAACTCTGAGGATTGCACCGGAGCCTTCCCAGGATGAGTCTTGCCTCTCCGTTTCCGAGGTACTCGGGTTATCCTCTCCTGAGACTCTCTCCAGAGTGGGTAAAAGGCTGGGCAGTCTCTCGTCCAATTAGGACAGGGACGGGGAGGGAATCAACCACCCCGCCGTCGTGTGTATGGTTCCCCGTGTGCTGGTCATTGTAAGTTCAGTAATGGGGTATTCTCTGGTGTCCCCATGGACACAGGAAACTGGGAGGACTTTCCCGGGGTCAGACACGTTGGGCCCACCAAATCCTTTACGCACCAGGGTGGCCCGGCTACCAGAATCCAGTAAGGCCTCCACATCAGGGTGATTCACAGTTACCGGGCAGGTGGGGGGTCGATCTGGGCCGCCATCTACGACTCCCAAGAGCGAGGCAACACGGTGTGTGGGTGCTGAGCTGGAGGACTCCGCAGTGGGCATAGGTTCATCGGCTGGTTTCCCACACTGCCAGGAGATATGTCCCATCTCCCCACACCGGTAACACTGTCGAGTTTCCCCCTCCTGGTGTACATTTCTTGGACCCGCCTGGTTTCTGGCTCCCCCTGGAGCCGGGATAAGTCCTGACGTGGCTGGGTTCGAGACCTTGGGGTCCTTTGGACGGGTTCTTCCCATTTGTGGTGGGGCCGCACTCCTGGGGTCTTTTCGGGAAGCATTCAGCATCTCCGCTGTGGCCTGGTACTTTTCCACAGCTTCCACGGTCAGATCAGCCGTGGTCAAGGCCTGTTGACTGATGAACCGTTTTGCCTCATAAGGCAGGGGCGCGTATGTAACGATCCACCACAACGGCCTCCACCACCGCCGCTGCTGTATTCCTCTGCGGATCCAGCCATTTCCTTGCGATTCGGACAAGTTCATGCATCTGCGCCCGAGGAGGTTGGTCTGGTTGGAAGGTCCAGCCGTGAAAGCGCTGGGCCATACCAAACTTTGTGAGTCCATATCTGCTGAGGATCTCAGACTTCAGGGCATCATAGTCAGTAACCTGGTCAGGGCCCAGGTCCCGGACAGCATTCAGCGATTCCCGGTTAGAAAGGGGGCTAACAGACCAACCCACTGTTGCTTGGGCCAGGCTTCCCTAGTGGCCGTGGCCTCAAATGCATGCAGGTATGCCTCAATGTCATCGGTAGCTCCCATCTTAGATATAAAGTCACTTGCCTTTATTGGGCGGGTATTTTGGACAACCCTCTGTCTCTGCAACTGCAATTCCTCTGCCTTCAGAAGGTTGGCTTTCTTTTGCTCCTCCAAGAGAGCCACGTTTGCTTGCATCTGGGCTTGCTGGCCAGCAACAAGGGCTTTCAATATGTCCTCCATTTCAGTCGGGCGGGGAGCCTACGGCCAACTTGGAAAACTGGGTGATCAAACCTTCGGTATCCTCCTCTGACATGCACTATTAACGCTTGAGCGTGCCCGTATTCTCCACCATCTGTGATGTCACGAGAGGCTACACAGCTTTCAGCGGGATTGCTCAAGTAGTGCAAGGAGACCAGGTTCAACCAAAACAAGGATTTTATTAAAGGTCTTGGGAAACTAACGAAAGTATAACACAACTCTGTTCTCTGGGGGCTCTTTAAGGGTTAACAGTTCAGGGATGTCTCTTCCACATCCAAAATCATAACTCTCCCTCGCTCAAATAACTTTTCCCCAGTCTTACTGTATTCCCCGTTGCAGCTGGTGGCCAACCCAGCAAAACGTCCTTCCAAAATCCCCACACGTATTTCCACAGGTGCATATATCCAAAGGTGAGTATTTCCCAAAGGTAAGTATCTCCAAATCCTTATATTCCTCATGGAAGTGGACGTGCAGCACTCTTGTCCTCCAGAGAGCCCAGGTTGGAGACTGTGTCTCTTCCCTTCCCAAACCTTCAGCTCATCAGCTCCTCATTTGTTTCAGCTGCGTGGGAAGATTGGCCATAGAGGGGTGGAGTTCCCGACCATACCAGCAGATGGAGCCATAGCTGTCTGGGTTTGCAGCCACCTCAGGGGGATGTAACGTCCCTCCAGGACACAGCCTCTCGTGACATCACAAAGGGTACAGTGTACAACTACTTCATCCTTATTTTATGTTTCTCTAGGACTCTGGCAATTGTCGTTGTGCTGACCGTATTCACATTCCCAAAAGTGATATTGTCTGCCAGCACTCTGTCCCGAATTTCCCACAGTTTTATTGCATTGTTGCCAAATGTCAACAATGGCAATTTCCTGCGCATCTGATAATATTCTGGCTCTCCCGCCTGTGTGAGGCAACCTTTGGATCCTACTGAAAAACACAAAACAATCAATATATTTCAAAATGTCAGTACATGTAAAAATGTGAACATACTGTATTGTACTGTAATATGTAGTTCAATTATCATTGAAGGATGCACATCTCACCTGTTGTTTTGCCGGAAAATGTGTACTATTGATGCAAATGTTGAACGCTGCAGATTTGGTTGCACCCTTAAACCGGCCTCTCTCAAAGAGAGACCATGGTTTACAAAAATAATTGTGGCTCTTATCTCATCAGAGACCACCGCTCTTGGTCTTCCTCTCCTTTGTCCTCCACGCATTCTCCCTCTCCCTGCCACTCTTCTTTCCCCACCAACCTGTCTTCCTTGATCCATGTTTCCAAACGAAATCATTCCGAAGCCATCCTCTTTTGTCTGTTTGGTAACGAGACTAAAAACAGGACACTTGTGTAGGCTTTCAGCTGAAATTTCAATCAGCTGTGTTTGGAATGATGAATACTGCTATATGTTTCAATCTGGTTACTGCAGAAATGCACGACATTTGCCATCATGAATGAGAAAAGAGTTCATGGATTTCGGAGAATGTGGTCATTGAATGCATTTTGTGTGAATGCAATAAAAAATGATTCACAGTTTGGTCCACATACACTTCTATTTAGCTGACTGTGTGAAGAGTTTTGACAATGTGACTTCAGTTTTGACCAATGCATGTTAGCAATTGAAAAAAACTGTAACTGAGCGGTACAGCTTACTCGCAGCTACTTTTGAGGATTTTACATGTTGTGGTGGTTGTCTTCAAAGTTGTTTCCACGGGTCACAAAAAGCTAAATTAACATGACACGAGCTGAATTACTGTAAAATGCTTTGAAAATAAAAAGCCCAGTGCTCTTTTGACATTTCACAGAGATACACTTGTTTTCGTGAGAAATCAACGAAAAAGAACAGGAATTTCGCATTAATATGAAAAGTGTATACTAAAATATGAAAATTCTACGTCATGTCTCAAAATCTATATTACCTCTATATTGTTTTATGTCCTGCGGATTCGAGAAGATAAAAGCCCAGTGCTCTTTTGACATTTCACAGAGATACACTTGTTTTCGTGAGAAATCAACGAAAAAGAACAGGAATTTCGCATTAATATGAAAAGTGTATACTAAAATATGAAAATTCTACGTCATGTCTCAAAATCTATATTACTTCTATATTGTTTTATGTCCTGCGGATTCGAGAAGAAAGATGACGAGTTCAATGAGAAAGTGAGCCTAGCTGATGCGATGCTGTGCAATTTTCCTTATCAAAATATGCATTTTTGATTGGACACCCTACAATATTTGTACGTAACACAACCCTGTTATTGTCAAGGTCACCTCCTGTCCCAGTCAGTCTCACCTGTGGGATATGATGTCTCTTTCTCCTATCAGAACCGATTAGGCTGTTAGAGAGAGTGTGTGTGTGTGTGTGTGTGTGTGTGTGTGTGTTTGTCAGAGGGTGATTATGCAGTTATCATGATGCTATTTAGACCCAGATGGGCTGTTTACCTCTACATCTGTCTTTATCACACCATCAACCAGCCATGCTACTGATCCAAGTCATTAGTGATGTGCCATGGGGGAGACACAGCACAGAGGGGGAGAGAAGGAGGTAGAGAGAGGTAGATTGACTTGATTTGTCACATTAGTTTAATGGAAGAGAAGAGAGGGGAGTGAGAAGGAGTGGTAGTAACATGACAGGTGGAAGCAGGCTTTCCCTTCATGGAAAACGTTTTCATTTTTATAATTGCACGTCTGCTGAATTGCTGAACAACAAATTCAAGAAAAAGAGAGACATACTTAAAAGACAGAAAGTAAATGCAATCCAAGGAAGTCTCCCTTTCATGTTTAATTTTTTTGGAAGTCAGTCGGGGTCTCAACTTAATGTTGCGAATAGTAGAATACACAAGGTGCAATTTCGAAATTTGGTTGTGCATCAGCAGTTTATCTCTTGTTATGCCAGCCACTGACTGTCGCTCAATTAGCCCATGTCAGCTAACATTATTTAGTCTAGCCAGCTATCTAAACTTGTAAACTCAGCAAAAAAAGAAATGTCCCTTTTTCAGGACCCTGTCTTTCAAAGATAATTAGTGAAAATCCAAATAACTTCACAGATCTTGATTGTAAAGGGTTTAAACACTGTTTCCCATGCTTGTTCAATTAACCATAAACAGTTAATGACCATGCACCTGTAGAACAGTCGTTAAGACACTAACAGCTTACAGACGGTAGGCAATTAAGGTCACAGTTATGAAAACGTAGGACACTAAAGATGCCTTTCTACTGACTCTGAAAAACTCCAAAAGAAAGATGCCCAGGGTCCCTGTGTCACGTTCGTTGAAGGACGGGTCAGACCAAGGCGCAGCGTGATATACGTACATGTTTATTAAACCAAATAAACACAACAACAAAACAACAAACTAAACGAAACGTGAAGTCCAAGGTAGCGCACACACAACATACCTTACACGGAACAAGATCCCACAACTAGACTGTGCCAATAGGCTGCTTAAGTATGGTCCCCAATCAGAGACAACGAGCGACAGCTGCCTGATTGGGAACCACACCGGCCAACATAGAAATACCCATCATAGAAAAAACACATAGAATATACACAAACAAAGAATACACACACCCTGACTCAACATATAAGAGTCCCCTGAGTCAGGTCGTGACACCCTGCTCATCTGCGTGAATGTGCCTTAGGCATGCTGCAGGGAGGCATGAGGACTGCAGATGTGGCCAGGGCAATAAATTGCAATGTCCGTACTGTGAGACGCCTAAGACATCGCTACAGGGAGACAGGACGCAGTGGCAGACCACGTGTAACAACACCTGCACAGGATCGGTACGTCCGAACATCAGACCTGCGGGACAGGTACAGGATGGCAACAACAACTGCCCGAGTTACACCAGTGTGTATGCACAATCCCTCCATCAGTGCTCAGACTGTCCCCAATAGGCTGAGAGAGGCTGGACTGAGGGCTTGTAGGCCTGTTGTAAAGCAGGTCCTCACCAGACATCACCGGCAACAACTTCGCCTATGGGCACAAACCCGCTGTCGCTGGACCAGACAGGACTGGCAAAAAGTGCTCTTGACTGACAAGTCGCGGTTTTGTCTCACCAGGGGTGATGGTCGGATTCGCGTTTATCATCGAAGGAATGAGCGTTACACCGAGGCCTGTACTCTGGATCGATTTGGATGGTCCGTCATGGTCTGGGGCGGTGTGTCACAGCGTCATCGGACTGAGCTTGTTGTCATTGCAGGCAATCTCAACGCTGTGCGTTACAGGGAAGACATCCTCCTCCCTCATGTGGTATCCTTCCTGCAGGCTCATCCTGACATGACCCTCCAGCATGACAATGCCACCAGCCATACAGCTCGTTCTGTGCGTGATTTCCTGCAAGTCAGGAATGTCTGTGTTCTGCCATGGCCAGCGAAGAGCCCGGATCTCAATCCCATTGAGCACGTCTGGGACCTGTTGGATCGGAGGGTGAGGACCAGGGCCATTCCCCCCAGAAATGTCAGGGAACTTGCAGGTGCCTTGGTGGAAGAGTGGGGTAACATCTCACAGCAAGAACTGGCAAATCTGGTGCAGTCCATGAGGAGGAGATGCACTGCACTACTTAATGCAGCTGGTGGCCACACCAGATACTGACTGTTACTTTCGATTTAGACCCCCCCTTTGTTCAGGGACACATTATTCAATTTCTGTTAGTCACATGTCTGTGGAACTTTTTCAGTTTATGTCTCAGTTGTTGAATCTTGTTATATTCATACACATATTTACACATGTTAAGTTTGCTGAAAATAAATGCAGTTGACAGTGAGAGGACGTTTCTTTTTTTGCTGAGTTTAGTAATCAGGGTCAAAATACCGACCGGGGGCACCCATTGATTTTGTTAGTAACTCGATCTCAGATATCATGTTCAAAACTGAAAACATTGCTCTCCGCCCCATGGCAAAATGTGTAGAATTGCATGAAATGTGTTATAGAATTGCTTAATCTTCTCTTCTCCCCATGGAAAAGTTTGAAGCAAAATGTTGAACCTTTTCAACTTCATATTCATCATCTCCAGCATCACCCCAACATCCACATATGTGAAATTTGCACATTTCTACATTTTTTAGTAAATAAGATAGAGGAAGATTAGTGGTTCCAATGACATCATCAATGTGCATCATGTGATTTTAAACAATTATGAGTAGGCATTGCCTACTAATTGTCTAATACTGTAAATGGTTTGATATTGTCATTAGAAACACTTATCTTCCTCTATCTTTTTTTACTACAAAACATATAAACGCGACATTTCCACATATGTTTATGTTGGGGTGGCGCTTGAGATGATGAATATCAAGTAGTTTTTTGGGGGAAATTTCCCTTTAAAACTGCAACTTTGAATTGCAGGAAATGTTCATGTGTGAGTTTTCCACATTGTTGTTTTCCTTACTAATAATAACGTTGGACATGTGTGCATTCCTATCAAAGTAAGTACCTTATTACGTTATCATAATAGTTTCTGTATATTGTGTTATGTCGTTTCTACTGTAGCACACCGTATGTACACTGTACACAAATAAAACCGCATGTAACAATTTCAAAGATTTTACTGAGTTACAGTTCATATAAGGAAATCTGTAAATTGAAACAAATTATTATGCCCTAATCTATGGATTTCACATGACTGGGAATACAGATATGCATCTGTTGGTCACAGATACACTACATGACCAAAAGTATGTGGACACCTGCTCGTCAAATATTTCATTCCAAAATCGTGGACATTAATATGGAGTTGGTCCCCCCTTTGCTGCTATAACAATCCAATCTTCTGGGAAGGCTTTCCACTAGATGTTGGAACATTGCTGCGGGGATTTGCTTCCCCGCAGCAGTCGCCGTTCCAATTCATCCCAAAGGTGTTCGATGGGGTTGAGGTCAGGGCTCTGTGCAGGCCAGTCAAAGTTTTTCCACACCGATCTCGATAAACCATTTCTGTATGGACCTTGCTTTGTGCATGGGGGTATTGTCATGCTGAAACAGGAAAGGGCCTTCCCCAAACTGTTGCCACAAAGTTGGAAGCACAGAATTGCATAGAATGTCATTGTATGTTGTATCGTTAAAATTTCCCTTCACTGGAACTAAGGGGCCGAGCCCGAACCATGAAAAACAGCCCCAGACCATTATTCCTCCTCCACCAAACTCTACAGTTGGCACTACGCATTCGGGCAGGTAGCGTTCTCCTGGCATCCGCCAAACCCAGATTAGTCCGTCGGACTGCCAGATGGTGAAGCGTGATTCATCACTCCAGAGAACGTGTTTCCACTGTTCCAGATTCCAATGGAGGCACGCTTTACACCATTCCAGCCAACGTTTGGCATTGCAGCCAACGTTTGGCATTGGTGATCTTAGGCTTTTGTGCGGCTGCTCGGAAACCCATTTTATGAAGCTCCCGATGAACAGTCATTGTGCTGTCGTTGCTTCCAGAGCAGTTTGGAACTTGGTAGTGTGTGTTGCAACCGAGGACAGACAATTTTTACGTGCTACGCATTTCAGCACTCGGCGGTCCCGTTCTGTGAGCTTGTGTGCTCCTAGACGTTTCCACTTCACATAACAGCACTTACAGTTGATCAGGGTAGCTGTAGTCACTGAGCTCTTCAGTAAGGCCATTCTACTGCCAATGTTTGTTTATAGAGATTACATGGCAGTGTGCTCGGTTTTATACACCTGTCAGCAACTGGTGTGGCTGAAATAGCCGAATCCACTATTTTGAAGGTGTGTCCACATACTTTTGTATATGGTGTACCTTAAAAAAAAAGAAAACCAGTCAGTATTTGGTGTGACCACTAGTGGTGCACGGGTCAGCTGTTTGTTCACCTGCACCCGCCCGCAATTGCTAATAACCCATCCGCAACTGGGCAACTATATGTGATGAAGTGAAAATCTGAGGCCCACACCCAACCCTAACCCGCAAATATAGAAAATGCGCTACAGGCTACAGTCAAAGATGGCAGAACCATTTTTTGACAGGGGGTGCAGGATTTATTTGGGCCTAATTTAGATATGTTTCATTTTGGTAGGCTATTTGTTAGTCAACTTGTATATAATTAGATACATGTAGCTTCTCTTTTGTCATTATATGTTGCCCTTGAAGACTAAATAAACCCTTGCTTAACAGAATATGTTCATGTTGAGGGAGAGGTTATTGTCCTGGCACCACACTGCCAGGTCTCTGACCTCCTCCCTACAGTGCCTTGCAAAAGTATTAATCACCCTTGGTGTTTTTCCTATTTTGTTGCATTACGACCTGTAATTTAAATTGATTTTTATTTGGATTTCATGTAATGGACATACACAAAATAGTCCAAATTGGTGAAGTGAAATGAAAAAAATAACTTGTTTCAAAAAATTCTAAAAAATAAATAATGGAAAAGTGGTGTGTGCATATGTATTCACCCCCTTTGATATGAAGTCCCAAAATAAGATCTGGTGCAACCAATTACCTTCAGAAGTCACATAATTAGATAAATAAAGTCCACCTGTGTGCAACCTAAGTGTCACATGATTTGTCACATGATCTCAGTATATATACACCTGTTCTGAAAGGCCACAGAGTCTGCAACACCACTCAGCAAGGGGCACCACCAAGCAAGCGGCATCATGAAGACCAAGGAGCTCTCCAAACAGGTCAGGGACAAAGTTGTGGAGAAGTACAGATCAGGTTTGGGTTATAAAAAAATATTGAACATCCCACGGAGCACCATTAAATCCATTATTAAAAAATTGAAAGAATATGGCACCACAACAAACCTGCCAAGAGAGGGCCACCCACCAAAAGTCATGGACCAGGCAAGGAAGGCATTAATCAGAGAGGCGACAAAGAGACCAAAGATAACCCTGAAGGAGCTGCAAAGCTCCACAGCAGAGATTGAAGTATCTGTCCATAGGACCACTTTAAGCCGTACACTCCACAGAGCTGGGCTTTACGGAAGAGTGGCCAGAAAAAAGCCATTGCTTAAAGAAAAAAATAAGCAAACACATTTCGTGTTCGCCAAAAGACATGTGGGAGACTCCCCAAACATATGGAAGAAGGAGCTCAGATTAGACTAAAATTGAGCTTTTTGGCCATCAAGGAAAACGCTATGTCTGGCGCAAATCCAACACCTCTAATCACCCTGAGAACACCATCCCCACAGTGAAGCATGGTGGTGGCAGCATCATGCTGTGGGGATGTTTTTCATCGGCAGGGACTGGGAAACTGGTCAGAATTGAAGGAATGATGGATGGCACTAAATACAGGGAAATTCTTGAGGGAAACCTGTTTCAGTCTTTCAGAGATTTGAGACTGGGACGGAGGTTCACCTTCCAGCAGGACAATGACCCTAAGTATACTGCTAAAGCAACACTCGAGTGGTTTAAGGGGAACATTTAAATGTCTTGGAATGGCCTAGTCAAAGCCCAGACCTCAATCCAACTGAGAATCTGTGGTATGACTTAAAGATTGCTGTACACCAGCGGAACCCATCCAACTTGAAGAGCTGGAGCAGTTTTGCCTTGAAGAATGGGCAAAAATCCCATTGGCTAGATGTGACACGCTTAGACATAGAGACATAGCCCAAGAGACTTGCAGCTGTAACTGCTGCAAAAGGTGGCTCTACAAAGTATTGACTTTGCACGTTCAAGTTTTCTGTTTATTTGGCTTATTTCTTGTTTGTGACACAAATACAATTATTTTGAATCTTCAAAGTGGTAGGCATGTTGTGTAAATCAAATGATACAAACCCCCCAAAAATCAATTTTAATTCCAGGTTGTAAGGCAACAAAATAGGAAAAATGCCAAGGGTGGTGAATACTTTCGCAAGCCACTGTAGATCGATATAATTAATGCTTCAATCTAGTTGACATAGGTAAAGTTTTCTCTGTCATCTTTCGCGGAGCAAAGACGTTTAGGGACAAAAATAAAAAACGGGAAAGATTTTCTTTGACCGGTTGTAAGGAAAATTAAAGCTGTGAAAATGACTCAATATGTTTCTGTTAAGATTTCAGTTCGGCTTCAATGCATTTTTTATGTGGTTGAAATACTATCAGCTTTATATGATGCTTTTATGAAGTAGACAGCACCTCTACAGATGGTATCTAACTGAGCATTGCATTCTCTCAAGATGCAGGAAGAAATAAATCGCATTTCTCCACTCCTGTTCCCAAGTCCAAATTTTGCCTACTTTTGGTGTATCATTTTACTGCAAGAAATGCTTAATTCTGCAAGAATTATTATTAAGGCTATATGAGCGGTTATACAGTGCGTTCGGAAAGTATTCAGAACGTTTCCCCTTTTCCACATTTTGCTATCTTGCAGCCTTATTCTAAAATCTCCTGCTCGCCTGTGCCCTAGCAGCCATCGAACTTGCTCCCGGACTCATCTATTGCTGTTCACTGGACCTTATGATCACTCAGCTACACAGCTGATGCCTGCTGGACTGTTCCTTTACACAGTACCCCATCCTGTTTATCTGTTTTGTCTCAGCCCAAACTTTCGTCGCCATTACCAGTTGTTGTCTTAGCTCTCTCGAATAACACCTGTGATTGCTTTATGCCTCTCTCCCAAGTCAATATGCCTTGCCTATTGCTGTTTCGGTTAGTTCTTATTATACAATTTCACTGTAGAGCACCCAGTCCCACTCAACCTGCCTCAGATAGCTCCTTTGTCCCACCCCCCACACACACGGAGACCGGCTCAATCGGTGCTTCCAGTGATGCTATCTCTTTCATCATTACCCAACGCTTAGGTTTATCTCCACTGTACTCATATCCTTCCATATCCTTGTCTGTACATAATGCCCTGAATCTATTCTACAACGCCCGGAAATCTGCCCCTTTTATTCTCTGTACCCAACGCACTAGAAGACCAGTTCTTAAAGTCTTTAGCCGTATCCTTATTCTAGTCCTCTGTTCCTCTGGTGATGTAGAGGCTAACCCAGGCCCTGCAGCCCCCAGTATCACTCCTACTCCCCAGGCGCTATCATTTGTTGACTTCTGTAACCGTAAAAGCCTTGGTTTCTTGCATGTTAACATCAGAAGCCTCCTCCCTAAGTTTGAGTTATTCACTGCGTTAGCACACTCTGCCTACCCTGATGTTCTAGCAGTGTCTGAATCCTGGCTTAGGAAGGCCACCAAAAACTCTGAAATGTCCATCCCAAACTACAAAATGTCCAGTCTAGATAGAACTGCCAAAGAGGGCAGAGTTGCAATCTACTGTAGAGATAGCCTGCAGAGCTCTATCATACTATCCAGGTCTGTGCCCAAACAGTTTGAGCTTCTACTTCAAAAAATCCACCTTTCCAGAAATAAGTCTCTCACTGTTGCCGCTTGCTACAGACCCCCCTCAGCCCCCAGCTGTGCCCTGGACCATATGTGAATTGATTGCCCCCTATCTATCCTCAGAGTTCGTATTGCTTGGTGACCTAAACTGGGATATGCTTTATACCCCGGCCGTCCTACAATCTAAACTAGATGCCCTCACACAAATTATCAAGAAACCTACCAGGTACAACCCTAAATCCGTAAACATGGGCACCCTCATAGATATCATCCTGACTAATTTACCCTCTAAATACACCTCCGCTGTCTTCAACCAGGATCTCAGCGATCACTGCCTCATTGCCTGCGTCCGTAATGGGTCCACGGTCAAACTACCACCCCTCATCACTGTCAAACGCTCCCTAAAACACTTCAGCGAGCAGGCCTTTCTAATTGACCTGGTATCCTGGATGGATATTGACCTCATTCCGTCAGTAGAGGATGCCTGGTTGTTCTTTAAAAGTGCTTTCCTCTCCATCTTAAATATGCATGCCCCATTCAAAACATTCCGAACTAAAAACAGATATAGCCCCTGGTTCACCCCAGACTTGACTGCCCTTGACCAGCACAAAAACATCCTGTGGCGTACAGCATTAGCATAGAACAGCCCCCGCGATATGCAACTTTTCAGGGAAGTCAGGAACCAATATATACAATCAATTAGGAAAGCAAAGGCTAGCTTTTTCAAACAGAAATGTGCATCCTGTAGCACTAACTCCAAAAAGTTTTGGGACACTGTAAAGTCCATGGAGAATAAGAGCACCTCCTCCCAGTTGCCCACTGCACTGAGGCTAGGAAACACTGTCACCACCGATAAATCTACGATAATCGAGAATTTCAATAATAATTTTGCTATGGCTGGCCATGCTTTCCACCTGGCTACCCCTACCCCGGTCACCAGCTCTGCACCCTCCGCTGCAACTTGCCCATTCGTACATTCTCCGCTATGCAATCTGGTTTCCGAGCTGGTCATGGGTGCACCTCAGCCACACTCAAGGTCCTAAACGATATTATAACCACGATCGATAAAAGACAGTACTGTGCAGCCGTCTTCATTGACCTGGCCAATGCTTTCGACTCTGTCAATCACCGCATTCTTATTGGCAGACTAATTAGCCTTGGTTTCTCAAATGACTGCCTCACCTGGTTCACCAACTACTTCTCAGATAGAGTTCAATGTGTCAAATCGGAGGGCCTGTTGTCTGGACCTCTGGCAGTCTCTATGGGGGTGCCACCGGGTTCAATTCACGGGCCGACTCTATTCTCTGTGTATATCAATGATGTCGCTCTTGCTCAGATCCACCTCTACGCAGACGACACCATTTTGTATACATCTGGCCCTTCATTGGACACTGTGTTAACAAACCTCTAAACGAGCTCCAATGCTATACAACACTCCTTCCATAGCCTCCAACTGCTCTTATACGCTAGTAAAACTAAATGCATGCTCTTTAATCTAACGCTGCTTGCACCGCGCCCGCCCGACATGAATCACTACTCTCGGCGGGTCTGACTTAGAATATGTGGACAACTACAAATACCTAGGTGTCTGGTTAGACCGTAAACTCTCCTTCCAGACTCACATTAAGCATCTCCAATCCAAAGTTAAATCTAGAATCGGCTTCCTATTTCGCAACAAAGCCTCCTTCACTCATGCTGCCAAACATGCCCTCGTAAAACTGACTATCCTACCGATCCTTGACTTCGGTGATGTCATTTACAAAATAGCCTCCAACACTCTACTCAGCAAATTGGATGTAGTCTATCACAGAGCCATCCGTTTTGTCACCAAAGCCCCATATACTACCCACCATTGTGACCTGTACGCTCTCGTTGGCTGGCCATCACTACATATTCGTCGCCAATCCCACTGGCTCCAGGTCATCTATAAATCTCTGCTAGGCAAATCCCCGCCTTATCTTAGCTCATTGGTCACCATAGCAACACCCACCTGTAGTATGCGTTCCAGCAGGTATATCTCACTGGTCATCCCCAAAGCCAACACCTCCTTTGGCCGCCATTCCTTCCAGTACTCTGCTGCTAATGACTGGAACGAACTGCAAAAATCTTTGAAGCTGGAGACTCTTATCTCCCTCACTATCTTTAAGCATCAGTTGTCAGAGCAGCTTACCGATCACTTCACCTGTACACAGCCCATCTGTAATTAGCCCACCCAACTACCTCATCCCCATATTGTTATTTATTTTGCTAATTTGCACCCCAGTATCTCTATTTGCACATCATCTTCTGCACATCTATCACTCCAGTGTTAATACTATATTGTAACTATTTTGCACTATGGCCTATTTATTGCCTTACCTCCATAACTTACTACATTTGCACACACTGTATATATATTTTCTAATGTGTTATTGACTGTATGTTTTGTTCCCATGTGTAACTCTGTGTTGTTGTTGTTTTTATCGCACTGCTTTGCTTTATCTTGGCCAGGTCGCAGTTGTAAATGAGAACTTGTTCTCAACTGGCCTACCTGGTTAAATAAAGGTGATATAAAAAAATAAAAATAAATGTCAAAGGGTCTGAATACTTTCCTAAAGCACTGTAGATCTACAGTCAGTGTCCAGATTTCAGTTTCCATTTAACCCATCTGAATAGTAGTGAACAGTTCCCTTGACATGCCATAGGCCTATTTGAAGTCCCGTCTTGTGACTGTCGAATTTGTATAGTGCCTCATAATCATCATACATAACATAGCCGGCACTGCTATCATCCTCTTTTACCACTTCACCAAATATTTTCCAAACATTACTTTCCTGGCCCTCCCTTCTCTTTATTTTCAACTCTCCTTTTGCAGCTTTTGTCTTACTGAATTAAACTTTGACAAATGTCCTTTTTGCCTCCGTGGATTGACGTTAACTTTTTGTCAGTATCGTCCAGAACAGATGAGGACCAAGGCGCAGCGTTGCAGGCAAACATACTCTTTATTTAGAGACACGATCAAACAACAAACGATACGTGACAGTTCACGGTCTAACATAAACAGACTAGAAACAAGATCCCACACCATTTGTGGGCAAATAGCCTCCATAAATATGGCTCCCAATCAGAGACAACCAGCCACAGCTGACACTCGTCGCCTCTGATTGGGAACCACTCTGGCCAACACAGAAATACAACCTATAGAAATTCCACACCCTGGCTCAACATATAGAGTCCCAGAGCCAGGGTGTGACACTTTTTCTGCCAGTTCCCAAAAGCATTTTTGGGTGAGGAGTGTAGGCTATTTGGAGTGCATACAGTTACGTCCTAAAGCTTAGGCTAATGCACTAATACCAGATAGCCTAAAATAATAAAAGAAAAACCTCAATATAGTCTATAGATGTAAATTGCAGAAGAATTATACATTTATTGATTTTTTTAGGTGTTGTTTTCTCTTTATTCAACCAGCCTGCCACCCACCAGCCCTTCAGCCACACAATATTGAATAACCCTAAACTCGTCTGCCCCGCGGATATCACCGCGGGGACTGCGGGTTATGAGTCAACCTGCGCATCCCTAGTGACCACCATTTGCTTCATGAAGCGTGACACATCTCCTTCGCATAGAGTTGATCAGGCTGTTGATTGTGGCCTGTGGAATGTTGTCCCACTCCTCTTCAATGGGTATGCGAAGTTGCTAGATATTGGCGGGAACTGGAACACACTGTTGTTCACGTCGATCCAGAGCATTCCAAACAAGCTCAATGGGTGACATGTCTGGTGAGTATGCAGGCCATGGAAGAACTGGGACATTTTCAGCTTCCAGGAATTGTGTACAGATCCTTGCGACATGGGGCTGTGCATTATCATGCTGAAACATGAGCTGATGGCGGCGGATGAATGGCACGACAATGGGCCTAGGATCTCGTCACGGTATGTCTGTGCATTCAAATTGCCATCGATAAAATGCAATTGTGTTCGTTGACCGTAGCATATGCCTGCCCATACCATAACCCCAATGACACCGTGGGGCACTCTGTTCACAACGTTGACATCAGCAAACCACTCGCCCACACAATGCCATACACGCTGTCTGCCATCTGCCTGGTACAGTTGAAACCGGGATTCACCCGTGAAGAGCACACTTCTCCAGTGGCCATCGAATGTGAGCATTTGCCCACTGAAGTCGGTTACGACGCAAAAATGTATGTTTGAAAAAACACCCTAATCCCAGAATGCCATTCACTATAAGAAGCAAAAAAAACAAAGTCAAAGATGACTGCACCCGTTGCCCAAATAAGATCAACATAGTTTGGGCACTTTTCAGATTTGTACAATTCTTCGATGTGCTTGTTACAGTGTATACAAGAACCGGAGCACATGACTTGACAAATCATTTACAGTTTGTGACGAATCACAAAACAAATAAAATGTTAACACCTCACAGATTACAACTTCAAATACAAACCTAATGCTTAGCCTAGCCGTAGTGCGAAAGCTAAACTGGCTTGACAGATTTGGGTGAAACCATTTTAGGGAGGTTTGTAGTCAGTAATACTTGAAGTTTATACAAATGTAACCACGTTTACCACATCTACAACCTCGCCTCACTCGTGCCATGGTCTCTGCACACAATATAGCTGATTACACACACACACCATTCAATCTGATCACGCGCACAAACTACCTCACTTTGTTGTTTACATGACTTGATCCACCCTGTTCTCACTCTCCTTGGCCCCAACCAGGCTAAAACCTATCCAAGCCATAATACTCATCGCATTTGATGATTGCAAAATATCTTCCTCGCTTGGCGACGAGGCAGGCATCTGTAGGCTACATGTCCAGTGGTGATAATACGTTTACATGATGATAAAATGTAGGCACCGCTGTAGCCTAGTTTTTCCAGGGGAGAATAAATTTAATTAATGATTTTTTTTTTACAAAAAGTATTTTGGATGCCTGCATTTCCCTTATTAACCATGGTCGACATATGTAATATATGCTCATACCCCGCTCTCACTTTGTTTGTTAGCCACTATTGCACCTCAGGTTTCCCACCCTGTCTCACACGCGCAGCTCCTCAGACAGGCTAATACCAAAGCCTTTTTCAGATAATAATAAATGTAATATAGATGTAATAATAGTTATAATAATACTATAGATACTCACTGCTACTGCTATAGGCAAAAAGGATAAGAGATTGAGTGGTTAAAAAAGACAGTTTTATAAAGCCTAATATGAAGCAGAAAATATGGTCTTGATGCAGTGAGGGGTGCAGAAAATAGCGGCAAAATGCAACAATCAAATTCTAGAACAGCAGCATAGAATTCTGGTACCGCGTGCAAAAGGAACTCACGCTGTAAGGGCCATTATTAATATTTAGAATTTACGTGTCAAAAGGTTAAATAATCTAAAGAAAAACAGGTTTATCAGGTTTAATTATTAGCCTAGTGGTTATAAGTATTTAGGCATATCATGTGAAATAGGCCTTGTGAAATCATTGTCCAAGGCACAAGAGTTACTGTTGCATGTAGGTCTAGATTATTTATGGATTGATCATATTGAAATATAACTCCAAAGCAATTGCATGTGGCGCAGGAACCACTGACTCACTGCATTTTTCTATTATCAAGATACCTGCTGGTAACTCTTGGCAACTGGTTAGTGCAGCTCATGAGGTGTCTTGAATATCTGTCGACTAGGTGTGATTCTTATGACTAAAGAGGCTTCATGCATAGCTTTTATTTTTACCCATAAGAGTAGGAGTAAAATGTCTCTATTCTAAGCGCTTACGACCAATTTCCTACTCTGAGACCCTTTGTGGATACGGCCCGTCTCAGAGTACAAAATTGGTCTTAAATGCACGTAAACATATTAGCAAAGAATTAAGAGTAACTAAAATGATCGTATCAGGCGAAAATAATATCAAACGTTTTACGATTGCAATATTTGACAGTCACATGGTCACAATGTCAATGAGCGTCATCACTATTTTTCCTTTGCGGTACCTTAAACTGTCGTGATTACCAGCTAAGATAAACTTTTATGAGTTGATTTTACTCCTGGCTCAGACTTTGTCTGGGCAGTGTCTTAAAACAGGTTTTAACAAGATTCCTAGGACCTTTTCTGAGATGCTTTGTGGATACCTGCTCGTCAAACATCTCATTCCAAAATCATGGGCATTAATATGGAGTTGGTCCCCCCTTTGCTGCTATAACAGCCTCCACTCTTCTGGCAAGGCTTTCCACTAGATGTTGGAACATTGCTGCGGGAACTTGCTTCCATTCACCCACAAGAGCATTAGTTAGGTCGGGCACTGATGTTGGGTGATTAGGCCTGGCTCGCAGTCGGCGTTCCAATTCATCCCAAAGGTGTTCGATGGGGTTGAGGTCAGGCCAGTCAAGTTCTTCCACACCGATCTCGACAAATCATTTCTGTATTGACCTCGCTTTGTGCACGGGGGCATTTTCATGCTGATACGGAGCCTTCCCCAAACTGTTGCCACAAAGTTGGAAGCACAGAATCGTCTAGAATGTCATTGTATGCTGTAGCATTAAGATTCCCCTTCACTGGAACGAAGGGGCCTAGCCCGAACCATAAAAAACAGCCCAAGACCATTATTCCTCTTCCACCAAACTTTACAGTTGGCACTACGCATTCAGGCAGGTAGCGTTCTCCTAGATTCGTCCGTTGGACTGCCAGATGGTGAAGCGTGATTCATCACTCCAGAGAACGCGTTTCCACTGCTCCAGAGTCCAATGGCGGCAAGCTTTACACCACTCCAGCCGACGCATGGTGATCTTAGGCTTGTGTGCGGCTGCTCGGCCATGGAAACCCATTTCATGAAGCTCCCGACGAACAGTTCTTATGCTGACGTTGCTTCCAAAAGCAGTTTGGAACTAGGTAGTGAGTGTTTTTTTTTGTTGAATTTTTTTATTATTTTTTTTTTTGGGGGGGGGGGGGATAGATCATCTTAATATTGCAGATAGATTGTAACTTGTGATTGTCTGCATCACTTCCAATCCCCCATGTTTCTTGTTTGTATATATACATATACAGTGGGGAGAACAAGTTATTGATACACTGCCGATTTTGCAGGTTTTCCTACTTACAAAGCATGTAGAGGTCTGTCATTTTTATCATAGGTACACTTCAACTGTGAGAGACGGAATCTAAAACAAAAATCCAGAAAATCACATTGTATGATTTTTAAGTAATTAATTTGCATTTTTTGCATGACATAAGTATTTGATCACCTACCAACCAGTAAGAATTCCGGCTCTCACAGACCTGTTAGTTTTTCTTTAAGAAGCCCTCCTGTTCTCCACTCATTGCCTGTATTAACTGCACCTGTTTGAACTCGTTACCTGTATAAAAGACACCTGTCCACACACTCAATCAAACAGACTCCAACCTCTCCACAATGGCCAAGACCAGAGAGCTGTGTAAAGACATCAGGGATAAAATTGTAGACCTGCACAAGGCTGGGATGGGCTACAGGACAATAGGCAAGCAGCTTGGTGAGAAGGCAACAACTGTTGGCGCAATTATTAGAAAATGGAAGAAGTTCAAGATGACGGTCAATCACCCTCGGTCTGGGGCTCCATGCAAGATCTCACCTCGTGGGGCATCAATGATCATGAGGAAGGTGAGGGATCAGCCCAGAACTACACGGCAGGACCTGGTCAATGACCTGAAGAGAGCTGGGACCACAGTCTCAAAGAAAACCATTAGTAACACACTACGCCGTCATGGATTAAAATCCTGCAGCGCACGCAAGGTCCCCCTGCTCAAGCCAGCGCATGTCCAGGCCCGTCTGAAGTTTGCCAATGACCATCAGGATGATCCAGAGGAGGAATGGGAGAAGGTCATGTGGTCTGATGAGACAAAAATAGAGCTTTTTGGTCTAAACTCCACTCGCCGTGTTTGGAGGAAGAAGAAGGATGAGTACAACCCCAAGAACACCATCCCAACTGTGAAGCATGGAGGTGGAAACATCATTCTTTGGGGATGCTTTTCTGCAAAGGGGACAGGACGACTGCACCGTATTGAGGGGAGGATGGATGGGGCCATGTATTGCGAGATCTTGGCCAACAACCTCCTTCCCTCAGTAAGAGCATTGAAGATGGGTCGTGGCTGGGTCTTCCAGCATGACAACGACCTGAAACACACAGCCAGGGCAACTAAGGAGTGGTACGTAAGAAGCATCTCAAGGTCCTGGAGTGGCCTAGCCAGTCTCCAGACCTGAACCCAATAGAACATCTTTGGAGGGAGCTGAAAGTCTGTATTGTCCAGCGACAGCCCCGAAACCTGAATGATCTGGAGAAGGTCTGTATAGAGGAGTGGGCCAAAATCCCTGCTGCAGTGTGTGCAAACCTGGTCAAGACCTACAGGAAACGTATGATCTCTGTAATTGCAACCAAAGGTTTCTGTACCAAATATTCAGTTCTGCTTTTCTGACGTATCAAATACTTCTGTCATGCAATAAAATGCAAATTAATTACTTAAAAATCATAGAATGTGATTTTCTGGATTTTTGTTTTAGATTCCGTCTCTCACAGTTGAAGTGTACCTATGATAAAAATTACAGACCTCTACATGCTTTGTAAGTAGGAAAACCTGCAAAATCGGCAGTGTATCAAATACTTGTTTTCCCCACTGTACATATATACACACATATACATATATATACATATATACATACACACACATATACTCCCATACACACACACACACATACATAACCACATACATACGTACATACACATACATATCCTTTAAAAAATAAATATATATTTATATTTATTACTTTGCAACCCCGCCACCCTTTCCCTACTTGGAGTAAACTAGTGAACAACAATGCTTAGGCCTCTACTTCCAGCTTATACTTACTATCTACATTTCATGGACATAGTCAATTTTACAATAATTACATTTTGTTTGTTCTTTCTCCTGAACTTCTTCTACTCTCAACCGCTCCGATCATTTTCATGATGTCCATCCGGTTTGCTTCTATATGCCATATCTTTCTAAATGTGCTCCTTCACAAAAGCTCCCAACCTACAACCTATACACTTATTATGGACACAGCGTGCCTACATTATTAGTTATCTTGTTGTTGTTTGTTGTTAGTTGTTATTTGTCCCATCCTTCAATTCCATTCAACACCTCCCATCTATCTTTGAACACCATCCATATAGGATTTATATTTGCCATATACATTTCCACTGTACTGTGATGTCTTACAAAAGTTCTGAACCTTTCTATTCTCATTGTTTCTACAGATTGTGAATTGAAAATAAACATTTTTGCTAATAGTATTATTATGTTATTGATCGATTGACTATGACTTTTCAGATCACCCAGTAGTGCTATCTGCAGGGTTAGCTCCAGGTAAATATTGCAATCCTTTAGCCATTCCTGGACCTGTGTCCAAAAACAAGCTACAAATGGACAGTACCAAAACAAATGATCTAATGATTCTGTCTCTTCGCAGCAAAATCTGCAGAGCTGGGAAGATTGTATCCCCCATATAAATAACATTCTATTGGTAGCAAGAATTTTATATAATAATTTAAATTGAAAGATTCTAAGTTTTGAATCCAGTGTCGTTTTGCGTATCAGTTCATAAACACTATTCCATGGGATCGTTACGTCAAAAATCTCTTCCCAACTATTTTGCAATCTATATGGGACGGCTGTCAATCCTTTGGTCCTTAAATGAAACTGATGTACTTTTTTATTGATCACAGTTTTCCTTAACCAATTATGTTCTTTAATGCAAGGCCGACAGACAAGTTCCTTACTTTCTCCTCCTTCCACTTTCCTCTTCCATTTTTGCGGTAAGGCTGCAATTATTTGGTTGTAATTTTGGGTAGAGCAGACATTTCCATATGTTTTTGTTAGCTGCATGTGCAACATAACTCCACCATTCCTACCGATAAATAATAATTATAATAATAAATAATAAATAATTACTACCGATGATATCATTTACAAAGATTATACCTTTTTTAATCATTTTGTCAAAAAAATAGTTTTTTTGTCAATTAGTATATTTGAGTTTAACCACAATATTTGTTGCATTATTTGTTCTGTCGTTTCTGGAGGATTAAATTGAAATTGCAACCAACTTTCTATGGCTTGTTTTAGAAATAGTGATATCTGGGAGATGATTTCCTTTTCAAATAACTGAAAGTGAGTGGTTGTAATTTGAATAAAGGGAAAAAGGCCATTCTTGAACATTGGGTGAGACAATCTTACTAATTTGCTAGAGAACCAGTTCGGATTTAAGTATAACTTTTGTATGACTGAAGCTTTTAGTGATAGATCTAATGGTTTAATATTTACTAATTTCTGTCCTCCGAATTCATATTCATTATATAAATAGGCCTGTTTAATTTTGTCTGGCTTGCCGTTCCAAATAAAATTGAATATTTTTTTCTCATTCATTAAAAAAACTGTTCGCTAGGCGTAGGCAAGACCATAAGTAAATAGGTAAACTGGAATAATATTAAAGAGTTAATCAGGGTGATTTTTCCACAAATTGACAGGTATATACCTTTCCATGGTAGCAAGATCTTATCTATTTTTGCTAACCTTCTATTATAATTTATTAAATGAGATCATTTATTTACTTTGGGATATGTATTCCGAGTATATCCACATCACCATCAGACCATTTTATTGGTAAACTACATGGTAATGTAAAATTTTTATTTTTTATTGATCCAATACGTAATATAGTACATTTGTCATAATTTGGTTGTAATCCAGAGAGGTTAGAAAATGTATCTAGATCCTCTATGAGGCTGTGGAGTGATTCTAGTTGTGGATTTAAAAGAAAACATGAATCATCAGCGTACAATGACACCTTTGTTTTTAAGCCCTGTATTTCTAATCCCCTGATATTATTGTTGTATCTGATTTTAATAGCTAACATCGCGATGGCCACAATAAATAGATATGCCGATAGTGGACAACCTTGTTTCACTCCTCTTGACAGTTTAAAACTTTCTGAGAAATAGCCATTATTTACCGTTTTACACCTAGGGTTACTATACATGATTTTGACCAATTTTATAAGAGATTCACCAAAATTGAAATGCTCCAGGCATTTTTATATAAACCCCAGTCGTACTTTATCAAATGCCTTTTCCAAGTCTGCTATGAATAGCAGGCCTGGTTTCTCTGATTTTCCATAATGTTCTATTGTTTCCAATACTTGCCTTTTAATTCTATGCTAGAATTTTTGCATCACAACACTGAAGTGTAAGGAGCCTCCAATTTTTTTAATGGACTGGATCTTTATATTTTCCACTTGTATCCTGTTTCAGTAATAATGAGATCAGACCTTCTTCTTGAGTGTCAGATAATCTACCATTTACATAGGAGTGGTTAAAACATGCTAATAACGGTACTCTTAGTATATCAAAAAAGGTTTGGTATACCTCGACTGGTATGCCATCCAACCCTGGAGTTTTCCCGGGCTTAAAGTCTTTAATTGCATCCAGAAGTTCCTCCTCTGTAATTTCACCTTCACATGAGTCTTTCTGTATTGCTGTTCATTTTACATTATCAATAGAAAAAAACTCTCTACAATTAGCTTCAGTTAGAGGAGATGGAGGCGACTGAAACGAAAACATATGCTTAAAGTACTTTGTTTCCTCCTTCAAAATATCATTTGGTGAATCATGGGTTGCTCCGTCAATTGTAACCAGTTTCATTAAATTATTTTTGGTAGCATTCGTATGTTGAAGATTAAAACATAATTTGGTGCATTTTTCCCCATATTCCATCCAGTTTGCTTTATTTTTATAATATATTACACTTGATCTTTCATGAATAAGTTTCTCCATTTCTTTTTGTTTTTCCTCTAATTTATTCTGAGCCTCTATGTTACAGTTTTTATTGCCATCTATCTGTTCTGTTAGACCTTCTATTTCCTTTGTTAGTATGGACTCTTTTGACCTAAATTGCTTTTGTTTTCGAGATGAGTACTGAATTGCATGGCCTCTAAAGGCACATTTAAAGGTGTCCCATACAATAAGGGGATTTGCTGTACCTATGTTATGTTGGAAAAAGTCAGTTATAAATTCCTTTGTCCTAGTTAAAAATAAATGATCATCCAATAGGCTTTGAATAAAAATTTCCAATATCCTCGCCCACGTGGAAATTCAGTAAGAGTAATCTATATGCCAAATATATGATGGTCCGACCGCATTCTGTGCCCTATCAACACTTTTTTAACTGTTGGAGCCAACGAGAATGAGATAAGAAAGAAGGCAAGACGATTAGCTTGATTGAGTCTCCGCCATGTATTTCTCACTAGGTCAGGATATTTTAGCCTCCATATATCCACTAGTTCCATTATATCCATGATATTCCTGATTTCCTTAAGAGCATGAGGGTGATAGTTTGTAATATGATTTCCTTTATGGTCCATTGAGCTATTTGAAACAGTATTATAATCTCCCACCATAATAATATTGTCTTGTATTGCTTGTAGGGTTGATAATTTATTATATATATTGTCAAAGAAGTTTGGATCATCATTATTTGGTCTGTAAAAGTTAATGAGCCATATCTGTTTATTGTCCAATAACATATTTAAAATAATCCATCTACCTTGCGTATCTATTTGGACAATTTGCACATTCGGATCGAAATTACTATTAATTAATATCATCACCCCTTTTGAATATCTTTGCCCATGGGAGAAGTATATTTGCCCCCATTCCTTTGTCCACGCAACTTCATCTAGAATTGTTGAATGAGTTTCCTGTAAACAATAGATATTATATTCCTTCTCTTTGAGTGTCACGTTGCTGTGGATTGGTGTGGTGGAGAATCAGGCGCAGGAAGCAGAGGATAAGTCCAACAAGACTTTACTAGAGCACACAAAAAATCCAAACAGCCCGGAGGCAAAAAGACGCACACAGGCGTAAAATAGCGAGCGCACACACAGGTGCGAAAATACTCTCCTAACACAAGGAGGAAGCTATGAAAATAGCGTACCGACACGGGTAGCGCAACAACACGACACGAACAATTACACACAACACTAAACTAACAACAAGGAAACTAAATAGGGTGCTAAATGAGACATAACAGAAAACAGGTGTGACTAACAGACAAAACCAATCAAACAAGAAACATAGAGCGGTGACAGCTAGTACTCCGGAGACAACGACCGGCGAAACCTGCCCGAACAAGGAGGAGGAGCCGCCTCGGCGAAACCGTGACAGTACCCCCCTTGACGCGCGGCCCCAGCCGCGCGCCGCCTCCGGCCTCGGGGACGACCAGGAGGACGCGGAGCAGGGCGCGTAGGATGACCACGATGGAATTCGGTCATCAGGGACGGATCCAGAATGTCCCTCCTCGGCACCCAGCACCGCTCCTCCGGACCGTACCCCTCCCACTCCACGAGATATTGGAGACCCCCATCCGGCGTCTCGAATCCAGGATGGTCCGAACAGTGTACGCCGGAGCCCCTCGATGTCCAACGGGGGCGGAGAAGTCTCCTCAATCTCAAAGTCCTGGAGTGGACCAGCTACCACCCGGCCTGAGGAGAGACACATGGAACGAGGGGTTAATATTCTTGTAATCAATAGGTAGTTCTAACCTGTAACACACCTCGTTCAATCTCCTCAGGACTTTAAAAGGCCCCACAAACCGCCGACCCAGCTTCCGGCAGGGCAGGCGGAGGGGCAGGTTTCTGGTTGAGAGCCAGACTCGATCTCCAGGTGCGTACACTGGCCCCTCACTGCGGTGTAGGTTGGCGCTCGTCTTCTGTCGGCGTATGGCACGCTGCAGATGGACGTGTGCAGCGTTCCACGTCTCCTCCGAGCGCCGCACCCACTCATCCACAGCGGGGGCCTCGATCTGGCTCTCATGCCACGGTGCCAGAACCGGCTGGTACCCTAACACACACTGGAAAGGGGTTAGTCTCGTGGAGGAGTGGCGGAGAGAGTTCTGTGCCATCTCGGCCCAGGGCACATATCTCGCCCACTCCTCCGGCCGGCCCTGACAATAAGACCTCAGAAACCTACCCACATCCTGGTTGACTCGTTCAACCTGCCCATTACTCTCCGGGTGGTAACCCGAGGTAAGGCTCACCGAGACCCCCAAACGTTCCATAAATGCTCTCCAGACTCTGGAGGTAAACTGGGGGCCTCGATCGGACACTATATCCTCGGGCACCCCGTAATGCCGGAAGACGTGAGTAAATAGAGCCTCAGCGGTCTGTAGGGCAGTAGGAAGACCCGGCATGGGAAGGAGACGACAGGCCTTCGAGAACCGATCCACAACGACCAGGATGGTGGTATTCCCCTGTGAGGAGGGAAGATCGGTAACAAAATCCACAGAGAGGTGAGACCAGGGTCGTTGTGGAATGGGCAGGGGCTGTAATTTACCCCTGGGCAAGTGTCTGGGCGCCTTACACTGGGCACACACTGAGCAGGAGGAGACATAAACCCTCACATCCCTGGCTAACGTTGGCCACCAGTACTTCGTACTAAGGCAGTGCACTGTCCGGCCAATACCTGGATGTCCAGAGGTGGGGGACGTGTGAGCCCAATAAATCAGCCGATCCCGGACCTCGAGCGGGACGTACGCCCGACCCACCGGACACTGTGGAGGACTAGGGTCGGTGCGTAACGCCCGCTCGATCTCCGCATCGACCTCCCACACCACCGGTGCCACCAGACAAGACTCCGGTAGTATGGGGGATGGACTCCACGCACCTCTCCTCCGTGTCATACCGACGGGACAGAGCATCTGCCTTCTCGTTCTGGGACCCAGGGATGTAAGTGATCTTGAACACAAACCGGGTGAGAAACATAGTCCATCGAGCCTGGCGAGGATTCAGTCTCCTAGCTGCCCGAATGTATTCCAGGTTACGATGGTCGGTCAGAATGAGGAAAGGGTGCTGAGCCCCCTCAAGCCAATGCCTCCACACCTTTAGGGCCTGTACTACGGCTAACAGCTCCCTGTCCCCTACGTCATAATTCCGCTCCGCCGGACTGAGCTTCTTAGAATAAAAGCACAGGGGCGGAGCTTAGGTGGTGTACCGGATCGTTGAGAAAGAACTGCCCCGATACCGGCCTCAGACGCGTCCACCTCAACTTGGAAGGGTAAAGTGGGATCCGGGTGCGCCAACACCGGAGCCGAGGTAAACAGGTCCTTCAGTCTCCCAAAGGCCCTGTCCGCCTCAGCCGACCACTGCAAGCGCACCGGACCCCCCTTCAGAAGAGACGTTATGGGAGCTGCCACCTGTCCAAAACCCCGGATAAACCTCTGGTAGTAATTCGCAAAACCCAAGAACCGCTGCACCTCTTTAACCGTAGTTGGGGTTTGCCAATTACGCACGGCTGCCACTCGGTCCACCTCCATTCTCACCCCTGACGCAGACAACTGGTAACCCAAAAAGGAAACTGACTCCTGAAAGAACAGACATTTCTCAGCTTTGACATACAGGTCATGCTCCAACAGTCTCCTCAATACCCTGCGCACCAGGGCTGTGAAGAACCGTGCCCCGTGTAATGACTCCGTCATGGTCCCAATCAGCGGGAGTGGATAACTATATTTCACAGTTACCTGATTGAGACCGCGGTAATCAATACACGGACGCAAAACTCCATCCTTTTTCTTCACAAAAAAGAAGCTCGAGGACGCGGGAGAAGTGGAGGACCGTATGTACCCCTGTCTCAGAGACTCGGCAATGTAAGTTTCCATTGCCCTTTTCTCCTCCTGTGACAAAGGATACACATGGCTCCGCGGAAGCGCGGCTCCTGTCTGGAGGTCTATCGCACAATTCCCCTGTCTATGAGGTGGCAACCGTGCCGCTCTGGTCTTACTAAACACGAGCGCCAAATCCTCATACTCAGGAGGAATGTGCAGTGCTGGCATCTGGTTCGGACTCTCCACCGAGGTCGCCCCTACGGAAACACCCAGACATAACCCCTCACACTGAGCAGACCACCCTTTAAGAGCCTTCTCTCGCCACGAAATAGTAGGATCATGGGTAATCAACCAGGGAAGCCCCAGTACCACCGGATACGCAGGAGAGTCGATCAGATAGAGTTGAATCGTCTCCTCATGACCCCCCTGCGTCATCATCCTAAGTGGCGCTGTGACCTCCCCAATCAACCCAGATCCTAACGGACGACTATCTAAGGCATGTACAGGAAAGGGCTTTTCGACTGGAAGGAGGGGAATCCCTAACTTAACACAGAATTTCCGATCTACAAAATTCCCAGTTGCGCCTGAATCGACTAGCGCCTTATGCTGGGAACGAGGTGCAACCTGTGGGAAACAAACAGGTAATGTAATGTGTACGACAGAAAGCTCTGGGTAAGTAGGGCGCCTACTCACCTGGGAGGACTCCCCACTGTATGACCTGCCATCTCCCTCACCAGGGGACCCTCCCCAGCACCTAGCCGCGGTGTGCCCTCCGCGGCCACACTTGGTGCAGGAGACTGCCCCCCTCGGGCTCCTACCTCTTCTCCCTCTAGCGCCAGCACCTCCAAGCTCCATCGGACTCTGCTCGGAGGCGCTGGAGGGTGGAATGGGAGGCCCCCACCTGGGACGTCCGCGGGTCGCAAGCAGGGTGTCCAGTCGAATGGCCATGTCCACCAGCTGGTCAAATGTTAGTGTAGTGTCCCTGCATGCTAACTCCCTGCGGACGTCCTCCCGAAGGCTACATCTAAAGTGGTCTATGAGGGCCCTCTCATTCCACCCAGCATCAGCCGCTAGAGTCCGGAACTCCAGCGCAAACTCTTGAGCGCTCCTCATCCCCTGTCGGAGGTGGAATAGACGCTCCCCGCCGCCTTCCCCTCTGGTGGATGGTCGAAGACTGCACGGAAGTGGCGGGAGAACTCCGCATAGGTGACTGTGGCGGCGTCTATTCCCCTCCATTCGGCGTTGGCCCACTCCAACGCCTTGCCGGTGAGACAGGAGATGAGGGCGGAAACGCTCTCGTATCCCGAGGGCGCCGGGTGTATGGTGGCAAGGTAGAGCTCCACTTGTAAGAGGAACCCTGACACCCGGCAGCGGTGCCGTCGTACGCCCTCGGGAGCGAGAGCCGAATCCCACTGGGTTCCGGTCGATGGACGGGCTGGCTGTCCGGTGGTGATGGTGCGATAGGTGGGGCTGTGGGAACCCCGCTGGTTTCCCATCGACGAAGGGTGTCCATGACGCCCTCCAAGGCGTGCCCGATCTGGTTGATCCGGTGCTCTTGACCAAGGAGACGCTCCTCCATGATGTCGACGGGTGCTCCTGCTGATTCCATGTAAAGGTGTGTAATTCTGTCACGTTGCTGTGGATTGGTGTGGTGGAGAATCAGGCGCAGGAAGCAGAGGATAAGTCCAACAAGACTTTACTAGAGCACACAAAAAATCCAAACAGCCCGGAGGCAAAAAGACGCACACAGGTGTAAAATAGCGAGCGCACACACAGGTGCGAAAATACTCTCCTAACACAAGGAGGAAGCTATGAAAATAGCGTACCGACATGGGTAGCGCAACAACACGACACGAACAATTACACACAACACTAAACTAACAACAAGGAAACTAAATAGGGTGCTAAATGAGACATAACACAAAACAGGTGTGACTAACAGACAAAACCAATCAAACAAGAAACATAGAGCGGTGGCAGCTAGTACTCCGGAGACGACGACCGGCGAAACCTGCCCGAACAAGGAGGAGGAGCCGCCTCGGCCGAAACCGTGACATTGAGCCATGTAAATATTGTTCTTCTTTTGTTATTATCAGCTAAGCCATTACAATTATAACTGGCTATACTTATTTCACCATACAGGATAATGAGATATACATTTCAAGTCTATTTATGATTATATATGTTTGTAAATTTACCAATAAAAAATACCGTAATGATTGAGTGTCCATATAGCTGTACCGTGATATTTGCATTGCTACTAAGTATCCCTTCAATTGTTCTCCACTAATTCCCCCGCTAAAGCCACTCCCCATCCCAAGTTGAGCCGTCATCCCAGTGATCGGCATCCCACCCACATCCCTCCGGATCCCTAGGGCCCCGAGAGCCCAGGACCCATCCTTCGAAAAAAACAGCACACAGTGCCACCCACAACACAGAAGCAGAATAACCGCCAAAAGCATTTCCAATGCTGTCACCTCTATATATAACTATTTAAAATATATATATATATATATATATATATATATATATATATATATATATATATATATATATTCAAATATCTTGCATATCTTATTTTCCATCATTATCAATGAATATGCGTAATAATGTCGACAGTTCATGCCTAGGATTTTAACATATAACCCGGATTGCCATTGTATTACATTTAATTTATTGATAAACAATTATTATCCTAGCAAATAGCTACCGCGGTCCATCCCCCCCCCCCTCCCCCCCCAACATCCCCACCCCTCCACAACAGATGCCAAACAAACACACACGTACATACTCACATACTCCAACATACTCAACCCCCCCCCTCCACAATCCACCATAAAATCAGATACTCAACGGTTGTTGAGGACCTGATTTACGAGTGCACATACAGTTACAGCTGATTGAGAGAGCATGCAAGATTGAGCAGAAATTGACAACAATGTGAGATTTGATTAATCTACTTAATCTATGTCAAGTCCTAGGTGATGGAGATCAGATCCACCCTCTTCACCTGAGACACAAACACTCTGGTTCCCTTTTGTAACAATTTTTCCCAAGCATCTCCGTGCAGTCAGACCTTTGATTATTTTGTGCCACTTGGGCCACAATGATAAACCCCCCTTCCCATGGGTTACTGCAGCCAGTGTTGCCAGCACTGCCACTACCTCGGTGGGGGTACCCCACCGGAATCCCCACCGGCTAGGTACAAGGTCATCAAGGTTCTCATTAGCAGCTTTGAGAATTTCCTTGTATATAATGCTCTCCAATCAGGGGGCTCTGGCTTTGTAGGACCAACCCTGCCAGACAGGCTCAGAATCTTGAGGGGGCAGTGCTGCTCAAGTAGGTCTCTGACCGCATTTATTTCTCTGTTTAGGCTGCATACTCACAGCAGGTCCATAAAAGAGATGGGAACTTATTTTTGGTGTATGGGTCACTCATGTGGGTGTCCAGGATATAAGACCAAGAGACATCCCAAAAATGGCTCTGAACAGTTTGGGCTACAAACTAATATGACCCCAGTATGGAGAGCGGAGACTCTCACGAACACGTGTTCTCCATTTTGCTCTACGACCCCTACAAGTGTCACGGGACTCATCTGAAGGTAGCGGTAAAAATGTTTTATGGAAGTAGTTTTATGCAAATAAAAAAGGGGTTAAATATGGGTTTTTTAAAAACTATTTATGAGCTTTCTTGTATAATTATATGCCATTTAGCAGACGCTTTTATGCAAAGCGACTTACAGTCAAGCATGCAAACATTTTACATATGGGTGGTCCCGTGAATAAAACCCACTACCCTGGCGTTATATGTGTCTGTCCTATATCTCTCAGACATAGGACAGACACTTCAAAACATTCTTCCTTTTCATAAATGTTTTTACTATCTGTTTTGCCATGTATGAATTTACCACTGGGCACTGAGTTGTCAACTAATGTGAATTCAACATGAAATCAACAAAATAATTCACCATGTCTTTGGACTTTGGTAAAAGGTTGGGGTGAATAAAAGATGAAATTCCCTGACCTTTATTTTTTATTTTATTTTTCAGTCAGTTTTCCATGTTGATTCAACATCATCACATATTTTTTGGTTGAAATGACGTGGAAACAATGTTGATTCAACCAGTTTTTGCCCAGTGGGTTGTTATTCAAAGAATTTCTATGGGATAATAGCAGCCAAATTCAATGTTTCATCCAAAAAAAATTGTATATATTGTTTGTATATATTTTTGGGATACCTACAGGTGTGCTAAAATTCCAAATCAAATAATAGAATAATTATCCTTGGTTTGACTATCTTAAAACAATTCCATATGTTATCTTAGTAGAAACCCAACGCCGGACCCTCACTGAGTGACCTTTCAAACTTTTTATGCAATATTATCGGCAAGTAACTTGATGCCTACTGTGCCAAAAGCTATTTAGAGTTGTTGAACGGGAGTGACGAGTGTGTTGATATAACAGTAATATAATAAAACATTATTCAAAATATCAGACATTTCTAAAAAATAAAAAATAAAAAGGGTCATGCATGCCAACATACATACTAGGCAAGAATTAAGAGTAAGCAAAGTGATCGTGTCAAGCAAAAATTACCTCCAACTTTTTACCATTGAAACATTTAATGGACAGTCACATTCACAGTGGTTGTCTGAAGCTATATAGTTCACAGCTGGCGATGCCTCATCGCGATTGGTTATTACCCATCATTTGCAACAATGTCAATGATGGGTAATAATGTGTCTTCCGCATTTAACCCAACCTCACTATCGTTCCTTTGCGATACCTCAAATTGTTGTGATTACCAGCTGAGATAAACTTTTATGAGTTGATTTTACTCATGGCTCAGTGTTTGTCTTGGCAGTATCTTAACAACATCCTAAAACCTACTCTGAGCTGGGACCTTTTTTTGTCTTAGGACCTAGGACCTTTTGTGAGATGCTTTGTGAATACGGGCCCTGTAATGAGATGAGTTTATGGATGCACTTTTTCTTTGTGGTCCAACACTGTCTTTTAGTGGGTATGGCGTATAGCTCAGTTGATAGAGCATGGCATTTGCAACGCCAGGGTTGTGGGTTCGATTCCCATGGGGGGGCAGTATGAAATATGTATGCACTCACTAACTGTAAGTAGCTCTGGATAAGAGCGTCTGCTAAATGACTAAAAATGTAAATGAATGAGAGGTGACGCCACCTGGCTCTACCATGGGTAGGCTGCCCTCTGTTGGTATCAATGGGTCAGTACATGACATTCACTATGGTTGTAATCATTGGTCCAAACAGTTGTGTTTTTGCAACAAAAAAGCACGTTTCTATTGGACAAATTCAGGTAGGTCCCTCCCCATTTCGTTGCGTTTGCTTCCATTTAAAAAATGTTTTGCAACAGAATCATCGTAATGAATATGCCCCCCTCAGTGCTGAATTCCAGATCAACCCCTGGCCTTAAAAAGGAAAGGAAAGGGAGAGTGGGGATACCTAGTCAGTTGCACAACCGAATGCATTCAACCAAAATGTGTCTTCCGCATTTAACCCAACCTCTCTGAATCAGAGCGGTGCGGGGGGCTGACTTTATCGACATCCATGTCATCGGCGCCTGGGGAGCAGACCCTTGTTCCTAGCCATTCCTGTAAATCTGAGAGATTGGATGGGTGGGTACAACATGGCAACCTTTTTTACCCGGCCAATCAGAAGGCAAGATTATGATATTACCATATTGTTTATATCTATCCAATCATCAGATCTACAGGAATGCCCACTTGGCAGACACTTAACAAAAGCAAAACAACTTACAGTACAGGAGCAACTGCATATATTTTTAGTATGTGTACGTGATCCCTGCGAGAATTGAACCCATGACCTTGGCATTGCTTGCCCCATGCACTTACCAACTGAGCCGCACACATAATTTGGGAAGCATCAGCATTAAAATCCGACTTACTTTATTCAGATGGAACCAACTGAATGGTAGAATTGAACTGAGGATATGTTGGTGTGTCTCAGCTGTAATACAACATCTGAACCACTAGATGTGACCAGAGACTTAGTTTAGTGTGATCAGAGTCCTACAATTCAACTACATGTTGTTCCAGCCCTGCACTAACACACCGGATTACACCAACCAGCTGCTCATCAGGAGTGCGTTAGTGTAGGGCTGGAACAGGAGCCTGCACACCCTGTAGCTATCTGGGACCAGGGTTGCCACCTCTGTGTTAGTGTATTGTTATCTTTGGCAGCATCATCTTTTTTTCAAATAGTTCCTTTCACTACCCCTGTCTCCGCTCCTCTCACTTCCTCTCACTCTCCTGTTCTCCTTCCTCTCTCGCTAACCTCTAACATACTCTCATTTGACTGTCCTCCTTTTTTATGCAGATGAGCAGATTACTTTCCTAATCTTGCTCTAGTCTGGATTATAATCTACAGATTCCAACCTGTTTTCTTGTCTGTGTGTCACGACTTCCTCCGAAGCTGCCTCCTCTCCTTGTTCGGGCAGGCTTCGGCATTCGTCGTCACCGGCCTTCTAGCCACTGCCGCTCCTCATCTCATCATTTCATTTGTTTTGTCTTGTTTATTACACACACCTGGTTCATATCCCCTCATCAGGACCTGTATAAGTGTTCCCTCTGCCCCCTTGTCTTTGTGTGTGATTGTTTATTGTGGAGGTTAGATTAGCTCGGTGGAGCTCTTTGTATTTTCTATCACTGGGATATTCACCTGTGTGCCTTGTTGTTTTCCAGTGCGCCGTATTTCCGCACTGGAGTGTTTGACGCATTGCTGCGTACCGCTGTGTTACGGAATAAACCTGTTATTCTGTGATTTACCCTTCTGCGCCTGACTCCTTCTAAATCACTCGCCACAGAATCACACACCACGACATGGTGTCAGCAGGAGAGGAGAACATGCCTGGAGTCGTGGCGCGGGTCCGGGAGCATTCTACTATGCTAGCCAGCTTGGGAGAAGCGATGGATCGGGTTCTCCAGGTCATCCAACGCCTGGAGAGGAGAGGACCCGACCCTTCAGGACCAGCTGAGCGACCGGATCCAGCCACCTACACCCTATCACCCAGAGGGATTCATCTGTCCCGACCGAGGGATTATGACGGGACAGCTGCCAGGGATTCCTCCTGCAGCTGGAGCTCTACTTCTCAACCATCAGCCCGGCTCCATTGGAGTGGGAGAAGGTGTCCGCCCTCGTCTCCTGCCTCTCTGGGAAAGCCCTGGAGTGGGCCAACGCAGTCTGGAGTGAAGGAGTTCAACTATGAGGAGTTCGCTCACCTCTTCCGGGCAGTAACCGATCACCCGCCCAAAGGAAGAGAGGCGGGCGAGCGGCTGGTCCAACTGAGGCAGGGGACGAGGACCGCGCAGGACTTTGCCCTGGAGTTTCGTACTCTAGCAGCTGGGTCCGGGTGGAACGAGCGGGCCCTCATCAACAGATTCCGGTGCAGCCTGCGAGAGGACGTCCGAAGGGAGTTAGCCTGCCGGGATGCCATGTTGACTTTCGACCAGCTGGTGGACATGGCCATCCGGTTGGACAACCTGCTAGCTGCGAGAGGACGTTCTGGAAGGGGCCTGCCTGTTTCACCCCCTTTCAACCCGGATTCAGTTCCGATGGAGCTGGGTGGTGCAGCGATCCGGGAGAAAGGAGGACGACAGCTCCAGTGTCACGCTTGTGGCAGGAGAGGACATTCTACTGCACGCTGTCGTCAGGGTTCTTCCGGGTCTGGAGGCGGCAGGCAGGGCACTCTCGCGTCACCCCAGGTAGCACAAACCCACACTCGTTCAGAGCCCTCTGCTGCGGACCGCACAGCTGGGAAATTTATGGACAGGTCGTTAGCTCATAGTCTAAGTATTCCGTTGGTTCCCCTATCCATACCACTTCCCATCAAAGCACTTGACAGTCGACCATTAGGGTCAGGGTTTGTTAGGGAAGTTACAGCACCAGTCACAATGGTTACGCAAGAGACCCATAGAGAGCAAGTCACCTTTTTTATTATTGAGTCTCCTGATTTCCCTGTTGTGTTGGTTCTTCCCTGGTTAGCACTACACAACCCCACCTTTTCATGGCCGCAGAGGGTTCTCACGGGGTGGTCGCGGGAGTGTCAGGGTAGGTGTCTAGCTGTTTCCGTTGGTGCAACCACGGTGGAAAGTCCAGACACTACCTCCACTGTGCGCATTCCCCCTGAATACCTCGATTTGGCGCACGTGTTTTCCAAAACGCAGGCGACCAAATTACCACCTCATCGGGCGGGGGATTGCGCGATAAACCTCCGGGTAGATGCTGTGCCTCCCAGGAGTCATGTATATCCCATGTCGCAGGCTGAAATGGAGGCGATGGAGACATACGTCTCCAAGTCCCTGCATCAGTGGTTCATACATCCCTCCACTTCGCCCGCCTCCTCAAGTTTATTTTTTGTGAAGAAGAAAGACGGAGGTCTGCGCCCTTGCATTGATTACTGAGCACTTAACAAGGGGACAATTTGTTATAGTTATCCTCTACCCCTCATTCCATCTGTAATCGAGTCAATGCATGGGGCGTGCTTCTTCACAAAATTAGATCTCCGGAGTGCGTACAACCTGGTGCGTGTCCGAGAAGGGGACGAGTGGAAGACAGCATTCAGCACAACCACGGGTCATTACAAATACCTGGTGATGCCATACGGTTTGATGAATGCTCCATAAGTCTTCCAGTCCCTTTGTGAACAAGGTGTTTCGGGACATGCTTGGTCGCGGTGTAGTGGTCTACATCGATGACATTCTGGTGTATTCCGCTACGCACGTCGAGCATGTGTCCCTGGTTCGCAAAGTGCTGGGCCAATTGTTGGAACATGACCTTTATGCCAAGGCAGAAAAGTGTCTGTTTTTCCATCAGTCCGTCTCCTTCCTCAGATACCGCATCACCACCTCAGGTGTGGAGATGGAGGGAGATTGTATTTCAGCCGTGCGTAATTGGCCGACTCCATCCACGGTAAAGGAGGTGCAGCGCTTTATTGGCTTTGCCAACTGCTGGAGTGTTTGACGCATTGCTGCGTACCGCTGTGTTACGGAATAAACCTGTTATTCTGTGATTTACCCTTCTGCGCCTGACTCCTAAATCACTCGCCACACTGTGTCAGGCCTTACAAGTAGACTCTGCTATTTGAGTCATAAATTCAAGTTATCCCTTTGGAGCCCAATATCTTGTTGTTAAAAAAGATCCCTAAATTGTGCATGCCTATAAATTGGGCAATTGACAGCATCTAGGGGCTATGTGTTTGGTGACCCCCTAAAGCAGGGATGGGCAACTGGCGTCCCCCCTTTTGTAGGCCTGCAGACCAATACAGAAATTAAAATGGAACTCAGTCGGGGTCTCAACTTACTGTTGAGAGTTATAATAATAGAATACACAACGTGCAATTTAGAAATTTTGTTGTGCATCAGCAGTCACTCATTTAGCCCATGTCAGCAAAATGTTTTTAGATTGGTCAATTAGTCTAGCAACCAGCTATCTAAACTTGTAGTAAGCATGGTCGAATTACCGACCGGGGTGGGGCCCATTGATCATCAGTTATCATAATAAAAACTGCAAACATTTGCCTCCGCCCCATGGCAAAATGAGTAGAATTGCATAAAATGAGTTCGAAAATTGCATTATGTTCTCTCCGCCCCATGGCAAAATGTATGGAGTTGCAGCAAATTTGCTTTAAAACTGCAACATTTTCTCTACGCCCATGGCAAAATTTGCAGAATTGCAGGAAATTCACGTAAATTGTTTATCTTCACTGTCACGAGGGGGCCACTGCGGCCCTCATGATGAGTTCCGTTTTTTTTGTGGCCCCCACCCCCATCAAAGTTGCCCATCCCTGCCCTAGAGTCTATTTAGCAGTTAGCATACACATTAGCATTAGCAGAGAGAAACAAACAAACAGGCTAATTTCCTCAGCAGTTGTTATGCAGCTACCACATTGCAGGAAAGTGAAGCAAACTCCTGTGTACAAGTGCAGATGCTCTGTGTACAAGCGCAGCCTCACGCAATGTCTTTGGTTCACACTGCTGCTTATGGTCACAGTTTACATTTCAGTGGTGTACAGGGAAAGGGGATACCTAGTCAGTTGCACAACTGAATGCATTGAACCAAAATGTGTCTTCCGAATTTAACCCAGCCCCTCCGAATCGGAGAGGTGCGGGGGGCTTCCTTAATCAACGTCCATGTCATCGGTGCCCAGGGAGCAGTTGTTGTTAGGGGTTAACTGCCTTGCTCAAAGGCAGATTTTTCCACCTTGCCGGTTCAGGGATTCAAACCATCAACTTTTCGGTTACTGGCCCAACGCTCTTAACCGCTAGGCTACCTGCCACCCGTGTGCGTAAGGGTTCCACATTCAAACTATAAATTATTTTATAATGCTTGCATTGTTTAAATATTCTCCATGTAATGGTTATGGGGTTATGGGCAATATCATTTTGTAGTGTCATGTAAATGCATCGAAATGCAGAAACCTCAATGTCCCAACTCTCTAAATACATGGCTCTGGGAAAACCCACACATTTACATACATTTTGGTTCAAATTAAGATGCTAAATTTTTTGGTTTAAAACGTATTCATGCAATCTCAACTGTCTGTATAGTAGATCCTTTGCTACAGCACTATTATATCCAACTTCAACTTGAGAAATTATATCTAGCTATATTATATCTTAGATAGGCTATCAAACGAATGCCTTGATTGGAAAATAGTTAGCTAGCTAGATGGCTGGCTATAGGTTGCTTGAAAGTTGTCATGTAGCTTGAGTCAGTCACTCACTTTTGGTCATGCAGTCCGTCCCGACCGTAAAACACATGTTTAGGTTATTCAAACCTGATCTGTTATCGATGACAACTAGCTGGCTCAGGTCTTTGAATTGCACACAAAGTGGTGATGTTGTTTTCTCAACAATATATCTGATTTCTGCTGATGAAGAGTGCCACTGCTTCTGCCTTGCCTCAAGATAGCTATTGCTAGGTATACATAACATGCACAACACTTGACGAAAGTTCCTCTTTTTAGTTTATCTCAAATAAATTACAGAGATGCAAATAATCTTTGCCTTGTCGATATTAGCTACTATATTAGTAGTACTTAGCAGCCAATTTCATGCTTGGCTGGCTATTTTACCAGCTAATGTGCACAAGTTATTTACAGTCCTAGCCACTGCAGTGGAGAAGAACCAAAGCAAAAAACACCTGTGGTCATGTTCCCACTCACACTAGATACAAATCCACCAAACTTGTATGTTTTTACAGTGGCACAGGACACCCGTAAACATGCAAATGCTGTATTGCATTAGCATTTCACCACCTTGGCTTAATAGCTTGAAATAAGTGGTAAAAGTGATTTATTTTGACATTTGACTTGGTAACTTGCACATCACATGTCAGGCTTCAACTCGGTAATTGATAGAATACATGATTATGAAAATATTATTCTAAACCATTTAACGCAGCACTAAAATGAAATGGATTGCAATTAGAGATTCCCTTTTCTATCCCCTTAATGGGCAGGACCGAAGCTGTTGCCAGCGACGCAAGGCCCTAACACGTCTGAACGTTTGCCCTTGTCTTCCTACTGTACATAATATGCTATAAGTTGTTCTGCGCTCACCTGCCAACAGATGAGATCACTCACTCAGCAGAAGCTACCACAAACCTGACAAGAGCAAAGCCAAACACATGCACACGTAAACACACACACACTTCTCCTCTACAAACGGGGCCAAACAGTTGCTAATGAATATTCATTACAAATCAACGCTGGTTCTATTTCTCTCTCTGTGGAGGAGACATGCATCATTAGTTTAGTCTAATGGGCTTCTTTAGACTCCATTACAACATCTCTGTTATCGCTCTCTCTTTCTGTCTTTCTACCTCTCTCAGGAGAAACTTTTCCTTCTGTTTATCACAAACAGTGTTTCCCTTTTTTTCTGCATAGGTGGAGGGGAGAGTGGAGGGGAGAGAGGGGATGGAAGTAAGAAAGAAAGGGCGACGCTTAATTGTTTTGTATATATGTGTGTGTTTGTGTGTGTGTGTGTGTGTGTGTGTGCACTTATGACCTCATAGAATTGTCCAACATTAGTCCGCACAGTCAACTGACACAAGCACTTCCACCTGGTGGCTCCCTCTTTCATTCTCTTTCTCTCTCCCACCGTCATGTTCACATTGAATCGAGTGCTGAGTCTGTCATACCACCTGTCGCTTTTGCCTGCCACATGAAGAGGTTGTGTGTGAGTGTGTGTCATATTACAGATGTTCACTGGCTCCGTATCTCATACACACGGTTGTTAATCTCACTCTCTAAATCTATCTTTGTCACCCTATTTTCTGCTTCCTCTTTGTGCTCTCTCCACCTTTCTCTACATTCAATTCAGTTCTCTCCTGCTCAGTTTTCTTCTCTGTCTGTCGCTCTATTTCTTACTCTCTGACAATTACCCTCTGACCCCCCTCCTCTGTGTTTTCTCTGCCATCTGTGAGTAATCAATCCCTGTGGTGAGTAAAGGAATTAATAAACTGTTCAAAGCAGCATAAAAGGCCTGCATAGTCTCTGATTGGCCACAAGGAAAATCCATGGAGTCTGTCGTTGCCTTGGCGAGAGAAGAGGGTGAGAAAAAAACAGAGAATGGTAGAAGCAGACAGAGAGAGGTAAATTGAGAAAGTGAGGTGAAAGCAAAGTCTACTAGAAAGTGATTGTGACTGCAAGTCACAGGAGGTTGGTGGCACCTTAATTGGGGAGGACGGGCTCATGGTAATGGCTGGAGCGGAATGGGTGAATGGTTTCCATGTGTTTGATGCCATTCCATTCGCTCCGTTACAGTCATTATTATGAGCCGTTCTCCCCTCAGCAGCATCCACTGCTGCAAGTGTGTGTTGTGTTTTCCACTCTGCTGGCTGAGTGACAGGTCAGGGACTGAGAGAGGACAGGAGCAAAAGAGAGAGAGAGAAAGACGTGTGACAGAGCGAGCGGGAGAGAAAGCTGCTTCTCCTACACTCTTCTTCAGAGGATTAGATCCCTCCTCCTCTCCTTTTGACAGACTGATACCACTCTATGTCTCATTCTTTCACTCCATCAGCTGGGATTTCTACTACAAGTGGGAAAACAACTGATTCCCCCTCTCCTTCACTCCTACTGGGGTTTCTGCTCCTGTACTACACATACATTTACATTTTTATATTTTAGTCATTAAGCAGACGCTCTTATCCAGAGCGACGTACAGTTAGTGAGTGCATACATTTTCCAGTTAAGAGCATAAAAACAGATTCCGATTGAAAGCAAATGTATTTATTTATTTATTTATTTACATAAAAGGACAGAATAGCAAAAACACTGATATGGACGTTTGAAATAAATGCAAAGAAAAAACTGTCAGACAATAAATCGTATCGATGGCACTTCCAAAAACATCATGTGCACAAATTATAATTTGTTAGCAGTTTGAAAAAGTCAGTTGAAAAAAAAAGGCTGTACACTTTAAAAAAGGCTTGTTTTTAGAAAGATGTAGAAAAATGGCAAGATTCTGTACACTGGTCAGTTAGTGTTTGTGCATGTTCTTCTGCCACATCAGTCTATCGGTTCTCCTTGTCCAGGGACACAGTCAGGACTCTCCGGTCCATCTGGCCCAGCCTCTGTCTGTCTGGGGTGGACACCTTCAGCTTCATCTGTGTAGCTTGCTCCCGGGGGGAGTTGGTGTCCTTGAGCATCTGCAGAGGGGAGCGGCCTTCAGCCACGAGTGCCTTGTCGCTCTGTTTCTGTTTGACCGACTGCCCCTTGTTCTCATTGGCTGTGTTCTTGTTTCCAACCTGGACGGAGTGTGGTGAAAAGGACGAGCCCCCCTTGCCTCCTCTCCCTCTGGCCCTCACCCCTGTGGCCCCGAAGCCCTTCCCTAGCCACTGGGGCTTGAACACCATTTGACTGGGGCTCTTGGTGTTGAAGGTGGGGCAGCGGATCCCATCCCCCAGTGGTACCATCCCCCAGTGGTTTGGGGCTGCTGCTGGCTCACACTGGGGCTTGGGCCAGTGGTTGTGGGGGATGGTACAACAGGCGACTCTTGCGTGACAGGCATCACTGGCTCCTCCACTGGTGTTGGGACCTCCACTTTCTCCTCCGCTTTGGGCATCTCCGTAGCAACAGTGACTTCAGTTAACTCGGTAACGGTGGGGATGGGTGGTTCAGCCATTGGGGTCAGAGCTTGTGCGGGGTCAGAGGTGATTGAGGGAAGGGCATACGCGTGGTCACGTTCGTCCTTGTGGAGTTCAGCAGCAGCGTTGTCAGGGAGAGGAGACTCAGGGCTTTCGTAGTGCACCTCGGCCAAGGTCTGGGATGGGGCGATGCTGTCGTGGCAGGTGATCAAGCTCATACTCAGGCGCTTGTGTAGTGAAGACTCCTTGGCCTCTTCGGCTTCCTCCAGAGTGAAATCGGCCTCGACTTCTATCTGGGCCTCCCCACGAGAACAAAGGGGCTCTGGATGAGAAGCGTATGACTAGTCACGCTCTGGGGAGAGGGCCGGATCATCTCCCGAGTGGCGCAGTGCTGTAAGGCACTGCATCGCAGTGCTAGCTGTGCCACTAGAGATCCTGGTTCGAATCCAGACTCTGTCGTAGCCGGCCTCGACCGGGAGACCCATGGGGCAGCGCACAATTAGCCAGCATCGTCCAGGGGAGGGAATGGCCGGCAGGGATGTAGCTCAGTTGGTAGAGCATGGCGTTTGCAACACCAGGGTTGTGGGTTCGATTCCCACGGGGGGCCAGTATGAAAATGTATGCACTCACTTAACTGTAAGTCGCTCTGGATAAGAGCGTCTGCTAAATGACTAAAATGTAAATGTAAAAATGTAATGTCACTTGAGACCTGTGATGGCTGAGGGAAGAGAAGGGGCTCACTGGAGCCTAACTCTCCCTCCACCACTGCCGCCTCCTCCACCTTGAGGTTGGGAAACGTGTTAAAGGGTGTAGGGGCAACTATTTCTACAGAGTCGCCGTGGAGGAGCATGCCGAGGCGACGGGCGAAGGAGCCAACTGTCACTCTCATTGAGTCCTTCATTGGGGTGCGGGTGACGCCGACTGTGGGTGACCGAGGGTCGCTGGCTAGAATAGAGCATTCGCTCTCCACCACAACTGGGACACAGGAGACAGTTCCACCCACCTGAATGGGTGTGCGGTCAAAGGCTACAGATGGAGACTGTGGGTCGACAAGCTGAGAGAGACGAGGGAGAGCTCACGCCTTCCTTTCCTCCTCTGGCTCTACTGGGATTTGGACATTTCATGCATCTACATCTTCGGAGAGAATACAAAATTAAGAGAGGAAGTCATTGACCAGATTCTCCTCCTCCACCCTCCCTCTCTCTTCCCTCTGGTCCACATGAGAGCTTAGCATACACTGGGAGAAGAGAAGAGAGGCGACGGAAAAGATAGCGAGAGAGTGAGGGAGGAGAGGAGAGCGGCGAGTGACGCTAATTGCCGTGTTTGCTTTGTTTCTCCCTGTCGCATTACTTACTCTCCCGCTGGAACACATACACAAACACCCACACACACACACACAAACATGCACACTTACTCTCCCGCTGGCTCACACCAAAACAAACCTCCCAGGCAGTGTTTGTTTCTTTGAAAGCAGCAAGTAGAGAAAAACAACAGGAGACAGATGAGAAGGAGAAAATAAATAGTCACTGGAGGAAGAAGAGAAGACAATATAACGAGTAGAGGAGAGAAAATAAGAGAGTAGAAAAACATGTCACTCAGAGTACAGTAGTTGTATAGTACACAGAATTTTCCGCCACTCTCCCAGCCAATCAGATCGAGTGAGAGGATTCTCACAGGGTAAGGGGGAGGAGACAGAACACTGTTGTTGATTGACAGCAGGAGGCCTAGAGGTGGAGCCACGAACGAAAGGAGATAGAGAAGGTGGAGAGAGTGAGAGAGAGAGAAGAGCAGCAAGCAGCTACACTTTACACTCCCTTTCCTTTCTTCCTTCTTTCCCTCTTTTCGCTGGTTTTCTGCCTAGTCGATACCCCCCAACACTCGCCATCACCCCCACCTTGTGACTATCATTAGCCACTACAGTCAAGATGAGCCATTGCAGGAAGAGATGCAAGAGACAGCTGACCAAAGTGTTTCGCTTTTTCTACCGCTTCCTCACAGGGACACTGGAGAAAGGTAGGCAGTCTCTCCACTGTAACCCCCCGTCCTGGTCCTGGTCCTAACCAGACCCAGACTCCCACAGCGGGCTCACCTCCGCAGGTAAGGTGAGAGCAGAGCTCTGGGTCTGGGTCTGGAGCTGCTCCTGGTTCTTGCTTCAATATAGGAGTGTTTTTGGACTAGGAGCTGTTGTGTTGTAGCTCTATAGTTGTATCTCTGTTCCAGCTTTGTCATTCTATGTCTAGGAGCTGAAGTGTTCTAGCTGTGTGGTGCTGCTGGTATCTGATGTTTTATATCTATTGGTTCGGTGTGGTTTTCAATATATGCCTTGTAGTGTGTGTGTGTGTGTGTGTGTGTGTGTGTGTGTGTGTGTGTGTGTGTGTGTGTGTGTGTGTGTGTGTGTGTGTGTGTGTGTGTGTGTGTGTGTGTGTGTGTGTGTGTGTGTGTGTGTGTGTGTGTGTGGATAAGGTATATGTATGTATGTGGGTGCTTATATTTGTCCTATTTCACACATGTACAAGTGTGTATTATACAAATGTGTGAATTGTAAAAAATTAAAAAGCAATAATCTGAGACCCCCTCGGAAAATGGGGTCACAGCCACTGTGTGTGTGTGTGTGTGTATGTGTGTGTGTGAGAGAGAGAGCCATTATACTCTCTGTGCATGGAGATTACATGGTAATTATTAAATGAATTGAACTGTGGATGTACTATACACTGAACAAAAATATGAAAACAACATGTAAAGTGTTGGTCCCATGTTTCATGAGCTGAAATATAAGATCCCAAAAATGTTCCCTATGCACAAAAAGCTTATTTCTCTCCAATTCTGTGCACAAATCTGTTTACATCCCTGTTAGTGAGCATTTCCTCTTTGCCAAAATAATCCATCCACCTGACAGGTGTGGCATATCAAGAAGCTGATTAAACAGCATGATCATTTCACAGGTGCACATTGTGCTGGGGACAATGAAAAGCCACTCTAAAATGTGGAGTTTTGTCACACAATACAATGCCAGTTTTGAGGGAGCATGCAATTGGCATGCTGACTACAGGAATGTCCACCAAAGCTGTTGCCAGAGAATTTAATGTTAATTTCTCTAGCATAAGCCGCCTCCAACGTCGTTTTAGAAGATTTGGCAGTACGTCCAACCGGGCTCACAACCGCAGACCACGTGTATGGCATAGTGTGGATGAGCGGTTTGCTGATGTCAACTTTGTGAACCGATTGTCCCATGGTGGCAGTGGGGTTATGGTACAGTATGGGCAGGCATAAACTACGGTCAACAAACACAATTGCATTTTATCGATGGCAATTTGAATGCACAGAAATTCCGTGATGAGAGGCCCATTTTTAAAGGTATCTGTGACCAAGTCATGTGAAATCCATAGATTAGGGCCTAGTGAATTTATTTCAATTGACTGATTTCCTCATATGAATTGTAACTCAGTTAAATCTTAGACATTTTAGAATTTTGCGTTTATATATTTGTTCAGTATAGAATGAAAGAAAGGCTGGACTGAGTAAACTTTCTTCTTGTATCTTTCTTCATGAATCCCTCTCTCTCTTATTTATTTTGTCACTCCATCGCTCGATATTTTTGCTTTTCTATCTGAATCACTATCTTTCTTCAGCAGAACCAAAAGACATTCATCCCCTACAAACTGTTGAGCAATGATATGATACCAGTATAGTTCACCTGTTAAGTGGGTTACTGTGTGATAAGCTTATTTTATTGATCTACTTGACAAGGTACCTATTTCATCCTCCGTCTTCATTCTTTCTTTCTTTCTTTCTTTCTCTCATTCTTCTTTCTCTCGTTAGACTTTGACATCTGCAGAAGAGTGTGTTCATCAAGGCAAAGGGTGGCTATTTGAAGTATATTTTGATTTGTTTAACACTTTTTTGGTTACTACATGATTCCATATGTGTTATTTCATAGTTTTGACATCTTCACTATTATTCTACAATGTAAAAAAAGTAAAAATAATCAAAGAAAAACCCTTGAATGAGTAGGTGTGTCAACTTTTGACTGGTATTGTACACACACAAACACAGCAGAGCTGCTATCAGAAATGCTATGCATAATGAAATACTATACTGTCCAGTCAGTAAATCAGTGGTCTTATAATCCCCTCAGCAGATCCATTAAGTATTTATTAAATACAGTGTGTTTGTGTGTGCGCTTGTTCATGTGTGTTTCCGTAAGTTTGCCCAGAGAGCAAGGTTTCCATGACAACCAGTTCCTGCGTGTCTGTTCCAGGAAGAGGAGAGCGAGAAAGAGAGAGGGGGGTGGGGATGGAGAGGGGGATGTAGAAAATATAGAGAGAGAGAGGTGAATGTGGTCCTCTGTGTATAGGAGCTAGCTAACAGTAGGAGTTTGCCATGATTTCATCAAAGTCAATCATTGTTTGTATTTCGGCATCATGGCATTTCAGGACATGCTTATGTAAAGAGGCCCAGCTAATACAGTGCCCAGTATTCATCCCCCTTGGCGATTTTCCTATTTTGTTGCATTACAACCTGTAATTTAAATTTATTTTATTTGGATTTAATGTAATGGACATACACAAAATAGTAAAAAATGGTGAAGTGAAATTAAAAAAAGAACTTGTTAAAAAAATTATACAAAATAAATAACGGAAAAGTTGTGCGTGCATACAGTGGGGGAAAAAAGTATTTAGTCAGCCACCAATTGTGCAAGTTCTCCCACTTAAAAAAGATGAGAGACGCCTGTAATTTTCATCATAGGTACACGTCAACTATGACAGACAAAATGAGGAAAAAAAATCCAGAAAATCACATTGTAGGATTTGTAATGAATTTATTAGCAAATTATGGTGGAAAATAAGTATTTGGTCAATAACAAAAGTTTCTCAATACTTTGTTATATACCCTTTGTTGGCAATGACACAGGTCAAACGTTTTCTGTAAGTCTTCACAAGGGTTTTCACACACTGTTGCTGGTATTTTGGCCCATTCCTCCATGCAGATCTCCTCTAGAGCAGTGATGTCTTGGGGCTGTCGCTGGGCAACACAGAGTTTCAACTCCCTCCAAAGATTGTCTATGGGGTTGAGATCTGGAGACTGGCTAGGCCACTCCAGGACCTTGAAATGCTTCTTATGAAGCCACTCCTTCGTTGCCCGGGCGGTGTGTTTGGGATCATTGTAATGCTGAAAGACCCAGCCACGTTTCATCTTCAATGCCCTTGCTGATGGAAGGAGGTTTTCACTCAAAATCTCACGATACATGGCCCCATTAATTATTTCCTTTACACGGATCAGTCGTACTGGTCCCTTTGCAGAAAAAACAGCCCCAAAGCATGATGTTTCCACCCCCATGCTTCACAGTAGGTATGGTGTTCTTTGGATGCAACTCAGCATTCTTTGTCCTCCAAACACGACGAGTTGAGTTTTTACCAAAAAGTTCTATTTTGGTTTCATCTGACCATATGACATTCTCCCAATCCTCTTCTGGATCACCCAAATGCACTCTAGCAAACTTCAGACGGGCCTGGACATGTACTGGCTTAAGCAGGGGGACACGTCTAGCACTGCAGGATTTGAGTCCCTGGCGGCGTAGTGTGTTACTGATGGTAGGCTTTGTTACTTTGGTCCCAGCTCTCTGCAGGTCATTCACTAGGTCCCCCCCGTGTGGTTCTGGGATTTTTGCTCACCGTTCTTGTGATCATTTTGACCCCACGGGGTGAGATCTTGCATGGAGCCCCAGATCGAGGGAGATTATCAGTGGTCTTGTATGTCTTCCATTTCCTAATAATTGCTCCCACAGTTGATTTCTTCAAACCAAGCTGCTTACCTATTGCAGATTCAGTCTTCCCAGCCTGGTGCAGGTCTACAATTTTGTTTCTGGTGTCCTTTGACAGCTCTTTGGTCTTGGCCATAGTGGAGTTTGGAGTGTGACTGTTTGAGGTTGTGGACAGGTGTCTTTTATACTGATAACAAGTTCAAACAGGTGCCATTAATACAGGTAACGAGTGGAGGACAGAGGAGCCTCTTAAAGAAGAAGTTACAGGTCTGTGAGAGCCAGAAATCTTGCTTCTTTGTAGGTGACCAAATACTTATTTTCCACCATAATTTGCAAATAAATTCATAAAAAAATCGTACAATGTGATTTTCTGGATTTTTTTTCTCAATTTGTCTGTCATAGTTGACGTGTACCTCTGATGAAAATTACAGGCTTCTCTCATCTTTTTAAGTGGGAGAACTTGCACAATTGGTGGCTGACTAAATACTTTTTTTCCCCACTGTATGTATTCACCCCCTTTGCTATAAAGCCCCTAAATAAGATCTGGTGCAACCAATTACCTTCAGAAGTCACATAATTCGTTAAATAAAGTCTAAATGTGTGCAATCTAAGTGTCACATGATCTGTCACATGATCTCAGTATATATACATCTGTTCTGAAAGGCCCCAGACTCTACAACACCACTAAGCAAGGGGAACCACCAAGCAAGAAGCACCATGAAGACTAAGGAGCTCTCCAAACAGGTCAGGGACAAAGTTGTGGATACGTACAGATCAGGGTTGGGTTATAAAAAAATATCAGAAACTTTGAACATCCCACAGAGCACCATTAAATCCATTATTAAAAAATGGAAAGAATATGGCACCACAACAAACCTGCCAAGAGAGGGCCGCCCACCAAAACTCACAGACCAGGCAAGGAGGGCATTAATCAGAGAGCCAACAAAGAGACCAAAGATAACCCTGAAGGAGCTGTAAAGCTCCACAGCAGAGATTGGAGTATCTGTCCAAAGGACCACTTTAAGCCATACACTCCACAGAGCTGGGCTTTACGGAAGAGTGGCCAGAAAAAAAGCCATTGCTTAAAGAACAAAATAAGCAAACACGTCTGCTGTGAATAGTTATGCACGCTCAAGTTTTCTGTTTCTTTGTTTAATTTCTTGTTTGTTTCACAATAAAAATTATTTTGCATCTTCAAAGTGGTAGGCATGTTGTGTAAATCAAATGATACAAACCCCCCAAAAAATCCATTTTAATTCCAGGTTGTAAGGCAACAAAATAGGAAAAATGGCAAGGGGGGTGAATACTTTTGCAAGCCACTCTAGACAATCTATAAAATGTTACAATAGATAACATTTACTAGATGGATACACAAGTTTTAGACCACCAGTCCCTGATTAGAGGGGAAGGATGAAAACCTGTAGGTCCACAGTTCAACGCAATAACTGAGTTCAACCGAGGTCAAAACAATGCCTTTTGTAAAAGTTAATTATAGGGAACCACTTTTAATGCCACACAGTTTGAGCAAGCCATAGGGATCCCACATTCAATTATTAGTAGAGTGAACCAAATGTAGTTTTTCTGCCTTCCACCATTTCTGAGGAGGATGAAGGGAGGGAGAGAACTCTAACTGTGATAATTAAGCTGGCTTGCACAGCATATACCTTCTTCTCTCTGCCTTAGGGCTGTTATATTGTTGTGTAACCATCTCTACTTGGACTAACAGACATGAAACACTATTCGGCAAATCTCTCTCTCTCTCTCTTTGTTCTCTCCTCTTTCTCTCAGTGCCTCTGGGCTGTCTGTCTGTTGTTTTGTGTTGTTCGTCTGACTTATTTTATTGTCTGTCTGATAAGATATTCATTGGGTTGTGTCATTCTCTGAATGGCAAGAGACCAAATGTCCAGGCAATCCTTGGCCTATATCTGATTCATTACATGTTAAACCGCTGAGCTAAAGCCTAGGCAGCTCAGAGAGCTGACACAAGTATTTTAGGTCTCAAGCGAGGTTACTCATTACCTGAGTGCAGTTCAATGAACCACCTCTGCTATAGCTATAATCTATGCCAGTAGAGTAAAGTAACAGGAGCACATATTCTATTGTCTTCTTGTTTTGCCAGACGGCTAATCTGCCATTCTCCGATTGAAGGGTATGAGCTTTGTTTTTGTTGTCTTTTGTCTCTCTCATTAGCTTCAGTTAGGGGCTAATTCCGACCTGAGTTAAGCATGTGTAAATGGAACATAATTCCCATTTTATGCACTTTTTTCTATATGTGTATTCTGACCTTGAACTTAAGCATTAAAATAGCATGCTATTCACCCACTATTCGTTCGGGGTGGAGATCTAAGAAATGAAGGTGTGGCGGATGTGTGTCTACAGATACGCCATATTCTGACCTGGACGAGGAAACCATGAATAAGGCATCTACAGGGCTCTACGCTCTACGCTGACTTTTTTACAGCACGTGTGGGCCTAAGTGGAAACATGTAGGCTCACACTAAGAAATGTAGGAGCACAAGAAAATATACACTAATTATACAAAAGTATGTGGACACAACTTCAAATTAGTGGATTCGGCTATTTCAGCCACACCCGTTGCTGACAGGTGTATAAAATCGAGCACACAGCCATGCAATCTCCATAGACAAACATTGTCAGTAGAATGGCCTTACTGTAGAGCTCAGTGACTTTCAATGTGGCACCGTCCTAGGATGCCACCTTTCCAACAAGTCAATTCGTCAAATTTCTGCCCTGCTAGAGCTGCCCCGGTCAACTGTAAGTGCTGTTATTGTGAAGTGGAAACGTCTACCAGCAACAAAGGCTCAGCCGTGAAGTGGTAGGCCATACAAGCTCACAGAACGGGACCGTTGAGTGCTGAAGCGCATAGTGCGTAAAAATCGTCTGTCCTCAGTTGCAACATTAACTACCGAGTTCCAAACTGCCTCTGGAAGCAATGTCAGCACAATAACTATTCGTCGGGAGCTTCAAGAAATGGGTTTTCATGGCCGAGCAGCCACACACAAGCCTAAGATCACCATGCGCAATGCCAAGCATCGGCTGGAGTGGTGTAAAGTTTGCCGCCATTGGACTCTGGAGCAGTGGAAACGTGTTCTCTGGAGTGATGAATCACGCTACACCATCTGGCAGTCCGACTTATCTGGGTTTGGCGGATGCCAGGAGAACTTTACCTGCCGAATGCATAGTGCCAACTGCAAAGTTTGGTGGAGTAGAAATAATGGTCTGGGGCTGTTTTTCATGGGTCAGGCTAGGCCCATAGTTCCAGCGAAGGGAAATCTTAACTCTACAGCATACAATGACGTTCTAGACAATTCTGTTCTTCCAACATTGTGGCAACAGTTTGGGGAAGGCCTTTTCCTGTTTCAGCATGACAATGCCCCTGTGCACAAAGCATACAGAAATGGTTGGTCCATACAGAAATGGTTTGTTGAGATCAGTGTGGAAAAACTTGACTGGTGTAGAAAAACTCGACTGGCCTGAACAGAGCCCTGACATCAACCCCATCGAACACCTTTGGGATGAATTGGAACGCCGACTGCGAGCCAGGCCTAATCTCCCAACATCAGTGCCCGACCTCACTAAATGCTCTTGTGGCTGAATGGAAGCAAGTCCCCGCAGCAATGTTCCAACATCTAGTGCAGTCCTTCTCAAATAGTGGGGCGCGCCCCCCTGGGGGGGCTCGGAGCGATGCCGGGGGGGCGCGTGTGACCCTGGGGAACATGCTTTTTTTTGCCGCAGGGAGTAGTTTTTTTTTGCACCGAACAAAAGCACAGAGTAGGAGATATGAAGTGCAGATAACAAACCCTTAAGAGACGCCATGGAAACATATCTAACAGGGATGAAAAGAAAGGCGGAGAGAGACGGAGATAATGAGACAAACGTAAGTCTCCCGAAAGCTAAGACGAGGAAATATGACGAAGCGTATGTAGCGCTTGGCTTCACTGTGACTACGGTGGGAGAAGAGGAAAGACCGGTATGTTTACTGTGTCTAAAAATGTTGGCAGCGGACAGCATGAAGCCAAATAAATTAAGGCGTCACTTAAATACATTACACCCCAATCACGCTGATAAGCCGCTTGAGTTTTTTCTGCGAAAACATGCCGAATATTGCCAACAATCGTCCCGCTTTGTGAATGCTACTTCAGGAAACCAGCGAGCACTGTTAGCATCATATAAGGTGGCGTATCAAATTGCTCAGTGCAAAAAAAAACACTCCATAGCAGAGGAGCTGATACTGCCTGCAGCATTAGACATGGTCTCTGTCATGCTGGATGACGCAAGTGCTGCAAAAATAAAAACTATCCCTCTGTCCAATGACACTGTCGCCAGACGTATAAATGACATTGCTAACGATCTTAAAGAACAGCTGGTAGATAAACTCAAAGACAAACGTGCCTTTTGCCATTAATCCTGACTTCCTCATTTTGCTAAAAAAAAATCAGCACAAATGGTTTTATTCATTTTTGTTTTATAGGTCAGTGTTTCATATATTGGGCTCCTGAGTTCATGTTGCTGATCAATTTGAATTTATGATTATTTATTGATTATATTTTATTTTATTTTTCAGTATCAAATGGTCCAAAAAAATTTACAGTTTAAATAAGGCAAATTTCAGGCAAATTGATGCACTTTAAGTCTTTTCTGTTACAGACTAAAAAACAATGTTAATAAAGTTATTCTTTGTTGTAAGTTGATCTATATTTCTTTATTTTATTTTTATTTTCTTTAATGTTAATAAGGATACAATGTTATGCAGAGGTGTACTTAGAACAATTTCATAGACAAATGATACTATTTCCAGTTGCGGCGGAGAGTTGGGGGGCGCGAAATGTTTACTTCTTCCTAGGGGGGGCGCAACAGAAAATAATTGAGAAGCACTGATCTAGTGGAAAGCCTTCCCAGAAGAGTGGAGGCTGTTATAGCAGCAAAGGTGGGACCAACTCCATATTAACATCCATGATTCTGGAACGAGATGTTCGACGAGCAGGTTTCCACATACTTTTGGTCATGTAGTGTATTTGAGATATTAAAGCTAGAATCAAAAAGAATCTAGGCACACTGGTGCTCCTAAATTCAAATTCCAGTTCGCACAGCAGAATTTTTAGGTGCATATGCGAGAAAAATGGTCACACTGTAGAGCCCTGATCTACTTCATTTTTTAACAATAGAAATAACAGCATTTTCCACGCACTGTAATTTATAAATTGATAAGAGCTATTGATAAGAGCTAGGTAAATGAGTAATCCGTTTGGAGAAGGGGATTGTAAATACACATAGCAATTGTTTTAGATGATTGTTCCTTATACAAATGTGAAACTAGTCATATGGAATCAAACAAAAAATTATATCAACATGACAAACAGTGCCTTCAGAAAGTATTCATACCCCTTGACTTATTCCACATTTTGTTGTGTTACCCAGAATACAAAATTGATTAAATATATTTTCTTACGCATGCCTTTCCTACGCACTTCTCAGTAGATGGTATTCAGACTTACCTTATGCAGGTGTGTAACGGGCTTTGCAGGTGTGGTTCCCTAGTGCAAGCTGAATAAATGTAATTCAAACGCTGAAAACCCTCCCACTTGCTGGCCAACAGATGTTCTCATGGAGTTTTCATTAGATTTATCTTAAGCCATCCCTTTAAATTGGGAAATATGTATGAATCATACAAAAACAGGTTTGGAGAGCCTTTACACACAAAATATATTCATGAATCAAAAATACAGTGGTTTGATTCATTCTGAAAATTGCCACATTCAGTTCTTTAACCCATGGTAATCACAAGAGGTTAGTGGCACCTTAATGGGGAGAACAGGCTCGTGGTAATGGCTGGAGCGGATTTGGTGGAATGGTATCAACTACATCAAACATGGTTTCCATGTGTTTGATGCCATTCCATTCACTCCATTCCAGCCATTATTATGAGCCGTCCTCCCCTCAGCAGCCTCCACTGATGGTAATGTAGGAAGATTAGAGTATATATAATTATAATAGGAGAATAGTGTATAATAGTAGGCTATACCCTTGTCTATTGCCTGTGCTAACCATGGAACTGTGTGATGACACAGCCAAGTGTTGCACCATGTGTCGGGTTCAAACTGTTACGGCTTGGTTTGCGCTCTGCTCCATAATGAATAAAGTAGCATATACGTTTAAAATATATACACTACCTGTCAAAAGTTTTAGAACACCTACTCATTCAAGGGTTTTTCTTTATTTTTACTATTTTCTACATTGTAGAATAATAGTGAAGACATCAAAAGTATGAAATAACACATATGGAATCATGTATTAACAAAACGTGTTAAACAAATCAAAATATATTTTCTATTTGAGATTCTTCAAATAGCCACCCTTTGCCTTGATGACAGCTTTGCACACTCTTAGGATTCTCTCAACCAGCTTCATGAGGTAGTCACCTGAAATGCATTTCAATTAACAGGTGTGCCTTCTTAAAAGTTAATTTGTGGAATTTATTTCCTTCTTAACGCATTTGAGCCGATCAGTTGTGTTGTGACAAGATAAGGGGGTATACAGAAGATAGCCCTATTTGGTAAAAGACCAAGTCCATATTATGGCAAGAACAGATGAAATAAGCAAAGATAAACGACAGTCCATCATTACTTTAAGACATGAAGGTCAGTCAATATGGGACATTTCAAGAAAAGTTTCTTCAAGTGCAGTCGCAAAAACCATCAAGTGCTATGATGAAACTGGCTCTCATGAGGACCGCCACAGAAATGGAAGACCCAGAATTACCTCTGCTGCAGAGGATAAGTTAATTAGAGTTACCAGCCTCAGATATTGCAGCCCAAATAAATGCTTCACAGAGTTCAAGTAACAGACACATCTCAACATCAACTGTTCAGAGGAGACCGTGTGAATCAGGCCTTCATGGTCGAATTGCTGCAAAGAAACCACTACTAAAGGACACCAATAATAAGCAGAGACTTGCTTGGGCCAAGAAACACGAGCAATGGACATTAGACCGGTGGAAATGTGTCCTTTGGTTCCAATCGCCGTGTCTTTGTGAGACGTGGTGGGGGTGAACAGATTATCTCTGCATGTGTATTTCCCACCGTAAAGCATGGAGGAGGAGGTGTTATGGTGTGGGGGTGCTTCGCTGGTGACACTGTCTGTGATTTATTTAGAAATCAAGTAACAGACACACCAGCATGGCTACCACAGCATTCTGCAGCGATAATCCATCCCATCTGGTTTGGGCTTAGTGAGATTATCATTTGTTTTTCAACAGGACAATGACCCAACACACCTCCAGGCTGTGTAAGGGCTATTTTACCAAGAAGGAGAGTGATGGAGTGCTGCATCAGATGACCTGGCCTCCACAATCCCCCGACCTCATCCAGATTGAGATGGTTTGGGATGAGTCGGACCGCGGAGTGAAGGAAAAGCAGCCATCAAGTGCTCAGCATATGTGGGAACTCCTTCAAGACTGTTGGAAAAGCATTCCAGATGAAGCTGGTTGAGAGAATGCCAAGAGTGTGCAAAGCTGTCATCAAGGCAAAGGTTGGCAATTTAAAGAATCTCAAATATAAAATATATTTTGATTTGTTTAACACTTTTTGGGTTAACACATGATTCCATATGTGTTATTTCATAGTTTTTATGTCTTCACTATTATTCTACAATGTAGAAAATAGTCAAAATAATGAAAAACCCTTGAATGAGTAGGTGTTCTAAAACTTTTGACCGGTACTGTATATATTATCAACTGTTACTAATGATCCTCATTAACAACCACATGGCCATGACGGCGTTTACAGAGGAAACAAATGAAGGTAAACAAAACATTGTAATTAAATAGAAGGATACGGTAGGTACCAACTGAATTGAACTACCAGTAAATTGGCAGTTGAATATGTGTTATTATTAGGCCTATTGACGGTCGATACTGATAGTAGTATTTAACATGATGAAAATAGGAAACAGAGAAAGTTGGAGTAGCCTAGAATGAAGATATTCAAGAGTGCCCATCCCTGCAAGTTAAAAGGTTGTACATATAATTTAAATTCTGCATAATGGCACAGCATTTGATAAACTTTACTGTGGGAAAGTTGATATGTTGATATGCTTCAGATTGCTGCCATATGACTGGTTTCACATTTGTCACCAGCGATTATAAGGTAAAATATATCTAAAACAATATTTACAATTCCCTTATCCAAATGGATTACTCATTTACCTAGATCTTATCAATAGCTCTTATCAAGTTGTAAATTACAGTGCATGGAGAATGGTGCTCTTTCCATAGGAAAAACATAAGTAGATGCTTTTTCCACTTGGAACCGGGTCAAGTTGGTGGAATTATTAGGGAATTAAGTCAAGGTCAAAATACGGCATATCTGTAGACACACCTCCGCCACACCTTACTTTATTCAATCTCCACCCAAAATGAATAGCAGGTGAATTGCACGCTATTCTCATGCTTAAATTCAAGGTCAGAATACTTATACATTTTACATTTTAGTCATTTAGCAGACGCTCTTATCCAGAGCGACTTACAGTTAGTGAATACATATTTTTTTATACTGGCCCCCCGTGTGGCAAATAAAATTTGATTTGATTTGATTTGGAATCAGAACCATAGAGAACAGGGCTGACTGATAACAATCTAATTTACTGGAGATAAAGTATTGTACACATGCATGGCGAAGCACACACACACACACACACACACACAGCCACTCACTGTGGTGATGGAAAGAATAGAGGATAGGGAGGGGAGGAAGAGAGGAGGAGAAGAAGCACAAACCGTGGTGGCGAGGTAGGCAACACACAGCACACAGCAACACAGTGAGTCGACCAGTAGCAGTAATTAGTCAGAGTGACATGGTGCTAAAGGAAACAGAGGGTTCATTCTTCAGTCTCCTGGGAACGTTAATACACACTCCTAATGAATGACCTCCGATTACACAGCCCATATGGTGCTGTACTTATCTACACACATGCACACAGGCACGCACGCGCACACACACACACACACACATAAACAAACACACTACATGCAGTACATCATATATCAGTGGTTCACTAACAAGGAAATACATTTTCACCTGCTTTGTAACAGCTTCTTACAGTACTTGTATTTCTTTCTTGCACATTACTAAGTTGCACAGTGAATACTTGCACAGCACTTCTCTCTTGCTGCAAGTTCTACCTGTACCTTGAACAGATGATCCAATTACTGATGACTACACAGAAATGTGAATGTAATCAAAAAGAGACCTATGTTAGACCTATTTTAGTCATCCCTTTTTTAACCTTGATGCACTTTTATATCCCTAATGATGTTAACGATATCCTTATCTGACTTTTAATGCAGTATAAGCCTATATTATAATACATTTAGTATAATACTGATGATATCACCTTCTGCTCAGCTCCCTTTTTCTTCCTGCCCATCTCTCCCGCTTCGGTTTCTCTTCTTTATTAAATGGACAATAACTGTCAACGTATAATAGACCATGAATAAACCATACGCTGGCTGACGTGAAAAGCACTGAAGAGTTGGGGAAGAGTTGTTTGTGTGAAATGACTAACGGACTGTAGCATTTTATCCCTGCTTGTGTCAATAGTCTCCACAGGAGAGGAAATGTTTATTTCCATAAAGAGAAATCCCTCAAAACAAACCGCATGTCTTCATAGTGGGACTCCCTGTGTATCTGTCTATTTCATCAGAGAGAATAGAGGAGACACTCTGCTGTGTGTTTGTGTTGGTGTATGTGTGTGTGTGCATGTGTGTAACGCTCTGATATGACTGTATAATAGGCAATATCAGGACCCAGCAGGAGGCCAGAACGAAGCCTGGGGGTTGGATAGAGAAGAGGATGGAGGCCAGAGTGAGGACTGCAGGTTGGGTAGAGATGGATCCCAGTCATGGTGATGGGTTTGGGATGGCCAGAGTGTGGCTTGGGGGTTGGATAGAGATGGATCTAGGGCCCAGTCCAGAAACAAACCCCTCTTTCAACTTGTGTAGATCCGAGAGGATTGTATTGGTAGGCTAGTAAATATGACAGAAGGTCCAACATTGCTTATCACAGGTGGAGCTACTACCATTTTGTTAATAACTTTCCAATATTTCCACAAGTCTTATATCGTTGTATCATTGTTGTATAGTGTTATTTTAAAGTAGGATATTGTTCAATGAGGACTAGTGTTTTATTTCCAGTTAATCTGAGGTCATTTAAGTACACCTATAGTTATAGTAGCAAGTCAATGGCTTACACTCACCGGACAGTTTATTAGGTACATCCATCTAGTACCGGGTCGGACCCCCCTTTGCCTCCAGAGCAGCTGGAATTATTCGGGGCATTCTACAAGGTGTCGGAAACTTTCCACAGGGATGTTGGTCTGACGCGATGGGATCACACAGTTTCTGCAGATTGGACGGCGGTACATTCATGCTGCGAATAGCCCGTTCTATCTCATCCAAAATATTCTCTATTTGGTTGAGGTCTGGAGAATGCGTAAGTAAACTGAACTCGCTGTCATGTTCCAGGCAATGTTGTGAAACCCGGTGTGGTCGTCTGCTGCAATAGCAATATCCGTGACAAGGATCAACGAGTTGTGCGTAACGAGATGTCGTTCTGCACACCACCGTTGTACTGTGCCATTATTTGTCTGTTTGTGGCCCGCCTGTTAGCTTGCACGATTCTTGCCATTCTCCTTCGACCTCTCTCATCAACAAGCTGTTTTCGCCCACAGGACTACTGCTGACTGGAAGTTTTTTGTTTGTTGCACCATTGTCGGTAAACCCTAGACACTGTTGTGTGTGAAAAGCCCAGGAGGGCGTTTCTGAGATACTGGATCCGGTGCGCCTGGCACCGACGAGCATACCACGCTCAAAGTCACTTAGGTCACTCGTTTTGCCTATTCTAACGTTCAATCGAACAGTAACTGAATGCCTTGATGCCTGTCTGCCTGCTTTATATAGCAAGCCAATGCCACGTGACTCAATGTCTGTAGAAGGGATCCATTTTCGTGAACGTGGTAGCGTACCTAATAAACTGGCTGGTAAGTGTATATGGATATCACAGGGAGATCATTCAAGATTGACTTTGCAATTGGACGTCTGTCCATGTCCTGAGGGTGACTCTGGATCGGAAGGTCATGTGTTCAATCCCAGTGGTAGACATTTGTTTTTTGTTTTAAGCCTATCCCAAATCTTAACCCTTACCTTAACCACTTAAAAACACTTTTACATTTGACGTTTGGTGAAACGGAACGATGCTGAGCAGGAGGAGCAACCAAGGGTGTGAAAAATCCTTCGAAATTTGACGTTTGGAGCCACTTCGAAATTTGACGTTTGGAGAAACGTGGATAAACATTAGAATCTGAAGTCAAATTGGTAAAACCGTGAGATATTGTTGGAATATCATTTGTAGCTCTGCTATTTTTCTTACTGAACTCTGACAGGTAACACTTTGTTAACAAGTCAGGACTCTTGCTTTTCACGTTTCGTCAATGTGGTGTGTGTATGTGCATGTGCGTGCTTGTGTTACATTAAAGGCCCAGCGCAGTCAAAAATGTGATTTTCCTGTGTTTTATATATATTTCCACACTATAAGGTTGGAATAATACTGTGAAATTGTGAAAATAATGATAAGGCCTTTTAATGTAAGAGCTGTTTGAAAAGACCGCCTGAAATTTCTGCCTGTTTTTGTGGGATGGAGTTTTGGCATCACCAGGCGGTAAATTAGTTAATAGACCAATAAGAAAGAAAGTTCCAAACCTTTCTGCCAGTAACAGCTAGTTTTCAGTTTTCCCCTCCCCACTCAGACCACTCCCAGACAGTCCTAGCAAAATTCTTGATTGAGAAATTGCTCTTTGCTAAGAAGCTAGTTTTGTTTATTTTTGAGCTTTTTAATTGTAACAATCACAGTAAGGTACTTAAAGCCAGTCTAAAATAGGGATGTTGCAGTGACTATTACCGCTACACCAGCACTCATGAGTCATGACCGTATTCCTATGAAGCCAGAAGTATTTTAATTTGAAGCGCGCCATATTGCTGAATGGGGCTGAATGACAACAAAAAAAACCCCGCTAAGGATCATGGTGAAAGTGGCAAAGGATCCTGGTCGATGTACTGTAGTCATTTTCCTCCTGCCTGAGAAAGTCAACCTTACTGTCTATGGTACAAGGGTGCGAGCGTCCTTGTAGCTTGCTGGCCTGGGATTGGTCTGTCAGCACGTGGATCACTATTTCATTAAATATGTCGATATGTAGCGGCAGGTAGTTTAGTGGTTAAGAGCGTAGTGCCAGTAACCGAAAGGTTGCTGGTTCTAATCCCCGAGCAGACTAGGTGAAGAATCTGTCGATGTGCCCTTCAGCAAGGCTCCTGTAATTGCTCCTGTAAGTCGCTCTGTATAAGAGTGTCTGCTAAATGACTGAAATGTAAAAATATGTAGCGAACTTTAAAATAATTCACTGTGGGGATCGAACTAGATCATAAACACATTTTAGAGCCCAAAACGGCCATAAAAAAAGAAAATCTTTGGCTGTTCCGGCTATCGTAATTTACATAGGCTTTCTAGGGCAGACCAGGGCTTTTGGCACCACTAGGTTGCTCCAGACCGGACCATGAGGGCCTGGAGATTTCGTCATGGCTACACTAGGTCATCACGTCGCCTGGCTGAGAAATCAGCTGCAAAATGTAAAGATATAAACCAAAATATAAAATGTGTTACTTTATTTTGCACTTACTGAGTTTAGCTTTAATTGTTACCCAGAAATGATTTGATATTGAGATAAAAAAAACGGCTGCATTGGACCTTCAACACCACTTAAAGATCACATCCAATTTTATTAAGGACACACTTTTTCCCCCTCCAGATGTAGATTTGTGAAGATTCTCACTCATTTTATCACCCATAATTTAATTGATTCCCTTTCTAAATCTGTAGCCTCTCTGTCTCTCACTGACACCTTCTGCTCTCACCTCACACTCACACTTGCACATACAGTTGAAGTCGGAAGTTTACATACACTTAGGTTGGAGTCATTAAAACTTGTTTTTCAACCACTCCACCAATTTCTTGTTTTGGCAAGTTGGTTCGGACATCTACTTTGTGGATGACACAAGTAATTTTTCCAACAATTGTTTACAGACAGATTATTTCACTTATAATTCACTGTATCACAATTCCAGTGGGTCAGAAGTTTACTGGCTTTAAACAGCTTGGAAAATTCCAGAAAATGATGTCATGGCTTTAGAGGCTTCGGCTAATTGACATCATTTGAGTCAATTGGAGGTGTACCTGTGGATGTATTTCAAGGCCTACCTTCAAACTCAGTGCCTCTTTGCTTGACATCATGGGAAAATCAAAAGAAATCAGCCAAGACCTCAGAATTCAAATTGTAGACCTGCACAAGTCTGGTTCATCCTTGGGAGCAATTTCCCAAACGCCTGAAGGTACATTTGACATTTTAGTCATTTAGCAGACGCTCTTATCCAGAGCAACTTACAGTTAGTGAGTGCATACCTCTTTTTTTTTTGGCCCCCTGTGGGAATCGAACCCACAACCCTGGTGTTGCAAGCGCCATGCTTTACCAACTGAGTACAATGTTAATCTGTACAAACAATAGTACGCCAATATAAACACCATGGGACCACGCAGCCGTCATACCGCTCAGGAAGGAGACGCGTTCTGTCTCCTAGAGATGAACGTACTTTGGTGCGAAAAGTGCAAATCAATCTCAGAACAACAGCAAAGGACCTTGTGAAGATGCTGGAGGAAACAGGTACAAAAGTATCTATATCCACAGTAAAACAAGTCCTTAATCGACATAACCTGAAAGGCCGCTCAGCAAGGAAGAAGCCACTGCTCCAAAACCGCCATAAAAAAGCCAGACTACAGTTTGCAACTGCACATGGAGACAAAGATCGTACTTTTTGGAGAAATGTCCTCTGGTCTGATAAAACAAAAATAGAACTGTTTGGCCATAATGACCATCGTTATGTTTGGAGAAAAAAGGGGAACGCTTGCAAGCCGAAGAACACCATCCCAACCGTGAAGCACAGGGGTGGCAGCATCATGCTGTGGGGGTGCTTTGCTGCAGGAGGGACTGATGCACTTCACAAAATAGATGGCATCATGAGGAAGGAAAATTATGTGGATATATTGAAGCAACATCTCAAGACATCAGTCAGGAAGTTAAAGCTCGGTCGCAAATGGGTCTTCCAAATGAACAGTGACCCCAAGCATACTTCCAAAGTTGTGACAAAATGGCTTAAGGACAACAAAGTCAAGGTATTGGAGTGGCCATCACAAAGCCCTGACCTCAATCCTATAGAACATTTGTGGGCAGAACTGAAAAAGCGTGTGCGAGCAAGGAGGCCTACAAACCTGACTCAGTTACACCAACTCTGTCAGGAGGAATGGGCCAAATTTCACCCAACTTATTGTGGGAAGCTTGTGGAAGGCTCCCCAAAATGTTTGACCCAAGTTAAACAATTTAAAGGCAATGCTACCAAATACTAATTGAGTATATGTAAACTTCTGACCCACTGGGAATGTGATTATAGAAATAAAAGCTGAAATAAATCATTCTCTCTACTATTATTCTGACATTTCACATTCTTAAAATAAAGTGGTGATCCTAGCTGACCTAAAACAGGGAATTTAATGTCAGGAATTGTGAAAAACTTAGTTTAAATGTATTTGGCTAAGGTGTATGTAAACTTCTGATTTCAACTGTAAGAATAGGTAATTTTACCAGAGAAATGACAGATAAGTGACAATGTAACAAATAGAAAACTATTTGCGGAGATGCTTAGAACCTAAATGGCCATAGTCTGTAATTCACTTCAGTTATTGTTGGAAAGAATGAGAATACTGGGAATACTTGTAATGTTATCTGAGTTCAGAAAAACTCTTTGTGCGTGTCATCTCTTCTCCTTCATCTCTGCCCTACTGACTATCTGCCCGTCTGCTGCATGCTTCACTTCTGTCATGCTCTCATCTCGCTTTTGTCTCGGTCACGCTGAGTGTCTCCGCAGCAGCCTCACTGCCATAATCTGCTCTCCTCGTCTCACCTTGCCTCATTTTATGCTCTAAATCCAGACCTCAAGGACTACACTGTTTCTGTTATTTCACTCCTCTCCCTCGTTTCTGTTTAACAAATGATTTTAAGTCACTTTTGACAAAGCAACACTCACTAGTCTCCAGTAATGCTATAGGGAATTTCGAGCCCAAACTCCAGTGGATTACGTGCTGTCCAGGCGTTTTTAGAATGGTGAAGTTATGGCACAGTTTGACATATTAATTCCATGGCAAGTTCCAACCGTCCACTAGGGGAAACGCGAGTGCCTGTTACCATCTTGTAGGCTCAAGCAAGGGCGTTGGGGATGGGGGTGAGGACAGGCTTAAACCGTGGGCTATAGCTCCGAATATCTCGGGTCCAATCCCAGTGCTAGGCACTCGTTTTGTAATATTCGTTTTTCTCTTTAAACCCAAACCTTAAAGAGCGACTGCCCCTAAAAATCGAATCCATTTGAAAACGGCCTATGTGGCATCGATATTTGTCAGAAAAATGTATTCTAGTGTCATAATTGACTACAAAGTGTAAATAGGACAATTTTGGTCATAAAGTCAGTCTCATCTAAAACGGAGTTTGGAACCTGAGTGCGTCACAACATGTAAATGGAGGTTGGGTTTGGATTACAATCATGTCAACATAACATGCCCCCTTTTGCCAAACTCCAAGTGAAAATCGCCCCTCCACCCACTTCGCTTCTCTTCATTGAATGGGGCTCCGTTGTTTCATGGCCCCCAACACGTTCAAAGGATCACATCCTTTTGAGACTGAAAAGCCCTATATGGATTGACCAAGCCGGCTCCAGTTCGACAACGCATCCTTCCAGCAGGATGCACAGCCAAGTACGGTTTGCATGCCCTGCTGAAGGACCCTACCGTGCGGAATAGGTGGTTGGAGATCGTTGGTCCCCAAGTCTGTACCAGTAATGCTAGCTTGGTGTGCAACGACCAGTGGTGGTGAGTATAAGCAGAGATACTTGAATAAAATGACATCTTGCTAACGACGTTCGATAACGTTATTGCTGGTTATATAATTAGCTTTCTTTGATAATGCGAGGCAGGCTATCTAACATTTTAGCTAATGTTAGCGTAGCTGGCTAGATAACTAGCTCGGTAACTAGCTAGCTAACTACCTCATTACAACTTAGTTAGGTCATAGCTCATACAAGTTGATTGTGTATTGTCTAGATACTGCTGGTTATGTAACATTATCATTTGATAATGCTAGAGAGGCAGGCTAGCTAACTAGCTACAGGTTAGCTAACGTTAGTTAGCCTACAAGTCGGATTTGCAAGTTAGTTCATTGCTCATACAAGTGTATTCTGTATTGCAAAACTAAATAATGGATGCAGCTGTGGTGGTAGCTAACTCATGTCTGCTTCTGACTAATACAGTGAACTAGGAGCAACAAACAGTCACAGCGTCACCAGCCTGAATCTAATCCATTCTGGAGTTACAGTCAGTCTACATCTGTAAAGCATAAAATTAGCTTGATCAACAACAGTAGTGTGTGTTATGTGAAAAGTTGTATTAAAAAATACCCGGTTTGATAAACTAGTAGGTTAATTACCCAGCCAAGCAGATACACGTAGTAGAGTAATTCTATTTGTGAAGTACATTATCAAAAAGCTTTGTCCTTTCTTTACAACAAAATGCAATTTACCACTTGGCTGTCTATTGTATCACCCTGTCACAGGCCCTTCCAGTCAACACAACCTCATAAGATGAGGAAGTCCATTGTTTATGAGGATTTCCTGCTGAAGTTGTTCAAGAGATGTCCAGTTTGCAGCCGCACATGTACCATAGAGGAGACCAGCAAAGGGACCCTCACCATCACACAGGCATGCCCTCACTGTGAGCTATAAATGGAGCAGGGAGGACACTTGAATCAGGTTGGTGACATTTGACCTGGTCAAAGATCAAAACAGTTTCTAGTTCTGTCCCAATTCACCTTTATAACCTAGCCTAGTAGAATCAGCTTGATTGCTGTGTTTTCCATTCTATTTCACTTGATATCTGAAGTGAAATAGAAAGGTGAATGCAGCAATCAGGTTGGTTCCACCAGGCTAATCATAACCACCATTGATAATGTAATCAGTGCTCTGTGTGTGTGTGTTTGTGTGTGACCGACCAGTATGTTTGATGAGGGGCCAGGAGCTGATCTACGCTGCCATGCCCATCAATGTTGCGCTGGCAAAGACCTCACCTCCAGCCTCACCTCTTGCCTGCTCACCAACGGTCGTCAATGGGGAGACCAGGATTAGGTAGGTTTAGTTTGACCTGTTCAAACTTCAACATAATACACGTTTGTCAAATATCACCTATCTTGGTAATAGAACAGTGACTGTGTGTATGTGTTCACAGATACATCTATGGAGCCAGCACTTGGAGACTTGCAAGATGATGTGATGTAGTTCTGACTGACAGAGAGGCTTGATACTGACGTCTCTGAATGGAGAGAGACCTGGCACTCAACACATCCACAATGTGGGACTGAAGGGGATTAGTAATAATACAGTACAGCAGAAATGTCCAGTATTTGCAACACCCTTTTCATTCCATGTGGAAATGATGTACTCTGCCTCAACTCTGCCTATTTCTACAGATGGAGAGGACTGTAGATGCTTTTGCCAGACGCCAGCCTCGGTCGTTTGATGGGGAGACCTTAATTGAGTAGCTTTTATCTGACTTGTTCAAACTTTAACATATCACCTGTTTGTGTGTCAGATATTACATATCCTAACTGCCATTGGTAACAGAACAGTGACTATGTGTGTATGTGTTCACAGAAACATGTATGGAGCCAGCACATGGAGACTTGCCAAATGATGTGATGAAGTCCAGACTGACAGACGGGCTTGATACTGATGTCTCTGAATGGAGAGAGACCTGGCACTCTGCATTACAATTTTACTAGACATAACATTGACTTGTATTGTCTTTTTTTATTATTGAATTGAATGGTATCAGTCAATATGGGGAGGGAGAAACCCTGTGTATTCTGCACCAGGATCAGGGAACTCCTGTTGTATACAGGACACCACACAGGAAGGTATGACCACTCTGACATTGTTGCCAAGGTAGCCCCATTACCACCAGACAAAATGCCGATAGGCACAGTATCTGTATCGGCCGGGAATGACAATGAAAGTTGAAATGTGCACATTGTTATATTAGCAGAACACTGCTTCTATGGACATTATGTAAATAGTAGTTTATTCTACATGGACCTGTTACTACATTTGAAAGTTATCTAAACACTTAGTTTAGAATATCTACATTAATTCACCAATTGCATTATCATATTACGCTGTAGGCTACTGACCTATTCAAAGCTTCCTCCAGTATCTCACAATACATCTGCCTGTAGTTATTGAACTCAACCTGCAGGAGGTTTGTTTGTTGTGATTGAGTCAGGGGAAACAGCTGCGGGCAAGGTTCTGACAGATGGGTGTGTCTTGGTGGTGGCAATGACACACCCAAGAAACACCCACATCAAACCACACCCCCAAGACAACTCACATTTGGCTTATGTTATGGCCGGCAGCATTTCTTGAGGAGCAAGCCAAAAAACAAGGCTAAATCAGTGGCTGCAGTTCCCGTTTAACCCTAACCAATCAGAATTATTGCATAAATGTAACCCTAACGCCTAAACTTAACAAAGAGCTCGGAATGAATGCCTAAACATAACATCAAGGTTAGTTTCGATTTCACTTTTGCACAGTTTGGCTTACAGCTAACAGACGGTAAAACACTCCGTAATTAAAAGGCCAACACATTCTGTAATCTCTGTTGCCTACAGTTACGACAAATGTCTCCATTTGTCTTAGAGGTTACATTGCAAATGTTCCTTTGTCAGTATCTTCCTGGCTTCCTCTTAGGTGGTGTAGCTATGTCTCTACCGCTCCACTCTGTTCTTTTGGGCTATCAGAAGTAGAAGGTCTCACAGCATGTGTCCTTGTCTACCACCCTCCATCCCTTCGTCCCCCTTCCTACCTCCCCCCCCTTTCCCTCCCTCCTCCCTTACGAGATATGTGGGAAATATCACCTTCATCCATCATCGACACACACACTTCTCACACACCCACCGAAAATACGCACTCTCACACACACCTCACCTCACACTAAAAATGAATTCCTATTAACAGCAGTCTGACTGGGAGGAGGGGAGAGGGGGAAGAGAGAAAAGAGACATTGTCTGTAAGAAGAGGAGAAAGGTTAGGGAAGGAGAAAGGGAGGAGTGAGCGGAGAAGGGAGGATAGGATAAGAGAGAGAAAGATGACATGATGAAAAGTACAGAAAAAGAGGAGAGGAGAAAGAAGAGAGAGTTGAGATGAAGCATGCGCAGACAACAATATATAACAGTCTCACGTCATTTATTGATGTCCTTGATTAAACCTCTATTTTTGACTAGTAAACTGACTTCATGTCCCATGGTCCTGTATTTGGGTATTTTTATAAATTAGGTACCACTGAGGATTTCCTACACTGGACAACTTGTTACAGCTGTTGATAAATCATTGATAATAATATGGATTTTTTTTTTCATGTTATTACATTAAGATATGTGACCGACTGCCTCGATTCGGTCTTATGAAGGAAAACATTTGAAATGGTGTTTTTACATTGGATAAAAGTAGAGACCCAGAGCTAGAAAATTGTATATCATACACTGCAGTTGAGGAACAATGGGAAAGTAATTCTGCTTTGAAAATGGATAAACTTCTAACCCCACTTTTGAGAAAATGGCCCTTGAACGTTTTGGTACACCTACTGGAGAGCTCTTCTTTGTCTACCCATTCAGCATTATTCACACCCTCTTAAGCCTTAGCCCCACCCACCTCTTTAAGGATTCACATCTGAGGCCATGTGGTAAACACGCACTATATAAAATAAAATCTATGTTTATTTGTCACATGCACAGGATACAGAAGGTGTAAATGGTACAGTGAAGTGGTTACTTGCATAGTAGCAACATCAAAAACAGAAAGTGTCCAGATAAAATATTGTATCAGTATTAGATGACGCTTACCAGACACACTTGTCTAAATTGATGGGTCATGTGAAGGAAATGCTATAACCACCCCCCAGCCACATCTAGCTAAGTGGATGGGTCACTATTGTCTAGACATGTACACATGTTCATGAAATGAAATAGATGGCCGTAATCACCCCCAGACACACCTGGCTAATTTGATGGGTCTTTTGTTTAGACATGTAGCTAGCTAGCTAAACAATGAACCGGCATAATCCCAACTCATTCTACTACCAATACAAACATTGTCATAGCTGTAGTATGAATCTGCAGGTAGCTAAAGCTAACAAACTAGGTTCGATGTTAGCTAGCTAACATTAGGCTATAACTAGCAATGCAAATGGATTTCTGATTCGAATAATATTACTACACAGATCATACACGTAACTTTAGCTAGCGAGCCAGCAAGCTAATGTTTGCTATCTAACTAACAGTACGCTATATCTTGCAATAAAAACAACTTTCTGGGCCTCCCGAGTGGCGCAGCGGTCTAGGGGTGTCACTACAGACCTGGGTTCATTCCCGGGCTGTGTCACAGCCGGCCGTGATTGGGAGTCCCATAGGGTGGCGCACAATTGGCCCAGCGTCGTCCTGGTTAGGGGAGGGTTTGGCCGGGGGGCTTTAATTGGCTCATCGCGCTCTAGCGACTCCTTGTGGAGAGCCGGGCGCCTTCAGGCTGATCTCGGTCATCAGTTGAACGGTGTTTCCTCCGACACATTGGTGCGTTTGGCTTCCGGGTTAAGCGGGCGGGTGTTTAGAAGCGTTGTTTGGCCGGTCATGTTTCAGAGGATGCATGACTCGACCTTCGCCTCCTGAGCCCGTTGGGGAGTTGCAGCGATGAAACAAGATCAAAATTGGGGAGAAACATTTTTGTAAAATACAAAAAATAAAATAATAAACATCTCGTTGTGTCAAGTCACTCCGGTTCACACTGACCGTGGTGTGTACAGAAAGTAGCCCATCACTTTTTCCAACTGATAGTGTCGATAGTGTCGATAGTGCCTGCTAAATTCAGGGCATCAATGTTGTTGATAAAAGTAGCAAAACGTTTGTAGTTCTCGATGGCTAACGTTATATTTTTCAAAAACGGCGCGGTAGAAAGGACTGTCAACACATACTGAACAGCTCACGTTATAGACAGAAGCATGCTACATGGCAGACCAATCCAAACTATTATGTCAGCCAATCATGACTAGCGGGAAGGTTCCTGTCTTTTCCGTGGCTAAATTTAACAATTGTATTCATATTTATGGATGGAATACAAGTTTGTTATTAAGGAACGTTCACATGATTCAGAAGGCATTTCTGCCAAAAACGCATTTTGATAAAAAATACATGTTTACGTTCAAATGGCTCTCCTGTGAAGTAGTGACGTGCGACATGTGCCTAGTTTCCTGAAATTAGTCACATATAAGGGGGATCATAGCTATATTCAATAAAATTCATGAGTTGATTTAAAACCCTTTATCATGACATAAAACATTACTTTTCTGTCCTTGCATTTATGGCAGTGTAAGTTGTCATTATATTATATATTAAGCATTAATCAATTTAATTAGACATTGAACTTGAACCCTGTAAGAATCCTGGATCTAGCTGTCGGACAGTTTTTTGTATAGATATCTCAGAAATGCAGTGTAACTACGTAACGTTTCGTGTCTCCTTATGTTACGGGGTGAAAACAGTTTTCATGGGCACACAAATCCAAAATAATGTATGCATTGCAAAATCGAATGCTTCTAACCGAAAGAGTAACCTTACTTTCATAATTAAAACCTAAATCAATACTGTCATTAATGTGGTTCTTCAATAATTATGCATCATACTTGTTGGATGCGCACTTGGTGTCCAGATGATTAGTTATGCCGTGATATTTTCGCACATCATCATCTGATCCAAGAAGGAATTTTCTGAGTGACAGTCAAGTGGCAAACAGCTGTTGTGATAGCGCATGCGATGCAACAACAGCCCAAATGCTGGAAAAAAGGTGTTCGCGAGGAATGTCCAGAATATTTTGGTGTCTCATTCGTTACGCTGGTGAAGACAGTTGTGCCTGGATCCATGTTGGATCTAATATCCCTAGCGAATTGATATTGATCATCTGTTGTCTGCTTGATTTACAGCAGGGTCTTGTTAGATTTAACAGAGAAAGCATTAAGGTAATGAGTTCATGTTTTTGTAGTGGGGCAGTAGTATTTGACATGTGTATATACAGTATATATGATATTATAAAAACCTCACATGTGACTCGTAATAAGACTAAGCAATTAGCCTATTAAAATCTTTATCTGACTTCATAAAGATAATTAGAATATACACGCAAGCATTAGGCAATAACTTGACGTAGACCAGCAGGAATTGGTCTGAGAATGGTCTATATCAAAGGCAGATATTTAATTAACATTGTACAATGAATGGAATCACATACAAGGTACTGTATAAAGCTTAAGTTACAAGGCATTAACAAGCATTACAAGGCATTATTCCAAGCATATAGGTCCTAACATTAACTTACAGGACAAAGCATGAACAAAGAGATGCATACTAGGCCAGAGGCCTAGAAGCCTAGGAAATGAGAACTGATCATGCAACCTTCCTCCATGGACTGGATACAGGATAAGAGAGAGAACAAAGGCATTTAAGTAACCTTTCAACCCAAGACCAACCACCATTAACCAATCAAACGATACCAAGTTTACAGTGTAACCTGACCACCAAGGCCCAATCTCCACAGGGTGTCACAGCATTTAAATAACATATGTGGGGGATGAGACCAATGTAAATGGGAGGACCATAAAATATTTTTGAGAGTAATTTAGTGTTCACCCTGTACAGATACTAGTTACCACAGCGATAATACATCCATATACTGTAGATAGCGTCAGGGTTATCCTCAGTGAACACGTTTCAGATACATACCAAACATGGATACTATAGTATTATTCTATCACATTCAATACTCAGTCCTCTGAATACTGTAGAAACATTTTCGCCCCTCAGAAGGGGGAAAGGCTGACTAGTCCTTTAGCATTGTCTTCAGTCTTCCAACTCTAGGTGTCAGAGAGCACATAAATTAGGGCCAAGCCTACATTTTCATATGTTTTTGTGCCTCGGATTGGACACTGAGTCTACTGTGCGCAATTGTGTAGGATAGACTAGCCTGTTTAGAAGTGTTTGTCCTATATCCGAGAGATATAAGAAAGATCAGGAAACGTTCTATAATAAATGTTGACACATATTGAACCCCTTTTTTTAGGCACTAAACTACTTCCATTCATTTTTTAAACTGGTACCGGCTACCTTCAGGCGAGTCTTGTGAGGCTTGTGGGCGTCCTAGAGCAAATTATATTAGTGTGTAGCCCAAACTGACACTACAGACAGAAGTTGGCAGATCAGCGCTACCGACTTCAGACGGTCTAGCACCCCTTTTGGGGGTCACAGAGCAAAACAGAGAACACCATCATGTTCGCGAGAGTCTCATATTTCCATTGAGTTGTCATATTAGTTTGTAGGCCGCTACAGATGTTTTTGTGACAAGACCTCATGTCTCATGGTCTGACAAACAGCTGTAGCTCGGCCACCTTCCACCGCAAATGCGGTAGGCCGCCAACTGATATCTGTAGTTAAAGAAACAGATTTTGATTAGGATTTTTTTATTATTAGGCTTGAAGTAGCCTACTTGAACATGAATTTGGAGCTCAAAAATTCAAGTACTGGAAAATCTGACATTTCCTCAATTTGGTGCTTGAAAAGTTATCCTGCTCCCTTACAATTATCTATGATTTCATTTTTTTCTCATTTTCTGTGAGAGATGTGGCCACTTCAGTTTGTTTCCCACCACTTCAATTGAAGGGTGTTGTGCTACTCTGTTGCGGTAAAACCACATGCGGTTATTTGAGGACGACAAACATCTAATGTTGGCTTCAACTTGGCTTTCCATACAAATCCTTCCATTAAAAAAGGAACCTGGTTTTTGGTCACTTTCTCATAATAAAAACAGCGATGGTGAGATTCAAATTCTGAGATTAATGCTATCCATGGCTTTATTATGTGTGCCTGCGTATGCATGCATCCAATCTATTTAGTCAGGCAATGTCCACACTATTCTCACATATTTTAGAATGTAATAATAATTTGAATATCAATGCATTGACAAGGCCTAAAAAAATGATTATTTTTAAAGTGGTAATGGCCTACTTTTTCAAAAAAAAAACAAAAAAAACATGGTTTCTGGGGGTAGGGGTGGTTCTATATTTGCCATTTTATGTACAATTATATAAATTATACTGTTGTATAACATTGATGTCCTTGAAAATTACAATGAAGTGCTTGAAAAAGTCCCTGAAAGTCCTTGAATTTGACTTGCCAATATCTGTATGAACCCTGCTTAAAGGATGTATAGTCCTAGGCCTATGTTGTTGTATAGGTGGAGTTATGGGCCAATTTGCATATATTCAGTTGTATTCCTCTGAGTACACATGTGGAAATGCATAAACATCCTTTTTATTTTAGTTTCAAACCATTTAGAAATGTTTATCCCAATGTCACACATTGGCCGCATTATTTATAGAAAGACCCATTAAGGCACACAGCTCCCACATGAGCTCTAGACGATTTAGGCTCATAGAAACAACTCTACAGTTAAGTTAATGGATTCATTCTGACTGGATTAAGGGTTCAAGTTTGGAATAGGGTTCAAACAGAAACAACTCTAGAGTTAAGTTCAAACATTAATTGGTTAACAGTTCAGGGTTTAATTTTGATTGGTTAAGTTAAGGATTAAGGTTTGGGATATGGTTAATTAAGTTCAGGCATTAATTCCGATTGGTTAAGTTAAGGATTAAGGTTTGGGATATGGTTAATTAAGTTCAGGCATTAATTCCGATTGGTTAAGTTAAGGAGTAAGGTTTGGGATAGGATAAAACAGAAAAACAACTCCACGGTTAAGTTTAGCCATGAATTAAGACTGGCCATGCTAACACATTTTGGATGGATGGCGCAGTGGTCTAAGCAGTGAGCTCCTGCTCCATAGACGGTGAGTTCAATCCCAGCTCTAGGCATTTGTTTGGAGTTTTTTATTGTATTCTTTGGGATGGTTTGACTGCATCTCTCAATGTCCTGTGGACCTGCAAAACATCACATTCCATCTTGAAGATGAAGTCATCTCTCTGGCACAGAAGGAGATGAGTGGATAAGGGAGGACAGGGTGAGGAGGAGAGGAAAGGACAAAAGAGAAAGATGAGGAGAGAAGGGAATGGAAGAGTGTATTATTTCATTCCTGGTACTGGTGAGCTATACGGAGTTCAGGCTTTAGTGCCAGCCCTTCACTAACTACCATATTATACTAATCATGGTCTTTATGATTATAGTGGTGAATAAGGTGTTGCTATAGGACCAAGGCTGTACCTAAAGTCTGCACACACTGTAGATCTATCTCTATCCCTCCCTCTCTCTAAATGACAAGTTTCCAAAATTCAGATGTTGATATACTAATGGTTTCCAGGGGGAATACGGGGATTACAACTCTCAAATTGAGTGTAAATGGTCTGTTTTTTGAGTGAGAGAACCCTTACCTCATTGATCATTGTTTGTGTGTGTGTGTGTGTGTGTGTGTGTGTGTGTGTGTGCATGCATGCGTGCATGAGAGAAAGAAATAGAAAGAGAGAGAGTGATAATTTCAAGATGCTTAATGATCTGTCCCTGCCTTTTTCTGTCTCCCATGGCCTACGCAGCCTTAGATCTGTCATAGACATCTCTTTCCTTCTCCCTCCTTCCCCCCCACACTTCCCCCTTGAGAATGTATGAGCTTGGAAACACACACACACACACAAGTGTGGTTGTGTGACTGCACTCTAGAGGCATTTAGGAGAGAGAGTTGACGCAAGCCTCCTCAAGTACCACCAGCTGTTGGCCCTCTGTGACTGGGATGTGCTTCACAGTGTGTGTCTGTGTGTGTGTGTGTGTGTGTGTGTGTGTGTGTGTGTGCTTTTAGTTTGTATGTTTCGTTTACACAAAGGTTCTGTCCCTCTCTCTATCCCTGTCTGTGGTGCTGAAACAAGGAGAGCTCTATCCTTAAACAGTCCTAGCCCTGTCTGTGGTGCTGAAACAAGGAGAGCTCTATCCATAAACAGCTTTAGCCCTGTCTGTGGTGCTGAAATAAGAGGCTTTACTCCTAAACAGTGCTATCTCTGTCCCTGGTGCTGAAACAAGGAGAGCTCTATCCCTAAAGATCTCTATCCAGGTCTGTGGTGCTAAAATATGCAGAGCTCTCCATTTCTATCTCTCTTTCACACATTTGTCCTGGCATCAATCAGTATGTGTGAAGTAGCTGTCCTCTCTCCTGACCTTTCTGCTCAACCTCACATTGGTCGTGTGTATAAAAATATATATCTCACTCTCACCTCTTTCCCTCTCTGTCCCCAGTCTTGTTCTGGGTGTTGAAACACAACCCTATATCTCTTACTGAGACCGATTACCGCTATATCATTACAGGCATATATCACCAAGCTTTTCTGGGAGCTATTATTAATATTGTATTTTTTATTTAGCAGACGCTCTTATCCAGAGCGACTTACAGGAGCAATTAGGGTTAAGTGCCTTGCTCAAGGGCACATCGACATATTTTTCACCTAGTCGGCTCGGGGATTAGAACCAGCAACCTTTTGGTTACTGGCACAACGCTCTTAACCACTAAGCTACCTGCCGCCCCTATTAGACTGTGTCTCTACTGTATATACAGTGTACTACACCTAGAGACTGACAGAGGCTGTACGTAACATTCACTCTCTCATTCTGTTCATTGCCCTTCACCTCTGTATTCTGCTTCGCCATGATCCTCCTCTTCTTCTCTTCCTCTCCTCCTTATCATGTCCTCTTCCCCTCCTCTCGATCTTCAATCTCTTTCTCATTCTATGAAACGCCTCTCACTTCTACATTCTCTCCTCTTTTCCTTCTGTCCAAATTATGCAAACACACAAGTACACATGTACGCACACACACCAATGCGAACGCAAACACACACACCTGCACATCATCTGTAATCCACAGTCAGAAAATTCACTTTTCAACATAATGACTAGTTCATGATGTCATGGTAGAATTTTGATAAATAATTAATTTTCTAATCAGTGTCTTTTCACACGGATCTTTAGTCATTAGAAGCTTAGAAAGCTTAAAGTAACAGCTAAACCTTTGACATGTTCTTCAGTGTGTGTATGTGTGTGTGTGTGCAGTGGTGTAAAGTACTTAAGTAAAAATACTTTAAAGTACTACTTAAGTAGTTTTTTTGGGTATCTGTACTTTACTTCACTATTTATATTTTTGGAACTTTTACTTTTACTTCACTACATTCCTAAAGAAAATGATGTACGTTTTACTCCATACATTTTCCCTGACACCCAAAAGTACTTGTTACATTTTGACAGGAAAATGGTCCAATTCACACACTTATCAAGAGAACATCCCTGGTCATCCCTACTGCCTCTGATCTGGCGGACTCACTAAACACAAATGCTTAGTTTGGAAATTATGTCTGAGTGTTGGAGTGTTTTTATTGACTATCAGTCAATAAAAATAAAATAAAAAATTGTGCCGTCTGGTTTGCTTAATATAAGGAATTTGAAATTATTTATACTTTTACTTTTACTTTTGATACTTAAGTACATTTGAGCAATTCCATTTACTTTTGATTCTTAAGTGTATTTAAAACCAAATACTATATACTTTTACTCAAGTAGTATTTTACTGGGTGAGTTTCACTTTTACTTGAGTCATTTTCTATTAAGGTATCTTTACTTTTACTCAAGTATGACAATTGAGTACTTTTTCCACCACTGTGTGTGTGTGTGTGTGTGTGTGTGACGTCCTACTATGGCAGGTGGATAAATGTAATCTAACTATAGCTATCACAGCGGTGAATAAATCTAGTCTAACTATAGCTATTAAATGCCTGAGGGATCTCTCTATTCACACACACACACACACACACACACACACACACACACACACACACACACACACACACACACACACACACACACACACACACACACACACACACACACACACACACACACACACAGACTCACCTTGTTCCCTGTCTCTCTCTTCCAATAAATTTGGATTCACTTTGGGTTCGTAGCCAAGATTAACCTGTGTGTGTGTGTGTGTGTGTGTGTGTGTGTGTGTGTGTGTGTGTGTGTGTGTGTGTGTGTGTGTGTCCATGCGTGTGTGTGGCCCAAATTTGACCTCTAGAAGCAGAAGCTTCAGAACACAGACACACGAACACACACAAACACACAGACACACAGACACACTCAAACAGTCTTTGTGTGTGTGCCTGCCTGCATCCCTTGTTTGTGTGTGTGTGTGCATGTGTGCGCCTGTGTGTATGCGCTTGTGTGTAGACCACTAAAAGTGTGTGTGACTAGCTTGTGGGAATTGCTTGTCTACTCCAGTCAGCTAGCGAGACGAGACCTTGGAGAGAGACGACCTTGAAACACTCTCACTATGACCCCTACTGAGTACTGCAGAGAGAAAGCGGGAGGGGGAGTTGAAGTTATATTAGGGAGACAGGTATTGGAGAGGGCAAGAGACAAGGGAAGAGAAGACAATGTAAAAGATGGGAATAGAGAAATGGAAAAAGATAGATGTAAACAAAGTGAGGTGAGACAGGGAGCTGGAGAGAGAGAGAGAGAGAGAGAGAGAGAGAGAGAGAGAGAGAGAGAGAGAGAGAGAGAGAGAGAGAGAGAGAGAGAGAGAGCTCCTTATCGTCTCTCTCCTTCTACATCAAGTCAAACCTTGTTCATTTCACTCTCATCCATCCATCGGAATACTCAATAGATTTGTAATCTCTCTGAACACGTTCACCTTGTTTGAATGCCAGTTAGCACTGAGAGCAGGGTTGCAGTCAGAGGTTGGGTTGTCAGTGGCATACTAACACAGCTCAACTTGACTTATTGTTTGTAAAGAGGTTTTCACTTAGTCTCAAAGCTCATATGACACTGATTGGCTTTAAGATGAACAGGGCTGTGTTCATTAGGCACCAAACCGTTGAAAAAATACTGAAACCGGGAGGGACAACCTGAACTTGTCCAATAAGAAATCCTAATTTTGGTTAAAAGTTCTGTTGCATGTACTAATGAACATGACGAGTTCTGCCCCTCTCTTCAGACTCTGGTTCTATCACTTGTTTCTCAGGAGTCATGTCTCTCTCACAGGCAGCACATCCCTCTCTTTCTCTCTCTCCCCCCTCTTTCTCTCTCTCTCTCGCTCTCTCTCTCAGAGTGGTATGCTCATGAAGGAGTGCTTTGGAGTGCTGTCTGTTCGTCCATCAGTCTTCCTGTCCATTTGTCTGGGTTCATGTAAACACTGTGTTGCTCTCAAGATGACGTGTCTTTCAAAGACAGTATTATTATCAGATATGGAGCGTGAGAGTTATGTCTCCTGTTGTCTAGTCTCTCTCGCTCTCTCTAGGGACGGATGACAGTGTGTTAAAACTCCATTGATCAAAGGTACTGTATTTGTACCCACAGTAGATAGATGTATTTGACCATTTCAAACACAATACAACCACACACGTGGATAATGCATTTAAAATCATAGAGGGAGACACAAAAAAGTTTGAAAAAGTATTTCCATTCTGTCCTCTTAAATAAATGGTAGAACAAGTACAAACATAAACATAGCAGGCCTAGCCTACACAGTAGACCTAGCCTACTATGCATACCTGGCCTACACATATAACACAGAACAAAACAAAGGATAGGATGACATTGTCATAGGCTAGTGCAGGACTCCCTCAGTAGATCAGCAATCTCAGGCTCCTAAACTGAGTTAGTTGATGGTTGATGATGGTGATGCCAGGTTTTGCCAGATGATGAGGCAGTTGATGCCAGATGATGGTGATGCAGTTGTCTTGCCGGCTCTGATGTTATCCTTGGGCTCTCTGTAGCCTGTGATGATGGGTGATGGGTGAAGTAGTTGGCATGCTGGCCCTAATGTCGTCCTCAGCTCAGCCTCTCTGTAGCCTGGACTTCGTACTCCTCCACAAGTAACATGTAGCGCTCACTTGGGTGATGCCTATCAAAAAACACTAAAATATGTACAGAGCTCTCTGTTTAGGCAGCTTTATGGCACCATGAATCTACAGTAGGCCTACCTCCCGACCCAGCTCTCTGTCTCTCTTTCTCTCTCTCTCTCTCTCTCTCTCTCTCTCTCTCTCTCTCTCTCTCTCTCTCTCTATGTCAAGGTGAAACACAGACGTGTCAGAAAGTAGACTGCCAATGTTTTGCTGTTGGGTAGGTGTGTAGGAGAGTCAAAATACTAAAAAGACCTAGGACATTCTACTGTATGTGGACAAGTTGCCTGACCATCTGTATTGACATGCAATACATCATTTTTATTTGTGTTAAACACAAGACATAAGAACAATACAGATAAAACAATGACACTCACAAGAGGAAAATGACAGAGGTTAAAATGTTTAGATTCTAAATCTACAACAATGTTATGCCATTTTCTGTCCTACTTTATGAAGCCACATGCTTATACATATTTAAAAGTACAGTTTAAAGCATATTTGTACGATACATATTTAAAGTGCACATCAGGATAACATATACAGAACATGTTCACTCATACACATAGATGATTCCATAAGCTTTAGAGTTCATTAGGTATTTATGTATGGTGTCCTTGACTCACTGTGTGGGTTCTGTTGGGTTGGAACATACAGTTGAAGTCGGAAGTTTACATACACTTAGGTTGGAGTCATTAAACCTTGTTTTTCAACCACTCCACACATTTCTTGTTAACAAACTATAGTTTTGGCAAGTCGGTTAGGACATTTACTTTGTGCAAGTAATTTTCCAACAAATGTTTACAGACAGATTATTTCACTTATAATTCACTGTGTCACAATTCCAGTGGGTCAAAAGTTTACATACACTAAGTTGACTGTGCCTTTAAACAACTTGGAAAATTCCAGAAAATGATGTCATGGCTTTAGCAGCTTCTGATAGGCTAATTGACATTATTTGAGTCAATTGGATGTGTACCTGTGGATGTATATCAATGCCTACCTTCAAACTCAGTGCCTCTTTGCTTGACATCATCTGAGTTTAATTCAATAAGAGAAAAGCTGGGAAATGGAGAATTGAAAATAAATAGGACCAGAACAGTAGTCTACTGTTTGGGAAAGATTTGGTGAAGTGGTAAAAGAGGATGATGGCTATGTTATGTGTGCTGATTGTGAGGCGCTATACAAATTTGACAGTCACCAGACCGGGACTTCAAATATGGCACGTCAAGGGAACTGTACTGTTCAGATGGGTTAAATAGAATAGTAACTGAAATCTGGACACTGACTATAGGTCTATAACCTCTCACATTGCCTAATATAATAGGCTATTAATTCCTGTACAATTAAGCATTTGTTGCAGTAAAATTATATACTGAACTTACATTTTGACTCAGGGACAGGAGTGGAGAAATAGGATTTCTTTCTTTCAGCATCTTGAGAGAATGTGAATGCGCGATAGGGACAGTCTGTGCAGGGACCGTCTTTATTAGCATCATATAAGCTGATAGTATTTCAACCACTTAGCTAAAATATGCATCCAAGCTGAACTGAAATCTTATCAGAAACATGTTGCGTCATTTTCACAGCTTTTATTTTCCATTAAACCGGTCAAACAGAAAATCTTTCCTGTTTTTTTTTGCTATTGCATTTTCTACCCGGTCCCTAAATGTCCTTGCTCCGCAAGAGAAGCAGATATGAAAGAGAAAAGATTGAAGCATTCATTCTATAATGTATTATTATTATTCTGGTGAGCAAGGGTGTCTTTAGTCTTCTAGGGCAACAAGTAATGACAGTAGAGATGCTGCATGTATTTAATTATTGATAAGTTGACTAAAAGATAGCCTACCAAAATGTCGGAATTTATAAGCAGAAACGTCAAAAGATCTCCCACCCCCTGTCAAAACATTATTCCGGCGTCTCTGTACAGTGCATTGTCTATATTTGCGGGTTAGGGTCGGGTGCAGGCCTACAATTTTTACTTCATCACATATAGTCGGGCGGTTGCCGATGGGTTATTAGGGCGGGCAGGTCTTGTCACTTCCTGACCACTGTGAAGATGTAAAGACTGGTATCTGTGCTCACTCAAAACAAGCTTTCTGACGTGACTCTGCCAGAATGGAAACAGAAAGTGTGAAAACCACTCAATGGGCACTATAGAGCCTGAGTACTTCTGTGTCCTGTCTGAGAAGTGCTGACACTAAAGACAGTGATAGGGGTTGGTTGTACTCTTGACACTCACACCTCACCAGTGTTATAGCCATCAGTCTTGTGTGCTTTCAAGGTCATCACTCACTCATTGTAAAGTTTGTCAAGGTCCCGACATCAATTCTACCTGCAACCAAAAAGGGTTCTTCAAAGGGTTCCCTTTAAGGTTCAAATGGCACTTTTTTTCTAAGAGTGTACCCTCGCTTGGCCCTTCTCTGGTCTACTGATGCGATGAAGTCCTCGAACTCAGGTGGGCGCCAGGATGGGGATGTCACAGTAAACACGTTGGGGTCTTCTGGGTCTGTCTCCACATCAGACATCATGTCTTCAGTAGCCCCCTTAAAGCGCTGCCTTTCTTCAGCAGAGAGTTCATTCATCCGACTAGCTAAGGCCTGTGAAATACAATAGACAATAAGTTATCCTAATAAGCTGGTCATGATGCGCGAAGAAATGCTAATAACGGTCCCATGCTAAACCATTAGCATTTGGAAACAGTGCCAGGAAAACTAAACCAAAGCTTGAATTGTCATACCACGTCTACAGACTGCTTACAGGGTAAGGAAACCAATGTGTCATTGTGTAATTTGGGTGAACTATCCCTTTAAAATATATAGATTGGTTCACATTTATATACTAACCCATCTCTGGCGACTCCGCATTCACTTTTTTGCATCCTTCTCTGATGCTCTGTCTGGCCTGTCCGACGATCAATGCTTCTCTCGTTCAGCCCAATATCGGTTTGCGGCTGCATTTGTGAGGAATGAGTCAGTGGAGTCGGAGGAGTTAGTGTGGTGTACTAGCTATGGTTTTATGCATCAAAATCCTTGAGAAAATGGTACGATGTTGAACTATGTTAGTCAGTCCATGTCTTTATGGGACTAACTCACCTTCAAAGTCTGCTTTGCTCCACTCTCCAGTATACGGGTGTTGCGGACTGGTCTTACTGAGACATGAGAAAGAAAAAAACATGAAATTACGTTTTTGCATGATATTCACACAACTATGTCATGCAACATATTTGGGAATGTATAACAATCATAAATCAACCAAACCTTATCTTTTCAAAATAAACTATGTTGTCAAATATAAAGCCTGATAGAAATGTGTCCTCACCTTTCGTGCGGCTTAAATGTATCCTCCTCGACAGCAACATTCTATAGATCCCTAGCTAACTGCCCACTATTAAAACAGAAAAGGGCATCATAAGCAAATTGACACGATTCGAATATACAACCAATGTTAAAGTTGTTGTAAAAAACGACTACTTCACTTGTGGAAATCTCATTCCGTCTTGGTCGACGAACGCCCCTCGCCTGTTCTGGTGCAGTTGCTGGAGCCAAAGTAATAATACATCATGGCTGCCCTGGCAAGAAGAGATTCCTGCAGGGTCCTAGGGTCCCACGAACTAAGTGGATCAATGAAAACATAAACAGTCAATAGCCACTTGTCTCCTTTGCTGTATTTTATTATTCTTAACAAGCTAGCTAAACTGCTCTTCCACAAATAACGTTGAGTAACTAGCTAGCTAACGTTAGCCAACTTTGCTTTGGTAGCCAGTTAGCTAGCTAACGTTTGCTAGCAAACTTTGTTTGCCAGCTAACATTAGCTTGCTTTAGTCAAAACAGCAATGTGCAATTTCTTACTCCTACAAATTATGTGATATCCACGTAACACATTAGCTAAGTAGCAAGTCGTTTTTGGCTACATTGTTGTTGGCTGTGACATTAGTAATTTAACTAGCTAACTTAGCTAGTTAGCTAGCTACTTCTTAGCTACTCTAGCTCCGCTATAGCATAGCTAACTAGCTAGTTGCACTCACAAGGTTGTGGCCATGAGGTGTTGATGAGTAAAGGGCTCTACACTGTTTTTTTAGGGCAGTGGACACTTTTCGTTTCGTTCCACCCAGAGAGGAAGTCTGCGTTGTGTAGTGTCTATCCACTAGGGAGCTTGGGTTGCCAGAGTAGCTTACCAAGCAAGAGGGGCCAAGGCACTCTTTTTGACTCTAGCTAGCAACGTCATTTGAACTTCCGGATCCCGTGTTATATGCCTGTTTAAAAATACTAGCTAACTAGCTACATGTCTGGTGTTCTATGCTTTCAACTACTTTAATTAAGGATTAAACTAGCTACAGAAGCAGAAGCAAACATGTCTGCCTCCAAATTGGAAGAGCTTGAACTGCTCTTACTACTCAAGATGATAAATAAAAACAACAAGGAAGAAAATGGCATGTTCGTCCCCTGAACACTACAAGATGGCATGATGGAGAATATGTCTCATGTCCGAACTATGCGAAGCATTGACAAGGAAATACATTTTCAATACTTTCACATGTCGGCTAACAGATTTGACGACTTGCTTCAGTGGCTTGCTCCTCACATCTCGCACGAGAGAAATCACATCTTGCCCGTAAGTGCTGAAGAAAGGTTGACTGTGACCATTCGGTTTTTGGCGAATTATCCGTTTTTTGTAGGAGCTGTCGACAGGAAAAATATTTGGATCTGAGTTCCGGCAAACTCGGGCAGCGAGTACTACAACTACAAGGGCTATTTCTCAATGGTCCTGATGGCAGTCTGCGATGCAAAGTACCATTTTACCATGGTCGACGTGGGCGCATTTGGTCGGGAGGGAGATGAGGGAATCTTCTTGCGAAGTAAGTTCGGCTCTGAACTCATTGTAGGCCCAGTGTTGCCAACTCCTCAGTAAGGAAAGTAGCTATTGGCTGTCCTAAAAGTCGATAGAAGTCGCTAAATGACGTCATCACCTAATTTGCATAATTTGCCATGTGCATGTAATTGTGATGGACACTGGCTGTAGGAGAGAGGAATAACGTCGTGGGAGAGACAAAAAGTGAGTAAAAAACACCCTACATTTTCATCCCACCCTGAATGTAAGCCAGGGCGGGATCAGCCAGCGGCGGTTTCCCGCATGCGTGATTCATTTGCAGTCTGGAGGCGGAAGGGTGAACATCTCCTGCTCTGACTGCAGCTGGGAGGGACTGCTGCGCAAGGACTGGGCCGCCTGTGAGTGCTTTGGGATGGCTCGTTGAGAAGAGTAAGAACGATACGTGCTTTTACGTCAGAGTCTCCAAAAGTCTCAAATAACACCAGAAAAAGTCGCTAGATTTGTCGCTAGTTGCTTTTTTGAAAATGTGTCGCTAGAGGGGTCTGAACACTCGCTAAATATAGCGACAAAGTCGCTATGTTGGCAACACTGTGTAGGCGAGCTGCCTCTTCCAAGGCCAGAGTCTTTGCCAGGGACCCAAACACCGAGCCCATATGGCTTCGTGGGAGACAAGACATTCCCTCTGAAGGTCAACATGATGTGACCATAACCAGGTAAGATACTGTAAATGCATGTGACTTGTAATATTATGATGTGAAAATTATATGTAATGTAGTAATGATATGCCTCACATAAAAGTGCTGTCCAAAGTATAGACTACACAGTTGTTACAGTCAGTGCTTGACTTGAACTGAAATAGGTACGGGTGCTGGTACTGTTTATATTTAGGTGCAGGAGCTAATATTCTATAAGAGGAACAGGAGCTCAAGCGGTAGAAAATGTGAGGTGCCGGTACTCAGCTCCGGTGAGCTCCTGCCCAAGTCAAGCACTGGATACTGTACACATTTGATAGCCTTCATGTTACTGTTCAACACTAATGACATGCTTATTTTATTCAAAGGTTATTCTGGCCTTGATGATGCCAAGAAGATCTACAACTACCGTCACTCAAGAGACAGAGTCATTTTAGAGTACTGCTTTGGCATCCTTGCTGCGAGATGGAGGATCCTAGGACGAGCCCTTGGGGTTTCCCCAGAGAAAGCTGAGACCATTGTGAAGGCCTGCGTGACCCTCCACAATTACAGTGCCTTCAGAAAGTTTTCACACCCCTTTACTTTTTTCACATTTTGTTGTGTTACAGTGGGGGAAAAAAGTATTTAGTCAGCCACCAATTGTGCAAGTTCTCCCACTTAAAAAGATGAGAGAGGCCTGTAATTTTCATCATAGGTACACGTCAACTATGACAGACAAAATTAGAAAAAAATATCCAGAAAATCACATTGTAGGATCTTTAATGAATTTATTTGCAAGTTATGGGGGAAAATAAGTATTTGGTCAATAACAAAAGTTTCTCAATACTTTATTATATACCCGTTGTTGGCAATGACACAGGTCAAACGTTTTCTGTAAGTCTTCACAAGGTTTTCACACACTGTTGCTGGTATTTTGGCCCATTCCTCCATGCAGATCTCCTCTAGAGCAGTGATGTTTTGGGGCTGTCGCTGGGCAACACGGACTTTCAACTCCCTCCAAAGATTTTCTATGGGGTTGAGATCTGGAGACTGGCTAGGCCACTCCAGGACCTTGAAATGCTTCTTACGAAGCCACTCCTTCATTGCCCGGGCGATGTGTTTGGGATCATTGTCATGCTGAAAGACCCAGCCACGTTTCATCTTCAATGCCCTTGCTGATGGAAGGAGGTTTTCACTCAAAATCTCACGATACATGGCCCCATTCATTCTTTCCTTTACACGGATCAGTCGTCCTGGTCCCTTTGCAGAAAAACAGCCCCAAAGCATGATGTTTCCACCCCCATGCTTCACAGTAAGTATGGTGTTCTTTGGATGCAACTCAGCATTCTTTGTCCTCCAAACACGACGAGTTGAGTTTTTACCAAAAAGTTATATTTTGGTTTCATCTGACCATATGACATTCTCCTAATCCTCTTCTGGATCATCCAAAAACACTCTAGCAAACTTCAGACGGGCCTGGACATGTACTGGCTTAAGCAGGGGGACACGTCTGACACTGCAGGATTTGAGTCCCTGGCGGCGTAGTGTGTTACTGATGGTAGACTTTGTTACTTTGGTCCCAGCTCTCTGCAGGTCATTCACTAGGTCCCGCCGTGTGGTTCTGGGATTTTTGCTCACCGTTCTTGTGATCATTTTGACCCCACGGGGTGAGATCTTGCGTGGAGCCCCAGATCGAGGGAGATTATCAGTGGTCTTGTATGTCTTCCATTTCCTAATAATTGCTCCCACAGTTGATTTCTTCAAACCAAGCTGCGTACCTATTGCAGATTCAGTCTTCCCAGCCTGGTGCAGGTCTACAATTTTGTTTCTGGTGTCCTTTGACAGCTCTTTGGTCTTGGCCATAGTGGAGTTTGGAGTGTGACTGTTTGAGGTTGTGGACAGGTGTCTTTTATACTGATAACAAGTTCAAACAGGTGCCATTAATACAGGTAACAAGTGGAGGACAGAGGAGCCTCTTAAAGAAGAAGTTACAGGTCTGTGAGAGCCAGAAATCTTGCTTGTTTGTAGGTGACCAAATACCTTTTTTCCACCATAATTTGCAAATAAATTCATTAAAAATCCTACAATGTGATTTTCTGGATTTTTTTTTCTCAATTTGTCTGGCATAGTTGACGTGTACCTATGATGAAAATTACAGGCCTCTCTCATCTTTTTAAGTGGGAGAACTTGCACAATTGGTGGCTGACTAAATACTTTTTTCCCCAGTGTACATCCTGAATTTAAAATGGATTAAATTGAGTTATTTTTGTCATTGGCCTACACACAACACCCCATAATGTCAAAATGGAATTATGTTTTAAAAAATGTACACAAATTAATAAAAAATGAAAAGCTGAGCTTGAGTCAATAAGTATTCCGCCCCTTTGTTATGGCAAGCCTAAATATGTTCAGGAGTACAAATTTGCTTAACAAGTCACATAATAAGTTGCATGAACTCACTCTGTGTGCAATAATAGTGTTTAACATGACTAAACACAGAGTGAGTCCACGCAACTCTGTACCACACACATACAATTATCTGTAAGGTCCCTTAGTCCAGCAGTGAATTGAAAAACAAAGATTCAACCACAAAGACCAGGGAGGTTTTCCAATGCCTCACACCTATTGGTACATGAGTAAAGCATGGTGATGTTACACTTTGGATGGTGTATCAATACACCCAGTCACTACAAAGATACAGGCGTCCTTCCTAACTCAGTTGCCAGAGAGGAAGGAAACCACACAGAGATTTCACCATGAGGCCAATGGTGACATCAAAACAGTTACAGGAGAAAACTGAGGAAGGATCAACAACATTGTAGTTACTCCACAATACTAACCTAATGGACAGAGTGAAAAGAAGGAAGCCTATACATAATTAAAGTATTCCCAAATATGCATCCTTTTTGCAATGAGGCAGTTAAGTAATACTGCAAAAAAATTGGCAAAGCAATTCACCATTTTGTCCTAAATACAAACTGTTATGTTTGGGGAAAATCCAATACAACACATTACTTAGTAGCACTCACCATATTTTCAAGCATAATGGTGGCTACATCATGTTATGGGTATGATTGTAATCGTTTAGGACTGGGCAGTTTTTCATGATAAAAAAGAAACGTAATGGAGGCAAAATCAGTCTGCTTTCCACCAGACACTAGGAGATTAATTCACCTTTCAGCAAGACAATAACCTAAAACACAAGGCCAAATCTACACTGGTGTCGCTTACCAAGAATGAAAAAGTAACAGTTTTGACTAACATCTGCTTAAAAATCTATGGCAAGACCTGAAAATGGTTGTCTAGCAATGATCAACAACCAATTTGACAGAGCTTGAATAATTTTGAAAAGAATAATGGGCAAATGTTGCACAATCCAGGTGTGGAAAGCTCTTAGAGACTTACCCAGAAAGACTCATAGTTGTAATCGCTGCCAAAGGTGATTGTAACATGTATTGAATACTTATCTAATCGAGATATTAGGGGGTTGAAAACGTATCTAATCAACATATTAGTGTTTTATTTTCATATTTTTTTCACTAATGTTAGAATTGTTCTTCCACTTTTACAGTACTTTGTGTAGATTGTTGACAAAAAAATGACAATTACATCTATTTTAATCCAATGTGTGTGTTGGAGTGTCAGTGTAGTACGTGTGAGTGTATGGGTAGAGCCCAGTGAGTGGGCATAGAGCCGGTGCAAGATAAATGCTAATAAAAAGGGTGTCAATGCAAATAGTAAGGGTAGCCATGTGATTAACTGTTAAGCAGTCTTATGGCTTGGGGTAGAAGCTGTTCAGGAGCCTTTAGGTCCCAGACTTTGGGTCAGTCATTTTTCAATTCAGTTGATTTGGTAAGTAAACTGAAGTTCTAATATTTTCCGCAATATTTGAATTTCAGTTTACTTCCTGAAATGACTGATTTAAAAATGGAATTGACCCGACCCTGACCTCCACTGAGACATTACCCCATATGTAAATCAACTTGCAGTGCTTGGCCTAGTCAAGTGCCGTGTTACAAACAGTGGACAACATGCTTGAAAAAAATAACAGTGGTAGACCTATTCAAGTGCCATGTTAACGACATGCTTAGAAAAAGTAATCTCAATACATTTGAGTAAGGAAATAATAAGTTAAGGAAAATGGCAGATCTAAGAAACACCATGACCTACAATTATTAGCCTACATACTGCAAAGGTTCAGTAGCACTTCCACCATGGTTGGGGTCAATTCCTTTTCAATTCAGGAAGTAAACTAAAATGTCAATATCAATTCAATTTTCCTCATTACCTCCTATGAGATTAAATTAGAACTGGAATTTCAGTTTACTTCCTGAATTGAAATGGAATTGACCCCAACCCTGGTGGAGGTGCTACTGTAATGATGATTAAGGAGTAAGAGCAAGTGTCTTTTGGGGTTCCTTTCCTAAACAATAAAAAAAAAATGCAACAATGTCAACAAATAATACTTTTTTGAGGTCAGTGTGGGATTATTAAACAGCTTTTTATTTAAGTAAACAGAAATTCAATTGAGATAGCTCAACAGGCACAATACCTTCCAAAAGATCATCAAAAACCCATGATGGGGTGGAAATACTGCAGTGACGCAACAGTATCACTTTGCACAACATTTTGTACATTAAAGTCATGGCTGGCTTTTGTTCTCAGGCTAATCTCTTTGCAGACATGTAATGACTTGGCTCAGTATTTGGTTCTGAGATTTAGCTTAGAATTATTATTGTTATTAAACAGTTCTTGAATCTAAAGTATTGGAGCATACACTGTTGTGTGTCCAGGTTGCTCTAAGTCTAAAACATACTGTACTGCCATTACCATGGGATAGTTCTTCAAAAGATGTCAGCTTTAGCAGATAAAACAGCTTATAAAAGAACAACATGCATATTAACCATAAAACCAAATGCTATGGAAACAAAAACATAAAATAAGTGTACAGGTGAAGACACAGGAGTGTATGTTTTCATACAAAAAGTAAAGTCGCAACAATACAATTCTATGCAAATTCCACCTGCATGGTTCAGGGAAAAGCCCATGTAAAGCACTTGTGGTATGTGGCCTGTAAAATGTTCTGTTCCGACTTCAAACATAATACTCTTGACAATCTTTTGTACTGTATTCTAGCAGCTCAGCATAACACTTCTTACAGAATCCATCACAATGTCATCTAAAAAATAAGACTCCAACCTTAAGCCACATCTCGTTATGTTGAAACAAAAACGAAGAGTGTTATCAGCTCGTGGTAGACATTTGGTCAATGCCTACACATGTATAATCAAATCATTTTTCAGAGCCTGTAGTCTTGGCTTCAGTTTGCCATCTTCTAAACCTAGCAGGATTTTCTGAATGAACTCGAACGTGTTGGACAGTTATTTCGGATAACTGAGATGTAGAGCATAGATCAGACCAAACATTACCAGGAAAGCATCCGGCAGTCTGGGGAGGTCAGTCAAAACAACTTCACTCTCCAGGACGACAGAGAACTTGACCCTATTGTAGTGGACTGGATTTTCCATGTTGTCACCAACGATTGTAAGCAGGGCTACCGGTGAGTCACCAAACCCGTCTGAATCCTCCACCTGAAATACACGATGCACTTCAGATGAGAATACTAGGCAGACATGTTATATAGCAATATATCTATGATTACCTATGTTTGGCTAGATAGACCATACTCACCCATCTAATCCTCTCAGATCACCTCAGCAGCTAGGGTGGGTTGAATGACAGGAAACCTACCTTGCATGTTTTGAAAAATCCTGAGACTTCCTCGCGCAGCAAAACAGGAAGAGCACGGAGAACAGTTGTACGCCTTGTGTGGGCATCATGTACATTGCATTTGGAAAGTATTCAGACCCCTTCCCTTTTTCCACATTTTGTTATGTTACAGCCTTATTCTAAAATGTATTACAAATAAAAAACAAACATACCTTATTTACATAAGTATTCAGACCTTTTGCTATGAGACTCGAAATTGAGCTCAGGTGCATCCTGTTTCCATTGATCATCCTTGAGATGTTTCTACAACTTGATTGGAGTCCACCTGTGGTCAATTCAATTGATTGGACATGATTTGGAAAGGCACACACCTGTCTATGGAAGGTCCCACAGTTGACAGTGCATGTCAGAGCAAAAACCAAGCCATGAGGTTGAAGGAATTAACTGTAGAGCTTTTAGACAGGATTGTGTCGACATACAGATCTGGGGAAGGGTACCAAAACATTTCTGCATCATTGAAGGTCCTCAAGAACACAGTGGCTTCCATCATTCTTAAATGGAAGAAGTTTGGAACCACCAAGACAATTCCTAGAGCTCTCCGCCCGGCCAAACTGTGCAATATGGGTAGAAGGGCCTTGGTAAGGGAGGTGATCAAGAACCCGAAGGTCACTCTGACAGAGCTCCAGAGTTCCACTGTGGAGATGGGAGAACCTTCCAGAAGAACAACCATCTCTGCAGAGCTCCACCAATCAGGGCTTTATGGTAGAGTGGCCAGACGGAAGCCACTCCTCAGTAAAAGGCACATGACAGCCCACTTGGAGTTTGCCAAAAGGCACCGAAAGGACTCTCAGACCATGAGAAACAAGATTCTCTATTCTGATGAAACCAAGATTGAACTCTTTGGCCTGAATGCCAAGCATCACGTCTGGAGGAAACCTGGCACCATCCCTACAGTGAAGCATGGTGGTGGTAGCGTCATGCTGTGGGGATGTTTTTCAGTGGCAGGGACTGGGAGTCAGGATCAAGGGAAAGATGAACGGAGCAAAGAACAGAGAGACCCTTGATGAAAACCTGCTACAGAGCACTCAGGAGCTTTGGGATAAGTCTCTGAATGTCCTTGAGTGGCCCAGCCAGCGCCCAGACCTGAACCCGATCGAACATCTCTGGAGAGACCTGAAAATAGCTGTGCAGCGACACTCCCCATCCAACCTGACAGAGCTTGAGAGGATCTGCAGAGAAGAATGTGAAAAACTCCCCAAAAACAGGTGTGCCAAGTTGTAGCGTCATACCCAAGAAGACTTGAGGCTGTACTTGCTGCCAAAGGTGCTTCAGCAAAGTACTGAGTAAAGGGTCTGAATTCTTATGTAAATGTGATATTGCAAAAAAAATCTAAAAACCTGTTTTTGCTTTGTCGTTATGGGGTATTGTGTGTAGATTGATTAGAACAATTTTTTAAAATCCATTTTAGAATAAGGATGTAACGTTACAAAATGTGGAAAAAGTAAATGGGTCTGAATGCTTTCTGAATGGACTGTAGACTCCCAAGTCCTCTCCAAGGGGGAAGTTTGGCAGAAAGTTCACTTCAGCCCGCTTAGGTCTCTTTATATTTGAGGGCGGTGGTTCATTCTCTGGATTGCTTCTGCTTCTTTTTCCTGTGTTTACGGAGACCTCCTGACATCCTGCTCCTGCGCCATATTGTGCACCTGTCATGCAGACATGCGCCAAATGAGGTAGCTAGTGTGGGTGAGTTTGGCGCGTTGTACAATTCGGATAGGGATAGAGATCTTGACAATGGATATATTCTCCAAAGAAACGCTACCACTCAAATAATGTTCAAACATTAAAATGTATAGCTACCGTTATCTATCGAAACAAAGTAATTAACTTACCGCGTGAACCCTCATGCAACAGTGTGCACTTTTGTAGCTCGTGTATTCGTTTGTAGCTGGTGAAATCCACTCCAGCAGAGACAAATCTGACTCCAGTCGCCTACATACGTCACGAGTGCTCCCAGACCTTGGCTTGCCTGCATTTAATTTCCAGCTTTCATTAATTACTTTAAATGATTATGTATCATCAATGCTACCTAACGTTACTTTCCCACCACCTGCCTGGCACTTGCCAGTTAACCAGATTGCTAGCTTGACAGATATCCATTCGAAGTTTGACAAATCATACACGCACGATACAGTTAATAATCATTATTACATTTTTACCATTAAGAAAGTATCCACTGTCGCAGGGACCATCCGCCATGTTGGAAAGATTTTGAAATGCATAAGACGTAATCAAGGTCAAACTTGACAGATATAGGTGCCTGTCAATCTATCATCAGAAGTCCTGTTTACATAAACTCACCGATACATTTCATCTGAATAAAAAAATAACAGTCTCACGAAATCAAAAGTGGGGTGCATGTTATGGGAACCTAAAACAGTTATGTTACTATGTTTTCACTTATATTATGTTTACAGAACTTAATTCAATTATTGAATAGTATTGTTCGGGTTTACAGTGTACCCTCACCACCTGCGGGTGGCCCGTCAGGAAGTCCAGGATTCAGTTGCAGAGGGAGGTGTTCAGTCTCAGGGTCCTTAGCTTAGTGATGAGCTTTGAGGGCACTAAGGTGTTGAATGCTGAGCTGTAGTCATTGAACAGCATTCTCATGTAGGTGTTCCTTTTGTCTAGGTGGGAAAGGGCAATGTGGAGTGCAATAGAGATTGCGTCATTTTGTTGGGGCGGTATGGATTTGTTGGGGCGGTATGCAAATTGGAGTGGGTCCAGGGTGTCTGGGATGGTCATGCGCATGCTCTGAGTACACCTCCTGGTAATCCGTCTGGCCCTGCGGCCTTGTGAATGTTAACCTGTTTACTCACATCGGCAACAGAGAGCGTGATCACAAAGTTATCTGGAACAGCTGGTGCTCTCATGCATGGGTCAGTGTTGCTAGCCTCGAAGCGAGCATAGAAGGCATTTAGCTTGTCTGGTAGGCTCGTGTCACTGGGAAGCTCACGGCTGGGATTCCTTTTGTAATCCATGATAGTTTGCAAGCCCTGCCACATCTGACAAGCGTCAGAGCCGGTGTAGTAGGATTCCATCTTAGTCCTGTATTGACGCTTTGCCTGTTTGATGGTTCGTCGGAGGGCGTAGCGGGATTTCTTATAAGCATCCAGATTAGTGTCCCGCTCCTTGAAAGCGGCAGCTCTAGCCTTTAGCTCAGTGCGGATGTTGCCTGTAATCCAAGGCTTCTGGTTGGGATATGTACGTACAGACACTGTGGGGACAACGTCGTCGATGCACTTATTGATGAAGCCAGTGACTGATGTGCTAAACTCCTCAATGCCATCGGATGAATCCCGGGAACATATTCCAGTCTGTGCTAGTGAAACAGTCCTGTAGCTTAACATCTGCTTCATCGGACCACTTCCGTAATGAGCTTGCCACTGGTAGTTCCTGTTTGAGTTTTTGCTTGTAAGCAGGAATCAGGAGGATAGAGTTATGGTCAGATTTGCCAAATGGAGGGCGAGGGAGAGCTTTGTATGCGTCTTTGTGTGTGGAGTAAAAGTGATCTAGAGTTTTTTTGCTTCTAGTTGCACAGAAAACAGAAAATCACTCAGAAACTGGCCATTTTACACAGTGTATGTGGGTGCGTGAAAAACAACAACATGAAAGAGCAAAAATGAAATGATTGAAATACTTAATATTTTCTTATGGGTTCTTATTTATCTGTTTTCTTCCTAAACTGGGAAACTGACACATTTACATTTAACCAGTCCCAGAGTACCTCATTGATGATGGAGGGGCAGGATGAGGGAAAAGGAATGGGGAGGGAGGGAAAGGGAGGAGGAGAGGGAGGGGAGGGAGGGGAAATGGAGGGGGAGGGAGGGGAAATGGAGGGTTAAAGGGAGGGGGAGGGAGGGAAGAGGGAGGGGAAATGGAGGGGGAGGGAGGGGAAAGGGAGGGGAAAGAGAGGGGGAAAGGGAGGGGGAGGGAGGGGAAAGGGAGGGGGAGGGAGGGGAAAGGGAGGGGGAAGGGAGGGGGGAGGGGGAGGTAGGGGAAAGGGAGGGAAAAGTGAAAAAAATGTCTGGTGATTTTACACCTGACGTCTTCTGAGAGCTGTTTGAAATTCTCCTATGGAATACTAATGTTTGTGTGTGCGTGCATGCGTGTGCTTGTGTGTGTGAACTGTTCCATCTTCTCTGACTTTGAAGAGTTTAATCCAATCATATCCGAAAGACTGAGAGCCCTATTGTGTATTCAGGCATTTGTGGATAGGTTGTTTTGTCCTCTTGTTGATGTTACAGGATTATTTTTAAACAAAACGCTGTATCATCAATCACACATAAATGCTGCACTGCTGTCCACACACACATACACACGAATGCACGCACTCAGAAACGTAGGCATGCACACATGCGTGCCCTACACTGCCTGCTAGTGTCTGTATAATGAACATACATGCATCCAGGATGTGCTGGTAGGGAGTGTGAGAATGAGTTTGCACGTTTTTTAAATTAGATAAACCTTTTTGTACATATATTAATGAGTACGTGTCAATGAGAAAGACAGAAAGAGGGATAATTGAGATAGTGAGAGAGTTGCAAGCCAGTAGGGAATGTTGTACTGACCAACTGCCAGCTCATGAAGTCAGGTTTGAGTGGTGTGTGTGTGTGTGTGTGTGTGTGACCTTGGTCTTCCTCTCTCTGAGGAGAGTACCAACATAACTAATATATGAGGGTCTCTGCTCTATTCCCTGACTATTGCTTTCACCTACTGCTCTCGCCCTCTGTCTTTCTTTTCTCTTTCCCTCTCTATCTGTGTGCCTTCCCTAGTAATCTCTCTCTCTCTCTCTCTCTCTCTCTCTCTCTCTCTCTCTCTCTCTCTCTCTCTCTCTCTCTCTCTCTCTCATCCCCCCCTCTCTCTCTCTCTCTCTCTCTCTCTCTTTCTCTCATCCCCTCTCTCTCTCTCTCTCTCTCTCTCTCGCTCTCATCCCTCTCTCTCTCTCATCCCCTCTCTCTCTCTCTCTCTCTCTCTCTCTCTCTCTCTCTCTCTCTCTCTCTCTCTCTCTCATCCCTCTCTCTCTCATCCCCCCTCTCTCTCTCTCTCTCTCTCTCTCTTTCTCTCATCCCCCCCCCTCTCTCTCTCTCGCTCTCATCCCTCTCTCTCTCTCATCCCCTCTCTCTCTCTCTCTCTCTCTCTCTCTCTCTCTCTCTCTCTCTCTCTCTCTCTCTCTCTCTCTCTCTCTCTCTCTCTCTCTCTCTCTCTCTCTCTCTCTCTCTCTCTCTCTCATCCTCTCTATCCCTCTCTCTCTCATCCCCCTCTCTCTCTCTCTCTCTCTCTTTCTCTCATCCCTCTCTCTCTCTCTCTCTCTCTCGCTCTCATCCCTCTCTCTCTCTCATCCCCCTCTCTCTCTCTCTCTCTCTCTCTCATCCTCTCTCTCTCTCTCTCTCTCTCTCTCTCTCTCTCTCTCTCTCTCTCTCTCTCTCACCCTCTATCTCTCTCCCTCTCTCTCTCTCATCCCCTCTCTCTCTCACCCCCCCCTCTCTCTCTCTCTCTCTCTCTCTCTCTCTCTCTCTCTCTCTCTCTCTCTCTCTCTCTCTCTCTCTCATCCCCTCTCTCTCGCAATTCAATTCAATTCAATTCAATTCAATAGCCTTTATTGAAATGGCAAGTAAAATTACTTACATTGTCAAAGTATAGATATAACAAAAATGGTGGGACCAAGAGCAATAATAGAAGTAGTGGAAATGGGATTACCATTAACAGCAACTACAACAACAATATTAATGAGAATAACAATACATTAAAGCAATAGTAGTCGACCAATCTCAACATGACTGAGAAGACACATTACATGATATGAAAGCCAAAACAAAACAGGAAATATTATTGACATTACATTACACTTTTCACTGGCTGTCCCTCAGGTTGTGGCAGGAGGACACATATTTGGCTGCCAAAATTGCACATTTTGGCTTTTCACCCAATAAATATTTGATTTTTTCTTCCTCTTTTATAGTTTCAAATTATTTGTACTGAATGATAATTTTGGGAAAGAAAGATTCTCTTAAGTCTGAGTATTTTTCACAGTGTAGTAGGAAATGCAGCTCTGTCTCTACCTCTCCCCGGAGGCAGAGTGAGCACAGCCTGTCCTCTCTAGGCAGCCAGGTTTGCCTGTGACGACCGGTCTCTATAGCCAGACTGTGCTCACTGAGTCTGTACCTAGTCATTGTTTTCCTCAGTTTTCTATCAGTCACAGTGGTCAGATAGTCTGCCACCATGTACTGTCTGTTTAGAGCCAAATAGCATTGAAGTTTACTTTGATTTTTTGTGGTGTCTTTCCAATAGGTTATAGATTTTTATTTTTGCTTTGTGATGATTTGGTTGTGCCAGATTTTCTGAGTGCTGTCCTGAGACTCTATGAGGTTGGTTTTGGTTAGTGAACTGAGCCTCAGAACCAGCTGGCTGAGGGGACTCTATCTCTTGACATAGTAGAGCTGTGTGATGGAATGTTTTGGGGTCACTTGTTTTTAGATGGTTGTAAAATTTGATGGCTCTTTTTTCTATTCGAATAAGGAGGGGGTATTGGCCCAATTCTGCTCTACATGCGTTATTTGGAGTTTTTCTTTGCACTTGCAATACAGTCTTGCAAAACTCTGCATGCAGTATTTCGATTGGATGTTTGTCCCATTTGGTAAATTCAGTATTAGAGAGCGGACCCCATACTTTGCTGCCATATAGAGCAATTGGTTCTATAACTGATTGGAACATTTTGAGCCAGACTCTAATTGGAATTTCGATTTTAATATTCCTTTTAATGGCATAGAATGCTCTTCTTGCTTTGTCTCTCAGCTCATTCACAGCCATGTGAAAGCTACCTGTGTTGCTGATATTTAGTTCTAGATATGTGTAATTTTTGGTGTGTTCTAATAGAACTGTGTCCAAATAGAATTTATATTTGTCATCCTGATTTACGGACCTTTTTTGGAATATCATTATATTCGTTTTTTTAGATTAACGGTCAGGGCCCAGGTCTGACAGAATCTGTGCAGATTATCTAGATGCTGCTGTAACCCCTCCTTAGTGGGAGACAGTAGCACCAGGTCATCTGCGTACAGCAGACACTTGATTTCAGTGTTGTGTAGGGTGAGACCAGGTGCTGCCAATTCTTCTAATGTTTTTGCCAATTCATTAATGTAGATGTTAAATAGTGTTGGATTTATTGGCCCTGTTTCACTCCACGTCCCTGAGAGAAGAAGTCTGTTTGCTTGTTGCCGATTTTAATCGCACATTTGTTTTTAGTGTACATTGATTTAATAACATCATATGTTTTCCCTCCAATACCACTTTCTATTAGTTTGTAAAAAATACCTTTGTGCCAAATTGAATCAAATGCTTTCTTGAAGTCTACAAAACACGAGTAGATTTTGCCTTTGTTTTGATTTACTTGTTTGTCAATTAGAGTCTGGAGGGTGTAAATGTGGTCTGTTGTATGATAATTTTTTACAAATCCAATCTGGCTTCTGCTTAGGACATTGTGTTCATCAAGGAAATGATGTAGTCTGCTGTTTATGATACTGCAGAGAATTTCCCCCAAGTTGCTGTTAACGCAAATTCCTCTGTAATTATTTGGGTCAAATTTGTCTCAATTTTTATAAATTGGTGTGATCAATCCTTGGTTCCAAATATCGGGGAAAATACCTGCAGTTAGGATAATGTTGAAGAGTTTGAGTATAGCCAATTTGAATTTGTGGTCTGTATATTTGATCATTTCATTTAAAATACCATCAGCACCACAGGCCTTTTTTGGGTTGGAGAGTGCAAAGTATTTCCAATAATTCTTGTTCTGTAATTGGGGTATCCACAGGATTCTGATAGTCTTTGACTGCTGATTCAAGGATTTGTAATGTTTCTTGTATATCTTGTTGTTCTGGGCTCTTTGTTATATTGCTGTAGAGGTTTGCAAAGTGATTTCTCCACATATCCCCATTTTGGATAGCCAATTCCTCATTATGAGGTTTATTTAATTTATTCCAGCTGGATTCCTCAATCACATCCAGCTGATTTCTAATGTGCTGTTCTTTTTTTGTTCTTAGGGTGTGTTTGTATTGCTTCAGTGTTTCCCCATATTGAAGACTTATATTTTTGTTGTCTGGTTCTCTGTGTTTATGATTAGATATATTTCTCAATGACTTTCTTAGATTTTTGCAATCATTATCAAACCATTTTTCGTTATCTATTCTTTTTGGTTTGCTCTTATGTTTCTTAAGATTAGCCAAGGAGGCTAATTTGTCAAATATAAAGTTTATGTTCCAAACGGCCAAATTTACACCTTCATTGGTGTAGGAGAATGTTAATGCTAAAAAGTTGTTCAGGAGAGATTTTATTTTTTGGCTACTAATTGCTTTTTGGTAGATGTCTGTACTGTCTGCACTCCATCTATAGGTCTGATTAGTACCATGTAATTTATTGGGCCGTGATACTTCATGGTTGGGTTCTGCTCTTCTCAGATACACTGTGATTTTACTGTGGTCAGAGAGAGGTGTTAGTGGGCTGACTGTGAAGGCTCTAAGAGACTCTGGGTTGAGGTCTGTGATTAAGTAGTCTACAGTACTGCTGCCAAGGGATGAGCTGTAGGTGTACCTACCAAAAGAGTCCCCTCTTAGCCTACCATTGACTATGTACATACCCAGCATGCGACAGAGCTTCAGGAGCTGAACTCCATTTTTGTTTTTCACTTTGTCATAGTTGTTTCTGGGGGGGTATGTGGGGAGGGAAAGGATGTTGCTTCCCGGTAGGTGTTTATCCCCATGACTGTTAATAGTGTCAAGTTCTTCTGCTGTTCTAGCATTCAGGTCTCCACAGACCAGCCCATTGCCTTGGGCCTGAAAGTGACTAATCTCCCCCTCTAGAATGGAGAAACTCTCTTCATGGAAGTAGGGTGACTCTGAGGGGGGAATGTATGTGGCACAGAGGAATACGTTGTTATCTGTTAAGATAGCCTCCTTGTTGATTTTTTGCCAGATAAAGAATTGTCCTGTTTTGATCAATTCGATTGAATTAGTTAGTTCAGATTTATACCATATTAGCATTCCCCCTGAGTCTCTGCCCTGTGTGATTCCTTTTAATTTGGTGGATGGTACGATTATCTCCCTATAACCTAGTGGACAGCCAGTGGAAACATCACCTCTGCACCATGTTTCCTGTAGTACTACAATATCAACATCATCAATTTCTTTAAGGAAGTCTGGGTTTCTGCTCTTTAGCACAAAAGCAGAGGACTTCAAGCCTTGTAAATTCCAACATGCAACGTAAAAGGACTTCATAACAGTTTTTTCTTTACCTTCAAAATGAGATAAACACTCGCAATCCAACAAGAACAATTAAAATAGGATTTTTCAATTAAGGTAAACTCTTATTATGCAAATGTGATTTGTTTATCATTTAAGATAGTATTTGTGTCATGCCACTTGGGTGGATGTGGTGTGAGGATGGTGGAGTTCTTGTGCTCATCTTACCATGACCCTCGGCCTATCACATGTGAGCATAGTAGATTCAGCATTTGTTTGATTTCACTCATTTCGTTGGTGGGGAGCTGGGCCAGTTGCTCCTCTCACAGCTTGTGCATAGCTCTGTCTGCCGGGCTGTGGCTCCTCCAGGTGTGGGTCTGTGGTGGGGGGGAGGGGGGTGTTAGGCCTCGTCTGGGTGGGTCTGAAGCTGGGCTGGGGTGGTCTGTGCTGCGCTGGATGTGGTGGGCATTGAGGTTGGTGGTGCTGTGGCCGTGGCTGGGTGGTCCAGGGTGCTGGTCCGGGGTGTTGTCTCGGTGATCTCGGGGGGGGGTGGAGATTGCTCCGCTGTTCCTGGGTGGAGAGGTCGGGATGCGGTTTAAAGCGACGTCCTTGAGAGTCTTAGCAAGGATGTGGACTGTCTCTCTGTACAGGCGAACATGGTCATAGAGACAGTCCAGATCGAGGGTGGGATGGTGGGCCAGGTGTACATTGGGTCGCAGGGCACAGTCCCGGGAGAGGCTGGCGTTTATTCTTTGGATTGTGGCAGGGTGGAAGTCCTTCCTCTGTAGAAAGGTTGACACCACGATCCTTGAGTTGGGGAAGATTGCGGAGGCCTTCTCAATCACTCCCCGTAGTGAAGTCGCCACTCTCTCCTGCTGAGCACGCAGGTCGTTGCTTCCGGTGTGTATGATTATGTGGCTTGGCGACCTGTGCTGGGTCTTATCAAGCAGCGCCATGGCACTCTGCGTTGTTGGGCACCACTCCTTTCTCGTTTTGTGTCTAGGGAAACGTTTATTCTCCTGAACAAACTTCCCATTTGAGTCCATCAACAGGACAATCTCAGCCAGTGTTTCTTCTGGACTGGAGGGGGTAGAATCGGGGCTGGTGGGTGTTGGAGCTGGGGTGTGGCTGGTCTGTACCGGTGCCGCTGTCAGTGGGAGGCTGTTCTGGGGGCTGGCGGGGAGGCATGCAGCCGGCAGGGCTGGGGAGGCCTGGCTGGTTGAGGTGGGCTCCTCTGCTGTGTGAGGGCAGGTCATAGAGTGGTGATCTAGCTGCTCCTGCAGCCTGTTCTCTGTTCTCTTTCTCTCCTGCAGCTCCTCTCTTAGTGTGGTCAGCTCGTTTATTACTGCTCTGCCTGGCTTTTTGGAGCTCTCTCACCTCCTTTGTTAGATCAGCCAGTTCTCTCTTGAGTCCGTCTCTCTCTTGCTGAACTTCTTTCAGCTGTGATGCAAGGCTGCTGTCCTGCTCTGTCCACACCTTAGTTAGGAGCTCCTCTAAGGTGTGGATGACTGGTTGCTGTTTGCTCACACTCTCCCTGAGCAGGACCACCTCTCCCTCCAGTTTGGTGAACTGATCCCTCATGGCAGCCATGGTGGTGAGGAGGGCCTGAGCCTGCTCTGCACTGAGGGGGTCGCTCTCCTCCTGTGGCGTGTCCACTATGGTGGGAAGAGAGGTGCTGGATGTGCCTTTTTGGGTGGGGATAGTAGGGGTGAGGGTGGTGCTGGTGGAGTTTGTCTTGTGGGAGGGCAAGTCACTGGTGGTGTCCTTCTCTCTCTCTGCTCTCTCCTTAATGGTCTGAAAGTCTGTTTCAAACAGCCTAAGGTTACCTTGCACCATGACAGTCCCAGTCTTGTAGAGGTTGATTGTTATCATGGTGCTGTCAGGGTCGTCTGTCTCTTTGACTTTCAGCTTCCACCCATGACACATTCCCTCTTTCTTTACGGATGGGTAGTGAGAGCAGACTGCTGAGCGCCATGCATTTGGCTGGTCAGTGAGAAAGATGAGATTACTCACATAACTGTTTTTGTAGAGGTCTGTGAAAAGGGTTTCAGGCCTACCCTTTAGTAGATTCTGTTTAAAAGCTTTCCTTGTTGTGTCATTTTTGGCCTCTGGAGGGTAGAGAATGGACTCAGCGCTGAGGGGGAGTGGGGACATGGTGCCTGTGAGCTCTGCTACTACTGCTGCTGCTGCTCTGTTCTGCTGCACCATTGCTATGGCAACCAGTTTTGTTTGTCTGCTGCTGTTGCTAGCTAGCTCCTGTTTAGCTAAAAAACCAGCAAAAAGAGTGAAAAATCTTCACACACAAAAACAGAAGATATGTTTAAAGTTAAAGTCCGTGCTTCTTTTTGATATACTCACTCAGTTTGGTCGTTTGATGTAGTTGTATTAACTCCCCTTGCTAGGTTTGTCCTAGCTCAATTTTCTGGCTGGCTTGTTAGCCTGCTGGCTAGGTTTTTGTTGTGTAGCTAGCTAGTGAGAGTCAAAACTTCTTAATTTGAGGCGCAAAGTTACTTTTTTAAATATTCTGATTTAATAGAGTTGCTGTTCATCACTTCTTGCCTTGAATTATTTCGATTCTAAAAAAAAAAAAAAAAACTGAAATAAATCAGGAGCTCATGTTGAGCATGACCTCTCTCTCTCTCTCTCGCTCTCATCCCCTCTCTCTCTCTCTCTCTCTCTCATCCCCTCTCTCTCACCCCCCCTCTCTCTCTCTCATCCCCTCTCTCTCACACACACCCCCTCTCTCTCTCTCTCTCTCTCATCCTCTTTCTCTCTCATCCCCCCTCTCTCTCACCCCCCTCTCTCTCTCTCTCTCTCTCCTTCTCTCTCTCTCTCATCCCCCCTCTCTCTCTCAATTCAATTCAATTCAATTTAAAGGCTTTATTGGCATGGGAAACGTATGTTAACATTGCCAAAGCAAGGGAAGTAGATAGTAAACAAAAGTGAAATAAACAATAAATATTAACAGTAAACATTACACTCAGAAGTTCCAAAAGAATAAAGACATTTCAAATGTCATATTATGTATATATACAGTGTTGTAACAATGTGCAAATAGTTAAAGTACAAATGGGAAAATAAATAAACATAAATATGGGTTGTATTCACAATGGTGTTTGTTCTTCAGTGGTTGCCCTTTTCTTGTGGCAACAGGTCACAAATCTTGCAGCTGTGATGGCACACTGTGGTTTTTCACCCAGTAGATAAGGGAGTTTATCAAAATTGGGTTTGTTTTCAAATTATTTGTGGATCGCTGTAATCTGAGGGAAATATGTGTCTCTAATATGGTCATACATTTGGCAGGAGGTTAGGAAGTGCAGCTCAGTTTACACCTCATTTTGTGGGCAGTGTGCACATAGCCTGTCTTCTCTTGAGAGCCAGGTCTGCCTACGGCGGCCTTTCTCAATAGCAAGGCTATGCTCACTGAGTCTGTACATAGTCAACATTTTCCTTAAGTTTGGGTCAGTCACAGTGGTCAGGTATTCTGCCACTGTGTACGCTCTGTTTAGGGCCAAATAGCATTCTAGTTTGCTCTGTTTTCTTGTTAATTCTTTCCAATATGTCAAGTAATTAGCTTTTTGTTTTCTCATGATTTGGCTGGGTCTAATTGTGTTGTTGTCCTGGGGCTCTGTGGGTTCTGTTTGTGTTTGTGAACAGAGCCCCAGGACCAGGTTTCTTAGGGGACTCTTCTCCAAGTTAATCTCTCTGTAGGTGATGGCTTTGTTATGGAAGGTTTGGGAATCACTTCCTTTTAAGTGGTTATAGAATTTAACAGCTCTTTTCTGGATTTTGATCATTAGCGGGTATCGGCCTAATTATGCTCTGCATGCATTATTTTGTGTTTTTCGTTGTACACAGAGGATATTTTTTGCAGAATTCTGGATGCAGAGTCTCAATTTGGTGTTTGTCCCATTTTGTGAATTCTTGGTTGGTGAGCGGACCCCAGACCTCACAACCATAAAGGGCAATGGGTTCTATAACTGATTCAAGTATGTTTAGCCAGATCCTAAATGGTATGTAAAATGTTATGTTCCTTTTGATGGCATAGAAGGCCCTTATTGCCTTGTCTCTCAGATCGTTCACAGCTTTGTGGAAGTTACCTGTGGCGCTGATGATTAGGCCGAGGTATGTGTAGCTTTTTGTGTGCTCTAGAGCAACGGTGTCTAGATGGAATTTGTATTTGTGGTCCTGGCAACTGGACCTTTTTTGGAGCACCATTATTTTTGTCTTACTAAGATTTACTGTCAGGGCCCAGATCTGACATAATCTTTGCAGAAGATCTAGGTGCTGCTGTAGGCCCTCCTTGGTTGGTGACAGAAGCACCAGATCATCAGCAAACAGTAGACATTTGACTTCACATTCTAGTAGGGTGAGGCCAGGTGCTACAGACTGTTCTAGTGCCCTCACCAATTCGTTGATATATATGTTGAAGAGGGTGGGGCTTAAACTGCATCCCACGGCCCTGTGGAAAGAAATGTGTGTGTTTTCTGCCAATTTTAACCGCACACTTGTTGTTTGTGTACATGGATTTTATAATGTCGTATGTTTTTTCCCCCAACCCCACTTTCCATCAATTTGTACAGCAGACCCTCATGCCATATTGAGTCAAAAGCTTTTTTGAAATCAACAAAGCATGAGAAGACTTTGCCTTTGTTTTGGTTGGTTTGTTTGTCAATTAGGGTGTGCAGGGTGAATACGTGGTCTGTCGTACGGTAATTTGGTAAAAAGCAAATTTGACATTTGCTCAGTACCTTGTTTTCACTGAGGAAATGAACTAGTCTGCTGTTAATGATAATGCAGAGGATTTTCCCAAGTTTGCTGTTGACGCATATCCCATGGGAGTTATTGGGGTCAAATATGTCTCCACTTTTGTGGATTGGGGTGATCAGTCCTTGGTTCCAAATATTGGGGAAGATGCCAGAGCTAAGGATGATGTTAAAGAGTATAAGTATAGCTAATAGGAATTTGTGGTCTGTATATTTTATCATTTCATCAACACCACAGGCCTTTTTGGGTTGGAGGGTTTGTATTTTGTCCTGTAGTTCATTCAATGTAATTGGAGAATCCAGTGGGTTCTGGTAGTCTTTAATTGTTGATTCTAAGATTTTCATTTGATCATGTATATTCTTTTGCTGTTTGTTCTTTGTTGTAGGGCCAAAAAGATTGGAGAAGTGGTTTACCCATACATCTCCATTTTGGATAGATAGCTCTTCGTGTTGTTGTTTGTTTAGTGTTTCCAATTTTCCCAGAAGTGGTTAGAGTCTATGGATTCTTCAATTACATTGAGCTGATTTATGATATGCTGTTGTTTCTTTTTCCGTAGTGTATTTCTGTATTGTTTTAGTGATTCACTATAGTGGAGGCGTAGGCTCAGGTTTTCTGGGTCTCTATGTTTTTTGTTGGATAGGTTTCTCAATTTTATTCTTAGGTTTTTGCATTCTTCATCAAACCATTTGTCACTGTTGTTACTTTTCTTCGGTTTTCTGTTAGAGATTTTTAGATTTGATAGGGAAGCTGAGAGGTCAAATATACTGTTTAGGTTTTCTACTGCCAAGTTTACACCTTCACTATTACAGTGGAACGTTTTGTCCAGGATGTTGTCTAAAAGAGATTTAATTTGTTGTTGCCTAATTGTTTTTTGGTAGGTTTCGACACTACTTTCCTTCCATCTATAGCATTCCTTAATATTATTCAGTTCCTTTGGCTTTGATGCCTCATGATTGAGTATTGCTCTGTTCAAGTAGACAGTGATTTTGCTGTGGTCTGATAGGGGTGTCAGTGGGCTGACTGTGAACGCTCTGAGAGACTCTGGGTTGAGGTCAGTGATAAAGTAGTCTACAGTACTACTGCCAAGAGATGAGCTATAGGTGTACCTACGATAGGAGTCCCCTCGAAGCCTACCATTGACTATGTACATACCCAGCATGCGACAGAGCTGCAGGAGTTGTGACCCGTTTTTGTTGGTTATGTTGTCGTAGTTGTGCCAAGGGGGGCATATGGGGGAGGGAATACTGTCACCTCCAGGTAGGTGTTTGTCCCCCTGTGTGCTGAGAGTGTCAGGTTCTTGTCCAGTTCTGGCATTTAGGTCGCCACAGACTAGTACATGTCCCTGGGTCTGGAAATGATTGATTTCCCCCTCCAGGATGGAGAAGCTGTCTTCATTAAAGTATGGGGATTCTAGTGGGGGGATATAGGTAGCACACAAGAGGACATTTTTCTCTGTTGAGATCATTTCCTTTTGAATTTCCAGCCAAATGTAAAATGTTCCTGTTTTGATTAATTTAATAGAGTAAGTTAGGTCTGCTCTATACCAAATTAGCATACCCCCTGAGTCCCTTCACTGTTTCACACCTGGTAGTTTGGTGGAGGGGACTACCAGCTCTCTGTAACCTAGAGGGCAACCAGTGTGTCCGTCTCCTCTATACCATGTTTCTTGTAGGATGACAATGTCTGTATTTCCAATTTCTTTGGTGAAGTCCCGGTTTCTGCTCTTTAGGCAAAAGGCAGATGACCTCAGGCCTTGGATATTCCAGGAATTTCACTCTGTCTGTGTCTTTCTGTCTGTCTTTTCTTTTATCATTATTTCCCCTTTCTGTTTATTCTGTCTCACTCCAGGTTTCCAGGCTTATGCATTCTCCCAAAGTTTAATAGAGAGCTCACATTTCTGCATTTTCTTCTCTACTCCACAGTTAATAGATGTGGCTTTCTTCTGTTCAAGTTAGTGTGCGTGTGGGGGGGGTGCGTTTGGAAATATGGGAATTAAAATGTTCTGACTGTGATCCTGTCACACTGCATGCGAGTGTGTTTGATCATATCTACTAGCGTCATTAACACACACACACTGGAGAGAGAAAGAAAGAGAGAGAGAGAGAGAGCAAGAGTGCGAGAGAGAACACACGCAGGGAATACGAGAGAGAGTGAGCCTGTGTTTGTCCACACCTATTGTCCCTTGCCACAGGGCATAACGGCGACAAACAACATTGTTACTTCACAATAAAAAACATTCAATGAATAACAGGCACACAAGCACACAAAAAACTCTCAATAGCTTACACACATACATGACAATAGCTACATCACTCAGTATATTGACCTATAGCTGTAAACACTGGCTAGATTCTGGTAAACCATTTCTATAACTGAAATTAGGTCACATAATGAACACAGGTGATGGTACAGGGTGTGTTTGTGTGTTCTTGTTTAGAAGGGAGGGGACACTTGGGTGTGGCAGTAGGTCAGAATATACCTCCTCACACACATATTTGTTCTCTCACACACATATACTGTGTTGGCTATGCTTGTCAGGTCGCTAAAGTTTCCAAGCCTCCCAGAGGAGGGGATGGGAGGTCTCTACGCCGTCATTACATTTTAGTCATTTAGCAGACGCTTTTATCCAGCGCGACTTACAGTTAGTGAGTGCATAATAAAAAAAATTCTCCATTATGGCCCCCCGTGGGAAACGAACCCACAACCCTGGCGTTGCAAGCGCCATGCTCTACCAACTGAGCTACACGGGACTATCTTGTCTCGATTCCGTCTATCTTATCTGCTGTTTGGAAAGGGTGAGTCTAGCTCCACCATGTGTGTTTGTGTGTGTGTGCGCACGAGTATGCCCTAAATGTTATTTTGAAGAATAGTAATATTCCATATTCAACAATTGACTTCGGGTATTGTTTTTACTCTCTCTGCCCACTAGGTGTCCTATTTTAGCTGAAATATTCATTTTTCTGTAGCCCTTATCTGTAGCACAGATAATGAAGACTATAGAGACTGTCTGTGTCTCTACAGCAGATATGAGGCCTGTTTAAAGTGATAAATGATAAACAACCTGCTCGATGAATAACTAAATAGATGTATGATGTATGGTCACAGCGAGAATTAATGGATAGCGAGGAAGAGCATTGAGTGTGTCTGCGTGTGTGAGAGAGAGAGACGCAGAGAGAGAGAGAAAAAGAGAGAAAGAGGTTGGAAATATGTCTAAAAGGATATGGAGTGGAGTATTGAATGGAGCACATAAGTTTAAGTTATCCCACCACAGCTCAGTGTGTGTATACAGCAGTCATCCATACGCCTCGGAAATAACAACAGGAACAGCCAGCCCTGCCTGTCCCTCTATCACATTTGCTACTAACGCTTCAGACCGCTCTAGAATAAAAAAATTATAAAAAATATATAAAAAACACACACAGAAAAGTTTCTTCATTTATAATGGACTGTGCTTTTGATAGGCTGGCTGGCTGGCTGGCTGGCTGGCTGGCTGGCTGTGTGTGTGTGTGTGTGTGTGTGTGTGTGCATAAGCGTGTGTACACGTGTTTCTAATGGTCTTTGTGTGTGTTTGTTGTGTCTGTGTGTCCTCTTCTCTCTGCCTCCCACTCCACTCTGCAGTCGGACCTCATCCTGACAGATTAGTGAGTGCATTTGATAGCATCATTACTGTATGGAGGGTACGTGATAGGGCTAAATGAAAGCTGTGTGTTGTTTAGCACTAGTTAGATGATCTCTCTGAGGTTATCTTTATGAGGGCACTGAGACTAATGTTACTCTCCTCTCCTCCTCGTCTTGCTTGCTGGGTGAATGAAATAGCAACTGTGTGTGTGTCTGTGTGTGTCTGTGTGTGTGTCTGTGTGTGTGTGTGTGTGTGTGTGTGTGTGCCTGCCTGCGTGGGGGTGTAGGGAGGAGGGATATAGAGAGCTAAAGAGGAGGGGTGGAGAGGAGAGGAGAAGGGGAGGAGGAGAGCAGAGGAGAGGAGAGGTGATAATACAACTACACAACACATATACAGTGGCTTGCGAAAGTATTCACCCCCTTGACATTTTTCCTATTTTGTTGCCTTACAACCTGGAATTAAAATTGATTTTGGGGGGTTTGTATCATTTGATTTACACAACATGCCTACCATTTGAAGTTGCTAAATATTTTTTGGGTGAAAAAAACAGAAAACTTGAGCATGCATAACTATTCACCCCCCCAAAGGCAATACTTTGTAGAGCCACCTTTTGCAGCAATTACAGCTGCAAGTCTCTTGGGGTATGTCTCTATAAGCTTGGCACATCTAACCACTGGGATTATAAACTTGGCACATCTAGCAAAAGTGCTCCAGCTCCTTCAAGTTGGATGGGTTCCGCTGGTGTACAGCAATCTTTAAGTCATACCACAGATTCTCAATTGGATTGAGGTCTGGGCTTTGACTAGGCCATTCCAAGACATTTAAATGTTTCCCCTTAAACCACTCGAGTGTTGCTTTAGCAGTATGCTTAGGGTCATTGTCCTGCTGGAATGTGAACCTCCGTCCCAGTCTCAAATCTCTGGAAGACTGAAACAGGTTTCCCTCAAGAATTTCCCTGTATTTAGCGCCATCCATCATTCCTTCAATTCTGACCAGTTACCCAGTCCCTGCCGATGAAAACCATCCCCACAGCATGATGCTGCCACCACCATGCTTCACTGTGGGGATGGTGTTCTCGGGGTGATGAGAGGTGTTGGGTTTGCGCCACACATAGCGTTTTCCTTGATGGCCAAAAAGCTCAATTTTAGTCTCATCTGACCAGTGTACCTTCTTCCATATGTTTGGGGAGTCTCCCACATGCCTTTTGGTGAATACCAAACGTGTTTGCTTATTTTTTTCTCTAAGCAATGGCTTGAGTGTACGGCTTAAAGTGGTCCTATGGACAGATACTCCAATCTCCGCTTTGGTCTCTTTGTTGTCTCTCTGATTAATGCCCTCCTTGCCTGGTCCGTGAGTTTTGGTGGGCAGCCCTCTCTTGGCAGGTTTGTTGTGGTGCCATATTCTTTCCATAAAAAAAAAAATGATTTAATGGTGCTCTGTGGGATGTTCAAAGTTTCAGATATTTTTTTATAACCCAACCCTGATCTGTACTTCTCCACAACTTTGTCCCTGACCTGTTTGGAGAGCTCATTGGTCTTCATGGTGCAGCTTGCTTGGTGGTGCCCATTGCTTAGTGGTGTTGCAGAGTCTGGGGCCTTTCAGAACAGGTGTATATATACTGAGATCATGTGACACTTAGATTTGCGTTACAGGTGGACTTTATTTAACTAATTATGTGACTTCTGAAGGTAATTGGTTGCGCCAGATCTTATTTAGGGGCTTCATAGCAAAGGGGGTGAATACATATGCACACACTACTTTTCCGTTATTTATTTATTTTTAAATCTGAAACAAGTTATTGTTTTCATTTCACTTCACCAATTTGGACTATTTTGTGTATGTCCATTACATGAAATCCAAATAAAAATCCATTTAAATTACAGGTTGTAATGCAACAAAATAGGAAAAACGCCAAGGGGGATGAATAAAAAAAAAAGATTTGCAAGGCACTGTAGGAGGCCAATTTACCTGCTGACAGCTAAAATGAGGTGAAGAATACTGCAGGAGAAAAGAGATGCTGGAGGGTAATAAAGTAGCAATGGTTTTTCCTCTCCTCTCATTCTGTCGTTCTCTCACTGACACTCACAATGTCATCAGGCCTTAGTCACTCCACATAGGTCATTTCTCTCTCTCGTTCTCTGTTGTTCCTTCCCTTGTTCCCTTTCTCCTGTCATCCTTCCATATATATAGGATGACACCTCATCAATACATCCATGAGAAGAATAATCTCTAACAAACGTGCCTCCTGTGCTCTTGTGCATTTTCAACAGAGAACAATGTCTGTGTATGCGTGCTTTCGCGTATGTGTGTGTGCGTGTCTGCGCACCTTCTACTACTGCTCTCTCTCTCTCTCTCAGCAGCAGCAGCAGTTGCAACCACTAGTGGCACCAGGATTCCAATATTCGCTGAACGGGATCTTAAGCACTTACAAATTCGTTACATATTTTGCAAATTGGAATTCATAACATATCATAAGAATTGCAAAAAAAAAACAAAAAAAAACATGTTTTTATTTTTTGCATCATATGAAATGGATGACGATGTAAACAATTGGCCACAATTTTCGGCGATCCATTTTGGCTCGTGTGCGCTACTTTCAAAACTTCTGATTGAAATCATACAAAACCTTCATAACGCATCTTTAACACCGATACATCCTAACAAAATACACCCTATGACTGGCCTGCTATTGTGCTTTGCTGGACCTGGTAAACTATGGAAAGTAGACATATGTTTTCCTAATCAGGCATAGACTTGATGCAGTTATTTCGGAATGAAAAATACATTCAAAACACAGGGCTTTTGAGCGATTATTCAAATGATTGAATAATTTATTTTTAATTATTCAAGGCTCCCTTCGTTATATTTCATTTTCAAAATAAAATGCTTTATTGTTTTAAAGCCATGAATGACTCCTATGCTGTATGAATTAATGATTGATTGAGATACATTGAAGTAGGCCTAAGTGACGTTAAAGACAGCTATAACAGGACACACTCTCACAGCTCGATGTTGGATAGATAGATTATACAAGGCTACTACTACTAGGCCTAGTTAATGATAATAGTAATATGTATTATTATAATGATAATAATAAGAGCAATAAAAAAAAGAACAACATCAAGAACACCAAAAAGAAGTAGGAGGAAGAGGAGCGAGCGCTGCGTGATATTCTGTGTGCCAAACAGGTAGTACATTAAAACGTTGATTTCTTTGACTGTTTGGAACAAAAGTATACACATTTTAAGAAATCCCAGTTTTTTCGAACTAAATCAAGCTGTAAAGCCTTTATTACAGCATAGACAAAAAAAAACTAAAAACTAAAAGCATTCATGAAATTAAGTTGCTTTGTCCAACATGCTGCTGTTGGGTGAGGCTTGGAGCTCAATTGATATCGGATTGGATTATGGAATCCGTTTTAAAGGGATAATTCAGGATTTTGGCAATGAAGCCGTTTATCTACTTTCTCAGAGTCAGATGAACTCGTAGATAAAAATGTTATCTGTGTGCAATTTGAAAGAAGTTGCTAACTAGTATTAGCGCATTTGCTAACTAGCATTAGCACAATGAAAGGAAGTCTATGGTAACTGCTAGCATGCTAGTACATACCATAGACTTCCAGTCATTGCGCTAACGCTAGTGAGCATTGGCTCCTGAAACTACCTCTAAATTCCTTCATACTGGATGCAGAGACATACAAATGGTATCCAGGAGTTCATCTGGAAGTAGATAAAGGGCTTTATTGCCAAAATCACAACGTATCCCTTTAAACAAACACTCTAAAACAGGCAATAGCAGCTAGATCTGTCTAACTTCTGAAGCTATGGATGTTTTATAAAGCCTGACACATTCAATAGTTGTTGATCATAAGTAAAGTGAGTTTTCCTCTACACACTTTTCTTAGAAAATATGATTGCTCGTCTCCTCACTCCGCTGATGCCTCCGCCACATTGTTCTCACCGGTCAATATAGCCCACTGGTGAAATGTGCTGTTATGCACAATGGCAACATGGTCTGGGTAAAGGCGCAACCGTTTTCAAGAAATCCGTCTTTTTTTCTTGTTCAGGCTGAACAAATTTCTGTTCAAATATTTTTTATTGAACACACACAAGAATGGTGTATAGGTATGAAAGACATGTGTACAGTTCTTATCTAAACATAAGAGAACAGACATGAACAACAAGACCCAGAGTTCTGGACACAAAACAAATATTACAAAACACGACATACAGAACAGGGACAGGTAGAAAGAAAAAGGGTAGATGTAACCCCCCACTTATACCCCCCTTTATCTCCCCCCCTTATTCCACTCTATTCCCCTCCCGACTGCTCGAATGTCGGGGCCAGCACACGCTGCCCAAAGGTAGATTACAATATGACAATTGAGAGTGCGTTAAAAAGTACAAATTCACAGCGCCGACTGGTCCAAGTAAGAGAGGAAAGGCTGCCAGATTTGATCAAATGTTGATAATTTATTGTTCAGAATATATCTAATTCTTTCTAAGTGTACAGTGTTTGCCAATTCGCTGAGCCATAATTTGGTAGAGGGCGCTTCCCTCCTTTTCCAAAACAACAAGATTAATTTTTTTGCCGAAATGAGACTGTAAGAGATGAGTTGTTTTTGGGAGTTGGTTAATCCGTTTAGGGAATCGGACACTCCCAGGATTATCAGAAGCGGGTCTGGGTCTATTGAAGTCTCTAGAACTTCAGAGAGGACCCCAAAAATTCCACACCAATAACCATACAGACTAGAGCATAGGGCAAAGCAGTGGAGTAGTGTACCCTGCTCAGCCTGACATTTATCACACATAGGGGATGTATCAGGAAATATCCTATGCAGTTTAGTTTTGGAATAGTGTAATCTGTGTAATACCTTAAATTGTATGAGACGATGTCTGGAGTTAATGGAGCAGGTGTGGATATACTCCAAGCTATCCTCCCAGTCTGCCACCAAAATATCAGTCCCTAGTTCTTCCTCCCATTTTGCCTTAATGGCATCAGTAGAGGGTGCGCTAACAGATTGAAAAGCGTCATATAGACGAGATATCAGTTTGTCTGAGGTGGGGCATATTTTTATGCATCCGTCAAACATGGAAGGTTTAGCATTCCCAAATGTTGGAAGGTGTTTTCTAACATAGTCTCTAATTTGTAGGTATCTGAAAAAGTTACTTCTGGGAAGGTTATAAGTTTCCCTCAGCGATTCAAAGGAAGCAAAGGTCCCTCCTATATATACATCCCCTATGGTACTTATCCCCAACTCTCCCCATCGCTCAAAGGTGTTATCAAGGTTAGAGGGGGCAAAGGAGGGATTCCTGGCAACAGGGAGCATGAATGATATTGGTCTAAGCTCAAAGTGGACTTTAATTTGCTTCCAGATTCGGACTGTGCTATGTATAATAGGATTGTTACGGTAAAGTGACATCTCCAGATTGACAGGTGACAAAATCACAGCACCAATAGAGAAGGGGTGGCACTCCTCACTCTCCATGCTAAGCCAGCTGGATGGCGGGGGTGCGTCATCCAGCAAAAACGTAACAGCGCGGAGGTTAGCGGCCCAATAGTAAAATATAAAATTTGGGAGAGACAATCCTCCTTCCATCTTGGATTTACATAGGTGTTTTTTACCTATCCTGTGTGTTTTATAATCCCAGATGAAAGGATTGATAATAGAGTCCAGTTGTTTATGAAAGGATTTAGGTATGAATACTGGGATGTTCTGGTATAGGTAGAGCAGTTGTGGGAGGAAGACCATTTTAATGACATTAATTCTTCCGAGCAGAGAAATTGGGAGAGTTCTCCAAAATTGTATGTTTGCCTTGAGATTTTGCATCAGAGAAGGGAAATTCTCTTTAAATAGTAAGGAGTATTGTTTGGTAACTACAATTGTCACGCTCTGGCTCCAGGACATTGTATGTTGAGCCAGGGTGTGTTCATTCATTGGGTGTATTTCTATGTTGGTATTTCTGTTGGGTTCATTTCTATGTTTGAATGAATGACTCCCAATCAGAGGCTACGAGTGTCAGCTGTGTGCTGGTTGTCTCTGATTGGGAGCCATATTTAACTGTCTGTGTTTCACTTTGTGTTTGTGGGTTTTTGTTCCATGTTTCAGTCTGTGTACTGAGGACTTCACTATCCGTCATTGTTTATTGTTTTCTCGTTCGTGCACTTTAACTTTAATAAAGTCATGTTCGCTACAAACGCTGCGCTTTGGTCCACTCCTTCCGTAGACGGCCGTGACAGAAAAACCCACCATTCTACGACCAAGCAGCGTGTCCAGGAACAGGCAGCCTGGAGGTGGGAGCAGCGTCGGAGGGACGAGAGGCACCCCCAAGAATTTTTTAGGGGGGGGCACAGGGCATGGACGACGGGGCTGACGGAGGCAGAGAAGGGGCGTATCCAAAAGGCCACCAGGTTACGGGGGCCACTGGTCAAAGTAGGGAAAGGAGGTATAGAGGCACGGCGAGAGGTACTGGGGTGTGTTACCAGTCCGGTCCGGCCCGTTCCAGTTCCCGGAGTAGAGCCAGTGGTGTGTGTCCCCAGTACGGTCCGGCCTGTTACGGCCCCTCGCACCAAATGGACGGTGCGCGTCTCCAGCCCGGTCCGGCCTGTTCCTGCCTCTCGCACAAAGCCTACGGTGTGCGTCGCCAGCCCAGCCCGGCCTGTTCCTGCTCCACGCACAAAGCCTATGGTGTGCGTCGCCAGCCCAGCCCGGCCTGTTCCTGCTCCACGCACAAAGCCTACGGTGTGCGTCGCCAGCCCAGCCCGGCCTGTCCCTGCTCCACGCACCAAGCCTACGGGGTGCGTCGTCAGCCCGACCCGGCCTGTTCCTGCTCCACGCACCAAACCTACGGTGTGCGTCGCCAGCCCAGCCCGGCCTGTCCCTGCTCCACGCACCAAGCCTACGGGGTGCGTCGTCAGCCCGACCCGGCCTGTTCCTGCTCCACGCACCAAACCTACGGTGTGCGTCGCCAGCCCAGCCCGGCCTGTCCCTGCTCCACGCACCAAGCCTACGGGGTGCGTCGTCAGCCCGGCCCGGCCTGTCCCTGCTCCACGCACCAAACCTACGGTGTGCGTCGCCAGCCCTGCCCGGCCTGTTCCTGCTCCACGCACCAAGCCTACGGGGTGCGTCGCCAGCCCAGTCCGGCCTGTCCCTGCTCTACGCACAAAGCCTACGGTGTGCGTCGTCGGCCTGGTCCAGCCCGTTCCTGCTACTCGCACCAAGCCAAGGGTGCGAGTCGTCAGCCTGGTCCAGCCCGTTCCTGCTACTCGCACCAAGCCAGGGGTACGAGTCGTCGGCCTGGTCCAGCCCGTTCCTACTACTCGCACCAAGCCAAGGGTGCGAGTCGTCAGCCTGGTTCAGCTCGTCCCTGCTACTCGCACCAAGCCAAGGGTGCGAGCCGTCAGCCTGATCCAGCCCATTCCTGCTACTCGCACCAAGCCAGGGATGCGAGTCGTCAGCCTGGTGAGGCCCGTTCCGGCTCCACGCATCAAGCCTAGGGTGCGTATCGTCAGCCAGGTCCGGTCCGTTCCTGCCTCACGCGCCAAGCCAGGGGTGCGCGTCGTCAGTCCAGATCCTACCAGCTGGGTCAGATCGGACCGGGGCGCTACGGGGGGATTGAAGAAGGGTGGTGGTCAAGCCCGGAGCCGGAGCCGCCTCCGAGGAGTAATGCCCACCCAGCCCTCCCCTGTTTGGGGTTTTTGAGGCGCGGTCGCAGTCCGCGCCTTTAGGGGGGTACTGTCACGCTCTGGCTCCGGGACTTTGTATGTTGAGCCAGGGTGTGTTCATTCATTGGGTGTATTTCAATGTTGGTATTTCTGTTGGGTTCATTTCTATGTTTGAATGAATGACTCCCAATCAGAGGCTACGAGTGTCAGCTGTGTGCTGGTTGTCTCTGATTGGGAGCCATATTTAACTGTCTGTGTTTCACTTTGTGTTTGTGGGTTTTTGTTCCATGTTTCAGTCTGTGTACTGAGGACTTCACTATCCGTCATTGTTTATTGTTTTCTCGTTCGTGCACTTTAACTTTAATAAAGTCATGTTCGCTACAAACGCTGCGCTTTGGTCCACTCCTTCCGTAGACGGCCGTGACAACAATTCCAAGGTAGATAAATCTTTCTGAAGATAACTTAACTGGAAGATGTTCTAGCCAGGAGGTGTTTTGCAACCGTATGGGCATTAATTCACTCTTGTTCCAATTTATTCTGTATCCCGAGAAGGTACCAAACAAATTAATCACCTCAAGAATAGCTGGAATACTAGCTTGGGGTTCTGTTACATAGAGGAGAATAGCATCTGCGTATAGGGAAATCTTATTTAGAGTATCTTTAGTATTATAGCCGTGTATTGCTGAATGAGATCTGATCGCTTGAGCGAGAGGTTCAATAATTAGGGCGAAGAGCATAGGCGACAGCGCACAACCCTGCCTTGTCCCTCTGTGAAGGTTAAATCGGGGCGACAGTGATTGGTTAGTGAGTATTCTCGCACAGGGGTTCCTATATAAAAGCTGGATCCAATTTATGAACCCATCTCCAATATTACATTTCTGTAGGACCTTGAATAGATAGGGCCACTCAACTTGGTCAAAGGCCTTTTCGGCGTCAAGAGATATAACGGCAAGGTCCACGTTAGGTAACCTCTGAGAATACATAATGTTGAAGAGGCGCCTGAGATTAAATAATGAGTTTCTGTTAGAGATAAAGCCGGTCTGGTCCGAATGGACCAATTTGCCAATTAAAGTGCTAAGCCTGTTAGCCAGAGTTTTTGCTAAAATCTTTTGGTCTGTATTAAGGAGGGATATTGGTCTGTATGACCCTACCTCTTCCGGATCTTTACCCTTCTTATGTATAACTGTAATAAACGCCTCATCCAAAGTAGATGAGAGAGCTCCATCCTCATTGGCCCGAACCAACATTTTGTGCAGGTAGGGAGAGAGCATGTTGCTGAATGTTTTATAAAATTCACCAGGGTATCCATCTGGCCCGGGGTCTTGCCACTCTTTAGAGATTTAATTGTTTCTCTAGTTTCTTCAAGAGATATTCCTTATTCAGGAAGTTAGAGTCTTCCTGGTTCAGGGCAGGAAGATTACAGTCCTCCAAAAGGTTTTGCATAATTAAGGGGTTAGGATCCGCTTTAGATGTATATAGAGTCTCATAAAACTGACGGAATCTGTCATTGATGTCTTTGGGGGAGGAGAGTAATTCCCCAGATGCAGATTTAACTTTGTGAATCATTCGGTCACTCACATTTTTTCGAAGTTGTCTGGCGAGTAATATGTGTGGTTTGTCACCAAACTCCAAATATTTTTGCTTGGCATAGAGAAAAGATTTAGCAATTTTAGCCGAGAGGATCTGATTGTATTTAAATTTTAAAGACATATTTTTTTTATGTTTCTCCATAGATGGATGTCTAGCATTCTCCCTATCCAGTAAGTGAATTTGTCCCTCCAGTTCTACAAAAAAATTTCTGTTTTGCCTACTCCTGGCAGTCTGAAAGGAGATGATACAGCCTCTCAAATCAGCCTTCAGCGTTTCCCACAATAATGCTGGGGAAGTCTCTGTGTTGTCGTTGGTATCAAAGAAAAATGAAATTTGGTCTTTAAGATGTTCACAGAATGTTGGTTCTGTGAGGAGCTGAGGATTCAACCTCCAGACCCTCTCGTTTGGTACGATGTCACCCAATCTCAGGGAGAAGGTGAGTGGGCTGTGGTCAGAGATTATAATATCATGATATCTCACATTACAGGTATAGGGGAGTAGTTCAGCATCAACCAAAAAGTAGTCAATTCGAGTATATACATTGTGAACATGAGAGTAAAAGGAGTATTCCCTACCCGTAGGATTAGAGATCCTCCATATATCAAATAAGTTCGAATTTCTTATGTAGGTATTCAAGAATTCGCTTGAATAACAAACACATTGTCTGGCCGATGCCAAAAAAGCACGGCGCAACCTCGAACAAGAGGTAAAACAAAAATAAAATCCCAACTATACGCTCACCTCTCACTATCCTAGAACTTCTACTAACATATGAACTGAGGAGGCTCCCGCACTTAAAGTGTTCAATTAGCATCTAATAAACCTAAACAGAATAAGTTGCAACTTAAACATATTGCGCACTTAAGGTTAATCTTGGGTCAATCCCTGAGATAAGCAAGATGTATCATCACAATATTCTATTGCTAAGCAATGCCGGTCTAAACATAAACCATCAGTAACCGACATAGACAGCAGTACAGTTACATATTGTGGGATAGGAGATGGGAACAAGGATTAAAAATAAAATAAATAATAATACATTATTTTAAAATTATTTTAAAAGATAGTGATTTATATATACATATGTGCACACATACACATATACACATCCACACACACACATACATACATGTGCATACCTACATACATACACACACACACACATACACGTGCGTATATATCTACGCACACACACACATATACACACGTATACACACACACATACATACACACACACAAACCCAAAAAAATATATACATATACAATAAATATTCTTAAATATATACAGATACATACACACGCATACACACATACATCCATACACACACATCTACATACACAAACATTCATACCCCAGAATAATAATCTATACTAATTTAAAATATACACATACATAACACTAAAATGCTAATAAAGTACAAATAATAATTATTATATGTACGCACACCTACACAGACACAAGCACCACGGAGGGCTGGTGGGAATCAGATCGTGAGAGCGGGCCAGGCTATGACAAAGGCAGAACAGCACAAAGCATCAACTTGCTATCCAGGTGTCTGCGTCTGCCCCTTCCCAACCATCACCCCCAGACCCCTGCAAGCAATAAATACATGGTAATAGGAATAATGCAAGAATTGAAAAATAAATAACGAAACAAAACAAAAATGGGGGAATATAAGTATATCCTTCCGAAAGTGTCAATGATCCGACCTGGAAGGCCTCCCAAACAGGCATCGCTCTAAACCCAGTCGGAATGAAAGTGAAATTAACGTTAAGTGAGAGCTCTGACCGCCCTCCATTGGTCAGCTCATCGTATTACATGTTCGGTAGCCCTTGCTGAGACCGTTTAATACGGTTTCACCCGTTATGGTATGGTATGGATTCGAGTCCATGAGCAGACCCTAACACACAATGACAAGGCACTCTAACCTGTACGGGGGATTGGCGTATATTCCCGGATAAACTTCTCTGCGTCCAAAACCGAGGAGAGCCAAATCTTCTCCCCGGAAGGCGGGGTAATTCTTAGTCTTGCAGGGAAGAGCAAGGCTGGGCGAAGATGGAGTTTGTAGAGTTTGGTCATGACATCTCTGTAGCCAGCGCGGTGCTTTGCCACATCGGGCGCATAGTCCTCATAGACACGAAAGGGGTGCCCTTTATGTAACAGGTTGCACCTCATTCGAGCCTCGCGCAGGATAAGATCCTTGGTCTTGAAACTGTGACAACAGATGATTACTGGGCGAGGATGCTGGCCCGGTCCAGGCACTGGGACAAGGGTGCGATGTGCACGGTCCAGTAGGGGATCCGAAGCTAAAACATCCGGTCCCATTGCATCCTTCAGTAGCTTGGCGAAGAAGTGGGTGGGGCGAGAGCCCGCCTCCACCCCTTCTGCCAGACCCACAACGCGAAGGTTATGACGCCTGGATCTGCCCTCCAGGTCGACCACTTTCACAGAAAGCCTCTGCACATTATCCTGCAATGACGTGCATAGCTTCTCTAACTCGTCGATCCTACCAGCGTTGAATTCAGAAGCTTTCTCAAGGTCCACAATACTCTGGCCCTGCGAAGCGACCGTTCGAATGGTGCTCTCGATTTTAGTGTCCAGTTCAGCAATAGTAGCCTTAAGATCCTCCGCTATAGCAACACGTAGTTCTCCCAAAGCCCGGGTAAATTCTGTAAGTGTCACGTTGTTACCTGTGCCTTCCGCCATGTCTGTCTCGTTGTTTGGTGGGGAGTAGGCCTCTGATGTGGATTTATTGTCCTTTGGTCGCTTATTACTAGGCATTTTCACATAGAAAGTTACAATATTGTATTAGAAATAAAAGTTTTTTTGTAACAAGTGCAATAAAGTAAGTTAGGTTAGATTATTTCGCAAAAAAGTTGCGGGAGCCTCTCACACACAGCCGTTCACTCCAACATGCTAGCTCCGCCCCCCAGGCTGACTCGGGTGGGGCTCGGACTCGGGTGGGGCTCGGGCTCAGGTTGTGGTCGGGCTAGGTTGGACCGGGCTCTAATTTTCAGGCCCAATGACAATTCTAGCGTTTGTTTGTGTGTGTTGACAGGGGGGTACTATGTTTCTGAAAATAGCCTGTGCTCAATACAGACATATACATCACTGTCAACACCGATTGGAGGAGCGAGCAGGTCACAGCATGGTGTTTGTTTTGTTGTCAAACCCCCACAGATATCAGCAGTTACAGTATGTCAGATTGTGTTCCCTGTCAAATTGTGTGCCTCCCTGTAGTGTCAATCAAGGACAGGCTAAATTGGGGTTATGAGAACAATGACTTGCCATGCCAGGGTGTTCCCTGGTGTTGTGTACTGCTGAGACAGCCACAGTAATGAGATGTCTAGTGCAGAGACTCTAAACAAACAACACAGGCATGACTAATAAACACATTGAAAGGGAAGGAGAAAGGCATTGAGAAAGAGGCAGTGATATAGAGAGAGAGCCTGAGGCAGAGAGAAAGAGAGGACAGTGAGAGAGAGTTTTAGGCAGAGAGGTTGAGGCAGATAGGGAGAGAGAGAGAGCGAGAGAGAGAGAGAGAGAGAGTGAATGAATGAATGCTTTACCAGTGCTGTTGTTTTTGTAGTACAGAGATAAGAGATATCTTCACTGGGACAGGACTTTGAGCCTTACCCCCCTGCCTCCCTCTGCTGGCTCTCATCTCCATGCTAAGCAGGGCCTGGTCAATCCTTGGATGGGAAACCAGATGCTGCTGGAAGTGGTGTTGGAGGGCCAGTAGTGGGAAATCGTCTTCTAGTTTGAAGTAGACCTCAATACCCCAGGACTGTGACGGGGTCACTGCACTATAGAGGGTATCATTCTTCGAAACATTAAGCTGAGGTGCTGACTCTCTGTGGTCACTGGAGATCCCAGGGCACTTATCACAAGAGTAGGGGAGTCCTGGCTTATTCTAATAGGATTCAAAGCCTAAATGGAGATTAGATTAATGGTACTGCAGTGGTAGTCTACTACATCCACATCTCATCAGGGTAATGACGGGGTTGTGGTCTGACCCTGACCAGTCATCACTCCTACTAATGGCTAAGTGTCTGTTCATTGCCCGAGCGAGGTAGCCAAGCTTAATGTGTGTGTGTGTGTGTGTGTATGTGTGTGGGTGTCAGAGGAGGCTTGTGGGAGGAGCTGTAGGAGAAGGGGCTCGTTTTTACCAGTATTCCTCCATCTAATTGTTTCCTCCACCCACTCTCTGCTCAGATCCAGCTCTTGCTGTTTCTCCTAAAGCTACTACTGAAGGGATTTTGTGCTGGTGTTTACGTAGTCTAATGAAATATTGCATTCATTATGTGGGTAGAAGTTTACTGCATACACTGTAAAGAGGTTTCCGTGAATTTGACAGTAACTTACAGGTAGCTCAGTCACAAGTAAAATTGTAATATACTGTAAATACGATATCAAAGCAAGTACTGCATAATGACGGTACAATACCGTAAAATTGACTGTATTATACTGTAGAAAATAAATAAAGTTAATGCTACTGAAATCAGAGTGAATGAATTAATGTATGAATTAATTAAATTCATTGAGGGTAGGGGTTTGTATTTCACAATATTTTACTGTAATTACAAGGAATTGGTGCAGGAAGGTTGGCTGTAGGTAAAGTGTTTACACATTACAGCATATTAATGAATATTTGGTGTTTTATATCACTTGCACTGCTAGAGGCCTTAACAAAGGCTTCCAAACTGGCAGTGACTACAGTGCAAAATAGACCAAAGGGACATGTCAAAATGCTCAACCATTTAAGGTTTAAGGCTTGCTGCCACTCCAATCTGTCTCCTACACAGTACATGTTAAATTGATGGGGCACTATAACCATAGAGCAGTTAAATTGGTACAGCATTCTCACTCATGGGTGCAACACATAGCCTCTTACAAGGCACGCCTCAAAATATGTTGATAAGGCAGAAACAACAGTAACACAGATAGAACAATGAGCCAGATGTTTCACCGGATATATAACTCTGAAGCAAATAATGTGATGAGAGGAAGCCAGTGGAGGAAGCCAGTGGGAGAAGATGAAGAGAGATGGATTTTGGCATACATTCTGCACATTGATCTCATTGATGAAACATTTGATCTCAGTACAGTTTTCTGTTCCCAAAACTACAATCTGTTACGAACAGACAAAAGTTTCTAAAAATTACGTTGTTTAGGACTGCAAGGGTGAATTGAGTTATTGCACACGCGCACTTCACAGAGTAGACGTTCCCTATCGGAAATATGCAAATACATGCTAGAACGCGCCAATAGGATCTCGCTAGCGCATGCTTGGATCTGCCCACTCCATTCATTTTCTCCCATTGGAAACGACAGGCTGTAGTCTATCTTGCATTACTTACAGTATAAGAATCTTTGACATCACCATTCACCCACTAGTGGTCAAAAGGTTTTTGGCGATCCAAAGATATGGTACAGTACTGTATTCTGTGGGGTGAAATTACCGTACCATTCGAAATACATCAATTATTTCCCCGCCCACAACAGTTTCCCACAATGCACCAAAATTAAAGCATAAATTAAATAGATTAACTTGCTAATTATACATGTATTTAAAAAAAGTTAAACAGCTATTTTTTTACAAGCAGGATAGATTTTGTCTCTGTTGTCACGCCTGTTCTAGAGTCGGGTTCTCCCAAACATTTTCAGCCAGTTACCTTGGAAACCACATAAGGCAAATCAATGAAGGTAAAGTCACTGGGCATACCTCCCTCTCCTCTCTCTCTCTCTCTCTCTCTCTCTCTCTCTCTCATCCCCCCTCTCTTTCTTTCTCTTACTCTCCCGCCTCCCACCTACTCTCTCTTTCCCTTCCTTCCCTCTTTCTCCCTCCGTCTCCTGCATCTCCCTCACTCTGTCACTCTAACTCTCCTTCACACACACACAACCACAGCCAAAGGATTAGGAGACAGCACTTTTCCCTGGATTCCTTTATTCGAACAGGGTTGGAGGACAGGAAAGACAGCAGAAAGGAAAGGAAGAAGGGAATGTTGGAGGAGGCAGGGGGAGTCTTTACCGGATGGTAGTCCAGGACTGATCCAGTATTCTCTCTCACGCTCTCTCTCTCTCTCTCTCTCTCTCTCTCTCTCTCTCTCTCTCTCTCTCTCTCTCTCTCTCTCTCTCTCTCTCTCTCTCTCTCTCTCTCTCTCTCTCTCTCTCTCTCTCTCTCTCTCTCTCTCTCTCTCTCTCTCTCTTTGCCTTTATCTCCAGAGGCGGGGGAAACTTGGTGACCGTTTGGGTTTCATTGGAAGTACCCACCTTGAATCTGGTTGACCCAGCTTGGTTCTGCTGGTACAGGCAGAGGGACTGCTCTGTCTGGGGACTGAGGCACAATATATACATTTAGGTCTAATCCGGCATAAGGGACTGGGTCTGGCTGGGCCTGGGCCTAGTTCGATGAGATCGTGTCCCCAGGATGTTGAGCTTGGATGGGCTGGAGATGATAGCTGTCCTGGTGGTGATGGGACTGTTCGTCAAAGTTCTGGAGCAGTTTGGACTCTTTGAAGTCATAAGATGGGAAGGTAATGGACGGTGTCGGTGTGTGTGTGTGTCTGTGTGTGTGTGTGACCCTCTGTTCTCCGCATTGCTGATGTCCTGAGGGGGCCACATTGTCTTTGGCTTAGGAGTTGGGTTACTGACGGAACTGTTGGCTCTGTCACACACACAGACACACACACACACACACACATACACACACACACACACACACACACACACCATACCTCTCTTTTTCCCTCATCCCTCTCTCCCCTCCTCTGCTGATATGAGCTTTTACACTTTAATCAATAGCACTATGGAGAGTGGCTGAGTGCTCTGGCTCTTGTCTTACTGAGGGAACCTCAGCTTCAGTGGGTTTTAAAGGGGGAAAGGGCAGGATTGTGTTTCCCAAATGGAAGAACATACATAGATGATGGGCTGTGGATAATTCTGGGTGGGATTCAAATAAACCGCACTGCACCAACTAATCCAGTCAACTTCTATGCGATGTTGGGGCAATGCGGTTTGTTTGAGTCCCGGCTTAAAACTGTGTCCAAGGCTAGTCAGTCTTATGACAAGGATATGTAGGCCTTGTGAGGGTTACCCAGTGTGTTGTTTTTAATCAGAAGTTTGTATGGCCCTTACCTTTCTCTTGCACCCTGTTAATATTTTAATCTGCTCTCGCTCAGAGTGACGCTGTGAAAGATTCTAATCTCACCAACACACACACACACACACACAAACACAAACACACACACTCTTATCGCAGATGCCCAGGGTGCCCTCCTCTCAGACAATAAGAAAATGACTGCATTTCTGGCCTGTTGTAATTCCTGGGGTCACCTCTTCCTATGAAAGTTTGCACTTATACTAAGTTCACTGAAGTTCCCTTCTCATTTTAGGGCTGTCTGTCAAGCACTTTTAGTACTCAATGAAATGGTTATTTGATAATCAATTTAGAAATGGATATCTGCCATAATCTCTTTAGATGCAGTTAAAGAGCTGTATAGGTAGACAACTGTCACACACAAAACTATGTCTTACAATACTTGTGAGGACTTTTTGGGAACCGACAATTGATTCACATTCCAAATCCTATTTTCCCTAACCCCTAACCCTAAACCTAACCCTAACCCTTACCCTTACCCTTACCCTAACCTTAACCTTAACCTTAACCCCTAAACCTAAACCTAACCGTAATTTGAACCCTAATTCTAAACCCTAAACCTAACCCTTAAACATAAAATTGACTTTTTGCAAGTGAGGACCGGCAAAATGTCCTCACTTCTCTGGATTTTACTTGGTTTACTTTTCTTGTGAGGACTTCTGGTACTCTCAAGTATAGAAAATGTGTACACGCACGCACACACACACACACACACACCATCTCTATATCTGTTGGACAGTACCCAGTGTTCAAGGTGTGCCAGCTGGTTCGTCAAAAGTAAAGTTCTATAGAACTCTCCCTCTCCAATCCCTGTGCCAGGATTGGCCCACTCAGAATTAATGAATAAGCAGCCTCTCTCTATAGTGCATTAGGCTTTGACAGATCTGACCAGATCCTTGAAAATCTTTGGAAAGTGGCATCTCCAATAAGTACTTCAATATGTGTGTGTGTGTGTGTGTGTGTGTGTGTGTGTGTGTGTGTGTGTGTGTGTGTGTGTGTGTGTGTGTGTGTGTGTGTGTGTGTGTGTGTGTGTGTGTGTGTGTGTGTGTGTGTGTGTGTGTGTGTGTGTGAGCATACGTGTACGTGTGTGTGTGTATGTCCTTACTTAGTCTAATGAGTGCTCTCTGTAATAGATGACCAGTGTCCTGATGGCAGTTCATCATGGTGATATTATTATTACTCATTATTTAGCAGGTCAGAGAAGAGGTAGAAAGCTTGTTGCTTTATCGTTTTATTTAAATAATTGGATTGTGTGTGTGTGTGGGAACATACAGTGGGGAAAAAAATTATTTAGTCAGCCACCAATTGTGCAAGTTCTCCCACTTAAAAAGATGAGAGAGGCCTGTAATTTTCATCATAGGTACACGTCAACTATGACAGACAAATTGAGGGAAAAAAATCACATTGTAGGATTTTTTATGAACTTATTTGCAAATTATGGTGGAAAATAAGTATTTGGTCACCTACAAACAAGCAAGATTTCTGGCTCTCACAGACCTGTAACTTCTTCTTTAAGAGGCTCCTCTGTCCTCCACTCGTTACCTGTATTAATGGCACCTGTTTGAACTTGTTATCAGTATAAAAGACACCTGTCCACAACCTCAAACAGTCACACTCCAAACTCCACTATGGCCAAGACCAAAGAGCTGTCAAAGGACACCAGAAACAAAATTGTAGACCTGCACCAGGCTGGGAAGACTGAATCTGCAATAGGTAAGCAGCTTGGTTTGAAGAAATCAACTGTGGGAGCAATTATTAGGAAATGGAAGACATACAAGACCACTGATAATCTCCCTCGATCTGGGGCTCCACGCAAGATCTCACCCCGTGGGGTCAAAATGATCACAAGAACGGTGAGCAAAAATCCCAGAACCACACGGGGGGACCTAGTGAATGACCTGCAGAGAGCTGGGACCAAAGTAACAAAGCCTACCATCAGTAACACACTACGCTGCCAGGGACTCAAATCCTGCAGTGCCAGACGTGTCCCCCTGCTTAAGCCAGTACATGTCCAGGTCCGTCTGAAGTTTGCTAGAGTGCATTTGGATGATCCAGAAGAGGATTGGGAGAATGTCATATGGTCAGATGAAACCAAAATAGAAAAACTCAACTCGTCGTGTTTGGAGGACAAAGAATGCTGAGTTGCATCCAAAGAACACCATACCTACTGTGAAGCATGGGGGTGGAAACATCATGCTTTGGGGCTGTTTTTCTGCAAAGGGACCAGGACGACTGATCCGTGTAAAGGAAAGAATGAATGGGGCCATGTATCGTGAGATTTTGTGTGAAAACCTCCTTCCATCAGCAAGGGCATTGAAGATGAAACGTGGCTGGGTCTTTCAGCATGACAATGATCCCAAACACACCGCCCGGGCAACGAAGGAGTGGCTTCGTAAGAAGCATTTCAAGGTCCTGGAGTGGCCTAGCCAGTCTCCAGATCTCAACCCCATAGAAAATCTTTGGAGGGAGTTGAAAGTCTGTGTTGCCCAGCGACAGCCCCAAAACATCACTGCTCTAGAGGAGATCTGCATGGAGGAATGGGCCAAAATACCAGCAACAGTGTGTGAAAACCTTGTGAAGACTTACAGAAAACGTTTGACCTGTGTCATTGCCAACAAAGGGTATACAACAAAGTATTGAGAAACTTTTGTTATTGACCAAATACTTATTTTCCACCATAATTTGCAAATAAATTCATAAAAAATCCTACAATGTGATTTTCTGGAAAAAAAATTCTCATTTTGTCTGTCATAGTTGACGTGTACCTATGATGAAAATTACAGGTCTCTCTCATCTTTTTAAGTGGGAGAACTTGCACAATTGGTGGCTGACTAAATACTTTTTTCCCCCACTGTATTTCTCAACATGCTCACAACCTGCCATTGGATACAAATTATTTAAAAAATTATGCATGTCAAGTTATAGTCAAATATTGTATTGAAAAAATACGGGCACGCAGGGCACGTACCCCCGGGCCCCCAACCTCCAGGGGGCCCCCAACACCCCAAAAAGATAGCATATGATAGCAAAATGTGTAGAATTGCAGGAAATTTGCTTTAAAAATGCAAATGTATCTCTCAGCCTCATGGCAAAATGTGTGGAATAGCAGGAAGGGATCGAGGTTGGTGCCCTGTTTACCATCTACTATTGTAGAGCATTTAACACTTTTACAGAAATATACAGTACACCTCATAGAACAGAGTTTCTCCCATTCTTCTCGGCAGATCCTCTCAAGCTCTGGCAGGTTGGATGGGGAGCGTCGCTGCACAGCTTCTTTCATGTCTCTCCAGAGATGTTTGATCGGGTTCAAGTCCGGGATCTGGCTGGGCAACTCAAGGACATTCAGAGACTTGTCCCGAAGCCACTCCTGCATTGTCTTGGCTGTGTGCTTAGGGTCGTTGTCCTGTTGGAAGGTGAACCTTGACCCCAGTCTGAGGTCCTGAGCGCTCTGGAGCAGGTTTTCATTAAGGATCTCTCTGTACTTTGCTCCGTTCATCTTTCCCTCGATCCTGACCAGTCTCCCAGTCCCTGCTGCTGAAAAACATCCCCACAACAGGATGCTAACACCACCATGCTTCACCGTAGGGATGGTGCCAGGTTTCCTCCAGACATAAAGCTTGGCATTCAGGCCACAGAGTTCAATTTTGGTTTCATCAGACCAGAGAATTTAGTTTCTCATGATCTGAGAGTCTTTACGTGCCTTTTGGCAAACTGCAAGCGGGTTTTCATGTGCCTTTTACTGAGGAGTGGCTTCTGACTGGCCACTCTACCATAAAGGCCTGATTGGTAGAGTGCTGCAGAGATGGTTGTCCTTCTCGAAGGTTCTCCCATCCCCACAGAGGAACTCTGGAGCTCTGTCAGAGTGACCATTGGGTTCTTGGTCACCTCCCTGACCAAGGCCCTTCTCCCCCGATTGCTCAGTTTGGCCAGGAGGCCAGCTCTAGGAAGAGTCTGGGTGGTTCCAAACTTCATCCATTTAAGAATGATGGAGGCCACTTTGTTTTTGGGGACCTTCAATGCTGCAGACATGTTTTGGTACCCTTCCCCAGATCTGTTTCTCGACATAATCCTGTCTCAGAGCTCTACGGACAATTCCTTTGACCTCATGGCTTGGTTCTGTCAACTATGGGACCTTATATAGACAGGTGTATGCCTTTCCAAATCATGTCCAATCAATTGGATTTACCACAGGTGGGCTCCAATCAAGTTGTAGAAACATCTCAAGGATGATCAATGGAAACAGGATGCATCTGAGCTCAATTTCGCGTCTCATAGCAAAGGGTCTGAATACTTATGTAAATAATTTTTTTTTTTTTTTTTTTTTTTTTAATTGGCTAAAATTATGGGGTATTATGTGTAGATTGATGAGGAATGTATTTGATTTTATCAATTTTAGAATAAGGCTGTAACATAACAAAATGTGGAAAAAGTCAAGGTGTCTGATTTCCCGAAATACTGTAATAAAAAAGATAGTGGTCATACGCCCAAAAACTTGCCTGGCTAATAAAGTATACATACAAAAATAAAGAAAAGGCCTGCACACTGTATATGCTCCCAATTACTACCTTTATAGACAACATTTTAATCCCAAGGATTTTCGTCAGGTCGAGTAGACATGAATTTGTGTGATGTTCCTTTCCAAATCAACCTTTAGCCCCTAAGTACTTAATGTCGATCAGACGGGCGTGCGTGTGTGCGTGTGGCGTCCTGTACTGTAGTTCTGTCAGTATTGACACACTGTTGCTCTGCTGACACACACACACACACTAAGTGAGCTGACCTTCAATTCTTCTCCTGATAACTCATTACTCTGAGAGGATGTTCTGTTCATCTCTCTCTCCCCTCTCTCCCTCCTTCTCCATTCTCTCTCTCTCGCTCTCTCTCCCTCTGTCTCATTTTATTTCTCTCTACCTTTTACCTAATCCCGGGCGCATAGCCACTGGACCTCCCATTCATTACTCCTCAGCCTCTCTTCCCTTCTCCTCTCCCCCTCCATCCTCCCTCCCTCTTCTCCTTCTCTCCCCACTCCTTGAATATCAGTGGGCAGAAGTGTATGTATTGCTTATTTGTACTTTGAGGAGGATTGTGACGCTGTTCAGAGTGGCATAGGAAGTTGCCAAGTAACATGATGATTCAGATATGGAGTTTCATTGGTCCTGTCCAGGGGAGTGTGTGTGTCACACTTTGACCAATTTTACCTCAGATTCTGATGTTTGTCCACGTTTATCCAAACGTCAAATTTCGAAATTATTCCAAACGTCAAATTTCAAAGTTGTTTTTGACACCCTGCGTTGCCACGGTCAATTGGTTGAGCCTCCTGGCAAGGAGCCTGGTGGCTGGTTAAATGTAGGTATTCATTAGGTAAGTTAAGGGTTAAGGTTTGTGTCTAGCACTGTGATTGAACATGCAACCCTCGTAGCTGGAGCTCAATTCTTACGCCCATCCACCATCCCCGTCCACAACACCCTAGCAAAACCCAAGCCTACTTGACGGTAATAGTGCATACTGTTGCCCCTAGTGGTGTGTTTTGAAGGGATCTCACGACATCCTCGGGACATGGATGGACACCCAATTTCGAGGTGAATCTTGAGCGACCTGGTTTTGTGTGTGTTTGTGCGCACGTAATCCGCGTATGTGCGTGCTTGTACACATTCAGGCCTGAAAGTGTACAAAGTTTAAATTAAGCCTCTAAAATTGATAAATCAATATATCCCCAATCAACTGGGAGAGAGTGAGTGTCAGTAATGTACAACAGTGAACCACTCAGTTCGTAAAGCGGCGCGGCGACACAAATCCAACAAGCCATGGCTTCCCCCAGAGGAAAAGACAAGGAGCAACTTGGAGGCGCAAACGAGAGTAATGAATAGCTAAAGGATATCTAGGAAAACATAGCTAAAATGTTCTCAATGCACACCAGAACAAACAAACTGCTACAATTCTGTATCTTTCCACCCAAATCTATTTTGTCCATACATTTTGATATAACATGATTTATATTAATCATTCTGATGGTATCTGAGTAACTGATTGCTTTATGATTGTTCGATTCCATGGGGTCTTCCTGGCCTTGGGGCAGGGGCAGGCACAGCTGGCCAGCTGGGTGATTCTGATTGGTCAGAGATGGAAACCACACTAAGGAAGTGTGGAAAGCTATACAACCACAATTTAGAAGGAGTTACCGGAAGCATGACACACACACACACACTTATATATAAACACACACACACACAGGCACACACACACAGGCACACAGGCACACCCACACACACACGTGGAAGTGAGGAGAGCGATGCAAGAGGGGAGTGCTTTACAGACATGATCTGTTGACCTCACCTCTTCATACTGTATCATAGTTACTGCTGATTTTTATATAACACTGCTATAGATAATGGTTATGATGTTGATGATAATCATAATCATAACCATTAACACCCACATAATATGCAGAAATTGCAGTCAGAAAGACAGACAGACAGACAGGCAGGCAGGCAGGCAGGAAGAAACAAGGTAGAATTTAGACTGACAAATCACTGTTACATACAAATGTTAATGATGATGCTCCATTTGATTTACACAACACTGCCCTCTTGAGGAGTGTTAGTGGATTCCAATCATGAATTCATTATTGACTGTAATGACAAATCTATTATGCATAATACAAATTATGTGAGCACAAATAACATAATTTGATCAGAAGAATTCCCCAGTCAATGTTGCATTTTGGCTAAGAAAGAAGGCTTTGACACAACTTTGATAATGTGACTCTAAAAAGACAGAACAGCCTCAAAGCAGATTTTTCAATGCTGCCAGTCGAGTGCCTGTGTGCCTGTGTGTGCAGGTGTGGTGCATGTTTCTGCTATGAATACAGTGAATATTTTTCCTACTTTGTAGTCAGATTTGTCAGTTTATGTAGTTCATGCCAAAAGGGCCTAGTTAATGTAATTAATCTATTTTGTCCTAGATCCCTATTTAAAAATACCTTCCTAAAGCTAATGATCTATGGAAATTGATCTCGCCTTTCATTTACAGTAATTGGGAACACATTACTGTATTTTGAGCGCCATTCGTCAATGCCCCCCCTCTGTCTCTCACCTATACACACACGCACGCGTGCACAAACACACACACACACACACACAAACACACACACACACCTAGACATTTTAATTAGCTTATTATCTTTGAGAGGGATAATTGCACAGATAGAAGTCTAAATCTGGAGGTGTTTCAATTATTCTGTCTGTCTGGCTGTAGGCAAAGTATCCCTCATCATAACTAATACATAGTCTGGCTGATTAACTTAAGACATCACACTGTTTGCTCTCCAATAGGGCTGTCTGTGTGTTTGTGTGTGTCTGTGTGTGTGTGTGTTTGGAGTGCGTGCGTGCATGTGTCAGTATAACATTGGATGGGAGCTATTTAAAGCATGTCTCCAACGCTGTGTACTGACCAACAGTCAGACAGCTACTTTTATCTGAGCTATTCTGTAATTACAGTGAAATCGTGCAGATTCTTCCACCAGGATATCAGGACACACACACACACAAACACACAAGCACACAAACACATGCACACACACACAATCAAGACATAGAAAATCCTACTCTGAATTATCTGACATATATATCTTATCAGTCTGAGCATAAAAGGTTGCAGTATAAAGACAATTCAGTTTGAAAAGGTTGCTCAGTTTGTTCTACTTCCAAACTGTCATCTGGGACATGCACATATCAAACCTGTACCAGTCAGATCCAGAGTACCACTCAGATCTCGCTCTCGCAGGTAAACAGAAAACAAGATGTTCTTTACATGGCACTACATGACCTTCATATCACAGAACTGTTACCGTCACTGAGAATAGATGTAAATAGAATCAATGTAGAACATTGCTTTTGGCTTGAAAGTGACATGATAAACATCACAAACAAACAACTGTAAAACATCAGCAGCACATCAGTGGCATTTCATTCAACTGTTATGCAAAGGAAAACCATTTTTGGAGAACGTGTGTTTGTGTGTGTGTTGGCCAAGGTTATCTGATTTAGCAAGGAGCTAGCCCTCAGTTGCTCGTTGGTGTGGCTGAGTGTTTAGTGGTCACTAGGTGCTGTTGCCGAGGAGCTTAGTTCCAATAACGCCAGTGGAGCATTAATCACTGAGCAGGCAGACCAGTCCCTTATTATTATTGAAAATGCATTGAGAACTCACACATGCACGCACGCACACACCCAGCCCTGTCCCTCAACCCACTTTCCATCTCATCCCTTGTATATTTTTACTCTTCCTCCCCAGTTCTACCGCTCTCATTGAGAGTGTATTTCCACTTGTTGATAGTGCCCCATATCGTGTATATAATAATAATAATAATAATATGCCATTTAGCAGACGCTTTTATCCAAAGCGACTTACAGTCATGCGTGCATACATTATTTGTGTATGGGTGGTCCCGGGGATCGAACCCACTACCTTGGCGTTACAAGCGCCGTGCTCTACCAGCTGAGCTACAGAGGAGTGTATCTAAAAGGTTGTGACGTAATGTCTTTCTCTTTCTGCTATAAAGTCTGATATTTTTTTTGGCTTCAGCGTATAGCAGTAGCCTGGTTAGTTGAGTCATTTGGTGTTGGTTGGATTTTGTTTGGTTTAGTTTTGGTAACTTACTGTAGTTTAACTGTTTAGTTTAACTGTGGTTAGTTTGTTAGTCTCTGCTTAGTTTGGCTGGGTAAGTTACACTGTAGTTGGTCTGTCAGTCTGGTTAACTGTTGGTTTGGTGTCAGTTTGTCAGTTTGTGGTTAGTTGGCATGGTGTTGGTTTGGGTATTGTGGCGTTATTACTGCATTAGTGTATCAGGTGCCAAGCTAAACAACCTGAGGCCTGGCATCTTACTGGCACAAAGACATGATACACCTGGAGTCAGATTTCATCCAATGACACACAATACAGCTCACTGGCACACACAGGCCTGCACCTGCACGTATGTATGTGTGTGTTTGTGTAGGTGCAAGGGAAGCACCTATAGTAGAGAGAGACACATCCGTGAGTATGGCCACTGCTGCCAACATAATGTCAGTCCCAGCTGCATGTCGGTCTCTCTCCTCCCTCCCCATTCCACCCCTATCCTCACAGACTCACAGCATTTTCTGAAGTGATCTCTCTGCTTTCCTTCCCTCCTCTCCTCTCCTCTCCTGAGTCTGCCATCCTTCTCTCCTCCCTCTTCCCCTCTCCTTCTTCTTCTGTCCTCCCTCTCTCCCCTCTCTCCCAGCTCTCCTCCATCTTTCATCCTTTTCTCCTAGCTCTTTCTTCCCTCTATCCAAACTCATGCTACTTACCCAATTACACACTAGGAGGGACTGAGCAGGAGGGGATGGAGAGACTTAGGGAAGGGAAACAAACAGAATGACAGAAAGAAAAGGGAATAGGTAGATCAAATCATAAACCTTAGATATACCTTAGAACTAGAGGGGACTATAATCACCTCTCTACTCTGGTAAATGACGTGAATTCTTCTTACTTCTAACGATTGTTATCTGGACTTACGGACGATTGATGAGAGTTGAGGAGGCTGGCTGACAGGTCAAACCGGAGGGCGGCTGAGTTCCAGAGGACCTTCTCTGTGCCTTCTGAGGCATCAAGGCTTTGACAGACAACCACCTGTGAGCTGTTCTTGACAGGGCAGCTACTACGGACAGAGTCAACTCTATACTGTCAATACTACCTACTGCAGACAGGGGAGAGGGGACAGAGGGAGTTAATCTCTACATCGTCGTCACTTCTGACCTTAGTGGACGTACCATGGCTTTCTACTGGCAGATAGTGGGAGACTGAACAAGAGAGAGAGAACAAGGTGGACAGAGTGATATAAATGTGACTGAGGGACCGGAGGGGTTCTGAGCTAACGGGGGCTCTCTTGGATTGACACGGATAGACAGAGAGAAGGAGAGAAAGAAAGAGGGAGAGGAGAGATCTCTCTATCTCTGGGACAGTGTGTCAGGATGCAGTTGGTGTTTTTCCATGAGGTGTGGGAGATGGAGGGGTTGCAGACAGTGGGGATACTCCTGGTGGTCTGTAGCTCCCTCAAACTGATGCACTTCCTGGGGCTCATCGATTTCTCCTCCGGAGGTAAGATACAGGGGGCTGAGGGCTGGGTATAAGACAGGGGACAGGTATAGTTAAGGGACAGGAAGGTTGGGGGGGCTAGGTAGAGTCGTGGGTATAGGGGTAGGAGAAGAGGCAAGGTTATGGGCTGGGTACAGAGGGGCTTGAGGTTAGGGAGAGGGTTAGGGGGTGGGAGAGAAGTAGGGGTATGGGTTAGGAACAGGGGGTAGGGACTGGGATTAGGGTTGGGGACAGGGGGTAGGTTGGGATCAGGCTGAGGATAAGGTCCGAGGACAGGGAAGGGTAGAAGTCAGGGATCGGGGTAACTGTAGAGTTGAGGTAAAGGAGAGGCAGGCATGGGCAGTAGCAGGATCTGGGGCAAGAGTAGGTGTAGAAGGTGATGATTCAGGCCGGGGTAGAGATAAGAGTAGGGGCAGAAGAAGGGAAAGAGAAAACATTATATATTAAAGGAGGGAAATGTTTCTGTTTTTTATTCAAGAAGGGAACGTCTATGTACGGAAGTAGACTCAATCCTTAATCTGTCTGATAAATGGTGGACTTGAATGGCTATAATTCAGGTTGTTGGGTGTCTAATCGAGCGTGCGTACATTTTTCGGTACACTTTCCAAATGTTGATTAAACAAAATACGCTAGACAAGGTGGGATATTTTTGTGTCGGTAAAATTAATGATGTGAGAAATGTCGGTGGAAATGCTTTAATGCTTTAATGTGCAAATATGGATATATTAACCATCATATCAAAGTCAACTTTGAGTCACACAATGACATGTTTTGTGGTCCTCCCACTATGACTCATCAGGAAAGCATGCAGTTTATTAGGCTACAGATTAAATCAATTATGAGGAACTTCACAGGGTGGTGAAAGTGCAAGGTGATGAGTTTGATGCTCCTTTCCAATAAATATCGAGGGTCTTATTCTGGTGACATGATAATCGATGCTTGGCTGCAGTTTGACAAATAAAAATAATCATTTTGTCAATAATAATAATCTCATCATATATAGGCTATACGTGCGCTCTAGCCAACAGTGTGCAGATAGCGCTGTTGGTTAGAGCACACGTGCCAATATCAGAGTGGGCACACTCGCTATATAACCCAATTTTTTTTTATGAGAAAACCATCAGTAGAGTTGAAAATATGATGAATACCCATTTAACTTCTATTTTTTATTCAGTACATGGGAATTTAGTCGCAAAGGGTATTTTTATGTGCACTACGTCATAAACGCGCAGGCTTTTATCCGCAACAAGTCAATTTGATGGAAACATCTCTGGTGGGAAAATGCGCATATTGTTTTTATGCAGATTTTAGAATATTTGCATAAAAATCTGTCGTCAATTGGATGGAAACCTAGCTTGTGTCTACATCTCTTTTTCCTCTCTCACTCTTCTCTGTACCTAATGAACTGTGGACTGGGACAGTCTATAGTTTATATTAGTACTAGACAGATTCCTAGATGGTTAGTTGGTCATGGATTGTAGCCATTTGAAGGTATTAGTAGACACGTTTTTCCAAAACATGGTTTGTGTATGGGTACCCTCAGGGAACACAAGGCAGAGCTAGCCGAAAAGACACAAAACAATGGCTTTCCAGACATTCTTTGATTTGAGATGATAGGGTCCATTTCATCAACTGCTTTTCCTTGGAATTTGAATTTTTATATAAATGCTGGAATATTTCAATTTTGGAGAATCTATTATGAAATGAGTTAAAGTCATGTATAGTAACCCTAGGTGTAAAATAGTAAATAATGGCTGCATCTCAGAAAGTATTAAACTGTCAAGAGGAGTAAAACATGGTTGTCCACTATCGCCATATCTATTTATTATGGCCATTGAAATGTTAGCTATTAAAATCAGATCCAACAATAATATCAAAGGGTTAGAAATCCAGGGCTTAAAAACAAAAGTGTCATTGTACGCTGATGATTCATGTATTTAAAAAATATCCACAATTTGGATCCCTCCACAGCCTTATAGAGGATCGAGATACTTTTTATAACCTCTCTGGATTACAACCAAATTATGATGTGTACTATATTACGCATTGGATCACAAAAAAATACAACTTTTACGGTACCGTGTAGTTTACCAATAAAATGGTCTGATGTTGATGTGGACATACTCGGTATACATATCCTGAAATAAATAAATGATCTCACTACACTAAATGTTAATAGAAAGTTAGCAAAATAGATAAGATCTTGCTACAATGGAAAGGAAAATACCTGTCTATTTGTGGGAAAATTACCCTGATTAACTCTTTAGTCATATCCCAGTTCACCTATTTGCTTATTTGCCCATACCTAGCGAACTGTTTTTAAATTACATGAGCAAAAAAACATTACATTTTATTTGGAATGGCATGTCAGACAAAATGAAACAGGCCTATTTATATAAGGAATATGAATTCAGAGGGCATAAATTATAAAATAAATTATTAAATATTAAAGCATTAGACCTCTCACTAAAGGCGTCAGTCATACAAAAGTTATACTTTATATTTTATTATTTTATTATTTTCTTTATTTTTTTAGGGGGTAGATCAGCTTTAATATTGCAGATAGATTGTAACTTCCATCAATGTAATTGTCTGCATCACTTCCAATCCCCCATATGTTTCTTTTCCGCGAATATATACAGTTGAAGTCAGAAGTTTACATATACTTAGGTTGGAGTCCTTCAAACTCATTTTTCAACCACTCCAAAAATGTCTTCTTAACAAACTATAGTTTTGGGAAGTCAGTTAGGACATCTACTTTGCGCATGACACATGTAATTTTTCCAACAATTGTTTACAGACAGATTATTTCACTTATAATTCACTGTATCACAATTCCAGTGGGTCAGAAGTTTACATACACTAAGTCCACTGTGCCTTTAAACAGCTTGGACAATTCCAGAAAATGATGTCATGGCTTTAGAAGCTTCTGATAGGCTAATTGACATAATTTGAGTCAATTGGAGGTGTACCTGTGGATGTATTTCAAGGCCTACCTTCATACTCAGTGCCTCTTTGCTTGACATCATGGGGGGAAAAAAAATCTGACAAGACCTCAGAAAAAACATTGTAGACCTCCACAAGTCTGGTTCATCCATGGGAGCAATTTCCAAATGCCTGAAGGTACCACGTTCATCTATACAAACAATAGTACACAAGTATAAACACCATGGGACCACGCAGCTGTCATACCGCTCAAGAAGGAGACGCGTTCTGTCTCCTAGAGATGAACATACATTGGTGCGAAAAGTGCAAATCAATCCCAGAACAACAGCAAAGGACCTTGTGAAGATGCTGGAGGAAAAAGGTACAAAAGTATCTATATCCACAGTAAAACAAGTCCTATATCGACATAACCTGAAAGGCCGCTCAGCAAGGAAGAAGCCCCTGCTCCAAAACCGCCATAAAAAAGCCAGACTATGGTTTGCAACTGCACATGGGGACAAATATCGTTCTTTCTGGAGAAATGTCCACTGGTCTGATGAAACAAAAATAGAACTGTTTGTCCATAATGACTATCGTTATGTTTAGATGAGAAAGGGGGTGGCTTGCAAGCCGAAGAACACCATCCCAACCGTGAAGCACGGGGGTGGCAGCATCATGCTATGCGGGTGCTTTGCTGATGAGGAAGGAAAATTATGTGGACATAATGAAGCAACATCTCAAGACATCAGTCAGGAAGTTAAAGCTTGGTCTTCCAAATGGACAATGACCCCAAGCATACGTCCAAAGTTGTGGCAAAATGGCTTAAGGACAACAAATTAAATGTATTGTTGGGTGAATTTTGGCCCATTCCTCCTGACAGAGCTGGTGTAATTGAGTCAGGTTTGTAGGCCTCCTTGCTCGCACACGCTTTTTCAGTTCTGCCCACACATTTTCTATAGGATTGAGGTCAGGGCTTTGTGATGGCCACTCCAATACCTTGACTTTGTTGTCCTTAAAGCCAGTTTGCCACAACTTTGGAAGTATGCTTGGGGTCGTTGTCCATTTGGAAGAACCATTTGCGACCAAGCTTTAACTTCCTGACTGATGTCTTGAGATGTTGCTTCAATATATCCACATCATTTTCCTTCCTCATGATGCCATCTATTTTGTGAAGTGCACCAGTCCTTCCTGCAGCAAAGCACCCCCACAGCAGGATGCTGCCACCCCCGTGCTTCACGGTTGGGATGGTGTTCTTCGGCTTGCAAGCAATCCCCTTTTTCCTCCAAACATAACGATAGTCATTATGGCCAAGCAGTTCTATTTTTGTTTCATCAGACCAGAGCACATTTCTCCAAAAAGTACGATCTTTGTGCCCATGTGCAGTAGCAAACCGTTGTCTGGCTTTTTTATGGCGGTTTTGGAGCAGTGGCTTCTTCCTTGCTGAGCGGCCTTTCGGGTTATGTCGATATAGGACTCGTTTTACTGTGGATATAGATACTTTTGTACCTGTTTCCTCCATCATCTTCACAAGGTCCTTTGCTGTTTTTCTGGGATGGAGTTCCACTTTTCACACCAAAGTACGTTCATCTCTAGGAGACAGAACGCATCTCCTTCTTGAGCGGTATGACAGCTGCGTGGTCCCATGGTGTTATACTTGCGTACTATTGTTTGTACAGATGAACGTGGTACCTTCAGGCATCTGGAAATTGCTCCCAAGGATGAACCAGACTTGTGGAGGTCTACAATGTTTTTTCTGAAGTCTTGGCTGATTTCTTTTGATTTACCCATGATGTCAAGCACATAGGCACTGAGGTTGAAGGTAGGCCTTGAAATACAACCACAGGTACACCTCCAATTGACTAAAATGATGTCAATTAGCCTATCAGAAGCTTCTAAGGCCATGACATCATTTTCTGGAATTTTCCAAGCTGTTTAAAGGCACAGTCAACTTAGTGTATGTAAACTTCTGACCCACTGGAATTGTGATACAGTGAATTATAAGTGAAATAATCTGTCGGTAAACAATTGTTGGAAAAATTACTTGTATCATGCACAAAGTAGATGTCCTAACCGACTTGCCAAAACTATAGTTTGTTAACAATACATTTGTGGAGTGGTTGAAAAATGAGTTTTATGACTCCAACCTAAGTGTATGTAAACTTCCGACTTCAACTGTATATACATATATATACATATCCTTAAAAATATATATATATTTCCCTTTATTACTTTCCAACCCCACCACCCCTCCCCTAATTGGAGTAAACTAGTGAACAACAACGCTTAGGCTTCTACTTCCTGCTTATACATACTATATACATTTTATGGACACAGTCAATTTTACAATAATTCTATTTTGTTTGTTTTTACTCCTGAACTTGCTCTACCCTAAACCACTCCGATCATTTTCATGATTTCCATCCGGTTTGCTTCTAAACCCCTACAACTCATCCAGAATGCCGCAGCCCGTCTGGTGTTCAACCTTCCCAAGTTCTCTCACGTCACCCCGCTCCTCCGCACACTCCACTGGCTTCCAGTTGAAGCTCGCATCTGCTACAAGACCATGGTGCTTGCCTACGGAGCTGTGAGGGGAACGGCACCTCCGTACCTTCAGGCTCTGATCAGTCCCTACACCCAAACGAGGGCATTGCGTTCATCCACCTCTGGCCTGCTGGCTCCCCTACCTCTGCGGAAGCATAGTTCCTGCTCAGACCAGTCAAAACTGTTCGCTGCTCTGGCACCCCAATGGTGGAACAAGCTCCCTCACGACGCCAGGACAGCGGAGTCACTCACCACCTTCCGGAGACACTTGAAACCCCACCTCTTTAAGGAATACCTGGGATAGGATAAAGTAATCATTCTACCCCCCCAAAAAAATAAATAATAATAATATTAAAAATATTTTAAAAATAACAAATGTGTAAGGTGGTTATCCCACTGGCTATAAGGTGAATGCACCTATTTGTAAGTCGCTCTGGATAAGAGTGTCTGCTAAATGACGTAAATGTAAATGTAAATATATGCCATATCTTTCTAACTGTGCTCTTTCACAAAAGCTCTCAACCTATAACCTATATACTTATTATGGACACAGTATGCTTTACATTAGTTATCTTGTTGTTATTAGTTTTTGTTAGTTGTTATTAGTCCCATCCTTCAGCTACATTCAACACCTCCCATCTAGCTCTCAACACCATCCATTTTGGATTTCTATTTGCCATATATTTTTCAACTGTACTGTGATGTTTCACAAAAGTTCTGAACCCATCTATATATGATTTTAACCCATTTTATAAGAGATTTTACAAAATTGAAATGCTCCAGGCATTTATATATAAACTCCAGTCGTACTTTATCAAATGCCTTTTCAAAGTCTGCTATGAATAGCAGGCCTGGTTTCCCAGATATTTTTTTTATACTGGCCCCCCGTGGGAATCGAACCCACAACCCTGGCGTTGCAAACGCCATGCTCTATCAACTGAGCTACATCCCTGCCGGCCATTCCCTCCCCTACCCTGGACAACGCTGGGCCAATTGTGCGCCGCCCATGAGTCTCCCGGTCGCGGCCGGCTGCGACAGAGCCTGGATTCGAACCAGGATCTCTAGTGGCACAGTTAGCACTGCGATGCAGTGCCTTAGACCACTGCGCCACTCAGGAGGTACGCCACTCAGGAGGTATGCCATCCAACCCTGGAGTTTTCCCGGACTTAAAGTCTTTAATTGCATCCAGAAGTTCCTCCTCTGTAATTTCACCTTCACATGAGTCTTTCTGTATGGCTGTTAATTTTACATTATCTATAGAAAAAAAATCCCTACAATTAGCTTCAGTTAGAGGATATGGAGGCGACTGAAATGAAAACATATGCTTAAAGTACTTTGCTTCCTCCTTCAAAATATAATTTGGTGAATCATGGGTGACTCCGTCATTTGTAACCAGTTTCAGTAAATTCTTTTTGGTTGCATTTCTATGTTGAAGATTTAAAAATAATTTGGTGCATTTTTCCCCATATTCCATCCAGTTTGCTTTATATTCATAATATATTACACTTGATCTTTCTTGAATAAGTTTCTCCATTTCTTTTTGTTTTTCCTCTAATTTATTCTGAGCTCTATGTTACAGTTTTTATTGCTATCTATCTGTTCTGTTAGACCTTCTATTTCCTTTGTTAGTATGGACTCTTTTGACCTAAATTGCTTTTGTTTTCAAGATGAGTACTGAATTGCATGGCCTCTAAAGGCACATTTAAAAGTGTCCCATACAATAAGGGGATTTGCTGTACCTATGTTATGTTTGAAAAATGAAGTTATAAATTCCTCTGTCCTAGTTAAAAACAAGTTATCATCCAATAGGCTTTGATTACATTTCCAATATCCTCGCCCACGTGGAAATTCAGTAAGAGTAATGAATATGCCAATTATATGATGGTCCGACCGCATTCTGTCCCCTATCAACACTTTTTTAACTTTAGGTGCCAACGAGAATGACATAAGAAAGAAGTCAAGAAGTCAAGACGACTAGCTTGATTGAGTCTCCACCATGTATATCTCGGTAGGTCAGGATATTTAAGCCTCCATATATCCACTAGTTCTAATGTATCCATGACATTCATGATTTCCTTAAGAGCATGAGGGTGATAGTTTGTAGTGTGATTTCCTTTATGGTCCATTGAGCTATTTAAAAAAGTATTATAATCTCCCACCATAATAATAGAGTCTTGTATTGCTTGCAGGGTTGATAATTTATTAACATATTGTCAAAGAAGCATGGATCATCATTATTTGGTCCATAAAGGTTAATGAGCCATATCTGTTTATGGTCCAATAACATATTTAAAATCATCCATCTACCTTGCGGATCTGTTTGGATAATTTGCACATTCGGATCAAGATGACTGTTAATTAATATCATCCGTATATCCCCCCCAAGTCCTTTTTTCACACAACTTCATCTAGAATTCTTGAATGAGTTTCCTGTAAACAATAGATATTATATTCCTTCTCTTTGAGCCATGTAAATATTGTTCTTATTTTGTTATTATCTGCTAAGCCATTACAATTATAACTGGCTATAGTTTCAAATCTATTTATCATAATGCGTTTTTCTGGATTTTTGTTTTGTTATTCTGTCTCTCACTGTTCAAATAAACCTACCATTAAAATGATAGACTGATCATTTCTTTGTCAGTGGGCAAACGTACAAAATCAGCAGGGATCAAATACTTTTTTCCCTCACTGTATACACCTGTTCTGAATGGCCCCAGAGTCTGCAACACCACTAAGCAAGGGGCACCACCAAGCAAGCGGCACCATGAAGATCAAGGAGCTCTCCAAACAGGACAGGGACATAGTTGTGGAGAAGTACAGATCAGGGTTTGGTTATAAAAAATATCAGAAACTTTGAACATCCCACGGAGCACCATTAAATCCATTATTAAAAAATTGAAAGAATATGCGACCACAACAAACCTGCCAAGAGAGGGCCACCCACCAAAACTCACAGACCAGGCAAGGAGGGCATTAATCAGAGAGGCAACAAAGAGACCAAAGATAACCCTGAAGGAGCTATCTGTCCATAGGACCACTTTAAGCCGTACACTCCACAGAGCTGGGCTTTACGGAAGAGTGGCCAGAAAAAAGCCATTGCTTAGAGAAAAATATAAGCAAACACGTTTGGTGTTCGCCAAAAGGCATGTGGAAGACTCCCCAAACATATGGAAGAAGGTACTCTGGTCAGATGAGACTAAAATTTATCTTTTTGGCCATCAAGGAAAATGCTATGTCTGGCGCAAACCCAACACCTCTCATCACCCCGAGAACACCATCCCCACAGTGAAGCATGGTGGTGGCAGCATCATGCTGTGGGGATGTTTATCATCGGCAGGGACTGGGAAACTGGTCAGAATTGAAGGAATGATAGATGGCGCTAAATACAGGGAAATTCTTGAGGGAAATCTGTTTCAGTCTCCCAGATATTTGAGACTGGGAAGGAGGTTCACCTTCCAGCAGGACAATGACCCTAAGCATACTGCTAAAGCAACACTCGAGTGGTTTAAGGGTAAACATTTAAATGTCTTGGAATGGCCTAGTCCATGCCCAGACCTCAATCTAATTGAGAATCTGTGGTATGACTTATAGATTACTGTACACCAGCGGAACCCATCCAACTTGAAGGAGCTGGAGCAGTTTTGCCTTGAAGAATGGGCAAAAATCTCTGTGGAGTATCTGGCAATTTCTCACATGGAATAGCCTTCATTTCTCAGAACAAGAATAGACTGACAAGTTTCAGAAGAAAGTTATTTGTTTCTGGCCATTTTGAGCCTGTAATCGAACCCACAATTGCTGATGCTCCAGATACTCAACTAGTCTCAAGAAGGCCAGTTTTATTTCTTCTTTAATCAGCACAACAGTTTTCAGCTGTGCTAACATAATTGCAAAAGGGTTTTCTAATGATCAATTAGCCTTTTAAAATAATAATAATAATAATAATAATATGCCATTTAGCAGACGCTTTTATCCAAAGCGACTTACAGTCATGCGTGCATACATTTTTGTGTATGGGTGGTCCCGGGGATCGAACCCACTACCTTGGCGTTTCAAGCGCCGTGCTCTACCAGCTGAGCTAATGATAAACTTGGATTAGCAAACACAACGTGCCATTGGAACACAGGACTGATGGTTGCTGATAATGGGCCTCTGTATGCCTATGTAGATATTCCATTAAAAATCAGCCGTTTCCAGCTACAATAGGCATTCACATCATTAACAATGTCTACACTGTATTTATGATCAATTTTATTTTATTTTAATGGACAAAAAAATAGTTTTTCTTTCGAAAACAAGGACATTTCTAAGTGACCCCAAGCCTTTGAACGGTAGTGTATATATATATATATTTTTTTTTATGTAAATATATGGGGGATTGGAAATTATGCAGACAATTACATTGATGGAGGCTACAATCTACTCGCAATATTAAAGCTGATCTACGCCCTAAGAAAAACCAAAATATTATGAAAGAAATATAAAAATAAACAGCTTTTCCTTATTATGTAGGGTATAATGTCACCCTGTGTGTGTGTTTGAGTGCGTGCATTTTGGCTAGGGATGGAGCAGTGTGTGAGTGACTCTGCCCTGTCGCCATAATGGCTTTGATGACCCTGCGTGGGCCAGATCAAACACACACACTCCCTCCCATCTCCCAAGGCTTCTCTGTGTGTGTGTGTGTGTGTGTGTGTGTTTGTGTGTGTGTGTGTGTGTGTGTGTGTCTGTATATCAGTACCTCTAGCTCTAATCTCTGACCTCGAACTGCCTATTTTGGCAGCACACCTGTAGGGGGTGGGACAGCGAGCATTTGGGGAAGAAAGTGAATGACAAGGTCAACAGATCAACATCTTGTCCTTATTACATTTACATTTACATTTTACATTTTAGTCATTTAGCAGACGCTCTTATCCAGAGCGACTTACAGTTAGTGAGAGTTACAGTTATTTTCATACTGGCCCCACCTTTGGCAGCGATTACAGCCTTGAGTCTTCCTGTGTATGACGCTACAAGCTTGGCACATCTGTATTTGGGAAGTTTCTCCCATTCTTCTCTGCAGATCCTCTCAAGCTCTGTCAGGTTGGATGGGGAGCGTTGCTGCACAGCTATTTTCATGTCTCTCAGAGATGTTCGATCAGGTTAAAGTCCGGGCTCTGGCTGGGCCACTCAAGGACATTCAGAGACTTGTCCCGAAGCCACTCCTGTGTTGTCTTGGCTGTGTGATTAGGGTCGTTGTCCTGTTGGAAGGTGAACCTTCGTCCCAATCTGAGGTCCTGAGCACTCTGGAGCAGGTTTTCATCAAGGATCTCTCTGTACTTTGCTCCGTTCATCTTTCCCTCGATCCTGACTAGTCTCCCAGTCCCTGCCGCTGAAAAACATGCCCACAACATGATGCTGCCACCACCATGTTTCCCCATAGGGATGGTCCCAGGTTTCCTTCAGATGTGCTGCTTGGCATTCAGGCCAAAGAGGTTTCATCAGACAAGATAATCTTGTTTCTCATGGTCAGAGTCCTTTAGGTGCCTTTTTGCTGTCATGTGCCTGAGGAGTGGCTTCCGTCTGGCCACTCTACCATAAAGACCTGATTGGTAGAGTGCTGCAGAGATGGTTGTCCTTCTGGAAGGTTCTCCCATCTCCACAGAGGAACTCTGGAGCTCTGTCAGAGTGCCATCGGGTTCTTGGTCACCTCCCTGATGAAGGCCCTTCTCCCCCGATTGCTCAGTTTGGCCGGGAGGCCAGCTCTAGGAAGAGTATTGGTGGTTCTAAACTTCTTCCATTTAAGAATGATGGAGGCCACTGTGTTCTTGGGGCCCTTCAATGCTGCAGAAATGTTTTGGTACCCTTGACACAATCCTGTCTCGGAGCTCTATGGACAATTCCTTCGACCTCATGGCTTGGTTTTTGCTCTGACATGCACTGTCAAATGTGGGACCTTATATAGACAGGTGTGTGCCTTTCCAAATACGTCCAATCAATTGAATTTACCACAGTTTTCGAGTCTCATAGCAAAGGGTCTGAATACTTATGTAAATTAATAAATTAGCAAAAAAAAGATAAACCAGTTTTTGCTTTGTCATTTTGGGGTATTGTGTGTAGATTGATGAGGATTTAATCCATTTTAGAATATGGCTGTAACCTAACAAAATGTGGAAAAAGGGAAGGGGTCCGAATACTTTCCGAATGCACTGTATATTTATTCAATATTACATGAATCCTATAGATTTGGGTGAATCCTATGATTTGCAATAAATTCTGTAAATTTATCAGAGATTAAATTATATTTCAACAAAATAATGTTTTTTTATTATGGTTTTTAAACCCCTTTTTCTTCCCGTGATATCCAATTGGTAGTTACAGTCTTGTCCCAACTCCCGTACGGACTCGGGAGAGGCGAAGGTCACACGACCCTGCCAAGCTGCACTGCTTCTTGACACACTGCTCGCTTAACCCAGAAGCCAGCCAATATGTCGGCGGAAACACTGTACAACTGGCGACCGTGTCAAAGTGCATGCACCCGGCCCGCCAAGGACATCCCGGCCAAACCCTCCCCTAACCCGGACAACGCTGGGCCAATTGTGCGCCGCCTCATGGGTCTCCCGGTCGCGGCCGACTGCGACACAGCCCGGGACCGCTGCGCCACTGGGGGAGGCCCCAACAAAATAATGTTGCAGGAAAGCTAACCTTATGTTTCTAACAGAAACGATTTCAGAACAAACCGAGATGAGTGTCGACATTCTACATTACCATGGAAATTATTGCATCACAATACCAGGCAGCCATTGCGTGTGTGCCCATGAGTTTACCAGACAAATTGCCAGGGTTAGAGGTTCCAAGCCTGTTCTATTCATTATGTTCTACTCACACAGTGTGACACTGTGCCATTCTCTTCAGTGGTCCTCTGCATGGCTTACAGCTATCATTAACCAGCATAGCACTGAAACTGTATAATATGGACTATGAACTATGACTCCCACACATTCACTAACAATCAATGGCACAGTAAGTCTAGCCTAGATCAAATACACCCATACTGATATCTCTAACATCCTGATCCTTAGGAGGAAAACTGGATAGGCCTACAGTATATGTGTTGAATCCTCATACTTGGTTGATCGTTTTGCAAGCCAGCTGCTGGTATTTCAAGTGACTGACTGCCCAGCAATGTAAGTGGCCTCCAATATGGAGTGGTGATAGCGCAGGCTCAAATTCACAGTGCTTCTCAGCAGGACAGTGATCTGTGCCCAGCACGACCAGGCAAGCACTCTCATAGCCTAAGAGAGGATGACTGACATCATGCAATGACTGATGTGTTCTGGGGCTTTGTTTGGAGGGGAGTGGTGGTGTGTGACAGGTTGGAGAGAGGTTGGCCTTATGGACCCACTGCACACACTCACTTGACCTCACTGTTCTGTGCACATCTAGTTCTCGCCACAAAGAAACCCTGATTCATTCAGGACAGGACCTGGCTGGGTGGGTCAGATGACTCATGATTCTATATGACAGGCTTGTATGATTAAAGACGGAAAATGTCTCCTTGTGTTCTGTGCCAAAGTATGAGGCACCACCAAGAAGTCCCCGAGTATGAGGCACTTCACAAGAGCTCAGACAACATTCACTCCAAGTCTATATGAGATCCTGTGTTCTGTTCTTCTGCAAGTTAAGCAAGGCAGTCAATCACATAGACTCGAAAATCTATTCTGCTGATAATTTAGACTTTTCCCACCCTGTGGCATAGTTTCATCTAGCCACATAATTATGCAAATACAGCACATTAGTTCTCAAAATAGCCATGAACAATAACATTTACACAACAAATGCATGGGCCTACTATGTATACTGAGAAGAGTTTCACAGCCTCTACGAAAAGGCCAGGAATGACAGCCGGGTAGTTGAGGAACATGGAATAATCCTGGGACAAGTCATTACAGGCCATCCCACCTTCCTCGCCCCTGCCCTCCATTTTCCCCTAAATCTCTTCAAGTCAATCCTACTACAGCATTGCAAACCAGCTGTCTGCACTCGCGCAGAGTCTGAAAGAACTTGAAGGAACCTGAATATCCACATTACAAGCACATCTCAGACTAAGCAGAGCTATGTGTAAACATGTGTCAGGGTATGCTTCAGAGGGCTGTTCGCTGCATTCACCACAGTTGGTGTTGTTGGGTATGGGTTGAGAAGCCTACATTTAAAGTAATACATCCAAGATGGCTTGCCGTGCATCCTTTCATAAATCATCCAATTCAAACTAGTCTTTGACCGCATTCTGGAAAATACATGTCTTCAGTGTCACCACAAACAAAACCCAATGTGACTTACACACTAAATCACTTTTGCACTATACATAAGCCTACAGTGTGAGGGAAGGTCAGCATACATAATAGAGATTATGTCAACCTGAGTGTGTGCGTGTGTTTGTGTGTCCGTGTGCGAATGCGTGTGTGCGTGTGTTCGTTCAGAGGTGTGTTAATGTATTGGTATAGTTACGGGTCATACAATACTGCTCTATCATGGCCTTCATCCCTCAAACTGCTGGAGTTCTACTAAAAGTTGTGAAATTGCTGTAACTATGGAGATGCAGGGGCAAGAGTAAGTCCAGCTCTCTTCTCTCTGCCTTAACCTTTAGGACACACATGACTTCTCTCTGATAGTACCAGGTCTGATTCTTACTGAGTGTGTCTTGGAATTGCACTGTGATTATTCTTGGTTCCAACTTGGTTTGTACATGTACTGTTTTTGTGGTCGGTGGGGTGAGGGTGAGTAGTGAGTAACATGGGATGATTTCTGGTGGATGAGTTCAGAGGGCCCTCCATTGTCACGTGTTGCTGATGAAACTCAGAGGGTGACTTCCAAAGCGTGGGGAGAGGATCAATAAAGCAAACTATTTCTGGACACAACTTCGGGACACTTGAATGATCAGGGTTGAGGAGTAACTGATGATATGTAATCGGTTACATTTAATCTGATTACAATTTTTTTTTACTGTAATCGGTTACGTTACCAGCAAAAATATTGTAATCGGATTACAGATACTTTTTAAAAAAACTAGATGATTACTTCTTGGATTACTTTTAAATTCTGAAAGGATGTTTGCAGGGAAATAATACATAATGATACCTTTCTGTTTTCTCAATGACAGAAAGTCAGAGACCACTATGATATCACATCACATGTGTTTGATGGATCCTATTTGTCTTCTTCTAATGCCTCTTAAGGGGAAAGTCATTCAAAAGTAACTGAAAGTAATCAGATTGTTACTGAGTTTGGGTAATCCAAAAGTTACGTTACTGATTACAATTTTGGACAGGTTACTAGTAACTGTAACGGATTACATTTAGAAAGTAACCTACCCAACCCTGTGAATGATGCAATTAATGTTCCGTGTTTAAATAATAAAAAGAGCATGAAATTCAAATTAACAAATCACCCCTGTCGTTATACAAGATATAAACCTCAGTAACAGTCAAACATTTAATTTGGGAGGTATTTCATTTGTTTTATGTGTCAAACCTCGAAATCAGTCACAAACAATCACACATGTCATATAATTAGGCCCACCTCTCCATTCTTCTGTATGAAATTGCACAAACTCCAAACATATTGCGGTGCATGTCGGGATACCACTTTGCTCTGGAGCCAGCAGCCTTGCTGGCTTGGTCGAATAGGCTATCGGAGGGTCTAATTAGCCCCTACACCCTTGATAATCTTCACTCCCTTGGCTTTGGGACACGTGAATATGGCGGAGGTGCACGTGAACACGCAAATGGAGGGCCGATTGGAAGGGACTGGTTTGGGATTCAGCATAACTGTATTCGGTTCTCTAATAATGAATCAATATTAGGCCTGTTTCTAGTTACAATCGCGGGGAAAACACACCTTTTAAAGCAGTTTGGTGGCTACATTTAAAAAGAGGGGTATTCCAGCTTTCCAGTGCTACCACGTTTATTTCACAACTCCTAAAGTTGCATGCATGGCATCGTTAAAAAAATGCGTAGCAGGGTTTAGGCAACTGCACAACAGAGCTCTTAAAGGGGCAACAGCGTTTTAAAAGGGCAATGACATACTTTGTAAAATAAACAACAACAAAAAATGCAGACTGAATAATAATTAACTGGATATTTTGAAAGCACTTTTATTGATTTAAAAATATATAAGTCAGTTGCATGTTAATTAAGTTGTGTCCAAAAAATATAATATAAAAGTTGTTTTCTAACAGTTTCATTGCAACTATTTTTTTTTTCAACAGAATGGAATATATATATCATGCAAATTATTGTCTTGATGTTCTCTGAAGGGAGGCCCATTATCTCAGACTTTGAAAACGGCTGGAGTAGAGAGTTGGGCTTTAGCTCAACTGGCTAACCTTATGGCTTTTGTCTAGGAGGCATGAGGGCTATCAAAAACGATTGTACTGGTAGTCTAGGAATTGTCTAGAAATTGTGATGTGTTGATTCCTTGAAATCTTTGAAAAGGTTACATAAATGTGGATTCGTAACTCATAAGAACCTTTTTGCCTTTCTCTGTTTGGCATTTAATTCCCTCAGTTCCCTATAGTCCGTTCAGACACAAGATGTAATTATGGCTTCATACTGAGTATTAATTATTTCTTTGTGTTTGCCAATGACTCACCCGTAGAGGTCTGTGTATGGTGGTGTAAACTATCAGCTGAAATGGACGCACACGCCCGTCCTAGAAAAGCCAGGTCAGCAAACCGAACCGTTGCCCTTACTATGGGAGACTGCTGTGCATGCTTCAATGAGTTGCATGTTGCTTATGCTGTGTGTGTGTGTGTGTGTGTGTGCGTTTGTGTGTGTGCGTGCGTGCGTGCGTGCATGGCTGTGGGTGTGCATGTCAGTTTGTGTGCACGTGAAGGCCTGCGTCTGTGAGTTTTTCTGCATTTTTTTTTTGTCTGTGTGTGCTCTATGTCTAACCTCTGCCATGGTTGGTGATTACAGGTAACACTCCCACCATCAAAAGTAAAAAGACTATAAAGCAGAGATTCCTCAAGCTGCTGCCCTGCTGCACGCCTTCCGTTGCCGCCTCAGTCAGTCAATGCAAGTGACTCTTCAGTCTTCAGTCTACATACACACACACACATGGGCCCGCAAATGCACACACACACTCTCTTACTCTTACACACACACACATCTACACACTCACGGCACACACACATGCTCACAGCACACACTCTCTTAGTCTTACAGACACACACTTACGGCATACACACACAAATACATACATACAAACACACGCATGCACACGTACCTTCTCTCTCACACACACACTATATATACAATATATCTGGATATATCTCAGTATCATTGGACTGTGTGTTCTGGTGGTATTTGATGGTATTTTTTCTGGTATGGTGTGTGACTGATGTATCTGATGTGTAGAGGTGAGATGCGGACAGACCGTCAGCCCTGCTTTGCATCTTGGGATAAGAGGAGAGGAGGAGTGGGGCATGGTTGTCTTCAGCTGACTGTGGGTGTAATGAGGTTGGAATAGAGGAAGAGAGGGATGAGTGGAGAGAGAAATGGATGGGGAGGGAGGGATGGAATGTGAGGATCATATTATCATATTGTCTGAAGATCTGATGGCTTTTGTCATTTCGCTGATGTTTCGATGGGTTACCACTACTTTCACTGAAAGTTATCATCAATGAGTACACCGGGTTACTAAATTAACTTCTCCATAGACATTCAGGAATCTCACAGTGTGATGTTGATATATTTTTGTTTTCTATTGATGACTTGATGACTACCTGTCTTTCTTTGTACTCATCAGTTTTGGAGAATTGTAATACAATGTAAATGTAGCAATTTCTCATCTAGCTGTATGTTTTAGTAAAGCTAATATATGCTAACAGTAATGTAATGATATTTCAACAGTTGATAATTAACATTGATTTAGTTGGTTGTGTTTTTACCACTATTATTACTAGTACCAATTAAAAGGTGGGCCAGGCAGGCACCTGTAGGAGTAGCCTATAGCAGTGGAGGCTGGTGGGAGGAGCAATAAGTGGACGGGCTCATTGTATTGGCTGGAATGGAATTAATGGAACGGTATCAAACACATCAAACATATGGAAACCACGTTTGACTCCGTTCCATTGATTCCATTCCAGCCAATTCAATGAGCCTGTCCTCCTATAGCTCCTCCCACCAGCCCCCACTCTCCTATAGGTATATCTAACAGTCCTCTCTGTCCCACAGACAGCGTAGAGGATGACTTTGAATTGTCCACTGTGTGCCATCGACCAGAGGGGCTGGACAAACTACAGGAGCAGACCAAGTTCAACAAGAAGGAACTACAAGTTCTCTACAGGGGCTTCAAGAACGTGAGTCTGGGGATGCAGGGAAGAGAGGGGATGGGAATATGGGAAGGCTAGGGACCTGGGGCTGAGGAGGGGGGTTGGGAAAGGAGTATTCATGGGTTGCTGCTCCGTCACTCAGTCGCGTCACGCCCAAGGCTGTAAAAAAATACTTTTAAAAAAGTCAGTCGGTAGATCAACTTACTGTTGAGCGTTAGATTAGTAGAATACACAAGGTGCAATTTTGAACTTGATTGCAGCAGTTTTCCTCTTTTTACAGTATATGTGACCGACAGGCTCAATTCGGTCTTATGTAGCAAATTTTGAAATGGTGTTTTTTACATTGGATAAAAGTAGAAACTCAGAGCTACATACACTAAGTTGACTGTGCCTTTAAACAGCTTGGAAAATTCCAGAAAATGATGTCATGGCTGTTGAAGCTTCTGATGGGCTAATTCACATCACTTGAGTCAATTGGAGGTGTACCTGTGGATGTATTTCAAGGCCTACCTTCAAACTCAGTGCCTCTTTGATTGACATCATGGGAAAATCAAAAGAAATCAGTCAAGACCTCAGAAAAAAAATTGTAGACCTCCACAAGTCTGGTTCATCCTTGGGAGCAATTTCCAAACACCTGTACAACGTTCATCTGTACAAACAATAGTACGCAAGTATAAACACCATGGGACCATGCAGCTGTCATACCGCTCAGGAAGGAGACATGTTCTGTCTCCTAGAGATGAATGTACTTTGGTGCGAAAAGTGCTAATCAATCCCAGAACAACAGCAAAGGACCTTGTGAAGATGCTGGAGGAAACAGGTACAAAAGTATCTATATCCACAGTAAAACGAGTCCTATATCGACATAACCTGAAAGGTCGCTCAGCAAGGAAGAAGACACTGCTCCAAAACAGCCATAAAAAAGCCAGACTACGGTTTTCAACTGCACATGGGGACAAAGATCATACTTTTTGGATAAATGTCCACTGGTCTGATGAAACAAAAATAGAACTGTTTGGCCCTAATGACCATTGTTATGTTTGGAGGAAAAAGTGGGTACTTGCAAGCCGTAGAACACCATCCCAGCTGTGAAGCACGGGGGTGGCAGCATCATGCTGTGGGGGTGCTTTGCTGCAGGAGGGACTGGTTCACTTCACAAAATAGATGGCATCATGAGGAAATTATGTGGATATATTGAAGCAACATCTCAAGACATCAGTCAGGAAGTTAAAGCTTGGTCGCAAATGGATCTTCCAAATGAACAATGACCCCAAGCGTACTTCCAAAGTTGTGGCAAAATGGCTTACGGTCAAGGTATTGGAGTGGCCATCACAAAGCCCTGACCTCAATCCTATCGAAATTTGTGGGCAGAACTGAAAAAGCGTGTGCGAGCAAGGAGGCCTTCAAACCTGACTCAGTTACACCAGCTCTGTCAGGAGGAATGGGCCAAAAATCACCCAACTTATTGTGGGAAGCTTGTGGAAGGCTACCCGAAATGTTTGACCCAAGTTAAACAATTTAAAAGCAACGCTACCAAATAGAGTGTATGTAAACTTTTGACCCACTTGGAATATGATGAAAGAAATAGAAGCTGAAATAAGTCATTCTCTCTACTATTATTCTGACATTTCACATTCTTAAAATAAAGAAGTGATCCTAACTGACCTAAGACAGGGAATTTTTACTAGGATTAAATGTCAGGAATTGTGAAAAACTGAGTATAAATGTAGTTGGCTAAGGTGTATGTAAACTTCCGACTTCAACTATAGCTAGCTAAACAATGAACCCTAATCCCAAATCATAACTTTACTACCCTGAATAAATCTGCAGTTAGCTAACCAACTAGGTTCAATGTTAGCTAGCTAGCTAACATTAGGCTATAACTAGCAATGCAAATGACTCTGAGATATAATATTACTACACAGATCATACACTTAACGTTAGCTAGTGAGCCAGCTAGCTAAAGTTAGCTAGCTAGCTAACAGTACGCTTGAACTTGAAATGAAAATGACTTCATGACTAAATTAGAAATGTATAATATCTGAAAATGTAGCTAGCAAGAATCTCTTACCCGTATACATGGATGAATGCTTCTCCTTCTCTGTCACGGATGCCATGGTTGCCCTTAGTTTGAAGATGTAGTCCGGAGACAGGTGTTTTATACAACAGCCTTCTGTGTTCTCTTTTTCGACACCCTCTGCATATTTGCAATCAAACAGCAGAATTTTCTACATCTCCTTAGCTATCATACTATGCTTCCAGTGGACATTCCAGTGATTTCAAAACTCAGTCCTCCAGAAAGTTGAGAGCAACACTTTTGCAGTTCTTTGTGATATCTTTCAAAAAAGCTGCATTAGAAAGTATTACCTACACATACTGAACAGCTCATGTTATAGACAGAAGAGTGGTACATGGCAAACCAATCCAATCTCATCTCTCGGTATGTCCAGCCCATCCATTATCTCAGCCAATCATGGCTAGAAGGAAGGTTCCTGTGTTTTTCTGTAGCTAAACCAACTAGGCTCGTAATTTAACAATTGTATTCATATTTACAGATGGCATACAAGTTTGTTATTAAGGCACATGAAAGTTCACATGTTCTAGAATGCATTTCTGCCCAAAAACGCCTTTTGATAAAAAATACATATTTACATTCAAATGCCTCTCCTGTGAAGTAGTGACGCATGACATACGCCTAGTTTCCTGAAACGAGTCACATATGTCACTCGCTGACAGTCACTGAATTAGCCCATGTCAAGTAAAATGGTTTAGATTGGTAAATTAGTCTAGTTAGTCTAGCCAGCTATCTAAACTTGTAGTAATCCTGGCCGAATAAAACCTATCCAAACTAGAAACTGTGGACAGATGGCAGCATTCGCGCAAAACTGAAAGCGTGAATCACCGCATTTAACCACGGCAAGGTGACTGGGAATATGGTTGAATACAAACAGTCCAGTTATGCCCTCCGTAAGGCAATCAAACAAGCAAAACGTCAGTATAGAGACAAAGTGGAGCCGCAATTCAACGGCTCAGACACAAGACGTTTGTGGCAAGGACTCCAGACAATCACGGATAACAAAGGGAAAACCAGCCACGTCGCGGACATCGACGTCTTGCTCCCGGACAAGCTAAACACCTTCTTCGCCCACTCGTTCTCGTGAGTAAGACGTTTAAGCGTGTTAACCCTCACAAGGCTGTCAGCCCAGACAGCATCCCTAGCCACGTCCTCAGAGCATGCCAGACCAGCTGGCTGGACATATTCAATCCCTCCCTATCCCAGTCTTCTGTCCCCACTTGCTTCAAGATGTCTACCATTGTTCCTGTACCCAAGAAAGCAAAGGTAACTGAACGAAATGACTATCGCCTTAGCACTCACTTCTGTCATCATGAAGTGCTTTGAGAGGCTAGTTAAGGATCATATCACCTCCACCTTACCCAACACCCTAGACCCACTGCAATTTGCATACCGCCCCAATAGATCCACGGATGATGCAATCGCCATTGCATTGCACACTGCCCTATCCCATCTGGACAAGACGAATACCTATGTAAGAATGCTGTTCATACAGCTCAGCATTCAACACCATAGTACCCTCCAAGCTCATCATTAAGCCCCGGTCCCTGGGTGTGAACCCCGCCCTGTGCAACTGGGTCCTGGACTTCCTGATGGGCCACCCCCAGGTGGTGAAGGTAGGAAACAACACCTCCACTACACTGATCCTCAACACTGGGGCCCCACAAGGGTGCGTGCTCAGCCCACTCCTGTACTCCCTGTTCACCCATGACTGCATGGCCATGCACGCCTCCAACTCAATCATCAAGTTTGCACACGACACAACAGTGTTAGGCCTGATTACCAACAACGACGAGACCCTGGCGGAGTGGTGCCAGGAAAGTAGCCTCTCTCTCAACATCAACAAAACGATGGAGCTGATCGTGGACTTCAGGAGACAGCAGAGTGAGCATGCTCCCATCCACATCAACTGGGCTGCAATGGAGAAGGTGTAAAGCTTCAAGTTCCTAGGCGTACATATCACTGACAATAGTTCACCCACACAGACAGCGTGGGGAAGAAGGTGCTACAGCACCTTGTTCAACCTTAGGAGGCTGAAGAAATGTTGCTTGGCCCCTAAGACCCTAACACACTTTTACAGATGCACCATTGAGAGCATCCTGTCGGGCAGTATCACCGCCTGGTACGACAATTGCACTGTCTGCACCTGCAGGGCTCTCCAGAGGGAGGTGCGGTCTGCCCAACGCATCACTGGGGGCACACTGCCTGCCCTCCAGGACATCTATAGCACCCGATGTCACAGGAAGGCCAAAAAGATAATCAAGGAACTCAGGCACCCGTGCCATGGCCTGTTCACCCCGCTATCATCCAGAAGGCGAGGTCAGCGCAGGTGCATCAAAGCTGGGACCGAGAGACTGAAAAACAGCTTCTATCTCAAGGCCATCATACTGTTAAATAGCCATCACTAGCTGGCCTCCACCCAGTACCCTGCCCTGAACTTAGTCACTGTCACTAGCCGGCTACTACCCGGTTACGCAACTCTGCACCATAGAGGCTTCTGCCCTATGTACATAGACATGGAATCACTGGTCACTTTAATAATGGAACACTGGTCACTTTAATAATGTTTACATACTGTTTTACTCATTTCATATGTATAATACTGTATTCTAGTCAAGGCCATCCTATTCAACTATTGCATATACAGCACTATTCTATCCTACATATTCTACAGATATACTACATATTCTATCCACATACTGTCCACAATGTCTATACATTCCATATCAAACATATGTACAGTACCAGTCAAAAGTTTGGACACACCTACTCATTCAAGGGTTTTTGTTTATTTTTACTATTTTCTACATTGTAGAATAATAGTGAAGACATCAAAACTATGAAATAACACATATGGAATCATGTAGTAACCAAAAAAAGTGTTAAACAAATCAAAATATATTTTATATTAGAGATTCTTCAAATAGCCACCCTTTGCCTTGACGACAGCTTTGCACACTCTTGGCATTTTCTCAACCAGCTTCACCTGGAATGCTTTCCAACAGTCTTGAAGGAGTTCCCACATATGCTGAGCACTTGTTGGCTGCTTTTCCTTCACTCTGTGGTCTGAATCATCCCAAACCATCTCATTTGGATTGAGGTCGGGGGATTGTGGAGGCCAGGTCATCTGATGCAGCACTCCATCACTCTCCTTCTTGGTAAAATAGCCCTTACACAGCCTGGAGGTGTGTTGGGTCATTGTCCTGTTGAAAAACAAATGATAGTCCCACTAAGCCCAAATCAGACAGGATGGCGTATCACTGCAGAATGTCTGTGGTAGCCATGCTGGTTAAGTGTGCCTTGAATTCTAAATAGATCACAGACAGTGTCACCAGTAAAGCACCCCCACACCATAACACCTCCTCCTCCATGCTTTACGGTGGGAAATACACATGCGGAGATCATCTGTTCACCCACACTGCGTCTCACAAAGACAAATGATGGCGACGGAGGGTATGGCTGCCGTTTTATGGACTCTTAACCAACCGTGCTATTTTGTGTGTTTTTTCGCATTGTTTGTAACTTATTTTGTACATAATGTTGCTGCTACCGTCTCTTATGACCGAAAAGAGCTTCTGGACATCAGAACAGCGATTACTCACCTTGAACTGGACTAATAATTTTTATTTTATGAGTTGGACGAGAGGGATTTGTACCAGACACCAGACAGGGCCCTCATCCCCGTCATTCGTAGTAGAAAGAAAAGGAGATATCGCGGAAGGAGATCGGGGTACTTGGTAAGGAGCCGGCGACGGGTGGCTAATCTGCCTTTACCATCGATACTACTGGCCAACTTACAATCGCTTGATAATAAAATGGACGAACTACAGGCACTAATATCCTACCAACGGGACATTAAAAACTGTAATATCTTATGTTTCACCGAGTCGTGGCTGAACGGTGACATGAATAACATACAGCTGACGGGTTATACACTGTATCAGCAGGATAGAACAGCAGCCTCTGGTAAGACAGCTGGTGCACGATATTTGTATTTGTATTTTTTTTATTTCACCTTTATTTAACCAGGTAAGCCAGTTGAGAACAAGTTCTCATTTACAACTGCGACCTGGCCAAGATAAAGCAAAGCAGTGCGATAAAAACAACAGCACAGAGTTACATATGGGGTAAACAAAACATAAAGTCAAAAATACAACAGAAAATATATATACAGTGTGTGCGAATGTAGTAAGTTATGGAGGTAAGGCAATAAATAGGCCATAGTGCAAAATAGTTACAATTTCGTATAATACTGGAATGATAGATGCAAAAGATGATGTGCAAATAGAGATATTGGGGTGCAAATTAGTAAAATAAATAACAATATGGGGATGAGGTAGTTGGGTGGGCTAATTTCAGAAAGGCTGTGTACAGGTGCAGTGATCGGGAAGCTGCTCTGACAACTGATGCTTAAAGTTAGTGAGGGAGATAAGTCTCCAGCTTCAGAGATTTTTGCAGTTCGTTCCAGTCATTTGCAGCAGAGAACTGGAAGGAATGGCGGCCAAAGGAGGTGTTGGCTTTGGGGATGACCAGTGAGATATACCTGCTGGAGCGCAGACTACGGGTGGGTGTTGCTATGGTGACCAGTGAGCTAAGATAAGACGGGGATTTGCCTAGCAGTGATTTATTGATGACCTGGAGCCAGTTTGTTTGGTGACGAATATGTAGTGAGGGCCAGCCAACAAGAGCGTACAGGTCACAATGATATCTAAGGAAGTCTCGAGTATTTGCTCGCCTGAGGTAGAGTATCTCATGATAAGCTGTAGACCACACTATCTACCAAGAGAGTGTTCATCTATATTCTTCGTAGCTGTCTATTTACCACCACAAACTGATGCTGGCACTAAGACCGCACTCAATGAACTGTATACGTCCATAAGCAAACAGGAAAACGCTCATCCAGAGGCGGCGCTCCTAGTGGCCGGGGACTTTAATGCAGGGAAACTTAAATCCGTTTTACCTCATTTCTACCAGCATGTTAGATGTGCAACCAGAGGGGAAAAAAACTCTAGACCACCTTTACTCCACACACAGAAACACGTACAAAGCTCTCACTCGCTCTCCATTTGGAAAATCTGACCATAATTCTATCCTCCTGATTCTTGCTTACAAGCAAAAACTAAAGCAGGAAGCACCAGTGACTCGCTCAATAAAAAAGTGGTCAGATGAAGCAGATGCTAAGCTACAGGACTGTTTTGCTAGCACAGACTGGAATATGTTCTGGGATTCTTCCGATGGCATTGAGGAGTACACCACATTAGTCACTGGCTTCATCAATAAGTGCATCGATGACGTCATCCCAACAGTGACCATACGTACATACCCCAACCAGAAGCCATGGATTACAGGCAACATCCGCACTGAGCTAAAGGGTAGAGCTGCCGCTTTCAAGGAGCGGGACTCTAACCCGGAAGCTTATAAGAAATCCCACTATGCCCTCCGACAAACCATCAAACAGGCAAAGCGTCAATACTAGACTAAGATCGAATCGTATTACACCGGTTCCGATGCTCGTCGGATGTGGCAGGGCTTGCAAACTATTACAGACTACAAAGGGAAGCACAGCCACGAGCTGCCCAGTGACACGAGCCTACCAGACGAGCTAAATTACTTCTATGCTTGCTTCGAGGCAAGTAACACTGAAACATGCATGAGAGCATCAGCTGTTCCAGATAACTGTGTGATCACGCTCTCCGTAGCCGATGTGAGTAAGACCTTTAAACAGGTCAACATTCACAAGGCCGCAGGGCCAGATGGATTAACAGGACATGTACTCTGAGCATGCGCTGACCAACTGGCAAGTGTCTTCACTGACATTTTCAAAATGTCCCTGACTGAGTCTGTAATACCAACATGTTTCAAGCAGACCACCATAGTCCCTGTGCCCAAGAACACTAAGGTAACCTGCCTAAATGACTACCGACCCGTAGCACTCACGTCTGTAGCCATGAAGTGCTTTGAAAGGCTGGTCATGGCTCACATCAACACCATTATCCCAGAAACCCTAGACCCACTCCAATTTGCATATCGCCCCAACAGATCCACAGATGATGCAATCTGTATTGCGCTCCACACAGCCCTTTCACACCTGGACAAAAGGAACACCTATGTGAGAATGCTATTCATTGACTACAGCTCAGCGTTCAACACCATAGTGCCCTCAAGTCTCTTCACTAAGCTAAGGACCCTGGGACTAAACACCTCCCTCTGCAACTGGATCCTGGACTTCCTGACGGGCCGTCCCCAGGTGGTAAGGGTAGGTAACAACACATCCGCCACGCTGATCCTCAACACGGGAGCCCCTCAGGGGTGCATGCTCAGTCCCCTCCTGTCGTCCCTGTTCACTCATGACTGCATGGCCAGGCACGACTCCAACACCATCATTACGTTTGCCGATGACACAACAGTGGTAGGCCTGATCACTGACAACAACGAGACAGCCTATAGGGAGGAGGTCAGAGACCTGGCCGTGTGGTGCCAGGACAACAACCTCTCCCTCAACGTGATCAAGACAAAGGAGATGATTATGGACTACAGGAAAAAGAAGAGGACCGAACACGTCCCCATTCTCATCGACGGGGCTGTAGTGGAGCAGGTTGAGAGCTTCAAGTTCCTTGTTGTCTACATCACCAACAAGCTAACATTGTCCAAGCACACCAAGACAGTCGTGAAGAGGGCACGACAAAACCTACTCCCCCTAAGGAGACTGAAAAGATTTGGCATGGGTCCTCAGATCCTCAAAAGGTTCTACAGCTGCACCATCGAGAGCATCCTGGTTGGTTGCATCACTGCCTGGTATGGCAACTGCTCGGCCTCCGACCGCAAGGCACTACAGAGGGTAGTGCGTACGGCCCAGTAGATCACTGGGGCCAAGCTTCCTGCCATCCAGGACCTCTATACCAGGCAGTGTCAGAGGAAGGCCCTAAAAATTGTCAAAGACTCCAGCCACCCTAGTCATAGACTTTTTTCTCTCTGCTACCGCACGGCAAGCGGTACCGGAGCGCCAAGTCTAGGTCCAAGAGGCTTCTAAACAACTTCTACCCCCAAGCCGTAAGACTCCTGAATATCTAATCAAATGGCTACCCAGACTATTTACATTTACATTTATTTGCATTGCCCCCCCACCCTCTTTTACGCTGCTGCTACTCTCTGTTTATTATCTATGCATAGTCACTTTAATAACTCTACTTACATGTACATATTACCCAATTACCTCGACAAACCGGTGCCCCCGCACATTGACTCGGTACAGGTATCGCTATTGTTATTTTTACTGCTACTCTTTCTTATTCTTTTCTTATTTATTTTTTTGTGATTTTTTTTTGTATTCTTTCTTAAAACTGCATTGTTGGTTAAGGGCTTGTAAGTAAACATTTCACTGTAAGGTCTACACCTGTTGTATTCGGCGCATGTGACAAATCAAATGTTATTTTATTTGGAACCAAAAATCTCAAATTTGGACTCCAGACCAAAGGACACATTTCCACCGGTCTAATGTCCATTGCTCGTGTTTCTTGGCCCAAGCAAGTCTCTTCCTCTTATTGGTGTCCTTTAGTATAGGTTTCTTTGCAGCAATTCGACCATAAAGGCCTGATTCACATAGTCTCCTCTGAACAGTTGATGTTGAGATTTGTCTGTTACTTGAACTCTGTAAAGCATTTATTTGGGCTGCAATTTCTGAGGCTGGTAACTCAGAACTTATCCTCTGCAGCAGAGGTAACTCTGGGATTTCCATTCCTGTGGCGGTCCTCATGAGTGCCAGTTTCATCATACCGCTTGATGGTTTTTGCGACTGCACTTGAAGAAACTTTCAATGTTCTTGAAATGTTCCAGATTGACTGACCTTCATGTCTTAAAGTAATGATGGACTGTCGTTTCGCTTTGCTTATTTGAGCTGTTCTTGCCATAATATGGACTTGTCTTTTACCAAATAGGGCTATCTTCTGTATACCCCCCTACCTTGTCACAACACAACTGATTGGTTCAAACGCATTAAGAAGGAAAGAAATTCCACAAATCAACTTTAACAATCAACTGTCCAAACTTTTGAATGGTACTGTATATATATACTGTACTCTGGACTCCGACATTGCTTATCGTAATATTTATATATTTCTTAATTCCATTATTTTACTTTTAGATTTGTGTGTATTGTTGTGTATTGTTAGATATTGTTGCACTGTTGGAACTAGGAACACAAGCATTTCGCTACACCCGCAATAACATCTGCTAAATATGTGTATGCGACCAATAAAATGTCATTTGATTTGATTTAACCTCCAGGAGGCCCCCGTTGATTGTGTTAGTCACTCTCACTCATATATCATATTAACCTGGTATAAGTCATGATAAAATGTGTAGAATTGCAGGAAATTAGCTTTAAAACTGCAAAAAATTTCTCCCTCTTTCAATAACTTTTCCTGAAGCTAAGCTGTTTTGATGTATAATAGTAAAAGTATATGGATGGCAGAAGATTTGCCTTCTGACTGATCCTGTTCTTTCTGTGTTGTTGTTGGTAGGAGTGTCCTAGTGGAGTGGTGAATGAGGAGACCTTTAAAACCATCTACTCCACATTCTTCCCCCAGGGAGGTGAGTCAATGACAGTTAAAGCTTTGTCCCCTGACCTTTAACCATAAACCCAAACCTAGTATTTTAAAGATATGTTACTCCCCAAAGTGACTGAAACATTTAACAAGAATACCAACATTTAAGACCAGTGATTTTTGTATTTATGTGATGTGCCATATAATATATTTTTTACCATTATGTCTGTACTACTTACAGCAGGACACTTACAAGGCCGTGTTTGAAATCAGATTTAGGTTGAAGATATATCTAACTAAAGTGTGTTGTCTGAAATTACATGTATGTACTAACAACGTATTTGATCAGGTATTGTTCTAAACATATATTTCCCACTTGTTTGAGGAATTTTTAGTATGTTGTTGTCCCAGACACATTTCGATGCTACATTCTGTACATCTCTGTCCGTTCAGATTCGGGTGCATATGCACATTTCTTGTTTGAGGCCTTTGACACTAACAAGAATGGATCAGTTAGTTTTGAGGTAAGATCATTGTTTACTATTGTCTACTTCCTAAGGGAGTGAGGAAAACCTATATCTGTCTGTATACTGTATATGCAGCTGAATATGTATACAGATAGAATATATGCCTTTCTTCTCCTTTCAAACACACACACACACACACACACACACACACACACACATAAGGGTCAAAACATTGTTGATAGACACACTGGGGAGCATATAGTGTATTGCAGTGAGCCACATCATCTTCTTTGCTGATGCTATAGCCCAGGGATGGGCAACACATTTTACTTCTGTTCTCAGAACGTTCCAAAATGTTCTGTTTTACCGGTCAGGAAGCATATAGCTTCATTCCCACAACCAATGTGAAACCAAAAACATACGTTCCCACAATTTCCAAGGAACCAAATGTGCTAGCTGTGTAAATGTTGAACGCTGGTGAGTATGACGGGTGGAGAAGAATGGATACAAAAATGTTAAATCGCTCTCTCTCTCTTTCTCTCTCTCTCAATATCTTTGTCTTTCTCTCTTTTCTCAGGACTTTGTGTTTGGTCTGTCTATCATTCTGAGAGGAACGATAAATGACCGGCTAAACTGGGCCTTCAACCTGTACGACCTGAACAAAGACGGCTGCATCACCAAAGAGGTAAGACACAGATGCATACACACGGATGCACACACACACACTCACACATATACAATACTTGAAAAATACAGAGGATCAACAACATTACTGGCCTGTATGACAGCTTGAAAAGAAGGATGTTAAAAAAGATCTGCTTCAAATCATCCATTCTGTTTGCAATAAAGCCATTAAGTAATACTGCAAGACAACACACCAAAGAAATACACTTTTTGGCCTAAATAGTTTAGGTCAAATTCAATACATCCAATAGGTCAAATCCTCTGTATTTTCAAATATTGTGGTGGCAGCATCATATTATGGGTGTGCTTGTCACCGGCAGAGACTAGGGAGTTTGTCAGGATCAAAAGAAAAATGATGGAGCAAGCCCAGCTATAAAGTGAGAGGGAAAAACGGCTCAGTCTTCTGGAAACTTACCCTGGGATAGAGTTGTATTTTTCAGCGGGTCAATGAAAAAACTTTAATGCCAACTACACACCAGAATATCTTTCCAAGAGGTGTTGAGTGATCCTGAGTGGTCCAGTCTCAGTCCTGACTTAAATTTCCTTGAAAATCAGAGACAAGGTTTGAATATTGCTGTTCATCAAAGATTCCCAACCAAAGTTATTGAGCTTGAGCAATTTTGACAGAAACAATGGCACCCTAAGAGTAAATGTTCTATAATTTACTTTCACTTTAAAAATGTGGTGTAGGTTGTGTAGATCCGTAAAAATGTTAAGGCAGTAAAATGTGAAGACTGTGCAAGGGGTGTGTAGACTGTACCTCTCCATTCTGAAATCTGAGTCTCCTCTTCTAAGTTCTGAGCTGTCTATCCATGTTATAAATCTAAAGTATATTCTAAAGTTGACAGTTCTCAAGTTGACCCTCAATCTCTGATTGGAGCTTGATTGACTGATCTTGTGCTGTGACAGTACCCAGCTAGCACATAACGTTCTGAGAACCTTATGTTTCTTAGAGCTTGGTGAGAGCGTGGCTGTCCTATGGTTATTTTGCATACAACCTTCCCACAACTTTCTGGGAATGGTGCAGGATAGTTGATTGGATTTTGGAACATTCTCAGCACATTTATGAAACTTAACAAAAACACACATTATTTTCTTGGTATTTCATTACTTTAACAGAACAATTCCTAAAAGTTCAAATATGGTTACATTTCATTTACATTTTGGTAATGTTCTAGGAACGTTCTCCAACTGGTTTGGCATTGGGAACAGTCTGCTGTGGCAATTTCAGTACTTCAGCATAATGTTTCCTACAGGTTTTCTCATGGTTCTGTTTAAAGTCATGTGTGACCGTTCTGTCCTAACAGCAGTCAAGCACCCAAGCTAACTGGCTAACGTTGGCTAGCTTGCTAGATACTTCCAGACACAAATGAGAGAACAGCTCACTCTGACCATTTTACTCACCCTAGCAGAGCTGGTTAGGCTGTTTTTATGTTATCCAGAGCGTTGGTGACTGCAACTGTGCTGCTTGCAACAATTTACGCTTTTTTGCCAACGTTTACTGACACCGGCCATATTCAACTCTCAGACGAGAGTGCTCTGAAATCGGAGTAGATAGCCAGAGCGAATTTACCAGCTACGTCTATCAACAGTTGTCACAGTGAAATCATTAACATTCTATTGAAATGGTTACTTGCATAGTGGAGTCTTTTGTTAAGACATGTAGCTAGCTAGCTAGCTAAACAATGAACCATAATCCCAACACATGATGTTACTACCCTGCATGAATCTGCAGGTAGCAAACCAACCAGGTTCAATGTTAGCTAGCTAAAATTAGGCTATAACTATCAAAGCAAATGGCTCTGAGATACAAATAATATTACTACACAGATCATACACGTAATGTTAGCTAGCGAGCCAGCCAGCTAATGTTAGCTAGCTAGCTAACAGTACACTTTAACTTGAAATGAAAACGACTTTCTGACAAAATTAGGAATGTGTAATATCTGAAAATGTAGCTAGCTAGACTATCTTACCCGTATACATGGATGGATGCTTCGCCCTCTCTGTCACGGATGCCATGGTTGCCCTTAGTTTGAAGATGTAATCCGGAGACAGGTGTTTTCTCCATCTCCTTAGCTATCATACTCTAATTCCACTGATTTCAAAAAGTGGAGAGCAACACTTATGCAGTTCTACTACGCAATATATATATTTTTAAATGTTCTCAGAACCTACCTGTAAAACTATTTTCATTTCTGTCCTCAGAACGTTTAAAAAACGTTCAGTTTTACCCATCAGGAAACGTATGGCTTCGTTCCCACAACCAATGTGAAACCAAAAATATACATTCCCCCAACTTCCAAGGAACCAAATGCTAGCTGGGTATACCCTGTGTCATCTCTCTCTCTCTCTCTCTGTAGGAGATGATGGATATAATGAAGTCTATCTATGATATGATGGGGAAGTACACATACCCCTGTATGCAGGACGAGGCACCCAGAGAACACGTGGAGAGCTTTTTCCAGGTCAACATACCATTTCTATTAATCAAACCCAATACTTTAGAGCAAGCCCTTGAGCAAGGTACTCAATCCCCAAACTGCTCCAGGGGCACTGAATGACGTGTGTCCCCTTTTTCCTCCCCTTTCTCCCTTCTAGAAAATGGATCGTAATAATGATGGGGTGGTCACTATTGATGAGTTCATCGAGTCATGCCAAAAGGTAGGTTGTATGTGTGGTGTGTGAGAGTTCTTGTTTGTAAAACAGGTTCCATTTGTGTAACTGACCGCTGTATCCTCAGATCTCACTAAGGTTAATTGGGGCATTCCCCAAGGTTTGGTTTTAGGACCGTTACTGCTTGCACATTTTATATTCCCTTTTCACCCATTTTCCAACATTGTTTTGTTCCCTTTTTGGGTTGTGACCCATGTAAAATGCACTTTAAATACAGAGAGAGAGAGAGAGAGAGAGAGAGAGAGAGAGAGAGAGAGAGAGAGAGAGAGAGAGAGAGAGAGAGAGAGAGAGAGAGAGAGAGAGAGAGAGAGAGAGAGAGAGAGAGAGAGAGAGAGAGAGAGAGAGAGAGAGAGAAATGTCTAAGCTGACTCTTCTGAGGGTCACCTCTACTGTCGTCTCTGTCTTAGGGAGTCAGACTCCCTTAAGAAAGAAAGCTGAAACAAACAGGGATTCATTGTGCCTCTAGAAACGTGCTATCCCTGTTGTCTCTCTCTATGCCTAACATTTCTATCTCTCTCCTTTTCTCTCTCTATCCCCCCCCTCTCTCTCTTCAGGATGAGAACATCATGCAGTCCATGCAGCTGTTCGACAACGTCATCTAGGAGCCTCTGACATAGGAAAGTGGCTGGAGGACAGGGGAGGTGTGTGTGTGAGCGTGTACCACAGGAGGACAGGCTTGTGGTGATGGCTGGAGCGGAATAAGTGGAATGGTATCAAATACATCAAACACATGGTTTCCTTCTGTTTGATGCTATTACATTTGCTCCTTAGCGGCCATTATTATGAGCCGTCCTCCCCTCAGCAGCCTCCACTGCACATGTATTTGTGTGTGTGTGTTTGTGCCTGTGTGTGTGTGTGTGTGCGTGTGTGCATGCATTTCTCTCCACCCCCACTCCAAGCCAAAAGGGGGTGCCTCCTCTTCTCCAGCCCTTCATCTCTCCCAGAGACACAGAGAAGAGAGGGGCTGGTGATCCACACCCACAACCACATCAAGGACCAGTTCAGCAGTGAGGAACGTTACAGAACATTCAAATAGAAATGTGTTGTGTAGAACAAATATGATTGCCTGTTCTGTGTAATAGGGAGTCAATCGTGTCAGCTCTATTCGTTACGTCTATCTGCAACATTTGGAGCGCTTTGCTTGGTGAAAACACCCGTTTCGTTAACAATATAATTTTTTAACACTCCTGTTTCTGAGAAAGCTTCTGTAGCCTGCAGCCTGGACTCAACGTAGGATAAAGTCCCCCATACTCACTGATCTAAGGTCAGTTTTGCATGTCCCAACCTAATGGTTAAGGTTAGGGTCAGGAGTGGTTAAGCTGATCCTAGATCTGTGGCTAGAGGTAACTTCTACAGAGCAGCAGGACCACTGACATCTCTGTCATTAAAACAAAGGTAACTAGCGCCACTTAGTGGACAAAGGAGGAAAGGACACCTGGAAAAGGGACAATGGAACTGAAGGGACTGAGGATCTGAAGGATGAGACTTCTTGCGAATAGAAGACAGAGTTGTTTTCAATAAGGGACTGATTTGAATATCGCATGATGATGTCACTAATAATAACCTGTACGTATATACAGAAATACTGTACAAAGCCTGTCTGTTTGTCTGTCTGTCTGCTGTTGCTAGAGTCATCCACAGGTGCCTCGCTCTGTGTGTGTGCGCATACGTGTGCTTACTTGTCATTACAGTCTCTGGTAGGAATCCATTCAAATTTCAACCCATATGAGGCCTCCTTTGTACTAACACTAACTTATGCTGACTGTTGTACCTCTTACAATAACCCTGCGGTCAAGAACTACTAGACAGTAATGTGGGGCTGTATTGATGAACATGCTGCTTGGACCTTCTAGGCTCCAGTAGACTTCTTACTGTAGGTGACTAACTGATGCAGTGAAGCATGGGAATTGGAGTTCAAATGGAAATGTCTGGCTTATCAAATACTGTAATACATTATATTATGCCTATTTTTCATTATACTGATCATGCAACTGAAACTGGAAGCATTTCTGTTTTGATCGACCATGAAAGAGCAGCAACATGTCAAGAACAATTCCACCCGCTACAGTATCCAAATTAAGCCTCTTGTTTCATGTCTACGTACACAAAGTCAGGCATGTGTGTTGTAGTGAGTGTGTGCGCGTGTTTGTGTGTGCGTGTGCATGAAGGTGGGTGGGTAGGTGGGTGTGAGGACACCAGTACTGTTTCTACCAAAGAGTCAGACACAAACTGAAGAAGAATTTAAAGCCACCTGCAGTTATATCAGGCTATAAATAGACACGTGTGAAATGTGAGAGAGAGTGGGAGGAGAGGAGGAAGTGGAGAAAGAGATAAAGAGAGATTGGAGTGGAAAGGGATAGAATGTGAATGTTGTGTGTATGGCTGTGGGGTTGTGTGTGTGTGTGTGTCACTGTGTAAGAGAGTGATTTGTCAACTGAATAGTAGTTTCCCAATTCTTTGCCAACTTCAAGTTTCGAACTGGGGATTAAAAAAGGCTGTTTGAAATGGTGTGGAATGCCTTTGTGTTTCTGAAGAGAATGTTTATCTTTTGTAAGATAACATTACCTGTCTCCATCAACTACTTCTTATTTGTCTCATTAAATTACTTCATCCCTCTCAGCCCTACAAGTGGCATAAGCAATAACGTCCATATTCTACCCCCTTTTACCTGTTCCTGAGAGTAGATAGAAGTTGCCCTTAACCAACTGGTCCAGGGTCAGATATTCCTACAGCCAAATACTGATTAAGGTTATGATTGAGTAGGATAACTGATCCTAGGACTCTGGTTAAAGAGAGAGTTCACCCAAATTACAACATTTCATTTTGGTTTCCTTACCCTGTAAGCAGTCTATTGACAAGGTATGACAACAATCCATGCTTTGGTTTTGTTTACCTGGCATTGCACCATTGTTTCCAAATGTTGACATTGTAGCACAAATCCAATGCAAGTCAATGGTACTTATATTAGCAAATCCAAATCAACCTAAAGTGTCTCATTTTGATTGTGTAGTTCAACTAAGCCCTATTTATACCTGGTGCTAACATGCCTCCTTTGTCCTGATCCTGTCCACATTCTGATTGTGCCCACATTTTTAGACAGGGTGTAGATGATTAAATTACACATCGTGATCTGATTGTGATCAGATCTTCCTGACCACCTCTGGAGGTGTGACGAGTACTGAGGATACAAAGACGCAGGAATCAACAACGTAAAGGTTTACTTAACACTGCGCAAGAGAACGACAAAGAGAGAGTACACGACAACACTGAACAGTCCAGTGCTATATAGGGGTGGTGATGAGATGATGAGGTGCAGGTGCGCTGGAGGTGATTAGGGTGCGTTCAGACCGGTGGCTCAGTAGACCGGCAAATCAGAGCGCCGGAGGGGAGCAACGGGAGGAGACATGACAGGAGGTAGTCAGGCAGACATTGTGTCTGGATATCAATCAAGTGTAAACAGATGGTCAAATAATTTAAATCATAATTTGACCGGACTCTAAAGTCATTGACAGGTTGCACCATTGACTTATGGCATCATTAAATGTCTTAAAATGAACAAAATCATATTATTTTGAAAGAATCATTTGCATAGAGGGAGGCACCAGCTAATCTTGTCACAATGCAGACACATTGGACGGATAAGAGACATTTTAAAACAATGTGTAGATGTGACAAACATTGATCAGATAGTGATTGGATCATATAGATCAGATCACAAAACACACATGTTAGCACAAGGTGTAAACGAGGCTTAAGTCACTTATTTGGACATGAAGCGCAAAAATGCTAATAGAGGTGCCATTGACTTGCATTGGGTTTGTGCCACAAATGCTAAAATGCTAGAATTTGGAAACAGTGCCAGGGAAACAAAGCCAAATCATTCATTGCTGTCACACCTTGTCCATAGACTGCTTACAGGGATATGTAATTTTGTAATTTGTTAAACTATCGCTGGGCCAACTTCTACCTGGAGTGTATAATTAATCGGTTAACACCTTTGTTGTAATAACATGCACCTTCTTCCAACTCCAATCCAGTATTTGTAACTACTGATTACTGTACATCTACATTTAATCCACTTGAATATGTTTTCACAATGTCTTTTGTTTTGGGGGGGGGGTCTGGCTCTGATTATCCGCTTGCAGGTGCCGTAGGTGATTTCATGCACTGACCACCAGTGAAACCCATCTATACTACTAACCCATTTTTACTGACTGTGTGTAGTTAGTTAGTTAGCCTCAACTGGTTGCATTGCATATGTAAGATGTGTATATATTTTTTGTGTGTAGTTAGTTAGCAAGCCTCAACTGGTTGCATTGCATATGTAAGATGTGTATATTTTGTACAGAGACAATACAAATCACATTGCTATGCATCTTTGTGTTCTTAGTGATCATTTTGCTTAATTCACAGTGAAAGCCAGGCAAATTATGTAACTACAGCCTATTCCTAAACTGTCCATTGAAACTGAAACAGCTAATAGTGTGGTGTGTTATGAAGCTCTGAAAATAATGAGACGGTTCAACATTGTCGTTATCTAAAGAAGACATACAATAAGACAGTGGTATGTACATCTCTGGTAACAAAACAATCAAACTCAAGATTCCATAGATGTATTTAACTCTCACACACACACACACACACACACACACACACACACACACACACACACACACACACACACACACCAACAGTAGTGTAATAATATACAACAAATAATTTTACTTTGGCAATCTTTTCCCCAGAGTCAGATAAAATAGTGGATAAAGATGTTGTCTCTGCGTGCAGTTTGAAGGAAGTTGCTAACTAGCGTTAGCGCAATTGCTAACTAGCATTAGCACAATGACTGGAAGTCTATGGTAACTGCTAACATGCTAGTAGATACCATTGACTTCCAGTCATTGTGCTAATGCTGGTTAGCATTAGCTCGAGAAACTACAGTACCTCTAAGTTCCTTTATACTGGATGCAGAGACGTACAAATGGTATCCATGAGTTCTTCTGAGTCTGGGGAAACAGATAAAGGGCTTCATTGCTAAAATCCTGAAGTATCCTTTTAAGTGTACAAAGATTGCCCTCCAGTCACAACTCTGCAAATTGTATAGGTATAAATTGCCTCCAACCACTGATCCAGGGTCAGATATGCCAGCATCCCTCACAGGGCCGTGCACAGACCTTTCACAGACTCGTTGAGCAATTATTGATTATTTGATTATTTAGTCACATAAAAAAAATAGAAGGCCACATCTTAATGGCAAATTTAAATGACACAAATAAATAAAATATACTTAAGTATCAAAAGTAAAAATCATTTCACATTCCGTATATTAAGCAAACCAGATGGCATGATTTTCTTGTTTTTTTTATTTACGGATAGCCAGGGGCACACTCCAACATTCAGACATCATTTATAAAGTAAGCATGTGTTTAGTGAGTCAGCCCGATCAGAGGCAGTAGGGATGACCAGGGATGTTCTCTTGATGAGTGTTAAACAAATAGCCACCCTTTGCCTTGATGACAGATTTGCACACTCTTGGCATTCTCTCAACCAGCTTCATGAGGTAGTCACCTGGAATGCATTTCAATTAACAGGTGTGCCTTCTTAAAAGTTAATTTGTGGATTTTTTCCTTCTTAATGCGTTTGAGCCAATCAGTTCTGTTGTGACAAGGTAGGGGTGGTATATAGAAGATAACCCTATTTGGTAAAAGACCAAGTCCATATTATGGCAAGAACAGCTCAAATAAGCAAAGAGAAACGACAGTCCATCATTACTTTAAGACATGAAGGTCAGTCAATACGGAACATTTAAAGAACTTTGAAAGTGTCTTCAAGTGCAATCGCAAAAACCACCAAGCACTATGATGAAACTGGCTCTCATGAGGACCGCCACAAGAATGGAAGACCCAGAGTTACCTCTGCTGCAGAAGATAAGTTCATAAGAGTTACCAACCTCAGAAATTGTAGCCCAAATAAATAATTCACAGAGTTCAAGTCACAGACACAGACATCTCAACATCAACTGTTCAGAGGGACTGTGTGAATCAAGCCTTCAAATTGCTGCAAAGAAACCACTACTAAAGGACACCAATATGAAGAAGAGACCTGCTTGGGCCAAGAAACACAAGCAATGGACATTAGACTGGTGGAAATTTGTCCTTTGGTCTGGAGTCCAAATTTGAGATTTTTGGTTCCAACCGCTATGTCTTTGTGAGGTTTGTGAGGTTGTGTGGGTGAACGGATTATCTCTGCATGTGTAGTTCCCACCGTAAAGCATGGAGGAAGAGGTGTTATGGTGTGGGGGTGCTTTGCTGGTGACACTTAACCAGCATGGCTACCACAGCATTCTGCAGTGATACGCCATCCTGTCTGATTTGGGCTTAGTGGGACTATCATTTGTTTTTCAACAGGACAATGACCGAACACACCTCCAGGCTGTGTAAGGGCTATTTTACCAAGAAGGAGAGTGATGGAGTGCTGCATCAGATCCCCCGACCTCAACCCACTACTAACTAACCTAAATGACAGAGTGAAAAGAAGGAAGCTTGTACGGAATAAAAATATTCAAAAACATGCATCCTGTTAGCAATAAGGCACTAAAGTAAAACTGCAAAACATTTGTTAAAGAAATGTATTTTATGTCCTGAATACAAAGCATTAAGTTTGAGCCAAATCCAACATAACACATCACTGATTACCACTCTTCATATTTTCAAGCATGGTGGTGACTGCATCATGTTACTGGTATTCTTGCCATCGGCAAGGACTAAGGAGTGTGCAAAGCTCTTAGAGACTTACCCAGAAAAGTATGCAAAGCTCTTAGAGACTTACCCAGAAACACTCAAAGCTGTAATCACAGACAAAGGTAATTCTAACATGTTTTAACTCAGGGGTGTGAATACATATTGTTGTGACGTGACTTTCATTAATCTGATGACTGTTATTTATCGAATCAACGAACTATGTTTAATTGTCACTCGATTAAATTAATCATGTAACAATTAACTCATTAGGATTTTGGGGCACCACGGAATAAGTTGTTTAATGAGTTACCATCTCCTGAATTAAACTCTTAGAAGATATATATATATGTTATATATCGATAACAGTCACTTATTAATCATTACCTCATATCAGTCTCATTCTGAACGTCGCATAATCCTTGAATCTGCAAGAACCCTAACCTTACTTATGAGTCAACAATACACTAATTGGCTTCATTATGTATTAACTAGCTAACTAAATAATAACACAGAATACATACTTACTTAATACATTAGAAAAGTCCCTAGCGGACTAACAACAGCATGACTGCTTGGCTATCAAAAAGGGAGGGGTCAATAGAAGGAGGGAGAGAGGGACAAAGAGAGTCAAACTTATCGTACATACATTTGGAAACTACGCTCACGGTAATCACAATACTAAGCACCCTAACCACCGCCCGTTCGGAGTAAGAAACCAATGAATGTATTTCCGTGTTTGCCACTCATCTATCTCTGTTGACCCAAGACATCTTGGAAAGGAGGTTTTGGCTGGGTCGTCACTCAGCTCACTTGTAAGGCTCTGATTGTCCACCAGAGGTCACAATGTCCTTCTTCTTTGTAGAGCTTCTCTGGTAGTGAAGTGTTTGTTAGAACAGCTTCTTCAGATGTACCAATGGTTGTCTGAGATTGTCACGCCCTGGCCTTGAGAGCCCGGTTGTCTTTAGTTGGTTTGGTCAGGGTGTGAATTTCTATGTGTATATCTAGTTTTGTATTTCTATGTTGGCCGGGTGTGGTTCCCAATCAGAGGCAGCTGTCTATCGTTGTCTCTGATTGGGGATCCTACTAAGGCAGCCATGTTGCCTACCTTAGTTGTGGGATCTTGTTTGTGTTCCTGTTAGGCTTGTTGTGTGATTAGCCCATAGGACTTAACGTTTTCGTTGTTTTGTTATTTTGTCAAGTGTTTATTCGTCTTAATAAACATGTACGCATATCACGCTGCACCTTGGTCTGACCCGTCTCTCAACGAACGTGACAGAAGATCCCACCAAACAAGGACCAAGCAGCGTGCCCAGGAGGAGCAGAAATCATGGACTTGGGAGGAGATATTAAATGGTAAGGGATCATGAACATGGGAGGAGATCCAGGCTGGGATGGATCGCCTTCCTTGGGAGCAGACAGAGGCAGCAAGGGAGGAGAAACGGCGACTTAAAAGGACTCGGTCACGAAGAAAGCCAGAGAAGCAGCCCCAATAATTTTTTTGGGGGGGGCACACGGGGTGGACGACGAGGCAGCAGGAGGCCGTGAAAGGGCTGGCTGTAGAGGAGGAGGCCGCTATTTTAGAGGTCCTCCAAGACCTGCGGATCTGCAGTTTAAGAGAGGAGGCCACCACATTACGGGGGCTGATAGCGAGAATAGAGCAGGAGAGCTCCCTTCAAGAGGAGGTGCTGCAGGAGGCCCGTAGGGAGAATGAAGTAGTGGATGCACGGAGAGAGGAGCTGGTCAGGCAACAAAAGGAGTGTGTGTTCATTGAGGAACCAAGGTATGCGGAGATACACACTGTGTCGCCAGTGCGCATTCACAGATCAGTGCGTCTTGTGCCAGCGCCCCGTACGTGTCGTGCGAAAGTGGGCATCCAGCCAGGACGGGTTGTGCCAGCTGTACACTCCAGACTTCCAGTACACCTCCACGGTCCAGTATATCCTGCTCCTGTTCTACGCACTGTGTTACCAGTGCGCCTCCCCAGCCTGGTACGCCCCGTACCTGCTCCCCGCACCAAACCAGTGGTGCGCGTATCCAGTCCGGTACGCCCCGTACCTGCTCCCCGCACCAAACCAGTGGTGCGTGTATCCAGTCCGGTACGGCCCGTACCTGCTCCCCGCATCAAACCAGTGGTGCGTGTCTCCAGTCCAGCTCCGGTCAGTGGTTCCACTCCGGAGCCAGGGCAGTCCGCTCCACCAGGGTCCAGTTCAGCTCCGGTTAGCGGCTCCACAAAACTGGTTACCTCCTGCCTGTTCTTCTTAGGGGACACATGGGTAGAAGGTCCGGAGCTTTCAGAGACCGGTGTCGGGGTCCAGGATGCCTGAAGGACATCAAGCCCCGGCTAGGTGGGTCCAGGGCTTTGACTTGTTGCTGCAGTCTTTCATAAAAGAGATGTAATGCAACATTAGAATTCTGTCAGTTCATACAATATTTATAGACAATAGGAAATCTGAAAGGGATTGATAGTTGATATAGTATGTGTTACATGCCAAATAATTATTGTACAAAGTAAAACTTCCACCCTAACACACAAGTCAAGTGATACCATGTTTACTAACCTGTAAAACGTTTTTGTTATGGCCATAGTCCTAAACGTAAAGATATTGTTAGGATACTCATGGCTCCTATAGACCAGACTATGTGCAATCGTAAACTGAGTGTACAAAACATTAAGAACAGCTTCCCCTGTAGCTCAGTTATGTCCCCTGTAGCTTAGTTGGTAGAGCATGGCACTTGCAACGCCAGGGTTGTGGGTTCGTTTCCCACGGGGGGCCAGTATGAAAATGTATGCACTCACTAACTGTAAGTCGCTCTGGATAAGAGCGTCTGCTAAATGACAAAAATGTTAAATTTAATATTGACTTGCACATCCCGCCCCCTTTTGCCCCCAGAACAGCCTCAATTCGTCGGGGCATGGACAAGGTGTCGAAAGCATTCCACAGGGATGCTGGCCCATGTTGACTCCAATGCTTCCCACAGTTGTGTCAAGTTGGCTGGATGTCCTTTGGGTGGTGGACCATTCTGTCGTAGAATTACAACATTATGTTAATCACATTACTTTTATATTAGAATGTATTAGATATATTAGTACATTCACACTGTCTGTTCTTCTGAGAGGCAACATAATATGGTTTTTAGAACTCTCCTGTGTCTGTGTGGAACTGAGATGAGCCTCTGAAATTTAAACGCTGACAATTGATTTGCGATGACTTGGTAATAAGACAACATTCCATTCCATGATTAGTGTCTGTGTGCCTGTCTGTCGGTGCCAGGGAGACCCAATCTCCAGTTTATGTATCCTATATGGAAGATGAACACTGGACTTAATCATTTGAGGGAATGACTTAATGTTCTAGTATTTCTGTATAAACAAGCAGTAAATGAACTAGAGACAGATATTTGGCTCCATCTAAATCTTGATGTCTGTTGCATAAGAGCACAATGTACCTTTTTACCCATTCCACACATCTGCTGTTTGTCATGTATTCAGAAGGATGTGTCTTTGCTATAAAGAGCTGTAACCTCAGTTCTGCTCTTCTGAGTTCTCAGTGATCACCTCCAAGGTGGTTACCAACTAACTCCATTACTGCAGTAATTAATAAAGTTAAATTGTTTTGAGGAAATCTAAAAGTCTCTCCTTTGATTAGAATAATTACCACGACAATACACACGGGAAACTGTTGAGCGTGAAAAAAACAGCAGCGTTGCAGTTCTTGACACAAACCGGTGCGCCTGGCACCTACTACCATACCCCGCTCAAAGGTCCCTTTGTCTTGCCCATTTACCCTCTGAATGGCACACATACACAATCCATGTCTCAATTATCTCAAGGCTTAAAAATCCTTCTTTAACCTGTATCCTCCCCTTCATCTACATTGATTGACGTGGAACTAACAAGTGAAATCAGTAAGGGATCATAGCTTTCACCTGGATTCACCTGGTGTGATGAAAAGAGCAGGTGTTCTTAAAGGGACATTTCCAAACTGTTCAACTTCATATTCATCATTTCCAGCACCACCTTGAAAATGGTGCGTTTCTATGTTTTCTAGTAAAAAAGATAGAAGAAGATAAGTGTTTCCAATACGTCATCAACCAATTAGTTGACAATTAGTAGGCAATCAGTGGGCAAAGCCTACTCATAATTAGTTAAAATCACACAATGCACACCGATAATGCCATTGGAAAAACATAATCCTCTATATTTTTTACTACAAAACATAGAAACGCACAATTTTCACATTTGTTGATGTTCGGGTGGTGCTGGAGATGATGAATTTGACGTTGAAAAACTGTGAAATTTCCCTTTAATGTTTTGTACACTCAGTGTTTACTACAGGTGGTTCCCGTGGCCAGGTATTTCACGCAAGGCTATACAGTTGCCTGAAATGTTGTCATGCAAATAAGCCATGGCTAGCCAACACATCAGACATTGGGAAAAGGTGTGAAAATATCCAGTAGACAACAACTCACATGGGTGCCAGAGGAGCTTGCTGTTGCTTGGTCCTTTGAAGACCAATCTGTTGAGGTCAGAACCTGTGAGTGAGATGGAGATATTGACCTCACAGTTATTTGTGGCACAATGGGAGTTCATGATACATACAATTCTAAAAGTGAAAGGTATTGAAAGTTGATATAGTGTGGGTTATATGCCAAATTATTATTGTTGTGTGTATTGACAAAGAAACACGTCCATCCTAACACACAAGTCAAGTGATACCATGTTTATAATCTGTAATAAACATTTTATGGCCATGGATTTAAAAGTAATTATATTGTTAGGATACTCATGGCCACTATCAACAGGGCGAGGTGGGGGTTATGAATACACAATAGACCAGACTACATGCAACCAAATAGGCCTACGCCAGGTGGTTCCTGGGGCCATGTACAGTATTTCACGCAAGGATATAGAGTTGTTAAAAATGTGAAATGTTGTCATGCAAATAAAGTATGGCTAGCCAACACATTAGACATTGGAGATTATGATTATGAAAAAATGAGTAATTAAAATGCAACAAGACCTTTCATTTTTATTCTGTGTATTCTGCAATCTAAGATGACACAATTACTGCCTATTACAATGTAAGGTGACACAATTATTGTCTATTATTTCCTCAAACCCCTTGTCATAAAGACAGGGCACACGCTGTATGCTAACCGATAGAGCGCCTAGGCTAAGTCTACATGATATGGTGCAATGGTACACAATCAGATCAACTCGAACTGCAATGATTAGACTACATACCTCCGCACGCTCGTTTTGACACTTTCTCTTCTCAAAAGCGCCTCTGTATTTTGGCACGGCACTAGATCCAATCCATGGGAATACAGAAGGAACAGTTGTGTCTTTGCGTTGTCTTCTGTGTTTTGTTGCCATCGTTTCCGATTGTAAAGGTCTTGTTATCATTGCAATAGTAACATATTATATCCTTCATGTCAAAAACATGGGTAGTGTTCAAAAAGGTAAATAAGTATTCTGCTAGGTTTTTCCAAAAATCTATTATAGATTTACATTCATAGAACAAGTGAGTCAGATTTTCACCTTCTTTTTCACAGAAAATGCAGATATCATCAATATCAACAAATTTGGACAACATAGAATTACATGGATATATCTTATGTAGAATCTTAAAGTACAATTCCTTAAATTTGTTTGGTATCCAATATTTGTAAGGCATGGGCCCCGTGTAGCTCAGTTGGTAGAGCGTGGTGCTTGCAACACCAGGGTTGTGGGTTCGATTCCCACGGGGGGCCAGTATGAAAAAATAAAAATAACATGTATGCACTCACTAACTGTAAGTCGCTCTGGATAAGAGCGTCTGCTAAATGACTAAAAATGTGAAAAAAATCAACCAAGTTTTTTTCCAGACAATGTCAGGAATAAGCATGTTTCAGAAATGTTTTCCTCTAGGCGTAAGTTGGTTCCGTGAATGGAAAATGTGTCTTATGTATTTGTTACAACAAGATTTCTCAAGTAAGCCCAAGCCTTCCAAACTGAGTTCTGGATAAGCTCCGTGATCATCACCAAAGCTAAGATGAGTTTTCATTAGTGTAGTTAGACCACTAGGAATGGTTCTGATCACAGAAATAAACTCTCTGAGAGGTATTGGAAACTCATTCAGTGTTATAAATTGTTCATATGAAAGAATATTACCCCTGTTGTCAAAATCATCAAGAACAAAGTCAATATTCCTCTCATGCCAGCTAGGGTAGGACAATTACTTATTCCTTACAGTTATGTCTGAATTATTCCACAAAAGAGCATTATTTGGGGAAAAATTTTGTAAGAAACATATTTTCCAGGACATTAAAGCTTGTTGGTGAAACCTAGCCAATTTATTGGGTAATCTTTCAGGAATATAATTACATTTAATAAAAAACTGAAGACCTCCCAATTTATTAAACACATTGTTTGGAATGAAATACCAAATTGATTCTGTATTGACCAAACATATTTTCAAGCAATTGACCTTGAAAGTGTTATTTATGTCAACAAAATCCAACACTTCCAGACCTCCTTCAGATCTTTTATTTGACTTTTTTTAGTTTGTGAGACTTCTTTTTCCAGATGAAGTCAAGAAAGGTCTTGTTGATCGCTTTACAGGTAGAGGGCTCTACAAATAAAGATAATGAGGGGTACACAACATGCGACAATCCCTCTGCCTTGGACAGAAGCACTCTCCCAAGTATAGAAATATCCCTTTGTAGGCAATTATTAAATATATTATTGGTTTTCTTAATGTTAGGAGAGAAATTCATACGTTGTCTGACTAAGTGGTTTTTTGATCGATGTATTCCTAAATATTTAACACAGTCCTTTAAAGGAATATTTTATATTTCTTTCTCATCAGAGTCATATGAACATAAGATTTCACATTTAGAAATGTTCAGCTTTAATCCAGATGCAATAGAAAATGCAGTGATAGCATTAAGGGCATGGGCTACCTGGTCTTTGTCTTTTAAAAAAAGAGTAGTATCGTCAGCCAGTTGGGAAATGTTGATTTCTTTGTTAAAAATGGATAAGCCATGCAGAATTGCATTATTCAGAATATCTAGAGATAGAAGTTCCACTACCAAAATGATTAAAAAGGGCAAAATTGGGCATCCCTGTCATTCACTTCTGTTGATACTGAATCTTTTGGATGTATCTTGGTTTAGTATCACATAACTATTTATATATTTGTAAAACATGTGAATGACTTTGATAAAACGTTCACCGAACACAAAAAGTTCAAGACACCGAAAGAGAAATTAAGGCACCCGTGTAAAGCTGTTCTAATTCTAGTTGTAAAGATTTGAATACAGACTATTCTTCTTGAGATAGATTATTAGAAAACTGTCAAGCTTGCTCATCAAATCTTCAAATCTTTTTCGCTCAGGTTCTTTAGGTGCTTCAGCTCTTTGGCACGTTTAATGGCTACAACTCTGACTTTATATTTGAAGAATTATTTTCTTGCAAAAATATCTTTGGCTAACAATTTGATGTTTCCAATGAAAATAGGATCTTTAAGAAGTGTGTTGTTTCATTTCCAATATCCTCGAATACCTTTTGATTTTTTAGTAGCTTGTAAATTCAGGGAAATCAAATGATGATCAGAAAATGGAGCCAACTGATGATCTACATCTATAACAAATTGTAACAAAAAGGGGGAAATTAGGAATAAATATATTCTAGATTTTCGTGACATAGTTTTGTTGGTCAAGGTATAACCCTTTGCATCCGGATTGAAATAACGCCAGGCATCATCAACAGAGAGATCCTTGCATAATGTTGTGATGATATTGCTATTTTGAGAGCTTTGACTCATTCTAGGAGGAAAACGATCAGCAGTCATCAGGTGTTTCGTTAAAATTGAGATGGTTTGGTATGAGTTGGACCGCAGAGTGAATGAAAAGCAGCCAACAAGTTCTCAGCATATGTGGGAACTCCTTCAAGACTGTTGGAAAAGCATTCCAGGTGAAGCTGGTTGAGAGAATGCCAAGAGTGTGCAAAGCTGTCATCAAGGCAAAGGATGGCTACTTAGAAGAATCTCAAATATAAAATATATTTTGATTTGTTTAACACTTTTTTGGTTACTAAATTATTCCATATGTGATATTTCATAGTTTTGATGTCTTCACTATTATTCTACAATGTAGAAAATAGTAAAAATAAAGAAAACCCTTGAATGAGTAGGTGTGTCCAAACTTTTGACTGGTACTGTAAGTATTCAGACCCTTTACTCAGTATTTGTTGAAGCAACTTTGGCAGCGATTACGGCCTCAAGTCTTTTTTGGGTATGACGCTACAAGCTTGGCACACCTGTATTTGGGGAGTTGCTCCCATTCTTCTCTGCAGATCCTCTCAAGCTCTGTCAGGTTGGATGGGGAGCGTCGCTGCACAGCTATTTTCAGGTCTCTCCAGAGATGTTCGATCGGGTTCACATCCAGGCTCTGGCTGGGCCACTCAAGGACATTTAGAGACTTGTCCCGAAGCCACTCCTGCTTTGTCTTGGCTGTGTGCTTACGGTCGTTGTCCTGTAGGAAGGTGAACCTTCATCCCAGTCTGAGGTCCTAAGCGCTCTGGAGCAGGTTTTCATCAAGGATCTCGCTGTACTTTGCTCCTTTCATATTTTCCTCGATCCTGACTAGACTCCCAATCCCTGCCACTGAAAAATATCCCCACAGCATGATGCTGCCACCACCATACATTTACATTTACATTTACGTCATTTAGCAGACGCTCTTATCCAGAGCGACTTACAAATTGGTGCATTCACCCTATAGTCAGTGGGATAACCACTTTACAATATGTTATATTTCTTTTTTTTAAATTTTTGTTCTTTTTGTTCTTTTTGTTCTTTTTATTTTTTATTTATTTATTTTTTATTTATTTTTTTGGGGGGGGTAGTGCTTCACCGTAGTGATGGTGCCAGGTTTCCTCCAGATGTTACGCTTCGCATTCAGTCCATTCAGTCCAAAGAACTCTGGAGCTCTGTCAGAGAGACCAGTGGGTTCTTGGTCACCTCCCTCCCCCGATTGTTCAGTTTGGCTGGGCGGCCACCTCTAGGAAGAATCTTGGTGGTTCAAAACTTTTTCCATTTAAGAATGATGGAGGCCATGGTTTTCTTGGGGACCTTCAATGCTGCAGAAATGTTTTGGTACCCTTCCCCAGATCTGTGCCTCGACATAATCCTGTCTCGGAGCTCCACAGACAATTCCTTCGACCTCATGGCTTGGTTTTTTCTCTGACATGTACTGTCAACTGTGGGACCTTATATAGACAGGTGTGTGCCTTTCCAAATCATTTCCAATCACTTGAATTTACCACAGGTGGACTCCAATCCAAAAAGGATGATCAATGGAAACAGGATGCACCTGATCTCAATTTTGAGTCTCATAGCAAAGGGTCTGAATACTTATGTAAATAATTATTTTTAATACATTTGCAAAATTTTGTCATTATGGGGTATTGTGTGTAGATTGATGAGGATATAACTCCATTTTAGAATAAGGCTGTAACGTAAACATTTTTGGGAAAAAGGGAAGGGGTCTGAATACTTTCCGAATGCACTGTAAAAGGTAAGTATCACTCAGATAACCATTTAGACTCTATCATTTTCTATAGATAATGTGCCTGTAATAATAATACCCATACCTGCTTAACAGAACAAATAAAAAAGAGACAGTAGGTAGAGTTGTCACAGGCGTCTTCTTCTATTGTTGTTGAGTGGTAACCAGGTGGCGAATCGCATCTCTGCATGTCTGGCAGACATATCAGTGTGGATGACGGATCACCACCTCAAGCTGAACCTCGGCAAGATGGAGCTGCTCTTCCTCCCGGGGAAGGACTGCCCGTTCCATGATCTCGCCATCACGGTTGACAACTCCGTTGTGTCCTCCTCCCAGAGTGCAAAGAGCCTTGGCGTGACCCTGGACAACACCCTGTCGTTCTCCGCTAACATCAAGGCGGTGACCCGATCCTGTTGGTTCATGCTCTACAACATTCGAAGAGTACGACCCTGCCTTAAACAGGAAGCGGCACAGGTCCTAATCCAGGCACTTGTCATCTCCCGTCTGGATTACTGCAACTCGCTGTTGGCTGGGCTCCCTGCCTGTGCCATTAAACCCCTACAACTCATCCAGAATGCCGCAGCCCGTCTGGTGTTCAACCTTCCCAAGTTCTCTCACGTCACCCTGATCCTCCGCACACTCCACTGGCTTCCAGTTGAAGCTCGCATCTGCTACAAGACCATGGTGCTTGCCTACGGAGCTGTGAGGGGAACGGCACCTCCGTACCTTCAGGCTCTGATCAGTCCCTACACCCAAACGAGCGTTCATCCACCTCTGGCCTGCTGGCCCCCCTACCTCTGCGGAAGCACAGTTCCCACTCAGCCCAGTCAAAACTGTTCGCTGCTCTGGCACCCCAATGGTGGAACAAGCTCCCTCACGACGCCAGGACAGCGGAGTCACTCACCACCTTGAAACCCCACCTCTTTAAGGAATACCTGGGATAGGATAAAGTAATCCTTCTACCCCCCCTTACCCCCCACCCCCTTACCCCCCCAAAAAAAATAATAATAAACATTAATACTTAGATACAGTAGGTTTCTGTGCGTTTTCAAAACGTGTACATCTCAAATTATAAACCTACAATAGTCTACGCCATCTCAATCTAATCTCCAAATGAGATGGCAAGTATTATCTACAGTACATACAAGATATGACAAAGTAATCATAAGGTTGCCTAACACTAAATGCAATTAGAAAAAAAATCCCTATGTGTGAGATTTATGTATTGTTTTTAAATATATGCCAAGTAAAAATAAACTGTTTCTGGAATACATTTCAAAGCAATAAATGTATTGGGGGGAAAAATATTCTGAGTAAATTATTCATGAAGAATGTAGCCCCATCAGCGATTTCAACTGCCCCCTTAGCAGTGGCGATTTTAGCATGTAAATCTTGGTGGGGCAAAAAAATATTTACAAGTGGGATGTATGCCAGCAAAGCCACTACACAACACAACACTAAACAATACATTAATTGCACTATAACAGTGACAAACGGTTCCCAGAAACTTTTAGCGCCTACATAAAGCTGTCCCAACATCTTACCACTGCTAAACCTGGCTATCAGCGGAGCCTTGTCTGGTAGCGAAACTGTTAATTCAGCCTCATTTACAACCTTTTAAAAAAACATAGCTGATATGGCTTACTTGCTTAAACAAATTGGTTTCTACTGACAGTTGAGATATACAAACTATGGCATAAGGGGACGACAAGCGGATAAGAGGCAATCCGTAATTTCGATTAAGACATTAATGAGCGATTTAGGACAGACGTAGTCAATATAACTATTTGTTTAGCACTTTGAAATGTACAGCGACAGAATTCAGAACATGGGCCGTTCTTACAGTATTCTCCCTGTACACCAAGTCAGAACCGTAGGATAAATAAAGGGGGCATATAAGCAGACAATGACAGCTATTACAAAATTTGATGATTACATTTATCTTAAACATGTTATAGGCTACATGTGCACCACCAAGTCAGAACAGTAGAATAAATTAAGAGGGGTAAATAGACCAAATTATTAGGGTGAGGGACATGGGCTACTAACAGCTTACTACACAACATATACTTAGTATTACTTTCTTAGCTACAGTATACATATCTCCCTGGCATATTACATAATTTATGCAGCAGCATACACTACATTTTTGGACTCACCTTGTTGTGCTGTGCTCAATTGAACAGGAAGGTGGCGCAGCGGTCCTTCGTGGGCAAATTTGGTAATCAAAGTCTGGCATTCTCAGGATTTATGGTGCTTTCAAGACAACTGGGAACTCGGAGAAAAACCAAGGTCGAATCATGATGACGTCAGTGATCTTCAGGTCGTAGCTCTGGAAAGAGGCTTGAGTTCCCGACTTACAATTCCGAGTTGGATGACCATTCAAAATGTATTTCCCAGTCGGAGCTAGTTTTTTCCTGACTTCTCAGTTGTCTTGAACTCACTGAAGTCAAGTTTTCGCAGTTCCGAATTAACAGTTGTTTTGAGTGCGGCACAAGTCATGCTTCATTGACAGCATGGCCAATGTTGAATGTTTATCATTTTAAACTTGGTAAAGAGAACCTTAATCCCAGATTTGGGACCACACAGCCACTCCACTGAATATCAGGCTAGTGATTGCTTTCAATGCTTGCAGTTAGCCACTGTCACTGATTCCTTCCAAACCACTCATATGCGATTTTCCAACTTCTTGTGTAATATTTATGTCCCTGAGCACCGATACGTTGTATCTATCATTTCTCTTCATTTTTTATCTTCATATGACAAGGATTAAAAAGGATTTGCCAGTAGATTGTCGACTTAATTCATGATGTTGACTGCTAGCTTGCTAGCTAAGATTTTGAAAGTTTGATGTTGACATGATCAGTCCAATCAAAGCTACTGTAGATATAACGTGATTTGACGTCATTTTATCTGTGGCCAATGACCTTGAGCCTTCTTGGATGGGCACTTCTAATGTAACTCTATTTCAGCATCCAAGGAGCTTGAATTTTCGAGGTCTACCCTTAGACTTGGCGGTGACATACTGTCCCCACGAGTGACAGAACACTGAGCTAATCATGGTGCAACTAGAGAACATTACCAACACCTACGCTCTGTATTTTCCGCTGGCTGCCCCACCACCACAGAAAGCACTGAGATAGGCTGAAACACCTGCATTTTGGAGCTGCCTTACTCAAGAAAGCAAAAAAAGAGACCATAATAGAGTAATTGCCCATCTAAACGGCATTGCTGTCCATTGTGCTGATACAGTGCAGCAGAGATAGGCTACAGATCTTTAAAAGCACTCAATGATCTCGGAGTCTCGGCGTGTGTGTCACTGCCAAACAGGTGTTAGATTACAAATGTTCTTCATATATTATTGTTATTATTATTATTATTAAGTACTATAGTAGCCTATATAAGTATGAGTCAGTCAGTCATGCCTTTAAATACAATCAATCTTTTCACTTTGAAAATAAAATAACAAATTACAGTAAATGTTCTGGATAATTAGGCTATGGCCTAAGTATTCAGACAACAAAAGAGAACACAACAGAAGAACACGTCAATAAAATAACAGATGGAGCCTTGAATAAATAAATAAATAAATACATTTTCTGGATATTATTAGGCTACTATGGCCTAAGCATTAAGACAATAGAACAGAACACTACAGAAGAACGCATAAATAAATAACAAATGGAGTCTTGAATAATTAAATAATAAATACATTTTCTGGATATTATTAGCAACAAAACACAACAGAAGAACACATACTGTAGAAGAAGTCCAGAAGCGAGGCCCTTGCCCCGTGCCCCAATTAAATAATAAATACATTTTCTGGATATTATTAGCAACAAAACACAACAGAAGAACACATACTGTAGAAGAAGTCCAGAAGCGAGGCCCTTGCCCCGTGCCCCAAGGATAGCTCGTGGCAAGCTGAAAAAAAATAGAAATGGAATAACATAACTGATATAAATAATTTAATATAAAACTACATTAACCAACTTACTGAAAATGTAACAATTGTCAGAAGAATTAGGCTATTAGGACATGTATACCTATGCATTTAAGTTTACTTCAAATAAATTGTCTACTTGCATAAAGTAGGATTTTCTACATACTATCGTATAGAAACAGGATCCACGGTGGAGGGTTTCAGCATTGTTCTCCTCTGGTCGATGGTCCGGCCTGCCACACTTCCTCTGCACTTAACGTGGCCAGTTGATTCTCCAGTTGTTTCAACAACCAAGTCAAATGACTTCCACACATCTGACTTTTCTTCCCGAGCCACCAGTATACATTCCCCCGTGGCATCCATTTCGCTGTCACATGTGTTATGCTGGTATAATGGAGTTGTTGTAACCAATGTATTGATGTGATATATGATTGGCTATCGTAAGTTCAGACTCTACCCTATTGGTCAGTCACAGGTGCACGCATGTGTCACGTGAAAAAAAGCATTTTTGCAGTCTCAACAAATGAAGGATTTTGGTAACGTAACTTTTCAGTCCGAACCCGGTCCGAATCAATTCTTGAAAACACAGGTCCGCCCGAACCCATCGGGCCCCGTCGGGTTCCACCTGAAATTGAGAATGCTACCGAGAACCACCCGCCAGCTCCAGCTAAATTGCAGTGTGTCTGACAAGGCCCTATTTGACTCCTACTTCAAAAGCTGCACAATGAACAGAAACGTGCACATTAATGTTTACAATGAATAGTGGGTGATTGAAATAAATACATCTGTCCGTCTTATGACTTCAATAATTCCCCTTTATGTAAAATGGTCTGGCAGTAGGATAAAAGTGTAGCATATAGCGTATTTCTGCTTGATGAGCATGATGATTGATGCGCTAAATTAGGACCCATGGACAGTGCTATGACTGTCAGCATCAGCAGAGCCTGCCCTGCATAGCAACCTGCTAATCGAACAGTCGGCTTGGCTGGCAACCCTAGATTTGTGTCGGGACTATATTCTCGTGGGGGGATGAAATAGTACCAATTCATTTATCCCAAAATGTTTTTTTATGACAATATGTCACTCATTGTTTTCATTCGTAACCCCTTGTAGAAAAGTAATTATACACTCAAGGTTGTGTAATATGACTTTTTTAACACTGCTGTGGTGATCTACGGTACCTATGTACAGGGGCACAACTTTCACTGGGGATGGGGGTGGGGGGGGTCAAGTCCCCCCCCAACCCCCACACATTCTGAAAGAATACTGCATTTTTGTCCCCCCCCAGTTTTATAATTGCAATGTGATACAAAAGCACAACTGTGTGTTTTAGGACCATGCAGATGCCTCTGAGCGGTCAGGTAGGCTGTTTTGAGTGTTCAACCGGATTGATTTAGGACAGGGCAGACACCACAGAACGGCTGACAGGCTGTGTGAAGGCAAAGCTTCTGGAAGCAGGGTTGCCATGTCCACGGTTTTCCGTCATTTTCTTTAAAATATATATTTCACTGTGAGCTGCTGCTGCTGACTATCAGGCAGTAAGGCAGCCTGTTTCTGAGTGAGTAAGTGGTGGGGAGGGCCGGAGGGGTATGTGTGTGTTGAGACTGAGCGCTGCAGCAGGCTGCTGAGTCTCATGAGTGAGAGGAGACAGAGCAGCATGCGCGCACGTCTTGACAACTTTTTACCAGTTGTAAGTAGGCTATTTAGATTGTCATTATGGACATTGTAGAATAATAGTGAAGACATCAAAACTATGAAATAACACATATGGAATCATGTAATAACCCAAAAAGTGTTAAACAAATCAAAATATATTTGAGATTTGAGATTCTTCAAAGTAGCCACCCTTTGCCTTGATGACACCTTTGCACAATCTTGGCATTCTCTCAACCAGCTTCATGGGGAATGCTTTTCCAACAGTCTTGAAGGAGTTCCCACATATGCTGAGCACTTGTTGGCTGCTTTTCCTTCACTCTGCGGTCCAACTCATCCAAAACCATCTCAATTGCGCTTTATTTGGATAGTAGGCAAATAGGCCTACATTAGGGTATAATGACTGTATGGGGACATCTTCTGAGGCTGAGGGGTGCTTTTCTGAAGGCGCATGGTGCTGTGATGCTACATGGAGATCACAAGCTCTTCAACTGGGAAGCAGTGTCGCAATGGAGGGAATAGCCTATACGGAAACTACCTAAGACCGCTGCAACAGAGTCATTGTAAAGTGTGGCAATAAGCTTATGCCAGACTTAGCCTACATTTAACCTCTCCCTTGTTCATTTCAAAGTCCATATGTTCATGACCCGATTCATATAAATCATGTCAAATCATTAGAAATTCATATTAACCCCTCCTACAGAATATGCTTTGGCAAGATTTTGAGTGATGAAATAAATATCCAAATATTCGCTAAAAAAATTTTTTGAGTGGCAAAGACTCCAGTAGTCATACATAATTCATAGATTCACCAAACATCTATTATTATTATTCTAGATGTCATTATTCCTGGTAGATATTACTGGTTATGATTGCAGACAGAGATGGGATGGTGCAATATTGAATTAGTTATATTTTGATAATGTACATGCATGGGGATGTCCACGTCACCCAGAGATATGCCCATGCTGTAGAGTTAAACCTAGCTGACTGAAACTTCACTGCAAACAAATCCGTTACATTTGCTACCTAAATGTGAAGTAAACTCAACTGAGGAGTAATAGAGAATGGAGAATTTTAACTTGAAAATGTGCAGTATACCTCTTTCCGGTTTCCCTGACTTCCGTTTTTTTTCATACTGTGTTATGTTTGTTCGCGTAGCACTCCTCACAGGCCGTTTGGTATACGTTTTTTTGTAGGTGAGATGAAAGTGCCAAAACTCTGAAAGGGAAAGGTATTATTGTACATCAGAATTGCAACACAAGATTTGTTCAAGCCTAAAATGTTAGTCCCGTAATCGTAACATGGTGTTTGTATGTTCACAGATGAAATTTTGTGGATGTAGCAGTATGTCTCTGTGTGAATACAGAGCTCTTGTATGCTGATTGTATGACCTTTTGACTGTAGCCTCTTTCCGTAAACCTGACTTTCATGTCATTGGCTTTTACAATGTACTAATTTCTGTCCGAGCACAGTCTTCTGAACTTTCGTTCTATATTTTACTTATGTTGCCTTTATATACCGTCTTGTTAACGTTCTACATATTTTGTATACAGTGCATTCGGAAAGTATTCAGACCACTTGACTTTTTCCACATTTTGTTACGTTACAGTCTTATTCTAAAAATTATTCAATTAATTGTTTTCCTTATCAATCTACACACAATAGCCCATAATAACAAAGTGAAAACAGGTTTTTAGAAATAACCCTTTGCTATGAGACTAGAAATTGAGACTCAGGTGCATCCTGTTTCCATTGATCATCCTTGAGATGTTTCTACAACTTGATTTGAGTCCACCTGTGGTAAATTCAATTGATTGGACAGGATTTGGATAGGCACACACCTGTCTATATAAGGTACCACAGTTGTCAGTGCACGTCAGAGCAAAAACCAAGCCATGAGGTTGAAGGAATTGTCTGTAGAGCGCCGAGACAGGATTGTGTCGAGGCACAGATCTGGGGAAGGGTACCAAAACATTTCTGCAGCATTGAAAGTCCCCAAGAACACAATGGCCTCCATCATTCTTAAATGGAAGTTTGTAACCACCAAGACACTTCCTAGAGCTGGCCGCCCGGCCAAACTGAGCAGTCGGGGGAGAAGGGCCTTGGTCAGGGAGGTGACCAAGAACCTGATGGTCACTCTGACAGAGCTCCAGAGTTCCTCTGTGGAGATGGAAGACCCTTTCAGAAGGACAATCATCTCTGCAGCACTCCACCAATCAGGCCTTTATGGTAGGGTGGCCAGACGGAAGCCACTCCTCAGTAAAAGGTACATGACAGCCCGCTTGGAGTTTGCCAAAAGGCACCTAAAGACTCTCAGACCATGAGAAACAAGATTCTCTGGTCTGATGAAACCAAGATTGAACTCTTTGGCCAGAATGCCAAGCGTCACATCTGGAGTAAACTTGGCACCATCCCTAAGGTGAAGCATGATGGTGGCAGCATCATGCTGTGGGGATGTTTTTCAGCGGCAGGGACTGGGAGACTAGTCAGGATCGAGGGAAAGATGAACGGAGCAAAGTACAGAGAGATACTTGATGAAAACCTGCTCCAGAGCGGACCTCAGACTGGGGCGAAGGTTCACCTTCCAACAGGACAACGACCCTAAGCACACAGCCAAGACAACGCAGGAGTGGCTTCGGGACAAGTCTCTGAATGTCCTCGAACATCTCTGGAGAGACCTGAAAATAGCTGTGCAGCAACGCTCCCCATCATACCTTACAGAGCTTGAGAGGATCTGCAGAGAAGAATGGGAGAAACTCCCCAAATACAGGTGTGCCAAGCTTGTAGCGTCATACCCAAGAAAGTGCTTCAACAAAGTACTGAGTAAAGGGTCTGAATACTTATGTAAACGTGATATTTCTGTTTTATTTCATTTGATAAATTAGCAAAATGTCTTCAATCGTGTTTTGATTTGTCATTATGGGGTATTGTGTGCAGATTGATGAGATTATTTTTTTTAAAAGAATAAGGCTGTAGCGTAACAAAATATGGAAAAAGTCAAGGGGTCTGAATACTTTCCGAATGCACTGTAGATGTTTTTTGTTCCCATTGTAGCGACGTGTGATTTTAATGTCATATGTTGAACAATGTTGAACATTCTTGTACTGTCTGTCTATAATGCTGAACTGTTGTGGACTACTGAGTTCCTCCAAGCTCTCTCTCTCTCTCTCCACGACAAAGGGTCATAAACGTTGCCCTTCACACCTAGGTGTGATACACTACATTACCAAAAGTATGTGGACACCTGCCTGTCGAACATCTTATTCCCAAATCATGGGCATTAATATGGAGTTGGTCCCCCCTTTGCTGCTATTACAGCCACCACTCTTCTGGGAAGGCTTTCCACTAGATGTTGGAACATTGCTGCAGGGACTTGCTTCCATTCAGCCACAAGAGCACTAGTGAGGCCAGGCACTGATGTTGGGCGATTACGCATTTTTTTACATACCTACAGGGGTCCTACAATTCTAAAACAAATGGCTAAATGATACATTTTATACGTTAGCTTAGTAGATATTGCGATCTAACGGCTTACAGCACTGGTGCGTCAATCTAAGTAACATAATAGACAAATCTGTCAGTTTAAGCTAGAGATATCTGCACAGGCTGCATCTCAATCTGCCTATGTCACCCATCCGCCTATGTTGACTTTCTGTTTTGCCATTTATGAATGTGTTATTTAATGCGTTCCTATGGGCTATAGTAGTAAAGGCCAAATTCAATATTTTACCGAATATATTTATTTATTTTATAACTAAAGGGGTCCTAAAATTTTCTTTTTCATTACAGATATGAAATCAGATGAAACACCCCACCAGAGTCAATCAACAACACAGATTCAGTTCCAGAATTGTGTAAAATAAAATATTTACAGAATAATATATAATGCCAAGTTTTTATTTTATGTTACATTTAAATACATTGAACATATATATTTTTTTTTCTCAGGACATATGAGAAATATTTCAAATTGGACATATTAATACATTTCAAATACCCATGGGGCGGCGCACAATTGGCCCAGCGTCATCCAGGGTAGGGGAGGGAATGGTCGGCAGGGATGTAGCTCAGTTGGTAGAGCATGGCATTTGCAACGCCAGGGTTTTGGGTTTGATTCCCACGGGGGGCCAGTATGAAAAATAAAAAAATAAAAAATGTATGCACTCACTAACTGTAAGTCGCTCTGGATAAGAGCGTCTGCTAAATGACTAAAATGTAAATGTAAATGCATTTTAAAATACATATTAAAAGAACATTGACAGCAGTTTTTTGGATTGTGATAAGGCTAGAAAGCATCACTAAGCTATTTCAGGCATTTCTAAGCCGTGTCCTTCATAAACCATGAGGACATTTTATATGTTGATCATATCAGTGTTACTAACAGCCAGCACATTTCCCACCGTTTTCCTACCTTTGCATGACCTTACGGCTGTTTACACAGCCACCCTAAGAAACCAATTCAGATTTTTTTCAATATCCAATAATTTTTTCGGACTTCTCATTGTTTTACACAGCCACCCCATTATGATCTTTTTTTCAGTAATTGGTCTTTTGACCGATTAGATCAGCTCTGAAAAATAAGGTTGGTTTGATTCAGGACGGTCACACTGTGAAGTGAAATGGTTTTAGCTATAGCTTGATTAGAAAATATATGTCTATACTAAAGAGTAGTTCCATTGTTTTTGGGACGACTCGTTTTACAATGTAAGAGTGAATTACTTAGGGTATGACATTTATTTTGTATGATCTTCAAAACTAAATCTCAATACTGTATTATCCTTTTTGTATATCAATAAAAACATGTTTTACCTAAACCAAATTTGACACCTTCACTGCTTACATAATGTTCTTCATCAACACAGGTCTGATGTGATTGGTCAAAAGACCAATTAGTGGAAAATATATCAGAATTGGGTTGCCTGTGTAAACACATCTTATGTGACCATTTTAGATTTGCGCATTCACGCTGATGTAGCCTCTTATGTAGCACACAGATGCAATGCTCATTTCCTGTCACTGTTCCTTTAAATGTTTTGGTGGTTGCGATAACAGCAGGTCATGTTCATTAAAACCACTTCAGATTGTCCAGACTGAGGTCGCATATGAAACATCGGAATTGTATCAGGATTGAGATCCACACATGGATGTGATATAAATCAGAACTCAAAAGATCAGATTCCATGTGGTTTTTGCTGTTTGCACATTATGGAAACGATCAGATAGGTATCAGATATGCCAAATAATTGGCATAAGATCTGAATTGGGCTGCCTGTGTAAACACAGCCTATGTGTATATTTTATGACTACAAATAAAGCCTAGATACCAAGCACACTCCTTTCGCTCTCATTACTTCTAAATTAATTAGCTTTCTAGAGATAATTTAATAAAGAAAGTAGGAGAATGGAAGGTGAGGATTGGCTAATTAAAATAATTAGAGAGAAAGGGTGGTGCTTGTGTTTCAAAATAAACAATGAGTACTACAAAAATATATAATAAAGGAGCAAACCAATGAAAAGTACTACTTCATCAAATTAAAAGTATTTTGAAATGCAAGGAGATTCCTTGTTTTCTCAATATGTTTAATAAATGCAAATGAAAGTCATGTTAATTAGTACATGTTGATGAAGAACATGTGTGTTGATGAAGAACATTATGTAAGCAGTGAAGGTGTCACACTTGGCTTAGGTAAAAAATATTCATTGATATACAAAAAGGATAATACAGTATTGATATTTAGTTTTGAAGAGTCATACCCTAAGGAATTCACTCTTACATTGTAAAACGAGTCGTTCCAAAAACAAAAATCAAGCTATAGCTAAAACCATTTCACTTCACAGTGCGACCATCCTGAATCAAACCAACCTTCATTGAAATACACCTCAAAGATCACACAACCTTTATATCAATAACAGACCGCAAAACCATTTGTAAAATCAGACAGAAAAACACGTGTATAAAAACATGAGAAAAATAATAACATTTGGCATACATCTTTATCACAAAGAAGTGGTGATATTGAAATGGTATATAACCAACTGGAAATTGTAATGGTATAATATTTCTCAATAGCCCATATTCAACTTAAGCTTTTAAAGTTAGCTGGATAACCTGTTGATACTGCTTCGTAATACACCCCTCCGGTAGGTTATCGAGAACACATTCTCTTTTACAATCAACACCAGGGGCTAGCATCCCCTCTGCAGTTAAGGCATGATTCTGCCCTCTCTGAGATCAATTGTGCTACAAGTCCCATGATGTGCTCTGCTCAGAGAGCAGTGTTGTCCAAAGCAGTGCTGTCCAGAGCAGTGCTGTCCACTGTAGTGATACCAGCATCCCTTGCCATGGAATAGAAGTGACCCTGTTTGTTGAAGAGAGTGCTGGGAGAGTCAAACTCTACGATCTTTCCAGCATCCAGCACCATCACCCTGAAAGTGTGAGAGAGAAAGGGATGGAGAAAGAGGGAGTGGGAGAAGAGGGAGGAAAGGATGAGTGAGAGTCAACTATTTCAGAGTTTCAGTTGCTATGCAACAAGTTCTGTGGGAAAACTCTTGTCGTAAAGTTTGTGTGCCAGTCTGTGCATCTAAGTACACAGTAAATCAAGGATAGTTGAAATCACAGTGTTAAAAAATGAGGGTTAAATTGACTCTACTGGGAGTTATCTTAGCCCTCAAGAGAGTGATACACTCCCTGGAGTTAGTGTTGATAACTGGAGTTGATTGGGACGGAGTCCTTTTAACGCCATTTAGTGTCATTTTAACTCCAGAAATGTCAACACCATGACCAGAGTAGTTTTAACACAAAATGGGGGTGGGACCATATAAACCCCAACATAGTGTTACATTTGACTCCATAGGAGTGACTTTACTGTGTATGTGCATGTGTGTTACCTGCTACTGTCCAGGATGCTGTGGAGTCTGTGTGCGATGGTGAGTACAGTGCAATGGGAGAACTCTCGTCGTATGGTTTTCTGGATCAGGTTGTCTGTCTCTAGGTCCACAGCAGCTGTAGCCTCATCCAGAATCAGAATACGAGACTTCCTCAGCAGGGCACGGGCCAGACACAACAACTGTCTCTGACCAATACTGTAATGGAAACATGTGCAACCTGTCAAAATACACTACATGGTCATCTCACTCCATAATCATGGGCAATAATGCATTCGGGCAGGTAGCGTTCACTTGGCATCCGCCAAACCCAGATTTGTCCGTCTGACTACCAGATCGTGAAACGTGATTCATCATTCCAGAGAACGCGTTTCCCATGCTCCAGAGTCCAATGGCGGCAAGCTTTACACCACTCCAGCTGACGCTTGGCATTGCGCATGTTGATCTTAGGCTTGTGTGCGACTACTCGGCCATGAAAACCCATTTCATGAAGCTCCCGACGAACAGTTCTTGTGCTGACGTTGCTTCCAGATGCAGTTTGGAACTCGGTAGTGAGTGTTGCAACCGAGGACAGACGATTTTTAGGCGTTACGCGCTTCAGCACTCAGTGGTCCCGTTCTGTGAGCTTGTGTGGCCTACCACTTCAAATCAAATCAAATCAAATTGTATTGTATTTGTCACATACACGTGTTTAGCAGATGTTATAGCGGGTGTAGTGAAATGCTTGTGCTTCTAGCTCCGACAGTGAGTAATATCTAACAAGTAATATCTAACAATTTCACAACATATACCCAATATACACAAAACTGGTAAGGAATGGGATTTAAGAACATATACATATATGGACAAGCAATGACAGAGCGGCATGGACTAAGATACAGTAGAATATTATAGAATATAATGCAGCATATACATATGAGATGAGTAGTGCAAGATATGTAAACATTATTAAAGTGACTAGTGTTCCATTTCTTAAAGTGGCCAGTGATTTCAATAGGCAGCAGCAGCCTCTAATGTGCTAGTGATGGCTATTTAACAGTCTGATGGCCTTGAGATAGAAGCTGTTTTTCATTCTCTCGGTCCCAGCTTTGATGCACCTGTACTGACCTCGCCTTCTGGATGATAGCGGGGTGAACAGGCAGTGGCTCGGGTGGTTGATGTCCTAGATTATCTTTTTGGCCTTCCTGTGAAATCGGGTGCTGTATGTGACTTGGAGGGCGGGTAGTTTGCCCGTCTGTAGCGAGACCGCACCACCCTATGGAGAGCCCTGCGGTTGCGGGCGGTGCAGTTGCCGTACCAGACGGTGATACAGCCCGACAGGATGCTCTCAATTGTGCATCTGTAAAAGTTTGTGAGGGTTTTAGGTGCTAAGCCGAATTTCTTCAGCCTCCTGAGGTTGAAGAGGCTCTGTTGCGCCTTCTTCACCACACTGTCTGCGTGGGTGGACCATTTCAGTTTGTCGGTGTTGTGTACGCCAAGGAACTTGAAGCTTCCCACCTTCTCCACTGCGGTCCCGTCGATGTGGATAGAGGGGTGCACCCTCTACTTCGCAGCTGAGCAGTTATTGCTCCTAGACATTTCCACTTCACAATAACAGCACTTACAGTTGACCTAGCAGGCCAGAAATCTGACAAACTGACTTGTTGGAAAGGTGGCATCCTATGACAGTGCAAAAGTTCTCTTCAGTACGGGCCATTCTACTGCCAATGTTTTTACTATGGAGATTGCATGGCTGTGTGCTCGATTTTATACACCTGTCAGCAACGGGTGTGGCTGAAATCGCTGAATCCACTAATTTGACGGGGTGTCCACATACTTTTGTCCATGTAGTGTAGCTTCCAGAATGATCAGATTTGCTTAAAGTTTTCTCATATTTGCCTAGGCTAGGCTATATAATTCACCACCTGAGGAAGTGGGAACTCAAAACACATAAGCTAGATTGTTAACTCTAAATATGCTAGATAGCCATGTTATTGATTGAGCTAACATTATATTTAATGTCCTACAAAAACTTTCCATCGGTAGGCCTAGGCTACTTGATGTATTCACTAGGGGTGTGCCGATCTTGTCATACTCGTATTCGTAATCGTATCTGTTTTATCACACTTGATACTCTAATCGGATTTACTCATGATCGAAGCGGACTTTAAATGTTGGTAAAGCCTATACATCAAGTGTGCATTACTGTGCTATCACTCAGAGTGCGTCATTATGTTCCTTCACTCATTCACACACATTGTTAAACGACCCCGACAGATGAAAATGCACATGATTTACTTACTTAGTCCTATTCAGTTATCAACAAAATAGGCTAATAAATATCCTAATGCATGGCTGGTTACTACTGCCTGCATTCATTCCACACAGATTTAGATGAAGGTAGGCTAATTCATTTGACCCATATATTGTTTCGCTTTCGAGAGGAGCAAAACTTTTCTCTCCCGAAACACTTATGCCACATTTGTCATTTTATTTTCTAATGATCTGTCACACGGCAAACATGCCTGGGCGAGAAGAAATAGCAAGCAAGCATGGGCTTGGATCACGACATAATGAGAAACGTCAGTAATGGAATAATTATACGAACAGACAAAATAGGCCTACTAAACAGCGCCAAGTAGACAACCAGTAAACAACCATTTGCAAAGTCGACAGGAAATAACTTGATTGAACAACAATGACTAGCTATGGATTCTGAGTCATACACAATGTTTGGAGAAGGGTAGAGGTGTGCTTGAGACGAGTGACTGTGAGTGAGTGAAACAGCAGCGCGTATGTCTGTCTGGGGAATTGAGAGCAGAGCGGCTTGTTCTAATCCAATCGTTGCAGCAGGCTCAACCGATACCCCGCCCGTTTTCCTTATAGACAGAAGAACTAGCCAATAGTTGTTTACAGCACACAGCACTTCACACTGTTTGAGTGAAAGAGAGATGCATGCTGGCAGCTGAAAATAACTTTTTCCCGATGACGGATAATTGCAAAAAATACTTGTGTCATAATTCTCCATATCCGTTACGATACTCGTTTTGTCGGAGTACTCGTCACACATAGTATTCACAGCGAATGCTGCACTCTGCTCAGCGTCGCATCATCTCAAAACCACATGACATACTCCGGTTGTAAAGTGGTGCCATTTGCTCAAAATTGAGAGTTGAAAATATGTTTTATACTCAGAGAAAGCTGAAACTCATCTTTAACAATAACAACAGTAATTACTTTAAAAACGGTGTTATTCCCACAATTGCATTTTGAAATGTTGTGCAACAGTCATATGCGTGCGTTTATCAGAATGCATCTCTCCCACTGGCGTACCACACACTCCCGCATTCCCCGCAAGGTGGGGAGGCCAACGGACTCTGGGGGCCCCAGACCCAGGTAGGCCCCTCCACAGAGAGCATATGAACAGGTCATAAGCCTTGGCAAAAATGTTTAGAATAGCAGGAAATTAGCTTTGGAAATGCAAAATTCTCTCAGCCTCATTGCAAAATGTGTAGAATAGCATGAGATAAGCTATGAAACTGAAACATGTTCTCTTTGCCCCATGGCAATATCTGTAGAATTGCAGGAAATGTGCTTTAAAAATTCTACATTCTCTCAGCTTCATAACAAAATGTGTAAAATAGCATGAGATTAGTCATAAAACTGCAATTTTTTCTCTTTGCCCCATGGAATTGTAGGAAGTTAGCTTGAGGGGGAGCCTTGCTCAGACCTTGCGGGGGGGCCCCACGAAACTGCGGTACACCACTGATCTCCCCCTCCATATGCTATCATCTGAATGATAATACGATCCCTGTGCGGATGTCTGTTTGAGCAGAGTTGAGTAATGCCTAAAGGCTGCTTTATAGTCTGTCTAACGACATGTCTGTAGACCATTAGAATGCAACAAGTGTCGTTGGCCAAAATAACATTACATTTTTACTCAGGCCGACTGTCTGTAGATCGTCAACGCGGTTGTCGTTTTCCTTGTCGCAGAGACATTAACATTTTTCTACTTTTACCCTGTTGTTTTGATCGTTGTCATGGTAACCTGACTGTGACAGCGTCAATACGTTTTTGATTTCTCCGACAGAATGCCCTGCTTTTATTTCCTCACATTCATGACCGTACGTTTTTTCTTTTCTTTATTTTTCTAGGGGGTAGATCAGCTTTAATATTGTAGATATATTGTAACTTCCATCAATGTAATTGTCTGCATCACTTCCAATCCCCCATATTTTTTTTTCTCTCGCATATATATATATATACTAACCCAAATTGACAGGTATTTACCTTTCCGTGGTAGCAAGATCTTATCTATTTTTGCTAACTTTCTATTAATTTTTTTGGAGTGAGATAATTTTTTATCATTTGGGATATGTATTCTGAGTATATCCACATCACCATAAGACCATTTTATTGGTAAACTACATGGTAATGTAAAAATTATATTTTTTATTGATCCAATACGTAATATAGTACATTTATCATAATTTGGTTGTAATCCAGAGAGGTTAGAAAATGTATCTAGATCCTCTATGAGGCTGTGGAGGGATTCTAGTTGTGGATAAAAAAGAACATGAATCATCAGCATAAAATGACATCTTTGTTTTTAAGCCCTGGATTTCTACTCCCTTGATATTATTGTTGGATCTGATTTTAATAGCTAACATCTCAATGGCAATAATAAATAGATATGCCGATAGTGGACAACCTTGTTTCACTCCTCTTGACAGTTTAAATCTTTCTGAGAAATAGCCATTATTTACTATTTTACACCTAGGGTCACGACCGTAAGTTAGCTATTTTTAGGTTGCCATTAATAATTATCTCGTAATGTGTAAATGTTGCAATTATAATGAATAAAGGTTGCCTACAGTCAAAAATCTGGTCATCATTTGGGCTGGCTAGCCAGCTAACAAGCTAGCAACAAACCAAAACATATATATATTTTTTGCCTGGCTTGCTAGATTGACATATTCTAAATACATTTTTAAATGGATGGGTTTATTGGTGTTAAAATAGAGCAGGTATTGCCTTGTTTGTTGATCTTTATACAACGGGTGGGTCTAATCCTGAATGCTGATTGGTTAAAACCACATTCCAGCCGGTGTCTATTCCACAAGTTACCACCGGCTAAATCTATGACATTAAAATGCCTATTTACTCTGTTCCATCTGACTGCACAATCCACTGTCTCATCAGCCCAGCCATGCACTTTATGAACTTGATCTCCACTATTAAAAGCATCTAGTCCCCTGTAGCTCAGTTGGTAGAGCATGGTGCTTGCAACGCCAGGGTTGTGGGTTTGTTTCCCACAGGGGGCCAGTATGAAAATGTATGCACTCACTAACTGTAAGTCGCTCTGGATAAGAGCGTCTACTAAAATGTAGATACTATCTCACTTTTCTTTTAGACTAACATTTAGTTTTCAATCGTAGAGATTTGTATAACCCTTTCTGTCTGTCTCGCCGACATTTGCTACATTGTTTCAATATTCAAATTTGATCTCCAGCTCTCCCATAGTAATGAACATGTCGGGAGTCGGGACGAGACAGACAGACAGACAGGCAGGCAGGCAGGCAGGCAGGCAGCGTTTCTCAGCCAGTCGAAATCATGAATCAGCTGGCATCATTTTAATGGATATATACACAGAAATGTAAATGGAAAAAAGCTAGTTTGCAGTCTTTCCAGCTTCAGTTTGAAGTGATTGTGTAAGCTGTGTTGTTGGCTAGCTCCTCTAAACAACAGTGTCCTGACGAGTGAGCACATGTTCTATGCCAGGAAAAATCGTGCCTCATTAGCTTATTGTTATGGATGTCTCCAAATAAATGTCACTAGAAAACAGCTTAAACAAATGCAAATGCAGCTACTTTGCTGTTATTCTGCCTGCACTTTTTGACGTGACTGTAAGTTAGCCGTAGTTGGCTAGCTAGCAAGCAAGGGATAAGAACGTTGCCAGCCAGTATGGCAATGGAACAAAAAGACTGAACGACTGGGTCGCGTCTCTAACAACCGAACCGATAGAACGAACGACCAGCCGGCTTGGGTAGCAACCCTAGATTTGTGTCGGGACTATATCTTGTGGAAGGATGAAATAGTATGAATAGTTTAATCAAAATAACGTTTTTAATGAAAATATGTCAATCATTATTTGAATATTACATATTATTTGAGTAACCCATTGTATAAAAGTGATAATGCCCTCGAAACCGGTGTTTGGAGGATATATTGGCACTAACAACACGGGCTTAACACCCGTGCAGATATATCCTCCAAACACCGGCTTCTCAGGTATTATCACTTAAATAATACTAGCTAGCTATGCAGTTCCAACCTACCTGGCTGCCTATTCAACCAACTAGCAATGGGCAGCTAGCTAGCTAGATATTTCTAGTACAAAGGAGACATTCTTCAAATCGAAGGTGACAGCATTTCAATTTCAACGATGTCCTTGTATCTTGTGTGTGCGTGTGTGCATTCATGTGAGTGTAACCCACCTGAGGTTCTCTCCCCCCTCTGACACCTCGTGGGTCAGTCCTTCCTGTAACCCCCCCACGTACTCCTTCAGATGGGACAGCTCTAGGACGCGCCAGAGATCCTCATCACTGAAGGTCTCAAACGGGTCCAGGTTCATACGCAGCGTCCCTGAGAACAGCACTGGGTCCTACACACCCGCACACACCGAATGGAGAAACAAATGTCATCATGTAAAAATATTATAAAGTTTATGCCATTTATAAAGGTGTGGGTGCGTGTGTAAGTGTGCATACATGTGTAAGCGTGCATACATGCATTTCTGTGTGTGCATTACCTGTGGTATAATAGTGAGTCTGCTCCTGAGGTCGTGTAGGCCCAGAGTAGCGATGTCTGTCCCGTCGATCAAGATCCTTCCCTCTGCTGCCTCGATGATTCTAAACAGGCAGTTGGTCAGACTGGACTTCCCAGCGCCTGTTCGACCCACTATACCGATCTGCACAAGATGTGAGGATGTTCAGTAAGACTTTGAGTAATGCTTAATTCTGGTCGCAGATGGGTCGTGACCATAGAGATGTACTAAAGAACAAGTATTGAGCCAAGGTTGGTGGTTTACTGCCACCTGCAGTTATGTTTGCTTAAAAATGGTGCAAGTCCTTAATGGCGCTGCCGATGCTAAAACAGGCTTTGGACCAAGTGTGCCCTCTGTCCAACTCTGTAGCAGTGACTGATCGTGTCCCTGTGTGGGGTGGCAGGTAGCCTAGCAGTTAAGAGCGTTGGGCCAGTAACCGAAAGTTCGCTGGTTCGAATCGCCGAGCCATGCAAGGTGGAAAGATTTGCCGTTCTGCGCTTGAGCAAGACAGTTACCCAACAACAGCTGTTCCCCGGGCGCCGATGCCAAGTGGCATATTCCTTTGCTATGGCCTGCATAACCTATTTCAATAAATATGTTATAAACTAAAAACAGAATGCACAAGAACAATGTAGACAGAGCTGAGTTTCACCAAAACAACGCAAAATGTCCAGTCAGAAAATATGTTTTTGTTTTCTCTCTCCAATGATCTGGGCCTATTTTTATAGCGGACACTCCGATGTCTAATTGTTATAAATTCCTATTTATTTATAAATTTTTCTCCATTTGATATGAATATGACTTGGCCTATTAAGCTACTCTATTAGTTTTATGCATGCTGAATTTCTCCCGCCGCACTTTCATGATTAAACAATTAATTAATCTAACAGAGTGCTAAGCTATCTCAGAAAGTTTGAAGATGTTTTTGAATCATCTAAAAACATAGTAGGCATAAGGTAATAATGATAGAGAGAACAAACAATAGGAAAATAGAAAAATAGAATTAGGAGTTTGAACAAACCTTACAATTGAGCAAAACTTAGGCTATTATAAGAAAGAAATGATCATGCATGCGAGGACTGAAAGAAATCCCTCCTTGTCGTTGTGACCCAAACGGCCAAATACCTAGGCGAATTCTTATTGAAATATCATAAAAGCATTAAGAAAAGTTAGTTATGAAGAACATTTCCCAAATATTAGAATTAAGTGTTTAATGTCCTATTGCAGCTTTCAAAAGTGAATAATTATGAAGAAGTCTATGGCTTCTCAATCACAGCTTTAATTGGAATGACAAATATTTCAGGCCACAATAAGTGAAATTGAGCAAACAATACCAAGATGGAAAATATTATTATTCATAGTAGCCTAATAAGAAAGGAGGATGAGGCAAACATGCAAATCATTTAATAATTATCCAGTTCTGAGGACAGCAGAGTTGCATGCTCTGCAGCCCATTATTATTTACCACCCATACAGCCCATTATCAGCCTCAAAATGTCATCTTGTGACGTTTTTTGCAAAACGCTATGCATCAACCAATTGGTGCTTATGTCAACTGGCCATGCTCCCAGCAGGCTTTGCTGTGCCAATGGGAAGAGATGAGTGTCAACTAACTGAAGCTTATGTCAATACATTGCATTTAATGAGAAAATAAAAGTGTCACATGGTTGAACCTTATGTCAATACATTGCATTCAATGGGAAATGATGAGTGTCAACCAATTGATGCTTATGTCAATACATTTCAGTCATTGGGAAAAGCGGAGTGTAAACCAATTGAAGCTTTTGTCAATACATTTGTAGTCAATGGGAAAAGATTAGTATCACAGGGTAAAAGCTTATGTCAATACACTGCACTCAATGGGAAAAGATGAGTGTCAACCAATTCATGCTTATGTCAATACAGAGCTAGGGTTTCGCCACGGGGTGACTGGGTGGGTGGAGCAGAAAACATTTGAGGGGGGCCCCCATATTATTCAGAATTGTACAGATAGGGCTAGTAACTTCAAAAGCAGCTGGTTTCATAAATGCATTAATGCATTAATGTCTGAATGGCTGTCAATCATAATTAAGTAGGCTATACCTGTACCCGGATTATCGAGCACACAGATTGACAAGGCAAAGTGCAACGAGCAGACAAGTCAGAACCATGGAGAAATGATTAGGCCTAGGCTACAGCTTCTTCTTTAGAATAGTCGGACAGTAAATAAAATAACCTAGTCATGCAAGATCAGGTTGTCATGACTGTCCACGGGAGTCCAAATAGGTCAGATCAGGTTTGCAATGAATAACTTCAATCAGACCACCTTTCAGTATTGGTATATTGGCCATATACCACACCCCTTCGGGCATTATTGCTTAAGTATATTCTGGACTCAAGTTGAACCTATATCGCTGTGCTGTGTTGACCCTGAATAAATGTTGTGACAGTAGTACGGTGCTCTCTCTCTTGCTATTGTTTTCCTAGATAAAGCATGCACATACAGCACAGTGTATATAATAAGGATTCACCCCCTTGGACTTTCATTGTTCTACAAAGTGGGAATACATTTTATTTTATTTTGTCACTTATATACAAAAAAAGCTTTGTAATGTCAAAAGGGGGATTTTTTTTATTTTTTTTTAATCATTAAGAAAAAGTACAACACGAATATACTGTATCTTGATTCGATAGGTATTCACCCCCCTAAGTCAATACGTAATATTAGAAACACCTTTGGCATCTATTACAGCTTGGATTCTTTTTGGGCACAGTCTCTAAGCTTTGCACACCTGCATTGTGCAATATTTGCAGATTATTCTTGGCAAAATTCTTTAAGCTTTGTCAAGTTGTTGGGGATCATTGCTAAACAGCAAATGTTTTAATGTGCTGTGTTGGATTTGCCCCAAACATAACGCTTTGCATTTAGGCCAAACAGTTGATTCCGTTGATGTGTTCTATTTCAGTATTACTTTGGTGCCTTGCTGCAAACAGGATGCATGTTTTTGAATCTCCTTCTTCTGTAGGCTTCCATCTTTTCACTCTGTAATTTAGGTCCTTATTGTGGAGTAACTACAATAACTACAGTTTTTTTCCCCATCACAGCCATTGAACTCTGTAGCTTTTACAAACTATCACACTCGGCGGGTTGACAGAAACCAGATGCATCCAGTTTTCAGGAGAAATGGATCCCTGAACAGTTTCCTTCCTGTCCTGTAGCTCAGTTAGGAAGGACGACTGTATCTTTGTTGTGTTTCGGTAGTTTGAGCCGCAGCCTAATTATTAACTTGACCATGCTTAAAGGGATATTCAGTGTCTGATTTGTTATTTTTACCCAATTGCTGCCCTTCTTTATGAGGCATTGGAAAGCTGCCTGGTATTTGTAGTTTAATTTGTGCTTGAAATTCACTAATCGAACGAGGGACCTTACAGATGTTGTACGTATAGGGTACAGAGGAAGGAATAGGCATTAAAAAAACGTTAACCCCTATTATGTCATACAGAGTGAGACCATTTAACTTATTTTGTGATTGTTGTAAGCCAATTTTTACTCCTGAACTAATTTAGGCTTGCCATAACAAAGGGGGTGAATAATAAATTTTAGTTATTTATTTTTGTATTAATATGAAAACATTTATAAAATGTTATTTTCACTTTGATAGAGTATTTATTGTAGATCAATGACAAAAACAACAACAATTAATCAATTTCAATACCCTTTTGTAACACAACAAAATGTGAAAAAGTCCTGAGGGTGTGGGGGGGTGAATACTTAATATAGGTCCCATTAGTTATTTGCACGTAGACTGTTATATACATTGTTTGTTTGTCGACAAGGTATGTGAAATATGATACCAGACAGTTGGGTAAAAAATGATTGACACCCTTGATTAAGATGAGCAATAATGCCTGTATATAATACAGTTGAAGTCGGAAGTTTACATACACCTTAGCCAAATACATATAAACTCAGTTTTTCACAATTCCTGACATTTAATCCTAGTAAATATTCCCTGTTTTAGGTCAGTTAGGATCGCCACTTTATTTTAAGAATGTGAAATGTCTGAATAATAGTAAAAATAATGATTTATTTAAGCTTTTATTTATTTCATCACATTCCCAGTAGGTCAGAAGTTTACATACACTCAATTTGTATTTGGTAGCATTGCCTTTAAATTGTTTAACTTGGGTCAAACGTTTTGGGTCGCCTTCCACAAGCTTCACACAATAATTTGGGTGAATTTTGGCCCATTCCTCCTGACAGAGCTGGTGTAACTGAGTCAGGTTTGTAGGCCTCCTTGCTCGCACACGCTTTTTCAGTTCTTCCCACACATTTTCTATAGGATTGAGGTCAGGGCTTTGTGATGGCCACTCCAATACCTTGACTTTGTTGTCCTTAAGCCATTTTCCCACAACTTTGGAAGTATGCTTGGGGTCATTGTCCATTTGGAAGACCCATTTGCCACCAAGCTATAACTTCCTGACTGATGTCTTGAGATGTTGCTTCAATATATCCACATAATTTTCAAGTGCACCAGTCCCTCCTGCAGCAAAGCACCCCCACAGCATGATGCTGCCACCCCCGTGCTTCACAGTTGGGATGGTGTTCTTCGGCTTACTAGCAACCCCCTTTTTCCGGCAAACATAACGATGGTCATTATGGCCAAACAGTTCTATTTTTGTTTCATCAGACCAGAGGACATTTCTCCAAAAAGTATGATCTTTGTCCCCATGTGCAGTTGCAAACCATAGTTAGTCTTTTTTTATGGCGGTTTTGGAGCAGTGGCTTCTTCCTTGCTAAGCGGCCTTTCAGGTTATGTCAATATAGGGCTCGTTTTACTGTGGATATAGATACTTTTGTACCTGTTTCCTCCAGCATCTTCACAAGGTCCGTTGCTGTTGTTCTGGGATTGATTTGCACTTTTCGCATCAAAGTACGTTCATCTCTAGGAGTAAACTTCCGACTTCAACTGTAAATCATTCAAATACGGAGCTTTAAGACATACTAACCTCCCCTGTTATTTGTAATGGTGAGAGGGGTATGATTTTTGACCTTCTGTAACTTTCACACTCATCATTATTCACAATTAATTCAGGATTATTCATAATCACGGTAGCATCCACATTCATGTAGAAGTGTTTAGAAACAAGTGACTCCAAAAGCTTGATGTAGTGATTGCGTGCTAGGAAAACTTTTCACTACTTTATTTATTTAAAAAAGATTAATTGTTACATAAAATCTCTTTCTCTGAGCAATTGTATACGGTGTCCCGTATACGGGACGGTTAAACTAACGTGTGCTAATGTGATTAGCATGACTGTTGCCTACAATATAGCTCAGTATTTGAGTTATTAATTTTATACAGTCATTATTGCTCAACTATATCAAGGGTGTAAATAATTTCGGACCCCACTGTATGTGTAGTGTCTGGCCCTGGTCTCTCTGTCTCTCTCACCCACCTTCTCTGTGCTGTCGATGTCGCAGGTGATCCCGTGCAGCACCAAGTCCAGTTCAGGTCGGTAGCGGACCTTGAAGTTTTCGAACCTCAGCCTCCCAGCCTCAGGCCATTTCTCTAGCGGTCGCTTCTCTGACACCCAGTCTGCCTGTTCAAACACACATACAAGTTTTATATACAACTCCACCAAACAAAACACACACGCTTAGCACACACACCTTTACCAAAACTAGCTTTAGAAAGCTGTCACACGGAAATGATCAGCACACGTGTGTTCTAAAACAGTGTGTCTGAAGCGATGGGCCGAAAGCCAGAAGAGATGTGCAGTTCGCAAACTATTTGTTATTTTTGAACAACTATTTTTACTGACTCCAGTCATGATTTGTTTTTCAGAGTGAGTCGTTCATTTTAGTTGTTCGTTTGACCTGCTGGCCGCAATGAATTCTACAGCAGGATTAACGGCATATATCCACCAGATGCACATGTATTGTTATGATTTAACTGGATAGAACCCAAATGCAGACAAGTACACCAAGCCAGAGAAGGTTTAACAGGTTTATTTACAATGTTCAATAGTCCAGGTTTCCAATAATAGGGGAAGAGCAAGTCCAGGTTACAGGGAGGGTAACAGATCCAGGTCAGGGCAGGTGTGGTACCGTAATGGCCTAGTGTCCGTGGTGTGTCCAAAAGGGAGGTCCGGTAGTGGAGAGCAGGATGGTGGTGGCAGGAGTGAAGCGGAGGCAGGAGTCAGGTTCCTAATATATGGTCGTCTTGACTATGATCTGACGATGAGTGGTAAGTTTGACCGGGTCTTAAAGGCTGAGGTGATTATGGTGAATGAGCTGCAGCTGGAACCCTGACTCCCGCACACCAGACTTCACTCCTGCAATCAAGGACAGACAGAGGGGAGGGAGAGAGCAGAGAGAGAGCTACCTAGCAGCAGTAGGCCTAACATGTATGACTAAAACATAATCATTTCAAACCTTGCTTACATTTGTATACGATCACGTGTCTCTCTATTATGCGTGGGAATACTTGGGAACAGATTTCTTAAATAAAAATCAAAGTGCAGTCGCAAAAAACATCAAGCGCTATGATGAAACTGGCTCTCATGACGACCACCACAGGAATGGAAGACACAGAGTTACCTATGCTGCAGAGGATAAGTTCATTAGAGTTAACTGCACCTCAGATTGCAGCCCAAATAAATGCTTCACAATGTTCAAGTAACAGACACATCTCAACATCAACTGTTCAGAGGAGACTGCATGAATCAGGCCTTCGTGGTCGAATTGCTGCAAAGAAACCACTACTAAAGGACATCAATAATAAGAAGAGACTTGCTTGGGCCAAGAAACACGAGCAATGGATATTAGACGGGTTGAAATCTGTCCTTTGATTACATTTGCGATTTTCGGTTCCAACCGCCATGTCTTGGTGAGACGCAGAGTAGGTGAATGGATGATCTCCGCATGTGTGTTTCCCACTGTGAAGCATGGAGGAGGAGGTGTGATGGTGTGGGGGTGCTTTGCTGGTGACACTGTCTGTGATTTATTTAGAATTCAAGGCACACTTAACCAGTATGGCTACCACAGCATTCTGCAGCGATACGCCATCCCATCTGGTTTGGGCTTAATGGGACTATCATTTATTTTTCAACAGGACAATGACCCAACACACCTCCAGGCTGTGTAAGGGCTATTTGACCAAGAAGGAGAGTGATGGAGTGCTGCATCAGATGACCTGGCCTCCACAATCCCCTGACCTCAACCAAATTGAGATGGTTTGGGACGAGTTGTACCGCAGAGTGAAGGAAATGCAGCCAACAAGTGATCAGCATATGTGGGAACTCCTTCAAGACTGTTGAAAAAGCATTCCAGGTGAAGCTGGTTGAGAGAATGCCAAGAGTGTGCAAAGCTGTCATCAAGGCAAAGGGTGGCTATTTGAAGAATTTCAAATATAAAATATATTTTGATTTGTTTAACACTTTTTTGGTTACTACATGATTCCATATGTGTTATTTCATATTTTTGATGTCTTCATTATTATTCTACAATGTAGAAATTGTACAAATAAAGAAAAACCCTTGAATGAGTAGGTGTTCTAAAACTTTTGACCGGTAATGTATATACAGTACCATTCAAAAGTTTGGACACACCTACTCATTCAAGGATTTTTCTTTATTTTTACTATTTTTTACATTGTGTTCCGTAACCTCCCAATTTACAAATTAAGCACTGGTTTAAACCCATCAGTCCGTCATGGATGTGCAGAATGACTTACTATAGATTTATTTTATTCATTTTTATTATTTACACTACTAGTTCTGTTGCTAGGATGCCGTGTTGACAAGAACTAGAGTTCATGGCTTGTTTTGTCATAGAATAAATTAAAACTTTGTTCTGAAGAGTTGAGATACAGAAGAGAGAATATATTACACATATTACCCCTGGGTGAAAAATCTGTTGATGTGCCCTTAAGCAAGACACTTAACCCTAATTGCTCATGTAAGTCGCTCTGGATAAGAGCGTCTGCTAAATGACTAAAATGTAAATATTACACCTAAAATGTTTTCAATATAAATAAGGCTTATTTGGCTTGTAATGATAGGGGAACCTTTTTGGTGTTATATATAACCCTTTTGGAAAGGTTATTTTAAAATCATGCTCATATGGTTCTAAATGGAACCTTTAGGGTGCTATAAGGAACCCTTTCTTCAAGTTCTATAAAGAACCATTAACCTCCACGGGATCTGTGTCCCGTATACGGGACGGTTGAGCTAACGTGCGCTAATGTGATTAGCATGACTGTTGTAAGTAACAGCAAACTTTCCAGGACATAGACATGTCATAAATGGGCAGAAAGCTTACATTCTTGTTAATCTAACTGCACTGTCCAATTTACAGTAGCTATTACAGTGAAAAAATACCATGCTATTGTTTGAGAAGAATGCACAACAACAAAAAACGTATCACTGCAACTGATTTGATACATTCACCTCTGAAGGTAAATAATGTACTTACATTCAGTAATCTTGCTCTGATTTGTCATCCTAAGGATCCCAGAGATAAAATGTAGCATAGTTTTGTTTGATAAAATCAATTTTTATATTCAAATGTAGGATTTGGGTTTCACAGTTTGAACCCCTGCTGACTCTGGCGCCACACCCACCCCGCCCGGCCATCTAGATGTGTGAAAGTTAGTGTATAAACTAATGATCCATCATGTATAACATTCCTGGGAGTGTGTAAACTTACATTTTGTATTACCATATAATTTTTGTATGTTTTCTATAGCTATGTACTTGAAAATGTATCAATTGACCAATTCGGCACATTTGGAGCAGACTTAGTCCAGTATTGCAACGCTTCTCTGGATCAATCTGAAACTTTGCACACACACTGCTGCCGTCTAGTGGCAAACATCTAAATTGCGCCTAAACTGCAATATTATATTGTGGCCTTTGTCTTTTTTTTATTTTTTTTGAAAATGCATGTTTTTTTATTTGTATAATCTTTTACCATATCTAATGTGTTATATTCTCCTATATTAATTTCACATTTCCACAAACTTCAAAGTGTTTCCTTTCAAATGGTATCAAGAATATGCATATCCTTGCTTCAGGTCCTGAGCTACAGGCAGTTAGATTTGGGTATGTCATTTTAGGCGAACATTTAAAAAAAGGGTCCGATCCTTAAGAGGTTAAAAAAGTTTCTATATAGCACCAAAAAGGTTTCAGCTATCGTACAACCCCTTTTTGTTCTTTAAAGAACAAATCTAAAAGGTTCTACAAATAACCTTTTGAAAAACTATACAGGGCTCTTTACTGTTGTTAGCCATATTTTATTTTGTGTTGAATAAAAATTCCATAGGTGTTATTATTGTGTTAGTTGACAAGTTGAATCAGGTGTGCTAGCTCTGGAATAGATGGAACGGTTGGGGGTCTCCGAGGAGAGGTTTAAGAACCACTGATTTAGTCAATATATTTAACTTTTTCTTAACTTACACAAGGCCTTACGAGACACTTTAACAAGACACCGTCACTGGCTGTAGTCCTGTTCAACATTTAATGGCATAACACAACAGATTAAATCAACTGACACTCTCACTCATGGTTGCACAAAAAGAGCTGTGAGCAAACCATGCCCCAAAATATTCGAATGAGCTGCTGCCCCTAAGTTTTAACTATCCCTAAAAGAGGAAAGAACCCTTTTCTTAAAGCTGCAATATGTAACTTTTTTGGGCGAACCGACCAGATTCACATAGAAATGTGAGTTATACTGTATATCTGTCATTCTCATTGAACACACACAGACCTCATTCTCTATCTCCGTGTACTCGCTGACTCTCTCCACAGCTACGATGTTGGTCTCCAGTTCTGATGTCATCCTCACCAGCCAGTTCAGGGTCTGAGTCACCTACATGTCAGAGGTTAGGGGTCAGGGGTCACTACCACCAAGTCATCATCACCTTATTATCATTCCATCATTCATAAAATCCATTAAGTGCTTTTTACAAATACATATTTGTCAGGGAGTACTCAACAGTAACCCAGGCCTTAACCCTGATTCATCTCCTTACATAATAATAATAATAATAATAATAATAATAATAATAATAATAATAATAATAATAATAATAATAATAATAATTAATTATTATAATTATAATTAATTAATTACATTTGTAAAGTATTTTTCATCAAAAGATCAAAGTGCATACAAAGTAAAGTAATAATAATAACAATAATAATATTATATTCAGTATGTATAACCATTCAAGTACTGTGCAGAGGGTTTTGACCATGGGGGCTTCAGTTTAACAGAACTGAATCAGAGTTCAGGTTGGTTAGATGTTAATACAATGGCACTTCAATTTGAGAGCATCTACTCTTGACATTTACAGTATACTGTATGTGACTTCTGCTATCAGAATTTGATGAGTGCATGGAAAAGACAGGTCTAGATGCACAAAAGTCACATTGGCTGCGTTTACACAGGCAGCCCAATTCTGATCTATTTTTTATAATTTGGCAAAAGATCAGAATTGGGCTGCCTGTGTAAATGCAGCCAGAGTGTTGTGAAGGGTCATGGCACTGTAACAGGACATCTAATTGCTCCCAATTACCCCAGGCCACGCCCCTTGCCTCCACACCTGTTTCCTACTCCCTAATCACCTCTTCTCTTCTGTCACCCCTCTCAGTTCCCTATATAAGCAGAATATACAGTACATGTTAAGCCCATATTTTCCCCATAGTCACCTGGCACCACCTTGTCATTCACCATTTATGTTTATGTTCCTAATGTTTCCCTTTTTGTATCTCATCCAACCTTCCTACCTACCACACTACCGGCCCTACAAGCCCTACCAAACCTCCATTCCAAACCCTCCCCCATGTGCCTCTGTGTTCGTGTTCAACTCTAAACCTGGATCCCTTATCTCCTCATTCTGCATTCTGACCGATACCATGGTGGCAGCTCAAATCCTAAACCAGTTAGTCCTTTGAAACACCTCATACAGTCCTTCCTTCATTTTACTGAGATTTGACCATTGAAAGCACAGATTAACCATCCTCAACAAAACACTTCTCTCTCTGGTATAGTACAGTGAATTGAGAGATAAATAATCGGTTCCCCAAGGTCGTATTCAGTAGGCACAACACAGAAGAATACTGTTTGTGTGTGTGTGTGTGTGCGTGCATGTGTGTGTGCGTGCCTGTGGTGTACTCACGTTGAGGGCATAGGAGATGGAAAGGCCGACCAGGCCACTTTCCAGAGAGTCCCGGGAGATGACAGCAAGCAGAGCTGAGAAAAACACTACCAGGTTACCAAGGAACTCTAGACGGATGGCCAGCCACCTGCAGGACAGAAAGACAGGCATTACAGACAGATGGACAGACAGACAGACGATGCAGGCAGACAAACAAGACAGACCACAGACGGCTGCAGGCACCTTAATTGGGGAGGATGGGCTCAATCTTCACTAACGACATGTCACTGGCTTTGAGTAAAGCCAGTGTGTCTATGTATGCGGATGACTCAACACTATACACGTCAGCTACTACAGCGACTCAAATGACTACAACACTTAAGAAAGAGCTGCAGTTAGTTTCAGAATGTGTGGCAAAGAATAAGTTAGTCCTAGATATTTCAAAAACTAAAAGCATTGTATTTGGTACAAATCATTCACTAAACCCTAAATCTCAACTGAATCTTGTAATGAATAATGTAGAAATTGAGCAAGTTGAGGTGACTAAACTGCTTGAAGTAACCCTGGATTGTAAACTGTCATGGTCAAAACATATTGATATAACAGTAGCTAAGATGGGGAGAAGTCTGTCTACAATAAAGCGCTGCTCTGCCTTCTTAACAACACTATCAAGGCAGGTCCTACAGACCCTAGTTTTGTCGCACCTGGACTACTGTTCAGTCGTGTGGTCAGGTGCCACAAAGAGGGACTTAGGAAATTGCAATTGGCTCAGAACAGGGCAGCACGGCTGGCCCTTAGATGTACACAGAGAGCTAACATTAATAATATGCATGTCAATCTCTCCTGGCGCAAAGTGGAGGAGAGATTGACTTCATCACTACTTGTATTTGTGAGAGGTATTGACATGTTGAATGCACGAGCTGTCTGTTTGAACTACTGGCACACAGCTCAGACACCCATGCATACCCCACAAGACATGCCACCAGAGGTCTCTTCACAGTCCCCAAATCCAGAACAGACTATGGGAGGCGCACAGTACTACATAGAGCCATGACTACATGGAACTCATGCAAGCAGTAAAATTTGATTTAAAAAAATGATACAAATACACCTTATGGAACAGCGGGGACTGTGAAGCAACACAAGCATAGGCACAGACACATGCATACAACCACACGACAACATACGCACTATACACACACGTACACATTGATGTTGTGTTATAGATATGTGGAGATATAATAAGGGCCTGAGGGCACACACTTAATGTGTTGTGAAATCTGTTGTGAATATATTGTAATGTTTTTAAAATGGTATAACTGCCTTAATTTTGCTGGACCCCAGCTGCCTTGGCAGCAGCTAATGGGGATCCATAATAAATACAAATACAAATAGTAATGGCTGGAACGGAATAAATTGAATGGTATCGAACACGTCAAACACATAGTTTCCATGTGGTTGAAACCATTCCATTCACTCCCTTCCAGACATTATTATGAGCCATCCTCCCCTCAGCAACTTCATGTGAGACTGAGAGACAAGACTGACAAGACTGACAGACATTTAGTCAAACATTAGACATCACAGATACACCGTAACATTTCAGACAGAAAGGAACTGCACATTATAGAGTGCTGTTTTGATATGAAGAAAACTGAGTGTGTTCCTGACCTGTTGGAGACTATCCACGGGTAGACCGACTTGAGGTTTTCATCAATGACTTTCTCGTTGTGTTTGAGGAAGCGTTCCTGGTGTCCATAGGCCCGGATGACCGACAGACCAGACACTGTCTCTCCGAAGTGAGAGTAGATGGGAGACCGAGACACCGAGTCCAGACGACGCAGCTGCCGTGAGGTCGCCACGTAGAAACGCTGAGGGGAGAGAGAGAAGATGGAGGAATGGAGTGAAGGAGAGAGAGAATACTGATGTGGCACTGACCACGTTTACATGCACACCAATATCCTGTTATTATTCGGGATACTCAAGTATTCTGTTTTTGAGTTGACACATATAAACATCATATCCCGTTTACAATAACCCGAATAAGCTCCTATCCCGGTTTTGAGAAACCCAAATAAGATGCCTGGGATATGCATGTAAACATCTTATCCCGTTTACTGTCGTTTTTTTGCGGTCTGCGCAGACTCCGTTTTGCATAGTATCACCTTTGAAGTTCAGATAGGAACAGTAATAGTTGGAATAGTAACTGAAGTCTGGACACTGACTGTAGGCCTCACATGTAGCCTATTATAGTATTAACTCCTGCAGAATTAAGTGTTTCTTGGAGTAAAACTATAGACCATCTTGAGAAAATGTGAATGAATGCCCACGTGTTATATAGACTAAAAAGTGATAAAAATGTCATAACACATGATAAAAATGTCATAACACATGGACTCGAGTGTAGTATTGCTTTAATACAATGGGTTACCATTAAAAATCAAGATTATTTCCCAAACCATAAATATTTCAACAAAAAGTGATGCTACATTCACTAACACTGGTTGTCAAGTGACATTTTAGGCGTTCTCTGGTCGTTAGTTCTATTCGTATTGACTGCCATGTAAAGCAAAACTACCCAAGCGCTGGTTGATAGTTCCAGAACCTTGGTTTCTAGAGACGCTGTCCATGGTTCTGAAAACAGCACACGTCTGGTCTACGCATAGGAAAATTGAATGCCAGATTGAAACATTGTTTAAAGGCGCTGTCCGTAGATCTGAAAACAGCGCTGAAACATTGTAGCAAAGACATTGACACAGTTAAGAATAGAAACCACAATAACAATTTTTTTCAGAAGGTCACAGCATCGACAGCTATTGATTTATACTGAATTGCACATTTCCACGGGGCAGAGCTCATTGCCTAGGTTCTCATACATGTAGCCAGGACGATTCTCTCTGTCTCTTAATTGCATTTTTGTTTCTTCATTGAAACTCAGTGTTCCATATCTCAAACCATTTTTGTCTTCTTTTATTACGAATGAGTCTGGCTTCAGTTTGCGATTTCCTTCATTGCCTCTTCGGCCAAAGTGCAACTGCAAATCAAACCACACCGTATTCAGTAGGTGGCATAGAAATTCCGGTGTCACGGTATACTACGCCAGAACCCAGAAGCAGACCAGGACAAGGTACTTAGAGGAAAAGGTGAGTGTTTATTAATTGACTCCCGAGTGAGGCTGAATAATCCAGGGACAGAGCGGGTGGCGTGGATGGGTTGTTGAGGGTGCAGGGGTAGGTCCAGACATGGCTCGGCAGCCGCCGACCATCAGGCAGAGGTTGGGTGAAGGTTCCGGGTGAGAGACTGCAGACAGAACAAAACGGAGGTGAGTACACAGCAATTCAACAAGGTGCAAAACAACAAAAACTAACGCTAGAACTCAAGGCTGATACGCTGACAAACATACTGTTCATGGCTAACGATCCGGCAGGAACTGGATGTTTGGCCAGAGCCTAAGAAGGGTGATGATCAGGACCAGGTGTGCAGATTGCTGATGGGATGCAGGTGCGGAAAACAAGAGAGCTCCCCGGAGCGTTCCCGAACCCTCGGGAAACTGGAGATCACGAACAGGAAAAACTAGTCACCAGACAGGACCCGACTCAGACTGCCGGGATCGTTACAGTACCCCCTCCGACGAACGCCACCGGGCGGACCTCCCGGAGCGCCAGGATGGAGGCGGTAGGAAATCACTGATGAGGTCAGCATCTAGGACCTGTCGCCGCGGAATCCAACTCCTCTCTTCAGGACCATACCCCTCCCAGTCCACGAGATACTGGAAACCCCGGCCCCGCCGTCTGGAATCCATGATGCGACGCACCGTGTAGGCAGGACCACCTCCGATCATCCGAGGAGGAGGAGGAGGAGGCGGAGGAGGCAACAGAGGACTGAGGAAGACAGGCTTGAGGCAGGAGACATGAAAGGTGGGATGGACTCTGAGCGTCCTCGGTAGTTTGAGTCGAACTGCCACTGGATTGATCACCTTCTCCACCACAAACGGACCAATGAACTTCGGTAACAACTTCCTAGACTCAGTCCGTAAAGGAAGATCCCGTGTGGCCAACCAGACCCTATCTCCGATGGTGTAGGTGGGAGCGGGGATCCGGCGACGATTCGCCTGGAGCTGATACCGGTCCGAAACTCTAAGGAGTGCCTTTCTGGCCCGATGCCAGGTCCGGTGGCAACGACGAATATGGGCCTGAACAGAAGGCACTGAGAGCTCCTTCTCCTGAGAAGGGAACAAGGGAGGTTGGTAGCCATACAGGCACTGGAAGGGAGACATCCCAGTGGCAGATGTAGGGAGAGTATTGTGGGCATACTCAACCCAAGGCAACTGAGAGACCCAGGAGGTGGGGTTGGAAGAGACCAGACAGCGTAGCGTGGATTCCATCTTCTGGTTGGCTCTCTCCGCCTGACCATTGGATTGGGGGTGAAAACCAGATGTGAGACTGACTGTAGCTCCAATGGCCAAACAGAAGGACTTCCAGACAGCAGAGGTAAACTGAGGGCCACGGTCGGAAACGATATCACTGGGCAACCCGTGGACCCTGAAAACCTCCCTAACCAGGATCTCGGACGTCTCCGAGGCAGAGGGAAGCTTGGCAATAGGCACAAAGTGGGCGAACTTGCTGAATCTGTCCACGATCGTCAGAACGACCGTGTTCCCCTCAGAAGCGGGCAACCCAGTGACGAAGTCCAGGGGCCAGATGCGACCATGGTCGCCGGGGAATAGGAAGGGGGGTGAAGTAGTCCAGAGCTGGGCCGATTGGTACTCTTATTCTGCGCACACACTGGACAGGCAGCAACAAAACCCCGAGTATCCTCGGCCATGGCAGGCCACCAAAAACGTCTGCGAAGAAACGCCATTGTCCGAGCCACGCCAGGGTGACAAGCCATCTTGCTGGCGTGGGACCATTTGAGGACAGCAGGACGAACCGACTCAGGCACAAACAACCGACCGGGTGGACCGTTACCGGACCGGGCTGAGTCCGAAGGGCCGCCAGCACCTCCTCCTCAATCTTCCACATAACTGCTCCCACGACGCAGTTCCGGGGGAGGATTGTCTCGGTCTTGGACCCACTCTCCTCCGTCTTGGAGAACATCCGGGACAAGGCGTCCGCCTTGCCGTTCTTAGATCCAGGTCGGAACGTCAGGGCAAACTTGAATCGTCCGAAAAACAACGCCCACCTGGCCTGACGGGAGTTGAGACGTTTAGCCGATTGCACGTAAGCAAGATTCTTGTGGTCAGTCCAGACAATAAACGGTTGCTCCGCCCCCTCCAGCCAGTGGCGCCACTCCTCCAAGGCAAGTTTCACCGCGAGAAGCTCCCGGTTACCCACATCGTAATTCCTCTCCGCAGGCGAAAGGCGACGAGAGTAGTAGGCGCAGGGATGGAGTTTACTGTCCGTGGAGCATCGCTGCGACAGGATGGCGCCAACTCCCACATCAGACGCGTCCACTTCAACGACGAACTGACGGGCCGTGTCCGGTTGAGAGAGAATCGGTGCGTTGGTGAATCGCCTCTTCAAATCCAGAAACGCTCGATCCGCCTCCGGATTCCACTTGAAGGTCCTGATACTGGAAGTCAAGGCAGTTAACGGAGCGGCCACACGGCTGTAATCCCGGATGAATCTGCGGTAGAAATTCGCAAACCCCAAAAATCTCTGGAGCTGCAATCTCGTACCGGGCTGGACCCATTCCAGAACCGCTCTAACCTTCTCCTGGTCCATCCTAATCTCTCCCCTGGAGATGATGTACCCGAGAAAGGATGTCGTGTGGGCGTGAAACTCGCACTTCTCGGCCTTCACGAACAGGCGATTCTCCAACAATCGCTGCAGAACCTGCCGGACATGCTGGACGTGGTCGGAAGGTTCCTTCGAGAAGATCAGAATGTCATCCAGGTAAACAAACACAAAGAGACCGATCATATCTCTCAGGACGTCGTTCACCATACTCTGGAATACCGCTGGAGCATTGGTCAGTCCAAACGGCATCACCTGATACTCGAAGTGACCCATCGGTGTATTGAAACCCGTCAACCACTCGTCCCCCTCTCTGATCCGGACCAGGTGATACGCATTGCGTAGGTCTAGCTTGGTGAACACCGTAGCACCCTGTAAGGAGTCGAAGGCAGAACTCATCAAGGGCAGGGGATACTTGTTCTTGATCGTGATGTCATTCAACCCCCGATAATCAATACACGGTCGAAGAGAGCCATCCTTCTTACCCACAAAGAAGAATCCTGCCCCCAGGGGTGATGACGAGGGGCTAACGAGACCAGCAGCTAGGGACTCCTTGATGTAGGTCTCCAACGCCTCACGTTCAGGTCGGGAGATACTGTATAACCTTCCCTTGGGGTAGACAGCTCCAGGGACCAGGTTGATGGCACAATCATATGGTCGGTGGGGAGGGAGTGACAGAGCCTTCTGCTTACTGAAAACTTCCCCCAAATCGTGATATGTCTCGGGAACCAGGGACAAATCTGGGGGTTTAGCCTCAATCACCTGACTGGGAACCGAATGGGGGCAGGCAGTCTTGAGACAGTTAGCATGACAATCAAGGCTCCAACTCGTTACCTTGCCCGTCACCCAATCGAACGTGGGATTGTGTTCCTTCAGCCAGGGGTATCCAAGGACCAGAGGAACATGGGAAGACGGCAGAATGAAGAATGAAATCATCTCAGAATGATTCCCCGACAACCGCATCTTAACCGGTTCAGTCCTCATCGTGATACGTGCCAGACTACTGCCGTTCAGAGTGGTCGCTTCAATGGCTTCGGCAATTGCTCCTTGGAAAGCCCCAGCTGTTCCACCAACTCGGCATCAAGAAAGCTTCCATCGGCACCTGAATCGATAAAAGCGTTAAGCGCTAAGCTCTGATTCCTGTTCACAAGGGTAGCCGGGAAACGGGGTCTGACAGAGGTACTGAGAGGTTGAAACTGGCTCGCTAAAAGTCCTCCCAACTTTAGCGAGCCGGGCAGTTTGACGACCGCCGGGAACAGGTGGAGATGTAATGTCCCGAGCTACCACAGTAGAGGCAGCAGTTGGTCTGACGTCTATGTTGACGCTCCTCCTTGGTTAACCCGTGCCGCCCCACTTGCATGGGTTCAGAATCGGGAGAGAGGACCTCTCCACTAATCCATTGTGGAGGAGAATGATCGACGTGTTCTGGTCCACCACCCGACCCGACTGGGAACTGAGAAGCTGATCGATTGGACGGACCCCATTGCTTCTCCCTCCTTCGGCTCTCGGACTCGATTATCCACCCGAATAGACAAGGCTACCAAGCTGTCCAGGTCACTAGGCTCCGGATAGGAGATCAACTCATCCTTGAGCTGCTCCGACAGACCCTGGTAAAAGGCCGCTTGCAGAGACTCCTCGTTCCACCCACTCTCCACAGCCAACGTCTTGAACTCGATCACGAAGTCGGCCACGCTGCGAGTTCCTTGGTGAAGCGAAAACAGGCGCCTAGCTGCGTCCCTCCCTCGGACGGAATGGTCGAAGAGCTTCCTCATCTCGGCCGTGAACCCCTGGTATGAAGCCATGCAGGGGTCTTGTCGTTCCCAAACGGCTGAAGCCCACTCCAGCGCTCGACCACGCAGCAACGCAATCACAAAGGCTATCCTAGCCTTGTCTGTGGCATAAGAGTAGGGCTGTAGATCGAACACTAATCCACACTGCATAAGGAAGGAACGGCATCTTCCCAGCTCCCCTCATATCTATCCGGCGGCCGGAACCTCGGGCTCACGGAAGGACACAGCTCCCGAAGCGGCAGGCGAGATGGGGGAAACCGGTAGTGGATCCTCCACCGGAAACTTGCGTTGGTTCTGGACCTCCGTCAGACCGGTAGAAAGGTTCCGAACTGACAACGCGATCTCCTGTAGTACCGTGCTATGATGGCCCAACATCTTCTCCTGATGGGTAATGGCATGGCGAACAGAGTCCAGGTCCGCTGGGTTCATTACTGGCCGGATCGTTCTGTCACGGTATACTACGCCAGAACCCAGAAGCAGACCAGGACAAGGTACTTAGAGGAAAAGGTGAGTGTTTATTAATTGACTCCCGAGTGAGGCTGAATAATCCAGGGACAGAGCGGGTGGCGTGGATGGGTTGTTGAGGGTGCAGGGGTAGGTCCAGACATGGCTCGGCAGCCGCCGACCATCAGGCAGAGGTTGGGTGAAGGTTCCGGGTGAGAGACTGCAGACAGAACAAAACGGAGGTGAGTACACAGCAATTCAACAAGGTGCAAAACAACAAAAACTAACGCTAGAACTCAAGGCTGATACGCTGACAAACATACTGTTCATGGCTAACGATCCGGCAGGAACTGGATGTTTGGCCAGAGCCTAAGAAGGGTGATGATCAGGACCAGGTGTGCAGATTGCTGATGGGATGCAGGTGCGGAAAACAAGAGAGCTCCCCGGAGCGTTCCCGAACCCTCGGGAAACTGGAGATCACGAACAGGAAAAACTAGTCACCAGACAGGACCCGACTCAGACTGCCGGGATCGTTACATCCGGAGAATATTACCCATCTCCTGTTTTGAAACAGTTGCCAGATCAATGTTTATCCCCTTTTCTGACAGTCATTCCAGAAAGCACTTCACTGCCCAGTTGGTTTGTCTTGATGTAGCTTCTTCATTTCTCTCCTTTTCTATGTCGTCTATAGCAGCGCTAACGTTACTGATTTCTGCATGTCTAACGTTAACACTAGGCTCAGGTTGATGGTCCGCTTGCTCTTCTTCTTGTTTTATTTCTTTCATATCCTCCTCCTCTTCTTGTTGGCACCATTCTTCAAACGTTAGTGGATAAAACAAATCAAAAGTAACTTTAAAATCATCCATGACGACTTACAGGTGCTAATGCTAGTAGTTGTAAAAGTAGTAGTGGCAGTGCATTGCTAGCTAACGACGTAAACGATGCCACTTCATATGAACGTGGCCATGTGTATGTTGTCTCATAGCTACTGTAGCATGGGCAGGAGAGGCTTTAATAATGGGAATTCCAAACCACCCATTGTATAATTAGTATTCTAGAGCATCAAGTAATGACAGAAGAGAAGCTGCATGTATCTAATTATAGACAAGATGACTAACAAATAGCCTATTATAAGCAGACAAATACTATATCAAAAACTCCATGTCAAAAAAATTGTTATGCCGTCCCTGGGCAAATTAGGAATATTCTGTTTATTCGTGGATATAGGGATACTCGTAAGCGGGTATCAAAGGTGCATATAAACATCTTATCCTGAATAAGATCTTAACCGGGATATGAGCTATTATCCGGAATACTGTACGCATGTAAACCTGGTCAGCGACAGGACCATCTTTATCTGCCCCCACTCTCTCCCTCTCTCGCTCTTTTCCACCCTCTCCCTCCGTCTCTCTCCCCCATTCCTTTCAGTCCCAATGATGTAGGCCTCCTGTAGCTCAGTTGGTAGAGCATGTATGTAAAAATGTTAAAAAATAAAACAATAAAAAGTACTGTATACCCTAGATTGCTGGTGCTACACTACATGACCAAAAGGTATGTGGACACCTGCTCGTCGAACATCTCATTCTAAAATTATGGGCATTAATATGGAGTTGGTCCCCCCTTTGCAGCTATAACAGCCTCCACTCTTCTGGGAAGGCTTTCCACTAGATGTTGGAACATTGCTGCGGGGACTTGCTTCCATTCAAACCATTTCTGTATGGACCACGCTTTGTACACGGGGGCACTGTCATGCTGAAACAGGAAAGGGCCTTCCCCAAACTGTTGCCACAAAGTTGGAAGCACAGAATCATCTAGAATGTCATTGTATGCTGTAGCGTTAAGATGTCCCTTTACTGGAACTAAGGGGCCTAGCCCGAACCATGAAAAACAGACCCAGACCATTATTCCTCCTCCACCAAACTTTAAGGTTGCACTATGCATTGGGGCAGGTAGCGTTCTCCTGGCATCCGCCAAACCCTGATTTGTCCGCTGGACTGCCAAATGGTGAAGCGTGATTCATCACTCCAGAGAATGCATCTTCACTGCTCCAGAGTCCAATGGCAGCAAGCTTCACACCACTCCAGCCGAAGCTTGGCATTGCACATGGTGATCTTAGGCTTGTGTGCGGCTGCTCGACCATAGAAACCCATTTCATGAAGCTCCTTCGTTAGTGAGCGTTGCAACCGAAGACAGACGGTTTTGATGCGCTACGAGCTTCAGCACTCAGTGGTCCCGTTCTGTGAGCTTGTGTGGCCCACCACTTCGCAGCTGAGCCGTTGTTGCTGCTAGACGTTTCCACTTCACAATAACAGCCCTTACAGTTGACCGGGGCATCTCTAGTAGGGCAGAAATTTGACGAACTGACTTGTTGGAAAGGTGGCATCCTAAGACGGTGCCATGTTGAAAGTCACTGAGCTCTTCAGTAAGGCCATTCTACTGCCAATGTTTGTCTATGGAGATTGCATGGCTGTATGCTCGATTTGATACACCTGTCAGCAACAGGTGTTGCTGAAATAGCCAAATCCACTAATTTGAAGGGGTAACCACATTCTTTTGTATATATAGTGTCTTTATTGGCCAATAAGAAGCTTTGAAGCCACCATCCTCCATATTGGTACTCAGAAGGAGCAGTCCTCCATAGGAATTAATGGAATTCTACAGTATTTCAAGAAACATTTTCAAGGCCCAAATTACTGTATTTGTTGTAGTGGGGACAGTAACAGTAGTACTCTCTTAAAATTCTACTTTTAAGGATTTATAGTTTTTAATATAGTTATATATTTGTTTAAATTATGGATTCCGAAGGTCGTGGGCGCCCCCGTGCCACCCCACTTCTTTGTGTTGTAATTTCACTTTGAACGAAAACAAGGGGGTTGAGCGCTGAGCCGTCTTGGGCTGGCCTTCTGGGCAAGGTGTGTTTGTCTTTGCGCTAAATCCCGCCTACTCGAATGACCCTGCTGCCATGGTACCCAGAGCAGGAGAGGAAGTGAAAGTCACATGCAAGTTACAGCCGCCAGAAACAAACACAGAGCAGACAAAGCCAACAAACTAGCTAGCTAGCTAAGTTGTTTGCAGATAAACTGTCCTGGTAGCAGGGACAACGTTTTCTGATAATGTCGACACCAACAAGCATCATTCTCGGTTCTTGGATCTGAATCAACTCAACCCCAAAATTGAAAAAGAAGCGAGAAAAAGACTGTTCATCATAACCAATCCAGAAACCGGATAAACATTGGAATTAATTTTGAAAGATGGAAGAGTGATGCCGAAATGGCCACCGTTCTCATGGACTGGTAGGTAAGTGTTGTTTTTCAACCACTCCACAAATGTCTTGTTAACAAACTATAGTTTTGGCAAGTCGGTGTATGACACAAGTAATTTTTCCAACAATTGTTTACAGACAGATTATTTCACTTATAATTCACTATATCACAATTCCAGTGGGTCAGAAGTTTACATACACTAAATTGACTGTGCCTTTAAACAGCTTGGAAAATTCCAGAAAATGATGTCATGGCTTTAGAAGCTTCTGAGAGGCTAATTGACATCATTTGAGTCAATTGGAGGTGTACCTGTGGATGTATTTCAAGGCCTACCTTCAAACTCAGTGCCTCTTTGCTTGACATCATGGGAAAATCAAAAGAAATCAGCCAAGACCTCAGAAGAAAAAGGTAAACCTCCACAAGTCTGGTTCATCCTTGGGAGCAATTTCCAAATGCCTGAAGGTACCACGTTCATCTGTACAAACAATAGTACGCAAGTATAAACACCATGGGACCACGCAGCCGTCATACCACTCAGGAAGGAGACGCGTTCTGTCTCCTAGAGATGAACGTACTTTGGTGCGAAAAGTGCAAATCAATCACAGAACAACAGCAAAGGACCTTGTGAAGATGCTGGAGGAAACAGGTACAAAAGTATCTATATCCACAGTAAAACGAGTCCTATATCGACATAACCTGAAAGGCTGCTCAGCAAGGAAGAAGCCACTGCTCCAAAACCGCCATAAAAAAGCCAGACTACAGTTTGCAATTGCACATGGGGACAAAGATCGTACTTTTTGGAGAAATGTCCTCTGGTCTGATGAAACAAAAATAGAACTGTTTAGCCATAATGACCATCGTTATGTTTGGAGGAAAAAGGGGGGTGGCTTGCAAGCCGAAGAACACCATCTCAACCGTGAAGCACGGGGGTGGCAGCATCATGCTGTGGGGGTGCTTTGCTGCAGGAGGGACTGGTGCACTTCACAAAATAGATGGCATCATGAGGAAGGACAATTATGTGGATAAATTGAAGCAACATCTCAAGACATCAATCAGGAAGTTAACGCTTGGTCGCAAATGGGTCTTCCAAATGGACAATGACCCCAAGCATACCTCCAAAGTTGTGGCAAAATGGCTTAAGTACAACAAAGTCAATGTATTGGAGTGGCCATCACAAAGCCCTGACCTCATTCTTATAGAAAGCATGTGGAAGGCTTCCCAAAACGTTTGACCCAAGTTAAACAATTTAAAGGCAATGCTACCAAATACTAATTGAGTGTATGTAAACGTCTGACCGACTGGGAATGTGATGAAAGAAATAAAAGCTGAAATAAATCATTCTCTCTACTATTATTCTGACATTTCACATTCTTAAAATAAAGTGGTGATCCTAACTGACCTAACACAGGGAATTTTTACTAGGATTAAATATCAGGAATTATGAAAAACAGTTTAAATGTATTTGGCTAAGGTGTATGTAAACTTCCGACTTCAACTGTACATACCTGTATACTTGGCAAAAATGTATGTTGACATTAATAAATGTATTTCTATAGCTTCCCAAATATTGGTGGAGGAGTACAGAAATGGCTGTGCAGTGGCTTCAAAACAGCACCCCCGTATGTCATCTAGGATTTATATACATCATTGCTCAGTCCCTTTCCCTCCCTCTCTCCTCCAACCACACACTCCTTTCTCTGTTTCTCTCTCTCTCTACCTGAACGAAGTAGTAGACCACAGCCAGAGGGACGATGATGGCGGTGAAAATGGGCGTGGCCAGGCAGATGACAAACAGCGTTCCAAGCACACCCAGGAAACACATGATCCAGGAGCGAAACGATTGGGGGATGGCCTCGTCCACTGTGAATATGTCCTACAACAGGAAACAGGTGGTGACATCATCAAACAATAATATGGCATCACCAACAAGGATAAAGCGAACGCAGGGGTAATGGAATATTCAAATAAGCCAGAGCTACGTTCATTAGGGCACGCAACGGAAAGCGGTTTAAAACGTTTTGCGAAAGAAAACATTTGTGACCGAAGTCCAGATAGTTCCTCTGTGTTTCAGTCCGTTTTTTTTTTTTTTCATTTGGTGCCTAATGAACACAGCACAGTTGCAGGTTTAGCCCCTATACCTTGGCAAAGCGGTTGACAACCCTGCCGGATGGCGTAGTGTCAAAGAACATCATGGGAACACGAAGAATGTTGTTGAGCAGCCGGGAGTGGAGGATACGAGACGCATTGATAGAGCCGTTAGCCAGGAGTAGGGTGCCCATGAATACAAATAAACCTGTTGTGAGGAGAGGAGACCATTTTAATAAAACAGGTGTGTGTGTGTGTCTACAAATGGACAATACAGTCTTATTCTTCTCTCACGCTCACCTACTTCATAAGGTGTATTTAACATGGACAATGAAGCAACCTTTCTCTTTCTCTTCTTCTCCTCTTACCTTGAGCCACGCCCAGCGCACCGAATACACCAATCCGAGTGTCCCTCTTCCAGGTGGGGTAGGTTATGTTGTAGTAATCCTCTGCATCATTGGTCCAGTCACTCAGCCACAGGTTCTGACCAATGAAAGCCACGTTCTGGATGAAGTACACCAGGAAGAACATGATGGAGTAGCCCCAGCCCATTGCACGTAGGTACTGGAGATACACCGAGAACTTCACCTGGAGAGAGAGAAAGAGAGAGACGGAGAGAGAGGGAGAAAGATAGAGAGAGACAGAAGAAGAAAAATAATCATGCCAATAAAGCACCTCAAATTGAAATGAATTGAGAGAGAGACAACAAAGAGAGAACGATGGATGTCTTTTAACTACATACACTTCAAAGAGAGAATCTTTACTGTTAGATGTTTTTTTCTCTGAATGCTTTTTAGCTTTTAATATTAAACAAATTATAGTTTCAACAGGATGTATTGGGGTTATTATTACTATTATTACCACTAGAAGGACTCTTTTGAGTGCATATGATTTCTCATACAATGCGCGCCCCATGCCTTGAATGACCAGTTGCCATTGAGTTTGTAGACTAGTGCATTTGATTTCTGGGTTCTTGCAGGGTTCTACAAACAGTAAGTGGTCTTGCTTTTTCCACCTCCATACCAAGGCTCTAAGTCAATACAGCCCACAATTTACTGCCCACAATATACCTGTCCCGTCTCCATGGTTTCCTTCTCGATCAGCCTCTGGCCTTTCTTGGTCTCGTCGTCAGCAGGTGGCTTCGGTTTCTTTAGGGAACTGTTCTTTCTCAACCTGACACTGGGAAACACACACAGATTGGGAGAAGAGGTGAGGGGATGGAGGAGAAAAGGAGGGGAAAGTGTGAGTGTATGTTCGATAATAAACACAAATACTTAAATGTCAGCGGTATTGGAGGAGAAAAATGTTTTGAAGGTGGAGTGAAATAATGTCGATTCTCACTGTAGAAGATGGAAGGATGAAGGGCAAGGACGAGAGAGAGAGAAGATGGAGTCATTCACAAATGATGTACTAAAGTGACAATGGTAGTAGGCCTATATAAGGACTCTCTCTTTCTCCCTCTCTCTCTCTCTCTCTCTCTCTCTCTCTAGTTCGTTCTCTCTGTTTGCAGAGGGGTCATACCCATAGGGGGCACAGGGGCACGTGACCCCTCAGCTTTGTTCTGTAAAAAAATATATACAATTAAAATAAACAATTGGGGGGTAATTTTAGTTGTTGTTGTTTCTCTGTAATACTACTAGCCACCATTTTTATGAGGGTACAATTCAAGGTTATTCTGGCTGGAAAAGGAGGAAACGACTTGAAAAAGAAACTGAGTTGGAAAGGAAAATTAAAGTCCTAGAATTACGTAATTACAGTGCATTTGGAAAGTATTCAGACCCCTTAACTTTTTCCACATTTTGTTACGTTACAGCCTTATTCTAAAATTGATTTTTTTTTTAAGCCCTCAATCTACACACAATACCCCATAATGACAAAGTGAAAACAGGTTTGTTGTAAAAAATAAAATAAAACAAATACCTTATTTACATAAGTATTCAGACTCTTTGCTATGAGATTTGAAATTGAGCTCAGATGCATCCTGTTTCCATTGATCATCCTTGCGATATTTCTACAACTTGATTGGAGTCCACCTGTGGTAAAGGCTCACACCTGTCTAGCAAAAACCAAGCCATGAGGTCGAAGGAATTGTCCATAGAGATCCGAAACAGGATTGTGTCGAGGAACCGATCTGGGGAAGCATTGAAGGTCCCCAAGAACACAGTGGCCTCCATCATTATTAAATGGAATCATTTTGGAACCACCAAGACTCTTCCTAGAGCCAAACTGAGCAATCGGGGGAGAAGGGCCTTGGTCAGGGAGGTGACCAAGAACCCAATGGTCACTCTGACAGAGCTCCAGAGTTCCTCTGTGGAGATGGGAGAACCTTCCAGAAGGACAACCATCTCTGCAGCACTCCACGAATCAGTGGCCAGACGGAAGCCACTCCTCAGTAAAAGGCACATGACAGCCCGCTTGGCATTTGCAAAAGGCCCCTAAAGTCTCTCAGACCATGAGAAACAAGATTCTCTGGTCTGATGAAACCAAGATTGAACTCTTTGGCCTGAATGCTAAGCGTCACGTCTGGAGGAAACCTGTCACCATCTCTACGGTGAAGCATGGTGGTGGCAGCATCATGCTGTGGGGATGTTTTTCAGCGACAGGGACTGGGAGACAAGTCAAGATCAAGGGAAAGATGAAAGGAGCAAAGTGCAGAGATATCCTTGATGAAAACCTGCTCCAGAGCGCTCAGGACCTGAGACTGGTGTGAAGGTTCACCTTCCAACAGGACAACGACCCTAAGCACTTAGCCAAGACCATGCAGGAATGGCTTCTGGACAAGACTCTAAATGTCCATGAGTGGCCCAGCCAGAGCCCGGACTTGAACCTGATCGAACACCTCTGGAGGGACCTGAAAATAGATGTGCAGTGACGCTCCCCATCCAACCTGATAGAGCTTGAGAGGATCTCCAGAGAAGAATGGGAGAAACTCCCCAAATACAGGTGTGCCAAGCTTGTAGCGTCATACTCAAGAAGACTCGAGGCTGTAATCATTACTAAAGGTGCTTCAACAAAGTATTGAGTAAAGGGTCTGAATACTTATGTAAGTATTTCTACAACTCAAAAACGTATTGTACTGAGAAAGACCTTTAGACTTTTTTTGATTGCATTAATTTACCAAAGTTGCACATGTGCTTAAGTCCCAACTGGATGAACCAATCTCAATACAGGAAATCCACAATGCCATTGTAGAGCTCCCAAAATTAGAGGCACCGGGAAGTGATGGTTATACCTCAGAATTTTATAAGCAGTTTGCAACTATACTTTCACCAATACTGCTTAGACGGTATACATTTTTTTTGGATCATGGTATTGTAAATGGAACTACTGCTGAGGCAATTATCACACTCATTGCTAAAGGGGGAAAATACCTGTCCCAATGCTCTAACCATACACCAATCGCTTTACTGAATGTTGATTTTTAAGATACTTTCTAAATTATTAGCAAACAGACTTAGGAAAGTTATTCACCCTTTGATTTCAACTGACCAGGTTGGTTTCATTTCAAATCAATGTAGCTCAGATAATGCAGGGGCATTTTGGTGTATAAAGCTATGATGTTGAAGGTACCAGCTGTAGCATTATCACTTGACGCTGAAAAAGCGTTTAATCAAGTAGAGTGGACATTTTTATTCTATACAATGGAAAGATTTGGGTTTGGTCCTTTAATTATAAGATGGGTTTCCGGTATATACAATAGCCCTAGAGCAGCAGTTATAACAAATGGTATTATATATTATTTATTTCCGTTGGAGAGGGGCACAAGGCAGGGATGTCCGATGTCTCCCTTGCCCTTTGTTTTAGCGTTAGAACCATTAGCAGAAGCCATAAGATGATAACTGATATTGAAGGTATTGTGGTGGGAAAGCATGAGCATAAACTGGCAGTAAATGCAGATGACATATTATTGTTTGTTAGGAATCCAAAAACGTCAATTACGGGGCTACTTAAGTTGGTCAGAGATTGCTGGCTTCAAAATAAACTGGAAATAGTCAGAGGTTACTCCGATAAATGATCTATGTACTGAAGACCAAATTTCAGATACAAATTTTGTTTGGGCTCCGGAAGGTCTGAAATATCTTGGTATTTTCCTATCATCAAATATTAAGTTAATGGTTGAAGAGAACTTGGAAGCTATTGTGAATTCCTTGAAAGCAGACTTTGTAAGATGGTCCTCCCTCTTTTTAACGTTCCGAGCAAGAATTGAAATAATAAAAATGACAGTGGCTCCAACAATCAATTACAAACTAAGCATGTTACCTCTCAATCTACCGCAATCCCTTCTTTAAGAAGATCAATGAAATTATCACTAAATGTATATGGAATTCAAAGCAACACCGCATCGGCTTATAGAAACTAATGATGCCAAAATATAAAGGTGGCATGGCACTTCCTGATATTAAAACATATTACATGTCATACAGTGAGGGAAAAAAGTATTTGATCCCCTGCTGATTTTGTACGTTTGCCCACTGACAAAGACATGATCAGTCTATAATTTTAATGGTAGGTTTATTTGAACAGTGAGAGACAGAATAACAACAAAAAAATCCAGAAAAACGCATGTCAAAAATGTTATGAATTGATTTGCATTTTAATGAAGGAAATAAGTATTTGACCCCTCTGCAAAACATGACTTAGTACTTTGTGGCAAAACCCTTGTTGGCAATCACAGAGGTCAGACGTTTCTTGTAGCCACTAGGTTTGCACACATCTCAGGAGGGATTTTGTCCCACTCCTCTTTGCAGATCTTGTCCAAGTCATTAAAGTTTTGAGGCTGACGTTTGGCAAATCGAACCTTCAGCTCCCTCCACAGATTTTCTATGGGATTAAGGTCTGGAGACTGGCTAGGCCACTCCAGGACCTTAATGTGCTTCTTCTTGAGCCACTCCTTTGTTGCCTTGGCCGTGTGTTTTGGGTCATTGTCATGCTGGAATACACATCCACGACCCATTTTCAATGCCCTGGCTGAGGGAAGGAGGTTCTCCCTTTGATGCGGTGAAGTTGTCCTGTCCCCTTAGCAGAAAAACACCCCCAAAGCATAATGTTTTCACCTCCATGTTTGACGGTGGGGATGGTGTTCTTGGGGTCATAGGCAGCATTTCTCCTCCTCCAAACACGGCGAGTTGAGTTGATGCCAAAGAGCTCGATTTTGGTCTGATCTGACCACAACACTTTCACCCAGTTCTCCTCTGAATCATTCAGATGTTCATTGGCAAACTTCAGACGGGCATGTATATGTGCTTTCTTGAGCAGGGGGAACTTGCGGGCGCTGCAGGATTTCAGTCCTTCATGGCGTAGTGTGAAAACCAATTGTTTTCTTGGTGACTATGGTCCCAGCTGCCTTGAGATCATTGACAAGATCCTCCCGTGTAGTTCTGGGCTGATTCCTCACCGTTCTCATGATCATTGCAACTCCACGAGGTGAGTCTTGCATGGAGCCCCAGGCTGAGGGAGATTGACAGTTATTTTGTGTTTCTTCCATTTGCGAATAATCGCACCAACTGTTGTCACCTTCTCACCAAGCTGCTTGGTGATGGTCTTGTAGCCCATTCCAGCCTTGTGTATGTCAACAATCTTGTCCCTGACATCCTTGGAGAGCTCTTTGGTCTTGGCCATGGTGGAGAGTTTGGCATCTGATTGATTGATTGATTGCTTCTGTGGACAGGTGTCTTTTATACAGGTAACAAGCTGAGATTAGGAGCACTCCCTTCAAGAGTGTGCTCCTAATCTCAGCTCGTTACCTGTATAAAAGACACCTGGGAGCCAGAAATCTTTCTGATTGAGAGGGGGTCAGATATTTATTTCCCCTCATTCAAATGCAAATCAATTTATAACATTTTTGACATGCGTTTTTCTGGATTTTGTTGTTGTTATTCTGTCTCTCACTGTTCAAATAAACCTATCATTAAAATTATAGACTGATCATGTCTTTGTCAGTGGGCAAACGTACAAAATCAGCAGGGGATCAAATACTTTTTTCCATCACTGTATGTAGCCAGACCAATTATATACTGGCTCTACCCACCAAAATAACCCCCCTCTTGGGTAGCAATTGAAGAAGAAATGTTCCACCCCATGCCACTTAGATTGATAGCATACGGAATGCTACCTGAATACTGAAAGAACATTCCAACAATATCTGCTTCTTGGAACGTTCTTAAAATTGTTGGAAATAAATGTGCAGTCTCCTTATGTACCTCTTTTTAAGCAACCATCTGGAGCAATCCGCACATATTAATCAATCACAGACCGTTATTGTGGAGAGATTGGCTACAGATGGAGTTTGGACCGTGTCTGATTTGTATAAAGATGGTAAAATTATGGATCTGAATGAATTGAAGGATAAGACCGGCTCTACCAACCATTTTACAATCATTCAGATTGTACAGGCAGTCAAGTCTGCCGATAGAACAACACATTTAAACATGATTTGAACGAATTGGAAAGTTTCATAAAGGGTGTCCATTCCAAAGACCACCTGGCATCCAGGGTGTATAAATTCTTAAACAAAAAAGCAAGGGGACTAAACCTTCCCTTAAGAGAAAAATGGGGTAAAGATTTGAAGATGAATATACAATAAATTGAATAGAAAAAAGGTGTGGAAAAACTTTTTTTAAACGCGCAGAGAGTCTAAAGCACAAATGGTTCAGTATAATATAATTAATAGAAGTTACTGGACTCCCTCTAAAATGTACAAGGCAAAAATGACAACCGACCGCAAATGTTGGAGATGTAAATCAGATGCTTGTAAATCTTGGTCAAGTGTCCTAAGTTGGAAACATATTGGAAAATGATGTTATCTCTATTTCAAGGCGCAATAGAAAATAGACTACACACAAATGCAGGCTTTATCTTGCTGGGAATTAACCTCCCAGAAAATACACCAAATGCTTCCATGCTCAGGACCCCAACTCGCATTGCTAAAAGGGTAATTTTAAGGCATTGGGAGAGGAACAGCCGCCCTCATTTGCAGAATGGCTCAAACTGTCAATGAACACTGTCAAATTTGATAAAACTATTGCAAATGGATAATGCAAAGTCAAAAGAATATGAAGAAATATGGGCCAAGTTTGAAGTTACTGTCTTGGAGTGAATGAAAACATGGGGAAATGTATGTTATTTATAATATGTAATTAATACCAATCATGTGTATTGATACAAAATCATTATACCAATCAATAATATGTAATTCATACAAATCATGTATATAATGAGAAACTTTATAATTATTCATAATATTAAGTACCTATTTATTTATTGTTTTTGAAATTTCGTTGCAGCCCTCCCATATATCCTTATTTTGATGTATTGTTAGGATGAAATTGTGATACGCAAAGAAAATAAAGGAGAGTATAGAAATGTGCCTTTATGAGTCAAAATTATTTGTACCAGGATGAGCGAGAACAATGTGTCGTGTTTACATGTGTTGTGTTTTGTTGTTTGGTTAGTGTGATATGTTGTATGTGTTGTAAATAATAATATATATATATTTTTTTTTAATAGCAATTTTATGAAGTTGGCTTTAGCTAGTCCAAATAGGTTCCCAATTTCCCAACCTCATAACTAGCTGCCAATAAGCCATTTCAGGCTATCAATCAAGTTATAGTAGCTAGCTTGTCTAATTGTCTTAGCTGGCATGCCTGCTGGCAAGATTTTTTGACTTTGGAAAAGTTAGCAATTACTAGATGTACTGAATAAGACTCACGTTTCTTTCCATCTTTTACCCAGATTTTAGCATACTGTAGATGCAGAGAAGCATATTTATTTTCTTAAAAAAATAACCACCAGGCATCCCGAGTGGCGCAGCGGTCTAAGGCACTGCATCGCAGCGCTTGAGGCGTCACTACAGACCCGGGTTCGATCCCAAGCTGTGTCACAACCGGCTGTGACCGGGAGTTCCCTAGGGTAGCGCACAATTGGCCCAGCATCGTCTGGGTTAGGGGAGGGTTTGGCCGGGGGGGCTTTACTTGGCTCATTGCGCTCCTTGTTGTGGGCCGGGCGCCTGGATTCTGTGTCCTCCAACACATTGGTGCAGCTGGCTTCTGTGTTAAGTGGGTGGGTGTTAAGAAGCGCGGTTTGGTGGGTCATGTTTCGGAGGACGCATGACTCAACCCTTTGCCTCTCCCGAGCCCATTGGGGAGTTGCAGCGATGAGACTGGATCGCAAATTGGGGTAAAGTATATATATATTTTAATACAAAAATAAACACCAGTCAGGAGGATACAGGCAGCTCAAGATGTATGCTTAGATATGCAGAAAAATAAACTTATTTTTATTTATTTTTTTTACATAGAATTAAGTATAATCATTATGGCTCTAGATTCCAGGAAAAGGCTGTTTCAGGTGTTTGAAAAATGCTAAATTCTCCAACCCTCAGCCATCCTCAGACCACCCCCCCAGCCATCATCGGACCACTCCCCAGCCATCCTCGGACCACCCCCCAGCCATCCTCGGACCACCCCCCAGCCATCCTCAGACCACCCCCCCCAGCCATCCTCGGACCAACCCCCAGCCATCCTCACGTTCTTTGTGTGCCCTCAGATTTTTGTCTGTGTGTGTGTGTGTGTGTGTGTGTGTGAATGTGTGCATGCGCATGCATGCATTTGTGTACAGGCTTTGTATGGTTTATTGAAAATGGCTGTTGCTTTGTGTACCTTTTAACCACCCGGGAATCTGGCTCTGAACTAAAGAGCCATTTCAGACTCTCTCTCCTTCTTTCTCTCTCGCTCTCTCCTACCTTCCATTGCGTTGGCTGCGTCGGATGCTGCTCTCTCTCTTCAGGGTGATAGAGACAATGTCTTCAGGAGGGGCGTCTGCCTGAGGATCCTGTAAATCTGGGACTAGCTCCACCTCCTCACCGTCAGAGATTGGGTCTGTTGATAAACACACACACACAACCAGTTACACACACACACAGCCAGTTACACACACACAGACAACAAAGACAGTTATACACACACACACACACACTCACCAGTGTGTTTCTTGCCCTCCTCTTTAGCATAGGTGTCCAGGAACTCAGAGAAAGCCCCCTTGCTGTCCTTGAGACTTTGGTATGACCCGACCTCAGAAACACATCCGTCTTTCAATACAACGATCTCATCCACATAGGGCAGGAAGCTCACTCCATGGGTCACCAAGATACGGGTCTACAGAGGGAGAAGGTGTAAGAGAGGAGGACGATGAGGAAGAGGAGGAAGAGAAGAGGGAAGGGATGAGAGGAGGTTGGGCAGGAGAGGAGAGGAGAGAAAGGAGAAGGAGGTGGAGGAGAGGAGAGGAGAGAAACTGTACTCCATGGGTCACAAGTCCACGGAGGGATCAGAGAGATAGGACATATGTGCGTCCGTCCATTCATCCATCTGTCTGTTGATCTAATTTAGCTAATTTATTTGGTTAGTCATTCCACTCACCTTATCCTTGAGTATTCCTGTAGGTCCCACCACCTCCTCAAACAGATGTTTGCCCACATGAGAGTCTACGGCTGAGAGAGGGTCATCCAGTAGGTAAACGTCAGCCTGGCTGTAGGCTGCCCTGGCCAGGCTCACACGCTGCTTCTGACCCCCGGACAGGTTAATACCCTGGGGGAGGAAAGGAGAGGGGAAGGGAGGAGAGGAGAAGAGAGCGGAGGAGAGGGGAGGGGAGGGAAACGGGGACATAGGTCAATACCTGGACACGAGAGATGGAATTAGCTATAGAGAAATAATATAGTTGAATCTCTATGGCATTAGAATTTAAATTAGCTGTACAGTTTACTTCTTGAATTGACTGAATTGAAATGAAATTGACCCCACCATGGTCATTAGCTGGATACGAGAGATGGCATTATCCATAGAGATAGAACATAGTTTTTGCATTTAAATGAGCTGTGTTGATGGAAAAACAGGGTCCATCAAAAACACGGTCCATCATCACTGACACGTGAATTTGTTGTTTTTAGTGTACACACTGACTGACTATGATTCAAAGGCCCATTTGGGACTCAGACCCAATCTCAATGAGTTCTCCCCAGCCTCTCTCCCCTAACCACCTCCAGACCACCCAGTCCTCTCTCACCTTCTCCCCGATCTCAGTCTGGTCTCCCCCAGGCAACAACTCCAGGTCGGGCCCTAGGGCGCAGGCCTCCAGCGTAGCCTGGAAACGAGAGTCCTCCAGTGGGGAGCCAAACAGGATGTTGTCCCTGAGAGTGGCGTTCTGGATCCAGGCCTGCTGGGGCACAAAGGCTATCGACCCCTGAAGAGAGCAGAGACGGAAGGGGAGACAGAAGAGGGAAGAGGTGGGAGGAAGGAGTGTGGGCGACAGAGAGGGAGTGGGTGGGAAAGAGGGAGGGGAGGGAGTGCAGGAGGAGAGAGAGAAAGGGAGTGGGTGGGTGGGTAGAGAGGCAGGGGAGGGAGTGAAGAAGGAGGAGAGAGGGAAAAGGAGTGGGTGGGAAGAAAGGGAGGGGAGAGAGTGCAAGAGGAGAGAGAGAGTTTTAGCAATGACATTTACACTCTCCTCTATATGTATTTGGACAACAACGCTGAATTTTTCAATTTGGCTCTATACTCCAGCATTTTGGATTTGAAATCAAATGTTTCATATCAGGCAACAGTACATCATTTCACCTTTTATTTGAGGGTATTTTCATACTTATCTGTTTTACAGTTTAGAAATTAAATCACTTTATGTATCTAGTCCCCCCCATTTGAAGAAGTCATAAGTATTTGGACAAATTCACTTAAAGGGCTCTATTTTCGGCTGGTGGTAAGGAGGCGGAAGTGTCAAATGCACGTCAGTTTTGCAATTTAAGGGGTGGAAATATTTGAGGTGTGCCAATAGGCGCAACTAGGGATATTTAAGACCGACCAAAAGCTAGTGTTAGCGGTAACGCATTTGGTTATAGCATTGATTTAGCCAGCGGAGTCACACACAGTAGCCTCATGTACATCACCAACGTTTTATTAAAATATCACGAGCTTCAAAACAGTCCACAGACATTCCCTTTTTTTATTTCAATTGGACATAATTTTTGTACAGCTTCTGTGAAACATTTGGACTCATTATGTGCAATGCCCATTGCATGAAAGGTGTCAGTGACTGTAGTACGCCTGTTTAGGAACATCAAGTAATTTAAAAAGACTGCTTATTGTTTTTCATTATTATTCTGTCAAAAAATGCATCTTCCACTTTCCTCTGTTGGACCTAACTGTCAAATCGAGGGTATTCCGATCGCTGTCTGTGGTTCTGAATCCACTTGTAGGCTATATTTGCCTGTTTGTTTGTTTGTTTACTTTTCACGTGGCAAACCTCACTACTGGCCATTTCAACAGCAATAGTAAGCTTAGCTATATATATATATATATATATATATATATATATATATATATATATATATATATATATATATATATATATATATATATAGTGGACATTCCCCCTTTCTCTTTATATTGGATCATTTTCCAGCTCCTGTGAAAAGTTCCACAGTCTACGTTGTCTTAGGCCTAATAAAATGTGATTTGATTTGAATATTATATGCCCATGGGGTGCAATTAGGGTGTCTGTAACTGTAATTAGACATAGCCTATTTAAAACAAGTTGTTGTTTCTTTTTTTTAGAATTTGATTGGAATTATTCACTGTCTTTTTACGTCTTATCAATAGTGAATTTAATCTTGCTTATTGACAACATTTGGCATGTCCATAGCTCAGACATAATGCATTTTACAGTAGGCCTATATCAGTGCGAATGCCCCCCCAAAATGCTAACCTCCCCTGTTATTGGTAATGGTGAGATGTTAGCATGTTTTTTTTTGAGGCCTCTGTAACTTTCTCGCTCATTATTATTCATGGCATATCGGATTGATTTAGAAGTATTCAGAAACATCTAATCACTTACAAAGAAAATTACTCCAGTCATCATTCACCATTCAGCTCCTATTGGACAGAACATAACCCCAAACAGCCAAATCCAACTGCAAATGCATCCAACGAGTTTGCAGAGGAACAACCCTGATAGAGTCATTGCGTGCTAGGTATGTGGAACCAAATACTAAACTTTTGACTACTTTAATACACTATAAGTGAATTTGTCCAAATACTTATGACTTCTTGAAATGGGGGACTAGATACATAAAGAGCTTTCATTTCTAAATGGTAAAACAGATATGTATGAAAATACTCTCAAATAAAAGGTGACATTCTGTCCTGTCGCCTCATAAAACACTTGATCTCAAATCCAAAACGCTGGATAATAGAGCCACATTTAAAATGTAAGCTTCACTGTCCAAATATGGAGGTGCAGCCAATCACTGGGAAACGGTTCCATCGACCTGCAGTGTGTGCAATCATGCTTTTTTCAGCGTTCTTATATTGGAAAGGTTAACTGTGAGGCTGCATACGTTCAAATTGGACCAGAGCTGTGAGTTTTGTCAAGAACTGAATCTAATTAGAAGCAGGTAGCCTAGCGGTTAGAGCGTTGAGACAGTAACCAAAAGGTTCCTGGTTTGAAATACCTGAGCCGAGAAGGTGATAAAACTGTCGATTTGTCATTCAGCAAGGCACATAACCCTAATTTGCTTCAGGGGCACCATACTACTATGGCTGACCATGTAAAAACAACACATTTCACTGCACTTATCAGGTGTGTGTGACCAAAAAAAATGGGGTCTAATGGTCTAAGCCGCTGCCTCGGGAACACATTCTGCTGCAGCATGGGTTCGAATCCAGCACACTGCTATTCCAGCACGCTCTCTCCTCTCACTATCCTATCCAATAAAAAATAGGAGAGGAGTGGGACTGCCCCACTCCTGGAAAAAAAAAGGGACCGTATCTAAGTGTATATCTGTCTTCTGTATTGTTTGTTTATTTATTACCCCTCCCCCACATACACACATACTCTCTTTGAAATTGTTGAATGTGTCAGTGTCATTTTGTGATGTTTGTGTTTTTGTCAAATCAATACATTATTTTAAAATAGGTCATATTGACTAATTTGAGTATTTAATGCGAGTATTAAAACAGTAAAAACAATTATTATTAACTGTATGACGTGTGTGTGTGTTACCTGTACATTGATGAAGCCCTTTGCACTGTGCATCTCTCCCAGCATTGCTGATATCAGAGAAGATTTCCCAGAACCCACCACTCCCACCACTGCTACCAGCCTGCCGGGCTTAATTTCCAATGACACACTGACACATACACAAACACACACGCACACAACACATTTAACAAAGCAGAGGTGATGATTGCAAAAGCCACACCTCTCAAGGCATATCTGAGTATTTATTGAACCATTTTTTTACACTTTTAATAGCTGCTGTACTGACAGGAGAGGTTAAACTGAAAGTTAGCAATCCGTTGTACTGTGTACACTACCCTGTATCCAGTGCATATGACAATAAACTTTGATTTGATATTTGACTTCTCTGTTAAAACACACACACACCCACACAACCACAGAGGAGGGAAACTCACTTTTTGAGAACAGGTTCAGCATCTTTCTCCCAAGCGAAGGTTCCATTACAGACACTCACGGCTGTGTCTGGGAACAGACATAGACACACGTTTGAGGCACAGGAGGTTGGTGGCACTTTAATTGGGGAGGACAGGCTCATGGTAATGGCTGGAGCGGAATTGGTGGAATGGCATCAAATACGTCAAACACAAGGTTTCCATGTGTCTGATGCCATTCCAGTCGCTCCGTTCCGGCCACTATTATGAGCAGTGCTCCCCTCAGCAGCTTCCTGTGGTTTGAGGGGTGCTTGATTTAACTTGGCCATTTGCACTATTGACCACTATGCCACTGGTTTCATTGTACCGGCAAACTAAATGCAACTAATGCAACTAAAGTATTGACATAAAGGGACGGTTTCCTGGACACAGATTAAGACTAGTCCTTGACTAAATGGAGATTCTCAATTGAAAATGCTTCTTAGTCCATGGGACTAGGCTTAATCTGTGTCTGGGAAACCGTCTCAAAGTGTTTTGCTTTCTGGGGTTAAAGAGCAAGTAGCTCAGTGACCTACTGAAGCTGGGGTCGTGACGCACGGTGTTGGTGTCCAGGTCGTCTCCTCCCAGGAACTTCTCCAGACGCGTCTTAGAAACGCTGGTCTGGAGGGACAAACACACATTTAGTGTATTTAGTGTGTGTGTGTATGTGTGTGTGTCTTACCAAGCTAAATGATATTACTGCACTGCTTATTTTAACCCAAAAATAGTTTGATACAAGTCAGAATATCTTGATACAAGACAAATTATCTTAAAGTAAATGCATTTTTGGGGTAAGCGAAATTAACTAAAAACAAGTCATTTAGACTTAATTTTGTCAATACAATAATAAAAATGTAAGATGTGCATGCAGTGTGTGTGCATGTGTGTGGACGTATGTGTGTGTGTGTGCGTGCGTGCGTGTGTGTTGTCCTACCTGCACCATTGCAGCTATGAGCATGGGTAGGAATGCCAGAGGGAAGCGGAGGATGTTGAACAGAGAGATGGAGGTGAAGGCTTTCCCTGCATCCAGAACGTTCTCTGAGTCCACTGCTACAAACACTGCAAAGGTTGCCAAGGAGACCTGGAGAGATACACAGGTTAGTTAGAGTGTGTGTGTGTGTGTGTGTGTGTGTGTGTGTGTGTGTGTGTGTATGTATGTGTGTGTGTGTATGTGTGTCTCTCGCTCGCAGTACTCACCAGGGCGGGGGCACAGGAGAAGATGAAGGTGGAGACGGAGGAGAGGTAGGCAAACTTCCTCATGACCCCCAGCTCTTGTTCTCTGATCCCCATCACCTGGTTCTGGAATGATGGTTCCCATGCATATAGCTTCAGGATCTAGAGAGTGGGAGGGGAGGGAGAGAGTGAGAGGTTGGAGGGAGGGGGGTGGGGGATGGAGAAAATAAGAGAGGGAATGAGGGAAGAGAGGGAGGGAAGAGAGGGAAGGGGGAGAGGGAAGGAGAGAAGAAGAGGGAGAGAGGTAGGGAAATGAGAAAAGGAGAGGGGGAGGTGGAGGTGGAGGTGGAACAGGTAGGAATAAGAGTAACGGCAGGTGAGAAAGTCTGAAGTGGCTCTTTAGTTCAGAGCAATATCCCCGGGTGGTTAAAATGTGCACAAAGCAGCAGCACAAAGCAGCAGCACTTCACAGCCATTTTCATTTTCAATAAACTGGGCCTGTACACAAATGCATGCATGCACGCACACACACACACAAAGTCACACACACACACAGTCACACACACACATATGCACACACACAGGCCTGCTCAGAGGGAGTTAGCTCTTCTTACAGTAGAGCCCGAAAGCTTAATAAATATTACAATATTATAATATTACAATACTAAAAATGTATAGTAAATAATATTACAGTACTAAATATTACAAAACTATTATAATTCAACACAAAAACTATGTTTTAAATAAGAAATAGGCAAGTCTGAAGCCAACATTTTTTAAAACATTCACATGAGCACCACAAGGCCTACTTCACCCATGCTCTACCAAGGTTTTCCAGCACACAACTTTGGCCTACTACAGTAGCTATGTTGGTCTATTGTACATCAAACAACTTGTAGGCAGGTTGCTTTGGATTCAAACCTCCTCAAACAGCAAAGTTTAATTTAAATTGGTGTCATATTGGCTTAGCTGTGATGGTAGAACATTTTGATTTTACCATTGAGCACTATAATACCTTGACTACCTGCACTTAGCTCCAACAGCGAACTTATTAATGCCATGACATTTCAGATTGGCCTCTTACTCAAGTACTCTCAATAATGTACTGTTGATAGAATATTTCTAAGATACAGTGGGGGAAAAAAGTATTTAGTCAGCCACCAATTGTGCAAGTTCTCCCACTTAAAAAGATGAGAGTGGCCTATAATTTTAATCATAGGTACACGTCAACTATGACAGACAAAATGAGAGAAAAAAAATCCAGAAAATCACATTGTAGGATTTTTGATGAATTTATTTGCAAATTATGGTGGAAAATAAGTATTTGGTCAATAACAAAAGTTTCTCAATACTTTGTTATATACCCTTTGTTGGCAATGACACAGGTCAAACGTTTTCTGTAAGTCTTCACAAGGTTTTCACACACTGTTGCTGGTATTTTGGCCCATTCCTCCATGCAGATCTCCTCTAGAGCAGTGATGTTTTGGGGCTGTCGCTGGGCAACACGGACTTTCAACTCCCTCCAAAGATTTTCTATGGGGTTGAGATCTGGAGACTGGCTAGGCCACTCCAGGACCTTGAAATGCTTCTTACGAAGCCACTCCTTCGTTGCTCGGGCGGTGTGTTTGGGATCATTGTCATGCTGAAAGACCCAGCCACGTTTAATCTTCAATGCCCTTGCTGATGGAAGGAGGTTTTCACTCAAAATCTCACGATACATGGCCCCATTCATTCTTTCCTTTACACGGATCAGTCGTCCTGGTTCCTTTGCAGAAAAACAGCCCCAAATCATGATGTTTCCACCCCCATATTTCACAGTAGGTATGGTGTTCTTTGGATGCAACTCAGCATTCTTTGTCCTCCAAACACGACGAGTTGAGTTTTTACCAAAAAGTTCTATTTTGGTTTCATCTGACCATATGACATTCTCCCAATCCTCTTCTGGATCATCCAAATGCACTCTAGCAAACTTCAGACGGGCGTGGACATGTACTGGCTTAAGCAGGGGGACACGTCTGGAACTGCAGGATTTGAGTCCCTGGCAGCGTAGTGTGTTACTGATGGTAGGCTTGTTACTTTGGTCCCAGCTCTCTGCAGGTCATTCACTAGGTCCCCCCCGTGTGGTTCTGGGATTTTTGCTCACCGTTCTTGTGATCATTTTGACCCCACGGGCTGAGATCTTGCGTGGAGCCCCAGATCGAGGGAGATTATCAGTGGTCTTGTATGTCTTCCATTTCCTAATAATTGCTCCCACAGTTGATTTCTTCAAACCAAGCTGCTTACCTATTGCAGATTCAGTCTTCCCAGCCTGGTGCAGGTCTACAATTTTGTTTCTGGTGTCCTTTGACAGCTCTTTGGTCTTGGCCATAGTGGAGTTTAGAGTGTGACTGTTTGAGGTTGTGGACAGGTGTCTTTTATACTGATAACAAGTTCAAACAGGTTCCATTAATACAGGTAACGAGTGGAGGACAGAGGAGCCTCTTAAAGAAGAAGTTACAGGTCTGTGAGAGCCAGAAATCTTGCTTGTTTGTAGGTGACCAAATACTTATTTTCCACCATAATTTGCAAATAAATTCATTAAAAATCCTACAATGTGATTTTCTAAAAAGAAAATCTCAATTTGTCTGTCATAGTTGACGTGTACCTATGATGAAAATTACAGGCCTCTCTCATCTTTTTTAGTGGGAGAACTTGCACAATTGGTGGCTGACTAAATACTTTTTTCCCCCACTGTATATAGTCAAATGCACTGTTTAGTGCTGGGACAAAGAAAACTGTAGGACAAGCACACACCATTGCTCTAACATACTTTTAATTAGGTATATTGAGCCTTTAATCAGTTATATTAAGCCTATTAAACCTAATTCAATGTTATTATTCAAGCTAATACCTTGATGCCGTTCAGCATCTCGTTCACGATTTTCATCCGTTTGTCTTTGTACTTCATGTTCTCGATCTGAAAATAGAGACAGACAGAAATAGAAATGTGAGGTAAGAAGGTTTTGCACTAACTGCTGTTGATGACAGTAAATGTATTAACTCATGCACCCAATAACCCCAGAAACAGATAAGTTAATGTAGAATACTGTTGTTGAAGCTTCACCATTTAGATGTAACACAGTGGAGAACAATACAAGTATGTACAGTGAGGGAAAAAATTATTTGATCCCCTGCTGATTTTGTACGTTTGCCCACTGACAAAGACATGATCAGTCTATAATTTTAATGGTAGGTTTATTTGAACAGTGAGAAACAGAATAACAACAAAAAAATCCAGAAAAAACGCATGTCATTTTAATGAGGGAAATAAGTATTTGACCCCTCTGCAAAACATGATTTAGTACTTGGTGGCAAAACCCTTGTTGGCAATCACAGAGGTCAGACGTTTCTTGTAGTTGGCCACCAGGTTTGCACACATCTCAGGAGGGATTTTGTCCCACTCCTCTTTGCAGTCCCTTTGATGCGGTGAAGTTGTCCTGTCCCCTTAGCAGAAAAACACCCCCAAAGCATAATGTTTCCACCTCCATGTTTGACGGTGGGGATGGTGTTCTTGGGGTCATAGGCAGCATTCCTCCTCCTCCAAACACGACGAGTTGAGTTGATGCCAAAGAGCTCGATTTTGGTCTTATCTGACCACAACACTTCCACCCAGTTCTCCTCTGAATCATTCAGATGTTCATTGGCAAACTTCAGACGGGCCTGTATGTGTGCTTTCTTGAGCAGGGGGACCTTGCAGGCGCTGCAGGATTTCAGTCCTTCACGGCGTAGTGTGTTACCAATAGTTTTCTTGGTAACTATGGTCCCAGCTGCCTTGAGATCATTGACAAGATCCTCCCGTGTAGTTCTGGGCTGATTCCTTACCGTTTTCATGATCATTGCAACTCCACGAGGTGAGATCTTGCATGGAGCCCCAGGCCGAGGGAGATTGACAGTTCTTTTGTGTTTCTTCCATTTGCGAATAATCGCACCAACTGTTGTCACCTTCTCACCAAGCTGCTTGGCGATGGTCTTGTAGCACATTCCAGCCTTGTGTAGGTCTACAATCTTGTCCCTGACATCCTTGGAGAGCTCTTTGGTCCTGGCCATGGTGGAGAGTTTGGAATCTGATTGATTGATTGCTTCTGTGGACATGTGTCTTTTATACAGGTAACAAGCTGAGATTAGGAGCACTCCCTTTAAGAGTGTGCTCCTAATCTCAGCTCGTTACCTGTATAAAAGACACCTGGGAGCCAGAAATCTTTCTGATTGAGAGGGGGTCAAATACTTATTTCCCTCATTAAAATGCAAATCAATTTATAACATTTTTGACATGCGTTTTTCTCTATTTTTTTGTTGTTATTCTGTCTCTTACTGTTCACATAAACCTACCATTAAAATTATAGACTGATCATTTCTTTGTCAGTGGGCAAACATACAAAATCAGCAGGGGATCAAATACTTTTTTCCCTCACTGTACAGTATGATAATATTGTAGCAAATTCCAGGGGCTGGCCCGACCAGAACTCAAACTGAGGTCAATGAGTCCAACACATCAGCCTCTCCCTTCACGTTCCCCATCCTCCCCTCACTCTTGTTATTCCTCCTCCAGACCATTGATGGGCACCATGGATGAGAACCATGACAGCCAGTATTGCAGGTTCCACCTCCCTCTTCCCTACCTTCTCCCTCCCCCTTTTCCCTCCTTCTCTTCCCCCTCTCCCCTTCCTAACCTGAAAGGTCCTGGACTTGGTGGCCAGCAGACCGTTGATGGGCACCATGAGGACCATGACAGCCAATCCAGCCAGTACAGCAGGCCCCAGCTCTATCCACAGGAAGACGATAGCGAGTGCTATCTGCAGTGGGCACGACCACAGCAGGTGGATGAAGTTAACAACGTCATTGAATCGCTGAGCGTCGGCCGACATCAGGTTCACCGTCTCCCCGACCGTCGACTCCTTACGGGCATCGTTCGATACAACCAGAGCCTGGGGGAGAGAGGGGAGGAGGGGAGGGGGATGAGGAAAGAGGGGAGAGACAGGGATGAGGGGATATGAGGGAGAGAGGGGAGGAGAGGGAGGAGAGAGTGGAAGAGGAGAGAGGAGGGAAGGAGATAGAAATGGAAGAGGATAGAGGATAGAGAGCAGGATGGAGGGGGGGAGTTGAACGAAAGGTTACTAAAGAGAAATAACACTTCTTTGAGCAGATACTGAAAGAGCTCCACAACACGTTGAAGGGCCACCTAACACTAAGTCAACAGTTATACCACACACAGGGTCGGCTCCAGGCATAAGCAGTCGCGTAAGGCCCCCTGCCGCTAGTTCTTTTGGGGGAACTCAGTCGGGGTCTCAATTTACTGTTGAGAGTTAGAATAGTAGAATACACAAGGTGCAAGTAAAAAATGTGGCTGTGCATCAGCTGTTTTTCTCTTGTTTTGTCAGTCACTGACAGTCACTCAATTAGCCATCTAACGATTCGTAAGTTAGTCTAGCCAGTTATCTAAACTTGTAGTAATCATGGCCAATACCGACCGGGCACGCAGGGCATATGCCCAGGGCCCCTGACCTCCAGGGAGCCCCCATTGATATTGTTAGTCACTCTCAATCAGATATCAGTAAAATGGCGTAAGTCATGGCAAAATTGGTAGAATTGCAGGAAATTTGCTTTAAAACTGCAAACATTTCTCTCTGCCCCATGGCAAAATGAGTAGAATTGCATGAAATTTGTTATAAAATTCCTAAATGTTCTCTCTGCCCCATGGCAAAATGTGTAGAACTGCAGAAAACTTGCTTTTAAACCACAAAAATGTATCTCTGCCCCATGGCAAAATGAGTAGAATTGCATAACATTTCATATAACATTGCACCATTTTCTCTCTGCCCAATGGCAAAATGCGCAAAACTGCAGAAAACGTGCATTAAAACTGCAACATTTTCTCTACGCCCCATGGCAAAATGTGTAGAATTGCAGGAAATAAACTTTAAAACGTACATTTTTCTCCCCACCATCAAGAGGGGCGCCACTAAAACACCGTGCTTAGGGCCCCCAAAAGGCTAGATCACACACACAATCCCACACTCCCTCCCTCCCGCCCTATCCCATAAGCACCCATAAGCACTCATCAACTCATTGATTGTTTTAGAGAGAAAGCCAGTATATTGGAACGCAGATTGTTTTGCTCCTATATGAGATGGTACAAAATAGTTTTATCTCTGTTCTGTATCTATCCAATCTCTGGCCCTTAAATGTACATGGAGCGCTAACATCAATAACATGCATGTCAATCTCTCCTGGCTCAAAGAAGAGAAGAGATTGACTGCATCACTACTTGTCTTAGTGAGTGGTATTGACATGTTGATAGCACCGAGCTGTCTGTTTAAACGACTAGCACACAGCTCAGACACACATGCTTTACCTACAAGACATGCCACTAGAGTTCTCTTCACAGTCCACAAGTCCAGAACAGACTATGGGAAATGCACAGTACTACATAGAGCCATGTCTACATGTAATTCTATTCCACATCAAGTAACTCATGCAAGCAGTAAAATCAGATTTAAAAAACAGATAAAACTACACCTTATGGTACAGACTATGGGGAGACACACACACACAGGCACACACACACACACACACACACGCATACGCACTCTACACATGCTAACACGTATGTACATTGTAATATCGTTATATTACTGTATTAAGGATTTTGTATTGTAGATAAATTATGTTGTGGTAGTGTGTAGTAATGTGATGTCCTGCTTTATTTTGTATGCAATTGCTTTAATCTTATTTGGACCCCAGGAAGAGTAGCTTCTGCCTTGGCAGCAGCTAATGGAGATCCGTAATAAATACAAATACAAAATCTCTGTCAAATCTCCGTCAGTGTTAGATCAAGGAAGTCAGGGGGGTTGAATCCCGGTCCTCAACGAACACAAGTGCAAGACAATGACACGTACCTTCTTATACACAGCAGCCATGATGGCTGTTCTGACTTTCATCCCCAGAACAAAGCAGCGTTGGAAGTACTGCTGCAGGAACAGAGACTGAAAGAGGGCCACCAGGATAAGCAGCACTGCGTACACGTATCCTGTCCACGTGTAGATGGATTTGTCCGTAGTGAAGGATATCATCAACCTGGGATATACCAAAACCACAAGTTAAACCATTACATTTTGGGCGAAAACACTATGCATACTGGTATATGCACAATACATACCATTCGTTTAACTACAAAATTACAACAAAGTTTTGAACTTGCAATGTAGTATTTGGGCAGTTAAGAACAGTTAAGGTAAATACATTTGAATTCAGTCACTTTTTGACAGCATCCCTATTGATTTAGACAAAACTTTCTATACATGTTTGTCCATGGAAGAAGTAGTCAGAAAGTGACTTTTTCAACCTGAATGCCGACATTCAGGAGATATAGGTGCTACATGTTGACCCATTTTACATACTCCACCATACCATGAGACATCCATGTCTTCATCTCCGGAAAAGGTAAACAGTTGAGTTTGATATCGTTTAAAAGCTTACAAACAGGGTTGTCAAACTTAATTTTTATATTTTCTTGACATTCTTTCTTTTTTAACTGAAATACCCAGTTCAAAGGCACTTAAATATTTTGTCTTGCCCTTACAACCTCTGAGTGGCACATACAGTATACACAATCCATGTCTCAATTGTCTCAAGGCTTAAAAATCCTTCTTTAACCTGTCTCCTCCCCTTCATCTACACTGATTGACATCAATAAGGAATGACATCAATAAGGTGACATCAATAAGGAATCATAGATTTCACCTGGATTCACCTGGTAAGTCTGTGTCATGGAAAGAGCAGGTGTTCTTAATGTTTTGTACACTGAATGTATAACCCCACCCACATCGAAATATACAACAACAAAAAACTGTCCGTTTTCACGTTGTCTAATTAAAAAAGAATTAACCACACATACACAGACACTTTAGAAATTCCAAACATTATCAACCTACTTTAGTATTTGATCCTAATTTGATCCTAATTCTGAGAGCAAGAATACATCTTACTTCATAAAAACATTTTTGATTACCATCTTGTGGACAGGAAAAAGCGCAATGCTAGCTCACCACAAATTTTTTTTTAGTTTTATTAGTCAAGTTTAAAAGATGACCTTTTAAACTTGACTAATAAAACTACACATTGTTTATGGTGAGCGAGCATTGCACTTTTTCCTGTCCAATGACGTCTACACATTTTTAGATTACACCTCTACTCACATTGGTTGATTACCATCTCATACTATTTACTATTTTTCATAGCAAAAGTTGGTCTATTGATGGTTAGCTGCTTTTGTAACATGTATTTTTATTTAAGTTGTGATGGTGTTAGTTCGTTTTGCTAAATAAATATTCTCATTATATAACAAATTCAAGTGTTTAGATTAAGTTATTTAATTTTGTGACTGGTATTTTAAGTTTTCATAGTGTAAAGGTTGAAAAACACCACAATTTTTGCTCGGTCTACTTCTCACATTTAACGATTCAGTCAATCGTAGTGAACTAATTGGTATAGGACATACATCTGGAGGCACCTCCACAGTACGATTGGTCAATCGGGCCAGAATCCGGCTATATAGGTTTGCGCAAGTGTAGCGGGTTTCATGGCCGGAGGGAGCTGTCCATTGATTTAGTGCTGAAATGAAGAAAACCCGCCCGGAGTTCAGGTTTACAGTTTATTTGTTAAATAATTTAAATTGGTCATTATTAGGCCACGTATGGGTGAGATTGGAACAGGAGATTGGAACAGGGAAATAAAGGGTTTATCATAGTGGTATTTAAATTAGTCTGAATTTTACTGCACCTTCACCTATCAGCCTGATTAAACCTATCCGTAATAACCATATCTAGGCTTTATTTGACACGGCCACAGGGAATACATGTGGCCCTATTCAATGTTCTGTAGGCCCTACATGTCTGAATTCTGGCTACAGAAAAGGCATATTGAACTAAAATGTAATGTGCATGAACTGATGTTTATAATATAGGCCTGTATTGAATTCTAAATATATTGGATACCTGAAAGTAAAAGAAAATCGTTCCAGATAGTTTATTGCTAATAATTCGATCGTGCAGCTTTTCTTTTGGACTGTTGACTTAAATCGACAGAAGATTCTCTCATCAATAATTATTTCATGTCTGATAATTTGTAATAAAGATATCGGGTTATTGTCAAACTGCTATGATCATTCAGGTTCTATATTTATAGTTTTGAGTAGCTTATTGGCTGACAGTTGGACATGCCTTGCATCTGCTCTGAGCACTGCTCACACTTGGCGATAATGGCTGATTTGAGACCGAATATATTCAACAGGTTTGAAAATGATTGGGACTCTCTGTAAGTGCCCGGGAACCTGTGAGAGCCATCAACTGCAAATCGGGTATGTGCTTACACTTTACGGGCTGCGGCATTACGTTTTACTCCGGGTTTGCTTCGATTTCCTCTGATTTGGAATAATGCGCCGGGAGCTAAAAACGTGTAGTGTTCACCTGGCTTAAGTGCAAGAGAAATGTGTTATTTTGGCAAACACACTTGCTGTTTAGTGAGCGTTAACTGTTTTGCAAAAAGGATCCCTTTTTCGATGAAAGTATTCAAGAAATCAAGAAAAAGAAAAAAATCTGTAACTTTACAAACATCCTGTACTGGCCTAGTTTAGGCAAGGTATTTGTATTCATTATGGATCCCCATTACTCTTCCTGGGGCACAGCAAAAATTAAGGCAGTGATATACATTATAATACAATTTTTTAACATTAAAATACATTGTGTGTGCCCTCTGTCCACTACTCTACTACAACACACAATCCAGGTATGTGTGTGTTTGTACCTGTGTGTGTGACTCTTCACAGTCCTCGCTGTTTCATAAAGTGTATTTTAATCCGGTTTTCAAATCTGATTTTACTGCTTGCGTGAGTTACTTGATGTGGAATAGAGTTCCATGTAGCCATGGCTCTATGTTGTACTGTGCACCTCCCATAGTCTATTCTGGAATTGGGGACCGTGAAGAGACCTCTGGTGGCATGTAAAAATATGTACCTTCACAGAGCTAAGGATCCTGGGACTAAACACCTCCCTCTGCAACTGGATCCTGGACTTCCTGACGGGCCGCCCCCAGGTGGTAAGGGTAGGTAACAACACATCTGCCACACTGATCCTCAACACGGGGGCCCCTCAGGGGTGCGTGCTCAGTCCCCTCCTGTACTCTCTGTTCACCCATGACTGCATGGCCAGGCACGACTCAAACACCATAATTAAGTTTGCCGACGACACAACAGTGGTAGGCCTAATCACCGACAACCATGAGACAGCCTATAGGGAGGAGGTCAGAGACCTGGCCGTGTGGTGCCAGGACAACAACCTCTCCCTCAACGTGACCAAGACAAAGGAGATGATTGTGGACTACAGGAAAAAAAAGAGGACTGAGCACGCCCCCATTCTCATCGACGGGGCTGTAGTGGAACAGGTTGAGAGCTTCAAGTTCCTTGGTGTCCACATCACCAACGAACTATCATGGTCCAAACACACCAAGACAGTCGTGAAGAGGGCACGACAAAGCCTATTCCCCCTCAGGAGACTGAAAAGATTTGGCATGGGTCCTCAGATCCTCAAAAAAATTCTACAGCTGCACCATCGAGAGCATCCTGACTGGTTGCATCACCGCCTGGTATGGCAACTGCTTGGCCTCCGACCGCAAGGCACTACAGAGGGTAGTGCGTACGGCCCAGTACATCACTGGGGCCAAGCTTCCTGCCATCCAGGACCTCTATACCAGGCGGTGTCAGAGGAAGGCCCTCAAAATTGTCAAAGACTCCAGCCACCCTAGTCATAGACTGTTCTCTCTGCTACCGCACGGCAAGCGGTACCGGAGTGCCAAGTCTAGGTCCAAAAGACTTCTCAACAGCTTCTACCCCCAAGCCATAAGACTCCTGAACAGCTAATCATGGCTACCCGGACTATTTGCACAGTTCAAGTCACCCTATCCTTTTTACGCTGCTGCTACTCTGTTAATTATTTATGCATAGTCACTTTAACTCTACCCACATGTACATATTACCTCAACTACCTCAACTAGCCGGTGCCCCCGCACATTGACTCTGCACCGGTACCCCCCTGTATATATAGCCTCCCTACTGTCACTTTATTTTACTTCTGCTCTTTTTTCTCTCAACACTTTTTTTGTTGTTGTTTTATTTTTACTTTTTTTGTAAAAAATAAATGCACTGTTGGTTAAGGGCTGTAAGTAAGCATTTCACTGTGATGTCTGCACCTGTTGTATTCGGCGCATGTGACCAATAAAATTTGATTTGATTTGATTTGATTTGACATACTGTACTGGCCTAGTTTAGGCAAGGTTCCCACAAACAAGGTCTGTTATCTGTCGTCAGGATAGTAAGCCAGTTTAAAAAAGGAAGGCACATAAAACTTGTGGATAACCATTGAGCAATTATGTCATATTTATGAGACAAATCATTGATTAAGGTGAGTAAGATGAAGTAATAAACAAAGCTTTATTTTCCCCTTAAGGTCACCTTTATTTTCCCCTTAAGGTCACCTTTATTTTCCCCTTAAGGTCACCTTTATTCCCCCCTTAAGGGCACCTTTATTTTCCCCTTAAGGTCACCTTTATTTTCCCCTTAAGGTCACCTTTATTTCCCCCTTAAGGTCACCTTTATTTTCCCCTTAAGGTCACCTTTATTTTCCCCTTAAGGTCACCTTTATTTTCCCCTTAAGGTCACCTTTATTTTCCCCTTAAGGGTTGAGGTCAAGATTTTGGAATGGGTTCATTTATGCTAGATTTGTGGACAACTTCTACCCAGAGCAGGATTGCACTATAAACCACTTAAAGGTGCACTATGCAGAAATCGCTCCGCCATTTCCTGGTTTCTAAAGTTCGAATAGTTCACCTAATTTCAGTTAGGTGTAAAATATATATTCCATAACCCAAAATATTGTATTTTCAGCTGTTTGAAGCTGATATACAAAACCGAGAGTAAAAGACCCAAAAACTAAACTTAAGAACAGGAAGCATAGAAATGGTGCACAGGTCTACAGCTGCTTAGATTTGCTTTCAATGAGAATTTGCTTTCACATTTCTATGTGAATTTGGTCGGGTCGCCCAAAAAGCTTCATATGGCAGCTTAGATGTAAGGTCCCCTTTTTAGGGGACTTGCGTGTTTCTGGTACCGGTTCTGACCAACATTTTCACGTATAAATCGATCTGTGGATACCATAGATCGAAATGGCTTGCTTTGAGCGATAGCCCTGGTTCGCACGGACACAGTATTATTTTTTCTGTGCCTGTGTGACATAGAATGTAAAATCTAAAACCACTTGAAGCTGGGATGTACCTCCTACCATTTCATTTGCTTTTCCAACTGTCCATCAACTCCTGGCTAAACCCTACATCACAGCCACTGACAAAGCACATGCCTGCTATCGTTACATCGTAGCGCAGCAGGAGCGAGTGGTTTCATCACAGTAGCACATTCAGAGATAATTTTATTTCCATTAATTTTACAAAAGCATAGATTTTAAACAAAAACAATGTATGTTTGTCATAGACGGACATGATTAATATGAGAGGAAAGGCGAGATCCTAACGAGCTAGAGCTCTGTGAGACGTTTACAGCGATGGGGGCAGATGTTTTGGTAAAAAGATACCTTTAGAAAATATGCAAATTTTCTCTAACACTAAACATACAAATACTGTATGTATTGTACAGTTATAAGGAAGGTGATATCTTATAGTTAGTTGTTTTATAATTTAATTATGCTATATTTGCAAAGCATGTACGTCATTTCAAGCCTTATTCATACAGTTTTGTTGAATAGGAAATACATCATAAAATATTTCATATTTTCACATCAACAATTTATAACTATTTTTACCAGAAAGGTGAGATTTTAAGTTTTGTTTGAGTATGCAGCATTACTAGTTATTGTTTATGGCCCTCTCATGATAAATAATCACTTTTGGGGATTATGTAGATTACATTTTCGATTACATTTAGTTACATTTAAGTGGTTAGAAAGGAGTCCACATAAAAGATGGGATAATCATTGAGTGATGATGTCAAATTCACATGACAGACACCACAATAAACAGTAAAAGTCCAGCTTTGATGAGGTTGATTCATTATTACTTTGCAGGATCAGCACCAATTGCAGCACCACCAACATAAAAAAATACTGTAGTATTCTGTAGTAAACTGTAGTATACTGTAGAATACTGTACTACACAGGTTAACTTTACAGTAATATTATTGGTCAACAATTGAGGTTTTGAATCCAAACAACTCAGATTTTTATAAAAGGGTCTAAGATTCACTGTTCTTTCTCTTATTTGTTCCTGACCTGCTGTGGTGAGATTATCTCTCTCTCTCTCTCTCTCTCTCTCTCTCTCTCTCTCTCTCTCTCTCTCTCTCTCTCTCTCTCTCTCTCTCTCTCTCTCTCTCTCTCTCTCTCTCTCTCTCTCTCTCTCTCTCTCTCTCTCTCTCTCTCACTCTCACTCACCATGATTAGAATAATGCCTTGTAATGCTTGTTAATGCTTTGCAACTTAAGTTAATGGCTTGTATGTGAATCCATTCATTTTACAATGTAATTAAATACACTGTATTATTTATATTACAGCATATTGAATGGCTGTCATAAATATTCCATTCACCCAGCTCAATGTACCATCGATAGGTTTAGACTACTACATGATACTCACATTTTCCCTGTACCAATCATGAGGTTGCTACAACCTAGCCTATGAATGAAAGTTTACACCGTAGGTGCACAGGTTGAGAGAATTTTGATTAATCAAGGTGACAGACAGTGACGCATTCAACACCGCCTTGCACACTCTATCCAGCATCTAGCTGATCTACAACCAGTGAATACTATAGTAAAACCCACAAAAAAACTACAGTGAATACTATAGTACACAATATATACAAAAGTATGTGGACGCCCCTTCAAATTAGTGGATTCGGCTATTTCAGCCACACCCGTTTCTGACAGGTGTATAAAATCCAGCACACAGCCATGCAATCTCCATAGAGAAACATTGGCAGGAGAATGGCCATAATGCAGAGCTCAGTGTCTTTCAACGTGGCACCGTCATAGGCTGCCACCTTTCCAACAAGTCAGTTCATCAAATTTCTGCCCTGCTAGAGCTGCCCCGGTCAACTGTAAGTCCTGTTATTTTGAAGTGGAAACATCTAGGAGCAACAACTGCTCAGCCACGAAGTGTCCACACAAAGGGGACGGCCGAGTGCTGAAGCGCATAGTGCGTAAAAATTGTCTGTCCTCAGTTGCAACACTCACTACCGAGTTCCAAACTGCCTCTGGAAGCAACGTCAGCATAAGAACTGTTCGTTGGGAGCTTCATGAAATGGGTTTCATGGCCGAGCAGCCACACACAAGCCTAAGATCACCACGCACAATGCCAAGCGTCGGCTGGAGTGATGTAAAGCTCGCCGCCATTGGACTATGGAGCAGTGGAAACACGTTCTCTGGAGTGATGAATCACACTTCACCATCTGGCAGTGCGACGGGCGAATCTGGGTTTGGTGGATGCCAGGAGAACGCTACCTGCCCGAATGCATAGTGCCAACTTTAACGTTTGGTGGAGGAGGAATAATTGTCTGGGGCTGTTTTTCATGGTTTAGGCTAGGCCCCTTAGCTCCAGTGAAGGGAAATCTTAATGCTACAGCACACAATGACATTCTAGACAATTCTGTGCTTCCAACTTTGTGGCAACAGCATGACAATGCCCCCGTGCACAAAGTGAGGTCCATACAGAAATGGTTTGTCGAGATCAATGTGGAAGAACTTGACTGGCCACAGAGTCCTGACCTCAACCCCGTCCAACACCTTTGGGATGAATTGGAACGCCAACTGCGAGCCAGGCCTAATCACCCAACATCAGTGCCCGACCATCAGTGCCCGACCTTACCCAACATCACCCAATATCACCCAACATCAGTCCCCGCAGCAATGTTCCAACAGCTAGTGGAAAGCCTTCCCATAAGAGTGGACGCTGTTATAGCAGCAAAGGGGGAACCAACTCCATATTAATGGCCATGATTTTGGACTGAGATGTACGACGAGCAGGTGTCCACATACTTTTGGTCATGTAGTGTATATATTTATAGTAACACTACAGTATACTATAGTATTTTTTAATGTGGGCATAACGGGAGCTGAGAATGTTTTTATAAAACTGCTACTGTTATATCTTTCTCACATACTCTAGTTTTATTTTGTTTGTACTGTAACATCCCACATAGCCTTTGTGCCCCAGCAGGCCTGGATCCAGAACGCCACTCTCAGGAACAACATCCTGTTTGGCTCCCCACTGGAGGACACTGGTTTCCAGGCTACGCTGGAGGCCTGCGCCCTAGGGCCCGACCTGGAGCTGCTGCCTGGGGGAGACAAGACTGAGATCGGGGAGAAGCTAAGAGAAAACTGGGTGGTCTGGAGGTGGTTAGGGGAGAGGGGCTGGAGCTGGGGAGATGGGCCCTTGAATCATAGTTGGTCAGTGTGTACACTGAAAACAACATATCCACGTGCCAGTGATGATGGACCCTGTTTTTGTGCCTGTCCCTCAACACAGCTCATTTAAATGCAAAAGCTATATTCTATCTTTATGGATACATGCCAAGTATAGACCATACACTAAGTGTAAAAAACATTAGGAACACCTGCTCTTTCCTTGACATTGACTGAGCAGGTGAATCTAGGTGTAAGCTATGATCCCGTCTTTATGTCACCTATTACATACACTTCAATCAGTGTAGATGAAGGGGAGGGGAGAGGTTAAAGAAGGATTTTCGTCTTGTCTCGTCAAGCCTACCAGCATGTTTTTCCTGTTCTCTCTCTGGTTTCTAGTTCTCCCGGTTCCGACCTATTCTGCCTGTCTTGACCCTGAGCCTGCCTGCCGCCCTGTACCTATCAGACTCAGACCTGGTTACGAACCTCTGCCTGTCCTCGACCTGCCCTTTGACTGCCTCCTGTGGTTTTAATAAACTACTCTGTATATTGAACCTTCCGTCTCCTGTGTCTGCATCTGAGTCATATCCTGAGTCGTGTTAGTACGAACTGGCCATGACTGACCCAGCAGACTCGGACCAGCTTCGCAACGGCGTCTCCTCCCAAGGAGCCACCATTGGGAGACACGAGGAGTTGCTTCGAGGTCTTATGGAAGGATTCCAGACCTTGGCGGAACACCATGGCCATGCCTATAATACATTGCTGGAGCAATTCCACGGATTGTCTGTTAGGCAGCCAGCCTCGACAGTAACCTCCCAGCCCCTCAGTAACCCTGCTGTCAGCAGCGCGTCTCTCCAGCCCACACCGGCTTCCCGAGAACCCCGCTTATCTCCTCCAGAATGCTTCGCTGGAGAGTCAGGAACCTGTCGGGCGTTTCTCTCCCAGTGCTCCCTCATCTTCGAGCTGCAGCCCTTGGCCTTTCCCTTAGACCGCTCGAAGATAGCGTACCTCATAACTCTGATGTCCGGGAGGGCTCTCGCCTGGGTTACGGCAGTGTGGGAACAACAATCTGCCATGTGCTTCAGTCTCGAGGTTCGTGGCTGAGGTGAAAAAGGTTTTTGATTCTCCATTGTCCGGGAGAGAGGCTGCCCGGAAGCTACTCCAGCTTCGTCAAGACTCTCGCAGTGTGGCAGACTATGCGGTTGATTTCCGCATGTTGGCTGCCGAGAGTGCCTGGAACCCGGAATCCCTGTTCGACACGTTCCTTCACAGATTATCGGAGGAGGTTAAAGATGAGTTCGCAGCCCGGGAGCTGCCTACGGATCTCGATTCACTCATCGCCTTGACCCTCCGGATCGATAGGCAGCTACGGGAAAGTAGAAGGGAGAGGAGGTCTGATTCCAGTCCCACTCTCTGTGGGGGCTGTCCTGTCCCAGCATTCTACCCTGGACCTAAAGCTGCATCCCTGCGCCTTCTTATCCCATCGTCTTAACGCCACGGAGAGGAATTATGATGTGGGAATCGAAAACTACTCGCGGTGAAGATGCCGTTGGAGGAGTGAAGGCACTGGTTAGAGGGGGCGGAACATCCATTCATTGTGTGGACGGATCACAAGAACCTGGAATATCTCCGCACAGCCAAGCGTCTCAACTCCAGGCAAGCTCGATGGGCCCTGCTTTTCACTCGGTTCAACTTTACCAACTCCTACCGCCCGGGGTCCAAGAATGTTAAGCCGGATGCGCTTTCACGCCGCTATAGCCCCGCTGCTACACCCTCGGACCCTGAGACCATCCTTCCTACCTCGTGTCTGGCAGCTGCACTCATCTGGGGAATAGAGAACCAGGTCCCAGACGCTGCCCGCTCACTGGTCCTGGAATGGGCTCATTCCTCCAGGCTTGCCTGCCACCCTGGCTCCCATCGGACCCTGGTCTTTGTGCGACAACACTTTTGGTGGCCCACCATTGTTCCTGACGTCTCCACGTTCATCGTCGCCTGCACTGTCTGTGCTCAGAATAAGACTCCTCAGCAAGCTCCGACTGGCCTTCTTCAACCACTTTCTGTCCCTCACTGCCCCTGGTCACATATATCCCTGTATATCAGCCCTTCGTCACTGGTCTCCCTCCATCTGATGGCAACACCACTATCCTTACGTGGTGGACAAGTTTTCCAAAGCCGCCCATTTCATTCCCCTCCCCAAGCTACCCTCAGCCAAGGAGTCTGCCCAGCTCACAGTGCAGCACGTTTTCCGGATCCATGGACTTCCGGTGGACATGGTCTCAGACAGTGGTCCTCAGTTCTCGTCCCAGTTCTGGAAGGCGTTCTGCACAGTCATTGGGTCATTGGCCAGCCTGTACTCCGGGTTTCAGCCCCAGTCTAACGGCCAGTCGGAGCAAGCCAATCAGGACCTGGAGACAACTCTTCGTTGCCTCGTCTCTGCCAACCCCACCACCTGGAGCCAGCAACTTGTGTGGGTGTAATACACCCGCAACACCCTTCCCTGCTCAGCCACTGGTCTATCCTTTCGAGTGTTCGATGGGATATCAGCCCCCGCTCTTCCCTGAGCAAGAGGAAGAGGTCAGCATACCCTCGGCCCAGATGTTCGTCCGCCACTGTCGCCATACCTGGAAGAGAGTCTGCTCTTCTAAAGACCACCTCCAGGTATCGACGACAGGCGGACCGCCAGCGGACCCCGGCTCCCCGTTATCATGTTGGGCAGAGGGTATGGCTGTCCACTCGGGATCTGCCGCTCCGGGTGGAGTCCTGCAAACTTTCCCCCTGTTTTATTGGCCCTTTCCTCATCTCTAAGATTCTTAACCCCTCTGCTGTTTGTCTTCTGTTGCCCCGCACCCTCTGTATACATCCCACTTTTTATGTATCAACGATTAAACCTCTGTCTCCCCACCAACTCACCAGGTGGACCTTTCCACATGGATAGTCCTCCACCCTGGACTTCCTAACCGTGTGTTAGTGCATGGATTACAATGTAAGTGGACTTTGTTGGGGTTCATGTGTGTAATAATACAGGCTCTCTATTTCTGTCCTATGACAGAGACCACTTCCACTAGTTCCCTCCTACTTCCTGTTTGCTGTGTGTGTGTGCCTGTCTTGAGTGTGGCAATAAACGTGTGTTCTGTATATCTGTCTCCTACTGGTCATTACCACGCCTAATAACTGAGGCGCCGGGACAGTTGTACCTATATCTAAACTGGCACCTCTTTTGAGACCACTACCAGTTGGTGGGGCTCTATTTTATTTTTTCTAAATTTACTATAAAACGTTATATTTTCGCACACCCAAAATGCCTACTATTTGGAACGCAAGTGCGGGTATTCGGACACGGCCAAAGTCCATAGGCCTAGAACTGGTTGACTCACTTGAGGATCTGTGGACTGGCAAAGGACAGCAGGTCCGTTAGGAGCTTGAAGAAAGCTGATTCCCACAGGACCCCTTTAAAAGTAGTGGCGATGGTGGGGATGAGCCACGACTCGGGGTAGTCCTCCTTCTCTTCTTCTTTCTTCTTCTTCTTCTCCTTCTTCTTGTCTTTTTTATCCCCCTTTTCCTCCTAGTACAGGGAAATAGATGAATCAATACTATTTCAGAGAAAGTTGAGATATTCAGGTAACTCAGTCTATTAAAACAGTTATGACAACCTTTTTTACATTAAAAAAAATCAAGGTCGTGGTCCATAATTGTCGGTTACATGATTATACAATGAACGTGCCAACCCGATTCAGAGCTGGAAAGAAGTGAAAATAAATCAATTTATGTGGTATAAAATATGAATATAGAGAACATTTATTGAAATTAACATATACACACCATCTTACGTAATGAAATAGGTCTAAGGTAAGATATATTTCTACCATGGTAGTTTGAGTCCATGGAGCCCATAGAAATGTTCTCCTTTTTGTAAGCATAACAGCTGATCATTTTTCATAAAGCTTGAGTGTTTGGGTGAAAACATTTCTTTTGTACTGATACTGCTCACCTTGCACAATATTAGTCAAATAGAAAGTGACTGACTGTGTGGGAGACAAAACAAAATACATTTAAATAATAAACCTTTCTGTGTGTTTTTTGTGTTTTTTTGTGTGTTATTTATTTTGTGTGTGTTTGTGTGTGTGCGCACGCGCACACGCATGTGTGCATCTTTGTGCTTCTTTGTACGAGTGTGGGTTGCTCTCACCATCATCAGCACATCCTGGCTGACCCCCTTCCCCAGGCTGTTCTGATGCCCGTTTTGGAGGCCCTCTCCCAGACCTTTGCTTGCCTTCTCCCCTCTCTTCCTAATTTTTGTCAGAAGCCTGGTCCTGGCTGCTTTCAGCTCTGTCTGCATGGTCTGCTGGAAGCGCTGGCTGATCTGGAGGGTACTCTCTGCCTCACTTAGCTCCCACATGTCCTCCTGGACCAGAGGGCGCTTGAAACCATTTAGCACCATGCTGAAGGAGGTAGGGAGGGAGAGAGCGTTAAAGAGAGAAAGAGTCAAAACCAGATCCTTAAATACCCAGACCAAGACCAGAACCCTTGAGATCCAGATCTACATCCAGACCCAATCTCTTGTGAGCCAAACTTACAGACTGAGAGCCATGTTTTGAAGACAGTGAGGAGAATAAGCTACTATACCTGTTGAACCAGTTGAAAGTGATTCTGCTGAGAAATGCGGCTCCAACCTCTGGGTTCTAAAACACACACAACAAAACAGAATGATCAACTTCTTAGGTAAAACAATATCTTTAGAATACCTTTATAATAATAATATGTCATTTAGCAGACGCTTTTATCCAAAGCGACTTACAAGTCATGTGCGCATACATTTTTACGTATGGGTGGTCCCGGGGATCGAACCCACTACGCTGGCGTTACAAGCGCCATGCTCTACCAATTGAGCTACAGAGGACCACTATAGGTTGTTGAGATGCTCTTTTCCAAAACAGCTACCTGATTAATCAGTATATGTGAACAATGAAAAACAATTGACAATAATATCTGACAACTGCTCAGCACGTAGATAGGTACCTTTTTGACCAGGTCCTCTGCTTCCCGGGGGACATCTGCGAAGGCGGACAGGACGAGGGCGATCAACTCCAGCCCAAAGGAGATGTAGAAGAGGCAGAAACGAGGGAGGTCTGGGATCTCTCCCTGGAGAGAGAGGGGGAGAGAGTGCATATATAGAAGGAGTCAGAGGCTGCGGTCCAAACGCGCCTACAGACATGGCAGCTCCTAAGCAACTTTGCAGTATTTTGTTTTGAATTGTTAGATACTACTGTACTGTTGGAGCTAGGAACACAAGCATTTCGCTACACCCGCAATAACATCTGCTACAAAAAATGTCCATTGCTCGTGTTTCTTGGCCCAAGCAGGTCTCTTCTTATTATTGGTGTCCTTTAGTAGTGGTTTCTTTGCAGCAATTCGACCATGAAGGCCTGATTCACACAGTCCCCTCTGAACAGATGATGTTGAGATGTGTCTGTTACTTGAACTCTGTGAAGCGTTTATTTGGGCTGTAATTTCTGAGGCTGGTAACTCTAATGAACTTATCCTCTGCAGCAAAGGTAACTATGGGTCTTCCATTCCTGTGCGGTCCTCAAAGTTCTTGAACTTTTCCGTATTGACTGACCTTTATGTCTTAAAGTAATGATGGACTGTCGTTTCTCTTTGCTTATTTGAGCTGTTCTTGCCTTAATATGGACTTGGTCTTTTACCAAATAGGGCTATCTTCTGTAAACCCCCCCTACCTTGTCACGACACAACTGATTGGCTCAAATGCATTAAGGAAAGTTATTCCACAAATTAACTTAAGAAGGCACACCTGTTAATTGAAATGCATTCCAAGTGACTACCTCATGAAGCTGGTTGAGAGAATGCCAAGAGTGTGCAAAGCTGTCATCAAGGCAAAGGGTGGCTATTTGAAGAATCTCAAATATAAAATATATTTGTGTAACACTTTTTTGGTTACTACATGATTCCATATGTGTTATTTCATAGTTTTGATGTCTTCACTATTATTCTACAACGTGACAAAATATTTAAAATAAAGAAAAACCTTTGAATGAGTAGGTGTGTCGGAACGTTTTACTGGTAGTGTATTCTTTGCTAGCTAGCAAGCAAGCGTAGTAATGTTCTCTCAGATGCCGACAGATGTGTTGATTAAATTTGACACTTCGCAGCCACTGGAGTTTGACATGTGATTACAGTTTTCATTGAATTGTGGGCCATAACAACACCCCAAGTGATTAAAGTTGTTCACTTTTTCCCTGAAGCTAAATCGAGGGCCAAGGGGGTAACTTTTGTGAAATGGACCACCACTTAAGATGGCAATCAAACTGCATTCGGTTTCGATGTGGATTCCTCCGAGGGAAAGTGTCTAGGACGAGAGCTGAGGGGGTAAAAATTACGCTATTGGACCGCCGCCAGAGAGAAAGAAAGTGAGCATTAAACACCCTGACTGTACTTAAGTGATCTTTTCTGTATCAGATAAAGTAAACATAAGTATAGTAATTTGTTAATAATTTGTTCAGCGGGTTGATATAGAGGGAGTCAAAGAGAACGAAAGAGAGCATGACTCATCCTGACTGTACTAAGTGACCATTTATGTACCACAGAAAGTAAACACAAGTATAATCATACAAAATAAAATAAATTTAAAAAACACTCACTTGTCTTCTCGTACTAGCACTGACTTTTCTGATAACTACTTAATTGAGGAAAAAATGTACTATATGACTGTGATATGTGGTTGTCTGACCTGGCTATCTTAAGGTGAATAAACTAACTGTGAGTCGCTCTGGATAAGAGTGTCTGCTAAATGACTCAAGTGTAAATGTAATCATCTGTCATTGCTTCCTCTTTCCCTCCTTCCCACCAGCTCTCCCTTCCTCCCTCTGTACCATTCTGAGGGCCTCTCGTAGCAGGGTCTGGAAGGGGAAGATATCACAGACCAACAGGATCAGCCAGAAGAGGAACAGAGTAGCAGAGTCCACCGCTCCCTCTTTCCTCCTCACTCCCTCCTGACACAGCAGCAGCAGGATCTAAAAGGGACATACAATAATACAGTGTTTTATTTAGCAGACAACCACAGTGATAAAAAGTCACAAGGAAAACCACAACGAATCACAACCAAATAGAAACGAGATACACTGTGGCACAACTATACACTGTGGGGTGAACATTTGTGTCAAAGTGTTTGCGTCGGTCCCTGTTTTTAATTCAACACCAATTAATACATAAATAGATCAATGAAAAGGTTTACCCATGAGACAGCGAACAGAATGGGGTTGGCATAGAAAACCCCAGGATTTGTCTCTGTCGCAGTGGTGTCTCTGGTTGGACCATAATCCTCTCCTAACGTCACAGCTAGACCTGCTATGGCAGTCAGCAACAACAGGCCAACCACAATCTGAGGAGGAGGGAGAGGTGGGAAGGAGAGAGAGAGAGAGATAGTGACAGATGGAGCGATGCAGAGATCATCTCTGTTACTTGCTTGAAGAAAGATTCAGCGTCGATATCACAGAGATTTTTATTTTTTTATCACACTTGAAGGTGCTTAATTTGAGTTTGTAAACGGTCAATAGTTAACCTGTTTACAGAGGTCAGAGCGTGCAACGTTGTAATGAAGTCATGGCAATGATGTCATTACAACATTTATGACATCATGGTCAGGTTCTATACTGCTTGTGTAAGGATGTTTTCTTAACGTAAAAATACGTCTTTATCAGGTTGTAATCTGAGTATCTGACCAAAAAACGACCACAATATGACATATTTCCAATGATGTCTGTATGCCTTTACCTGGTTGTAACAGAAACCAGTTAGTTGCAATCTGGTTGTATATCTTCTCAACCAGAAAAGTACAGGTTACAAACAGAAAATGACATAATGTACCAAATGTTGCCCACTGGGGTATATCTTGGACAGGGGTTTAGTTTACCTGTTTACAGAGGTATAGTTTGGAAAGGTGTTTAGTGGGGATGCCCTTCCTGCAGAGGACTGCTAGGTGCCAGGGGGCACAGAGCCACAGGAAGCCCAGCGGAACCCACACCAACACGGTCTGCTCCACACACACTGGCAGGTCTGGGTCCTCACGCTGCAGGAACGACGAGTTCTAGCAGATAGAAACACATTTTACATAGTATCACACACACACATGCACAAATACGCACACACTCAAACACACACGGTCCAAACTCACCTACTGTATGTATTGACCCAGAAGGACTCAGCCTTTCCTCCAACTCCCTGATTAGCAATTTAATCAAATATGACTCACAGGCGATTAAATCTGAAGGCCAAAGTGGCATGAAACCCACCTGGAGGGAATACGTGTGTGTGTGTGTGTGTGTGTGTGTGTGTGTGTGTGTGTGTGTGTGTGTGTGTGTGTGTGTGTGTGTGTGTGTGTGTGTGTGTGTGTGTGTGTGTGTGTGTGTGTGTGTGTGTGTGTGTGTGTGTGTGTGTGTGTGTGTGTGTGTGTGTGTGTGTGTGTGTGTGTGCTAGCTGTAAGATTCCCACTAGCCCCTCTGGTTTAATAACTCCGGATATGGTCCAGAGCAGGTCATAGTGTCAGACAGCTCGACACACACACACACACACATAACGGAGTAAAAATGTTTTACTTTAAAATTAATTATATATAGCCATTGATTCTTAAAGAATTGGGGGGGGATGGACCAGCTTAATATTGCAGATAGATTGTAACTTCTATCAATGTAATTGTCTGCATCACTTCCAATCCCCCATGTTTTTTTATATATATACTCCCCTTTATTACTTTTCAACCCCGCCATCCTTTCCCTACTTGGAGTAAATTAGTGAACAACAATGCCCAGGCCTCTACTTCCGGCCTATACTTACTATCTACCCCTTATGGACACAGTCAATTTTACAATAATTCTATTATATTTGTTTTTTGTTTTTGTTTTTGCTCCTGAACTTCTATTACTCTCAACCTCTCCGATCATTTTCACGATGTCCATCCGGTTTGCTTCTATATGCCATATCTTTCTAACTGTGCTCTTTCCCAAAAGCTCCCAACATACAACCTATATACTTATTATGGACACAGTATTTTTACATTATTAGCTATCTTTGTTATTATTTGTTGTTATTTGTTATTAGTCCCATCCTTCAACTCCATTCAATACCTCCCATCTATCTCTTAACACCATCCATATAGGATTTCTATTTGCCATATATATTTCAACCATACTGTGATGTTTTACAAAAGTTCTGAACCTTTCTATTCTCATTGCTTCTACAGATTGTGAATTAAAAATAAACATTTTTGCTAAAAGTATTATTATATTATTGATCGATTGACTATGACTTTTCAGATCACCCAGTAATGCTATCTGCAAGGTTAGCTCAAAGTAAATATTGCAATCCTTTAGCCATTCCTGGACCTGTTTCCAAAAACAAGCTACAAATGGACAGAACCAAAACAAATGATCTAATGATTCTGTCTCTTCACAGCTAAATCTGCAGAGCTGGGAAGATTGTATCCCCCATATAAATAACATTCTATTGGTAGCAAGAATTTTATATAATAATTTAAATTGAAAGATTCTAATTTTTTAATCCGGTGTCGTTTTGCGTGTCAGTTCATAAACACTATTCCATGGGATCGGTACGTCAAAAATCTCTTCCCAACTATTTTGCAATCTATATGGGACGGCTGTCAATCCTTTGGTCCTTAAGTGAAACTGATATACTTTTTTATTTATCACAGTTTTCCTTAACCAATTATGTTCTTTAATGCAAGGCCGACAGACAAGTTCCTTACTTTCTCCCCCTTCCACTTTCCTCTTCCACTTTTGCGGTAAGTCTGCAATTATTTGGTTGTAATTTTGGGTAGAGCAAACATTTCCATATGTTTTTGTTAGCTGTATGTCTCCACCAGTCCTACCGATGATATCATTTACGAAGATTATACCTTTTTTAAACATTCTGTCAAAAAATAAAGGTTTTTTGTCAATTAGTATATTTGAATTTAACCACAATATTTGTTGCATTATTTGTTCTGTCGTTTCTGGAGGATTAAATTGATATTGCAACCAACTTTCTATGGCTTGTTTTAGAAATAGTGATATTTGGGAGATAATTTCCTTTTCAAATAACTGCAAATGAGTTGTTGTAATCTGAATAAAGGGAAAAAGGCCTTTCTTGAACATTGGGTGAGACAATCTTGCTAATTTGCTTGAGAACCAGTTCGGATTTAAGTATAACTTTTGTATGACTGAAGCTTTTAGTGATAGGTCTAATGCTTTAATATTTAATAATTTCTGTCCTCCGAATTCATATTCATTATATAAATATGCCCTTTTAATTTTGTCTGGCTTGCCGTTCCAAATAAAATTTAATATATTTTTCTCATATAATTTTAAAAACTGTTCGCTAGGCGTAGGCACTGTTTGTAAACAATGTAATTGTAAATTGTAGAATTTGACAGTACGTCCAACCGGCCTCACAACCGCAGACCACGTGTAACCACGCAAGCCCAGGACCTTCACATCCGGCTTCTACACCTGCGGGATCATCTGAAACCAGCCACCCAGACAGCTGATGACACTGTGGGTTTGCACAACAAAATAATTTCTACACATACTGTCAGATACCATCTCAGGGAAGCTCATTTGCATGCTCGTCGTCCTCACCAGGGTCTTGACCTGACTGCAGTTCGGCGTCATAACCGACTTCAGTAGGCAAATACTCACCTTCGATGGCCACTGGCACACTTGAGAAGTGTGCTCTTCACAGATGAATCCCAGTTTCAACTGTACCGGGCAGATGGCAGACATTGTGTATGGCGTTGTGTAGGCGAGCGGTTTGCTGATGTCAATGTTGTGAACAGAGTGCCCAATGGTAGTGGTGGGGTTATGGTATGGGCAGGCATAAGCTATGGATAATGAACACAATTGCATTTTATTGATGGCAATTTGAATGCACAGAGATACCGTGACGAGATCCTGAGGCCCATTGTCATGCCATCACCTCATGTTTCAGCATGATAATGCACGGCCCCATGTCGCAAGAATCTGTACACAATACCTGGAAGCTGAAAATATCCCAGTTCTTCCATGGCTTGCATACTCACCAGACATGTCACCCATTGAGCATGTTTGGAATGCTCTGTATCGAAGTGTACGACAGCGTGTTCCAGTTGCCGCCAATATCCAGCAACTTCGCACAGCCATTGAAGAGTGGGACAACATTCCACAGGCCACAATCAACAGCCTGATCCAACTCTATGCAAAGGAGCTGTGTTGCGCTGTATGAGGCAAATGGTGGTCACACCAGATACTGACTCGTTTTCTGATCCACGCCCCTACTGTGACCAACAGATGCATAACTGTATTCCCAGTCATGTGAAATCCACAGATTAGAGCCTAATTTATTTATTTCAATTGACTGATGTCCTTATAAGAACTGTAACTCAGTAAAACTTTGAAATTGCTGCATGTTGCGTTTATATTTTTGTTCAGTGGTAGTACTTTTTTGTGTGGTTTCAATGGGTACTTTCTGGTACTACTTCAAATAATTCATCACTATTGGGAAGTTGTTTATGGTGAGAGAAAGAGAGTGCACTCTGACTTACTAGATGTAGCATGCACCACGTCTAAAGAGCTGAGTCAAGATTACTTAACAGAGTCATAACAACCAAGTCACATTTTCTCTCTCTGAGCTCTCTCTCTCCCTGCCCTGACCATGTCCACGGTGAGATAAGAACATTAGAGTAATCTAAACAAAGAAAAAAATTATGACAAAGCCACAATTACTAAAGGATACACTAAAGAACACATTTAGAGCTAAATTAACTTCACATTAGAATCCTTTATATCAGAAAGTGATAATACATTTAGAGTGAAAAAATGCAAGAAGCCTCTAATTAACTTATCAATGTCTTGAAAATACTCTGCGATTCATTTTGCGATTAATCTTGGAATAACTTTTAAATGTGGTCTTTACATAAACTATTGGTTTTGTAAACGTTTTTTTCTGCAGTAACCTACCAAATGGCTTTGAAAATGTTTTAGTGACCTACTAAACAAACAGAGGCCAATGTCCTCCTGAAACAGACCAAACAATCATCCCAGTAAGTTCTCTGAAGGTTAACTGGAAGTTATTCAAGATTGAAAGATAATTAAATATTTTTAGGACAATGGATGTTTTGAAGCAAACTTTCACTGCGCAACCAAGAGTCTTTTCATCTTCAGTCTGCACTAGCTTGAAAGCAAGGTTATGACAGCATTTTTCTCTGGTAGTTCTACTCACCCAGAAGGTGGATCCACAATACTCCTCCAGAGCTTCAGCCGGCATTGTGTCCCAAGAGTCAGCTCTGGTCAGGAAGACACGACAAGACAATAACACACACACTCCTCACACTCCACAGGCTCAGCTCTGATCAAGGCTAGTCTCTCTGGCCTTTCTTCTCCAACAACAGCAGAAAACACGCACACACTCCAGAGGTTCACCTCCAAGCAGAAGATGGGACACTGCTGGGCGAGTCTTCTCGGTTTCCCCACTCCGCCAAAAGCGGTACACACACACTCCGCAGCACACGCTCACAGACACTGAGACAATCGCAGGACGTGACTCGGCAAGACTTTGAGCTATGAAGCTCTTTAATGGATTGCGGTCTCCTCACACACACACACACACACACACACACAACCAGGCACAGGCCAGTGGTGTATTGGTAGTCTGTAGAGAGAGGTTAATGCTTAACTCCGACCCTGACTGAAGAGATAATGCCGTTTTTAGGGCTTCTCCCCCTACTGCATCTGTAATAAAGTAATTAGCAACGTATCTGAACCTTCACACACAGAACACACACACACACATACACACACGTCTCCCAAGGGTTGTGTGAGCACGCCCCGGTCCTGAAACACAACCAGTCCAACTTCTTCCTGTGAAGATCCAGCCCGCTACCGCTTCTCTTCATTCATAACAGACCTGACTAAAGTCCAGAGTTTGTGTTTGTGAGTAAAGAGAGAGAGAGAGAGAGAGAGGGAGAGAGAGAGAGAGAGAGAGAGAGAGAGAGAGAGAGAGAGAGAGAGAGAGAGAGAGAGAGAGAGAGAGAGAGAGAGAAAGAGAAAGGGAGAGAGAAGACCCAAGCTTGTATAAAGGCCTCCCACTCTTCCTCTCTCAGTGTTTGGGGCTGAGTTTTGTATACACAAACATTTTTCCCTCAGAAGAGGAAGTGGGGAGGGAGGGAGGGTAAGAGGAGAGGATGGGCCTCATTAAGCCAAACATAGCCCCTCTCTTTCTTGTTTTATCCTCTGCCAAACATAGCCTCTCGCTCTTCTTTGTTTTACTTACTTTCCTTCTGCTCAGACCTATTCCTCAGTGTTTAAGTAATGTCCGATAAACGTTACAGGATAAGTGATTTGCATGAGTAGATGGGAGGGGAGCTAACTGAGTGTTGCCTGAAAAACATGTTTCAGATACAATTTGCTTTGACAGTTTGTGGCTGAAAGAAAGCCAGAGAGAGGGAGGATTGGGGGGAACTGTGAAGAGCTTGAGTGTTGTCCAACTGGGTACCATTGTGCCCAGTCAAACCCAGCGAGACAAAAACCCATGCACACACATGCACGTGCACACACAACACACACACACACACACACACACATCCTAACACACAAACACACACACACACACACACACACACACACACACATACGAACACACACACGAACATACACACATGAACACATGCACTGGCTACATCTGGTTTCCATTCTGACCGCATTCTCCTGGGTTGGACTCCACTCACATGAGACTACAATGTGGCCTGTTCAAATACTCTAAAATCTTTCTTTCTTTCCTCTCTTCCTTCCTTCCCTTCCTTTCTTCCTTCATGAATAATCACTGATCTGACATGGATGGATTGTCAACAGTGAGGGCTTCTTTGATGAGCAGTGAGCATTTAGTTGATATATATAATACCTGAACATTTACATTATTTGTCACACCTTATGTTGACCTACTGTATGTTTGAAAATAAACTAATGAGCTAAATAAATATTGAACATGATTATTTGGTCTGTATAAACATACAGGTAACTGACAAAATAATGGAAACACTTGAGTGTCATGAATCCCGCTTCCTGAGTCTGTTTCTGCCTGTGTTGCCTGTTTTCTGTTCTGGAGTCTGTTTCCTGAGGTTCCTGAACGCACCCTGTCTGGTTGCCAGGCGACGAAGCGAGGCGGGAGATCTCTCTATTACCCGCACCTGCATCTCATCAGCTATCTGCACACCTGGTCCTGATCATCACCTCTCCACTTCATAAGCTCTGACCTGACATCCATTCCCTGCTGGATCGTTAGCCATGAACAGTATGTTGTGTCAGCGTGTCAGCCTCAAGTTTACTAGAGTTAGTTTTGTTGTTCTGTACTTTTTGCTTGCCGTGTACTCACCTCCGTTTACTCTGTCTACAGTCATTCTCCCTGAACATTCACCCCACCCCTGCCTGGTCGTCGGTGGCTTCTGTGACATCATTGGTTCTGCCTATTCACTCCCACCAACTCACCTCCGCTGCCCGCTCCGTCTCCTGGATAATTCTGCTTCCACATTTGAGTCTGTAAATAAATACTCACCTTCGTTCTACTCACCTTGTCCTGGTCTGCTTCTGGGTTCTGCTTTAGAGAATCGTGACATTGAGTAAATGAGGGATACAAAGTATATTGAAAGCAGGTGCTTCCACAGAGGTGTGGTTCCTGAGTTAATTAAGCAATGAACATCCCATCATGCTTAGGGTTAATGTATAAAAATGCTGGGCAGGCCATTCTTTTGTCAACCATGTCCATGGCTATACCCCTATAGGATGATAATGCCCCGATCCACAGGGTACGAGCGGTCACGCAATGGTTTGATGAGCATGAAAACAATGTAAACTATATGCCATTGCCATCTCAGTCACCAGATCTCAACCCAATTGAACACTTACTAGAGATTCTGGAGCGGCGCCTGAGACAGCGTTTTCCACCACCATCAACGAAACAACAAACGATGCAATTTCCCATGGAATAATGGTGTCACGTCCCTCCAATAGAGTTCCAGAACACTTGTAGAATCTATGCCAAGGTGCATTGAAGCTATTCTGGCTCGTGGTGGCACAACGCCTTATTAAGACACTTTATGTTGGTGTTTCCTTTATTTTGTCAGTTACCTGTACCTGGTAAATAGAAAACAATAAAAGCTCATTGTGCAGCTGTCTAGTGCTTCTTAGAGGTATCATTATACACAAGTTTGTTACTTTATGAATTTGACTATAAAGTAACTATTAACCTGTAACAATAATGATAATGTATCTCTACCCGTGATAATGAGTTTTTCGGGGTGAGGTCACATGGCAGTGTTATTGATAATGGGTATTAGCCTAATCATATTTATAAGTGGGTCAATCCATATGAATTAAATAGCTTTGTAAACACACCCCTTTTGATTTGACAGTGAATTTCCATACACATTTGACCATGGTATAAGTGGTCAGAGAGTTACTTTGTCAAGGTGACGTTTATGCGGTGAGCGAAGTCAAGCACAGGACACCGAGCTACTGGCAGACGTACTTTACTACACAGTATAGGAACATACAAAACAAAACCTCCTAACAGGGAGGAAACAATACTCGCATACAAACAGCAATGCCGACCTTACGGAAAACAATCACACACAACAAACAATGAGAGACAGGGGTACTTAAAGGGAATACAATGTAACATAATGGGAAACAGGTGTAAACAATAAAGACCAAAAAGATGACCACCGAAACATAGATCAGTAGCAGCTAGTACTCCGGAGACGACGAACGCCGAAGCCTGCCCGAGCAAGGAGGAGGAGCAGCCTCGGCTGAATCCGTGACATACTTTTTGAACCTGTATTCCAAAACATTCAGGAGATAGGTGTTCAAAGACTCATTTTGCATATCCCACCATACCATGAGAAATCCATATTTTCGTCACTGAAAAGATAAACAGTTGAGCTTGATATTATTTGAAAGCTTACAAATAGGATTGTCAAACAAATGTATAATTTTTTTTATTTATTTTTTTATAAAGAATTATATGCCCTGACGAAGGCACTGCATTGCTGAAACATTGGTTATTACGTTCTCCCATTAACCTGTTGGGAGCATAAATAGAGTGTGTGACTTACTTTCTTTCTTTTTATACAATTTATAAAGAATTACAAAACGTGAAAATGTAGATAATTAATGTTAAAGGTTAAGGTTAAAGGTTAAAACAATTTAATTATATTTACAATTAAAAAATGACAAAACTTGTTTTCAATAAATCATACAAAAATGTAGCTTGACTACCCTGTTTGTAAGCTTCCAAATTATATCAAACTATATTTTTCAGTGATGAAGGTACGGATGTCCTCTGTAGCTCAGCTGGTAGAGCACGGCGCTTGTAACGCCAAGGTAGTGGGTTCGATCCCCGGGACCACCCATACACAAAAATGTATGCACGCACGACTGTAAGTCGTTTTGGATAAAAGCGTCTGCTAAATGGCATATTATTATTATTATGTCTCACGTATGCTAAATGGGTCAACTTTGAGCACCTCTATCTCGTGAGTGTTTTTACATTCAGGTCCAAAAAGTATCTTTCTGAACACTTATACCAAGGGCAAAACTTATGAAAAGTTTTGTTTAAATCAAAAGGGGTGACGTCAAAAAGTGATTGAATTCATATGGATCGACCCCAAGTAATGTTCCCTCCAAATGTTTGGGGCAATGAGCAAATTGAGCAAATAGGTTTTGTGAGCGGAAACTTGAACATTGTGAGAATTGTGCAACTTCTGGTGCGCGTTTACAGTGAACACTGAGGCTGTACCCTTACAGTTTTAGACAGTAGCCAATAGGCTATTGTGGCTATTTGAGCATAATGTAGGCCTACCAACAAAACCAATGGAGCGAATCCCATAACATTTTCACATGGAAATAGCTTTAGATTTCTATGATATAGCCTAAAGTAGCCTATATGTGGTGTTCAATGTAGGCCTACATTGCATGAGACTTTTAAAAACGTTTTTACATTATGAAGGGCTTGACATTAATTAATGATTTTTTAGTTGGTCTGTAACACCATGGACCAAATAGGTGACTGTAAATTGCATTGTACTGTGTTGTATGATACAAGAAACCACTTTACAAAATTACATAAATTATTACCATACAGAGAATTAGACAATGTAGGCTACCCCTCTGCCTATTGGCTTATTTGCATATTCAAGCCTGTCTCAAAATACAACACTGCTCCTTTAATTAAGACATAAGCTTTTTACCTGACCGGCTTTTTGAAGAGAGTTTGAAATGTAGCCTACACGTTTTGTGCTCTTGTAGGAAGCAGTAACTCCCCATTGCTGACCTATACTTATCTATAACAGGGCTAATAACTTGCTAACAACAAAGAATATCAACAAATGTTCACACGAGCGGCTCTGCCCTATGATCTGAACTGATCTGAAAAGCACATTCACTCGCGGGTGATTGAAAGACTGCTCGTGGGCCACTCCCGCCAATAGAATTCTACTCCGTTGCGCTCTGGCTCTGCCTACAACACAATCACAGACTCAATCTTGCAAAGTTAGATTTGTTTTGATTTGTTGCATTGAAAAAGGACTGATATAATGTTGATTCGATCCCAGAAAAAAACGTTGATCTATACAGTGCGAACTCAGTGAAGTTCAATCTCTTCAGTCTCTGTGTGACATGGCATTTCTTCTGCACAGAAGTCATGGAGGAAGTGCGCACGCGCGCAGTTTAGAGGGATCATTGACCCCAAGTGTGTATAAGCCATACTCATAGAGTCTGACTGACAATCCGCCCATACATGACCCTCTCCCCAGAAGCAGTGCATGATGGTTAATGATTACGGTGTGTTTGACAACATCACATTACCCCTAGTCACACTGACTCAGTAAGTCAGTCACACATACACACACATAAGCATGCACACACACACAAAATAGGGCCTATCTCACTGGCAGAGGGAGTGGCTAGGAGTGAAGAGACAGATCAGTGACATCTCTTGGATAAGACACTCCCCTCCACCCACCTTACTCTTACTGGGTACAAGGGACACACCGCACGCACGCATACACACACACACACACTCTCTCTCTCTCTCTCTCTCTCTGTACAAGGCACAGGTCACAGGATATATCTCGCTCTCTCTCTCACACACACACACACACACACACACACACACACACACTCATGGTCGCTCGCTCACATTAAAGTTACGCAGTTGTGTAACTGAAAATATGTTAAATTCAGAGGACACATAACTACTTAGAAAACACAAAAACTGTCACAGCAGTTCAGAGGAGGAGAATCAGAAGAGGATTCTGATAGTAAAATATCTGCAATAAGCTATGGAACATGTAGGCGCATTGCTTACTAGCTGTCAGTTCCCTAGCCTCTGACAGACAAACTACTCGTAGGAGAACTGACTCAGCAAACCACTGAAGGCTGAACACATGACAAAGACCTCGCCTCTAAAGTTCTTACTTTTTCAGAAGTATGATGTTGTGAATCCTTGTAAATAATAATCATACAGTCCAACTGGGCACTCCACGTCATTTCAACATGGAAATGTGGCTAATATTTGGTTGAGATGTTGATCAATGAGATTTCAACCTTTATTCAACCACTCAAAAAGACAACCAGAAGTTTGTTGAATTTCCGATGTGCTATCACTATGGTTGTAACCATCTAAAAGCACAACCAAATTCCATTGGAAAAACAATGCAGAATGCTGTGGTAGCCATGCTGGTTAAGTGTGCCTTGAATTCTAAATAAATCACAGATAGTGTCAACAGCTAACCACACCCACACCATAACACCTCCACCTCCGTGCTTTACGGTGGGAACTACACACGCAGAGATCATCCGTTCACCCACACCGCGTCTCACAAAGACACGGCTGTTGGAACCAAAAATCTCCTATTTGGACTCCAGACCAAAGGACAAATGTCCACCTATCTAATGTCCATTGCTCGTGTTTCTTGGCCCAAGCAGGTCTCTTCTTCTTATTGGTGTCCTTTAGTAGTGGTTTCTATGCAGCAATTCGATCATGAAGGCCTGATTCACACAGTCCCCTCTGAACAGTTGATGTTGAGATGTGTCTATGACTTGAACTCTGTAAAGCGTTTATTTGGGCAGCAATTTCTGAGGCTGATAAATCTAATGAACTTATCCTCTGCAGCAGAGGTAACTCTGGGTCTTCCATTCCTGTGATGGTCCTCATGAGAGCCAGTTTCATCATAGCGCTTGATGGTTTTTGCGACTGCACTTGAAGAAACTTTCAAAGTTCTGGAAATGTTCTGTATTGATTGACCTTCATGTCTTAAAGTAATGGTGGACTGTGTTTCTCTTTGCTTATTTGAGCTGTTCTTGCCATAATATGGACTTAGTCTTTTACCAAATAGGGCTGTCTTCTGTATACCCCCCTACCTTGTCACAACAGAACTGATTGGCTCAAACGCATTAAGAAATTCCACAAATTAACTTTTAAGAAGGCACACCTGTTCATTGAAATGCATTCTAGGTGACTACCTCATGAAGCTGGTTGAGAGAATGCCAAAAGTGTGCAAAGCTGTCATCAAGGCAAAGGGTGGCTATTTGAAGAATCTCAAATATAAAATATATTTTGATTTGTTGAGCACTTTTTTGGTTACTACATGATTCCATATGTGTTATTTCATAGTTTTGATGTCTTCACTATTATTCTACAATGTAGAAAATAGTAAAAATAAAGAAAAACTCTTGAATGAGTAGGTGTTTCCAAACTTTTGACTGATACTGTAACAAAACTGTTTGACATAGAAACACCAGATTTTCGGCTGGTTTCTTAAATCATGTTAATTAATTATGAAACTCTGAAAGATATTAATAACATTCCACCCATGCGGCCACTTTGGTCATGAGACTACAGAAAAGGGCTACAAGTACATAGTGCAAGTGATCAATGCTGTTCGAGATTCTGAAAAGATTATTATAGCAATTGTGAAGATCTCCACAGACCTGCGACCTTTGCGTGCCATTTTGAACATGCACGCTTTTTATGATTACATAACAACACAGTAACTGACATGTATTATTAATGTAGGCTAACCTCAAAATGTAGCCATGGATGTGTTACTCATTTTAAGGTTGAATAAATACTGTTACATTAGTTTGTAAAATAGCCTTAACGTTAGGCTATTTACTGTGTTATAAAAGTAATATTGAATTGTGTTTGGTTGGCAACGAAACCAAATATCAACAATTAAAGGATATCTAATGCTCTGATAGTTTCATCTGAACCACTGGCTTAATCCTATTCTTTAAGATTTATTTTTGGTTTAGTTGGAGACACATACAGTGCATTCGGAAAGTATTCAGACTCCTTCACTTTTTCCACTTTGTTACGTTAAAGCCTTATTCTAAAATTGATATATATTTTTTATCCTCATCAATCTACACACAATGCCCCATAATGACAAAGCGAAAACAGGCAAAAACCAAGCCATGAGGTCGAAGGAATTGTCCGTAGAGCTCCGAGACAGGATTGTGTCGAGGAACAGATCTGGGGAAGGGTACCAAAACATTTCTGCAGCATTGAAGGTCCCCAAGAACACAGTGGCCACCATCATTCTTAAATGGAAGAAGTTTGGAACCACCAAGACTCTTCCTAGAGCTGGCCGCCCAGCCAAACTGAGCAGTTGGGGGAGAAGGGCCTTGGTCAGTGAGGTGACCAAGAACCCGATGGTCGCTCTGACGGAGCTCCAGAGTTCCTCTGTCGAGATGGGAAAACCTTCCAGAAGGACAACCATCTCTGCAGCACTGCAACAATCAGGCTTTTATGGTAGAGTAGCCAGACTGAAGCCACTCTCAGTAAAAGGCACATGACAGCCCGCTTGGAGTTTGCCAAAAGGCACCTAAAGCTTAGTCTGAATACTTTCCGAATGCGCTGTATAATTTGTTAACTTGTGGAATAGTTAATAGGCTATATATTGTATTGCAAAGGTGATATTGAATTGTTTTTTGTTGTCAACGCAACCAAATATCAACATTTGAAGGAGATGTATCTTTTGTGCCACTGACTTAGTCTGGCTTCAATTCCAATTTGTCTACAAATTAATAGTTGATATGTTGACTAAATCAAAACTTTATGTAATGTTCATTTAAAGTTTGATTTGATTGAGTCCTATTCTTTAACTCATATTTTTGGTTGAGATGGAGACGTGAACTGGAATTAAAGCCAGACTAAGTCAGTGCCACAGATGGAACTATCCAAGCAGAAGATATATCTCCTGCAAATGTTGATTTTTGGTTACGTTGACAACCAAACACAATTTGATATCCAGTTAGTTTACAAATTAATAATTGATATGTTGGATTCATGTCTAAGTTAAAGAATAGGACTAAATCTAATCTAATCAAACTTTAAATGCGCTTTAAAAAAGTTTGATTTGATTTAGTCCTATTCTTTAACTCTGATTATTGGTTGAGATGGAGATGTGAATCCAATATTTTAATTATTAACTTTGAATTACATTTGAAATCAACCAAAGCTTGAAACCCAAAGCCTACAAAGTGCAAAAACTGTTTTTTATACATTTTTGCAAATGTATTAGAAATAGAAAAATGAAATATGACATTTACATAATTATTCAGACAATTTACTCAATACTTTGTTGAAGGACCTTTGGCAGCAATTACAGCCTTGAGTCTTCTTGGGTATGACGCTACAAGATTGGCACACCTGTATTTGGAGAGTTTCTCCCATTCTTCTCTGCAGATGCTCTCAAGCTCTGTCAGGTTGGATGGGCAGCGTCGCTGCACAGCTATTTTCAGGTCTCTCCAGAGATGTTTGATCGGGTTCAAGTCCGGGATCTGGCTGGGCCACTCAAGGACATTCAGAGACTTGTCCCGAAGCCACTCCTGTATTGTCTTGGCTGTGTGCTCCGTTAATCTTTCCCTCGATCCAGACTAGTTTCCCAGTCCCTGCCTCTGAAAAACATCCCCACAGGATGATGCTGACACCACCATGATTTACCGTAGGGATGGTGCCAGGTATTCTCCAGACGTGACGCTTGTCATTCAGGCCAAAGAGTTCAATCTTGGTTTCATCAGACCAGAGAATGTTGTTTCTCATGGTCTGAGAGTCTTTAGGTGACTTTTGGCAAATTCGGGCTGTCAGGTGCCTATTAGTGAGGAGTGGCTTCCGTCTGGCCACTATCCCTGATTGGTGGAATGCTGCAGAGATGGTTGTCCTTCTGCAAGTTTCTCCCGTCTCCACAGAGGACTCTGGAGCTCTGTCAGAGTGACCATCTGGTTCTTGCTCACCTCCCTAACCAATTCCCTTCTCCCCCGATTACTCAATTTGGCCGGAACCCGAGCTTTGGGAAGAGTCTTGGTGGTTCAAAACTTCTTCCATTTAAGAATTATGGAGGCCACTGTGTTCTTGGGGACCTTCAATGCTGCAGAAAAGTGTTGGTGCCCTTCCCCAGGTCTGTGCCTCGACACAATCCTGTCTCGGAGCTCTACGGACAATTCCTTCGACCTCATGGCTTGGTTTTTGCTCTGACATGCACTGTCAACTGTGGGACCTTACAGTGGCTTGCGAAAGTATTCACCCCCTTGACATTTTTCCTGTTTTGTTGCCTTACAACCTGGAATTAAAATGGATTTTGGGGGGGGTTGTATCATTTGATTTACACAACATGCCTACCACTTTGAAGATGCAAAATATTTTTTTATTGTGAAACAAACAAGAAATAAGACAAAAAAACTGAAAACTTGAGCGTGCATAACTATTCACCCCCCCAAAGTCAATAGTTTGTAGAGCCACCTTTTACAGCAATTACAGCTGCAAGTCCTTTGAGGTATGTCTCTATAAGCTTGGCACATCTAGCCACTGGGATCTTTGCCCATTCTTCAAGGCAAAACTGCTCCAGCTCCTTCAAGTTGGATGGGTTCCGCTGGTGTACAGCAATCTTTAAGTCATACAACAGATTCTCAGTTGGATTGAGGTCTGGGCTTTGACTAGGCCATTCCAAGACATTTAAATGTTTCCCCTTAAACCTGGAAGGTGAACCTCCGTCCCAATCTCAAATCTCTGGATGACTGAAAAAGGATTCCCTCAAGAATTTCCCTGTATTTAGCGCCATCCATCATTCCTTCAATTCTGACCAGTTTCCCAGTCCCTGCCAATTAAAAACATCCCCACAGAATGATGCTGCCACCACCATGCTTCACTCTGGGGATGGTGATCTTGGGGTGATGAGAGGTGATGGGTTTGCGCCAGACATAGCGTTTTCCTTGATGGACAAAAAGCTCAATTTTAGTCTCATCTGACCAGAATATATGTTTGGGGAGTCTCCCACATGACGTTTGGCGAACACCAAATGTGTTTGCTTATTTTTTTCTTTAAGCAATGGCTTTTTTCTGGCCACTCTTCCGTTAAGCCCAGCCTTGTGGAGTGTATGGCTTAAAGTGGTCCTATGGACAGATACTCCAATCTCCGCTGTGGAGCTTTGCAGCTCCTTCAGGGTTATCTTTGGTCTCTTTGTTGCCTCTCTGATTAATGCCTTCCTTGCCTGGTCTGTGAGTTTTGGTGGGCGGCCCTCTCTTGGCAGGTTTGATGTGGTGCCATATTCTTTCCATTTCCGACTCTGGGGCCTTTCAGAACAGGTGTTATATACTGAGATCATGTGACAGATCATGTGACACTTAGATTGCACACAGGTGGACTTTATTTAACTAATTGAGTGACTTCTGAACGTAATTGGTTGCACCAGATCTTATTTAGGGGCTTCATAGCAAAGGGGGTGAATACATACAGTTGAAGTCAGAAGTTTATATACACTTAGGTTGGAGTCATTAAAACTAGTTTTTCAACCACTCCACAAATTTCTTGTTAACAAACTATAGTTTTGTCAAGTCGGTTAGGACATCTACTTTGTGCATGACACAAGTAATTCTTCCAACAATTGTTTACAGACTGATTATTTCACTTATAATTCACTGTATCACAATTCCAGTGGGTCAGAAGTTTACATACACTAAGTTGAAAGTGCCTTTAAACAGCTTGGAAAATTCCAGAAAATGATGTCATGGCTTTAGAAGCTTCTGATAGGCTAATTCACATAATTTGAGTCAATTGGAGGTGTACCTGTGGATGTATTTCAAGGCCTACCTTCAAACTCAGTGCCTCTTTGCTTGACATCATGGGAATATCAAAATAAATCATTCAAGACCTCAGAAAAAGAATTGTAGACCTCCACAAGTCTGGTTCATCCTTGGGAGCAATTTCCAAACGCCTGAAGGTACCACGTTCATCTGTGCAAACAATAGTACGCAAGTATAAACACCATGGGACCACGCAGCCGTCATACCGCTCAGGAAGGAGACGCGTTCTGTCTCCTAGAGATGAACGTACTTTGGTGCGAAAAATGCAAATCAATCCCAGAACAACGGCAAAGGACATTGTGAAGATGCTGGAGGAAACAGGTACAAAATAATCTATATCCACAGTAAAAACAAGTCCTATATCGACATAACCTGAAAGGCCGCTCAGCAAGGAAGAAGCCACTGCTCCAAAACCGCCATAAAAAAACAGACGACGGTTTGCAACTGCACATGGGGACAAAGATCGTACTTTTTGGAGAAATGTCCTCTGGTCTGATGAAACAACAATAGAACTGTTTGGCCATAATGACCATCGTTATGTTTGGAGGAAAAAGGGGGTTGCTTGCAAGCCGAAGAACACCATCCCAACCATGAAGCACATGGGGTGGCACCATCATGCTGTGGGGGTGCTTTGCTGCAGGAGGGACTGGTGCACTTCACAAAATAGATGGCATCATGAGGAAGGACAATTATGTGGATATATTGAAGCAACATCTCAAGACATCAGTCAGGAAGTTAAAGCTTGGTCGCAAATGGGTCTTCCAATTGGACAATGACCCCAAGCATACTTCCAAAGTTGTGGCAAAATAGCGTAAGGACAACAAAGTCAAGGTATTGGAGTGGCCATCACAAAGCCCTGACCTCAATCCTATAGAAAATGTATGGGCAGAACTGAAAAGCGTGTGCGAGCAAGGAGGCCTACAAACCTGACTCAGTTACACCAGCTCTGTCAGGAGGAATGGGCCAAAATTCACCCAACATATTGTGGGAAGCTTGTGGAAGGCTACTCGAAATGTTTGACCCAAGTTAAACAATTTTAAAGGCAATGCTGCCAAATACTAATTGAGTGTATGTAAACTTCTGACCCAATGGGAATGTGATGAAAGAAATAAAAGCTGAAATAAATAATTCTCTCTACTATTATTCTGACATTTCACAAACTGAGTTTAAATGTATTTGGCTAAGGTGTACAGTTGAAGTCGGAAGTTTACATACACCTTAGCCAAATACATTTAAACTCAGTTTTTCACAATTCCTGACATTTAATCCTAGAAAAAATTCCCTGTCTTAGGGTCAGTTAGGATCACCAATTTATTTTAAGAATGTGAAATGTCAGAATAATAGTAGAGAGAATGATTTATTTCAGCTTTTATTTCTTTCATCACATTCCCAGTGGGTCAGAAGTTTACATACACTGTTGCGCCTTCTTCACCACACTGTCTGTGTGGGTGGACCATTTCAGATTGTCAGTGATGTGTACGCCGAGGAACTTGAAACTTTTCACCTTCCTCACTGTGGTCCCGTCGATGTGGATAGGGGCGTGCTCCCTCTGCTGTTTCCTTTAGTCCTTCGTTTTGTTGACGTTATCAAAGCTAAGCAGGGCTTGGTTAAAACCCTGGATGGGAGACCAAATGAATAGCTATAGATATATTAACTCTCCAGTAGGAGGTGCTACTCTATAGATTTTTTTTCTGATAGTGGTTTAACGCTGAAGATCTGACGTTGTTTCAAATATCAACATATTTTATAAAAAGTTTGTCAATTGGTTACAATGATGACATATCCTGTGGTTAAGATTCCACCCTCAAAACAACAGTTTAGGTTGATAACCTTTTGTCAATTCCAATTGAAATAACATTGACTCAACCAGTTTGTGCCCAGTGGGGTATACCGTGCCTTCAGAAAGTATTCACACCTCTGGGCCACATTATGTTGTGTTACAGCCTGAATTTAAAATAGATTAAATTGAGATTTTGTGTCACTGGCCTTCACACAATAACCCATAATGTCAAAGTGGCTCAGCGGTCTAAGGCACTGCATCGCAGTGTTTGAGGCGTCACTACAGATCCGGGTTCGATCCCAGGCTGTGTCACAGCCGGCCGTGACTGGGAGACTCATGAGGCAGCGCACAATTGGCCCAGCGTCGTCCAGGTTAGGGGAGGGTTTGGCCGGCAGGGATTTCCTTGTCCCATCGCGTTCTAGCGACTCCTTGTGGCGGGCCGGGCGCCTGCAAACTGACTTTGGTTGCCAGCTGGACGGTGTTTCCTCTGACACATTGGTGCGGCTGGCTTCCGGGTTAAGTAAGCAGTGCGGCTTGGCAGGGTCATGTTTCAGAGGACGCATGGCTCTCGACCTTCGCCTCTCCCGAGTCCGTAGGGGAGTTGCAGCGATGGGACAAGACTGTAACTACCAATTGGATATCACTAAAAAGTTCAACAACTAAAAGCTGAAAGGTCTTGAGTCAATAAGTATTCAGCCTAAATAAGTTCAGGAGTAAAAATATGCTTAGAAGTCACATAATAAGTTGTATGAACTCACTCTGTGTGCAGTAATAGTGTTTAATATGATTTTTGAATGACTACCTCATCTCTGTACCCTACACATACAATTATCTGTAAGGTCCCTCAGTCAAGCAGTGAATTTCAAACACATATTAAACCACAAGACCAGGGAAGTTTTCCAATGCCTCGCAAAGAAGTGCACCTATTGGTAGATGGGTAAAAATATTTTAAAAAATGACATTGAATATCGCTTTGAGCATGGTGAAGTTGTTAATTACACTTTGGATGGTGTATCAATACACCCAGTCACTACAAAGATACAGTCGTCCTCCCTAACTCAGTTGCCGGAGAGGAAGGAAACCGCTCAGGGATTTCACTATGAGGCCAATGGCGACTTTAAAACAGTACATGCTGTCAAAAGGCTGCATTCTGCAATAGGGACTGAAGTAACAGCAACATAATTTTGTAGACAACATTGTACATAAAACAGCGCTACCGTGCTACTCTTTTTACAATTTTATAAACTCAGCAGAGAACTTTCTCTCTCTCTCTCCATTCAGCTCCACTCTATTCTTGAGGGGCGTTTCTTTAAAACATGCATCCAATCCCCTTGAGCCCTTGCATAACTAGACCAATCATATGCTTCAATGTGCTGTGGTTCACCATGCTGTGGCAAGACAGGACAATGATAGAGGTTCCGCTCGTGATGTTAAATTGCAGGCGCAGATGCTCCAATTTCAAAACGATTTGGAGTAGAGATGAAAATCTAACACGCTGACTATATAATGGACTAATTAGAAAAATGAAAGCATTCTCTGTAAAGAGCAGAGGTGGAAGTAATGAATTACAAATAGTCTCATTACTGTAATTGAGTAGCTTTTCCGAGTACTTGTACTTTTTAAAGTCAGTCATTTTTATTTTACTTAAGCATGTTTTGATTGAAGTATTGTACTTCGCTCCCTCTTTAAAACCATCCATTACAGACTAAAATTTTGCAAGCGATCCATACGGGAGTGGTCGAAATGTACGGAATTGTTACCTGGAGGAAAATGGGGAAGGGTCATGATTTTTCAATTTCAGTCAGGGGGAGGGTTTAGTCTTTTTTTATTTAGTCCAGGGGAGGGTCATGTAATTTGTAATCGATTAAATGTCAGTATTTGTCAGCATTTTGGAATTTACGTATTGAATTAGACTACAGTGAGGGAAAACATTATTTTTCCCCTGCTGATTTTGTACGTTTGCCCACTGACAAAGACATGATCAGTCTATAATTTTAATGGTAGGTTTATTTGTACAGTGAGACACAGAATAACAACAAAATCCAGAAAAACGCATGTCAAAAATGTTATAAATTGATTTGCATTATAATGAGGGAAATAAGTATTTGACCCCTCTGCAAAACATGATTTAGTACTTGGTGGCAAAACCCTTGTTGGCAATCACAGAGGTCAGACGTTTCTTGTAGTTGGCCACCAGGTTTGCACACATCTCAGTAGGGATTTTGTTCCACTCCTCTTTGCAGATCTTCTCCAAGTCATTAAGGTTTCGAGGCTGACGTTTGGCAACTCGAACCTTCAGCTCCCTCCACAGATTTTCTATGGGATTAAGGTCTGGAGACTGGCTAGGCCACTCCAGGACCTTAATGTGCTTCTTCTTGAGCCACTCCTTTGTTGCCTTAGCCGTGTGCTTTGGGTCATTGTCATGCTGGAATACCCATCCACGACCCATTTTCAATGCCCTGGCTGAGGAAGGAGGTTCTCACCCAAGATTTGACGGTACATGGCCCCGTCCATCGTCCCTTTGATGTGGTGAAGTTGTCCTGTCCCCTTAGCAGAAAAACACCCCCAAAGCATAATGTTTCCACCTCCATGTTTGACGGTGGGGATGGTGTTCTTGGGGTCATAGGCAGCAATCCTCCTTCTACAAACACAGTGAGTTGAGTTGATGCCAAAGATCTCGATTTTGGTCTCATCTGACCACAATACTTTCACCCAGTTCTCCTCTGAATCATTCAGATGTTCATTGGCAAACTTCAGACGGCCCTGTATATGTGCTTTCTTGAGCAGGGTGACCTTGCGGGCGCTGCAGGATTTCAGTCCTTCACGGCATAGTGTGTTACCAATTGTTTTCTTGGTGACTATGGTCCCAGCTGCCTTGAGATCATTGACAAGATCCTCCCGTGTAGTTCTGGGCTGATTCCTCACCGTTCTCATGATCATTGCAACTCCACAAGGTGAGATCTTGCATGGAGCCCCAGGCCGAGGGAGATTGACAGTACTTTTGTGTTTCTTCCATTTGTGAATAATCGCACTAACTGTTGTCACCTTCTCACCAAGCTGCTTGGCGATGGTCTTGTAGCCCATTCCAGCCTTGTGTAGGCCTACAATCTTGTCCCTGACATCCTTGGAGAGCTCTTTGGTCTTGGCCATGGTGGAGAGTTTGGAATCTGATTGATTGATTGCTTCTGTGGACAGGTGTCTTTTATACAGGTAACAAGCTGAGATTAGGAGCACTCCCTTTAAGAGTGTGCTCCTAATCACAGCTCGTTACCTGTATAAAAGACACCTGGGAGCCAGAAATCTTTCTGATTGAGAGGGGGTCAAATACTTATTTGCAAATCAATTTATAACATTTTTGACATGCGTTTTCTGGATTTTGTTGTTGTTATTCTGTCTCAAATTTTTCAAATAAACCTACCATTAAAATTAAAGACTGATCATTTCTTTGTCAGTGGGCAAACATACAAAATCAGCAGGGTATCAAATACTTTTTTCCCTCACTGTATGTGTAACTTTGGTGTACAACCCTGCTCTCTCTCTCTCATTCTCCTCGCTGAGCCCCGGCTGGGTGGGCATTTCACTTTAACCTTTTGATCAGTCTCTCTTTATAATAATAATAATATAATAATATGCCATTTAGCGGACGCTTTTATCCAAAGCGACTTACAGTCATGCGTGCATACATTTTTGTGTATGGGTGGTCCCGGGGATCGAACCCACTACCTTGGCGTTACAAGCGCCGTGCTCTACCAGCTGAGCACGGCGCGTATCCAGAACGTGACCGTGTAAAGTATCTGGCGAATCAAACAGGCTTGTAATGATGATGTAGGGAGCTAGTGCGCAACAGTAGAAATGCCACAATTCAAAACAACTGGGAATTCGGAAAGCATGGCGTCGCACAATTACGCAAGGACCACAGTTCGTGAAAAAAGTTATCTTCACAATCATTTAAGGGTTTCTTTGCAGCCTCTGTCTGCTGAAGCGAGTCTAGAAAAGTTCAATGGAATTGGGGAGGACAACAGTCCATGTGGATGGCTGAACTATCTGTATGCCTACGAGTTGTTCGTATTCCAGTGATATGTTTATCCTAGGCTGCCTGTCAAATCAGAATGTTTTTTTTTTGTATTCACTGTGTAAATTCATTGTGTAGGCCTATAGGATATTCACGGCAGTATTATTTCTAACTTTTGGGAGTCCCAGGAAAAGCTAGACTAGGCCTACAAGCTTGTTGTACACTTATTTTTAGCATTTTATTTACTACTACAGCCTGCTCTTGCTTGCTGAATGTAAAATACAGAAACCAAAATAACTGGTTTCATTAAGCCGATTCAGTTGGGAAAACATTTCTTAAACGGAAGCAAATGGAATGAAATGGGAGGGACCTACCTGAATTTGTCCAATAGAAACTCTTTTTTTGCTCTGTTTGCATCCGTTTGGTTATAAACGGTAAACCGTTTCCGTAATGAATACGCCCCTGGCTGGGAATTTGAAAGGAGGGAGAGAGAGAGAGCGCATAAGGGTGTTATCAAAATACACCATATGAGTAGTCTGCTAATGTACCTTTCTGGACCTTGTAAACTGTCGAGAATATACCCATAACTGATCCAAATGGTTGTATAATCAGGCCTAGGCTAAATGGGACTCCCTGTATATACACTACATGACCAAAAGTATATGGACACCTGCTTGTCGAACATCTCATTCTAAAATCATGGGCATTAATATGGAGTTGGTCCCCCCTTTGCTGCTATAACAGCCTCCACTCTTCTGGGAAGGCTTTCCACTAGATGTTGGAACATTGCCACAAGAGCATTAGTGAGGTCGGACACTGATGTTTGGAGATTAGGCCTGGCTCGCAGTCGGCGTTCCAATTCATCCAAAAAGGTGTTCGATGGGTTGAGGTTAGGGCTCTGTGCGGGCCAGTCAATTTCTTCCACACTGATCTCGACAAACCATTTCTGTATGGACCTCGCTTTGTGCACGGGACATTGTCATGCTGAAACAGGAAAAGGCCTTCCCCAAACTGTTGCCACAAAGCACAGAATCGTCTAGCATGTCATTGTATGCTGTAACGTTAAGATTTCCCTTAACTGGAACTAAGGTGCCTAGCCCAAATTTGTGTGGCATACCACTTAGCTGCTGAGCCGTTGTTGCTTCTAGACATTTCACAATAACAGCACTCACAGTTGACTGTGGCAGCTCTAGCAGGGCAGAAATTTGACGAACTGACTTGTTGGAAAGGTGGCATCCTATGACGGTGCCACACTGAAAGTAACTGAGTTCTTCAGTAAGGCCATTCTACTGCCAATGTTTGTCTATGGAGATTGCATGGCTGTGTGCTCGATTTTATACACCTGTCAGCAATGGGTGTGGCTGAAATAGCCGAATCCAGTTATTTGAAGGGGTGTCCACATACTTTTGTATATATTGTGTAGCTCCATTTTTGTGTATTTTGTTACTATTTTTTAGTATTATTATTTTTAAACTGCATCGTTGGGAAGGGCTTGTGAGCAAGCATTTCACGGTCTACACCAGTTGTATTCGATGCATGTGACAAATACAATTTAATTTGATTTTATGCACTTATTTTGGCATGAAGCATTTAAAACAGGACGTTTGAATGGTCTTGCTCTTCACTGTAATCAGACTAATACTATGCATGCCAGTCTCTTGGCTAAAAGTAAAGGAGAGACTGACTGCATATCTTTTTGTTCTTAGAAGCATTAATGTGTTGAAAATTCCTAATTATTTGCATAGTCAATTTGCACACAGCACTGACACACACACACTTACCACACCAGCTACAGTATGTGTGGCATTTTAAATGTATGCAGTTCTGTCCTTAAGCTGTTCTTGTCTATAATGTTCTGTATTATGTCATGTTTCATGTTTTGTGTGGACCCCAGGAAGAGTAGCTGCTGCAATCACCACAGCTTATGGGGATCCTAATAAAATACAATACAAATTACCTAATTAGTCTACATCCCTGCAGGTTACAGCCCTAGCCAATAATTCTGTACTCACTTGATAACAATAATAAATTCCTCGTTGCACTGTGTTGTTGTAGCCTAGGTAGAATATTGTTATTGTCTGAAAACATAGGCCTAATCAATAGTGGAGCTTTGCGTGCCTGACTGCTGCAGCGTCCAGCCTGGAGGAACGCACAGATCTCCCAGTTCATAATCTGTTAACTTTTTTTCTTGCACTTTGACAGGTAAATATTTATAGCCCTAATATTTAGTTAATGAGTGGCCTAATATCTAGCTAATATTTAGCTTCTTCGGCTACTCAACTCTAGCCTCTATCTTCCAGCTATTCCTGTGCGCAATAGCTCAGCTAGCACAGAACGTTCCTGTAATGTTCCCTAAAGAACGTTCTGTGAAAGTTAATTTTCTAAGAACCAAAGGAGAACCTTTAGGGAACATTGCTATTTTGGTAGAAACACATTGTTCTGAGAATGTTCAAATAACCTTATAAAATAAAGTAATTTTTTGGTGAATTAGAACTTTTGCGTAACGTTCCCCTGTGGTTCCCATTTGGTTGTTGGTAAAAGAAAGTTCTGGGAACGTTGCATATCTAAAGGCCATATTGGATAGTCGAAATGCTGAACGAGGAGATAAAGTGTGTGTGTGAAGGTGAGTGCAGATTATTTTGTAAATAGCTATTTATTTGTATTCCCCTCCCCCAACAACATGTTTTGAACTCTCCTTGGTCACAATTGAATAAAAAAAGTTTAATTTATATAGGAATTGACTATTTTAACATCACTTTCTGTTTTCCTTTTAGCTTGCTTGGACAGTTTCACCACCTGCACCTATCACGAATTCAGCCAAGGCTGCCCCTCCTCCTTGCTCGGGTAGGCTTCGGCGTTCGTCGTCACCGGAGTACTAGCTGCCACCGATCTATGTTTCTGTGTTACACTTGTTTTGTCTTGATTGCACACACCTGATTCCCATCACGTTAAATTGTTTCCCTGTTTTACCCTCTGGTTTCCTCATGGTGTTGTTCGTTGTTTTGCTGTCTTTCTTGTGAGCTGGTATTTTTCTTCCCTGCATGGAAGATATGCTCTGATACTTTTGTTAAGTAAAGTACGTTGTTTACTAAATTCTCCATCCTACCGTTTCACACTGACGCATGACAGAATCACGCACCCATAATGGAGTCAGCAGGCACATTCATTTCTCCAGTATCAGTGGAGGAACGCATCCAGCAGCACTCGACCATGCTACAGACTCTCGGCACAGTCATGGATCGAGTACTACAGTCGATGGAGCGATGGGAGAGAGGGGGTTTGCCTACACCTCCTCCCACTACAAATCCCCCCACATCGCTGTCTACTTCTTCACCAGCTGGGTCCAGTGGGATTCGGCTCTCGCTCCCGAGGGCATATGATGGAACAGCTGCCGGGTGCCAGGGGTTTCTGCTCCAGGTGGAGCTTTACCTGGCAACCATCCACCTGGCTCCCTCGGGGAAAGCGCTCGAGTGGGCCAACGCTGAGTGGGGAGGTATAGATGCAGCATCGGTGCGCTATGAGGATTTCACCCACCGCTTCCGGGCGGTATTTGATCATCCACCGGAGGGGAGAGTGGCGGGGGAACGGTTGTTCCACCTCAGATAGGGGAGGAGGAGCGCACAGGACTTCACACTGGACTTCAGGACCTTGGCAGCCAGCGCGGGATGGAATGAGAGGGCCCTGATCGACCATTACAGATGCAGCCTACGGGAGGACGTTCGTCGAGAGCTGGCCTGCAGGGACAGCACCCTCAACCTGGACCAGCTGGTGGACTTATCTATACGGCTGGATAACCTGTTGGCCACCCGCGGACGTTCAGATCAGGGTCCGTCCAGTCCATCTCCCAGCACTTCCGACCCTACACCGATGGAGCTCGGAGGTGCTGATTTAAGGTTTACCGGAAGGGGGGCAGGTTTCCTGCACCAACTGTGGCCGCAGAGGACACACTGCTGGTCGGTGCTGGAGAAGGTCCTCAGGGAATCAAGGCAGCAGGCAGGGCACTGGAGGACCATCCCAGGTGAGTAGGCACCCAACTCAACCAGAGCTTCCTGTTGCTCACATGTGTGTTCACGTCGAGTTTTCCCCGCATTCCCAGCATAAGGCGCTCGTAGATTCAGACGCAGCTGGGATTTTATAGACTGTCTATTTGCACATAGATTAGGGATTTCTATTTGTCCTGTTGATGTGCCCTTCCCTATACATGCCTTAGATAATCGCCCTTTAGGGTCAGGCCTGATTAGGGAGGTCACAGCTCCACTCTGGATGAAAACGCAGGACGGTCATGAGGAGAGAATCAGTCTCTTCCTGATCGATTCTCCTGCGTTTCCCGTGGTGTTGGGGCTTCCCTGGATAGCCTCTTATGACCCCAATATTTCGTGGCAACAGAGGGCTCTCAAGGGATGGTCACGTCAGTGCTCGGGAAGGTGTGTAGGTGTTTCCGTAGGTGCAACGACGGTGGAGAGTCCAAACCAGGTCTCCACTATGCACATTCCCCCCGAATATGCCGATTTGGCTCTCGCCTTCTGTAAAAGGAAGGCGACTCAATTACCACACCATCGACAGGGGGATTGTGCGATAGATCTCCGGGAGGGCGCTGCACTCCTCGGAGTCACGTGTATCCTCTGTCACAGGAGGAAACGGCGGCTATGGAGACATATGTGTCCGAATCTCTGGGACAGGGATACATTTGGCCTTCCACTTCCCCTGCTTCCTCTAGTTAATTTTTTGTGAAGAAGAAGGATGGAGGGTTACGCCCGTGCATTGACTATCGAGGTCTCAATCAGATAACTGTTAAGTACAGTTATCCACTACCGCTCATTGCGAGTATGACGGAGTCATTGCACGGGGCGCACTTCTTCACCAAATTGGATCTCAGGAGCGCGTACAATCTGGTGCGTATCTGGGAGGGGGGTGAGTGGAAGACGGCATTTAGTACCACCTCTGGGCACTATGAGTACCTCGTCATGCCGTACGGGTTGATGAATGCTCCCTCAGTCTTCCAATCCTTTGTCGATGAGATTTTCAGGGACCTGCACGGACAGGGTGTAGTGGTGTATATAGATGATATTCTCATCTACTCCGCTACACGGGCCGAGCATGTGACCCTGGTGCGCAGGGTGCTTGGTCGACTGTTGGAACATGACCTGTACGTCAAGGCTGAGAAATGTCTGTTCTTTCAACAGTCCGTCTCCTTCTTAGGATACCGCCTGTCCGCGTCAGGGGTGGAGATGGTTAATGACCGCATTTCAGCCGTGTGTAATTGGCCGACTCCAACCACGGTAAAGGAAGTGCAGCGATTCTTAGGGTTTGCCAACTACTACTGGAGGTTTATCCGGAGCTTTGGTCAGGTAGCGGCTCCCATTACCTCCTTGCTGAAGTGGGGACCAGTTCGCCTGCAGTGGTCAGCTTATGCGGACAGGGCTTTTGGTCACCTGAAGGCTCTGTTCACCTCGGCTCCCGTGCTGGCTCATCCGGATCCTTCCTTGGCGTTCATAGTCGAGGTGGACGCGTCCGAGGCTGGGATAGGAGCTGTACTGTCTCAGCGCTCGGGTACGCCATCAAAGCTCCGCCCCTGTGCTTTTTTTTCGAAGAAGCTCAGCCCGGCGGAGCGAAACTATGATGTGGGGGACCGGGAGCTGTTAGCTGTTGTTAAGGCTCTGAAGGCATGGAGACATTGGCTTGAGGGGGCAAAACACCCTTTTCTCATTTGGACTGACCACCGCAATCTGGAGTACATCCCGGGCGGCGAGGAGACTGAACCCTCGCCAGGCAAGGTGGGCCATGTTTTTCACACGTTTTGTTTTCACCCTCTCGTACAGACCAGGTTCCCAGAATGCTAAGGCAGACGCTCTTTCCCGACTGTATGACACAGAGGAGCGGTCCAGGGAGCCCACTCCCATACTTCCGGCTTCTTGTCTGGTGGCACCGGTGGTATGGGATGTTGACGTGGACATCGAGCGGGCGTTACGCATGGAGCCCACTCCCCCCAGTGTCCAGTGGGTCGTGTGTACGTTCCGTCTGATGTCCGCGATTGATTGATCTATTGGGCTCATACGTCACCCTCTTCTGGTCATCCTGGCATCGGTCAGACAGTGCGCTGTCTTAGTGGGAAGTACTGGTGGCCTACTTTAGCTAAGGACGTGAGGGTTTATGTTACCTCCCGCTCGGTGTGTGCCCAGTGCAAGGCACCTAGACACCTGCCCAGAGGGAAATTACAACCTCTACCCATTCCACAACGGCCGTTGTCACACCTATTGGTGGATTTTGTTACGGACCTCTCCCCGTCACAGGGGAATACCACGATCTTAGTCGCTGTGGATCGATTTTCTAAGTCCTGCCGTCTCATTCCTTTGCCCGGTCTCCCTACGGCCCTACAGACTGCTGAGGCCCTGTTTACACATGTCTTCCAGCACTACAGGGTACCTGAGGATATAGTGTCTGATCGGGGTCCCCAGTTCACATCAAGGGTCTGGAGGGCGTTCATGGACCATCTGGGGGTCTCGATCAGCCTGACCTCAGGGTTTCACCCCGAGAGTAATGGGCAGGTGGAGAGAGTAAACCAGGATGTGGGTAGGTTTCTGAGGTCATATTGCCAGGACCGGCCGGGGGAGTGGGCGGCATTCATCCCCTGGGCAGAGATGGCCCAAAACTCCCTCCGCCACTCCTCCACTAACCTGTCTCCATTTCAGTGTGTACTAGGTTATCAGCCGGTCCTGGCACCGTGGCATCAGAGCCAGATCGAGGCACCTGTGGTGGATGAATGGTTTCGGCGCTCGGAGGAGACCTGGAACGCTGCCCATGTACGCCTGCAACGAGCTATCAGGTGACAGAAGGTGAGTGCCGACCGCCACCGCAGTGAGGCCCCGGTGTATGCACCGGGAGACCGGGTCTGGCTCTCGACCCGAAACCTGCCCCTTCGCCTGCCCTGCCAGAAGCTGGGTCGGCGGTTTGTGGGGCCATTTAAAGTCCTGAGGAGATTGAACAAGGTATGTTATAGGTTACAGCTCCCTCCTGATTACCGTATTAACCCCTCGTTCCATGTGTCTCTCATCAGGCCGGTGGTAGCTGGTCCGCTCCAGGAGTCTGAGGTGAGGTACTCGGTCCGGGCCATCCTGGATTCGAGGCGTCGAGTGGGGGGCCTGCAGTATCTCGTGGAGTGGGAGGGGTACGGTCCGGAGGAACGGTGCTGGGTTCCTAGGAGGGACATCCTCGATCCCTCCCTGCTGAGGTGTTTCCACCGTCGTCATCCGACTCGCCCTGCTCCGCGTCCTCCTGGCCGTCCCCGAGGCCGGTGTCGGCGCACGGCTGGAGCCGCGCGTCAAGGGGGTGGTACTGTCACGAATTCAGCCGAGGCTGCCCCTCCTCCTTGCAGGGTAGGCTTCGGCGTTCGTCGTCACCGGAGTACTAGCTGCCACCGATCTATGTTTCTGTGTTCCTCTTGTTTTGTCTTACATTTACATTTACATTTTAGTCATTTAGCAGACGCTCTTATCCAGAGCGACTTACAGGAGCAATTAGGGTTAAGTGCCTTGCTCAAGGGCACATCGACAGATTTTTCACCTAGTCGGCTCGGGGATTAGAACCAGCGACCTTTCGGTTACTGGCACAACGCTCTTAACCACTAAGCTACCTGCCGCACACACCTGATTCCCATCAAGTTAATTTGTTTCCCTATTTTACCTTCTGGTTTCCTCATGGTGTTGTGCGTGATTGTTCGTTGTTTTGCTGTCTTCTTGTGAGCTGGTATTTTTCTTCCCTGCGTGGAAGATATGCTCTGTTACTTTTGTTAAGTAAAGTACGTTGTTTACTAAGTTCTGTGTCCTGCGCCTGATTCCGTCCTACCGCTTCACACTGACGCATGACAGCACCATGTGAGTTATCTTCTAGTCACTGTAATTCTCTACCTTGTATTTGAAGCAGTTTAGCAGGAAGGCCACCACAGAGTTGATAAGTGCATGAGAAAACAATATTTACTATGTGATTCATCGGTTTCTGATTCTTTGTCTCATTTGCAGCTCCATTTTGTCCAGAAGCCTACTAGTTAAAGGTGAGCATGTTTACTTTACTACTATAATGTACACTCATCGGACAGTTTATTAGGTACACCACCCGTTCACGGAAATTGATTGCTCCTACAGCTACTAGTCCGCTTATCTAGTCTCTTGGCTACCATTTTTCCTTTTTTACAGATGGAGCAATTGTGGGACACCACCACTTGTGAACACCTACTCAACCACTAAAGTAAATGGCTTACAGTAACTTGATAGCATTGAAGCATTCGCATTGAAAACAATGACCTTATTTTGTTGTCATAGGCCCAATCCCAAATGGACCCCTATACCTTATGCACTTGTGGAGATCTGAGATGATTTGATGGGTCTAAACAATATGGTGAAACTTCCACCTAGCCTTTCAGAGAGCTAATTGGAATTATTACCAAATTGCGTACACCTGTCCAATCCTCTCAGATCTCCACAACAGCATAGGGAGGAGGGTCTAGGTCAGGGGTATTCAACTCTTACCCAACGAGGGTCGGAGCCTGCTGGTGTTCTGCTCTACCTGATAATGAATTGTACATACCTTGTTTCTTAGGTCTAAATCAGTCCCTGATTAGAGGGGAACCATTTTTAAAATGCAGTGGAACTGGCTTCGAGGTCCAGAGTTGAGTTTGAGGGGTCTAGGGGTTGATTTGGGATTGGGTCATACTTTTGGAATCAGAACTTTCAAATGAAGCGTGACATACATGTTATTGTTAACATGTGATTCATTTTGTCTCACAGATGTTTCTGCAACTACCTCACCTGGAAGTGTCACAGATCAGAGGTAAATGGCCTACAGTAACATTATAGTATTTCAAAACGTTGAAGCATTCACATCAAAACAGTGGACCTTATTTTGTAGTGTCATACTTTAGAGCCTCAACTTTCAAATGAAGTCTGACACAAGTATGTGGACACCGACAATTTCTGCCCTGCTAGAGCTGCCATGGTCAACTGTAAGTGCTGTTATTGTGAAGTGGAAACGTCTAGGAGCAACAACGGCTCAGCCCCAAAGTGGTAGGCCACACAAGCTCACAGAATGGGAGTGCTGAAGCGTGTAAAAATCATCTGTCCTCGGTTGCAATACTCACTACTGAGTTCCAAACTGCCTCTGGAAGCAACGTCAGCACAAGAACTGTTCGTCGGGAGCTTCATAAAATGGGTTTCCATGGTTGAGCAGCCACACACAAGCCTAAGATCACCATGCGCAATACCAAGCGTCAGCTGGAGTGGTGTAAAGCTCGCCGCCATTGGACTCTGGAGCAGTGGAAACGCGTTCTCTGGAGTGATTAATCACATTTCACCATATGGGAGTCCGAGGGATGAATCTGGGTTTGGCGGATGGCAGGAGAATGCTACCTGACCCAATGCTTAGTGCCAATTGTAAAGTTTGGTGGAGGATTAATAATTGTCTGGGGCTGTTTTTCATGGTTCGGGCTAGGCCCCTTAGTTCCAGTGAAGGGAAATCTTAACGTTACAGCATGCAGTGACATTCTAGACGATTCTGTGCTTCCAAATTTGTGGCAACAGTTTGGCCGTTCTTGTTTCAGCATGACAATGACCCCGTGCACAAAGCGGGGTCTATATATAAATTGTTTGTCAAGATTGGTGTGGAAGAACCTGACTGGCCCGCACAGAGCCCTGACCTCAACCACATCAAACACCTTTGGGATGAATTGGAACGCCGACTGCGAGCCAGGCCTAATCGCCTAACATCAGTGCCCGACCTCACTAATGCTCTTGTGGCTGAATGAAAGCAAGTCTCCGCAGCAATGTTACAACATCTAGTGGAAAGCCTTCCCAGAAGAGTGGAGGCTGTTATAGCAAAGGAGGGACCAACTCCATATTAATGCCCATGATTTTGGAATGAGATGTTCGACGAGCAGGTGTGCACATAGTTTTGGTCATGTAGTGTTAATGTTAACATGTGATTCATTTTGTCTCCACTCAACCGTATTGCAAGACAGGAGAAGTAAATAGCTTACAGTAACTTCATATATTTAAAAACATTGAAGCATTCACATCAAAACAATAGACCTTATTTTGTTCTACATTTACATTTACATTTAAGTCATTTAGCAGACGCTCTTATCCAGAGCGACTTACAGGAGCAATTAGGGTTAAGTGCCTTGCTCAAGGGCACATTTACGTCATTTAGCAGACGCTCTAGTCCAGAGCGACTCACAAATTGATGCATTCACCCTATAGCCAGTGGGATAACCACTTTACAAATTTTTTTTTGGGGGGTTCTGTCATAGGTCCAATCCAAATGGACCCCTGGAACCTTGTGGAGATCTGAGATGATTTGATGTGTCTAAACAACATGGTGAAACTTCCACCTAGCCTATCAAAAGACCCAAAAAATATAGAATGTTCCTTGTTAGATGAATGCTAGAATCCTTAATAGAAAGAATAAAAAAGCGGTCTTCCCGCCTGCGTTTCAGTAAAAAGCTGAGGGATGGGCCTTTCATAGACAGATTATATTTTCTGTTGTATTTCTCTTATTTGTTCCTACAATCCTGTCTCTATAACTCCCCTTATGTATGTTGTTAGTATAGAAGCATGCTCATTTAACTTTAAAAAAGTTAATACAGGCCTCCCGAGTGGCACAGCGGTCTAAGGCACCGATCAGTGCTAGAGGTGTCACTACAGATCCGGGTTCGATCCCAGGCTGTGTTGCAGCCGGCCGCGACCGGGAAACCCATGAGGCGGCGCACAATTGGCCAGAGTCGTCCGGATTAGGGGAGGGTTTGGCCGGCTGGGATGTCCTTGTGCCATCGCGCTCTAGCGACACCATGTGGCGGCCGGGCGCATGCACGCTGGCTTTGGTCGCCAGCTGGACGGTGTTTCCTCCGACACATTGGTGCGGCTGGCTTCCGGGTTAAGCGAGCAGTGTGTCAAGAAGCAGTGCGGCTTGGCGGGGTCATGTTTCGGAGGACGTAAGGCTCTCGACCTTCGCCTCTCCCGAGTCCCATCGCTGCAACTCCCGTGTGGACAAGACTGTAACTACCAATTACATACATACACAGTACCAGTCAAACATTTGGACACACCTACTCATTCAAGAGTTTTTCTTTATTTTTACTATTTTCTACATTGTAGAAAGTAGGGAAGACATCAATACTATGAAATAACACATATGGAATCATGTAGTAACCAAGAAAGTGTTCAACAAATCAAATTATATTTTAGATTCTTCAAAGTAGCCACCCTGTGCTTTGATGACAGCTTTGCACACTCTTGGCATTCTCTCAACCAGCTTCACCTGGAATGCTTTTCCAACAGTCTTGAAGAAGTTCCCACATATGCTGAGCACTTGTTGGCTGCTTTTCCTTCACTCTGTGGTCCAACTCATCCCAAACCATCTCAATTGAGTTGAGGTTGGGTGATTGTGGAGGCCAGATCAGCTTATGCAGCACTCCATCACTCTCCTTCTTGGTCAAATAGCCCTTACACAGCCTGGAGGTGTGTTGGACATATATATATATATATATATATAGATATACACTGCTCAAAAAAATAAAGGGAACACTGAAACAACACAATGTAACTCCAAGTCAATCACAATTCTGTAAAATCAAACTGTCCACTTAGGAAGCAACACTGATTGACAATAAATTGCACATGCTGTTGTGCAAATGGAATAGACAACAGGTAGAAATTATAGGCAATTAGCAAGACACCCCCAATAAAGAAGTGGTTCTGCAGGTGGTGACCACAGACCACTTCTCAGTTCCTATGCTTCCTGGCTGATGTTTTGGTCACTTTGAATGCTGGCGGTGCTTTCACTCTAGTGGTAGCATGAGACGGAGTCTACAACCCACACAAGTGGCTCAGGTAGTGCAGCTCATCCAGGATGGCACATCAATGCGAGCTGTGGCAAGAAGGTTTGCTGTGTCTGTCAGCGTAGTGTCCAGAGCATGGAGGCGCTACCAGGAGACAGGCCAGTACATCAGGAGACGTGGAGGAGGCCGTAGGAGGGCAACAACCCAGCAGCAGGACCGCTACCTCCGCCTTTGTTCAAGGAGGAGCAGGAGGAGCACTGCCAGAGCCCTGCAAAATGACCTCCAGCAGGCCACAAATGTGCATGTGTCTGCTCAAACGGTCAGAAACAGACTCCATGAGGGTGGTATGAGGGCCCGACGTCCACAGGTGGGGGTTGTGCTTACAGCCCAACACCGTGCAGGACGTTTGGCATTTGCCAGAGAACACCAAGATTGGCAAATTCGCCACTGGCGCCCTGTGCTCTTCACAGATGAAAGCAGGTTCACACTGAGCACATGTGACAGACGTGACAGAGTCTGGAGATGCCGTGGAGAACGTTCTGCTGCCTGCAACATCCTCCAGCATGACCGGTTTGGCGGTGGGTCAGTCATGGTGTGGGGTGGCATTTCTTTGGGGGGCCGCACAGCCCTCCATGTGCTCGCCAGAGGTAGCCTGACTGCCATTAGGTACCGAGATGAGATCCTCAGACCCCTTGTGAGACCATATGCTGGTGCGGTTGGCCCTGGGTTCCTCCTAATGCAAGACAATGCTAGACCTCATGTGGCTGGAGTGTGTCAGCAGTTCCTGCAAGAGGAAGGCATTGATGCTATGGACTGGCCCGCCCGTTCCCCAGACCTGAATCCAATTGAGCACATCTGGGACATCATGTCTCGCTCCATCCACCAACGCCACGTTGCACCACAGACTGTCCAGGAGTTGGCGGATGCTTTTGTCCAGGTCTGGGAGGAGATCCCTCAGGAGACTGCCACCTCATCAGGAGCATGCCCAGGCGTTGTAGGGAGGTCATACAGGCACGTGGAGGCCACACACACTACTGAGCTTCATTTTGACTTGTTTTAAGGACATTACATCAAAGTTGGATCAGCCTGTAGTGTGGTTTTCCACTTTAATTTTGAGGGTGACTCCAAATCTAGACCTCCATGGGTTGATACATTTGATTTCCATTGATAATTTTTGTGTGATTTTGTTGTCAGCACACCATGTAAAGAAAAAACTATTTAATACGATTATTTCATTCATTCAGATCTAGGTTGTGTTGTTTAAGTGTTCCCTTTATTTGTTTGAGCAGTGTATGTTTAGTTAATACAAATCAAATGTATTAGTCACATGCGCTGAATACAACAAGTGTGTAGAGTTTACCATGAAATGCTTACTTAAGCCATTTAACAATTAACAATAGATAAAAAGGAAAAATAGTAACACAATAAAATAACAATAATGAGGCTATATACAGGCTATATACAAGGAGTACCAGTACCGAGTTAATGTACAGGGGTACGACATAGTTGGGTTGATTGATTGAGATAATATGCACATATAGGAAAGCAGAAAGTCTGTGTAGCCGTTTGATTAACTGTTCAGCAGTCTTATGGCTTATAGCCCCCTGTGTAGCTCAGTTGGTAGAGCATGGTGTTTGCAACGTGAGAGTTGTGGGTTTGATTCCCACGGGGGGCCAGTATGAAAATGTATGCACTCACTAACTGTAAGTCGCTCTGGATAAGAGTGTCTGCTAAATGACTAAAATGTTAATGAATAGAAGCTGTTCAGGAGCCTTTTGGTCCCGGACTTGGCGTTCCGGTAGCACTTGCCATGCGGTACAAGAGAGAACAGACTGTGACTTGGGTGGCTGGAGTCTTTAACCATTTTTAGGGCCTTCCTCTGACACCGCCTGGTATAGAGGTCCTGGATGACAGGGAGCTCTGCCGCAGTGATGTACTGGGCCGTACGCACTACCCTCTGTAGCGCCTTGCGGTCGCATGCTAGCAGTTACCATATCAAGCGGTGATGCAGCCACTCAAGATGCTCTCAATGGTGCCGACAGGGCAGGAGATGCTATGCAGATACAGATGAAGTCAGGTCAGAGGAAGGGAGGGCATTGGTGAATCAAACACAACCGGGTGGGCTCGAGCACATCTCTGACCCTTAGGTAATAGTTAAATTGTGGCAGCATATCCAAGATTACAAAGTACACCAGCTACAGTGTTCTAACCCTGCTACTTAAATTTAAAAAACGTGTTGATAGTCATGAGTCCGGGTCGACTCCAAAACGCCTCGGTCTTTGTCCCATTAATCTGTCCATTCTCCTGAAGTGTGCATTTGTTCACTTCCCTTCATGGATTTGTAACGAAGTTATTGAATACGGTGGTAAAACACACTCAAGCTTATGCCTCTAATTGTGCAATGATTTGGATCATCCATCCACATGGCGTCTCATAAAAATGCAATTCCACATCTAATCTTTGGATAAGTGGGATACCACGATTCACATCCCAACAGTTGCACATTTCACTCACTCATCTACACTTTTTTAATTAACATGCACATTTCAATCACATAATGCTGAGACATATGCCAATTGCTTAAAATAAATCAAACGTTTCAATAAAAAACAGTACATTAAGACAGTCTGCTGGAAATTGTTTTATCAGAGATGGTTGGGTTCCCTATCCCTATGCTTGATAGAGTGAAAAATGTCCATAGAAAAATGCGGGGAGTGGACTAGGATCAAGCACGCAAAACTACCTGGATCAAAGCAAGCACGAGAACATTGACAAGGCCAAGAACTATTCGAATGTCGGTTTACTAACTCGTTGAAAGTTTCCTCAAACGTTTCCGCAAATTTGCCAAAAGAATCCCTCACCTATTATAATTGTAAAATCGTGTATATATATATATATATATATATATATATATATATACAGTGGGGAAAAAAAGTATTTAGTCAGCCACCAATTGTGCAAGTTCTCCCACTTAAAAAGATGAGAGAGGCCTGTAATTTTCATCATAGGTACACGTCAACTATGACAGACAAAATGAGAAATAAAAATCCAGAAAATCACATTGTAGGATTTTTTATGAATTTATTTGCAAATTATGGTGGAAAATAAGTATTTGGTCAATAACAAAAGTTTCTCAATACTTTGTTATATACCCTTTGTTGGCAATGACACAGGTCAAACGTTTTCTGTAAGTCTTCACAAGGTTTTCACACACTGTTGCTGGTATTTTGGCCCATTCCTCCATGCAGATCTCCTCTAGAGCAGTGATGTTTTGGGGCTGTCGCTGGGCAATACGGACTTTCAACTCCCTCCAAAGATTTTCTATGGGGTTGAGATCTGTAGACTGGCTAGGCCACTCCAGGACATTGAAATGCTTCTTACGAAGCCACTCCTTCGTTGCCCGGGCGATGTGTTTGGGATCATTGTCATGCTGAAAGACCCAGCCACGTTTCATCTTCAATGCCCTTGCTGATGGAAGGAGGTTTTGACTCAAAATCTCACGATACATGCCCCATTCATTCTTTCTTTTACACGGATCAGTCGTCCTGGTCCCTTTGCTGAAAAACAGCCCCAAAGCATGATGTTTCCACCCCCATGCTTCACAGTAGGTATGGTGTTCTTTGGATGCAACTCAGCATTCTTTGTCCTCCAAACACGACGAGTTGAGTTTTTACCAAAAAGTTATATTTTGGTTTCATCTGACCATATGACATTCTCCCAATCCTCTTCTGGATCATCCAAATGCACTCTAGCAAACTTCAGATGGGCCTGGACATGTACTGGCTTAAGCAGGGGGACACGTCTGGCACTGCAGGATTTGAATCCCTGGCAGCGTAGTGTGTTACTGATGGTAGGCTTTGTTACTTTGGTCCCAGCTCTCTGCAGGTCATTCACTAGGTCCCCCCGTCTGGTTCTGGGATTTTTTCTCACCGTTCTTGTGATCATTTTGACCCCACGGGGTGAGATCTTGCGTGGAGCCCCAGATCGAGGGAGATTATCAGTGGTCTTGTATGTCTTCCATTTCCTAATATTTGCTCCCACAGTTGATTACCTATTGCAGATTCAGTCTTCCCAGCCTGGTGCAGGTCTACCATTTTGTTTCTGGTGTCCTTTGACAGCTCTTTGGTCTTGGCCATAGTGGAGTTTGGAGTGTGACTGTTTGAGGTTGTGGACAGGTGTCTTTTATACTGATAACAAGTTCAAACAGGTGCCATTAATACAGGTAACGAGTGGAGGACAGAGGAGCCTCTTAAAGAAGAAGTTACAGGTCTGTGAGAGCCAGAAATCTTGCTTGTTTGTAGGTGACCAAATACTTATTTTCCACCATAATTTGCAAATAAATTCATTAAAAATCCTACAATGTGATTTTATGTTGTTTTTTTTCTCAATTTGTCTGTCATAGTTGACGTGTACCTATGATGAAAATTACAGGCCTCTCTCATCTTTTTAAGTGGGAGAACTTGCACAATTGGTGGCTGACTAAATACTTTTTTCCCCCACTGTAACTACTATACTAACATTACAAAGCACAAGGTTAGCTACAAAATGCTACCTACATACAGTGCATTTGGAAAGTATTCAGACCCCTTGACTCTTTCCACATATTGTTACGTTACAGCCTTATTCTAAAATTTATAAAATAAATGTTTTCCCCTCAATCTACACCCTACCCATAATGACAAAGTGAATACAGGTTTTTAGAAATGTTTGCAAATGTATTAAAAATAAAAAACAGAAATACCTTATTTACATAAGTATTCAGACCCTTTGCTATGAGACTCGACATTGAGCTCAGGTGCATCCTGTTTCCATTAATCATCCTTGAGATGTTTCTACAACTTGATTGGAGTCCACCTGTAGTAAATTCAATTGATTGGACATGAGTTGGAAAGGCACACACCTGTCTATATAAAAAGGTCCCACAGTTGACAGTGCATGTCAGAGCAAAAACCAATACATGAGGTCGAAGGAATTGTCTGTAGAGCTCCGAGACAGGATTGTGTCGAGGCACAGATCTGGAGAAGGGTATCAAGAACACAGTGGCCGCCATCTATCTTAAATGGAAGAAGTTTGGAACCACCAAGACTCTTCCTAGAGCTGGCCGCCCAGCCAAACTGAGCAAACATTGCTAGCAAACATTATATTCATTTTATACTGCTGTACAACAATGTAGAGAAAAACGGGGCAATTCAAGAGGGTGCTATGAAATGAATGTCAAAATGTAGTTTTCTTTGCCCTATGTCATTATAAATTAAATATAATTAATTAGCTAGATTGTTCTCCACAATATTATAATCGTAATATACTTGCCTACTACTGTAAGGTCATATTTTATAACTTAGCTAGTCGTGTTGGCAAGAGAATAAGCTTTCAACTGATGCCCTCCTGACCCAGATTGCAATTTATAATGGACCGTTTTTGGATTATGTAAACAACGACAGTGTGATGGTAGGGATGCAGGGCTGTGTTCCAAAAACAAAAACAAAAAATACAAGCAGGGGATAAAATTGGCGGGTAAGAATGTCTATTTCACCAGCCACGTATAACATAACAAAATGTGGAAAAAGGGAAGAGGTCTGAATACTTTCCAATTGCACTTTAATTAATCTCATAGGACTAATAGTAGTGTAGAGCTCTTTTTACTTGCACACAATATAGCTGGGTCGCTCCGTCCTGTCCCTAGGGGTCCACCACCCTGCAGCGCCCCAATCCAACACACCCCACTCAGCTTCAGGATCTTAGTGAAACATTCATTATTAGTTTTGGGTGTGTTAGGCCAAGGCCAAAGTGACAACCCACAGGACGGCAGACCCCCAGGGCCAGGACTGAGCAGCCCAGCAGCTAGGGATTGCAAAATAGGCATCTCCCCTGACGTGGGCATGTTTTCAATACAGACTCCTTTAGTCGTACGGTATTCCATATAAGGCATCCAGACCTTATGAAATTTGCCCAGTATACCCCTGATCTTGTAATAAATCAAATCTAGTGATACATAACTTGACATTGTGGGAGGATAACCAACCTTCCAATTAATGTAAATGCATTTCTTAGCCGCTATAAATGCTTGGTTACACAGTTTCTTCAGATAACAGTCTTCAGTATCAACATTTCCAAGCAAACAAAAACAGGGAGAAAGGAGAATCTGTAGACATGCTGAGATATAAGAACATACTCTTTGCCAGAATTCAGCCAGCCTTCACAAGACCATAACATATGCAAATATGTACCCTTTTGTGTTTTACACCTCCAGCAGAAGAAAGACATTTCTGAGCACATGATAATCCGTTTCATTGGCATATAGTATGTTCTATGGATGGTCTTAAACTGCAATGATTTATGTCTGAGATGAACATGACTGGGCATTCAAACATAGAGTTGAAGTCGGAAGTTTACATACACCTTAGCCAAATACATTTAAACTCAGTTTTTCTCAATTCCTGACATTTAATCCTAGTAAATATTCCCTGTGTTAGGTCAGTTAGGATCACAACTTTATTTTAAGAATGTGAAATGTCAAAATAATAGTAGAAAGAATTATCAATTTAAGCTTTTATTTCTTTCATCACATTACCAGTGGGTCAGAAGTTTACATACACTCAATTAGTATTTGGTAGCATTGCCTTTAAATTGTTTAACTTGGGTCAAACGTTTCGGGTAGCCTTCCACAAGCTTCCCACAATAAGTTGGGTGAATTTTGGCCCATTCCTCCTGACAGAGCTGGTGTAACTGAGTCAGGTTTGTAGGCCTCCTTGCTCACACACGCTTTTTCAGTTCTGCCCACACATTTTCTATAGGATTGAGGTCAGGGCTTTGTGATGGCCACTCCAATACCTTGACTTTGTTGTCCTTAAGCCATTTTGCCACAACTTTGGAAGTATGCTTGGGGTCATTGTCCATTTGGAAGACCCATTTGCGACCAAGCTTTAACTTCCTGACTGATGTCTTGAGATGTTGCTTCAATATATCCACATCATTTTCCTTCCTCATGATGCCATCTATTTTGTGAAGTGCACCAGTCCCTCCTGCAGCAAAGCACCACCACAGCATGATGCTGCCACCCCCGTGCTTGCGGTTGGGATGGTGTTCTTCGGCTTGCAAGTTACCCCCTTTTTCCTCCAAACATAACTATGGTCATTATAGCCAAACAGTTCTATTTTTGTTTCATCAGACCAGAGGACAATTCTCCAAAAAGTACGATCTTTGTGCCCATGTGCAATCAACAGGGATACTAGTCAGACTCTCAATCTCACAGGCACAAACATGACTAGAGTCACGTTACCATGGTAACCTCCCACCCTTAAGGGGCAGGTGAAAATGTTTTCTCATTTGTGATATTTTGGTTAAAAATGAAATGTAATTAAACAAAATACCACATTACTTCTTACTAGAAATACATTTTGTTTTAGAAACATTACATGGTCATCTGACCCTATTTTGTAGTGTCATACTTTGGAGCCTGAAGTTTCAATTGAAGTGTGACAGACTGCATTCGGAAAGTATTCAGACCCCTTGACTTTTTCCACATTTTGTTACGTTACAGCCTTATTCTAAAATGGATTACATAGTTTTATTTCGTCAGCAATCTACACACAATACCCCATAATGACAAAGCAAAAACAGGTTTGTAGAAATGTTTGCAAAAAAGTAATTAAATTAAATAAATATCACATTTACATAAGTATTCAGACCCTTTAATCAGTACTTTGTTGAAGCACCTTTGGCAGCGATTACAGCCTCGAGTCTCCTAGAGTATGACGCTACAAGCTTGGCACACCTGTATTTGGGGAGTTTCTCCCATTCTTCTCTGCAGATCCTCTCAAGCTCTGTCAGGTTGAATGGGGAGCGTCGCTGCACAGCTATTGTTATGTCTCTCCAGAGATGTTCAGTCGGGTTCAAGTCTGAGCTCTGGCTGGGCCACTCAAGGACATTCAGAAACTTGTCCCAAAGTCACTCCTGCGTTGTCTTGGCTGTTTGTTTAGGGTTGTTGTCCTGTTGGAAGGTGAACCTTCACCCCAGTCTGAGTTCCTGAGCACTCTGGAGCAGGTTTTCATCAAGGATCTCTCTGTACTTTGCTCCGTTCATCTTTCCCTCGATCATGACTAGTCTCCCAGTCCCTGCCTCTGAAAAACATCCCCACAGCATGATGCTGCCACCACCATGTTTCACCGTAGGGATGGTGCCAGGTTTCCTCCAGACAAGACGCTTGGCAATCAGGCCAATCTTGGTTTCATCAGACCAGAGAATCTTGTTTCTCATGGTCTGAGATTCTTTAGGTGCCTTTTGGCAAACTCCAAGCGGGCTGTCGTGTGCCTTTTACTGAGGAGTGGCTTCCGTCTGCCCACTCTACCATAAAGGCCTGATTGGTGGAGTGCTGCAGAGATGGTTGTCCTTCTGGAAGGTTCTCCCATCTCCACAGAGGACTCTGGAGCTCTGTTAGAGTGACCATCGGGTTCTTGGTCACCTCCCTGACCAAGGCTTTTCTCCCCCGATTGCTCAGTTTGGCCGGTCGGCCAGCTCTAGGAAGAGTCTTGGGGGTTCCAAACTTCTTCCATTTAAGAATGATGGAGGCCACTTTGTTCTTGGGGACCTTCAATACTGCAGAAATGTTTTTGTACCCTTCCCCAGATCTGTGCTTTGACACAATCCTGTCTCGGAGCTCTACGGACAATTCCTTTGACCTCATGGCTTGTTTGTTTTTTTGACACGCACTGTCAACTGTGGGACCTTATATAGACAGGTGTGTGCCTTTCCAAAACATATCCAATCAATTGAATTTACCACAGGTGGACTCCAATCAAGTTGTAGAAACATCTCAAGGATGATCAATGGAAACAGGATGCACCTGAGCTCAATTTCGAGTCTCTTAGCAAAGGGTCTGAATAAGGTATGTCTGTTTTTTATTATGTAAAATAAGGTTATGTTTTGGGTTCTGATGGGGTACGACAGTTGAACTAAGATCATGAGGCATTTATAAGGTGTATTCTTTTAAGAATCAATGGGTATACATCCTTAATTTATAAGTCCAAAAATGGATGTAGTAACTAAGGATTCTAGCTTTAATCTTAAGAGTTGCCAGGTGTTTTTAGGTTAAGACATACTGCATAAAAGTATCATGGACGCTATTTAACTTGGATAATCACAGCCAACTTTCTTAGTGTATTTTGACAAGGGTGTAAGGACGTTATGGTGAGATTATTATTCACTAAGCATAGAAAAACATTCAAATGAATTTGACTATTAACTATACCTTTTGTACTCGACTTAAAACACTATTGCAGGATTCCAAACAGCCGTGCTGATGAAGCTGGAAACAATTATCGAGAACCAGGTGGAACTCCTGGCAATTCAGCAACAGCTACTGGAGCGTAGGACCTGCCAGACGAAGTCCTGCATAGACCTTGTAGGACCAAGGAGGAGTTGGAGGACCTCTGCAAGAGTCTTGAGGAGGCTACCACAAGATGGAAAGAGATGGTATGTATCTTAATCTTTGAAAATGTTCCCAGAACTTCCCACAACAATCTGTTGTAAATCACAGTATTCAGGATGATGGGATAACCCGGTGAGGCAGGGAGGCGAGCCCCGAGCAGGTGCCGTCTTTCGGATGGGACATTAAACGGGTGTCCTGACTCTGTGGTCACTAAAGACCCCATGGCACTTATCGTAAGAATAGGGGTGTTAACACCAGTGTCCTGGCTAAATTCCCAATCTGGCCCTCATACCATCATGGCCACCTAATTTACATTTTTACATTTTAGTCATTTAGCAGACACGCTCATCCAGAGCGACTTACAGTTAGTGAGTGCATACATTTTCATACTGGCCCCCCCGTGGGAAACGAACCCACAACCCTGGCGTTGCAAGCGCCATGCTCTACCAACTGAGCTACAGGGGACAATCATCCCCAGCTTCCAATTGGCTCATTCATACCCCCTCCTCGCCCCTGTAACTATTCCCCAGGTTGTTGCTGTAAATGATCAAGTGTGCTCAGTCAACTTACCTTGTAAAATCAGGGTAAAATAAAAAATTCAATAAAAACTGCCACTCAATTGTGTCTGTCATTTTAGATTCATTACTTCCCTTCCTTGGGGGGAAGGGACCTCAAAACCATGGTGCGCAAGGTCCTCTGCAAAATTGAGAGGGAGGAGGGTGAAGCGGTCCTTCCAGGACCTGGTGAGTTGCGGGTTAATAACCAGTAGATTCAATACTAACCTACACTGAGTGTACAAAACATTAAGAACACCTTACTAATATTGAGTTGCACAGGGGGGTGGACCCTTTTGCCTACAGAACAGCCTCAATTAGTCGGGGCAGGGACTCTACAAGGTGTCGAAAGCTTTCCACAGGGATGCTGGCCAAGTTGACTCATATGCTTCCCACAGTTGTGTCAAGTTGGCTGGATGTCCTTTGGGTTGTGGGCTATTCTTGATACACACAGGGAAACTGTTGAGCGTGAAAAACCCAGCTGCGTTGCAGTTCTTGACAGAAACCGGTGCGCCTGGATGGGGCTGTGGCGGTCATGAAATTTTGTCAGCCGGTGATTGTCAAGCAAATAACTGGTAATTGAACGTTAATTAACATAAACATGTTTATCATCTCCTGGCTTCCACGCCTACAAGCCACTGATGCAGAACTTTGGAACATCTACACTTTAAAAAGTATAATAAATCCATTTAATATAGCCTACAGTGGCTTGCGAAAGTATTCACCCCCCTTGGCATTTTTCCTATTTTGTTGCCTTACAACCTGGAATTAAAATTGATTTTTGGGGGGTTTGTTTCATTTGATTTACACAACATGCCTACCACTTTGAAGATGCAAAATATTTTTTTATTGTGAAATGAACAAGCAATAAGACAAAAAAAACGGAAAACTTAAGCGTGCATAACTATTCACCCCCCCAAAGTCAATACTTTGTAGAGCCACCTTTTGCAGAAATTGCAGCTGCAAGTCTCTTGGGGTATTTCTCTATAAGCTTGGCACATCTAGTCACTGGGATTTTTTCCCATTCTTCAAGGCAAAACTGCTCCAGCTCCTTCAAGTTGGATGGGTTCATTCATCTTTAAGTCATGCCACAGATTCTCAATTGGATTGAGGTCTGGGTTTTGACTAGGCCATTCCAAGACATTTAAATGTTTCCCCTTAAACCACTCAAGTGTTGCTTTAGCAGTATGCTTAGGGTCATTGTCCTGCTGGAAGGAGAACCTCCGTCCCAGTCTCAAATCTCTGGAAGACTGAAACAGGTTTCCCTCAAGAATTTCCCTGTATTTAGCGCCATCCATCATTCCTTCAATTCTGACCAGTTTCCCAGTCCCTGCCGATGAAACACATCCCCACAGCATGATGCTGCCACCACCATGCTTCACTGTGGGGATGGTGTTCTCGGGATGATGAGAGGTGTTGGGTTTGCGGCAAGTTTTCCTTGATGGCCAAAAAGCTCAATTTTAGTCTCATCTGACCAGAGTACCTTCTTCCATATGTTTGGGGAGTCTCCAACATGCCTTTTGGCGAACACCAAACGTTTGCTTATTTTTTCTTTAAGCAATGGCTTTTTTCTGGCCACTCTTCCGTAAATCCCAGCTCTGTGGAGTGTACGGCTTAAAGTGGTCCTATGCACAGATATTCCAATCTCCGCTGTGGAGCTTTGCAGCTCCTTCAGGGTTATCTTTGGTCTCTTTGTTGCCTCTCTGATTAATGCCCTCCTTGCCTGGTCCGTGAGTTTTGGTGGGTGGCCCTCTCTTGGCAGGTTTGTTGTGGTGCCATATTCTTTCCATTTTTTAATAATGGATTTAATGGTGCTCTGTGGGATGTTCAAAGTTTCGGATATTTTTTTATAACCCAACCCTGAGCTGTACTTCTCCACAACTTTGTCCCTGACCTGTTTGGAGAGCTCCTTGGTCTTCATGGTGCCGCTTGCTTAGTGGTGTTGCAGACTCTGGGGCCTTTCAGAACCGGTGTGTATATATACTGAGCTCATGTGACAGATCATGTGGCACTTAGATCGCACACAGGTGGACTTTATTTAACAAATCATGTGACTTCTGAAGGTCATTGGTTGCACCAGATCTTATTTAGGGGCTTCATAGCAAAGGGGGTGAATACATATGCACTCACCACTTTTCTGTTATTTATTTTTTAGAATGTTTTGAAAAAAGTTTTTTTTTCATTTCACTTCACCAATTTGGACTATTTTGTGTATGTCCATTACATGAAATCCAAATAAAAATCCATTGAAATTACAGGTTGTAATGCAACGAAATAGGAAAAATGCCAAGGGGGATGAACACTTTTGCAAGGCACTGTACATCACAATAAATCCATTTATTTTAGACAGGTCTAAAGAAACATGATATGAAGAAAATGTAGTCTATTTCAGAAGAACAGAATAGCATACTCTGAGTTGTCCTTATATTAGGCCCTGATATGGCTATGCCATATGTGTCACGTTCGTTGTATAAAGGATTGGACCAAGGTGCAGCGTGGTATGCGTACATAGTCGTTTATTATATAAACACTGACAAAATAACAAAATCCAACAGAACGTGAAGTTCAAAAGGCTAAACATCTAACAAGCCAAACTGAAACAAGATCCCACAACATAGGTAGGCAAAATGGCTACCTAAGTATGATCCCCAATCAGAGACAACGATCGACAGCTGCCTCTGATTGGGAACCACACCCGGCCAACATAGATATACACATACTAGAATTTCACATAGATATTCACATTCTAGATAATACCCATACATATTCACACCCTGACCAAACCAACTAGAGATCTCTATGTCAGGGCGTGACAGTACCCCCCCAAAGGTGCGGACTCCGGCCGCAAAATCTGACTCCTTAAGGGAGGGTCCGGGTGGGCATTTAGCCTCGGTGGCGGCTCCGGCTCCGGGCGCGACATCAACCTTACTGTCCTCTCCTTTTCTGGCTCCCCGTTCTGGACCCCGGCGCGATGCTTCCCCTCTTAGTCCTCCCACGATGCACCAAGCCCTGTCTGGACCCTGGTGTGGGAGGCCCCGACCCTGAAGAGGGGTTGACGTCTGGTTATGGCTCTGCAGTCCTCCCGCGATGCACCAAGTCCTGTCTGGACCCTGGTGTGGGAGAGTAGACAACCGGACCCGGACTAGGCACCGGTGGAGCGGACTGCTCTGGCTCTGGACTGGAGCAGCTGACCGGAGCTGGACTTGGCACCGGTGGAGCGGACTGCTCTGGCACTGGATTGGAGCAGCTGACCGGAGCTGGACTGGACACCGGTGGAGAGTACTGCTCTGGCACTGGAGTGGACCGTACTGGGCTGGTGACACGCACCACTGGTTTGGTGCGAGGAGCAGGCACGGACCGTACCGGGCTGGGGACACGCACCACTGGTTTGGTGCGGGGAGCAGGAATGGGGCGCACCGGACTGGAGACACGCACCACTGGTTTGGTGCGAGGAGCAGGTACGGGGCGCGCCGGGCATGAGACACGCAACACTGGTTTGGTGCGAGGAGCAGGTACGGGCCGTACCGGACTGGAGACACGCACCACTGGTTTGGTGCGAGGAGCAGGAACAACCCGTCCTGGCTGAACGCTCATTTTAGCCTGGCAAGAGCGGGGCGCGGGCACCAAGCGCACTGGGCTGTGAATGCGCACTGGAGATACAGTGCGTATCACAGCATAACAGGGTGCCTGTATGGTCCCACGCTCCTTAACACGAGTGCGGGGAGTTGGCTCTACTCTGAAACCTGGCTCCGCCAGCCTCGCTCTAAGGACTGCGTTCTCCTTTTCTCTAGGGTTAATTCCTCTCTCAGCTCCTCCTGTTGCCTAGCCATGTCTCTCCGTGCATCCACTTACTCCTTCTCCCTGTGGGCCTCCTGCAGTGCCTCCTTCTGAAGGGAGAGCTCCTGCTCGCTCTTCTCTATCAGTCCCCGTAAGGTGGTGGTCAACTCTCGCAGAGTGCTGAGCTGCAGGTCTTTCAGGGCCTCCTGCTGCTTCGCCCACCACCCCTGTCGGGCTTCCTTAGTGATCGGGACCTTTTGAGTCACCGTTTTTTCTCCCTCGCTGTCTCCGTGTGCTCCCAAGGAAGGCGATCCATACCTGCCTGGATCTCTTCCGAAGTCCAGGATCCCTTACCGTCCAAAATATCCTCCCATGTCCATGTTGTTTGCTCTTCCTGTTCACGCTGCTTGGTCCGTTGGTGGTGGGATCTTCTGTCACGTTCGTTGTATAAAGGATTGGACCAAGGTGCAGCGTGGTATGCGTACATAGTCGTTTATTATATAAACACCGACAAAATAACAAAATCCAACAGAACGTGAAGTTCAAAAGGCTAAACATCTAACAAGCCAAACTGAAACAAGATCCCACAACATAGGTAGGCAAAATGGCTACCTAAGTATGATCCCCAATCAGAGACAACGAACGACAGCTGCCTCTGATTGGGAGCACACCCGGCCAACATAGATATACACATTCTAGAATTTCACATAGATATTCACATTCTAGATAATACCCATATATATTCACACCCTGACCAAACCAACTAGAGATCTCTATGTCAGGGCGTGACAATATGGCTGTGGGCTACACTAGTTCATTTAGCAGACTAGATTCGCTTAGAATTCCGTGGCATTTTTTATTATTTTATAGTAGGAAGAATACAATTGAACATAGCTGAATAAAATAGAAAGCATATTTTCTCCAAATTATTTCCAAGGAAGTGTGCAAATGTGTATGTTCTGTATTGAGCGGTTAACAAAGAAACAGGTCCTCCTATGTGCTTAATTTAGAGTTCATTATGCAACTTTAGTTGTAATACAAACATTGGGCTATATGTTTTTTTTTTTAAACATTCTAAGGCTGCATGATGCGACTAATGATGATTTTAAAAAAGTTGCATGAAAAGGCTTGAGCTCTGATTTGTTTCTTGTGCAGGCTGCACACGTATCAGTCGCTCATTCACAATTTGACAAGCACTGGATAATATTCTCATGAGGCCTTGAATTTCCTGGCGGCATCCCCTGTGTGGCGTAATGCTCCCTAAAAAAATCCATACCTTTTGCGGCCAAAATGGCTGCTGTGCTCTTGGACTAAATATAGTAATTATAATTTCCTTCTCCCAGCTGCCGTGCTCCGAAGCACCTCTCACTCACATGGCTTTCTCAGATATCTCAATTCTTATTAGCCAATGCCCATCACGTGATCGGATCCTTCTCACAGGCATCTCTGCTAAGAAGTAGGCTACAAGTGAAGAGAGACACATTGAGGACACTACTGTGTGTGTCCCTTTTATTGAATTCCAAGGCGCATATTAAAGATGTTAGAAGAAATGTCCACATTTAGCCTACTTTTCGTCAGCCAACAAGATGAGTAGGCCTTACAAATAGCAAAAGCACTAGCCTATGTCAAGCTACTATCCCCCATAGTAGAAAGTTAAGCTATTCTATTGGTCAACTTGTCCTTCTGTGCAATAAATAAATATTCCAAACATACTCTGAGACAGTTGTGGGATGCGATAGATCCCAAATTAATACAACCACTAGCATCAAAAAAAACTTTTAAAAGCAATGAGGCTGATGCAACAGTTCAGAATGTTTGGCTTAAAATGTTGAGAAACTATTCGGCTATTTTTTCACATTATAAGCTCAGCAATGCGCACACGGCAGTAGGCTATAAGCTCGAATGTTCCTAAATGCAATCAATCAACTGTTCTCAAAAGTGACTGCAAATGTGATTATGCATGTAATGCTTTATTATAAAGGTTCATTTTTATGGTGAAAATTATCCTCCCAAAACGTGAAACTCACGTGCCGCCTATGTATGCCAGTTAGGCTCTACACTGGTTGTAAAGCGGATTAATGTGCTTAATTTTAAGAAGTTATTTGGTCACTTTAGTTGTGATGCAAACCTTATCAAAACAAAGGCCTATGGGCTAGGCTACATGAGGTGTCTGACTATGATTAGAAAAAGTAACCTTACTGCACATGCTGGGCATCATTCACAAGTGATAATACATCATTCTCAAGTGATACGCTAATATTTTCAACCATCAAACTATTCTTAATTTAATGTTGTCTTTATATATACTAAATAATATGTGTGAAATTAGTTTTGATTTAGAATGGACCATTATCATGCACCTGTCTCGGAACAGGGGCATGGGGGGGGAAAAAATACATGTCACATATGCACATAAAGAGCGAATGGAGGATGCTTTCCCGTGGTGCAAGTGCTGGATTATTATTCATATTATTATTTAAGGTACTGTTTGAAGAGGTAGGGTTTCAGATGTTTTCGGAAGATGGGCAGAGACTCTGCTGTCCTAGCTTCAGGGGGAAGCTGGTTCCACCATTGGTGTGCCAGGACAGAGAAGAGCTTGGAGTGGGCTGAGTGGGAGCTGCCCTCCCATAGGGGTGAGAGGGCCAAGAGCCCTGAGGTGGCAGAACGGAGTGCTCGGGTTGGGGTGTAGGGTTTGAGCATAGCCTGAAGGTAGGGAGGGGCAGTTCCTCTTGCTGTTCCGTAGGTAAGCACCATGATCTTGTAGTGGATGCGAGCTTCAACTGGAAGCCAGTGGAGTGTGCGGAGGAGCGGGAAGGTTGAGAGAACTTGGGAAGGTTGAAAACCAGGCGGGCTGCTGCGTTCTGGATAAGTTGCAGGGGTTTGATGGCACAAACGGGGAGCCCAGCCAATTGTTGCAGTAGTCCAGATGGGAGAGGACAAGTGCCTGGATTAGGACCTGCACCGCTTCCTGTGTGAGGTAGGGTCGTACTCTACGGATGTTATAGAGCATGAACCTGCAGGGAACAACAGGGTGTTGTCCAGGGTCACGCCAAGGTTTTTTGCACTCTGGTAGAGTGACACTGTGGAGTTGTAAACCGTGATGGAGAGGTCTTTGAGCGGGCAGACCTTCCCCGGGAGGAAGAGCAGTTCCGTCTTGTCGAGGTTGAGCTTGAGGTGGTGGGCCGACATCCAAGTTGAGATATCTGCCAGGCGTGTCGCCACCTGGGTGTCAGAAGGGGGGGAAGAAGAAAAGTAGTTGAGTGTCATCCGCATAGCAATGATAGGAGAGACCATGTGAGGATATGACGGAGCCAAGTGACTTGGTGTATAGAGAGAAGAGGAGAGGGCCTAGAACTGAGCCCTGGGGGACACCAGTAGTGAGAGTAAGTGGTGCAGACACAGATCCTCTCCACGTCACCTGGTAGGAGTGGCCTGCCAGGTAGGATGCAATCCAAGATTGTGCATAGCCTGAGATGCCCAGCCCTGAGAGGGTGGAGAAGAGGATCTGGTGATTCATGGTGTCAAAGGCAGCGGATAGATCTAGGAGGATGAGAACCGAGGAGAGAGATTCATCTTTGGCAGGGTGGAGAGCCTCCGTGACACAGAGAAGAGAAGTCTCGGTTGAAGCCTGACTGGTTAGGGTCAAGAAGATCATTCTGAGAGACATAACGAGAGAGTTGATCAGAGACAGCACGTTAAGTGTTTTGGAAAGAAAAGAAAGGGATACAGGTCTGTAGTTTTTGACGTCAGATGAGTCGAGTGTTGGTTTCTTGAGGAGAGGAGCGACTCTGGCCATTTTGAAGTCAGAGGGGACACAGCCAGTGGTCAGGGATGTGTTGATGAGGGAAGTGAGGAATGGGAGAATGTCTCCAGAGATAGTCTGGAGAAGGCAGGAGGGGATGGGTTGAGCGGGCAGGCGGCCAGACCTCACTAGTTGCAGGATTTCATCTGGAGAGAGAGGGGAGAAAGAGGTCAAGGCGTAGGGTAGTTCTGTGTGAGTGAGACCAGTGGACTCAATAAGCTGAGTGAATGAGTAGCGGATGTCATCAACCTTTTTTTCAAAGTGGATGACAAAGTCGTCCGCAGAGAGAGAGAAGGGAGGGGGTGGAGGATTAAGGAGGGAGGAGAAGGTGGAAAACAGTTTACTAGGGTTAGAGGCAGAAGCTTGAACTTTAGAGTGGTAGAAAGTGGCTTTAGCAGCGGATACAGAGGAAGAGAAGGTAGAGAGGAGGGAGTGCAAGGATGATAGGTCCTCCGGAAGTTGAGTTTTCCACCATTTTATCTCAGCTGCCCGCAATGAGTCACTCAGCCATGGAGCAGGAGTGGAGGGGAGGGCCGAGCCGGCCTGGAGGAAAGGGGACAGTGTGAGTCATAGGATGCGTAAAGGGAGGAGATTACGGTCGAAGAGGCAGAATTGGAGACAGAAGGGAGAAGGATTTAGCAGAAGGGAGAAATGGTATGATAGAAGAGGAGAGAGTATTGGGTGAGAGAGAGCGAAGATTGCGATGGCGCATGACTGTCTGAGTAGGGGTTGGAGGAAAGGGAGACAGAAAAGGAAACAAAGTAGTGATCAGAGGCTGGGGGGGGGGGGTGAGGTCAAAAGTGTGAGGTCAAAAGAGGCAAGGAGGGGAAAGAAAGAGTTGGAAAGAAATGAATCGAAGGCAGACGTCAGGAGGTTGAAGTCGCCAAGTACAAAGAGCGGTGAGCCATCGTCAGGAAATGAGCTTATTAAGGTGTCAAGCTCATTGAGGAACTCTCCAAGGGCACCTGGTGGGCAATACATGACAATAATGTTAAGCTTGAGTGGACAAGTGACAGCATGGAATTCAAATGAGGAGATGGACAGGTGAGAGAGGGAGAAAAGAGAAAATCTCCACTTAGGAGAAATGAGTAGACCTGTGCCACCACCGCAACAACTAGATGCTCTCGGACTATAAGAGAAAACATAGTCAGATGAAGAAAGACCAGCAGTGTTCTCTGGGGTGATCCATGTCTCCGTCAGGGCCAAAAAGTGAAGGGACTGAAGGGCAGCATAGGCTGAGATGAACTCTGCATTCTTGACCGCAGATCAGCAGTTCCAAATGCTGCCAGAGACCCGGAATTCCACATGGGTTGTGCGCACAGGGTACACTAAATCAGAAGGGTTGCCGTCTGTAAATCCTACAGGGGGAGGTGCAAACAGGTATAGAAAACACACGCATAGTTGACAAAGCTACAAAAGAGCAAAATGAGATAATCTGTAAATAACCAGGTAAGATACTCAAGTGAGAGAGTGGTGTGGAGCCTCCCTCTCTTTCCTTCCTCGAACAACTCGGCAGAACAGTCTTTGTTTCAGCAGCGGAATTAGCTGCTGCTGCGGAACCAGGGGAAACTGAAGAACTAACAATAATTGCTAATTGCCTAGCAGAGGTGGAGAGCACACCTCCCTGTACGAATTGAAAAGACAGTATTCCTGTTGTAAAGCAAAGCAATGTGCTCTTAATATTAGGAAAGATTAATATAGTAGGACTAGCCTATAGAAAGATGATGGGATCCTCCTCTTTTTAATAGAGGCCATCAAAACTCATTCATAGCCTATAGAAATGTTGCGCAAAATGAGCTCATGGGCTCTCATGAAGTGTTTGATTAAATTTTTGAAAACATTTACATTGATGTCAGAGTAATTAGAGGGACAATAGAGTGCTGAGTACCAGGCAGTTAGCATGTTTGTTAGGCTACTAATGACCATCAGCAGCATCCAAGCTTGGAGAAGCCTAGTTACCGTGACTAAACGGTCACGTGGAATTTGACCGCCGGTATGGCGGTAATACGGTAACCGTAACAGCCCTACGCCTGGCACCTACTACCATACCCCGTTAAAAGGCACTTCAATCTTTTGTCTTGCCCATTCACCCTCTGAATGGCACACATACACAATCCATGTCTCAATTGTCTCAAGGCTTTAAAATCCTTCTTTAACCTGTCTCCCCTCCCCACACCTTCTACACTGATTGAAGTGGATTTAACAAGTGACATCAATAAGGGATCATAGCGTTCACCTGGATTCACCTGGTCAGTATATGTCATGGAAAGAGCAGGTGTTCATAATGTTTTGTACACTCAGTGTATATATCTGTCCAGGGTTACAAAATTCCGGGAACTTTCAATAAATTCCCTGGTTTTCCCGAAATCCCAGTTGGAGGGTCCCCAGAGTCAGAAGGGATTAAGCAGGAAATCCGGAACCCTCCAACCAGGATTTCTGGGAAACCAGGGAATACATTTTTTTGCAACCCTATGTCTGTCTGAATCTTTAGTACTCCTTTTTGTAACTTTGACCACATCATAGCCACGTTGAAATCCACATAACCCAAGTTATCTTGACCTATTGCTTTTCTTAAATGATAGGCTACATCACTATATCTTTTTTTTTTACTGAAAGTCATAGAAAGATAATATTTTCTGTTGCTTTTCTCTCATTTGTCCCTACAATCCTGACTCTATAACTCCCCTTCTGTATGTTGTTACTATAGGAGCGTGCCAACTTAACTTCAAAAAAGTTAAGAATACTGAAGTGGAGGAGGTCATTGGAGCCCTACTGAAGATGGCGCCCCACCGAAATGGAGGGAAGAAACAGAAACGGGTTTGGTTTCACAATACAGAACAAAAACTGAGCTAAGCTGTACTGGGCTGGTGTAGTTGCACATTGAACACAGTTGTAACATCAGTCCTAGGGTTCTAATTAGCGACTTGATACCTGGTTTACCAATAGACTGTTTTTGACGCACCTCTCCATCTCCTTCATGACTCCTCCTTTCATCAAACGAGATTTGCCTTTCCTCCTTATCCTGCTGGTCTAGCAAATGGTTTAACTTGTTCAGATAAAAATTAAAGGACCAGCACTCACTTGATAGGATTTGCAGTTAAAGCTTCGTGTTTATTTTCTTAAATTCAAAGTAGCAGGATAAAGACTTCCCCTCCTTGATCCTTTGATTGCAGAATTTGATGCATCACAACCAATGTCACTGCTACACAGAAAGTAATCATCCTCAGTGCGCTTTCTGCGCTGTGCAGTTTTCTTGAATCCCGACCACAGACTGTCAAAATGGCACCAACAGTCAGTGACAATTATTTGGCCCAAGTGGTGACTGTCTTTCCCGTTCAGGGTTCTGCTGAGGTCCTGCTCCCAGTCTGCTTTCTGACCAATACAGCATTTTCTCTCTCATCACCTTTGTGTGTATGTGACATTATTTGTGTTATGTCCTGGTTCTCTACCTCAGGGGTTCAGCTCCAGACCCACATTAGGAATTACAGTGGGGGAAAAAAGTATTTAGTCAGCCACCAATTGTGCAAGTTCTCCCACTTAAAAATATGAGAGAGGCCTGTAATTTTCATCATAGGTACACGTCAACTATGACAGACAAAATGAGGAGGAGAAAAAAAAATCCAGAAAATCACATTGTAGGATTTTTAATGAATTTATTTGCAAATGATGGTGGAAAATAAGTATTTGGTCAATGACAAAAGTTTCTCAATACTTTGTTATATACCCTTTGTTGGCAATGACACAGGTCAAACGTTTTCTGTAAGTCTTCACAAGGTTTTCACACACTGTTGCTGGTATTTTGGCCCATTCCTCCATGCAGATCTCCTCTAGAGCAATGATGTTTTGGGGCTGTCGCTGGGCAACACGGACTTTCAACTCCCCTCCAAAGATTTTCTATGGGGTTGAGATCTGGAGACTGGCTAGGCCACTCCAGGACCTTGAAATGCTTCTTACGAAGCCACTCCTTCGTTGCCCGGGCGGTGTGTTTGGGATCATTGTCATGCTGAAAGACCCAGCCACGTTTCATCTTCAATGCCCTTGCTGATGGAAGGAGGTTTTCACTCAAAATCTCACGATACATGGCCCCATTCATTCTTTCCTTTACACTGATCAATCGTCCTGGTCCCTTTGCAGAAAAACAGCCCCAAAGCATGATGTTTCCACCCCCATGCTTCACAGTAGGTATGGTGTTCTTTTGATGCAACTCAGCATTCTTTGTCCTCCAAACACGACGAGTTGAGTTTTTACCAAAAAGTTATATTTTGGTTTCATCTGACCATATGACATTCTCCCAATCCTCTTCTGGATCATCCAAATGCACTCTAGCAAACTTCAGATGGGCCTGGACATGTACTTGCTTAAGCAGGGGGACACGTCTGGCACTGCAGGATTTGAGTCCCTGGCGGCGTAGTGTGTTACTGATGGTAGGCTTTGTTACTTTGGTCCCAGCTCTCTGCAGGTCATTCACTAGGTCCCCCCGTGTGGTTCTGGGATTTTTGCTCACCGTTCTTGTGATCATTTTGACCCCACGGGGTGAGATCTTGCGTGGAGCCCCAGATCGAGGGAGATTATCAGTGGTCTTGTATGTCTTCCATTTCCTAATAATTGCTCCCACAGTTGATTTCTTCAAACCAAGCTGCTTACCTATTGCAGATTCAGTCTTCCCAGCCTGGTGCAGGTCTACAATTTTGTTTCTGGTGTCCTTTGACAGCTCTTTGGTCTTGGCCATAGTGGAGTTTGGAGTGTGACTGTTTGAGGTTGTGGACAGGTGTCTTTTATACTGATAACAAGTTCAAACAGGTGCCATTAATACAGGTAACGAGTGGAGGACAGAGGAGCCTCATAAAGAAGAAGTTACAGGTCTGTGAGAGCCAGAAATCTTGCTTGTTTGTAGGTGACCAAATACTTATTTTCCACCATAATTTGCAAATAAATTCATTAAAAATCCTACAATGTGATTTTCTGGATTTCTTTATCTCAATTTGTCTGTCATAGTTGACGTGTACCTATGATGAAAATTACAGGCCTCTCTCATCTTTTTAAGTGGGAGAACTTACACAATTGGTGGCTGACTAAATACTTTTTTCCCCCACTGTAACTGTGCTCAAACGACCCAAATTAAGAAGAAATAGTATTATATGTGATTATAAATGTATTAACTTGTGACCCACCTCTCACATACCAAGGGCCCACTTTGGGTCCTTACCCATAGTTTAAGAAACCCTGCTCTACCTCCATAAGTGTGCACCAATGGCACCCCTCATTAAAGCATTGGATTGAGTTATTTTATTTTTCCATTCTGGTTTGGATTTAAAACCCAGCAAATGCATATGATTTCAGATTTTCTGTATTATTTTACAAATGTTTAAGTTAAATACCAATTAACTACTAATGCACAATGCTAAACTTTTGGGAAGGACACAATATCCTTAAGAACCCTGATAATAGTATTTAACTAATTAGAAACTGTTTTACAGGTTACAGAGAGGGTTGCAGAAGAGGTTGTGGAGGAGTGAGCCCTTGACTTCCCTGTACCATAGACGGTATTCAGACAAGACAATTGTGTAATCCTGTGTGTGTGTGTGTGTGTGTGTGTGTGTGTGTGTGTGTGTGTGTGTGTGTGTGCCAATCAGATTGAAAATAAAAAACAGAAATACATAAGTATTCAGACCCTTTACTATGAGACTCGAAATGCAGCTCAGGTGCATCGTTTCCATTGATCATCCTTGAGATGTTTCTTCAACTTGATTGGAGTCCACCTGTGGTAAATTCAATTGATTGTACATGATTTGGAAAGGCACACACCTGTCTATATAAGGTCCCACAGTTGACAGTGCATGTCAGAGCAAAAACCAAGCCATGAGGTCGAAGGAATTGTCCGTAGAGCTCCAAGACAGGATTGTGTCGAGGCACAGATCTGGGGAAGGGTACCAAACAATTTCTGCAGCATTGAAGGTCCCCAAGAACAAAGTGGCCTCCATCATTCTTAAATGGAAGAGGTTTGGAACCACCAAGACTCTTCCTAGAGCTGGCCGCCCGGCCAAACTGAGCAATTCGGGGAGAAGGGCCTTGGTCAGGGAGGTTACCAAGAACCCGATGGTCACTCTGACAGAGTTCCAGAGTTCCTCTGTGGAGATGGGAGAACCATCCAGAAGGACAACATCTCTGCAGCACTCCACCAATCAGGCCTTTATGATAGAGTGGCCAGACGGAAGCCACTCCTCAGTAAAAGGCACATGACAGCACGCTTGTCAAAAGGCACCTAAAGGACTCTCAGACCATGAGAAACAAGATTCTCTGGTCTGATGAAACCAAGATTGAACTCTTTGACCTGAATGCCAAGCGTCACATCAGGAGGAAACATGGCACCATCCCTATGGTGAAGCATGATGGTGGCAGCATCATGCTGTGGGGATGTTTTTCAGCGGCAGGGACTGGGAGACTAGTCAGGATCGAGGGAAAGATGAACGGAGCAAAATACAGAGAGATCCTTGATGAAAACCTGCTCCAGAGCGCTCAGGACCTCAGACTGGGGCGAAGGTTCACCTTCCAACAGGACAAGACAACGCAGGAGTGGCTTCGGGACGAGTCTCTGAATGTCCTTGAGTGGCCCAGCCAGAGCCCGGAATTGAAGCCGATCGAACATCTCTGGAGAGACCTGAAAATAGCTGTGCAGCGACGCTCCACATCCAACCTGACAGAGCTTGAGAGGATCTGCAGAGAAGAATGGGAGAAACTCCCTAAATACAGGTGTGCCAAGCTTGTAGCGTCATACCCAAGAAGACTCAAGGCTGTAATTGCTGCCAAAGGTGCTTCAACAAAGTACTGCGTAAAGGGTCTGAATTCTTATGTAAATTTGATATTTCCTTCTTTTTTTTTCTTTTTTTACATTTCTAAAAACCTGTTTTTGCTTTGTCATTATGGGGTATTGTGTGTAGATTGATGAGGGAAAACATCTATTTAATCAATTTTAGAATAAGGCTGTAACATAACAAAATGTGGTAATACTTTCCGAATGCACTGTATATTTTTAAGATGTTTTTATTTTTTTCAAACAATACACTAACATTTACATACAAACGAAAGCATACAGACGCACACAAACATCAACGACATCACACCTGCCCAGACCCACCTGCTCACACCCCCATCCATCTCCAGCGCCCTTATCACTCTTCACCACATGGCCTCAAACTCCACCATTTTGGTTTATCTGTCGCCCACGCACTTTCAACATTTAGAAAAGAAAGTATTTGACCTTTCCATTGTGTTAGCGATGGAGGATTGATTGATTTCCAGTTTTTAAGTGTACATTTTTTCAAGATGATTGATGAGAAAAGTATCATCCAACCCGCCGGGTATCTCACTGCTCCATCATATGCCAAGTCTGGAAATATGCAGACAGACGGATTAAAAGTACATTTATATTATAATACTTCGCCCATAACATTTTGACTTCATAGCATTCGCAGGAGGCATGGATTATTGAGTCATTGTTAGTTTTCCACTTGACCTGACACTGCCGTTGTGCTGTAGAATTTGTGATTTTTTCTCTTGTATAATACATTCTATACATTAGTTTATACTGGATTAAGTGTAAAATAGTTACCTGTAATTTTGTTAATGATGTTCAAACATTCCCTTCATTACGTGCCAATATCATTGGTTCATATGAACCACGAAATTAGCTGTTTTTCAGAACTGTCTGTCCCATCCCATCTAGGTTACAAGGCGATTTGTCGCCTGCAAACTATCTATGACTGGTTGGTAGGGTAACCTCCATGATAACGTTATTTTCCTTGGGTCTATTTTTAATGCGTGCAGTCCAGCAATGGGTGCCAGCCGTTTACCGGAACGCATCTTATTGCTTAAACCGAGTGAGGCTCGTTGTAACAACAGCACTCCCAGGTGGCACTGCCAATCAAGGTACGTCACTGGTCACCAGAGCCCTTGTACCCAAAGTGGGCTGGGCTTTATGCAAACCTTGTTCACGGATGTCAAAAGTGTTATGTCTCCCGCATGTGAGTTAGATGAAAAGTGTCCCTTCTCCATGTTCAAACACAAGGTTTTCAAGAGTGGTGGAAATGAAAAAAGAATAATGCGAGTGCTTTTTCGCCAGTGCCTACGCCTACTGGGGATGATGGCTTCTGTGATGGAAGTCATTCCTCTGGGGCTATTGTTGATGCGTCCCTTCCAGCGCTGAATGATAGCCACTCACCTGGACACATCTCACAGCCTAAGCCGGTCTCTTCAGGTTTCCCTGTCAGGCCTACGGGCCCTGGACCAGTGGTGGGACCCTCTGCTATTGTCAGGTGGTTCCCATGAGCTGAGTTGTGATCTCGCTTTGGGCAATGCATGTCCCCGGTTGCCTCACCTCGAATTTAGAACTTTCTCAGTGGAGGCCCAGGCATGGGGAATTTTAGGCAGGGCCGACATAAATCTTTAAGCATTGCGAGAAAATTTGCAGTGTCGTCTATTTATCTCAATGAGGGACCCGAGTGCCCCTTGGGAACGAACGCTCTGGCGCACCAGTGGCCACGGACTCTCTTTATGCATTTCCGCCCATGTTCGAGAGGGTGCGCCAGGAGAACTTACCATTGATTCTTGTGGCTCCCTGTTGTCCCAGGCAGCCTTGGTTCACGGAGATCAATCACCTTGTAGGTGGGGACCCGTTGCAACTCCCGTTGCGCAGTGACCTGTAGTCCCAGGCACACGGGTACGTTTGACATGCGAGGCCGGAGATTTGGTTCCTATGGGCCTGGCCCCTGGGAGAGCCAATCGGAGGTTTACTTCTGAATGTTATTGCTTCCATTCAGTCTGCAAGGGTGCCCTCCACGAGAGGGCTGTATGCATATACAGTGCATTCGAAAAGTATTCAGACCCCTTGACTTTTCCCACATTTTGTTTAGTTACAGCCTTATTCTAAAATGGATTAAATTGTTTTTTTCCTCTCATCAATCTACACACAATACCCCATAATGACAAAGCAAAAACAGGTTTTTAGAAATGTTTGCAAATGTATAAAAAACTAAAACTGAAATATCAGACCCTTTACTCAGTACAGCCTTGAGTCTTCTTGGGTATGACGCTACAAGCTTGGCACACCTGTATTTGGGAGTTTCTCCCATTCTTCTCTGCAGATCCTCTCAAGCTCTGTCAGGTTGGATGGGGAGTGTCGCTGCACAGCTATTTTCAGGTCTCTCCAGAGATGTTAGATCAGGTTCAATTCCGGGCTCTGGCTGGGCCACTCAAGGACATTCAGAGACTTGTCCCGAAGCCACTCCTGCGTTGTCTTGGCTGTGTGCTTAGGGTTGTTGTCCTGTTGGAAGGTGAACCTTTCGCCCCAGTCTTAGGTCCTGAGCGCTCTAGAGCAGGTTTTCATCAAGGATCTCTCTGTACTTTGCTCCGTTCATCTTTCCCTCGATCCTGACCAGTCTCGCAGTCCCTGCCGCTGAAAAACATACCCACAACGGGATGCTAACACCACCATGCTTCACCATAGGGATGGTGCCATGTTTCCTCCAGACGTGACGCTTGGCAATCAGGCCAAAGAGTTCAATCTTGGTTTCATCAGACCAGATAATCTTGTTTTTCATGGTCTGAGAGTCCTTTAGGTGACTTTTAGCAAACTCCAAGCGGGCTGTCATGTGCCTTTTACTGAGGAGTGGCTTCCGTCTGGCCACTCTACCACAAAGGCCTGATTGGTGGTGTGCTGCAGAGATGGTTGTCCTTCTTGAAGGTTCTCCCATCTCCACAGAGGAACTCTGGAGCTCTGTCAGAGTGACCATCGGGTTCTTGTCACTTCCCTGACCAAGGCCCTTCTCCCCCGATTGATCAGTTTGGCCGGGCGGCCAGATCTAGGAAGAGTTTTGGTGGTTCCAAACTTCTTCCATTTAAGAATGATGGAGGCCACTGTGTTTTTGAGGACCTTCAATGCTGCATACATTTTTTTATACCCTTCCCCAGATCTGTGCCTCGACACAATCCTGTCTCGGAGCTCTACGCACAATTCCTTCGACCTCATGGCTTGGTTTTTGCTCTGACATGCACTGTCAACTGTGGGACCTTATAGAGACAGGTGTGTGCCTTTCCAAATCATGTCCAATCAATTGAATTTATCACAGGTGGACTCCAATCAAGTTCTAGAAACATCTCAAGGATGATCAATGGAAACAGGATGCACCTGAGCTCCATTTCGAGTCTCATAGCAAAGGGTCTGAATACTTATGTAAATAAGATATTTCAGTTTTTTATTTTTAATACATTTGCAAAAATGTCTAAAAACCTGTTTTCGCTTTGTCATTATGGGGTATTGTGTGTAGATTGATGAGGAAAGAAATGTATTTAATCAATTTTAGAATAAGGCTGTAACGTAACAAAATGTGGAGAAAGGGAAGGGGTGTGAATACTTTCCGAATGCATACAATGAACAAAATATAAACTCAACATGTAACAATTTCAAAGATCTTACTTAGTTACTGTTCATAGAAGGAAATCAGTCAATTGAAATAAATTCATTAGGCCCTAATCTATGGATTTCACATGACTTGGGGAAAAAAGGTAGGGGTGTGGATCAGAAAACCAGTCAGTATCTGGTGTGACCACCATTTGCCTCATGCAGCGTGACACATCTCCTTCGCATAGAGTTGATCAGGCTGTTGATTGTGGCCTGTGGAATGTTGTCCCACTCCTCTTCAATGGCTGTGTGAAGTTTCTGGATATTGGCGGGAACTGGAACACGCTGTCGTACATGCTGATCCAGCGCATACCGAACATACTCAATGGGTGACATGTCTGGGGAGTATGCAGGCCATGGAAGAAATGGGACATTTTCAGCTTCCAGGAATTGTGTACAGATCCTTGTGACATGAGGCCGTGCATTGCGGCGGATGAATGGATCTCATCACTGTATCTCTATGCATTCAAATCCCCATTGATAAAATGCAATTGTGTTCGTTGTCAGTAGCTTATGTCTGCCCATACCATAACCCCACCGCCACCATGGGGCACTCTGTTCACAAGGTTGACATCAGCAAACCGCACGCACACACAACGCCATACACAATGTCTGCCATCTGCCCGGTACAGTTGAAACTGGAATTCATCCGTGAAGAGCACAATTCTCCAGCGTGCCAGTGGCCATCGAAGGTGAGCATTTGCCCACTGAAGTCTGTTACAATGTCAGTCAGGACCCTGGTGAGGACGACGAGCACCCAGAGGAGCTTCCCTGAGACTCTTTCTGACAGTTTGTGCAGAAATTCTTCGGTTGTGCAAACCCACAGTTTCATCAGCTTTCCGGGTGGCTGGTCTCAGGCGATCCCGCAGGGGAAGAAGCCGGATGTGGAGGTCCTGGGCTGACGTGGTGAGGCCGTACTCCCAAATTCTCTAAAATGAAGTTCGAGATGGCTTATGGTAGAGAAATGAACATTCAATTCTATGGCAACAGCTCTGGTGGACATTCCTGCAGTCAGCATGCTCCCTCAAATCTTGAGACATCTGTGGCATTGTGCTGTTTGACAAAACTGCATATTTTAGAGTGGCCTTTTATTGTGAGCAGCACAATGTGTAATGTTCCTGCTGTTTAATCAGCTTCTTGATATGCCACACCTGTCAGGTGGACGGATTATCTTGTGCGTATGGAACATTTCTGGGATCTTTTATTTCAGCTCGTGAAACATGGGACCAACACTTTACATGTTGCGTTTATATTTTTGTTCAGTTAACCAAATAGCTACCCGGACTATCTGCATCGACCCCGTTTTGCACTAACTCTTTTTGACTCTATGCACACACACTGGACTGTACCCACACACTCACACATACTTACACTGACACTGCAACACATACATACATACACACACACTCACTCACACACACATAACACGTACACACAGACACACTGTTGCGACACACACACTTACACACTTACACAGTTACACAATTCCACACTCCACATACGCTGCTGCTACTGTCTATTATCTATCATCTTGCCTAGTCACTTTAACCCTACCTATATGTACATATCTACCTCAATTTCCTTGTACCCCTGCACTTCAATACTGGTACCCCATGTAAATAGCCAAGCTATCATTGTTCATTGTGTATTTATTTATTGTGTTACAGTTTTTTTTTGCTATTATTATTATTATTATTATTATTATTATTATTATTGTTCTTTTATATTTGTATTGTATTTTGCATTGTTGGGAAGGGCCTGTAAATAAGCATTTCACTGTTAATCTACATCTGTTGTTCGCGAAGCATGTGACAATTAACATTAGAAGAAAAAATATTTTGGGATGTTATGTCTATCACAGTGCATTTTCTTGTATGTAAAGCAAACGTCTGTTATAAACAGACAATAAATATATATCTAACCTAAGTAGGACCAGCGGGCTGGCCTACAGTTGACATTGTAGTTAACAGTGTACTGATGTGTAGAGTGTATATAGTGTACAGCTGAATCACTGAATCGCTCAACAACTGCGTTTTAATGTACGCACTGAGCTGCAAACAACAATTTCCATTGGGGACAATAAGTTATTATCATTATCTTATCGAGGGGTCACAAAATGACAAAATACACCCAACCAATTTGAAGTCTAATTAGTCAAAACTGTGAATTTCTAAATGAGAGAAATGTTTCATTCATTCAGACAGGGCCCAATTTCGCAAATGGAATTATTCAAATGCTGTCCAATACTGCCGTTTTGTGGACAAGAAGAAGATAGTCCAAACACATGTCACTTTTTGGAATCAAATCCATTATCAAATCAGGTAAATTCACATAATGTAAATGAACAAAAAATAAGAGACTATGTGTCCTTTCAGAAAAGTATATTTTATTCATGCTTATTTTATCACTGCAGAAAAATGTGATAATTTGTACAAATTACATTAAAACTTATTGAGTAAACATTTCTGAGCTGTCAGTCACATTTGACGACCAAAACACCGTTTTTTTGTGTTCTCATGTGGACTTGAAAGTACATTTTTTGCCACGTTCACGTGCTAGTCGGAACTAGGAAACTCTGACATTTCTGACTCACTAACTGGTTGGGGAGGACGGGCTTGTGGTAATGGCTGGAGAGGAATTTGTGGAATGGTATCAAATACATCAAACACATGGTTTCTATGTGTTTGATGACATTCCGTTTGCTCCGTTCCAGCCATTATTATGAGCCATCCTCCCTTCAGCAGCCTCCACTGTTGTAGTTATACACGTGCAGCGTTCAACCAGTTAGCAAGTCAGAAATGTCGGAGTTTCCTAGTTCCGACTAGCACATGAACGTGGCATTACTTCATAGAAAAGCGTCACACCCTAAATTCCTTTGCATCCAGGGATTTCACCCAGTCAGTCACGACTGGCTTCTCCGAGAATCTGCAAACTGAGTAAAGACAAAGATTGTCTATTACATTGACAAGATAGTCAAGTGACCGCTCTAACAATGGAAATACATGTCCTCAAAGATGGAAGGCAGGTCGGCAGAGGCAAGATCAGACGGGACCGTTCTAGCCGTGAGAGGGCAGCTATGTGTATGAACAACAGGCCATAGAGATAGATAGATAACTAATCTTTGTATTTGTGCTATTATAACGTATGTGACAGCATGGCAGTGTCATTGAGGCTATCTCCATTTTAAATTGGCTGATTGCGCCCAACTCATAGGAATCTCCACCCAGTTCACTACTACTACTACAGGGCCGTAGCTACATATGAGGACAGTGAGGTCCGGACCTCTGTACATTTTTCGTATTTCAACTCAGTCGGTGTCTCAACTTACTGTTGAGAATTAGAATAGTAGAATACACAAGGTGCAAAAACTTGTTTGTGTATCAGCAGTTTTCCTCATGTTATATGTCACTCATTGACAGTCACTCAATTAGCCAATGTCAGTTAAAGGCCCAGTGCAGTCAACAACGTGATTTTCCTGTGTTGTATGTATTTCCACACTGTGGTTGGAATAATACTATGAAATGGTGTAAATTATGAAAATGCCCTTTTAATGTAAGAGCTGTTTGTAAAGACTGCCAAAAATGTCAGCCTGTTTTGGGTGGGATGGTGTCATCACCGGGCGGTTAATTAGTTAATAGACAATTTTAAGAAGAGTTCCAAACTCTCTGCAAATAACAGCTTGTTTTCGGTTTTCCCCTCCCCAATTAGACCACCCGCTAAATAGAGATGATTTGATGTTGCATTGGGCCTGTAAAACAAACGTATTTGTTTACCTTTTGTTAATAAAATACTTTTTCTGCTAACTGTTCCCTCTGTAAGTATTAAATTATAGTTTTTAATCCCATTAATGTGTAGCAGCTAATTGTATAGGCTATATGTTTGTAGATCGACTGAGGTGAATAAAGCCACAGCAACCAACATGAAAATGGCAGGGCAAATGTTTGATGTTCTCCAAATATAATTTTTAAATTGTATAGGAATGCAGTAAATCATTTACATTACATTTTAGTCATTTAGCAGACGCTCTTATCCAGAGCGACTTACAGTTAGTTAGTGCATACATTATTTTTTTCATACCCCCTGTGGGAATTGAACCCACAACCCTGGCGTTGCAAACGCCATGCTCTATCAACTGAGCTACAGCCCTGCCGGCCATTCCCTCCCCTACCCTGGACGACGCTGGGCCAATTGCGCGCCGCCCCAGACAGAGCCTGGATTCGAACCAGGATCTCTAGTGGCACTTCAACTTTCTTAAATGTACGTAGAAAATTAGCAATTACATTTTTTGTTCACCAAATTCCACACTCTGACCTCCATGCAAATATTCCTCACTTCGTGGGTTTATTTTCATGGACAGATTTTGGGCTGAGTAAAACCTCTCGCTTCGCCTCTTCCTCTCTGATAAAGAGGAAATGGGGGAGAGAGTGGTGGAAAAAGAAGACTCCCTTAAAACACGCCACTTCGATACCGCTACGACCGGAAGAGACTTTTCGCTAACACTAATTTAATTATCCTAACCTGCTACGAAAAATTCACTTCCGGTCGTAGTGTATCGAAGTGGCGTGTTTGTAGGGAATCTCGGAAAAATAAACCCCAATCCCACTGATATTCACAGCTGTCAGTTGGAGGAAAAAAAACACTGTCCATTTTTGGGAGGAACCACTGTACAGTATTTTAACAACCAAGACGAAGAAAGAGCAAATCCTGGAAATATCAACGTCGTTTAGAAGCTTCTACGAGCCAGGCGAATCTCTTTGAAAAAGCGTGACGTGAAGAGCTGTGTCAGTTTGCTCTGTCACATTATAAATTGGGGTTGGCTAGCTAGTAGCTGGCTAACCAGCTAGCCAGCTAAATTTATACTGCTCAAAGGGATTGGTGTTCTCTTTTGCATTGGGATCATTACACCGGAAAGGACATCTCAGGATTCAATTAAACCTCATTTTTATGTTTTGGGTCCCAAGAAAGGGTAAGAGCCCAGGGTCATAGCTTTTCGAGTTTAGAGGGAACATGGGGTTCTCTCGCTACTAAGCTAGCGCTAGCTAAGTTAGTATAGCTAGTTACTGGCTAACTAGTATGAAATGAAAAGGAAAAACGCAAACCATCCAGCAGCAGCTAACACCAGTGGTAACGTTACTTAGCTAGTTATTGCTAATAATAGCTAACTAGCTACCAAAGCAAACACTTTCCCAATGACAATGTGTTTAGCTAGCTTGCACAGGAAAGTAGCTAACTAGCTACCTTTCTAGCTTGGAAAACGCTGTGTTAACTATGCTAACTACAGTAACTAAATTAACTTTATCCCCGCCCGGGTAGTTAACTTGGCTAGCTACTGTAGCTAACGTTAGGATCTAGCTAACGTCTCCATCTGTAACGGTAACTGACGTTAGCTCCCTCGGCGTTTAATTATTTAGCTAGCTAGCTAACTAGGTATCTTAGCAGCTACAATAGTTTAACCACATATAGTCAGAACAATTAGTTAGTTATATATATTTTTTATTAACGTTACATCTGCAAGGGGCCATAGCTTACAATGATGGATAGTTAGTAAGTTGAGCTAGCTATCCTAATTGGGTCATCGTGGAGGTTTATGGCCACTGTCAGACTTATTACCGCCGAGCTAGGTAGCTAGCGTGAGCTGATTCAGTATCTGGGCGTTTTCTTCTTGTGACTTAACTGTGCCAACCACTAACGTTACGTGACCCTGGTAACGTTACACCTTTGTCAGAACACACACACCTATAGCTAGCTAACTATTTGTAAAATTAACTTTGACAACTCTAACGGTAAAGCAAATATTATTAATTTATAGTTAACCATATCAAGCTGAATGGGTAAAGCCTCCAAGCCCTGTGCTTAGCTGGAACTTTTACCTACGTGTAACCAGCTAACTTCAGCTGTGTAATGCTGAATTGACGCTTTCCCCAAAACAATGTCAACTGTAGCTAGTCTATGCTTTAGAAAAAAGATGGCTAACTAGATATGCATCTTCACTTGTCATATTGAGTATTTAGGCCAGGTATCAATTGGCCTTTACAGGGGTGGGGTACACAATAAACATGCCTCAGGCGATAGTTGAATAGGCTAGTGTTTGATTCGAGGATATAACTAGTGTCAGTTTGTGGACCTCATGTAAACTTTTGCTACCTTACAAGGCAACTTGGAAAGGATCTTGACTCTTTCTTTGCATTTTGCACAAGACCACTTGAGCTTTCTAGAACTTAATACTTGTAATATTTTGCTTGTTTGTCAGCACCTGGCCAATGTCAGCCGCAAGTGTTTATCTTACACCCTTATAGGACCCAGACATCAGTGACCATGGCAGACTATTTTGTAGGAATGCACTCCGTTACCATGGCAGGCTATTTTGTAGGAATGCACTGAGTGAGTGTGTTCCTCTGTGCACACAACATGCATGCGGGTGCTTGCAGGGAAGTTTGCACATCCCTCTCAATTCAGGGTTATTTGATTGAGTTTCAGCTACGTCCTGATAATATGCTATGCATTACATTGTACTATGTCCAAGGACATATTCAATACTGAGATTCCAAGCGATACATCATCAAGCAGTGGTATTTTCTTGGTCTTCAAATGATCTTGAAATTGTGATGATTTATTAATGTAAACAGTGTTAATGTATTAATGTAAACAGTTTCTTCATGTAAGGTGATAGGGCTGTCAGATCCACCACTATCATTCATGTATTTTGTTTTTCAGATTTTTCCCCACACTTTGTTGTTCTAATTTGGCCCTGAACGTGTTGGTGGAGCTGCAGTTGCACAGAAGCCATGGGGACACCAGGTAGAAAGCGTGCTCCTATCAAGGACCGGTTTTCAGCTGAGGATGAAGCCCTTAGTAGCATTGCCCGGGAGGTAAGTTAACCATCCATTTCAAGACGGCCTCCCTGCTTTAAGTTAATTTCTGTGATTCTTTCTTAGCTTAAGATCTTAAACTGGTGTTACTAGCTGACCTTCCCTCACACTGTAGGCTTATGTATAGTGCAAAAGTGATTTAGTGTGTAAGTCACATTGGGTTTTGTTTGTGGTGACACTGAAGACATGTATTTTCCAGAATGCGGTCAAAGACTAGTTTGAATTGGATGATTTATGAAAGGATGCACGGCAAGCCATCTTGGATGTATTACTTTAAATGTAGGCTTCTCAACCCATACCCAACAACACCAACTGTGGTGAATGCAGCGAACAGCCCTCTGAAGCATACCCTGACACATGTTTACACATAGCTCTGCTTAGTCTGAGATGTGCTTGTAATGTGGATATTCAGGTTCCTTCAAGTTCTTTCAGCTCTGGCGAGTGCAGACAGCTGGTTTGCAATGCTGTAGTAGGATTGACTTGAAGAGATTTAGGGAAAATGGAGGGCAGGGGCGAGGAAGGTGGGATGGCCTGTAATGACTTGTCCCAGGATTATTCCATGTTCCTCAACTACCCGGCTGTCATTCCTGGCCTTTTCGTAGAGGCTGTGAAACTCTTCTCAGTATACATAGTAGGCCCATGCATTTGTTGTGTAAATGTTATTGTTCATGGCTATTTTGAGAACTAATGTGCTGTATTTGCATAATTATGTGGCTAGATGAAACTATGCCACAGGGTGGGAAAAGCCTAAATGATCAGCAGAATAGATTTTCGAGTCTATGTGATTGACTGCCTTGCTTAACTTGCAGAAGAACAGAACACAGGATCTCATATAGACTTGGAGTGAATGTTGTCTGAGCTCTTGTGAAGTGCCTCATACTCGGGGACTTCTTGGTGGTGCCTCATACTTTGGCACAGAACACAAGGAGACATTTTCCGTCTTTAATCATACAAGCCTGTCATATAGAATCATGAGTCATCTGACCCACCCAGCCAGGTCCTGTCCTGAATGAATCAGGGTTTCTTTGTGGAGAGAACTAGATGTGCACAGAACAGTGAGGTCAAGTGAGTGTGTGCAGTGGGTCCATAAGGCCAACCTCTCTCCAACCTGTCACACACCACCACTCCCCTCCAAACAAAGCCCCAGAACACATCAGTCATTGCATGATGTCAGTCATCCTCTCTTAGGCTATGAGAGTGCTTGCCTGGTCGTGCTGGGCACAGATCACTGTCCTGCTGAGAAGCACTGTGAATTTGAGCCTGCGCTATCACCACTCCATATTGGAGGCCACTTACATTGCTGGGCAGTCAGTCACTTGAAATACCAGCAGCTGGCTTGCAAAACGATCAACCAAGTATGAGGATTCAACACATATACTGTAGGCCTATCCAGTTTTCCTCCTAAGGATCAGGATGTTAGAGATATCAGTATGGGTGTATTTGATCTAGGCTAGACTTACTGTGCCATTGATTGTTAGTGAATGTGTGGGAGTCATAGTTCATAGTCCATATTATACAGTTTCAGTGCTATGCTGGTTAATGATAGCTGTAAGCCATGCAGAGGACCACTGAAGAGAATGGCACAGTGTCACACTGTGTGAGTAGAACATAATGAATAGAACAGGCTTGGAACCTCTAACCCTGGCAATTTGTCTGGTAAACTCATGGGCACACACGCAATGGCTGCCTGGTATTGTGATGCAATAATTTCCATGGTAATGTAGAATGTCGACACTCATCTCGGTTTGTTCTGAAATCGTTTCTGTTAGAAACATAAGGTTAGCTTTCCTGCAACATTATTTTGTTGGGGCCTCCCCCAGTGGCGCAGCGGTCCCGGGCTGTGTCGCAGTCGGCCGCGACCGGGAGACCCATGAGGCGGCGCACAATTGGCCCAGCGTTGTCCGGGTTAGGGGAGGGTTTGGCCGGGATGTCCTTGGCGGGCCGGGTGCATGCACTTTGACACGGTCGCCAGTTGTACAGTGTTTCCGCCGACATATTGGCTGGCTTCTGGGTTAAGCGAGCAGTGTGTCAAGAAGCAGTGCAGCTTGGCAGGGTCGTGTGACCTTCGCCTCTCCCGAGTCCGTACGGGAGTTGGGACAAGACTGTAACTACCAATTGGATATCACGGGAAGAAAAAGGGGTTAATCTCTGATTAAATTTACAGAATTTATTGCAAATCATAGGATTCACCCAAATCTATAGGATTCATGTAATATTGAATAAATATACAGTGCATTCGGAAAGTATTCAGACCCCTTCCCCTTTTCCACATTTTGTTAAGTTACAGCCATATTCTAAAATGGATTAAATCCTCATCAATCTACACACAATACCCCAAAATGACAAAGCAAAAACTGGTTTATCTTTTTTTTGCTAATTTATTAATTTACATAAGTATTCAGACCCTTTGCTATGAGACTCGAAAACTGTGGTAAATTCAATTGATTGGACGTATTTGGAAAGGCACACACCTGTCTATATAAGGTCCCACATTTGACAGTGCATGTCAGAGCAAAAACCAAGCCATGAGGTCGAAGGAATTGTCCATAGAGCTCCGAGACAGGATTGTGTCAAGGGTACCAAAACATTTCTGCAGCATTGAAGGGCCCCAAGAACACAGTGGCCTCCATCATTCTTAAATGGAAGAAGTTTAGAACCACCAATACTCTTCCTAGAGCTGGCCTCCCGGCCAAACTGAGCAATCGGGGGAGAAGGGCCTTCATCAGGGAGGTGACCAAGAACCCGATGGGCACTCTGACAGAGCTCCAGAGTTCCTCTGTGGAGATGGGAGAACCTTCCAGAAGGACAACCATCTCTGCAGCACTCCACCAATCAGGCCTTTATGGTAGAGTGGCCAGACGGAAGCCCCTCCTCAGGCACATGACAGCAAAAATGCACCTAAAGGACTCTGACCATGAGAAACAAGATTCTCTTGTCTGATGAAACCTCTTTGGCCTGAATGCCAAGCAACACATCTGAAGGAAACCTGGGACCATCCCTATGGGGAAACATGGTGGTGGCAGCATCATGCTGTGGGCATGTTTTTCAGTGGCAGGGACTGGGAGACTAGTCAGGATCGAGGGAAAGATGAACGGAGCAAAGTACAGAGAGATCCTTGATGAAAACCTGCTCCAGAGTGCTCAGGACCTAAGACTGGGACGAAGGTTCACCTTCCAACAGGACAACGACCCTAATCACACAGCCAAGACAACGCAGGAGTGGCTTAGGGACAAGTCTCTGAATATCCTTGAGTGACCCAGCCAGAGCCCGGGCTTGAACCCGATCGAACATCTCTGAGAGACATGAAAATAGCTGTGCAGCAACGCTCCCCATCCAACCTGACAGAGCTTGAGAGGATCTGCAGAGAAGAATGGGAGAAACTTCCCAAATACAGATGTGCCAAGCATGTAGCGTCATACACAAGAAGACTCAAGGCTGTAATCGCTGCCAAAGGTGGGGCCAGTATAAAAATGTATGCACTCACTTAACTGTAAGTCGCTCTGGAAAAGAGCGTCTGCTAAATGACTAAAATGTAAAATGTGCTTCAACATATTACTGAGTAAACTGCATGAATACTTATGTAAATGTGATATTTCTGTTTCTTGTTTTTTGTAAATTAGCTAAAATTTCTGTCAACGTGTTTTTTCTTTGTCATTATGGGGTATTGTGTATAGATTGATGGGGGAAAAAAACAATTTAATCAATTTTAGAATAAGGCTGTAATTTAACAAAATGTGGAAAAAGTCAAGGGGTCTGAATACTTTCTGAATGCACTGTATATTAGCGTTTTACGCTTCATGTCCAAATCATACTTATTTTCCACTAGTGCTAGCTGTTGGCTATACAGCCGATTAGACACATTTTCAGCCGGCTACTTTTTCTACTTAAATTAACTAGGCTACTTTTCAATTCGCTAATATGAAGAGCCCTCTCCCGCTAGAATGAACGATACGCATCTTCTAGCGATCTATTGATAGGACCAGCGCCTGTCAGTCAGAAAGTGAGCGATGACAGGGAAACACTGCTGGTTTGACAGTTGGCTGTCTGTCCCGCCTCTCGGTACCTGGGTGTGTTGTGTGCGCTGTGGTTGCAGTCAAATGTCTTTATACTGAGGGAGAGAGCATGAATTTGCACATCCCATATAATGTGGTAAAGATTAGTCAAAATCCACTTAGCCTGTTTTCTGGCACGTTCATTTATTTTCTTTCACGTGCAGGGTCCGACATTAACGATGGCCTGCTGCCCCCGGGGCCAGTAAAAACGTGTTTGTTGGGCCAGTGGATCTCGTCAGTCGCTGATCCGATAGTGCCAGTAACTTTTCAGCGCATTTTTGCATTCCATTTCAATAGTGTCCAACTGCAGCTTGCAATTCAGGGAGTTCCTACATGTGGGCATTCCTGCATCTTCGAGCTGTCCAGAGCAAAAATACACACCCGTCAATCTACTCACTTGGCTTAAGTGTTGACAATGGAGTAGTCAACTGCTGCTTTCTGTGTAGCAAAGCCCATGTTTAGCACCTGCTTTATTCTTTAATTATACCTGTATTGCTGAGAAAATGCCTCTTAAAAGGAAGCTTGAAAACGGTGGAAGTCCGCAGACTTACAGGATCCTTTAAAGGTCCAGTGTAGTCAAAATTATGTTTTTCCTGTGTTTTATATCATATTGTACAACAGCTGATGAAGCTAGCACTGTAAAAGTGTGAAAACCTTTGATCAGTGTTATTTCCTGAGTTGCTGGTTGAAAATCCAAAAGTAGCGTTAGAATGTACCAGTGGCCACCAAAATGGAGCTTGTTTGGCATAAATGTCTTAACCTTTAGCCTGGTTGGCTACTTTTTCTATTTGGTTGGCTATTCCATGTGCTTGTGGAAAACACTGAATCATCCTAAAGTATTGTGTAACTCAATGATGTTACTTATAGATTATTTAGATATGAAGCATGAAAGTGCTAATATAGGTACCATTGCATTGGATTTGTGCCACAAATGCTAAAAGGTTAGCATTTGAAGCAGTGTCCAGGTAATCAAAACCAAAGCATTGGTTGCTGTCATACCTGGTCAATAGACTGCTTACTGTGTAAGAACATCAATATGTATGAACTATCTTTTAACAACGGGGGGGAGGGATTCTTTAAAAAATAAATCACCTAATAGCAGGAGCAGCACCATCTAGTGGTCAGAACCTGTTAATATCAGGATGTAGGATTGGCATGGGGTGTGCAGGGTCAGTGGATGGCTTTTAACCACTTCTTTGGATTCCTCCTGTCTCACTCATTGTTAGAAAAAAGTTAAGTCCAAATCGGATGTTAGGTACTATAATTACTGAATATTATATGAATCCTATAAATTCAAATAATGCTTCCAGAATGCTTATCTTATCTGTTTCTAACTACAGAAACGATTTCAGAACAATCTGAGATGGTGGGTGTCATGGCTTGCTGAAATGACATCGAACGACCCTGATGCTAACTGATGTGGCTCATGCAATGGAATGGATTTTTTGTAATGTCAGTTGTTGGTTCAACAAATCACAGCACAGATTGATTCATTCTATTTCAATAGTCACAGTGCTCCATTGTTAGCTGTCAGAGGAAACTCACTGGCAGTGGTTAGAGAGAGAAGTAGCATTATCCTATCACTTTATGTCAATAACTTTATTCCCGCTTCCTATGTACACATGATGTATGTAGTTCATGATGTAGCCTATGCCAAGTTTGATCCAATTGTGGATAATCATGGATAAGAGTAGGTATATTTCTGCAAATACACATTTCAAATTTCACATCCTGTTTTTTTTTATTTTTTATGAAATAGTTGTCCGTTTATTTTGTGTTGTGGTTGAAGTCGAATTTCTTTACACGAAGGGAGATAGCGTGATGCTCCTTCATAGTTTGTGTGTGAATTTGCACGTCTCATATAATGTGGTCGAAATCCACATAGCCTATAGTTTTTGTGGTGTATTGTTTCATATGCAGCCACGGAGTGGTGGCACATAGGCTATTTACTGTACTTTGATTGACGAACAGCAAGCTTGACTAATTTATAAAAGGTGTCTAACTGAATAAAGTCAATCTCATATCCTTGCCATTCATAAGTCATACAACGTAGTTATCAGAAGTCACGTTAGAGTTCAGACATTTGCATTTTCAAAACGCAGACCATTAAAAAAAAGCATTTAACCATTTCACCTTCGTTTTTGTATTGAAAGTGACTTTTTATTTTTATTTTTTTAGTAGAGTGATCAGGGGCGTGCAATTGTAGTTTTCCTTTTCATCAGAAAATAGCTTAATTTTCATCAGATCACAACAGAAGTGCAACACTATATTTTGGTAGCAGCCACACAAGTCAATTAACTTACAATTTGCAAAGAACGATACATGGCCATATATTTCTAATGTTTATCATAGAAAGAATGTAGCCAGCTACATTTCCTAATGTTTAACTTGAAGTTAATCTTGCATTTTACCGGAGAAAAGTAGGCTACACCGAGAAAAGTACCAGAGAAAAGTAATTCCCTAATTAGCATACTTGTAGGCATTTTGCCAATTTATCTGCAGAGAAATAATTAAAACATTCAATGACGATGGTTAATCCTCCTCACTACAGGAAAAATAAGTAGGCTATTTTATCCAAAATATAAGAAAATGGATTGAATTTAAAAGCTAGTGATAGTTATATGGTATTTTCAAAGATATTGATATAGGCCTACTGATTTTAATCAGTCTTGACAATGGAGTATGTCAACTACTGAGTTCTGTGTCGCAAAGCCCATGTTTAACACCGGCTTCATTCTTCAATCATACCTGTATTGCAGATAGCTGAGAAAATGCCTCTTAAAAGGAAGCTTGAAGCCTGTGGAAGTCAGCAGACTCAGAATTATTTAACCCTTTACACTCGTACCCGTATAGTGTAGAAAATGGCAGCATCATGCTATCAATTACATCAGAGCTCTGCGCTACACTTGTCACGTGAGGTGCTGAAGATGAGAACGGCTGTTAGTCAAAACCCATCCCACCTGCTAATTGGGCAACTTTTGCAAATGTTTTGTTGACTGAGTGAGGGAAATGCTGTGAAATTAAGAGGACTCAATGTATACTGAAGAAAAATATATAAACGCAACATGTGAAGTGTTGGTCCCATGTTTCAATAGCTGAAATAAAAGATCCCTGAAATGTTCCATACGCACAAAAAGGTTATTTCTCTAAAATGTTGTGCACAGGCCATCACACAAGTCCTGGCAGCACCCTCCTGGCAAGACATTGAGGTCTTTGAAGCTATCACGGCATCACTTAAGCCCCTCCAGGATTTCACAGATCTCCTGTCAGGAGAGACATACGTGAGTGTGTCCTATCTTAAGCCGGTCCTCCATTTGTTCAAGACGGAGGTTCTGAACTCAAAGAGGGCAAAGCCAAACTGACCCGACAGATTAAGATGAGGGTCCTCAATTACCTGAATATATACACCGACCCTGAAACAGATGAGCTGCTCACCATGGCTACCTTTCTGGACCCAAGGTTCAAGACCCACATACATGAGCACTGAGAAGCTGGTGGAGGTGAAGGTGAGAGCTGCCTCCGAGACAGAAGCCCTCCTGGTAGGGAACACAGCCGTGGGAGACTTCTCTCTTGAAGAGGATCAAAGTGAGAGCGAGAAAGAAGCTGCCACTGCTCCACAATCAGCAAAGAAGTCCATGAAGAGCCTTGGGAGCTTCTTTAAGAAAACCAGTAGTGCACCTGCCTTAAGAACCCAGAGACAGGTCATCGAGCAAGAGCTGGACAGCTACACTCTGATGATGGCAGCAGACAGTGAGGCTGATCCTTTGGAGTGGTGGCGAGTTCACGCAGCCAACTTCCCACAAGTGAGTTGTCTGACAAAGAAATACTTATGCATCCCTGCCACAAGTTCGCCCTCTGAGAGCGCATTTAGCACTGGGGGCAATGTGCTCACATGCCACAGGGCTACTTTGAAGCCAGAAACTGTCAATAGGCTGGTGTTCCTGGCACAGAACTTGTGAAGAGCGAGGCAGTGAATTGTTACATGGTGAACTGAGAAATATTGACTGTCTGGTTAATGCTTACATTTAGATTTTAGTCATTTAGCAGACACTCTTATCCAGAGCGACTTAGAGGAGCGCCTGCTCAAGGGCACATCGACAGATTCTTCACCTAGTCTGCTTTGTGGATTAGAACCAGCAACCTTTCGGTTACTGGCACAACGCTCTTAACCACTAAGCTACCTGCCGCTTGAAGTTAGTTTGAAAAGGTTTACAACTTGAATTCATAATGACCGGTGTTATGCTGAAAAAAGACTGCACTTATATTAGGCAGGAAAAAGTTTTAAAAAAAAACATCCTGAGTACTTCATATTTAACTCCTATACCTTTGTTTTATGTTTGTTTGCACAGGTTTACCACAGAAGTAAAAAAAAAAAGGTGCAATGCCCCCTTTCTGTTTGAGGTTAAAAGCAATATTTTGTCATTTATCAACTTTGAAGGGCTCATAAAATGTTCGTTTAAAAAAGAAATTGTACAGTATATCGTGATATTATATCGTTATTGTCCGGACAGTGGAAAATATAGTGATATAAATTTTAGTTCATATCGTCCACCCCTACTGGGAATACAGATATGCATCTGTTGGTCACAGATACTTAAAAAAAGAAAGTATGGGCGTGGATCAGAAAACCAGTCAGTATCTGGTGTGACCTTCATTTGCCTCATGCAGCGTGACACATCTCATCTCCTTCGCATAGAGTTGATCAGGCAGTTGATTGTGGCTTGTGTAATGTTGTCCCACTCCTCTTCTGTGGCTGTGTGAAGTTGCTGGATATTGGCAGGAACTGGAACACGCTGTCGTACACGTCAATCCAGAGCATCCCGAACATGCTCAATGGGTGACATGTCTGGTGAGTATGCAGGACATGGAAGAACTGGGCATTACATTTTCAGCTTCCAGGAATTGTGTACAGATCCTTGCGACAGGGGCTGTGCATTATCATGCTGAAACATGAGGTGATGGCGACGGATGAATGGCACGACAATGGACCTCAGGATCTCGTCACTGTATCTCTGTGCATTGAAATTGCCATCGATAAAATACAATTGTGTTCGTTGTCCTTAGATTATGCCTGCCCATACTATAACTCCACCACCACCATGGGGCACTCTGTTCACAACGTTGACATCAGCAAACTGCTCGCCCACACGACGCCATACACGCTATCTGCCATCTGCCCGGTACTGTTGAAACACAGGATTCATCCAGCGTGCCAGTGGCCATCGAAGGGGAGCATTTGCACACTGAAGTCGGTTACGACGCCGAACTGCAGTCAGGTCAAGACCCTGGTTAGGGCGACGAGCACGCAGATGAGCTTCCCTGAAACGGTTTCTGACAGTTTGTTGAGAAATTATTTGGTTGTGCAATCCCACAGTTTCATCAGCTGTCCGGGTGGCTGGTCTCAGACGATCCCGCTGGTGAAGAAGCCGGACGTGGAGGTCCTTATGACTTTGGAGGCGGCTTATGGTAGAGAAATTAACATTACATTCTCTGGTAACAGCTCTGGTGGACATTCCTGCAGTCAGCATGCCAATTGCACGCTCCCACAACTTGAGACGGCTGTGGCATTGTGTTGTGATAACTGCACATTTCAGTGACCTTTTTATTGTCCCCAGCACAAGGTGTAATGATGCTGTTTTAATCAGCTTCTCGATATGCCACACCTGTCAGGTGGATGGATTATCTTGGCAAAAGAGAAATGCTCACTAACAGGGATGTAAACAAATTGAGAGAGAACCTTTTTGTGTGTATGGAACATTTCTGGGATCTTTTATTTCAGCTCATAAAACACCGAACCAACACTTTACATGTTGTGTTTATATTTTTGTTCAGTGTAGAATAAAAAACAGATGAATTCCCAAAGCTGTTAGTTGTCGATTGTTTATCACACGCGCGCCGCACTCATGGTCCTTGCTATCTGGGGTTTTTTGGGACATCCCTACCCCATTTTGAAGTTGAAATTTAAAATGGTTAAGGTAGGTAGGGTTTAGGGTTTACGGTAGGGACGTCCCAAGGATTCCTAGAATGTACAAATAATGTGAATGTCAATGCATAATGCAGTTGGAAAGGCCAATACATTTTAAAAAAATCATTATGGTAATGCTTACATTTTTGTAAGTTTTTTCTTCTATGGGCTATTACAATTAAATATAACATTTAGGTCATTAAATTACAATTTGCATGAAAGTCCTTGAATTTGACTTGCCAATATCTGTATGAACCCTGTATATGATACTTTTTCAGCCCCAATGGAAGATAAAGTAATCTGCTATTAAAATGATGCGCGCATCATTCGCTTTCATGTCTGATCTTGACGCCGGAGAGTATTTGTTTTTCATTCGGGCCAGTAGCTTTCAGTTGGCACTGGCCCGGTGTGCCTCTGGCAAATTTACCTGAATGTCGAGCCCTGTATGTAAAGTAGTTCATGATGTTGCCTATGCAAAGTTCAATCCAATTGTGGCCTCATTGGGCAATAGTAGGCAGGCCTATTTCTGCAAATACGCCTTTCACATTTTTGGGGGATAACAAAGGTAGAAAACGTTGTCTGTTATTGTGCAATACGCCTGATTGAAACTTTTTTGTTGGCTGTCAAACTATTTATTTACCTATGCTTGGGCTATTTTATGATTGGGTGTTATCACACGTAGCAGCATATAATTTAGCAACTTGTGTAACATTCCGTCTGATCTGATAAGGGGAGGGTTTTAAATGATTAGCCTAATGTTTGTTTCCATGGCAACTATAAACAGTATTCTATTGAAGATAAACAAACTCAACTTTGAAATAACATCCAGGGAGTGCCAACTTTATGGAGCCTTAGATGATCTAGTCTCGTGTTAGTAGAGTATCCGATCTGCCCGCTGATGATTAGGGTTTTGGAGGTGTGTATTATTGTGCATTTGTGCGGCTGCTGCTGCTCAGATTACTCCTCTCCAGTCCCATAATGTGGGTACTGGGGGAGGGAATGCTGGGGGCCGGCCGGACGGGCAGGGCTATAGATAGGACAGCGACACAGAGCTCAGGTCAGACAGCTCGACAGGTGCAGCGCAGAGGAGCCAGCCATCTCCTTCTCTCACTCCCTCTCTTCTCAGACACACACAAGTGTTTCCACTCGAGCCGGCTGTCGGCTAAACAACCGATTACAGACTAATTTTAAGCCAGCTTTGAAGGTTTCTTCGAGTGCAGTCGCAAAAACCATCAAGCGCAATCATGAAACTGGTCGCAAAAAACATCAAGCGCTATGATGAAACTGGCTCTCATGAGGACCGCCACAGGAAAGGAAGACCCAGAGTTACCTCTGCTGCAGAGGATAAGTTCATTAGAGTTAACTGCACCTCAGATTGCAGCCCAAATAAATGCTTCACAGAGTTCAAGTAACAGACACATCTCAACATCAACTGTTCAGAGGAGACTGTGTGAATCAGGCCTTCATGGTCGAATTGCTGCAAAGAAACCACTACTAAACGACACCAATAATAAGAAGAGACTTGCTTGGGCCAAGAAACACGAGCAATGGACATTAGACCTGTGGACATTTGTCCTTTGGTCTGGAGTCCAAGTTTGAGGTTTTTGGTTCCAACCGCCGTGTCTTTGTGAGATGCAGAGTTATTGAACGGAGGAAACCACCGTGAAGCATGGAGGAGGTGTTATGGTGTGGGGGTGCTTTGCTGGTGACACCGTCTGTAATTTATTTAGAATTCAAGGCACACTTAACCAGCATGGCTACCACAGCATTCTGCAGTGATAACCCATCCCATCTGGTTTGGGCTTAGTGGGACTATCATTTGTTTTTCAACAGGACAATGACCCAACACACTTCCAGGCTGTGTAATGGCTATTTGACCAAGAAGGAGAGTGATGGAGTGCTGCATCAGATGACCTGGCCTCCACCCAATTGAGATGGTTTGGGATGAGTCGGACCGCAGAGTGAAGGAAAAGAAGCCATCAAGTGCTCAGCATATGTGGGAACTCCTTCAAGACTGTTGGAAAAGCATTCCAGGTGAAGCTGGTTGAGAGAATGCCAAGAGTGTGCAAAGCTGTCATCAAGGCTATTTGAAGAATCTCAAATATATTTTGATTTGTTTAACACTTTTTGGGTTACTACATGATTCAATATGTGTTATTTCATAGTTTTGATGTCTTCACTATTATTCTACAATGTAGAAAATAGTAAAAATAAAGAAAATCCCTTGAATGAATAGGTGTGTCCAAACTTTTGACTTATACATTGTACTTGTATGTAGCCTAGGCCTACTGGTTGTATGAATTTGGGATCTATCATCCCACAACTGTCCCAGAGTCTGTTTTGGAATAGGCTAGTTCATTCTCGACAAGCTGACCAATAGAATAGGTAGCCTAAACCTTTCTACTATAGTAGATTGACATAGGCTAGTGATTTTGCTTTTCGTTACTCATCTTGTTGGCTGAGGAAAAGTAAATCTGGACAGTTATTCTAACATGTTCAAAGGGCACATCAGAATTCGGTAAGAAGGACCACACATCATTGCATCCTCGACTTGCATGTTCTGTTAATATGGATTACCACATTCTAAATGTGGTTTCTGTCATTCTGAGCACCATGGGTGGACGGCCTAATCAGGTTACGTAGCCAATGCATATGGGCCCGGTAAATTTAAAATGTCCGGCGCAACATTTTCCTAACGGAAACCCTGGTGTATCTGTGTGTTTGGATGTGAGTAGAGTCCAGTGTGTGTGCGTAGTTAGTGTAAAAAAGGGTCAATGCAGGTAGTCCGGGAAGCCATTTGATTAGCTATTAAAATTTTTACATTTTAGTCATTTGGCGGACGCTCTTATCCAGAGCGACTTACAGTAGTGAGTGCATACATTTTCACACTGGTCCCCCGTGGGAATCGAACCCACAACCCTGGCATTGCAAGTGACATGCTCTACCAAGTGAGCCACACGGGACCGAGGCTGAAAAGATTTAGCAGTCTTAATGTTATGGCTTGGGGGTAGAAGCTGTTCAGGGTCCTGTTGGTTCCAGACTTAGTGCACTGGTACCGCTTGCCATGCAGTAGCAGAGAACAGTCTATGGCTTGGGTGGCTGGAGTGTGACAATTTGTTGGGCCTTCCTCTGACACCGCCTGTTATAGAGGTCCTGGATGGCAAGGAGCTTGGCCCCAGTGATCCTTGAGAAAATTGTAAGATGTAGAATTATGTTAGTCAGTCCATGTCTTTATGAGACTACTCAAATTTACCATGCTCCACTCTCCATCTGTGTGGGATGGCCACCGCTTTACGGGCTCCTGACCAATTGTGCTTTTTTTTGCGCCGTTTTTATTTTTTATTTTTTTATTTTTTATTTTTAGGTTTCCTCCAGATGTGACGCTTGGCATTCAAGCCAAAGAGTTCAATCTTGGTTTCATCAGACCAAAGAGTCTTGTTTCTCATGGTCTGAGAGTCTTTAGGTGCCTTTTGGCAAACTCCAAGCGGGCTGTCATGTGCCTTTTACTGAGGAGTGGCTTCTATCTGGCCACTCAACCATCAAGGCCTGATTGGTGGAGTTCTGGAAGGTTCTCCCATCTCCACAGAGGACTCTGGAGATCTATCAGAGTGACCATTGGATTCTTGGTCACCTCCCTGACTAAGGCCTTTCTCCCCCGATTGCTCAGTTTGGCCGGGCGGCCAGCTCTAGGAAGAGTCTTGGTGGTTCCAAACTTCTTCCATTTAAGAATGATGGAGGCCACTGTGTTCTTGGGGACCTTCAATGCTGCAGAATTTTGCTGGTACCCTTCCCCAGATCTGTGCCTCGACACAATCCTGTCTCGGAGCTCTACGGACCATTCCTTTGACCTCATAGCTTGGTTCTTGCTCTGACATGCACTGCTAACTGTGGGACCTTTATATAGACACGTGTGTACCTTTCCAAATCATGTCCAATCAATTGAATTTACCACAGGTGGACTCCAAGTTGTAGAAACATCTCAAGGATGATAAACGGAAACAGGATGCACCTGAGCTCAATTTCGATTCTCATAGCAAATGGTCTGAATACTTATGTAAATGTGATTTTTTTCAGTTTTTTCTTTTTCGAATAAGGCTGTAACGTAACAAAATGTGGAAAAAGTCAAGTGGTCTGAATACTTTCCGAATGCACTGTACATTACCGGCAGCTTTAGGATAGTAAAGGCAGAATCTGAAAAGGCCAGAAGGAGCTGGAGGAGAATGGTCAGGTTACGTTTTTCTTGATCTCTGGCTCCCTCTTGAGTCATTTGTGTTATTTAATCAAACAGAGGGCTTAAAGCATCAGACAAGCTAAATGCATATAGTCGATTTTATTGTAACACAGATGGTGAGTTTTATATATGGAAAAATACACAGATTTTTAAAGTATTTACCAAATAAACTAAAGTAAAAAAAAATAAAAAAAAGTAACATAATAAAATAACAATAACGAGGCTATGTACAGGGGGACCGGTACCGAGTCAGTGTGCGGGGGTACAGGTTAGTCGAGGTAATTTGTACATGTAGATAGGGGTAAAGTGACTATGCATAGATAATAGACAGCGGGTAGCAGCAGTGTAAAAACAAATGGAGTGGGGGGGATGACTAGCAGAGAGAACAGTCTATGACTTGGTTGACTGGAGTCTGACAATTGTTTGGGCATTTGTCTCACACCGCCTAGTACAGTGAGGGAAAAAAAGTATTTGATCCCCTGCTGATTTTGTACGTTTGCCCACTGACAAAGAAATGATCAGTCTATAATTTTAATGGTAGGTTTATTTGAACAGTGAGAGACAGAATAACAACATATTCCAGAAAAACGCATGTCAAAAATGTTATAAATTGATTTGCATTTTAATTAGGGAAATAAGTATTTGACCCCCTCTCAATCAGAAAGATTTCTGGCTCCCAGGTGTCTTTTATACAGGTAATGAGCTGAGATTAGGAGCACACTCTTAAAGGGAGTGCTCCTAATCTCAGTTTGTTACCTGTATAAAAGACACCTGTCCACAGAAGCAATCAATCAATCAGATTCCAAACTCTCCACCATGGCCAAGACCAAAGAGCTCTCCAAGGATGTCAGGGACAAGATTGTAGACCTACACAAGGCTGGAATGGGCTACAAGACCATCGCCAAGCAGCTTGGTGAGAAGGTGACAACAGTTGGTGCGATTATTCGCAAATGGAAGAAACACAAAATAACTGTCAATCTCCCTTGGCCTGGGGCTCCATGCAAGATCTCACCTCGTGGAGTTGCAATGATCATGAGAACGGTGAGGAATCAGCCCAGAACTACACGGGAGGATCTTGTCAATGATCTCAAGGCAGCTGGGACCATAGTCGCCAAGAAAACAATTGGTAACACACTACGCCGTGAAGGACTGAAATCCTGCAGCACCCGCAAGGTCCCCCTGCTCAAGAAAGCACATATACATGCCCGTCTGAAGTTTGCCAATGAACATCTGAATGATTCAGAGGAGAACTGGGTGAAAGTGTTGTGGTCATATGAGACCAAAATCGAGCTCTTTGGCATCAACTCAACTCGCCGTGTTTGGAGGAGGAGGAATGCTGCCTATGACCCCAATAACACCATCCCCACCATCAAACATAGAGGTGGAAACATTATGCTTTGGGGGTGTTTTTCTGCTAAGGGGACAGGACAACTTCACCGCATCAAAGGGACGATGGACAGGGCCATGTACTGTCAAATCTTGGGTGAGAACCTCCTTCCCTCAGCCAGGGCATTGAAAATGGGTCGTGGATGGGTATTCCAGCATGACAATGACCCAAAACACACGGCCAAGGCAACAAAGGAGTGGCTCAAGAAGAAGCACATTAAGGTCCTGGAGTGGCCTAGCCAGTCTCCAGACCTTAATCCCATAGAAAATCTGTGGAAGGTTGCCAAGCGTCAGCCTCGAAACCTTAATGACTTGGAGATCTGCAAAGAGGAGTGGGACAAAATCCCTCCTGAGATGAGTGCAAACCTGGTGGCCAACTACAAGAAACAGGGTTTTGGCACCAAGTACTAAGTCATGTTTTGCAGAGGGGTCAAATACTTATTTCCCTCATTAAAATGCAAATCAATTGATAACATTTTTTTACATATGATTTTGTTGTTGTTATTCTGTCTCTCACTCTTCAAATAAACCTACCATTAAAATTATAGACTGATAATTTCTTTGTCAGTTGGCAAACGTACAAAATCAGCAGGGTATCAAATACTTATTTCCCTCACTGTATATAGGTCCTGGATCGCAGGAAGCTTGGCCCCAGTGATCTACTGGGCTGTACGCACTACCCTCTGTAGCGCCTTACGGTCAGATGCCGAGCCGTTGCAATACCAGGCGGTGACGCAGCCGGTCAGGATGCTCTCGATGGTGCAGCTGTAGAACTTTTTGAGGATCTGGGGACCCATGCCAAATCTTTTCAGTCTCCTGAGGGGGAAAAGGTGTTGTCGTGCCCTCTTCGCGACTCTTGGTGTGTTTGGACCATGATAGTTCGTTGGTGATGTAGACACGCTCTGCTACGGCCCCGTCGATGTTAATTGGGGCCTGTTCGGCCCGTCTTTTTCAGAGAGAGGTTGAAAATGTCAGTGAAGAAACTTCGCATGCTTTGAGTACACGTCCTGGTAATCCGTCTGCCCCAGCGGCTTTGTGAATGTTCCTGTTTAAAGGTCTTGCGCACGTCGGCTACCGAGACCATTATCACACGATTGTCTGGAACAGCTGGTGCTCTCATGCACGCTTCAGTGTTGCTTGCCTCGAAGTGAGCATAAAAGGCATTTAGCTCATCTGGTAGGCTCGCGTCACTGGGCAGCTCGTGTCTGGGTTTCCCTTTGTAGTCTGTAATCGTTTTCAAGCCCTGCCACATCCAACGAGCGTCAGAGCAGTTGTAGTAGGATTCAATCTTAATCCTGTATTGACGCTTTGCCTGTTTGATAGTTCATGTGAGGGCGTAGCGGGATTTGTTCTCAGCGCCAGATTAGTGTCCCTCTCCTTGAAAGTGGCAGCTCTAGCCTTTTAGCTCGATGCAGATGTTGCTTGTAATCCATTGCTTCTGGTTGGGAAATGTACGTACGGTCACTGTGGGGAAGACGTCGTCGATGCACTTATTGCATATATATATATATATATACACACACACACACACACACACACACACACACACACACACACACACACACACACAGTGGGGAGAACAAGTATTTGATACACTGCCGATTTTGCAGGTTTTCCTACTTACAAAGCATGTAGAGGTCTGTAATTTTTATCATATGTACACTTCAACTGTGAGAGACGGAATCTAAAACAAAAATCCAGAAAATCACATTGTATGACTTTTAAGTAATTAATTTGCATTTTATTGCATGACATAAGTATTTGATCACCTACCAACCAGTAAGAATTCCGGCTCTCACAAACCTGTTCGTTTTTCTTTAAGAAGCCCTCCTGTTCAAATCAAATCAAATCAAATCAAATTTTATTGGTCACATGCGCCGAATACAACAGGTGCAGACATTACAGTGAAATGCTTACTTACAGCCCTTAACCAACAGTGCATTTATTTTAAACAAAAAAGTAAGAGTAAAACAACAACAAAAAAGTGTTGAGAAAAAAAGAGCAGAAGTAAAAATAAAGTGACAGTAGGGAGGCTATATATACAATAGAATAAAGTGACAGTAGGGAGGCTATATATACAGGGGGGTACCGTTGCATAGTCAATGTGCGGGGGCACCGGCTAGTTGAGGTAGTTGAGGTAATATGTACATGTGGGTAGAGTTAAAGTGACTATGCATAAATACTTAACAGAGTAGCAGCAGCGTAAAAAGTATGGGGTGGGGGGGCAGTGCAAATAGTCCGGGTAGCCATGATTAGCTGTTCAGGAGTCTTATGGCTTGGGGGTAGAAGCTGTTGAGAAGTCTTTTGGACCTAGACTTGGCACTCCGGTACCGCTTGCCGTGCGGTAGCAGAGAGAACAGTCTATGACTAGGGTGACTGGAGTCTTTGACAATTTTGAGGGCCTTCCTCTGACACCGCCTGGTATAGAGGTCCTGGATGGCAGGGAGCTTTGCCCCTGTGATGTACTGGGCCGTACGCACTACCCTCTGTAGTGCCTTGCGGTCAGAGGCCAAGCAGTTGCCATACCAGGCGGTGATGCAACCAGTCAGGATGCTCTCGATGGTGCAGCTGTAGAATTTTTTGAGGATCTGAGGACCCATGCCAAATCTTTTTAGTCTCCTGAGGGGGAATAGGCTTTGTCGTGCCCTCTTCACGACTGTCTTGGTGTGTTTGGACCATGATAGTTCGTTGGTGATGTGGACACCAAGGAACTTGAAGCTCTCAACCTGTTCCACTACAGCCCCGTCGATGAGAATGGGGGCGTGCTCAGTCCTCTTGTTTTTCCTGTAGTCCACAATCATCTCCTTTGTCTTGGTCACGTTGAGGGAGAGGTTGTTGTCCTGGCACCACACGGCCAGATCTCTGACCTCCTCCCTATAGGCTGTCTCATCGTTGTCGGTGATCAGGCCTACCACTGTTGTGTCGTCGGGAAACTTAATGATGGTGTTGGAGTCGTGCCTGGCCATGCAGTCATGGGTGAACAGAGAGTACAGGAGGGGACTGAGCACGCACCCCTGAGGGGCCCCCGTGTTGAGGATCAGTGTGGCAGATGTGTTGTTACCTACCCTTACCACCTGGGGGCGGCCCGTCAGGAAGTCCAGGATCCACGAGGTGTTCTCCACTCATTACCTGTATTAACTGCACCTGTTTGAACTCGTTACCTGTATAAAAGACACCTGTCCACACACTCAATCAAACACACTCCAACCTCTCCACAATGGCCAAGACCAGAGAGCTGTTTAAGGACATCCAGTATAAAATTGTAGACCTGCACAAGGATGGGATGGGCTACAGGACAATAGGCAAGCAGCTTGGTGTGAAGGCAACAACTGTTGGCGCAATTATTAGAAAATGGAAGAAGTTCAAGATGACGTTCAATCACCCTTGGTCTGGGGCTCCATGCAAGATCTCACCTCGTGGGGCATCAATGATCATGAGGAAGGTGAGGGATCAGCCCAGAACTACACGGCAGGACCTGGTCAATGACCTGAAGAGAGCTGGGACCACAGTCTCAAAGAAAACCATTAGTAACACACTACGCCGTCATGGATTAAAATCCTGCAGCGCATGCAAGGTCCCCCTGCTCAAGCCAGCGCATGTCCAGGCCCGTCTGAAGTTTGCCAATGACCATATGGATGATCCAGAGGAGGAATGGGAGAAGGTCATGTGGTCTGATGAGACAAAAATTGCGATTTTTTGTCTAAACTCCACTCGCCGTGTTTGGAGGAAGAAGAAGGATGAGTACAACCCCAAGAACACCATCCCAACCGTGAAGCATGGATGTGGAAACATCATTCTTTGGGGATGCTTTTCTGCAAAGGGGACAGGACGACTGCACCGTATTGAGGGGAGGATGGATGGGGCCATGTATCGCGAGATCTTGGCCAACAACCTCCTTCCCTCAGTAAGAGCATTGAAGATGGGTCGTGGCTGGGTCTTCCAGCATGACAACCACCCGAAACACACAGCCAGGGAAACTAAGGAGTGGCTCCGTAAGAAGCATCTCAAGGTCCTGGAGTGGCCTAGCCAGTCTCCAGACCTGAACCCAATAGAAAATCTTTGGAGGGAGCTGAAAGTCCGTATTGCCCAGCGACAGCCCCGAAACCTGAAGGATCTGGAGAAGGTCTGCAAAGAGGAGTGGGACAAAATCCCTCCTGATATGTGTGCAAACCTGGTGGCCAACTACAAGAAACATCTGACCTCTGTGATTGCCAACAAGGGTTTTGCCACCAAGTACTAAGTCATGTTTTGCAGAGGGGTCAAATACTTATTTCCCTCATTAAAATGCAAATCCATTTATAACATTTTTGACATGTTTTTCTGGATTTTTTTGTTGTTATTCTATATCTCACTGTTCAAATAAACCTACCATTAAAATTATAGACTGATCATTTCTTTGTCAGTGGGCAAACGTACAAAATCAGTAGGGGATCAAATACTTTTTCCCTCACTGTGTGTGTGTGTGTGTGTGTGTGTGTGTGTGTGTGTGTGTGTGTATGTGTGTATATATATATATATATATATATATATATATATATATATATATATATATATATATATATATATATATATATATATATATATATATATATATATATATATATATATATATATATATATATATATATATATATATATATATATACACACACATATACACAGTGGGGAAAAAAAGTATTTAGTCAGCCACCAATTGTGCAAGTTCTCCCACTTAAAAAGATGAGAGAGGCCTGTAATTTTCATCATAGGTACACGTCAACTATGACAGACAAAATGAGAAAAAAAATCCAGAAAAACACATTGTAGGATTTTTAATGAATTTATTTGCAAATTATGGTGGAAAATAAGTATTTGGTCAATAACAAAAGTTTCTCAATACTTTGTTATATACCCTTTGTTGGCAATGACACAGGTCAAATGTTTTCTGTAAGTCTTCACAAGGTTTTCACACACTGTTGCTGGTATTTTGGCCCATTCCTCCATGCAGATCTCCTCTAGAGCAGTGATGTTTTGGGACTGTCGCTGGGCAACACGGAATTTCAACTCCCTCCAAAGATTTTCTATGGGGTTGAGATCTGGAGACTGGCGAGGCCACTCCAGGACCTTGAAATGCTTCTTACGAAGCCACTCCTTCGTTGCCCGGGCGGTGTGTTTGGGATCATTGTCATGCTGAAAGACCCAGCCACGTTTCATCTTCAATGCCCTTGCTGATGGAAGGAGGTTTTCACTCAAAATCTCACGATACATGGCCCCATTCATTCTTTCCTTTACACGGATCAGTCGTCCTGGTCCCTTTGCAGAAAAACAGCCCCAAAGCATGATGTTTCCACCCCCATGCTTCACAGTAGGTATGGTGTTCTTTGGATGCAACTCAGCATTCTTTGTCCTCCAAACACGACGAGTTGAGTTTTTACCAAAAAGTTATATTTTGGTTTCATCTGACCATATGACATTCTCCCAATCCTCTTCTGGATCATCCAAATGCACTCTAGCAAACTTCAGACGGGCCTGGACATGTACTGGCTTAAGCAGGGGGACACGTCTGGCACTGCAGGATTTGAGTCCCTGGCAGCGTAGTGTGTTACTGATGGTAGGCTTTGTTACTTTGGTCCCAGCTCTCTGCAGGTAATTCACTAGGTCCCCCCGTGTGGTTCTGGGATTTTTGCTCACCGTTCTTGTGATCATTTTGACCCCACGGGGTGAGATCTTGCGTGGAGCCCCAGATCGAGGGAGATTATCAGTGGTCTTGTATGTCTTCCATTTCCTAATAATTGCTCCCACAGTTGATTTCTTCAAACCAAGCTGCTTACCTATTGCAGAATCAGTCTTCCCAGCCTGGTGCAGGTCTACAATTTTGTTTCTGGTGTCCTTTGACAGCTCTTTGGTCTTGGCCATAGTGGAGTTTGGAGTGTGACTGTTTGAGGTTGTGGACAGGTGTCTTTTATACTGATAACAAGTTCAAACAGGTGCCATTAATACAGGTAACGAGTGGAGGACAGAGGAGCCTCTTAAAGAAGAAGTTACAGGTCTGTGAGAGCCAGAAATCTTGCTTGTTTGTAGGTGACCAAATACTTATTTTCCACCATCATTTGCAAATAAATTCATAAAAAATCCTACAATGTGATTTTCTGGATTTTCTTTTCTCAATTTGTCTGTCATAGTTGATGTGTACCTATGATGAAAATTACAGGCCTCTCTCATATTTTTAAGTGGGAGAACTTGCACAATTGGTGGCTGACTAAATACTTACTTTCCCCACTGTATATATATATATATAAATATATATATTCCAGTCTGTGCTAGCATAGCATCTGCGTCATCTGACCACTTCTGTTTTGAGCGAGTCACTGGTACTTCTGCTTTAGTTTTTGCTTGTAAGCAGGAATCAGTAGGATAGAATGATGGTCAGATTTGCCAAATGGAGGGCGAGGGAGAGCTTTGTATGCGTCTCTGTGTGAGGAGTAAAGTATTATTTAATTTTTTTTCTCTGGTTGCACATGTGACATGCTGGTAGAAATGAAGTCAAACTAATCAGTTTTCTTGCATTAAAGTCCCCTGCCACTAGGAGCGCCACTTCTGGATGAGCATTTTCTTGTTTGCTTATGGCCTTATACAGCTCGTTGATGGCGGTCTTAGTGCCAGCATCGGTTTGTGGTGGTAAATAGACTGCTACGAATAATATAGATGAGAACTCTCTTGGTAGATAGTGTGGTCTACAGCTTATCATAAGGTACTCTACCTCAGGCGAACAATACCTCGAGACTTTAATATTAGACATGGAAAATCCCGCCAGCTCTATATTATCTGTGTCGTCGTTCAGCCATGACTCGGTGAAACATAAGATATTACAGTTTTTAATGTCCCGTATTTCACGAATTCTCTGAAGGCAGCCCGACCTCCGCCCCCTTTTTCTCCGTCTTTTCTTCACGCAAATGACGGGGATTTGGGCCCGTTCATGAAAAAGCAGTTTATCCTTTGCGTCGGACTCGTTAAAGAAAGAATCTTAGTCCAGTTCGAGGTGAGTAATCGCTGTTCTAATGTCCAGAAGTTTTTTTCGGTCATAAGAGACGGTAGCAGCAACATTATGTACACTATAAGTTAAAAAATAAGTTATCTCTCTTATATCTCTGATATAGGACAGACACTTAAGAACAAACTTCCTTTTTATTTAGGTTTTTTGGGACAATCTTTTGTTCCATGTAGTGAATCTGTTATGCAATGCGTTTGTATGAGCTAATAGCAGTGAGGCAAAATAAATAAATATGTATACTTCAAGGGGTCTTAAAATCTAATAGCAAAATAATCTTTGGTATGACCTTCGTAAAATAACCCCCCCCGGCTTAGACTCTTATGGGTAAAGGAAGTCTCAAAGTTTTGCTCGCCTGAGTTAGAGTACCTCATGATAAGCTCTAGACCACACTATTTACTAAGTTTTCATCTATATTCTTCGTAGCTGTCTATTTACCACCACGATGCTCACACTAAGACCGCATTCAACAAGTTGTAGAAGGCCATAAGCTAACAAGAAAATGCTCATCCAAAGGCGAAGCTCCGAGTGCCTGGGGACTTTAATGCAAGAAAACTGATTAGTTTGACTTCATTTCTACCAGCATGTCACATGCAACTAGAGGGGGGAAAAACTATCACATTTACTCCACACACAGAGACTCGTACAAAGCTCTCTTTCACCCTCCATATGGCAAATTTGACCATAACTCGCCGTTTCCCAAATTCTGTCCTCTGGACCCCAAGGGGTGCATTATTTATTTTTTCTTCCCCCTAACACTACACAGCTGATTCAAATGATCAAAGCTTGATGATTAGTCGATTATTTGAATTAGCTGTGTAGTGCTAGGGCAAAAACCAAAGCGTGCAACCATTGAGGTCCCGAGGACCGAGTTTGGGAAACCCTGCCATAACTCTGTCCTCCTGATTCCTGCTCGCAAGCAAAAACTCAAAAGGAAGTACCAGTGACGTGCTCAATACGGTAGTGGTCCAATGAAACAGATGTTAAGCTACAGTACTGTTTCGCCAGCATGTTCCGGGATTGATCCGAAGGCATTGAGGAGTATACCACATCAGTCACCGGCTTTATTAATAAGTGCATCGATGACATCGTCCCCACAGTGACCCTAAGTACATATCACAACCAGAAGCAATGGATTACAGGCAACATCCGCACTGAGCTAAAGGCTAGAGCTGCCGCTTTCAATGAGCGGGACACTACTCTGGACGCTTATAAAAAATCCTGCTATGCCTTCCGACGAACCATCAAACAGGCAAAGCATCAATACTCTTAAGATCCAATCCTACTCCACCGGCTCTGACGCTCGTCGGATGTGGCAGGGCTTGCAAACTATCACATATTACAGTAGAATAATAGTGAAGACATCAAAACTATGAAATAACACATATGGAATCATGTAGTAACCAAAAAAGTGTTATATATATATATATATATAAATATTTTATATTTAAGATTCTTCAAATAGCCACCCTTTGCCTTGATAACTGCTTTGCACATGCTTGGCATTCTCTCAACCAGCTTCACCTGGAATGCTTTTCCAACAGGAAGTTGCACATATGCTGAGCACTTGTTCGCTACTTTTACTTCACTCTGCTGTCCGACTCATCCCAAACCATCTCAATTGGGTTGAGGTCGGGGGATTGTGGAGGCCAGGTCACCTGATGCAGCACTCCATCACTCTCCTTCTTGGTAAAATAGCCCTTACACAGCCTGGAGGTGTGTTGGGTCATTGTCCTGTTGAAAAACAAATGATAGTCCCACTAAGCCCAAACCAGATGGGATGGCGTATCGAGAATGCTGTGGTAGCCATGCTGGTTAAGTGTGCCTTGAAATCTAAATAAATCAGACAGTGTCACCAGCAAAGCACCATAACACCTACTCCTCCATGCTTTATGGAGGGAACTACACATGCGGAGATCATCCGTTCACCCACAAAGCCATGGCGGTTGGAACCAAAAATCTCAAATTTGGACTCCAGACCAAAGGACACATTTCCACTGGTCCAATATTCATTGCTCGTGTTTCTTGGCTCAAGCAGGTCTCTTCTTATTATTGGTGTCCTTTAGTAGTGGTTTCTTTGCAGCAATTCGACCATGAAGGCCTGATTCACGCAGTCCCCTCTGAACAGTTGATGTTGAGATGTCTGTTACTTGAACTCTATGAAGCATTTATTTGGGCTGCAATTTCTGATGCTTGTAACTCTAATGAACTTATCCTCTGCAACAGATGTAACTTTGGGTCTTCCATTCCTGTGGCGGTCCTCATGAGAGCCAGTTTCATCATAGCGCTTGATGGTTTTTGCGACTGCACTTGAAGAAACTTTCAAAGTTCATTTTCCGTATTGACTGACCTTCATGTCTTAAAGTAATGATGGACTGTCATTTCTCTTTGCTTCTTTGAGCTGTTCTTGTCATAATATGGACTTGGTCTTTTACCAAATAGGGCTATCTTCTGTATATCCTCCCCCTTGTCACAACAAAATTGATTGGCTCAAACACATTAAGATGGAAATAAATTCCACAAATTAACTTTTGAGAAGGCACACCTGTTAATTGAAACACATTCCAGGTGACTACCTCATGAAGCTGGTTGAGAGTATGCAACGAGTGTACAAAGCTGTCATCGAGGCTGGCTATTTGAAGAATCTGAAATATAAAATATATTTAGATTTTTTTTAAACATTTTTGGTTACTACATGATTCCATATGTGTTATTTTATAGTTTTGATGGCTTTACAATTATTCTACAATTGTGGAAAATAGTACAAATAAAGAAAAACCCTTGAATGAGTAGGGAAAAACCCTTGAATGAGTAGGTGTTCTAAAACTTTTGACCGGTAGTGTATATCATTTTTATACACCTGTCAGCAACGGGTATGGCTCAAATTGCCGAATCCACTAATTTGAAAGGGCGTCCACATACTTTTTTGTATATATAGTGCGTATATATTATTTTGCCTCTTAGATTTGCTCTAGATTGCAGGAAATGGCACTTACAGGTGTTAGTCTTTTAGTCACATTTGCAATAGAACAAGCGTTCAAATTATGCCCACCTGACCCAGATTTCGGTCAATAACAGGGCGATTTTGGATTGCATAAACAAAAACAGTAATTGTGTGATGGCGGGGATGCAGGGTTGTGTTCCAAATAAAACAACTACAAGTGTGTTTGCTCTAGTTCCTCAACGGCACAGCTAGGAGAGCTCAAAATAAAGCATCTGTGCACACTTTGGAGAGGTGTGTGGCCACTTAGAGACACCAGTTAGTCCTCTCACTCAAACCTTGTCATTTTTTTGACTTATGTTTCACCTACCCCACATTTTACAGGAATATTCTTATGTTACTGAATTTATCCAGTGTATTTTCAGAGTTCGTTAACAAATGCGGTGAAAAGTACAGTAAATGTAAAATGCACAGAAAATCAACAGTCTGTTTTGGATTCAGTCTTGTCAGGTGAACTGTTGTGTCCTCAACTTTGGAAACATTTTCCCATCTCCAAATTGTTCACTTTCAATTGCTACAATACTAATGCATTTCATATTTTTTCTGTAAGAAACATTTTAAATTTAGCCCTATATAGGACAATTCAATATAGGACAATTCCGATGAGTGTAAAGGGTTATTAAGAAGAAATCTGTGGGTCAGTTGCTTAACAAGTGTTGTTTTTTAAACGTTTTTGATAACTTACTTACTGCAATTCACAAAGAGTTGCAAACACTTAATTCTTTCAGTAAATTTACTGATGTCGTTCTATCTCTTTTATTAACACGTATGGACCCAGAACTTAATTGAAATCAAGCCATTAGAATGTACCAGAGACCACCAAAATATAATTTGTTCTGCAAAAAATGTCTTAACCCGGGGGAGCTTGGCTGGCTGGCTTTTTTTTGGGGGGGCTGGCTACTCCCATGTATTTGTGGAAAACACTGCACACGCACGCACACACACACTAGTCTATTAGCCTCACTAATCCATTTTAGCAGTGCAAAAATCCCCCCTAATTTTTTATTTTTAATCCCACCATTTTGTTTTCTTAGAGGAAGGTCCAATTAGAAACTGACAGTTTAAGCTAAAGCAATGAAACTATTTAGTTGGCTTGCGGTGCTCATAGTCACACACAACAACCTCCAATATGATGGTTGTGCTGCTCTGCTCGCAAAGCTGTCATAGACAGCAGCTGTTTAGAGAAAAGACAGACCATCCGCGTGATTAGCCAATAGAAAATATCGAGAGGCTTACGACCAAACGTTGAGTTCACCGACCCTAATCGAGAGTGGAAATCCCCAGAGTTGGCTGATGATGACTTCTGACAGATGCACTGTGGGTGAACCGCTCGGCTGTAACATAAGAGAGTCAGAAGAGACATTTGATTAAGGAAAACGTCCCACAAGGCATGCATGTTTGCACAACAAAAGCATGGTGTTTTCCCCAATGCTATTTTTTCCCACTCACTCAACAGGAATAGGCCTACTGGTGGGCCATTCTGGCACCACAGATAAGCATTAGCCGGAAGGTTGACTGTTTGTTTGCAGGGAGATACTCTGTAGCCTACACCATACCATTGATACAGCACCCATCTTTTTGTTGAAGATAAGTGTGTTTTTCTGCTATGGGAAGTTAAACGTGATGGTGTTTGTAGATGTGGTGTCATGAGCAGAGTAGTCAGTCAGGAGAAGCTGATGTGTGACACACACACACACACACACACACACACACACACATAGTCATAATGGGCCTCCTCGGGGGGGGGGTACTTAAATTAGTCACTGCTGCTAAGGCGCTTTGCAAAAATAGCCCCGGTTCCCCCTTTACCTCTGTTGGGGTAAATTAAGTGAAATAGACGTAGGTAGTCTACCCTTTGGGGTGTAGGCCTATGTCATCTTTCAAATCCATTGCTGTGGTTGTAGAGTTGTATGCATCTGCCTTCCTGCATGCATGTTGATTAAAAAAATATTATGACTGCCATTGAATGATTGCATATTTAGTGACTGGTGAACAACACCACATCTGACTTTGTTTAAATGCCTAGTTTATCCTCCCTGATTCTTCTTTGTTACTGTGTTTGTCCACCACTGTCGTTTCCCCTTTTGGAGGTCCTTAAATTAGCCTCTCTAAACTGATGGTTAGCACATGTTGTTGGGGATGAGGCATCCCAAGCACTCTACTAAGGACAGTATTATAGAGCTGTGACTCATGGGGAAACTGGTCAACCAGTGCATGTGGTACAGTAGCTCTCTGCCACAGGTCTCTCAGGATAATGTATATTTGATCTCATTTATATTTAGTCTTCCTCATTTTGTTCATGTTGATTTGTTTGGAGTTGGTCTCCACTGTGTTGCAGATTACCAGGAAACACTTCTATAGCCTGCAGCAGAGTGAGATGCAGATTGTATGTTGCGGTGTAGCCTAACGTGCAAGGGTGCTTATCCAAAGTCCATAATGCCAACCACCGCCTTAGCATTTTCCTATCCTAACATGGCATTGCCTTATCATAAACAAGCTCATTGAGGGGATTGGTGGTGTTCCCATGTTTCATGAGCTGAAATAAAAGATCTCAGAAATGTCCATATGCACAAAAAGCTTATTTCTCTCAAATGTTGTTCACAAATGTGTTTACATCCCTGTTGGTGAGCATTTCTCCTTTGCCAAGATAATCCATCCACCTGACAGGTGTGTCATATCAAGAAGCTGATTAAACAGCATGGTCATTACATAGGTGCAGCTTGTGCTGGGGACAAAAGGCCACTCTAAAATGTGCAGTTTTGTCACACAACCCAATGCCACAGAGGTCTCAAGTTTTGAGGTAGCGTGCAATTGGCATGCTGACTGCAGAATGTCCACCAGAGCTGTTGCCAGAGAATTGAATGTTAATTTCTCTACCATAAGCCGCTTTCAACGTCGTTTTAGAGAATTTGAATTTCAACGTTGCGAATAGTGCCCCATGGTGGGGTCTTCCATGGCTTGCATACTCACCAGACATGTCACCCATTGAGCATGTTTGGGATGGTCTGGATCAACGTGTACGACATCGTGTTTCAGTTCCCGCCAATATCCAGCAACTTCGCACAGCCATTGAAGAGGAGTGGGACAACATTCCAACAGGACAATGACCCTAAGCACACAGCCAAGACAACACAGGAGTGGCTTCGGGACAAGTCTCTGAATGTCCTTGAGTGGCCCAGCCAGAGCCCGGACTTGAACCTGATCTAACATCTCTGGACAGACCTGAAAATGGCTGTGCAGCGACACTCCCCATCCAACCTGACAGGGCTTCAGAGGATCTGCATAGAAGAATGGGAGAAACTCCCCAAATACAGGTTTGCCAAGCTTGTAGCGTCATACCCAAGAAGACTCGAGGCTGTAATCGCTGCCAAAGGTGCTTCAACAAAATACTGAGTAAAGGGTCTGAATACATATGTACATGTGATATTTCCGGGTTTTAAAAAATATATAAAGTAGCAAAAATTGATAAATTAGTTTTTGCTTTGTCATTATGGGGTATTGTGTGTAGATTGATGAGGAAAAAAACTATTTCATAAATTTTAGAATAAGGCTGTAACCTAAAATGTGGAAAAAGTCAAGGGGTCTGAATACTTTCTGAAGGCACTGTACTGGGCTCCAGACTGCAAGTATTTATTTAATAGCATTTTGCGACCATTTGACTTGGCTGTGCGAGTAAAAAAATGTATTGGTCGCATCGGTACGAGTTGCACATTCTACCTGGTCATCTCAATCCTAACGTCCTATTTTTTGGGCGGATAAAACCGTGATTTGGTCAAACAGTAATTATCCTCATTTTTCCTGAAATGAAAGCATCTACCCTGCCCGTATGCCTATTTCGCTTTGGCCCGCCACTGTGATGAGCGAACCACTATCTCTCTCCCCTCATGTGCGCCCCGAAAAATGCATTCTATTTGTATAACATTTAAAAATTAAACTGTGGGGGAAAAAACTTTGGAAACTACTGTTTGAGAGAGGAGCATCTCAGCTTTTTTTGCATCTCTCAATATTGAGCTAGTAGCTCACTGTTTTATAACCAAGATATCTGATATGCCTTTGAGATATGGAGCGTGCGAAATGCGCATCGGCCATTGAGAGTTTATTTATAAAGCCATTTTTACAACAGCAGATGTCACAAAGTTTTATACAGAATCCCAGCCTAAAACCCCAAACAGCAAGCAATGCAGATATAGAAGCACGATGGCTAGGAAAAACTACCTAGAAAGGAAGAAACCTAGAGAGGAACCAGGCTCTGAGGGGTGGCCAGTCCTCTTCTGGCTGTGCCGGGTGGAGATAGTACATGGCCATTAAGGCCAGATTGTTCTTCAAGATGTTCAAAGATGACCAGCAGGGTCATTCAGAGGTAGAGAGAGAGAGAGAGCTGGTCCGGGACAAGGTAGCACGTCCGGTGAACAGGTCAGGGTTCCATAGTCGCAGGCAGAACAGTTGAAACTGGAGCAGCAGTCCGACCAGGTGGACTGGGGACAGCCAGGAGACATCAGGCCAGGTAGTCCTGAGGCATGGTCCTAGGGCTCAGATTTTCCGGGAGGGAGAGCATTAGACGGAGCATACTTAAATTCACACAGGACACCAGATAAGACAGGAGAATTTCACCAGATATAACAGACTGACCCTAGCCCCCCGGCACATAGCCTCCAGTATCTATGCTGCAATAGTCTGAGACGGGGGGGACGGGGGACACTGTGGCCCCGTCCGACAATACTCCCGGACAGGGCCAACCAGGCAAGATATACAGTGGGGAAAAAAAGTATTTAGTCAGCCACCAATTGTGCATGTTCTCCCACTTAAAAAGATGAGAGAGGCCTGTACTTTTCATCACAGGTACACGTCAACCATGACAGACAAATTGAGGAAAAAAAATCCAGAAAATCACATTGTAGGATTTTTAATGAATTTATTTGCAAATTATGGTGGAAAATAAGTATTTGGTCACCTACAAACAAGCAAGATTTCTGGCTCTCACAGACCTGTAACGACTTCTTTAAGAGGCTCCTCTGTCCTCCACTCGTTACCTGTATTAATGGCACCTGTTTGAACTTGTTATCAGTATAAAAGACACCTGTCCACAACCTCAAACAGTCACTCTCCAAACTCCACTATGGCCAAGACCAAAGAGCTGTCAAAGGACACCAGAAACAAAATTGTAGACCTGCACCAGGCTGGGAAGACTGAATCTGCAATAGGTAAGCAGCTTGGTTTGAAGAAATCAACTGTGGGAGCAATTATTAGGAAATGGAAGACATACAAGACCACTGATAATCTCCCCTCAATCTGGGGCTCCACGCAAGATCTCACCCCGTGGGGTCAAAATGATCACAAGAACGGTGAGCAAAAATCCCAGAACCACACGGGGGACCTAGTGAATGACCTGCAGAGAGCTGAGACCAAAGTAACAAAGCCTACCATCAGTAACACACTACGCCGCCAGGGACTCAAATCCTGCAGTGCAAGACGTGTCCCCCTGCTTAAGCCAGTACATGTCCAGGCCCGTCTGAAGTTTGCTAGAGTGCATTTGATTGATCCAGAAGAGGATTGGGAGAATTTCATATGGTCAGATGAAACCAAAATATAACTTTTTGGTAAAAACTAAACTCGTCGTGTTTGGAGGACAAAGAATGCTGAGTTGCATCCAAAGAACACCATACCTACTGTGAAGCATGGGGGTGGAAACATCATGCTTTGGGGCTGTTTTTCTGCAAAGGGACCAGGACGACTGATCCATGTAAAGGAAAGAATGAATGGGGCCATATATCGTGAGATTTTGAGTGAAAACCTCCTTTCATCAGCAAGGGCATTGAAGATGAAACGTGGCTGGGTCTTTCAGCATGACAATGATCCCAAACACACCGCCCGGGCAACGAAGGAGTGGCTTCGTAAGAAGCATTTCAAGGTCCTGGAGTGGCCTAGCCAGTCTCCAGATCTCAACCCCATAGAAAATCTTTGGAGGGAGTTGAAAGTCTGTGTTGCCCAGCGACAGCCCCAAAACATCACTGCTCTAGAGGAGATCTGCATGGAGGAATGGGCCAAAATACCAGCAACAGTGTGTGAAAACCTTGTGAAGACTTACAGAAAATGTTTGACCTGTGTCATTGCCAACAAAGGGTATATTACAAAGTATTGAGAAACTTTTGTTATTGACCAAATACTTATTTTCCACCATAATTTGCAAATAAATTCATAAAAATCCTACAATGTGATTTTCTGGAATTCTTTTCTCATTTTGTCTGTCATAGTTGACGTATACCTATGATGAAAATTACAGGCCTCTCTCATCTTTTTAAGTGGGAGAACTTGCACAATTGGTGGCTGACTAAATACTTTTTTTCCCCACTGTAACTCCACCAACTTTGCCAAAGCACAGCCCCAACACCACTAGAGGGATATTAACAGACCACCAATTTACTACCCTGAGACAAGGCTGAGTATAGCCCACGAAGATCTCCTCCACTGCATGAGCCCAAGGGGACGCAAAACCAGACAGGAAGATCACGTCTGTGACTCAAGTGACACACCCCTCCTAGGGACGACATGGAAGAGCACTAGTAAGCCAGTAACTCTGCCCCCATCAGAGGCAGAGAATCCCAGTGGAGAGAGGGGAGCCGGCCAGGCAGAGACAGCAAGGGCGGTTCGTCGCTCCAGTGCCTTGCCGTTCACCTTCGCACCCATGGGCCAGACTACACTTTATCGTAGGACCTACTGAAGAGATGAGTCTTCAGTAAACACTTTAAAGGTCGGGAACGAGTCTGCATGTCTCACATGGATAGGCAGACCATTCCATAAAAATTGAGCTCTATAGGAGAAAGCCCTGCCTTCAGCTGTTGCTTAGAAATTCTAGGGATAATAAGGAGGCCTGCGTTTTGTGACCTTAGCGTATGTGTAGGTATGTACGGCAGGACCAAATCGGAGAGATAGTTAGGAGCAAGCCCATGTAATGCTTTGTAGGTAAGCAGTAAAACCTTGAAATCAGCCCTAGCCTTAACAGGAAGCCAGTGGAGAGAGGTTAGCACTGGAGTAATATGATCAAATGTTCTGGTTCTCGTCAAGATTATAGCAGCCGTCTTTAGCACTAACTGAAGTTTATTTAGTGCTTTATCCGGGTAGCCGGAGAGTAGAGCATTGCCGTAGTCTAATCTAGAAGTGACAAAAGCATGGAATATTTTCAGATTTTTGCGATGTTACAAAGATGGGGGAAAAAAGCTGTCCTTTAAATATTATTGATAATATGTTCATCAAAAAAGAATCAAGCCTATACGTTATTAGTGCACATAAAGATGTAGGCAAATTCATCTCTATTAAATAAACCATAAAACAAATTTTGAACCCCTATTTCTACAGTAAAATATATCAGTATCCTAATTGTCAACCCAAAATTCATGACAATCCCTGGATTAGGTTGCACATCAAAATATCTTGAATCATGCATTCCTGCTTGAACAGGTTAGATGAAACAACATCTCAGTAGTCTATTACACTTCTTAATAAAACACTTGTAATGACTTTGACATTGTAAGGTAATCAAAAATATATACAGTTGAAGTTGGAAGTTTACTTACATAGACTTAGGTTTGAGTCATTATAACTTGTTTTTCAACCACTCCACAAATTTCTTGTTAACAAACTATAGTTTTGGCAAGTCAGTTAGGACATCTACATTGTGCGTGACACAAGTTACTTTTCCAACAATTCTTTAGACATATTATTTCACTTATAATTCACTGTATCACAATTCCAGTGGGTCAGAAGTTTACATACACTATGTTGTCTGTGCCTTTAAACAGCTTGGAAAATTCCAGAAAATGATGTCATGGCTTTAGAAGCTTCTGATAGGCTAATTGACATCATTTCAGTCAATTGGAGGTGTACCTGTGGATGTATTTCAAGGCCTACCTTCAAACTCAGTGCCTCTTTGCTTGACATAATGGGATAATGAAAAGAAATCATCCAAGACCTCAGAAAAAAAAGTGTAGACCTCCACAAGTCTGGTTCATCCTTGGGAGCAATTTCCAAACGCCTGAAGGTACCACGTTCATCTGTACAAACAATAGTACGCAAGTATAATCACCATGGGACCACGCAGCCGTCATACCGCTCAGGAAGGAGAAGCGTTCTGTCTCTTAGAGATGAACGTACTTTGGTGCGAAAAGTGCAAATCAATCCCAGAACAACAGCAAAGGACCTTGTGAAGATGCTGGCGGAAATGGGTATAAAAGTATCTATATCCACAGTAAAACGAGTCCTACTGTATATCGACATAACCTGAAAGGCCGCTCAGCAAGGAAGAAGACACTGCTCTAAAACCGCCATAAGGACAACTCAGAGTATGCTATTCTGTTCTTCTGAAATAGACTACATTTTCTTCATATCATGTTTCTTTAGACCTGTCTAAAATAAATAATGGATTTATTGTGGAGGTGTAGGCTATATTACATGGATTTATTATACTTTTTAAAATGTGATGTTCCAAAGGTCTGCATTAGTGGCTTGTAGGCTATGTGTGGAAGCCAGGAGATGCAACAATTATTTATGTTAAATAACGGCCAATTACCGTGAAACCGACAGTTATTTGCTTGACAATCACCGGCTGACGAAATGTTGTGACCGCCACAGCCCTACGAGTTCCCCAAAATAAAGATAATTAAGTCCAATGTCACTTAGATCATTAAGTCCAATGGTAAGCTAAAGATTATCTTTGTTTTGTGGGAACTCACCCCTGATCGGTCGCAAGGGCCCCCAACCAAAACTGGCGTAGGGCCCCCAAAAGCAAGGGTCGGCCCTGGATATGTTACTTGGAACTGACCTGTAGAGTATGGTGTGCTATTAACACAGTGGGGTTGTTCCATGTCATTTTAGCAAGCCATGACACCCACCATCACAGATTGTTTTGAAATCGTTTCTGTAGTTCCTCTGAACAGAGGAAAAAAACCATCATTCATTGGGATACATTACATAGGATGAAGAAACAATACTCTGAGCCGCAGCCCCATACTACTTGTCAGACACAGAAAATGTATTCAAACATTACGAATCGCCGGTTCACTAACATTTTCTGCTCATATTACTTTCTTTCTACCTTCCGAAAATACCTAATCTTTTATGACAACTAATGCTTTCTCTCCTTCAGTGTCGAGCTAATCACGTAACTGTTTTGACAGTCATTGATCAATAAGTCATTTTGCATGCCAAGCAACCCAGGCAATATCAGTAGCCTAGTCAAACTGTGCGCTGCTTCGCGCACTGACCAACCTTCAGCACATCACCTTCAGCATTCAAATGTTTGTGAAATTGCTTGCGCAATAATAGGCTGTGACAACCAATGTAATTTGCTAGGTTATTGTTATCAAATGCGCTTTTGAAAATTGTGTTGTACGGGGGGGGCTGGTAGTTATGCTTTACAGTCATTGTATATGGTCATTTTTAGATATACACGGTTAAGTTGATCATTCCATAACGAGGACAACAATCACTTTTTCTACCAGCACTTAGCGGGAGGAAAATAGAAGTTCACTTCATAAAAACTTCCAAATGGTCTAAACCATTTGATTTTGAGACTGGTGAAATCCAAAGGTGTGCTATATATTCATTGGCTATGTCATAGCAAATGTTTTAAAGATAAATATTGATACATTACTAGCTCAAATACTTTGACTCTGCAAAAATGACGAATTAATTAGTGGGTGATTTCAGATCAAAAGTGGGGGGACAAACATTGCACCCCCTTATCTAATAGTGGGGTGGTAGATGCCCAGTTTCCCTTATGGCTCAGCTCAGGTGCCTACATACACAATAGACGTACACATGTACACATGTACATAATTTACACACACACACCAACACGCAGAGAAGTCGGCTCAGACAGATCCAGCTCAGAGGCACAGCTCATGAGCTCCGTCAGTAGCAGATTTTAATTTACAATGAATGTGTTTATGTAAGAAATGTTAGTGTAATTCACCGAATCGCATTGATTCGTTCCTCTAATCAAACCGATTCGTTTCAAACTAAAATGTATCGTTCCTGTATCGTATTGGAGCCCATGTATCTAGTACATATGAAATTGTCTTGAAAGGGAAAGATGCACATCCCTGCTAATGACTGTATTCATGTTTTGTCCCACAGGCGGAGGCCAGGCTGGCTGCAAAGAGAGTGGCCAGGGCAGAGGCGAGGGACATCCGAATGAGAGAACTCGAACGGCAACAGAAAGAGGTGTACACTCTCTCTCACACACACACACACACACACACACTTAGTGATACAGGTACAGTCAATGATTTAGTCAACTCTGATTCATTCAAGAAAGACATCCTGCCATTTCTCTCGTTGAACCAGGAAATGTGTTGGGGTGTACGAGGGCTGCATGTTCATAGATCAAATCCAGATATCTGAATATAAACCATCTTTCACATTTCTTTTTCTCTTTCCCTTGTATGTAAATTATGAACCTTGTGTGACTAACTGAGTCTATATCATATAATAAGATATTTGTGTGTTCAACTCCCTGGCACTCCCTTCCTCCCTCCCCCTGTTCTGTCCAGCTCTCCTCTCACCACTCCTCATCCAGCAGCAGAAAAAGCTGGGGCTCGATCCACCAATGGATGGTAACGTTAGGCCAGGGAGCATGGGCCTCTCTCTGTACTAACACAGCCTGTTATGTTGTGTGTGTGTGTGTGGGAGCTGGCCTCTCTACTCCCTAAACAGTGCCCTCTGATGACAGAACCTTACATCACATTATAAATATTGTTCTGCAATGTATTTGCTTAGGAGGAGACACCTTTATCTGTGGCTGTGCGTTGAGAGTTGGCTTTGGCCTCTTACCTTATTTGGGTCTTTTGTGCTATACAATGAGGCAGTTTGGGGGATAACGTTGATATGCATTGGAATGAGGTACTTTGGTCCTGTTTTCTGTTCTCTAACCACAATTGAGTGAGCGTTGCTGAAATGGCCGAGTTCCTAGGGCTGTTGCGGTGACCGTATTACCGCCACACCGGCGGTCACGAGTCATGAAGGCAGTCAAGTTCCACGTGACTGTTTAGTCACGGTAATAAGACTTCTCCAAGCTCTGATGCTGCTGATGGTCATTCACACATCTATTAGTTAGTATTTGTAAAGACAAGATTAAATCAAGAATAATCTGATGGATTACCATATTAGCCTATCACTTGTGAATGATATATTATCACTTGTGAATGATGCCCAGCTTAAGGCAAGAAACAATGCCTTTTTTGGTGACTTTTTCTAATAATAATAATAATATGCCATTTAGCAGACGCTTTTATCCAAAGCGACTTACAGTCATGCGTGCATACATTTTTTTTGTGTATGGGTGGTCCCGGGGATCGAACCCACTACCTTGGCGTTACAAGCGCCGTGCTCTACCAGCTGAGCTACAGAGGACCACATAATCATAGTCACACATAATCATAGTCACACACCTCATGTAGCCCATAGGCTTATATGTTTTGATAAGTTTTTTATCACAACTAATGTGGCCAAATAACTTCTTAAAATTAAGCACGTTAATCCGCTTTAAAAGGGGTGTCGAGCCTAACTGGCATACATAAGCAGCGCGTGAGTTTCAAGTTTGGGGAAGATAATTTTCACCATAAAAATGCAACTTTATAATAAAAGCATTAAAGGTCACTTTTGATAATGGTGTTTTCCTGCTAATGGAACATTCGCACTTATAGCTTACTGCCGTATGTGCATTGCTGCGCTTATAATGTGAAGAAATAGCCTAATAGTTTATCAACATTTTAAGCTAAACGTTCTGATCTGTTGCATCAGCCTCATTGCGTAAAAAAGTGGTTTTGATGCTAGTGGTTGTATTAATTTGGGATCTATTGCATCCCACAACTGTCCCAGACTATGTTTTGAATATTTATTTCTCACACAGAATAGAATAGGTCAACTTTTGTACTATGGGGGATAGTACTGTAGCTCAGTTGGTAGAGCATGGCGCTTGCAACGCCAGGGTTGTGGGTTCATTTCCCACAGGGGGCCAGTATGAAAATGTATGCACTCACTAACTTTAAGTCGCTCTGTGTAAGAGCGTCTGCTAAATTACTAAAATGTAAATGTAAAATGTAGATTGACATAGGCTAGTGCTTTTGCTGTTCGTTAGGCTTACTCATCTTGTTGGCTGACGAGAAATAAATGTGCACAGTTCTTCCAATATCTTAATATGCACCTCGGAATTGGATAAGGATGCGCAGTTGTATCCCCGATGTGTCTGTCTTCACTTGTAGCCTGTGAGAAAGACCCGATCACGTGATGGAGAGCCATGTGAGTGAGAGGTGCTTCGGAGCCTGCAGCACTCAGGGAGAAGGGCACAACGCAGCACTCCGGGCCAAGAGCACAACGGCCACTGGCCGCAAAAGGCATGGATTTTTTTAGGGTGCATTACAGCCACACAAAGGCCGTAATTTAAGTTACATGAATAACTCTAAATTAAGCATATAGGAGTACCTATTTCTTTGTTAGACCCATGGGGCGGCGCACAATTGGCCCAGCGTCGTCCAGGGTAGGGGAGGGAATGGCCGGCAGGGATGTAGCTCAGTTGGTAGAGCATGGCGTTTGCAACGCCAGGGTTGTGGGTTCGATTCCCACGGGGGGCCAGTATGAAAACAAAAAAAAGAATAATGTATGTACTCACTAACTGTAAGTCGCTCTGGATAAGAGCGTCTGCTAAATGACTAAAATGTTAAATGTTAACCTCTCAATACAGAATAGCCGCATGTGCACAGTCCCTCAAATCGTTTGGAGAAAAGATCCTTTCTGTTTTATTCAGCTTTGTTCAATTGGATTCTTCATACTATAAAATAATATAAAATAATGCCATGGAATTCTAAGCAAATCTTGTCTGCTGAAAACTAGTGTAGCCCACAGCCATTTGGCATAGCCAGATCAGGACCTAACAGAAGGACAACTCAGAGTATGCTATTCTGTTCTTCTGAAATAGACTACATTTTCTTCATACCATGTTTCTTTAGACCTGTCTAAAATAAATAATGGATTTATTGTGGAGATGTAGGCTATATTACATGGATTTATTATACTTTTTTAAATGTAGATGTTCCAAAGGTCTGCATTAGTGGCTTGTAGGCTGTGTGTGGAAACCAGGAGATTTTACGTTTTAGTCATTTAGCAAACGCTCTTATCCAGAGCGACTTACAGTTAGTGAGTGCATACATTTTTCATACTGATGCGCGACAAATGCCAATATCGGTCAAATGACTTGAATGAGATTTGTGCCACAAATGCCAAAATGCTACCATGTGACAACAGTGCAAGGGAAACCAAAGCATGTTGTTGTCATACCTTGTCCATAGACTGGCCTACAGGGTAAGGAAACCAATGTCATTGTAATTTGGGTGAACTAACTGGCCAAGAAATACACCCATGCTAATGTAAAGCTTATGGGAGGGTCAAAATTCCAGTCGGGATCAGAACAAATGAATTTACAGCCAGAATTCCAGACTCCTAAAAGATGTTGAGCAGATCGTGGTCCTGGGGAAGAATAGCAACACACACACACACACACACACACAGATCCGCTCAACTGAGTCTCCTACACAGACAGTAACAACTGGCTCTGCTCGATAGCACATTTTCACCCTTCATACAATATAGACATGTGTTTAGATATATTTATATTCAGAGAGATGTATCCCGTTCTGTTTATTGTCGATTCATTTAGTTAGTTCCTAAAACCGACAATTTTGGTAACACAGAAGGAATCTCTGCAGCACTTAGACAGAAAACGACAGGAACCACAGATAAAAAAATCTTCATTATTATATCTGGGTCAACAGAGGAATCATGACACTAACAGCTGTTGGAAATAGTAGAGGACGAGTGCAGGAAAAGACAACTTTAGAGCAGCACAACAAAGCACTAAATACAAAAACATGACGATTCATGACTAATATACTCAGGGAAGGCGGGGTGTTATAAAATCAAAACGTATAAAATGGCATGACACTTAATGGATGCATCTACACTGCATATTGCTGCAAACTACTCACTAGGCTAAATATACAGATACAGGGGCAGGGCTGGGGAGAGAGAGGTGGGGACAGGAGAACAGAAGAGCGACATACACACTACTACGCCAGCATCAAGAGAGGGAGGGTAGCAGTTACCCCTAAGCCAATGACACATGGTCAGATACTTTTTCTATCCTCCTAATATATTAGGATAAAGGGTATGGTGCGTGATCTGATCCTAGATCTGTGATTATGGGCAAGTGGGACAGTCGTCCACTAATTCAGTGCCATGAGGAATAGGTGGGGTAGAGGAATAGTAGACTACTATGGTAATGTAACTTGTGGCTTTAATTTGAGCAGAGCCCTATGTGGCTCTGCTCAGTAGGACTACATGAAGAAACTACATGTCATGGGGGTGGAATGTCGTTTTTGTTTAGATTAAAAGAGGGAAAAGACCCTTTAGATGCAGATGGTCTTTTTTGTATTCCACAGGACGTTTGCATTATTTATACATACATGCGTTTAATCATTTCATAATTTTCAATACTTTTGAACGCATGGTCCTGTTTTTTTGTTTTGTTTTCATTTGTCAGCCCATTGGAAAAAAAGACTGAAAAAACAGAAGCGATGGGAAGGTAGCGATCCCATGTTGTTGTCGTTCGCTCCCTCCCTTGTTCCAGCCTCCTCCCTGTTGCGCCCCTCTTTCCACCCGATCGCGAGGGGGCAGTTAGCAGCGCGTCTCATAGATGCCGCTGCGACCGATGTAGCGCACCCATTTGATGACGTCGTGGTCACTGTAGTTCAGCTTGGGCTCGAACACCTTCAGGTAGCGCACCTGATGCTACATTTGTTTGTTAATTAATGGCCAATCACCGTGAGACTGACAGTTATTTGCTTGACAATCACCGGCTGACGAGATTTCGTGACCGCCACAGCCCTACGAGTTCCCCAAAATATTGATTGTTAAGTCCAATGTCACTTAGATCATTAAGTCCAATGGTAAGCTAAATATTCTTTGTTTTGAGGGAACTCACCCCTGATCGGTTGCAAAGTCCCCCAACCAAAACTGGTGTAGGGCCCCCAAAAGCAAGGGTCAGCCCTGGATATGTTACTTGACCTGTAGAGTATGGTGTGCTATTAACACAGTGGGGTTGTTCCATGTCATTTTAGCAAGACATGACACCCACCATCACAGATTGTTTTGAAATCGTTTCTGTAGTTCCTCTGAACTTGGGGGGTCCGTGGGTGACTGACCATTCCTATGGATTCCTCATGTCTTACTTATTGTTAGAAAAAAGTTTTGTCCAAATCAGATGTTAGGTACTATATTTATTGAATATTATATGAATCCTAGAAATTAAAATGGCCAATTTGGATGCAATCAATTAGCTTAATTTCTCAGAGATCTAATTATATTTCAACAAAATAATGCTGCAGGAATGCTAATCTTATCTGTTTCTAACAACAGAAACGATTCCATCCGGCCGCTACCGGGAGACCCACGAGGCGGCGCACAATTGGCCCAGCGTTGTCCGAGTTAGGGGAGGGTTTGGCCGGCTGGGGATGTCCTTGTCCCATCGCGCTCTAGTTACTCCAATGGCGGTCCGGGCGCATGCACGCTGATACGGTCGCCAGTTGTACAGTGTTTCCTCCGACACATTGGTGTGGCTGGCTTCCGGGTTAAGCGAGCAGTGTGTCAAGAAGCAGTGCGGCTTGGCAGGGTCGTGTTTCGGAGGACGCATGGCTCTCGATCTTCGCCGCTCCCGAGTCCGTACTTCCAATTGGATATCACGAAATTGGGGAGAAAAAGGGGTAAAAAATTAATAAATAAGAATTGATTCCAGAACAATCTGAGATGGTGGGTATCGAAATCCTTTTTGAGGTGGAACGACCAATGAAAAAATTTGCGTTTAGGACTGTGTATACAATACTGTAGCTAGCTAGTAACTTTTCAAAGGGATTACTGTGTGGAAGCCCAAGTTTCCTCCCTTTTTGTCTGTGTGGTTGAACAGCTCCTGTTGCAGTGTTTCTGATGGATTAATGGAGCTGCGCAAGTTGTTGCCGATTTTTGGCCTAACATTAACATCAAGATGTGTTATGCGTGGTTATGTCATTGCACGTAGAGTATTAGCCTTCCTTTGCATCTCCCTCGTCTCTAAGTACCAACGCTCTCCATCTCCAGGCTGACACAGAGAAGGCCCGGCACCCTGGAACTAGTACTAGATCCAGTAGCCATCATCGCCGGGTCTGTATGCTTTATCTCACATCTCTTTCTCACCAATCTCTTTCTCACCTTTATCTTATTTCCTGACTTGTCTTGTCGTCCTATTTGTCTGTCCCCATGTTTCTCTGCAACAGGATGACGATGTCATGTCGGTCCGTAGCACTGGAAGCTACAGGGTGTGTACATTACATAATCTCATTGACAGTGTCATGTCATTATTTTAGTCTGACTATTAATATGGAGGTAGAATTCTATTGGAAAGCCACACTCATGTGTGAAACCATTGGCTTATGTGTCTAATTGTTAGAATTTGTCAAAAATTGGAATACATTAATGTTCCTTGAGTAATTATGTTGTGATGTGTGTATGTTCTGGTTTTGAAGTCAACCTTTTCATTGCGAGACCTGGGCAGCTCATCTCATAAAAGCCTGGCCAGCACCTCTCATCGAAGAGACCTGGTGGTGCGTCTGTGTCGTGTGTGTGCATGTGTGTGTTTCCGGGTAAAGGTGGGATGGATGGCATGACCGATTGTGCAGAAGGGAAATGGGGATGGGTTTGCTGCTGTCTAAAAGACCAGTGTTGAATTCACAGCTGGGCGACACAGGAAGATAGCTGGGCTATATTAGGCAGGGCTATATTCTATGTTGTCATGGGCTAGGCTAACATCCTTGTGGCTTGTAATGACATTCAAACAGCTGAGATGGTTACATTAAGACTAAAGTCTAAAGACAAATTACTAGGCTACCTCAAATGACTCTGCATGATAGTGTTTAATAAACAATTCGATGTCCATTACTAACGTATTTTCCTAACGAAAAAGACATTCAGCTTATCATTTAACCTCACAGTTTTGCAGTGTCATGCACCAACTGTCAAAATGTAGCTATGACTTGGTGTGGTGTGCCGTTCGTTCTCACAACTTTTTAGTAATCTGCAGTGTGAACACACTTACAGCACGTTTGTCTGTCGCTCCTAAGAGCAGGGGTCTCAAACAAATTTTTCCCGCGGGCCGCCAGTTTGAGATCTCTGACTTCGAGCCGCCAGTTTGAGGTCCTTATTGGCTGTTTGATCTTGTGATGATCATATTTCACATGAACCTTGTTCTCTCCCCAGTCTGACGGCCTGTCCAATAGCTCGGCTCTGAAGAGTAGCTCCTCTGTGAAGGGTAGCTCCTCTCTGAAGAGCTCCCGCTCCACTGTATGTACTCATCTGCTGCTGAGCATGTGTGGATTGATTCACAGTAAAAGTGACTTTCGTCTGTCTTTTGTTATACACTGAACAAAAATATAAACGCAACAATTTCAAAGAGTTACAGTTCATAGAAGGAAATCAGTCATTTGAAATAAATTCATTAGGCCCTAATCTATGGAGTTTACCTGACTAGGAATACAGATATGCGTCTGTTGGACGCAGATACCTTAATCAAATTGCCATAGATAAAATGCAATTGTGTTCGTTGTCTGTAGTTTATGCCTGCCCATACCATAACCCCACCGCCACCATGGGGAACTCTGTTCACAACGTTGACATCAGCAAACAGCTCGTCCACATGACGCCATACACACTGTCTGCCATCTGCCCGGTACAGTTGAAACCGGGTTTCATCCGGGAAGAGCACACTTCTCCAGCGTGCCAGTGGCCATCGAAGGTGAGCATTTGCCCACTGAAGTCGGTTACGACACCGAACTGCAGTCAGGTCAAGACCCTGGTGAGGGCGACGAGCACGTAGATGAGCTTCCCTGAGACGGTTTCCAACAATTTGTTCAGAAATTCTACGGTTGTGCAAACCCAGTTTCATCAGCTGTCCGGGTGGCTGGGTGGCTGGATGTGGAGGTCCTGGGCTGGTGTGGTTACACGTGGTCTGTGGTTGTGAGGCCGGTTGGACGTACTGCCAAATTCTCTAAAACAACATTGGAGGCGGATTATGGTAGAGAAATGAACGTTACAATCTCTGGCAACAGCTCTGATGGACATTCCTGCAGTCAGCATGCCAATTGCACGCTCCCTAAAAACTTGAGACATCTGTGGCATTGTGTTGTGTGATAAAACTGCAAATGTTAGTGGCCTTTTATTGTCCCCAGCACAAGGTGCACCTTTGTAATGATCATGCTGTTTAATCAGCTTCTTGATATGCCACACCTGTCAGGTGGATGTATTATCTTGTCAAAGGAGAAATGCTCACTAACAGGGATGTAAACAAATTTGTGCACAACATTTACGAGAAATAAGCTTTTTGTGCGTATGGAACACTTCTGGGATCTTTTATTTCAGCTCATGAAACATGGGAAGAACATGGGACATGTTGCGTTTATATTTTTGTTTAGTATAGTTCAATCAGCCATGTGTTCACTTCATTTAAGTTTTCCTCTTTTGTAAACTTTAATGTCTTTACACACTGATTAATATGTGGGAGCCTGTGTGAGAGGTTTTGCATAGTGAGTCGAATGTGTGAGTGGGATATGAAGAGCTTGATTTAATCGCTTTAATTGCATGCTTTACCAGAAAGGGTGCTTTTTACACCCAAATGTATTTGTACACTATACTGCCTGACTCCAAATCTTCACCATCATTAGCTAGGTTTCCATCCAATTGGCGACAGATGTAACTGTATAACTGATCAAATTATGCAAGCATTGTCATTTTGAATTCCGTAAAGTGAGTGTGGAAGAGGTTAAAAATATTATTGATCAACAATGACAAGCCAGCGGGGTCTGACAACTTCGATGGAAAATTACTGAGGATAATAGCGGACAATATTGCCACTCTTATTTGCCGTATCTTATTGGCCTGGAGGGAAGTGAAAGTAATTCCGCTACCCAAGAATAGTAAAGCCCCCTTTGCTGGCTCAAATAGCCGAACAATCAGCCTGTTACCAACCCTTAGTAAACTTTTGAAAAAAATGGTTCTACCAGATACAATTCTATTTTACTGTAAACAAATTGACAGACTTTCAGCACGGTTATAGGGAAGGACATTCAACAAGCACGGCACTTACACAAATGACTGATGATTGGCTGAGAGAAAATGATGATAAAAAGATTGTGGGAGCTGTTTTGTTAGACTTAATTGTGGCTTTTGACATTATCGACCATAGTCTGCTGCTGGAAAAACGTATGCGTTAGGGCTTTACACCCCCTGCTATACAGTGGATAAAGAGTTACCTGTCTAACAGAACACAGAGGGTGTTCTTTAATGGAAGCCTCTCCAACATAATCCAGGTAGAATCAGGAATTCCCCAGGGCAGCTGTCTAGGCCCCTTACTTTTTTCAATCTTGACTAATAACATGCTACTGGCCTTGATAAAGCCAGTGTGTCTATGTATGCGGATGACTCAACACTATACACGTCAGCTACTACAGTGAGTGAAATCACTGCAACACTTAACAAAGAGCTGCAGTTAGTTTCAGAATGGGTGGCAAGGCATAAGTTAGTCCTAAATAATTCAAAAACTAAAAGCATTGTATTTGGGACAAATCATTCACTAAACCCTAAACCTCAACTAAATCTTGTCATAAATAATGTGGAAATTGAGCAAGTTGAGGTGACTAAACTGCTGGGAGTAACCCTGGATTGTAAACTGTCATGGTCAAAACATGTTGATACAACAGTAGCTAAGATGGGGAGAAGTCTGTCCATAATAAAGCGCTGCTCTGCCTTTTTTAACAACACTATCAACAAGGCAGGTCCTACAGGTTCTAGTTTTGTCACACCTGTACTACTTTTCAGTCGTGTGGTCAGGTGCCACAAAGAGGGACCTCGGAAAATTACAATTGGCTCAGAACAGGGAAGCACAGCTGGCCCTTAAATGTACACGGAGAGCTAACATTAATAATATGCAAGAAAATCTCTCATGGCTCAAAGTGGAGGAGAGATTGACTTCTTCACTACTTGTTTTTGTAAGAAGTGTTGACATGCTGAATGAACCGAGGTGTCTGTTTTTTAAGCTACTAGCACACAGCTCGGACACCCATGTATACCCCACAAGACATGCCACCAAAGGTCTCTTCACAATCCCCAAGTCAAGAACAGACTATGTGAGGCACACAGTACTGCATAGAGCCATTGCTACATGGAACTCTATTCCACATCAGGTAACTGATGCAAGCAGTATAATCAGATTTAAAAACAGATAAAAATACACCTTATGGAACAGCAGGGACTATGATAAGACACAGATGTACACATGGATTTTGTATTGTACAGTGCATTTGGAAAGTATTCAGACCCCTAGACTTTTTCCACATTTTCTTACGTTACAGCCTTATTCTAAAAATGTTCCTCATTAATCTACACACAATACCCCATAATGACAAAGCGAAAACAGGTTTTTAGATTTTTTTTGTGCATATTTATTACAAATATAAAACAGAAAATACCTTATTTACGTAAGTATTCAGACCCTTTGCTATGAGACTCAAAATTGAGCTCTGGTGCATCCTGTTTCCATTGATCATCCTTGATGTTTATACAACTTGATTGGAGTCCACCTTGATTGGACATGATTTGGAAAGGCACACACCTGTCTATATAAGGTCCCACAGTTGACAGTGCATGTCAAAGCAAAAACCAAGCCATGATGTCAAAGGAATTGTCCACAGAGCTCCGAGACAGGATTGTGTCGAGGCACAGATCTGGGGAAGGGTACCAAACATTTTCTGCAGCATTGAAGGTCTCCAAGAACACAGTGGCCTCCATCATTCTTAAATGGAAGAAGTTTGGAACCACCAAGACTCTTCCTAGAGCTGACTGCCCGGCCAAACTGAGCAATCGGGGGAGAAGGGCCTTGGTCACGGAGGTGACCAAGAACCCGATGGTCAAGCTTGTAGCGTCATACCCAAGCAGACTCGAGGCTGTAATCGCTGCCAAAGGTGCTTCAACAAAGTACTGAGTAAAGGGTCTCAATACTTATGTAAATGTGCTATTTTATTTTTTGTAAACATTTCTAAAAACCTGTTTTTCCTTTGTCATTATGGGGTATTATTTGTAGATTGTTAAGGGGGGAAAACTATTTAATCAATTTTAGAATAAGTCTGTAACGTAACAAAAGTTAAGGGATCTGAATACTTTCCGAATGCACTGTAGATATGTGATAGAGTAGTGGCCTGAGTGAACACACTTAATGTGTTGTGAAAAGTGTTATGAAATGTAATATGTAATATTTTAAATTGTATATAACTGCCTTAATGTTACTGGACCCCAGGAAGAGTAGCTTCTGCAGTTGCAGCAGCTAATGGGGATCCTTAATAAATACAAATGCTAATATTCTAAAATCTGCATGAAGAAAATATGCAACATTTCCAAAGAGTGGTGTTTCCACCAAACATACTTTTTTTGCATATAAAAATCTGTGCGTGATTAATTTTACAGACAAAAATATTCTACGATGTCGAACAAACAAATGATCTGTCGGCATTTATCAAATTGTACCGAAACATCCTGTTTCCATCGCAGCTGTCGTGATTTTATTTTATACGGTAGGACTTTACTTGCATAAAACTGTGGATGGAAACGTAGTTAGTGACTGATTTCAACTAAAATAACTTGCATAAATCATGTAGTGTGCGCACATCTTACAGAATATTTGACCTTTTTATAAACTAAATTCTATGTCATTTAGGCCTTTATGACAGGAGACATCTGAATCTTTTTTAATACTACACAAATAACCGAAATGAGTGGCAACTCTGACTGACCCTGTCAAACAGATAAATACAAATGGCCTGAGCCCGGTTTCCCAGAAGCATCTTTGGATAAGTTCATTGTTAGAACCATAGGATCGTTATGGTTCTAAGATAACCGGGCGCTGGTCTTGAAAGAAGGGAGAAACACAGATTGTACAATATTAGGAGGAAATGTATAAATATTATAGGCTACAGTAGGCTACTATATCAACTTTCCAGTGGCACTGACTCACCCAATGAAGATAGATAGCATGAATATGTGTAGCCTAGGCTTCTCACTGTACAAGTGATGGTCTCAAGATAGGCCTGAGCTACTTTGAAAAACAGTGCTGTTTGTTGTTGAGAAAAACATTTCTTTGCTTGTACTGACAAATTAGTCTTCTCTTTTCAGCGTTAGGCATTTGCTTACGAAACGTATTTCCCGCAAATTGTATTTTGAAATTTGTAAAGAGAAATAGAATCCATAGAACGAAAGTGCCCAATCAAGTCAGGACTGAAAGCCATTTTGAGCATACCCATGAGTTTACGGCTCAAATTACCAAAACGCTTCCCAGCTAGCACATTTGGTTCCTTGGAAGTTGTGGGAACGTAAGTGTTTGGTGAGAACGTAAGCCATACATTTCCTGACCGTTAAAACTTTCTGAGAACGGAAGTAAAAATTACGCCTGTTTTGGGAATGTTAATTTTGCAGGGAGGTTCTGAGAATGTTTTTCTGTGATTCCCTGAAAGTTTCCCCGGGAGGTTTTATTAATGTTCTGAGAACAGAAATGATAGGTTATTAAATAACATTCTGATAACATTGCTAGCTTAGGTTAACTGTTTTGAATTCCAAACACAGCTAGGACACATGGAAATTAATTTGCTTGAATCATGACACACATGAAGATCATATGTTCGAACCTATGATCTTCTACTCCCTATCCATGGAATTAGTCCAATGCGCCACCAGGATGGAGCTAGCATGCCATGTTTTTTTTTTTAACTCATACAAAGCTGTTAATTTTAATCTATTCAAACAGACCCTTTTTCAAAGGAAACAAGCACTTATTAAAATAAGGTGTGGCCAGTTAGTGGGTGCAGCCAACACACCTGAACACACTTAACAAGGTAGAGGATAGAGAGTTGATGTTGCGAACAGAATGTATGTTTTTAAACAACATTCTTAGAATGTTCTTTGAACGTTACTAATGTTTTCTTGTGTTTTTTTATGGAACGTTTTCTTAATGTTCTGAGAACAGGACTTTAAATTGAACCATGAGGAAGCCTGCAGAAAACGTTATGCTGAAGTACTGAACTCCCATAGAAGAACGTTGTTTCTTAACGTTCTCTGAACAATTTGTGAACATTACTTTAAATAGAACCATGAGGAAACCTTATGGGAAGGTTGTATGCAAAATAACGATAGGAAAACCACACTCTCACCAAGCTCTAAGAAACACATGGTTCTCAGAACATTATGTGCTAGCTGGGTACTATGGATTATATTTCTATGGCCGCAAAGCAACAAGCTGTTCAATATTTGGCGCGTGTGCTGCCCAAATTCAGTCAGTGTTCAGACAGGAGTAATTATATAATTTTGGAAACATTATTTCAATTTATCAGGGCAGCACCCCTACTTCCCGCGGCTATGGGTCTTGGGTCACTGTGACCCTAAGTAAGATTTGCTTTGGTAGCGTGAGTTAACCAACTTCTAGTGTCCCCCGCATTCATGTCCCCTCTTCCCTGCCAGAGCTCTGTGTACAACGACCTGCATAAGAAGGCTCCCGTGTCCAGCAGCTCCAGGAAGGGCCTGCTGGTCAGTGTGTGTTTGTGTGTGTGTTCTCTCCTAGTGTGGGCCACTCTGGGCTCCTTGATCCAACTAACTGGAAGCAGTGTGGTGGCCAATGTAATTGAGCAGATCTATCTAGGAAGATTTTTGTCTCTCATTGTGCATGCTTGATGTATTACATAATTGTTCCATTATAGACATAAATCGTGCCTGTGATACTTCCCATTTTTGATAGTGGAACATTCTGAAATAAAGGTGAAAAGGCATGTCACAGCTTTGGCATGTTATTTTGCTGTATTAATTTCCTCCTGTCTCTCTCTGTTTATGGTCACATCATACTATTCCACTCATCCTCTCCTCCTCCAGACTGGCTTGTACCACGATCAGAGGAACTACAGCAGCCTAAAGAACCCCACCAAACCTCCTCCTCCCACTACTTCCACCTATCAGCCTCGGGTTTGTCCTCCTCAGTCCTGGCCTATTTCTAGCCCTTCCCTGTCTAGATTAAGTGGTGAAAGCAAGTTAGCTGAACTGAAACTACTTAAAGAAGAACAGTGTTTTTATCTACTCAAGTTTATGGGACGTATAAACGCCAGTTGAGATGGCCCATTGTGAATGGTTAACTACACACAGAGGGTTTTTATAGTGTCGGTGTGTGTTTGCACTCAAAGGTTTACAGTACTTAGTCATTCTTTGATATGAAGTTGCTGTTGGACTTCAGTGCCGTACATGCAACACCTCATCCATTTTCAGTTGACGGGGACAGTGCACCTCACTCCTATGTAGTCGTCCTCTCATCACATCACAGTGCTCTATTCTCAGGGCCCCAGGGACAGGAAAATGGCGTTTGTTTCTCCTCACACTATCTGAGGACGTTTTCCTACCAACCCCCCACCCCTGCTCTCTGTGGCTGTCCTCTAACTGTCCCACACCCCCTCTCCTTTACCTCACCCCCTCTCCTTTACCTCACCGCCTCTCCTTTACCTCTCCCCTCCTCACAGGCCCCATCTGTGGCCTCTACCGCTGGCTCTGGTTCGGGGCTGACGCGCAGCTACAGCCTGGTCAGTGTCGCACTCATGCCTTCATATCACCTTCAGAGACCAGACCCCAGTCCTCTCTGATACATCTGATAGCCATGGCCAGGGTTCTCCCTAGGTCATTTATATTTAGGTTCAATGGTCACCGTGGGCACTTAGTGGGGCCGAGGTTATGCGGTCTGGTAGGCTATGTTTGATAAGAAATGGCTTTTTGTCAGATCAGTGCTTTCTACAAAGAATAACTACAGCAATGGTTGATGCAGGAAATATCCCATTGTTTATATTTAGTTAATATTGAGAAAGGCATGCTACTCAGCCTGTGAGATTTTCTGACAGGAAATATCCCATTGTTTATATTTAGTTAATATTGAGAAAGGCATGCTGATTTTCTGACAGGTCATTGCTCCCTCTTGTTCTTTGCTGAGTTCTGGATGCTCTCCTTTGTGCCTTCAGGCTTCTATAAATGACGACGGTCTGTATGGCTCATACACTGGTTCTCAATTGCATACTGTAAGTGTTCTGTGTGTCTATAATTGAATAGTGTTAATGATGTCACCAGGGCCAGCAGCACACTGGCCTGTCTGTGTCCCCACCATGTCAATGCTGTTTGTGCCCCCCCAAACTACAGCCCTCTGAGTACAGCTGGTACTCCAGCTCCACCCGGAGCAGCCCTGTGGTGAGCCCCTCCCATTCAGTCACACTGCCTGCATGGTGTCCACTAACCTAGTCTGGCGTTACCATACTCCCAAGTCTGACACTGAGACTATCCACCAACTTAAACCCACACACTGCCATTACTAACAGGCTACCTACCTACACCCTCCTCCCTAGTCATCCTCACGTCACGCCTAGGGATACATAAATATACGTTTTGTCGTCACACACTGGACAGGTGCAGTGAAATGTGGTGTTTTACAGTCAGCCATAGTAGTACGGCGCCCCTGGGGCAAATTAGGGTTAAGTGCCTTGCACATTTAATGTATAGCAGTGACTGGATAGACAATGAATTGCCAAAGTGTATAGTATCTTACACTTTATTGCGTTTTGATGTGCCATGTGTTGCACGCAGTATTGTGTAGGTCAAGGCGATGTAGAGTACTAGGACTACTCTCTCCTCAATTTGTTTGTTATACTCCATATTATTTGATCAGATCAGCCTAATTACATGACCTGATGTACCTAAAAGATTGGGGTCTTTTGTATAATCCAGATACAGAATGCCAGTAGGCTGTATTAGTGTGTGAAGGTCATCACAGCTCGAAAGCTTCAATAGCAAACGAAAGCGCTGAAATTGCATCTGATTTGAAGTGTGTGGAGAAAGGAGACTCCTTTTCACTATTAGTGAGTGTGTGCCAAGTGCATGTGGATACAGTACTCTGATAAGGGGGGGATCCTGACTTCGTGCTCCTCATAGAACTCATCTGATGACGATACTGCCAGCACCGTGTCCCAGGAGCGCTACAGTCGCGGCAGGAGAGACAGCGTGGTGAGACCCTGGGGTTGGGTTAGGCTCTGGAGTGGGGATTTAATAGTAACAGCCACTGTTGTTTCCAGGGTTTATATATGGGTTATTTATTATGGGGTAGATAAACAACCTTGGATGTCTCCCTTTTTTGGTGACCTTTTTGGGTGTGCCTATGTTGTTAGTGTGCAGCACTGTTATATGCAGGCTTAATTCTATCCTTTTCAATTTCCGTTGAAAAATGGACAAAGTATCTATTCTGTTCTTTTATTTATCCTATAGGCCTATGCCCTATGGCTCTCTCTTTTAGACTTTCCATGTTTTCCTCTGACCTCATTTCCTTCCTCTCCCTCCTTCACTATCTCTATCATCTATCTGTCTCTGATCCCCCACCCTGTATCTGCTCAATAGTCATCTGATTTCTCTGACATCAGTGAGTCGGCCGCTGACTATTTCAGCCGCTCCAACCGCAGGGGCAGCATTGTGTCTGACCTGGATGATCTGTGTATCCCAGACGACTTGGACGTTGTAAGTTACCCGCCATCGTCACACTGGCGTGCGATGGAATGCACCGAATTGCTGTTGTGGACACGTAACGCACAGTGTTTTGGGACGATTTCTCACAGCCTGTAATTTCATACTGATGCCCAGTTATGTGCTTGCTGTATAGCCAACTCCTATAGTCATTGTCAATGTGTTGGCTATACAGCACATAATATATCTGGGACTAGGCTAGTTATGAATAGTATTATGGATAGGTTTGTCTTCACAGCATGTGTTTGCTACAAATAAAGACAATTTTAATAAAGTTCTCTGTTCTGAGTAACTTGTGTGTCTGGTGTGATCTATGAACATGCAGCAGTCCCTAACTCATACCCCATCTACTAACTCTGATTTGCAGGCCATGATCAGGTTTGGCATCAAGCATGTGCCACTTTGGATACGAAATCAGTTCATGCATGCAGATGCCGTTGGCATGTCTGTTTTAATGATTGTGTTTCCTTATTTATTTTCAGCTGGATGAAAAATGTGATAAGACCTTCGTAGACTACAGCCGAGTGAGTACAACGAGCAGGAGAGATATCCAGTGTTCATGTCTTCAGGCCGTGTTATTTGTATCAATGATGACCATGACCAATGTAGGCCTAAATCATTAACCTCTTAAGGATCGGACCCTTTTTTTAATAATTTCGCCTAAAATGACATACCCAAATCTAACTGCCTGTAGCTCTGGACCTGAAGGAAGGATATGCATATTCTTGATACCATTTGAAAGGAAACACTTTGAAGTTTGTGGAAATATGAAATTGATGTAGGAAACTATAACACATTTGATCTTTGAAATGCAAGAGAAAGGCCACAATATAATATTGCAGTTTAGGTGTAGCAGTGTGTGCAACGTTTCAGATTGATCCAGTGAAGCATTGCAATACTGGACTATTTTGTATCAAGTCTGCCCTAATGTGCCGAATTGGTCAATTGATACATTTTCAAGTAAATAACTATAGAGAACATACAAAAATGATATGGTAATACAAAATGTAAGTTTACACACTGCCAGGAATGTCATACATGATGGATCATTAGCTTATACACTAACTTTCACACATCTAGATGGCGGGGTGGGTGTGGAGCCAGAGACAGCAGGGGTTCAAACTGTAGAACCCAGTTCCTACATTTGAATATAAAGATTGATTTTATCAAACAAAACTATGCTACATTTTATCTCTGGGACCCTTAGGATGACAAATCAGAGCAAGATTACTGAATGTAAGTACATTATTTACCTTCAGAGGTGAATGTATCAAACCAGTTGCTGTGATACGTTTTTTGTTGTTGTGCGCTCTCCTCAAACAATAGCATGGTATTTTTTCACTGTAATAGCTACTGTAAATTGGACAGTGCCGTTAGATTAACAAGAATGTAAGCTTTCTGCCAATATAAGACATGTCTATGTCCTGGAAAGTTTGCTGTTACTTACAACAGTCATGCTAATCACATTAGCGCACGTTAGCTCAACCGTCCCGTCTACGGGACACCAATCCCGTTGAGGTTCAATACGTTTCCAATCCATATTTCTACCTGCATTCATCACCACACTGTTCAGATCCATATTGTTAGTTCCCTCATATCCTCCCCCTAAAGCTGTGGTAATGCCGGATGATATATCATCTTAGTGGGGCTGGTTGGAACTGATTGGGAGGATAAGTTAAGCCGGGGCCCAGTAGTGTCGGTGTTGAATGACAGTCCTGGGGTGTGTCTGTTGTTATGTTCTGGGTTGACTTGAGCTCTAACTAAGGTGCTTTGTGTTGTGTTGTTTTCTAGCCATCCTCGCGCTGTACCACCCCCGGCCTCTCCCCGGCCACCCTGGCCTCCCTGGGGGGGACATCCTCGAGACGAGGCAGTGCAGACACAGGCAGCATTGTCGACCCTGATACCAGTCTGAGTGAATTGAGGGTAAGGCACACACAAACACCACCACCAGTTGCATAAAAACCATTACAAGGTCTAATTACAACCTGTCATTACAAAGTTAGATAAGTGTTGTGTGTCAGTTATTCAAATGTCAATCGATCTGAAATATAAGAAAAGTTACTTTTTACAGTGAACCATTTGTGTAGTAGTTTACTATTTTCCTCACTACTGTTTTATTTGAGTTCAGAGAATATCTGAAACATCCACACCTCCCTGCTCTCAACGTCTTATGTTACATGTTGACTCCATGTATGCACGGGAAGGCTGGATGTGACATGTTTCTTAAACTTCCTATAAAGCTGTCCTTGTGTATGTCTGGGCCTACCATTGGGTAAATTACTGTCTTGAGATGCCAACAGCACGGGTGCTCTGTCTTTAAATCTGTCCATCTGTCCTTAATTCTCCCTGGTTTCCCCCGATTCACCCCAACCAACCAACCCTTCCTCCCATCTGCTCTACAGGATATCTATGATCTAAAGGACCAGATTCAGGATGTAGAGGGGCGGTACATGCAGGGGCTTAAAGAGCTGAAGGTAGAGGGGCCTGAGCTCGCAGCATGCCTTCTCTTGTCCTGTTGGAGCCTTATGGCATCACTAACCCCACTGTACCTACGTCTCCCCCTCCCTCACCCCCTCTAGGGCTCCACTGACTGTAACCACTAACTGTAACACCAAAAACACTCGCATTTCTATTGTGGCTCCCTGAAGGCATGTTCCCTGCATCACCTTTCTTGCTCAGTTTGAAACTCACTGGTAATGGCAAGGATTGAAAGCCTTGCTTGAACCCTAGCAGTGCTTGGGGGGGTAAGAGCAAGACTAAGAATTGTCTTGTCTTGTTGCAATCTTCTGTCTGTTGGATGGGTTTCAGGGTATGTAGTCCTACCCAGAAAACGACAAGTTTTCATTCACACAGTGCTGAATGGCATCCTGGCTTCTTTTCTGTAGCCACCCTAAAAAGTTCACTTTTCTCTTGAGTCTTAGGAAGTATATTTGTGTTAAGGGTACTTTACTAACACACCTGATTCCTGGCATGTCCTACACTTTAGTAGAACTGAAACACAATAGCTGAACTTGCTCATGAGTTGATATATTTTTGTTCTTTGGCCTCAAGTTCTTTTTTTCAGATGCTATTTCATCACTGCCATGAATCATTCCTCCGAATGAATCAATGCACCATGGATATCAAGTGTATCAGTTTTTATCACTTGTCCATCTCAGGTTTTGTCATTGATTACAATGTGAGACAATTCCAAGGTGGGGAGCATTGTGATGATGTTTCAACCCCCCAGATTCTTAAACACAATCAAACCTGAGATGGACAACCGATGGAACACTTGAGATAGAGCCTTTCCTCTGTTTTAGGTCTTAGTTAAGATATTACTACTGTACATAAATTGTATGTTTTTTGATATGAATATTGTTCATTTAGAGTAAGAACTCTAGTCACTGTTAAATGCGTCATATTGAATTGAAGTCATTTGAAGGTGAGACTGAAAAATAGAGGTTACATTTAATTGAACTGCATCCTACCCAACATCTATAGCAGTCTTTCTGTCGCCAGTGTGTTTCGAACATCCCGAACATGGTTTCCTAGTTGAGATACGAAATGAATGTAAGAGTAAATGTAGTGTTCTATTATCAGTGTGGTCGTGCAGCTGTATCTCCCATAATTTTTTAATAATAGTAATAATTGTTCTATTATAGTTCCCACCATGGTTCAGTGTGTAAACTTCTGTGGGTGTGTCCCTGGTAGGAGTCGCTCTCGGAGGTGGAGGAGAAGTATAAAAAAGCCATGGTGTCGAACGCACAGCTGGACAACGACAAAGCCAACCTCATCTACAACGTGGACACACTCAAGGACGTCATCGAGGAGATGGAAGAGCAGATGGCCGAGATGCGTAGGGAAACTGAGGACAAGTCTAAGGTGAAGTGTTAAACACACACAGCATCGTAGATCACCTTTAGCATCTACTGTTAACACATGCAGACTCAGATCGAGGCGAGTATATGCAAATTGCAGCAAAATCTCCAACCACACTATCAACTTGTCCAAACATACAGTTGAAGTTGGAAGTTTACATACACTTAGGTTGGAGTCATTAAAACTCGTTTTTCAGCCACTCCACAACTTTCTTGTTAACAAACTATAGTTTTGGCAAGTCGGTTAGGACATCTGCTTTTTGCATGACACAAGTAGTTTTAACAACAATTGTTTACAGACAGATTATTTCACTTATAATTCACTGTATCACAATTCCAGTGGGTCAGAAGTTTACATACACTAAGTTGACTGTGCCTTTAAACAACTTGGAAAATTCCAGAAAATGATGTCATGGCTTTAGAAGCTTCTGATAGGCTAATTGACATCATTTGAGTCAATTGGAGGTGTACCGGTGGATGTATTTCAAGGCCTACCTTCAAACTCAGTGCCTCTTTGCTTGGAAACACCTTGGGAGCAATTTCCAAACGCCTGAAGGTACCACATTCATCTGTACAAACAATAGTACGCAAGTATAAACACCATGGGACCACGCAGCCGTCATACCGCTCAGGAAGGAGACTCGTTCTGTCTCCTAGAGATGAACGTACTTTGGTGCAAAGTGCAAATCAATCCCAGAACAACAGCAAAGGACCTTGTGAAGATGCTGGAGGAAACCGGTACAAAAGTATCTATAACCACAGTAAAACGAATCCTATATCGACATAACCTGAAAGGCTGCTCAGCAAGGAAGAAGCCACTGCTCCAAAACCGCCATAAAAAAGCCAGACTACGGTTTGCAACTGCACATGGGGACAAAGATCGTACTTTTTGGAGAAATGTCCTCTGGTCTGATGAAACAAAAATAGAACTGTTTGGCCATAATGACCATCGTTATGTTTGGAGGAAAAAGGGGGTTGCTTGCAAGCCGAAGAACACCATCCCAACCGTGTAGCACGGGGGTGGCAGCATCATGCTGTGGGGTGCTTTGCTGCAGGAGGGACTGGTGCACTTCACAAAATAGATGGCATCATGAGAAAGGAAAATGATGTGGATATATTGAAGCAACATCTCAAGACATCAGTCAGGAAGTTAAAGCTTGGTCGCAAATGGGTCTTCCAAATGGACAATGACCCCCAAGCATACTTCCAAAGTTGAGGCAAAATGGCTTAAGGACAACAAAGTCAAGGTATTGGAGTGGCCATCACAAAGCCCTGACCTCAATCCTATAGAAAATGTGTGGGCAGAACTGAAGAAGCGTGTGCGAGCAAGGAGACCTACAAACCTGACTCAGTTACACCAGCTCTGTCAGGAGGAATGGGCCAAAATTCTTATTGTGGGAAGCTTGTGGAAGGCTACCCGAAACGTTTGACCCAAGTTAAACAATTTAAAGGCAATGTTACCGAATACTAATTGAGTGTATGTAAACTTCTGACCCACTGGGAATGTGATGAAAGAAATAAAAGCTGAAATAAATCATTCTCTATAGTATTATTCAGACATTTCACATTCTTTCACCTAGTCATAATTGCGGTGAAATTGTGCATACGGCTTACTATCATCCTGGCAGTTCTAAACTTTGCGAGGCATGTCATTTCACCCATCTCTTCACATAGCCCAAGCACATGCACTATTTTCTTAACCACAACTGGATGGATCCATAAAGAATGGCTGTAGGAATAAATATCACTGAATGACAGAAATATTGTAATAAAGTAGGCTAATGCAATTGAAGGCAACAAATTGTTGCTTACTGAAACACCCAAAGTCATCCAATTGTTATAATACATTTGATTGAAGCAATAGCCTACCGCGTGTGGTCAACTATTTCAGCACCGTTTCGCACTTCTTTGCAACAAGCGTGAATGTCCGATTTTTTAATTTTCACTGAATCTCCATTTGGATATTGGTTAGGATACGGAAATGTTAGCTAAGTTGAGGGCTGCTCATGATCATCTTGTCTAGTTGGCTCATTTATTAGCACTGATGAGACCATTTTGCCAGCATGATATGTAGCTTAACAAGTGGATTATTTTGCTCTTCACTCACAGTCACTTGGTAGCCTAGGCTTACTCCTGACCAAAAGCCTGTGACTTGTCTTAATCAATGTGATTGTGTTTCACTGGATCTCTCTGTATATTTGGTTAATTCTCTGGCTGGGCAAATCAGTGGAGGTGGTATAGCTCATCCATCACTGATCAGAAACATTTAGCATGCAATAATGGAGCCTAAATCAAGTGTAGGCCTTTTATTTTACTTGACCGCGTATAGGCAATGCCAAAAGCCGGAGGATGTTGTGACATATGAACACGAGACTCAAATGTTTTTTTGAAAATATAGATTGCTATTATTTTCTATCGGTATAATGATGAAGATACTCTCAATGTAAGACCCTACACCTGCTCACTAACAAAGCAGAGTGAGGATAGGAAAGAGATGAAACGTGGATCAAAAAAGCATGGGCTTGCCTTGGGCTCTGTTTCAAAATGTTATTTTTTTGATATGACAGCGGTTCAACACGTTGCCATGATATACGTATTCCTTGTATTTTATTCTATTCTATTTCATTATATTCTTAGCCTACTATAAAATATGTGTTGACTGTGATCAGGGTAGCCTAAGTGTGTCTTGTCTGTTTAATGAACAAAATTACTATTGATTTCATGTGCACTCCGAAGCCTTATAGGCTGCACAGACCAGTAACAGAGTTAAACAAAAAATATGCCATTCTATTCTTTTGAAAACACATTTTATTAGTCTTGTGTTTCTTAGGACCTGCTTAAAACAAATTAATCATGGATTTCTTTGTGATGGTTTATATTCAATGGATTTATTAAAATAGACGTCCACCCACATCGGCCCACATCTACTCCCACTGCTACACTTGCCGCCATGTGCACGGGAGGTATAAAAGGCTTATCTCGGCCAGAATGTGTTAAAAATGGGACTGTATGAATTGGGCTAAAAAAACAACAACATTTTATTGAATTTTTTTACAGGCAACAAACTGTAAAGTCTGTCTGTAAAAGGGTATACACCAATGGAATCTTGTTCACTGCTCATGACTGTACTCTTTTTTTTTGGGGGGGGTTGAGATTTTAAACTTGTGTGATTTAATGTTTTGCAGTTTGCCTTCTGTCATTGATTGTGTCTTACAACAGTCCTCTTTCTCTTTAATTCCAGGAATTAGAAAGACAAAAGCACACATGCACAGTCCTGCAGCACAAACAAGTGGAGTTAAAAGAGGGAATCCGCCAGAGAGATGAGCTCATAGAGGTATGTCTGCACTAAGAAAACAAACAGTTGGTGGCAATCTGTTCACACCTGTTCTAAACCACTTCCATCTCTACAGTTCATTCTCTACAGTCCTGTAGTCTGTGTACTGCAGTATCTTGATGAAGATCCAAAGTGTGAGACTATGCTTCTCTCTCTCATCCCAGTGTCTCCTGACATCTCTGTTTCATCGTTTTCTCTGTCTGCTCTGTCATGTTTCTTTGCCTCGTCTCTCTATACTGAAATGATCTCTACTCCAGATCGTTTTCTGGCCACCTGTCTTTTCTCTGGTCTTTTTCGGTCTCTTACCTTTTGTTGCGCTTACTCAATTTCTATTCAATGCTATTGTCGTTTATCTCCATTTCTTATGTTTCATCCTCTAATTTATCCTGTCATTTCTCTTTCCATCAATTTACCCTGTATCCCCTTTCACTTTGTCTGTACACAATACCACTACAGAAGAACCAGCAAATCCAGACTAACTTAGATACCCTCACCAGAGAGGTGTTTGACCTGCAGGAAACGATAAACTGGAAGGACAAAAAGATTGGGGTAGGAGGTCACGCTAGGGACTCTGAAAGATGTGAGAGGCAATAGATGTGCACAGACGTGTTTCGATAGCTTGCTTAGTTTTGGTTATATGTCTGACTCTGACCAAATGGGAATTTGAATGGTTGTGTTCAGATTCAATAGCCTTCACCCAAAATTGTACATGGGTCTTTCTATAAATAACGGGGACAATGTGTGACATTGGGATCAAAATTTGAAACAAAAATAAAAAGGATTTTCATGCAGTTCCACATGAGTACTTTGAGGAATAAAAGTGAATATATGCAAATTGGCCCATAACTCCACCTATACAACAACATAGGCCTAGGACTATACATCCTTTAAGCAGGGTTCATACAGATATTGGCAAGTCAAATTCAAGGACTTTCAGGGACTTTGTAAAGCACTTAATTGTAATTTAAGGACCTCAATGTTATACAATTGTATAATTAAATACTTGTACATATAGGGCCTCATATAGAACCCCCCTCCCCCAAAAAGCATGAAAAAAAGTAGGCCATTAGCCATTTTGAGAATAATGCATTTTTTTAGGCCCAATGCATATATTTTCATTATTACATTCTAAAATATGTGAGAATGTGGACCATTGCCTGACTAAATAGATTGGATGCATGGCGATTTTTCTCTAGCCTATGTAGCCAACGTAGGCACACATAATAAAGCCATGTATAGCGATAGCATTAATCTCACCATTTGAATCTCACCATCGTCATTTTTTATAATGAGAAAGTGACTAAAAACCAGGTTCCTTTTTTAATGGAATGATATGTATGGGAAGCCAACATTAGATGTTGTCGTCCTCATAATAACCGCATGTGGTTTTACTGCAACAGAGTAGCGCAACACCCTTCAATTGAAGTGGCGGGAAGCAAATGAAAGTGGCCACATCTCTCACATAAACGGATCAAAAATGAAATCACAGACAATTATAAGGGAGCAGGAGAACTTATAAATTGGCTACAATAATTACAATCACTTTTCAAGCACCAAATTGAGGAAATTTCAGATTTAAGGTAGGCTACTCCAAGCCCCTTGTATTGTCTACAATTGCAGGTGTAACATGGAAAACAAAATGTATTTGTCATGTTATTTTATTACCATATCATATTGTGAATAAGCCCACTAGGCTGTGTAATTTGTTGTCGTCATATCCAGAATAATTAATAGGAATAGCGTTGGGTGTTGTGCAATAGTCTGTCCTACACAATTGCGCACAGAAGACTCTGTCTAATCCGAGGCACAAAAACATAAACTCATTACCTTAATGCTTTCTCTGTTAAATCTAACAAGACCCTGCTGTAAATCAAGCAGACAATAGATGATCAATATCAACTCGCTAGGGATACTAGATCCAACATGGATCCAGGCACAACTGTCTTCACCAGCGTAACGAATGAGACACCAAAATATTCTGAGCCTTTCTCGCGAACACCCTTTTACCAACACTGTAAAATTGTTGAAGAACCACATTGTCAGTATCAATTTAGGCTTTAAGTACCAAGGTAAGGTGACTCTTTCGGTTAGAAGCATTCGATTTTGTAATGCGTACATTATTTTGGATTTGTGTGCCCATGAAAACGGTTGTCACCCCATAACATAAGGAGACATGAAATGTTATGTAGTTACACTGAATTTCAGAGATCTCTATAGTAAAAACTGTCCGACAGCTAGATCCATGATTCTTAGAGGGTTCAAGTTCAATGTCTAATTTAACTGATTAATGCTTAATATATAATATAATGACAACTTACACTGCCATAAATGCAAGGACAGAAAATTAATTTTATGTCACACGATTTTAGACAAATCCGTCAAGACACCAACCGTGATAAAGGATTAAACAGGTTTTAAATCAACTTGTGAATTTTATTGAATATAACTATGATCCCCCTTATCATAATGTAATGACATGAAAAGAATTGGCAGATTATTATCAATGACTTATAAACAGCTATAACAAGTTGTCCAGTGTAGGAAATCCTCACTGGTGCTCTAGTTTCTAGAAAGACCCGTAGTCCCCCCTCAAGTATTTAAAACATTGGGTTGGTGCAAGCATGGCTGGAGGAAGTTTCCACCATATTCCTTACACCAGTCCAATTCCTTTTTAAATCGTGAGAGGGAGTGTTACGAGTTTACAATTCAGCAGAAGGGTCGAGAATCAGACCACCCATATCAACCTGTAGACTTGCCTGAAGGAAACTTGGTGCTGATTCACCGATCAATTAAATCTGTATCAGATAATCGACTGGTCCTAAACAGTCTATTGCCTCTCATAGTTGCATGACAGGGACCCTGGATAATAGCCTGTAGTTTGACCAGTTCTAATTCACAGTTTGGAGTTTCCCTAAATGTGATGTGAATTGACGATTGTGGGCTCACTAATTTACATTTTAAGTTGGATGCTGTGGTCATTATAGGTTAAAATGTAGATTTTATGTGCAATCTGCAAAGTTTAGTCAGTGCAAGGGAAAATGTGCACCTGCAAGCATTTGATGTATTGTGTATGAAAATAAATGGTGAAAGATCCATATGCCAAGTGGACATTTCTCCCTTAAAAATCGAATATTTGATTTACCCTGAAATGACAGCATGAGATCCATTTGACATGAGTCAAGACATCCCTTTCTTTGAAAAATAAAAATATGTAGGCCTACACCTAAAGCTTTGCCTGTTTAGTGTCAGATTCTGTCTGTTATTTGGCCTTTAGCTCTCCCTTACAACACTGTTTTGTCTTATCTGTGAGCATGTGGTGATTGTGTTAACATCTGTCACTTTGCCTTTCCAACTCAACCTTACCATTTTGGTGTGCATAAAGACATATGTGCATGTATCATTGTAGTGTGCGTTCATGTACCTATATCAGTCTTTCCAACCTATCCTCGCCTCTTCTTTCCTTTCTCTTGTCTTTTCTCCCTCCTGCGTGTGGCCACCCAGGCCCTAGAGAGGCAGAAAGAGTACTTTGATTGCATTAGGAATGAGAGGGATGAGCTCAGAGATGAGCTGGCTGACATCAAGGCGAAGGCCAAAACAGGAGAGGTAGGTCTCACCACCAGAGGGCTGGGAATAGTACTATATATTCCCATTATATAGACGAAAGATGGTTACAGGAATAAGCTCGCTAGCAACCAAACAGTGATCAAAAAGTAAATTGTGGTTTGTATGTAGCCATTTGTCTTCTTGTGTACCTCGCTTTTTGTTGTATTTTCTTTTCTACTGTTTCTCCCACCTCTCACTCCCGATGTCAAATTTGTTGAACACTTGCGGTGTCTGTCAGTCTGTGTATAAGTCATGGAAACCTAAGTACAATGTCACTTCATACGTGAAGCTCAATATTCTACGTGGTCTGCTCTGTGGCTTAATGTCGAACGGAAAAGTGTCCTCAACTCCTCAAACGCCTCCTCTCGCCGAGGATACTCATGAGTATCCTTTCGCCAGCTAGCGCAGAACTTTTTTTAAAATCCGCCACACCCCCTTTGAATCAGCTGTTTTCTCTGAGAAAAGCATATTGCGCAACCAGCTACGTTCGTTTTTATTACTTTAGACATTTATTTTGGGATTCCACCCGTCAGTCATTTGCTTGATGACGCACAAGGTGGAGGAGTCTCATTTCATACAAGCGCATTTGTTTCCTCGCCTCTGCTCCTCAAGGATGACCTTTTTACCTTTCTCAAAGTGGAGAGGATTGAGGAGAGGAGGGAAGCAGACCAATTGAGATTCTCCCCGTCTTTCTTTGACTCCTCCTAGAAACACGGCCTGGTCATCATCCCAGAGGGAATGCCTAACGGGGACATCAGCCATGACGACTCAGCCACAGGGATCACTGTGGTCACACAGGAGGCTGCCCAGGTGCTGGAGTCAGCAGGAGAAGGGCCTCTGGGTGAGTGGAGGGGACAGAACGGGCTCTCCTAAAGGGAGCATTGGGAGAGATAAATTAACTCGTATCTGTAATGTACATGCATTATTCAATAATACCAGGGGGAGCGCTTCATTGTTATTTTAGCACGGCTGTGCTTCGGCCATAGGTGCAAGGATCCTCTAATAATGCTAATATTTTCTTTCCTTTGCAGATGTTAGGCTACGAAAGCTTGCGGATGAAAAGGACGAACTCTTAGCTCAGGTACAGATCTTTTTCCTCTTCGACCCCAGTGACACAAGTTCTCATGTCTTCTTTTTGAACTGTCTGTGTGCAGCTGTTAAGTAATTATGTGTGGCGTTTCACAGATCAGGAAGTTGAAAATGCAGCTGGAGGATGAAAGGCAGAAGCACTCAAAGATGGAGAATGCCTTCACAGACGGCGAGAGAATGGAGAATGGCACTGATCTGCATGTCATCGAGATGCAGAGTAAGTCCCATTCCTGCTCAAACCTAAAAAGGTTGAGGCATACACGTCACCATTTATACTTAGCCTCTGAGTGAGTCTGTGTATAGACTTTCTCGTTACATTAAACATAGACACAACCCCACTTGTCCAAAACATCCTATTAGCAGCTGCCAGTTCCATCTCTTCTTGTGTGCCAAGAACAAACAAACAGCAAGGCTCACATCTTTATTCCAGTGTCCTGCGTAAGGTAACTGTACTAACTCAAATGTTCTACTCTCTGCAGGAGATGCCAACAGACAGATAAGTGAATACAAGTTCAAGCTCTCGAAGGCAGAACAGGAAATGGGCACAATGGAACAAAACGTAAGTCATGGAAACACTGATATACTTTTCCACCAGTCCATATGTACCCTAGTTGACCATATGCCAACTGGCTACATTAGTGTTTGAATGAGAAAAGGAAAATAAATGTCAGATTCGTATGTGAAAGACTTGGTTGTGTTTAGTTTGTTTCATTATCCTCATATCCAGATCAACAGACTTGAAGGACAAGTGTCCAGATACAAGGCATCGGCGGAAAACTCAGAGAAAATAGAAGATGAACTGAAAATTGAAAAAAGGAAACTTCAAAGAGAGGTAAGGAACCAAACTAAAATCAAATGTCTGTGGCCAATGTTTGATTTTACATAAAATGTAATCTAACCTTCAATTTCTAACCATTCCCCTCCTTTTCCCACAGCTGCGTACGGCGCTGGATAAGACTGAGGAGATGGAGATGACCAACAACCACCTAGTAAAGCGCCTTGAGAAGATGAAGGCCAATCGGAATGCCCTTCTGTCTCAGCAGTAAGGTCTGCTGGATTGCCACAGAAGCCCTTAAACTCACACCTCAGACCTTTGATATTGTGTCTGGAGCACATTTCCATTCTTCCTCAGTAACACTTAAAGCTGTGTAGCAAAACCCAAAAACACTAACAGAAAAAAAGCAACACTGGTAGCACAGAGGCGAAAAAAATAAATAAATAAAGGAGAAGCATTGGTTTGTTAGTGTCTTTGGGAGACTCAAAAACCATAGTTACTAGGGGGAGATGATGAATCTAAGAAATTCGACTCATTACTTACTTTACTCAAAGCTTTGTACTACATCATGTTATTCACAAGGTTTTACTGCTCTCTCGCTGGGTCTTTGGCTATAATTTTTTTAAATAAGTTGCATGAATGAGTATAATGGCGCTTTTTAACTGTTAAACCCTTAAGGCTGTTCTCTGGCCCTGCACCTATCCATAATTCCTCACACAGTGAAGTGCCTTCTCACACCTGGAGACTGAGGGTTTTGCATTAACCAAACAATTCAAAACAATAATTAGTATTGGTACAGAATGTATTTAAAGGTGCAGTCATGATTTGATCAAATATATAGAACCAATTGTCTGCAGAGGTTTCATTGATTTCTCGGCAATACGTGTGAATGTCAGAACTGTAAATACAAGGTAGATTTTTTTTTTTTTTAATTGCATGGGTTATGGCACATTGAATTCCATTTGGAAGAGTGATGGTTTGAGGTTCTTTATTTGGAGTGAAAGGCAAGTACATCAGAAGATGGCACTACATACCACTTTCTTCTCAAACAGTGTTCGCTGTTCTGAAAGCCGTTTCAAGTCTCAGGACCACAGTGATTGTGTCTGGGGCAGCTACCGCATTGAAATATTCTGAATAAACTCTGTACCAGATTTACACTGCCCTTTGTTTCAGTTTATATATTGTTTCCATTAATCATGAACACGTTGTTAATGATTGAATTATCCCAACACTACACTATACCCAGGCACCATAGCATGTAAAGCTACTAGCACCTCAATCCCTTATGATGTATAGGATAATCCACTCAGTAAAAGTTAATGGTTAGAGCTACCAATGCGTATCTTAACCACAGCCTAAACCATTTGGAAGATGAGGGTTTACAACGAAAACAGTATATATACACAAAATATCAAAAAGGTTTCCAAAACAGACATTCAAATCATAGCAGCCCATGGACTGAGTCTTTTTCTCATGTCTTAGCACCGCTCAAACACTTTGTAGAGGTCCGGTAGGTTGGCAATCTGGAGTACGCTGCCATCCTCACTGAAATGTTTAGGGGGACTGAAGAGGCTCCGGAAGGCTTTGAACAGGAGATGCTCCACCTTCCAACGCCACGAGTTCAGCTCTGCATCCTGCAACACATATTTACAACCATAGTCTCGTTCAGTATGTGCTAAATGGGACCAAAAGTTTAAACTGAAAATATAAGAGCAGGTTCTGGAGTGACATGGCAGTATTTCTTCCATTTCAAAATGATTTGCTCCTGAATCCTTTCTTGGTTTCTACTAAATGTGACCTAGGTGTCATCAACTGCCCACATATCAGATTGACAAGTGCGAGGCCCATTATAATCACTGAACAGGGTTGTGTTCATTATTGGCCAACTCCAGTAGTCCTTCCCTGTCAGTCCATTTCCTTCTGTTTGGTGCCTAATGAAAACCACCCAGGATGGTGCATCTGACATACCTGCTCCTCCTCTCCCGGCTCCACCTCCAGGACATACTGTTTCCTGATAGAGTAGAACTGGCTGCACTCCTTGCTGAAGTCTCTGAAGCAGTCCTTCTCATTATCCCAGTTCACCTACACAACCCCTCTGATTAGTCACTTTAGTCTATAAAGAACTTATTGATAAGACATGGTCATGGATAAGAATAGTTCACACCTCAGTAGCCAAACGTAGGATGAACATTGGCAGACCCTCCATAGGAGGGGTGTACTTGTCAAGCAGCAATGGCAAACCAGTGAGATTTCCTTCCTGCAAACAAGACACATACTGATCTTAAGTTTTGCCCTGATGTCATGCATGAATTACATTTAGGAGTTAAGTGCTAATGTTACAACAAGGTATGATTGCAATGTTTTTGTCAGCACAGACAGGATACAGAGGGTCAGCAGACTGACCTGGTCTATCTCCATGGAGAAGTAGTCCTCCAGCATCTCAGATTTCTTCTTCAAGAAGTCGACTATGTACTGGGCCAGACCCTCCTTGGGCCCGTCATCCTCCGACCAGCCGCTCTCCTCGGAGTCCAGAGCAAGCATGGCCATGTCATAGAGTGGCGCAGGCTCCTGGAAATACACAACATCAACAAACCAACTCGGAGCCAAATATCTGGGCTCGTATTCACAAAGCGTCTGATCTAGGTTCAGGTCCTCCCTGTCCATTTTATCTTATTATTATCAAAGGCTAAATTGATCTTAGATCACTCCTACTCTGAGACTATTAGTGAAAACAGGCCCAGAATCACAGCCTCTGGATATAAGAAAAGTACCTCTCTAGTCTGGTACCTCAATTCATTTTCCAGGCATTGATTTAGGGTTGTCACGATACCATGCCTAGTATCACGATACCAAGTAATATCGCGATACCACAGCGGGGAAAACTCAGTGGACTAGCGCCCTGTTCGCCCCGTCCCCCGGACGAATGTTCCTGTTTTCTAAACATTATTTGCATGTGCTAATGCAAAAAACCTGTCACTGATATTCACACGTCTACTCAAAACAACACATATTAACTTAATTCCCACCGTTCACTGTATAATCTAATACTGCATAGAATGGATGATTTGCTCATATTTGCAAAAGACCTACCTGTGATTTGGCTTGAGGAATGGGAGGAAGGAATATACATTATGATCTGCATGTCATTGTGGCAATATGTTAACTTTACTCTTCAGTTAATTTTTTAAAAATATGTTTATTTAACTAGGCAAGTCAATTAAGAACAAATTCTTATTTACAATGACGGCCTACACCGGCCAAACCCGGACGACGCTGGGCCAATTGTGCGCTGCCCTATGGGACTCCCAGTCATGGCCGGTTGTGATACAGCCTGCGCCACTCAGGAGTTAATACAGACGCTCTCCCTCAAACACACACACACACACAAACCTCTGTCCAATATACAGTGCATTCGGAAAGTATTCAGATCCCTTCCCCTTTTCCACATTTTGTTATGTTACAGCCTTATTCTAAATAAAAAATCCCTCATCAATCTACACACCATACCCCATAATGACAAAGCGAAAACAGGTTTTTTGACAATTTTGCAAATGTATAAAACATAAACAGAAATACCTTATTTACCTAAGAACTCAGACCCTTTGCTATGAGACTCAAAATTGAGCTCAGGTGCATCCTGTTTCCATTGATCATCCTTGAGATGTTTCTACAACGTGATTGGAGTCCACCTGTGGTAAATTAAATTGATTGGACATGATTTGGAAAGGTCCCCAAGAACACAGTGGCCTCATTCTTAAATGGAAGAAGTTTGAAACTACTAAGACTCTTCCTAGAGCTGGCCGCCCGGCCAAAATGAGCAATCGGGGGAGAAGAGCCTTGGTCAGGGAGGTGACTAATAACCTAATGGTCACTCTGACAGACCTCTAGAGTTCCTCTGTGGAGATGGGAGAACCTTCCAGAAGGACAACCATATATGCAGCACTCCACCAATCAGGCCTTTATGGTAGAGTGGCCAGACAGAAGCCACTCCTCTGTAAAAAGGCACGACAGCCCACTTGGAGTTTGCCAAAAGGCACCTAAAGTACTCTCAGACCATGAGAAACAACATTCTCTGGTCTGATGAAACCAAGATTGAACTCTTTGGCCTGAATGCCAAGCGTCACGTCTGAAGGAAACCTGGCACCATCCCTACGGTGAAGCATGGTGGTGGCAGCATCATGATGTGGGGATGTTTTTCAGTGACAGGGACTGGGAGACTAGTCAAGATTGAGGGAAAGATGAACGGAGCAAAGTACAGAGAGATCCTTGATGAGAACCTGCTGCAGAGCGCTCAGGACCTCAAACTGGGGCAAAGGTTCACCTTCCAACAGGACAACAACCCTAAGCACACAGCCAAGACAACGCAGGAGTGGCTTCGGGACAAGTCTCTGAATGTCCTTGAGTGGCCCAGCCAGAGCCCGGACTTGAACCTGATCTAACATCTGGAGAGACCTGAAAATAGCTGTGCAGCTACGCTCCCCATGCAACCTGACAGAGCTTGAGAACACCTGCAGAGAAGGGAGAAACTCCCCAAATACAGGTGTGTCAAGCTTGTAGTGTCATACCCAAGAAGACTCTAGGCTGTAATCGCTGCCAAAGGTGCTTCAACAAAGTACTGAGTAAAGGGTCTGAATACTTATGTAAATGTTTTTTTTTTGGAGCAAATTGTTCTTACAACTTGTTTTTGGTTTGTCATTATGGGGTATTGTGTGATGATTGTTCAGGGGGGAAAAACAATTTAATCCATTTTAGAATAAGGCTGTAACGTAACAAAATGTGGAAAACGTCAAGGGGTCGGAATACTTTCCGAATGCACTGTACAAACTGCTCCCAACTTTAAAAACGTTAGGCACCTAACAATTTAAGAAGCACCAGAAATAGATAGATGTTTGATACAGTTTAGGCTTACATTAGGCCTATATGAATCCTACCATTTGGCACCTTCCTGTGCCAATCAAATTGGCCTAGACCTACTGTCAAGTTACCAGGTTGTTAGCTAGCTAAGTAACATGACTGAACAATGTTTGTTATCAAAATGGTTTCAAAGCGTGCAAAATCACTCCGGTAATATGGGAACTTGCAATTGCAAAGCCCACTCAGGCTGGTCTGTGCATGGTTATACAATGGCGATGAAATTACACAATGCATCAACTTTGCTCGCTCTGCACACTGCTCCAATGTACAAATGTAACAACAGGAGACTCATCAGGATCTGCATCCCACTCGCCATCATGGCAAAATTATATTTAAAAAACTGATGGAGGAGGGCATCTCGAGTGGCGCAGCGGTCTAAGGCACTGCATCGCAGTGCTAGAGGCATCACTACAGACACGGGTTCGATCCCGGGCTGTGTCTCAGCCGGCCGCGACCGGGAGACCCATGAGGTGGCGCACAATTGGCCCAGCATCGTCCAGGTTAGGGGAGGGTTTGGCCGGCCATGATGTCCTTGTCCCATCGCGCTCTAGCGACTCCTGTGGTGTGCCGGGCTCACGCACGCTGACTTCGGTCGCCAGTTGTACTGTTTCCTCTGACACATTGGTGCAGCTGGCTTCCGGGTTAAATGAGTGTGTCAAGAAGCAGTGCGGCTTGGCAGGGCCGTGTTTCGGAGGACTCATGGCTCTCGACCTTCGCCTCTCCCGAGTCAGTACGGGAGTTGCAGAGATGGGACAAGACTAACTACCAATTGGATATCATGAAATTGGGGAGAAATAGGGGTAAAAAGTACCAACAAATTATAACTTTTTTTAACTGATGGAGGAATAGATGTGCAGGGAGAGCGGATTGCGAGAAGCAGGTGAGTGATGGCTGGAAGGGGATGCGGCTTGCTGATCACGGCTGCCACGTGAGATGCGCAGGAAAGTGAAGTGGAAATTAGAGAGAAATAGTCATGCTGTCTTTTTGTAGAGACCAACTCCGCCATAGTTCGTTGGAAAAAGCCTATGGGGAAATGAATAAGGTCTGTGGTAAACACAGGCTTAGATCTTATACGTTTTATTCTGAGATAATCTTCATCAGCTAACGCCACTGTGAATTTTGAAGGATTTATGTAATAATCAAAAAAAGCACAAAGGCTTCATAATTTATAAAGTTAATGTTACTGACAAAACGTATAAGATCTCCTCCTAAGCCTGTGTTAACCTCAGACCTTATTTTCAGCGCTTATCCCAAAACCCTATTCATTTTCCCCATAGGAATGGCTGAACGAACCAGAGGTAACTAATTTCCAGTTTTTAGGACTACAAGTTGGCGAGATCTATTGGACTGGCGCATACAATAGACTAGCTGTTGTTTAAAAAAATGTCACTGAATTTATAAACAAAACTGACTTTATAAACATTTTAACAGGTGCCAGTTGGTTCTTTAGATCGGTAGGGCCGAAAAATTTGGCCGTATCATATCAGACGGTACTACGGTATTCTAAAATGTTAGTATCATAAGTATCGTGACGTTTTGGTACCGTGATATTACCGTGGTACCGGTATACCGTGCAACACATTGATGCGTGTCATACTTACAGATAACCTCAAGATGCCAAAGTTGCCGAAGTCGTAGATCAAAATTTGGTAGAATAGCTCCTGGCTAAAAATGAGAAAAAGCCAAATATTCAGCACCTTGAGCAACCGCACATGAATACTTTTCAATGTTTTTCTAAACACTTCTACATTAATGTGGATGCTACTATGATTAGGGATACAGTATAATGGATGAGTGAGAAAGTTAGAGGCATAAATATCATACTCCCAAAAAAATGCTAATCTCCCGTTATTGGAAATGGTGAGAGGTTAGTATGTCTTGGGGGTATGACCTTAGTGCCTCTTTCTCACTCATCATTATTCATGACCCATTCATGATTATCCATACTCATGGTAGCATTCACATTAATGTATGTGTTCAGAAATCTATTCTTATTTATAATAAAAGTGACTCCAAAATGTTAATACATTATTTACCATTCATTCCTATCAGGCACAACATAATCTGAAACACAACCAAAACAAACCGCAAATGCATCCAACAAGTTTGTACAGTCACAAGCTTGACGTAGTCATTGCGTGCTAGGAATATGGGACCAAATACTTTTGACTACTTTAATACACACAGTGCCTTCAGAATGTATTCATACCCCTTGACTTATTCCACATTTTGTGTTACAGCCTGAATTCAAAATAGATTATAGATTTTTTTTGTTCACACCCATCTATACACAATACCCCATAATGACAAAGTGAAAATGTTTTTTTTTAATATTTGCAAATTTATTGAAAATGAAATGCAAAAATATTTAATTGACAAGTATTCACACCCATGAGTCAATACATTTTAGAATCCCCTTTGGTAGCGATTACAGCTGTGAGTCTTTCTGGGTAAGTCTCTAAGAGCTTTGTACAATATTTGCCCATTATTATTTTTACAATTCTTCAAGCTCTGTCAATTTGGTTGTTCATCATTGCTAGACAACCATTTTCAAGTCTTACCATAGTTTTTGACTTAAATCTGCTTGAAAATCAAACTCAGCAACATTCACCATCTTCTTGGTAAGCAACTCCAGTGTAGGTTTGGCCTTGTGTTTTAGGTTATTGTCCTCCTTAATAGTGAATTCATCTCCCAGTGTCTAGTGGAAAGCAGACTGAACTAGGTTTTCCTCTAGGATTTTGCCTGTGCTTAGCTCCATTCCGTTTCTTTTTTATCCTGGAAAAACTCCCCTAGTCCTTAACGATTACAAGCATACCCATAACGTGATGCAGCCACCACTAGGCTTGAACATATGGACAGTGGTACTCAGTAGTGTGTTGTATTGGATTTTCCCAAAATAGAACACTTTGTATTCAGAACAAAAAGTTAATTGCTTTGCCACATTGTTTGCAGTATTACTTTAGTGCCTTGTTGACAGGATGCATGTTTTGGAATATATATTCTGTACAGGCTTCCTTCTCTTCACTCTGTCAATTAGGTTAGTATTGTGGAGTAACTACAATGTTGCTGATCCATCCTCAGTTTTCTCCTAACACAGCCATTAAACTCTGTTTTAAAGTCAACATTGGTGAAATCCCTGAGCGGTTTCCTTCCTCTCTGGCAACGGCGTTAAGAAGGACGCCTGTATCTTTGTAGTGACACACCATCTAAAGTGTAATTAATAACTTCACCATGCTCAAAGGGATATTCAATGTCTGCTTTTCTTTCTTTTTTTTTACCCATTTACCAATAGGTGCCCTTTTATGCAAAGCATTGGAAAACCTCCCTGGTCTTTGTGGTTGAATCTGTGTTTGAAATTCAATGCTCGACTGAGGGACCTTACAGATAATTGCATGTGTGGGGTACAGAGATGAGGTAGTCATTCATGTTAAACACCATTACTGCACACAGAGCTAGTCCATGCAACTTATTATGTGACTTGTTAAGCACATTTTTACTCCTGAACTTATTTAGGCTTACCATAACAAAGGGGTTGAATACTTATTGACTCAAGACATTTCAGCTTTACATTTGTTATTCATTTTTAAACATTTAGAAAACATAATTCCACTTTGACATTATGGGGTATTGTGTGTAGGCCAGTGACACATCTCTATTTTAAATTCAGGCTGTAACAACAAAATGTAGAAAAAGTCAAGGGGTGTGAATACTTTCTGAAGGCTCTGTATACGTGAATTTGTCCAAATACTTATGATGCCTTCAAATGTGGGGACAAGATACATAAAGTGCTTACATTTCTAATTGGTAAAACAGATATGAAAATCCCCTCTGATAAAAAGGTGATTCTTTACTGTCGCCTCGTATGAAACATAAAGCCAAATTATAAGTTTTAGCTTAACTGTCCAAATAAATACGTAGGGCAGTGCATGTGGTTCTGACCTGAGTTTGGTGGTGTTGAGAAGGTACAGTTTGGTATGGTGCTGGATCAGAGTCCACTGGGGGTTGACACAGCCCACAAACGAGTGATTCTGAAGCATCTCTTGAAGACCTGCGGAAGACCAAACATATATTTGACAGGCACTCAAACCAAATCTTCTGCTAAGTGTTTTTGCCATCCTTAGTTTACTACAATATCAATTTTCTGTAATAAAGTAAGTACAGTATTGAAACAGCTATGTGCAAAGTAACTTTCTTGACCTGATGGTGTCAGCAAAGACACAATCACAAATATAGTGGAAAATCTACAGTATATAGTGGAAAATCTACAGTATATAGTGTGATGTAGTGGATTAGCTCTTTCAATCGCGTTTCCCCTTACTCAGTTCTCCCCCTTTCACACACTACTTCTAACCTATGGTAGTTAGAATTGAGACACCCGCAGACACTGTGTCCAGTATTTGATGATGGAGTTGGGTATACCTTTGTGTGCGTGCTCAGCGATGTCATCTCTCAGCTTCTTCACACTGCTCAGCTTGATGGCTCGTCTCCTGGTTGTGGCTGCAGCAGTCAATTCCTCCTGCTCCTCATCCTGACCAGCACGGGGACGCTTCCTGGGCCAACCCAACAACACCACACACTGCTATTACACACAGACATAATCCATACACTGCTTTTACAAACAAGTAAACACACACCATACTCAGTTAAATACGTGCGCACACACATATCTCCATACACCACTAAATACACAGGCACACTCCATAAACCACTTAATACACCAGACACAGACTATTCAAACAAGCACTCAATGAATGTACCCCTAACGCCTACAAAGAAGTCATCATCACCTGGGGAGATCAGCTGGAGTATTTAGGCTGGTTCCCTCCCCATCATCTGTGGTACCATGCGCCTGTTCCTGCAGGATCTCTGCATTGTCCATCTCTTCCATGTCATTGGTGGTCACAGGCTCCCCCCTGCTCCGCCCATTAAGGTTGGCAGTGGGAGTAGGGACCAGCTTGGATGCCGGCTGGAGAAAGGCGTCCAGCTTTTGGGCTCTACTGTCGGTCCTCACCATCTGATGGGCGTAGACCCGCTCACTGTCCCCTGTGGAGCTGGAGGAAGGCTTCCCCTCGCTGGTGGAGACGGACAGCCCAGGCAGCAATGTCTACAGAGAAATAGGTCAAATGGATAACTTTTGGTTCTTTTTCACCTCAATTCCAAGAAAGCAGCTACTCTTTTTTACTACTACTACTAATGATTCTACACACCAACTAATCCACTAAAGAAAGGGAAAGAGAATTGCATACACCCAGTTTAGCTTATTGGCACATACTGTATGTTTCATAGCCAAATATAGTTTTAAATACCTACTAGTATAATATCCTGTTAAAAACATTACAATGACATTCAGCATGGAGGACTACAGGGCTAACAGCACCTGTGTGAAGTATGTGCGTGAGGAGTTGGAGCCCAGGAGTTTGCTCTCTATGTGTTTTTGAACGCTCTCGATGATACAGTCTTCGTGGAGGAAGTGCACCTCGTGTTTGGTAGGGTGGACATTCACGTCGATGTTATGAGGGGCAATCTCCAGGCTAAAGCATCAGAACAAAGAACAGTAAATACAACCAGAAATCATTTGCTTTCCAGTTAAGTGACAGTAACCGGAGTTACCTGAGATATAGAAATGGGTGAGTGTTCTTGGGAAGGTATGCAGCATAAACGGTCTCAATGGCTTTTTTTAAGGCACTCGATTCCACCAGACGATCTGAGGAGAAAACAAGACTATTAGTAAAAGTTCACAGGAATATCGTATTCGAATTCATATAACTAGTTAATTTAACATAGCATTCCTGTGGCACATACGATTGATGAAGAGGATGAGGATGCACTTTTTCACTGAGTAATTGGCGTTGGAGATGTGGCCCTTCAACTTATAGGCAAGCTTCTGATCCTCACAGCCCACTTCAATCAGCTCCCTATGGAAAAAACGTGCAACACACTGCTCACTCTCTTCACACGACAGACTCAATGGCAAAACTGGTGTCAATGACGTCATTATAACCAGATTTCAACCAGTTGTAGTTGTAATATGGTTGTAATTAAGTTATTTCAATCAGTGTCGCCCGCTGGGGAAGGTCAAGATCACTGAGCACAGGAAAAACCAGCATAAATCCAATTAACTTATTAACTATGCAAAACACATCAGATTATAGCTCAAAGCATTCATTAACAGATCAAGATTATAACTCTGTATGGCTGCATATACAATTCAAAATGGGTGGCATAACCTCTATTCACTCAACGAGGAACTGACATCCCAACATGAGTAATCATGGAGGGCAATTTTTTTCCAGTACCTGCTGACTGTATTGCCAAACACCACACGGATATTATCCAGTATGGAGGCGTTGGGTAGGGTCCTGACGTCTGCCATGGTCTCGCCTTGCTGGAAACAGACAGAATATTTGTGACATATAACCAAAGTCTCCTCCCTTCAGGGACAATGACCTCAGGTGAAAACATCAAGGGTAAGAAATGTGAAAGAAAATAAACAAACAATCTCACCTTTTTGACAGCAAAGCTTTTCCCAGAGTTGTGTATCGCATACCTGTAAAACAAAGATCCTAAATATATTATTTGCATGATTCACAACACAAAATAAAATATTTGCGATGCTTGACCCATGAGATGTGCACTGGTAGTGATGGGAATGACACTGTCTGAGGCCACACACCTGCTCACCACCTCCACAATCCTGGAGTACTCCTCACTGGGGCTCTTTAGGGCTTTCCTCCTGGTGGACACGTTGTAGAACAGATCCTCCGCCTGTGGATGTTCAGAGATATTTGAAGTTCTCTTTTGTACATTATAGTTCATATAACCTGCAGTTGTCAGTGGCCATTTAATGAACTCACAGTGATCTGTGTCCCCTGGTTTCCAGCGCAGGGTTTGGGTTGGGTCTTTAGTTTCCCATCACAGTAGGTGGCTCTGGTGAGGGTGAGGGTGAGGGCAGTACTTAGACTGAGGATTCAAACATATTACTGAGCATTTTGACAAAGTACTGATGGCCTCGTCAAGCAAAGCATAATCAAATATTAAGCTACCTGTAAGCACACTTGGCATCAGCCGTTTTGGTTGTTATGGTCACATGGGCAACATGGCTTATACTGGCAAGTGCCTGAAAAAACACACACACACACACACAGGTAACAGGTCACATGGATAGTACAGAAATATTAAAATTGAAAATATTAGCTTTGCCCATATAAGAATAGCCTATACCAAATACATCCCTATTACAATGTAACCCTGACAATGTGGATGATCAAATTATTCAAATGATCAAACAATCTGAAATACTTTACCTCTCCTCTGAAACCATAGGTTGAGATAGAGTTGAGGTCTTCAAAAGTCTGGAGCTTGCTTGTTGTAAACCGTTCACATACTATTTCCATATCTTCTTTCTTCAAAGAGAAAGTAAAACAGTCAAAGGGAAATTGAGAAGTGAACCAAAATATAGACTAGGTGGAAGTTATTTATTTTGCTTGCATGACTCACTCACAGACTCTCTCTCTCACTCACACACACTCCTCTTACCCTGATGCCAGTGCCATTGTCCTGGATCTGGATAAGTTTCAGACCCCCCTCCTTCACAGTCACTTGTATGTTGGTGGACTTGGCATCTAAACTGTAACATTACAGTGAATGCAGATTTCATATGGTGATCCAAACTGATATCTTCTCACAAACCAAATTGCAAAGACTTGGTACAGTAACTATATAAACAATCAGCTGTCATGAGAATAGCAACTGCTGCACAGCTACAGTTAGCTATGGATATAACTCCAATGTGACAAGTATTGATCACATTGGCGTTATTTCCATAGCTAGCTAAGCTACAGCTAGCTAGCCAGTGGTGTTGTCTGTGTGTAGCTAGCTAGCTAGCCAGCCAGCAGATTTCGCTTGTTTACACTGAGCTGCACTGGGGTCGGAACACAATCATGGTTAGATTAAGACAGTCGAGCCGGCGCGAGATATGGGTCGGAAAACGTACCTCAATGCAGGGATGGGAAGTGCCACTGTTCTCCAAATTTTACCTGTATCCAAACTGATACATTGACAAATACTGATAGTTTTTCCTGGAAAACTGCCCTTTTCATCCTCATGCTAGCTAGCATTAGCCACCACTGCCATTTTGGAATGGCAGTGTCAGCCAATCAGCTCCTTTGTTGTTCAAAGCAACATGCGATTCCATAAATGCAGGAGAAGCTTGTTGCTGTTGCAACTGACGGAGAATCTGTGATGACGGGGTCCAAAACAGGGGTAGTGAGCTGGCTGCGTGGCAACATGTCCTACATGCTAGGCATCCACTGCATCGCCCATCGCCTTGAGTTAGCGTTCAAAGATACAATCAAGAGCAGCAGCACATACAAACAAGTGGAGGATCTCCTGTCTGGCCTCTGTGTTCTATTACAAGAGCCCTTTTAACAGGGCCAACATCAAAAACAGCTTCGGGGTAAAGTAAGGCGCGCAGCTTCCACAGTACATCAAAATATGTGTGTGTGTGTGTGTGTGTGTGTTGGTGGGTGGTATAAATATTTTTTTAATTAATAATTCATACAAATGTTGTTATTCATACATGCACTTCTAAAACTTTGTTACACTGTTGTATTCTCTAACATACAGACCTGGACCCAAGCTGAAGACTTATCTGGCCAACACAGACACCTATGATTAGAACATCCTCAGTTCTCATAAAAATGATTATAAACCGGGGAGCGGCTCCTGGATGTTAATTGGCTGAATGCCGTGGTATACAGTGCATTCGGAAAGTATTCAGACCCCTTGACTTTTTCCACTTTGTTATGTTACAGCCTCAATCTACACACAATACCCCATAATGACAAACCAAAAACACGTTTTTAGACATTTTTGTAAATTTATTAAAAATAAAGAACTGAAATATTACATTTACGTAAGTATTCAGACCCTTTACTGAGTACTTTGTTGAAGCACCTTTGGCAGCGATTACAGCCTCTAGTCTTCTTGGGTATGACACTACAAGCTTGGTACACCTGTATTTGGGAAGTTTCTCCAATTCTTCTCTGCAGATCCTCTCAAGCTCTGTCAGGTTGGATGGGGAGTGTCGCTGCACAGCTATTTTCAGGTCTCTCCAGAGATGTTAGATCAGGTTCAATTCCAGGCTCTGGCTGGGCCACTCAAGGACATTCAGAGACTTGTCCCGAAGCCACTCCTACGTTGTCTTGGCTGTGTGCTTAGGGCTGTTGTCCTGTTGGAAGGTGAACCTTCGCCCCAGTCTGAGTTCTTGAGCGCACTGGAGCAGATTTTCATCAACAATCTTTCCTTCGATCCTGGCTAGTCTCCCAGTGCTGCCACCACCATGCTTCACTGTAGGAATGGTGCCAGATTTCCTCCAGACGTGACGCTTGGCATTCAGGCCAAAGGGTTCATTCTTGGTTTCATCAGAACAGAGAGTCTTTCTCATGGTCTGAGAGTCTTTAGATGCCTTTTGGCAAACTCCAAGCGGGCTGTCATGTGCCTTTTACTGAGGAGTGGCTTCCGTCTGGCCACTCTACCATAAAGGCCTGATTGGTGGAGTGCTGCAGAGATGGTTGTCCTTCTGGAAGGTTCTCCCATCTCCACAGAGGAACTCTGGAGCTCTGTCAGAGTGACCATCGGGTTCTTGGTCACCTCCCTGACCAAAGCCCTTCTCCCCCGATTGCTCAGTTTAGCCAGGCGGCCAGCTCTAGGAAGAGTCTTGGTTGTTCCAAACTTCTTCCATTTAAGAATGATGGATGCCACTGTATTCTTGGGGACCTTCAATACTGCAGACATTTTTTGGTACCCTTCCCCTGCAACTCCCCGCCAAGTCTCCGACCACTACTTTGTATCCTTTTTTCTCTCGCTCACTCTCCTCCAACACTACTCACTCTGCCCCTACTCAGATGGTAATGCGCCGTCGCAACCTTCGCTCTCTCTCTCTCTCTCCTCTTCCATCCTATCATCTCTTCCCTCTGCTAAATCCTTCTCCCTCCGGTCTCCTGATTCTGCCTCCTCAACCCTCCTTTCCTCCCTTTCTGCATCTCTTGACTCTCTATGTCCCCTATCCTCCCGGCCGGCTCGGTCCTCCCCTCCTGCTCCGTGGCTTGATGACTCATTGCGAGCTCACAGAACAGGGCTCCGGGCAGCCGAGCGGAAATGGAGGAAAACTAGACTCCCTGCGGACCTGTCATCTTTTCACTCCCTCCTCTCTACTTTTTCATCCTGTTTCTGCTGCTAAAGCCACTTTCTACCACTCTAAATTTCAAGCCTCTGCCTCTAACCCTAGGAAGCTCTTTGCCACCTTCTCCTCCCTGCTGAATCCTCCTCCTCCTCCCCCTCCCTCCTCCCTCTCTGTGGATGACCATTTTGAAAAGAAGGTTGACGACATCCGATCCTCATTTATTAAGTCAAAGGACACCGCTGGTCCTGCTCACAGTGCCCTACCCTATGCTTTGACTTCTTTCTCCCCTCTCTCTCCAGATGAAATCTTGCAACTTGTGACGGCCGGCCACCCAACAACCTGCCCGCTTGACCCTATCCCCTCCTCTCTTCTCCAGACCATTTCCGGAGACCTTCTCCCTTACCTCACCTATCAACTCATCCTTGACCGCTGGCTATGTCCCTACCGTCTTCAAGAGGGCGAGAGTTGCACCCCTCCTCAAAAAACCTACACTCGATCACTCCGATGTCAACAACTACAGACCAGTATCCCTTCTTTCTTTTCTCTCCAAAACTCTTTAGCGTGCCGTCTCTAGCCAACTCTCCTGCTATCGCTCTCAGAATGACCTTCTTGATCCTAACCAGTCAGGTTTCAAGACTGGTCATTCAACTGAGACTGCTCTTCTCTGTGTCACGGAGGCTCTCTCCGCACTGGCAAAGCTAACTCTCTCTCCTCTGCTCTTATCCTTCTAGACCTATCTGCTGCCTTTGATACTGTGAACAATCAGATCCTCCTCTCCACCCTCTCCGAGTTGGGCATCTCCGGCGCTGCGTCCTACCTGACAGGTCGCTCCTACCAGGTGGCGTGGCAAGAATCTGTCTCCGCACCACGTGCTCGCACCACCGGTGTCCCCCAGGTCTCAGTTCTAGGCCCTCTCCTATTCTCTCTATACACCAAGTCACTTGGCTCTGTCATATCCTCACATGGTCTCTCCTATCATTGCTACGCAGACAACACACAATTCATTTTCTCCTTTCCCCCTTCTGATAACCAGGTGGCGAATCGCATCTCCGCATGTCTGGCAGACATATCAGTGTGGATGTCGGATCACCACCTCAAGCTGAACCTCGGCAAGACGGAGCTGCTCTTCCTCCCGGGGAAGGACTGCCCGCTCCATGATCTCGCCATCACGGTTGACAACTCAATTGTGTCCTCCTCCCAGAGTGCAAAGATCCTGTCGTCCTCTGCTAACATCAAAGCGGTCAGCCGATCCTGCAGGTTCATGCTCTACAACATTCGCAGAGTACAACCCTGCCTTACACAGGAAGCGGCACAGGTCCTAATCCAGGCACTTGTCATCTCCAGTCTGGATTACTGGCAACTCGCTGTTGGCTGGGCTCCCTGCCTGTGCCATTAAACCCCTACAACTTATCCAGAACGCTGCAGTCTGGTGTTCAACCTTCCCAAGTTCTCTCACGTCACCCCGCTCCTCCGCACACTCCACTGGCTTCCAGTTGAAGCTCGCATCTACTACAAAACCATGGTGCATGCCTACGGAGCTGTGAGGGAAAAGGCACCTCCTTACCTTCAGGCTCTGATCAGACCCTACACCCAAACGAGGGCACTATGTTCATCCACCTCTGGCCTGCTAGCCCCCCTACCTCTACGGAAGCACAGTTCCCACTCAGCCCAGTCAAAGCTATTCGCTGCTCTGGCACCCCAATGGTGGAACAAGCTCCCCCACGACAGCGGAGTCACTGACCACCTTCTGGAGACACTTGAAACCCTACCTCTTTAAGGAATACCTGGAATAGTATAATAGTAATCCTTCTAATCCCCCCTTTACTACCACTGTCTTTTGTCTAAACTAACACCTGACTTATTTCACCTGCTAGCACTGACTTGTTTAAAGAAATGTACATATTGTGATCGAGATGTAGTTGTCCCTGATTGCACTGACGTTGCTCACAGCTGCTTGTTTGAAGAAGTGTACTTACTGTGATCAAGATGTGGTTGTCCCACTGGCTATCCTAAGTTGAATGAACCAATTTGTAAGTCACTCTGGATAAGAGCGTCTGCTAAATGACTTAAATGTAAAATCTGTGCCTCGACACAATCCTGTCTCGGAGCCCCAAGGACAATTCCTTTGACGTCAGGCCCCGTGTAGCTCAGTTGGTAGAGCATGGCGCTTGCAACGCCAGGGTTGTGGGTTCGTTTCCCACGGGGGGCCAGTATGAAAATGTATGCACTCACTAACTGTAAGTCGCTCTGGATAAGAGCGTCTGCTAAATGACTAAAATGTACCGTAATGTAAAATGTTTTTGCTCTGACATGCACTGTCAACTGTGGGACCTTATATAGACAGGTGTGTGCCTTTCCAAATCATGTCCAATCAATTGAATTTACCACAGGTGGACCCAATCAAGTTGTAGAAACATCAAGAATTATCAATGGAAACAGGATGCACCTGAGCTAAAATTCGAGTCTCATAGCAAATGGTCTGAATACATATGTAAATAAGGTATTTCTGTTTTTAATTTTTAATACATTTGGAAACATTTCTAAAAACCTTTTTTTGCTTCGTCATTATGGGGTAGTGTGTAGATTGATGAGGGTTAAAAAAAGTATTTAATCGATTTTAGAATAAGGCTGTAACGTAACAAAATGTGGAAAAAGTCAAGGGGTCTGAGTACTTTCCGAATGCACTGTATGTAAGGGATAATCAACAAGAGGCTATGCGTTCTATGGAGTTGAACTAACCTTCCACGGACTTACATTATTTTCCAGAGAACGTATAGCCTCTTGTTGATTATCCCTTACATATACCATAGCTAGAGCATAGAGCCACGAGTTGATTATCCCTTTTATAGCATGGCTATAATTTAACCCATTTGCCGCTAGAAATGTTTTCAACATCCACTGAAGTAGCTAGCAAGTTTACTAGATAGCAACAGTAGTTGCCTTGGTAACCAAACAAACAGACTTGCTAGTTTAGCTAAACAAACCATCAGTCCTAGCTTGCTATTATGAAAATCAAATTCAACAATGCCAATAATGTTTTAAATTCGACTTTTGCTTTCAAAAGCAGTTCAAACATAGAACATGTAATACTGAACAATAGCAATTGAATTCTACCGTACAAATATACTGTACGTTATAGGGAAATAATGCACTCTCTAGAATGCCCTTCAAGACAATCAGAAACGAGTATTCAACAATGCCACGGTAAAACAGACATTATAAACTGGGTGGTTTGAGCCCTCCGCGTTGCGTCATGCATAAGAACAGCCCTTAGCCGTGGTATATTGGCCATATAGCACATCCCCTCGGGCCTTATTGCTTAATTATAAACTGGGTGGTTTGAGCCCTGATTGCTGATTGGCTGACAGCCGTAGTATATCAGACCGTATACCACGGGTATGCCAAAACATTTATTTTTACTGCTCTAATTACATTGGTAACCAGTTTATAATAGCAATAAGGCACCTCTGGGGTTTGTGGTATATGGCCAATATACCACGGCTAAGGGCTGTATCCTGGCACTCTGCCTTGCGTCGTGCGTAAGAATAGCCCTTAGCTGTAGTATATTGGCCATATACCACACCCCCTCGGGCCTTATTGTTTAAATATATCACAATTACTTTTAGAAATGCATCTGTTTGGTAAAAACAAATGTATGCACTCACTAACTGTAAGTCGCTCTGGATAAGAGCGTCTGCTAAATAACTTAAATGTAAATGTATCCTAGCTTCCTTTCATTTACATTTACGTCATTTAGCAGACGCTCTTATCCAGAGCGACTTACAAATTGGTGCATTCACCTTATAGCCAGTGGGATAACCACTTTACCGTTTTTTTTAATTATTATTATTTTTATTTTTTGGGGGGGAGGTGGGTTTGGGCAAGGGGTGGGTAGAAGGATTACTTTATCCTATCCCAGGTATTCCTTAAAGAGGTGGGGTTTCAAATGTCTCCGGAAGGTAGAGCATGGCACTTCTTTCATTCCTTCTTTACTTGCTTCTGTTCCTCTATCATTTTCCTTACTTTCCTCCTTTGCTTTCCTAGCTCTCGGTCCTCCTATACTTAACTTTCTTTACTTTCCTATCCTAGCTTCCTTTCCTCCCATCCTAGCTTTCTTTCCTCCTTTTCTAGCTTTATTTCCTCATTCCCTTTCTTTCCACAACTTCCTTTCCTCCTATCCTTTCCTAGGTCTTTCTCATCTACCATTCCTAGCTTCCTTTCCTTGATCCCTTTCCTCCCCTCATTTGCGCTGCTAGCTCTCTTACCTTATATCCTTTCCTAACGCTACACATTTTGCCATGCGACAGAGAAACATTTAAAGTTTTAAAGCAAATTTCCAGCAATTCTACACATTATCTGGAAAATAAGTGAAGAGAGCAAGGAAAGGAAGCTAGGAAAGGAGGCTAGGAAAGGAAACTAGAACGTTAGGGAAAGAAAGGGAACAAGGAAATTAGGAAAGTAAGCTAGGACATGAGGAAAGGGATCTAGAAAAAAGGAGAAGAAAGGAAGCTGGAAAAGGAGGATTGGAAAATACCAAGGAAAGGAAGCGAGGAAAGGAAAGGTAGCTAAGAAAGAATATGAGGAAAAGGAGCTTGGAAAGTAAAGGAGGGAGGAAAGGATGGTGAGAGTTTAACAAAAGGAAGCTAGGAAAGGAGAAGAGAAAAGGAAGTTGGAAAGTGAACAAGGAAATTAGGAAAGAAAGCTAGGAAATTAGGAAAGAAAGCTAGGAAATGAGGAAAGGGATATAGAAAAGGAGGAGGGGAGAGGAAAGGAAGCTAAGGAAGGAAAGGGAGCAAGAAAAGGAGGAAAGGCAACTGACATTTACTTCTGAGGTGCTGACCTGTTGCACCCTCTACAACATGGTTCCCCAACTGGCGGCCCATGGGTGGTTTTATGTGGACCCCCAAGTCTTCTGAGCAAAAATAAATAAATTATTTATAATTATGTTCCGGCCCCATGACCATCCGCTCAAGAAAAAAAAATCTGCCCGCGGCTGAATCTAGTCGATGATCCCTGCTCTACAACCACTGTGATTATTATTTGACCCTGCTGGTCATCTATGAACATTTGAACATCTTGAAGAACGATCTGGCCTTAATGCCCATGTACTCTTATAATCGCCACCCGGCACAGCCATAAGAGGACTGGCCACCACTCAGAGCCTGGTTCCTCTATGTTTCTTCCTAGGTTCCTGCCTTTCTTGGGAGTTTTTCCTAGCCACTGTGCTTCTACATCTGCATTGCTTGCTCTTTGGGGTTTTAGGCTGGGTTTCTGTATAGGCACTTTGTGACATCTATTGATGTAAAAAGGGCTTTATAAATAAATGTGATTGATTGATGGTAAATGCATAAAGGGAACTAGGAAAGGAAGAGTGGAAAGGAAGCCAGTGAACGAAAGAGAGCAAGGAAAGGAGATTAATCTAATATAGTAAAGGGAGCAAGGAATAGAGGAAAGGAAGCTAGGCTTTGGAGTTAAGAACGCTAGGAGGAAAGAGAGTGAGAAAAGGATCATTTGCTTTTGTTAACGACTCATTTACTTTGGATCATGACATGTGTTTGTGAAACTATCTATCTATATAGGCATATTTACAGACAGATTTTTATTTGAAAGTTGCATTCTGTATTTGCACAACAACTCTGTTTGTGACTCACTATATATATTTACAACATTTTGATAGAACTCTATCTCCTTAGAGCTAGCCAGGTAACTCACGTTAAATGACGTTAGTACTATCAGAAACACAATTATGTACACTTATAAACTCTTAGCTTGAACGCTAGCTAGCTACTATTGTTATCAATATAGTTAACAATTATCATTATTTCTTTCTAGCTAGCTAGTTAACCAACTTACCAGTTTTCAAGCAATTCTTTGATAGCATTAGCAGGACGTTGGATAACTTCTCCAGCAGCAATCCGATTAACAACGGTCTCATCGAGTCTCAGAATCACCCCGGACATACTGCCAGACTGTTAGCATAGATTCAGATTGTGAATATTATCAGAGGTAACACAAATAGCTGCTTAAATAGGACACCCTTACTTAATAAGATTCGCTAGCCAACATCCCACCACCATCACAACATGTTGTTAAAAGCGCGGGGGAGAGTGAGGGGATTCGATTAACCTCGTCAGTGCGCCCGTGTAGGCATGATTTGCACTGGCTGAAAGTTGATTGCATTCGATTTGGAACCGGGCTGCCTCCCGGACGTGTCAGGTGCCCCGCTCTGTCCGACGGCCAAATCGCCTCACAACAAAAGTGAAGTAATTAAGTACGTGTAGTGATTAGTAGGATTCTGTGTTTTTCCATGCAAAAGTAATATCTGCCTTTCCCAATAAAAACTAGTTGGAAAATGCACACGTTTATTTTATGGAAAAGAGATGTTGTATGTTTCTGGACGATGCACCATACTACCTTGTTGACAAAATAACGGAGAGGTGCCACTTACTGCCCGATGATGTGACGGGCTTTTGCACGGTTCAACCCGGGCCAGTGTAAAATAACACCCTGTGTCAAATCTCTTCTATACAACCCCATGATTGGCTGTTCCTAAAAACAAGTAAACTGTAGCAGCCAATAGGGATGGGGTTTGCTGTAACAAATCGCGAGACTGTATTTACTGTGATACAATGCAACTTTCTGTTTTGGTATAGATTACTACTAGCGTGCATTATGATTTTTTATTTATTTATATTTAGCTACCATGAAAATTGGCACATGCTGTCAGTCTGCTGGAGATTAACATCTAATAATTTACATAATAATCATCATACAAAAAATAAAATCCTTATTTTTGTGTCATATATTTTATATTAGTAAAACATGTTTTGTGGTAAAAAAAAAACAACAACAGTTTTTACACTTTTGAGCAACAGCAACGTCATATTTTGGGTTCCCGCAGCATGACCTGGATGGGATAGAATGCTGTGAGCAGTGCATCAGGTGGGTGGCGCTGTTTGGTAACCATGACCAGGCTGAACTTCTCAATGCGGTCCAGCATGAACTCAGTTCTGGCATACTGAGGACCATCTGTGGAGCGCACCAGGCTCAGGTACCTACCGAGAGACGACATATATTGAAATCAGTCTCGCAGCCCTGCATTTTTTTATGTCTTACATCACCTCTTAAACGTAAAAAATCTAACTAGAACTGAGAAAGGTTGATATTGAGATGATCTATGTGCTGGCAGTGAGTGCTCGGTACTGTACCTCTCTTCTTGCAGGAGCTCCTTGTTCATCAGCTGCTCACTCAGCCCTGGGTTCACCTGGTCTAGCTGTTTCTGTACACTCTCAAACAAGTCCACCTCCATCATGTTAATAACCAAGGGCTTTCCGAACCTGCAGACAGGATCACACAACATCAGAACAGCCTTTCTATTCATATATACATTTCTCTGTGTCATTCTTCTGTCCATCCACTCCTTTATTTATACAAAAATAATATTTTGAGTGACATATTTACTGTTGGCAATAGCCAAAAAAGACAGGAATTCAAATGAGCAGCCCAACCCTAAATTTGATATACATTAAGGTTTTACAGCAAACTCTTAAAAACACTTCTTACACCTGCTACTGTTATTGATGTGCATTACTCAAATTTAGGATTAGGCTGCTCATTGCTGGCACCCCTATAATATCTCTCTCTCACACCTGATGGCCCCCAGTAGAGCGAGCCTCAGTTTGTCAGGCTGAATGTCTCCAGGGTGCAAGGCATCCAGGTAGTTAGTGTCTCTGTAGCGTAGAAATGTGGCAGCCTGACCAGAGGTATCCACAAGCAGGGGCCACCTAACATCCGACAGACAGCCAGAGTGGATAAACTTAATTAACTGAATATAATGTTAAATTGTAAACAGAGAGATTAGCTAAATACAGAAAGATGAACAACCTGTTTGTGTTTTGCTTGAGCAGCTAACCTGAGGGCAAAAAGTCACACTAAAGTGAGTAAGTAATTATTATTAACATTTTTAAAGGTTACCCTTACCTGCCATCCTGCTTGATCTTGCCGCCTACGTCTTTAATAAGAACTTCCTCAAGGTCCCCAACCAGGCAACGAACCCCACCACGGTCCAGGACAGCATCTTAGTTCACATAAACACACCACTGTGAGAATATTACATTTTGTGTCGCTCCAGGGAAAGGTGTGTATGTGTGTGTGCGTGTGAAGGTACCATGTTCATCTGTACAAACAATAGTACGCAAGTATAAACACCATGGGACCACGCAGCATCATACCGCTCAGGAAGGAGATGTGTTCTGTCTCCTAGAGATGAACGTACTTTGGTGCGAAAAGTGCAAATCAATCCCAGAACAACAGCCAAGGACCTTGTGACGATGCTGGAGGAAACAGGTACAAAAGTATCTATATCCACAGTAAAATGAGTCCTATATCGACATAACCTGAAAGGCCGCTCAGCAAGGAAGAAGCCACTGCTCCAAAACCGCCATAAAAAAGCAAGACTACGGTTTGCAACTGCACATGAGGACAAAGATTGTACTTTTTGGAGAAATGTCCTCTGGTCTGATGAAACAAAAATAGAACTGTTTGGCCATAATGACCATTGTTATGTTTGGAGGAAAAAGGGAGTTCTTGCAAGCCAAAGAACACCATCCCAACCGTGAAGCACAGGGGTGGCAACATCATGCTGTGGGGGTGCTTTGCTGCAGGAGGGACTGGTGCACTTCACAAAATAGATGGCATAATGAGGAAGGAAAATTATGTGGATATATTGAAGCAACATCTCAAGACATCAGTCAGGAAGTTAAAGCTTGGTCGCAAATGGGTTTTCCAAATGAACAATGACCCCAAGCATACTTCCAAAGTTGTGGCAAAATGGCTTAAGGACAACAAAGTCAAGGTATTGGAGTGGCCATCACAAAGCCCTGACCTCAATCCTATAGAAAATGTGTGGGCAGAACTGAAAAAGCGTGTGCGAGCAAGGAGGCCTACAAACCTGACTCAGTTACACCAGCTCTGTCAGGAGGAATGGGCCAAAATTCACCCAACTTATTGTGGGAAGCTTGTGGAAGGCTACCCGAAACGTTTGACCCAAGTTAAACATTTTAAATGCTACCAAATACTAATTGAGTGTATGTAAACTTCTGACCCACTGGGAATGTGATGAAATAAATAAAAGCTGAAATAAATCACTCTCTACTATTATTCTGACATTTCACATTCTTAAAATAAAGTGGTGATCCTAACTGACCTAAGACATGGAATTTTTACTAGGATTAAATGTCAGGAATTGTGAAAAACTGAGTTTAAATGTATTTGGCTAAGGTGTATGTAAACTTCCGACTTCAACTGCATGTGTGCGTGCGTGTGACATTACATACCTCCACCAGACTGCTCTCTCAGTGTCAGCTTGGCAAGGGATAGTTGCTCTGCAGCCTCATGAGCTGCTATTTGAGCTTTCGCCAACACATCTTCAGCATCATGAACCACCTTTACACACACACACAGATATATACACACACACACGTCAGTACTGATACATACATCAGTACTGAGACTGATACATACATCATTACATTAGTACTGAGACAATACACATTTAGCAGTGTGCTAAAAGAATACAGTGGTTACCTGCAACGTGACTTTAGCCTGCTCCTCCATACCCTTCCTCACACATTTGTCATGTTCTGTGATCCTCTTATTCAGCTCAACGAAGGCCTTCTGCAGCTACACACACACACACACACACACACACACACACACACACACACACACACACACACACACACACACACACACACACACACACACAGGGAGAGTGACGTCAGAGTGGTGAAAGGGACATTTTTCCTGTTAATCTTGGAACTACTGATTCCAGATGTGTCTTACCTCTCTCTGGCATCGCTCATGCTCGTTCTGGAGCTGCTCCACCTCCCCTTTCAGGCTGAGGGAAAACACAGGCCATTTTTTGTTTGCACTGTTTCCCCCTATCAGTGAGAAATGTGTGGGGAAATCATGTCAGCTATTCTCTCTCTCTCTCTCTATCTGTCCTCAACTCAGCAAAAGTGACTCTGCAGGACTGGCTAGATGATGTGACTTAACAGGACCGACGCGCCGTTGTGTTGAAGGAGAGGGGGAGTAGATAGAGATAAACATATTACAAATAGTTAACACATTGCATCATAATGTGCACACAACATCTGATCTCTGGCCAGGCTATTCAGTTTATCTTACTGTTCTGGCTGGATTTTGCATCCTACTCTGTTCTCTATGCTATACACATGAGACATGACCTAATTAGACTATGTTTGGGAGCATATAGGTTTTGAGAGTTGGGCGTGACTCTTACCGATGAGTCTCCGCCTCGTTCTGCTTTTTGTCTTCCTCCGCCCTCCTCTGTTCCTCTGCCTTCATCTTCGTCAGCATGGAGTCAGTGGCACTCAGATCCCAGTTCTGTAAAGCGGCAATCACAGCCTCTCCAGAAGCCACCTGGAACATGCCGACAAAGACATAAGCCCAAACATGGCTTGTAAAACACAAATACACAGCCACCCTCTGTCTCTGTCTCTGTCTCTCACACACACACAAACACACATACAGAGAGATATAGAACCCTGATTATTGTCTATGCGCGCTCACAGCCACACACACCTGCTCTGGAGTACTACCATCATCTGCATGGGTCCTCAGGTCTGCCCCCAGCTGTAGAAGGGTCTGCACTGCGCCAAGATGGCCTCCAAACGCAGCTCTGTAGATTGGCGTCCGTCCAAACGCACCCTATTAAAAAACACACTTCCTGACATACTTCTGCTATTGCATAGGCCTCAGGCATGGACACCTACAGTGCATTCAGAAAGTATTCAGACCCTTTCCATTTTGTTACGTTACAGCCTAAATAAATACAAATTCTCAATCTACACACAAGTACTCAGACCCTTTGCTATGAGACTCGAAATTGAAATCAGGTGCATCCTGTTTCCATTGATCATCCTTGAGATGTTTCTACAACTTGATTGGAGTCCACCTGTGGTAAATTCAATTAATTGGACATGACTTGGAAAGGCACACACCTGTCTATATGAGGTCCCACAGTTGACAGTGCATGTCAGAGCAAAAACCAAGCCATGAGGTCGAAGGAATTGTCCGTAGAGCTCTAAGACAGGATTGTGTCGAGGCACAGATCTGGGGAAGGGTACCAAAACATTTCTGCAGCACTGAAGGTCCCCAAGAACACAGTGGCCTCCATCAATCTTAAATGGAAGAAGTTTAGAACCACCAAGACTCTTCCTAGAGCTGGCCGCCCGGCCAAACTGAGCAATCGGGGAAGAAGGGCCTTAGTCTGGGAGGTGACCAAGAACCCAATGGTCACTCTGACAGAGCTCCAGAGTTTCTCTGTGGAGATTGGAGAACCTTCCAGAAGGACAACCATCTCTGCAGCACTCCACCAATCAGGCCTTTATGGTAGAGTGGCCAGACGGAAGCCACTCCTCAGTAAAAGGCACATGACAGCCTGCTTGGAGTTTGCCAAAAGGCACCTAAAGGACTCTCAGACCATGAAAAACAAGATTATCTGGTCTGATGAAACCAAGATTGAACTCTTTGGCGTGAATGCCAAGCGTCACGTCTGGAGGAAACCTGGCACCATCCCTATGGTGAAGCATGGTGGTGGCTGCATCATGCTGTGGGGATGTTTTTCAGCGGCAGGGACTGGGAGACTAGTCAGGATCGAGGGAAAGATTAAAGTACAGAGAGATCCTTGATGAAAACTGTCACGGTTTCGGCCGAGGCTGCCTCTCTCCCTTGTTCGGGCAGGCTTCGGCGTTCGTTGTCTCCGGAGTACTAGCTGCCACCGTTGTATGTTTCATGTTCGTTTGCTTCTGTCTAAGTGTTGTCACACCTGTTTTCATTCAGTGTCATTAGTGTCCTATTTAGTTCCCGTTGTGTGTGTCAGGTGTTGTGTAATATTGTTTTGTGTCAGATGTGTTTTCGCTCGGTTGAGCTTCTCTCCACTGCGCTGGGAGTTACGCACCTGTTTGTGCGCTGTTCAGTTTCGTTTTCGCCTCGTGCGTATTTCGCCTCTCGGGCAAGAGTTGTCCGTTTTGCCGTGTTTTCGGCTAAATACAAGTTTGTTGGATTATCCGTCTGCGTCCTGCAATTGATTCCGCCACTACACCTACAGCACACCTTGACAGAATATTACACCACCTATGGAATCAGCAGGAGCCGCAGCAGCCCAGGCGACTCTGGAGGACAGGGTCCGGGGAGCAAGGGGACCAGATCCTGCAGATGGGGACCGCCCTGCAGGAGGTGATCACCACCATCCGAGGCTGGGGGACGCCTCCACCGCCACCCTCCGTGCCAGCACCATCGGCCAGTCAGCCTAGTCCCGCACCAGAACCCCGAGGAGTCCGACTCTCGCTCCCGAGGGCTTACGATGGGACCGCAGCCGGGTGCCAGGGTTTCCTTCTCCAGGTGGAGCTGTACCTGGCCACCGTGCATCCGGCGCCCTCGGGACATGAGAGCGTGTCCGCCCTGATCTCCTGCCTGTCCGGGAAGGCGTTGGAGTGGGCAAACGCGGAGTGGAGGAGGATCGACGCGACACCATCACGTACAGCGAAGTTCTCCCGCCGCTTCAAGGCGGTGTTTGATCATCCCGGAGGGGGAAAGCGGCGGGGGAGCGTCTGGTCTTCCTCCGGCAGGGGAGGAGGAGTGCTCAGGAGTTCGCCCTCGACTCCGTGACTCTAGCGGCAGATGCAGGGTGGAATGATCGGGCCTCGTCGATCACTACAGGTGTAGTCTACGAGAGGACGTCCGTCGGGAGCTGGCCTGTAGGGACACCAGCCTCACGTTCGACCAGTTGGTCGACATGTCCATCAGGCTGGATAACCTGCTAGCTACCCGCGGGCGTTCCGAGGGGGGTCCGTCCATTTCACCCTCCAGCGCTTCCGAGCCGTGCCCCATGGAGCTCGGGGGTGCTGGCGCTAGAGAGAGGAGGCGTTTCCGTAGGGGCTACCTCGGTGGAGAGTCCAAACCAGGTGCCCGCATTGCACGTTCCCCCTGAGTATGGGGATTTGGCTATTGCGTTTAGTAAGGCGAGGGCGACGCAGTTGCCGCCCCATAGGCAGGGAGATTGTGCGATAGACCTCCAGGCAGGAGCTGCGCTCCCACGGAGCCATGTGTATCCTCTGTCTCAAGAGGAGAAGAAAGCTATGGAGACTTACATAGACTAATCTCTGAGACAAGGATACATACGGCCTTCCACTTCCCCTGCGTCCTCGAGTTTCTTTTTTGTGAAGAAAAAGGATGGTGGTTTGCGCCCGTGCATCGATTACCGTGGTCTCAATCAGATTACGGTGAAGTACAGTTATCCACTCCCGCTGATTGCGACCATGACTGAGTCGTTGCATGGGGGCGCGTTCTTCACAAAATTAGATCTCAGGAGCGCATACAACTTGGTGCGCATCAGGGGAGGGCGATGAATGGAAGACAGCCTTTAGTACCACCTCGGGCCATTACGAGTATCTGGTCATGCCATACGGGTTGATGAACGCTCCGTCAGTTTTCCAATCATTCGTGGATGAGATCTTCAGGGACATGCAGGGGCAGGGGGTGGTTGTGTACATTGATGACATTCTCGTGTACTCGCCTACCCGTGTCGAGCATGTGGCCCTGGTGCGTAGAGTGTTGTGGAGGCTGGTGGAGCACGACCTGTATGTGAAGGCAGAGAAGTGTCTGTTTTTCCAGGAGTCGGTCTCCCTTTTTGGGGTATCAGTTGTCTGCGTCAGGGGTGAAGATGGAGGTAGACCGGGTGTCGGCCGTGCGTAATTGGCAAACACCAACCACTGTGAAGGAGGTGCAGCAGTTTTTGGGGTTTGCGATTTACTACCGGAGGTTTATCCGGGGTTTTGGACAGGTGGCAGCTCCCATCACGTCTCTGTTGAAGGGGGTCCGGTGCGTCTGCAGTGGTCGGCCGAGGCGGACAGGGCGTTTGGGAGGCTGAAGGACCTGTTTACCTCGGCCCCGGTGCTGGCGCATCCGGATCCCTCTTTGCCGTTCCAGGTAGAGGTGGACGCGTCAGAGGCCGGGTCTAGGAGCCGTGCTTTCACAACGGTCTGGCGCGACACCTAAACTCCGCCCTGTGCTTTTTATTCTAAGAAGCTCAGTCCGGCGGAGCGGAACTATGACGTAGGGGACAGGGAGCTGTTAGCCGTGGTACAGGCCTTAAAGGTGTGGAGGCACTGGCTTGAGGGGGCTCAACACCCTTTCCTCATTTTGACGGACCACCGTAACCTGGAGTACATCCGGGCGGCGAGGAGGCTGAACCCTCGCCAGGCAAGATGGAATATGTTCTTGACCAGGTTTACTTTTAAGATCACGTACATCCCTGGGTCACAGAATGGTAAGGCAGATGCGCTGTCTCGGCGGTATGACACGGAGGAGAGGTCCGTGGAGCCCACTCCCATACTGCCGGAGTCGTGTCTGGTGGCACCGGTAGTGTGGGAGGTCGATGCTGAACTCGAGCGGGCGGTATGCACCGACCCTAGTCCACCACAGTGCCCGGAGGGTCGGAAGTACGTCCGCTCGAGGTTCGGGATCGATTGATCTATTGGGCTCACACGTCACCCTCCTCTGGACATCCGGGTATCGGCCGGACAGTGCACTGTCTTAGTGCCAAGTACTGGTGGCCCACGTTGGCAAGGGATGTGAGGGTTTATGTTTCCTCCTGCTTGGTGTGCGCCCAGTGTAAGGCGCCTAGACATCTGCCTAGGGGTAAGTTACTACCCCTGCCCGTGCCACAACGACCATGGTCCCACCTCTCGGTGGATTTCTTACTGACCTTCCTCCTTCACAGGGGAATACCACCATACTGGTCGTTGTGGACCGGTTTTCTAAGGCCTGTCGTTTGCTCCCCATGCCGGGCCTTCCTACCGCCCTACAAACTGCCGAGGCCCTGTTCACCCATGTGTTCCGGCACTACGGGGTACCCGAGGATATTGTGTCTGATCGGGGTCCCAATTTACCTCCAGAGTCTGGAGGGCCTTTATGGAGCGGTTGGGGGTCTCGGTGAGCCTCACCTCGGGTTACCACCCGGAGAGTAATGGGCAGGTGGAACGTGTAAACCAGGATGTGGGCAGGTTTCTTAGAACATACTGCCAGGACCAGCCGGAGGAGTGGGCAAGGTACGTTCCCTGGGCCGAAATGGCCCAGAATTCCCACGCCATTCCTCCACTAACCTAACCCCTTTCCAATGCGTGTTAGGTTACCAGCCGGTTCTGGCACCCTGGCAGCAGAGCCAGATCGAGGCTCCTGCGGTGGATGAGTGGGCGAGGCGCTCGGAGGAGACATGGAACGCTGCACACGTCCACCTGCAGCGGGCCCTCCGACGTCATAAGGCGAGCGCTGATCTCCACCGCAGTGAGGGACCGGTGTACGCACCTGGTGATCGAGTCTGGCTCTCTACCAGGAACCTGCCCCTCCGCCTGCCCTGTCGGAAACTGGGTCGGCGGTTTGTAGGGCCATTTAAAGTCCTGGGAAGGTTGAACGAGGTGTGTTATAAATTACAGCTACCTGTTGAATATAAAAGTATTAACCCCTGTTCCATGTGCCCTTCTCAGGCCGGTGGTAGCTGGCCCACTCCAAGACAGTGAGATCAGGGAGACTCCTCCGCCCCCCATTGGACATCGAGGGGGCACCGGCGTACTCCGTGAGGTCCATCTTGGATTCGAGACGTCGGATGGGGGGTCTCCAGTATCTAGTGGAGTGGGAGGGGTACGGTCCGGAGGAGCGGTGCTGGGTGCCGAGGGGAGACATTTTGGACCCGTCTCTCCTGACGGAATTCCATCGTGGACACCCGAAGCGCTTCGCTCCGCGTCCTCCGGGTCGCCCCCGAGGCCGGGAGTCAGCGCACGTCTGGAGCCGCGCGTCAAGGGGGGGGTACTGTCACGGTTTCGGCCGAGGCTGCCTCTCTCCCTTGTTCGGGCAGGCTTCGGCGTTCGTTGTCTCCGGAGTACTAGCTGCCACCGTTGTATGTTTCATGTTCGTTTGCTTCTGTCTAAGTGTTGTCACACCTGTTTTCATTCAGTGTCATTAGTGTCCTATTTAGTTCCCGTTGTGTGTGTCAGGTGTTGTGTAATATTGTTTTGTGTCAGATGTGTTTTCGCTCGGTTGAGCTTCTCTCCACTGCGCTGGAGTTACGCACCTGTTTGTGCGCTGTTCAGTTTCGTTTTGCCTCGTGTGTATTTCGCTTCGGGCAAGAGTTGTCCGTTTTGCCGTGTTTTCGGCTAAATACAAGTTTGTTGGATTATCCGTCTGCGTCCTGCAATTGATTCCGCCACTACACCTACAGCACACCTTGACAAAAACCTGCTCCAGAGCACTCAGGACCTCAGACTGGGGCGAAGGTTCACCTTCCAACAGGACATTTCTAAAATTTCTAAAAAGCTGTTTTTGCTTGTCATTATGGGACATTGTGTGTAGATTGATGAGGGGAAAAAAACAATTTAATCCATTTTAGAATAAGGCTGTAACGTAACAAAATGTGGAAAAAGTCAATACTTTCCGAATGCACTGTAACTTCAACACTGAGAAAGATATATTTAGTTCTTCGCCTGCTGGAGAAAGTTTGTGGAAGACCTATGCTCCCCAAAGAAAGGGTATAAGTCAAGTCATGCTTGTTTTCCTATCAATAGATGTGTATGTTTGTGTGTGTCAGTGGGAATGGGTGGTGGAGGGAAGACACTCACTCTCACCTGACCAAGAGCTAATATTTCTGTTCGCGCTGCATTCTCTTACCCGTGTGTTTATGTCCGCACCGCTCTCCACCAATAGGGTGATGACTTCCGGCTGACCCCCACCTGCTGCTTCTGACACTGCTGTGTTGCCGTTGGCGTCTGTGATGTTAATCATGCAAAGTTGGTTTAACAGCCGCTGGTGTTTGCCTGCTTCATCCAACCCAAGACCACGCTTTGTGTCCCTATCAGAGACCTAGATAAGGACCAGCGCATCTATTAATCTTTGTCATGTCTTCATTACCTGTCCACACAGATCTCACAAATATCAGATATCAGTCTCACCTCCTTCAGAATTGCTAACACTTCCTCTGCCTCTCCATCAAACGCTGCTTCCAGAAGTCGGGTTCGCAGAAGTTGCTCTTCCTTCTTCCTCTTCCTCTCGTCCTCGTCCTTCTTCCTCTTCCTCTCGTCCTCTTCCTGTTCTCTTCGTACTAGTGCCACAAAAGCCTGCAGGCCAATCAAAACACACTTTTCAGGGTACACACACTTCTCATTTTCAGAAACAATAACATCACATTGATTGTGGACTACAACACACCCAAGCACACTCACAGATTTTATTTGAAAGAAGAACAAACAAAGGAGGAGATCTGAGTCAACATGTAATGCCAAGAGATCTATTACTCATAATTGAACATTTCAATATGTTGATATACTTTATAAATCCAAACCTAACACCATCATTTTCATATCTATTTAGCTAACCTCTTTCTCCAAGCGATCCATAAGGTCTTCATAGTCCTGTTTTTCCTTCTGTCTCCGGACCCGCTCTCGCCTGGCCAGCAGGCCTCGAGTGGCCTGCTGGATGATCACTACAGCTAGCTCCTCTGGAGTCGGCTCTACATCTACAACAACAATAACCATGCATACAGTTAGGACAAACAAGTCCCTATTATTTCAGTTTAGTTTCGGTTCGTTTTCAGAACTGATTTGCACATTTTTATTTAGTTTTACTTGTATAGAAATATTTATATTTCCTTTTTATATTATTTAGTTTCAGTTTTAGTGTTAGCGACAGAAAGCATGCGTGGGAGGCTAGGAACCATTTGTGTGTGTTTTTTTTTATGTCACTTCTTGCAACTGGGGGGCAGTAATACATAAAGTGATGGTTAGGTCATAGGTTAGGTTAGGTTGAAATTATAAAGTAAATCTCAATGTGACTTGGATTTAAAAGGAATAGCGCTGAGACTGGTGTAAAACAAGATGGTGGAAGGAAACTCTCTCACCCATGTTTACACCAATCAAATGCTTTTTAACTGTAGTAGTACATGTAAGAAGAACCAAGTTAGCTAACTAGACGATTTGTCACCTATTAGCTAGTGATAGCTAGTGATGCACAAGCTAGGCCTATTTGAAACATCGCCTTCCCCTGGCTGCATTTACCCGCCAGATTCAGTAGCTTGAGAACCCCCCAAAAGCTTGAAAACCCAATTTGATTTTTTCCCAAAATGTTGAGAACAAAACTAAAACTGAACATAATTCACAATGGTTTTCATTTTATTTTATTTCATTTTGGAATCAAAGTTAATAGTTTCAGTATAGTTTTAGCCTCAGTACAGATTCATTGTATCGTCTTTGTCCATAAAGATTTAAGTTCTCTTTTACAATAACAACCTGACAAGAGTAACACAGCAAAGCCACAGACTCACACAACAACACCTGTGCAGTATACATAAGATTGTACAGTCGACTTTACTAATCCTATTTGTACAGACCAAATATTTGTTTTACCTGGAGGATTCAGTTCCTTTGTGCTGTTCAGTATGGTGACCTTGATGACAGCTATTTCCATTTTTTTATCATAATAATTTCCCATATAGGCCTATATTTATAATGTATAAAGTGCATTCAGAAAGTATTCAGACCCCTTCACTTTTTCCACATTTTGTAATATTACAGCCTTATTCTAAAATAGATCAAAATTCCTCATCAGTCTACTCACAATACCCCATAATGACAAAGTAAAAAGAGGTTTTTAGAAATGTTTGCAAATTTATTAAAAATCAGTACTTTGTTGAAGCAAATTTGGCAGCGATTACAGCCTCGAGTCTTCTTGGGTATGACGCTACAAGCTTGGCGCACCTGTATTTGGAGAGTTTCTCCCATTCTTCTCTGCAGATCCTCTCAAGCTCTGTCAGGTTGGATGGGGAGCGTCGCTGCACAGCTTTTTTCAGGTCTCTCCAGAGATGTTCAATCGGGTTCAAGTCCGGGCGCTGGCTGGGTCACTCAAGGATATTCAGAGACTTGTCCCGAAGCCACTCCTGCATTGTCTTGGCTGTGTGCTTAGGGTCGTTGTCCTATTGGAAGGTGAACCTTCGCCCCAGTCTGAGGTCCTGGGCAGGTTCGCAATGATCTCTCTGTCCTTTGCTCCATTCATCTTTCACTCGATCCTGACAAGTCTCCCAGTCCCTGCCGCTGAAAAATATCCTCACAGCATGATGCTGCCACCACCATGCTTCACCATAGGGATGGTATTGGCCAAGTGACGTGACACTTGGCATTCAGGCCAAAGAGTTCAATCTTGGTTTCATCAGACTAGATAATCTTGTTTTTCATGGTCTGAGAGTCCTTTAGGTGACTTTTGGCAAACTCCAAGCGGGCTGTCATGTGCCTTTTACTGAGGAGTGACTTCCGTCTAGTGACTCTACCATAAAGACCTGATTGGTGGAGTCCTGCAGAGATGGTTGTCCTTCTGGAAGGTTCTCCAATCTCCACAGAGGAACTCTGGAGCTCTGTCAGAGTGACCATTGGGTTCTTGGTCACCTCCCAGACCAAGGCCGTTCTCCCCCGATTGCTCAGCTTGGCCGGGCGGCCAGCTCTAGGAAGAGTTGGTGGTTCCAAACTTCTTCCATTTAAGAATGATGGAGGCCACTGTGTTCTTGGGGACCTTCAATGCTGCAGAAATGTTTAGGTACCCTTCCCTAGATCTGTGCCTCGACACAATCCTGTCTCAAAGCTCTACAGACAATTCCTTCGACCTCATGGCTTGGTTTTTGTTCTGACATGTACTGTCAACTGTGGGACCTTATAAAGATAGGTGTGTGCCTTTCCATATGTCCAATCAATTGAATTTACCACAGGTGGACTCCAATCAAGTTGTAGAAATATCTCAAGAATGATCAATAGAAACAGGATGCACCTGAGTTCAATTTCGTGTCTCATAGCAAAGGGTCTGAATACTTATATAAATAAGGTATTTGATTTTGATTTTTAATACATTTGCAAACATTTCTAAAAACCTGTTTTTTTGCTTTGTCATTATCGGGTATTGTCTGTAGATTGATGAGGATTTTTTTTTATTTAATCCATTTTAGAATAAGGCTGTAACCTTAACCCTAACCCTAATACTTTCCGAATAAACTGTCTATGGTTTATAAATGTTTATTTAAGTTGATTTGTTGCATTTATCTAAATAAACGTTTTTGTATTAAATGGAAATAATAATATACTGTACATAAAAGGAATGTAGGCCTAGTATTTCATACCACTTCATGAATACCATCTGAGAGCTACAACTGAAAAGGCTCCAGACATAATTGCTTATTTGTTAACTAAAGGAGTATGGCAACAGTTGTCAAAGCCATCAATCCTGCTCTATGGTATGTAGTGAGGCAACTACAGTGAGGGAAAAAAGTATTTGATCCCCTGCTGATTTTGTACGTTTACCCACTGACAAAGAAATGATCAGTCTATAATTTTAATGGTAGGTTTATTTGAACAGTAAGAGACAGAATAACAAAACAAAAAATCCAGGATAATGCATGTCAAAAATGTTATAAATGTATTTGCATTTTAATGAGGGAAATAAGTATTTGACCCCCTCTCAATCAGAAAGATTTCTGGCTCCCAGGTGTCTTTTATACAGGTAATGAGCTGAGATTAGGAGCACACTCTTAAAGGGAGTGCTCCTAATCTCAGCTTGTTACCTGTATAAAAGACACCTGTCCACAGAAGCAATCAATCAATCAGATTCCAAACTCTCCACCATGGCCAAGACCAAAGAGCTCTCCAAGGATGTCAGGGACAAGATTGTAGACCTACACAAGGCTGGAATGGGCTACAAGACAATCGCCAAGCAGCTTGGTGAGAAGGTGACAACCGTTGGTGCGATTATTCGCAAATGGAAGAAACACAAAATAACTGTCAATCTCCCTCGGCCTGGGGCTCCATTGAAGATCTCACCTCGTGGAGTTGCAATGATCATGAGAACGGTGAGGAATCAGCCCAGAACTACATGGGAGGATCTTGTCAATGATCTCAAGGCAGCTGGGACCATAGTCACCAAGAAAATAATTGGTAACACACTACGCCGTGAAGGACTGAAATCCTGCAGCGCCCGCAAGGTCCCCCTGCTCAAGAAAGCACATATACAGGGCCGTCTGAAGTTGCCAATGAACATCTGAATGATTCATAGGAGAACTGGGTGAAAGTTTTGTGGTCAGATGAGACCAAAATCGAGCTCTTTGGCATCAACTCAACTCGTCGTGTTTGGAGGAGGAGGAATGCTGCCAATGACCCCAAGAATATCATCCCCACCGTCAAACATGGAGGTGGAAACATTATGCTTTGGGGGTGTTTTTCTGCTAAGGGGACAGGACAACTTCACTGCATCAAAGGGACATCAAATCTTGGGTGAGAACCTCCTTCCCTCAGCCAGGGCATTGAAAATGGGTCGTGGATGGGTATTCCAGCATGACAATGACCCAAAACACACGGCCAAGGCAACAAAGGAGTGGCACAAGAAGAAGCACATTAAGGTCCTGGAGTGGCCTAGCCAGTCTCCAGACCTTAATCCCATAGAAAATCTGTGGAGAGAGCTGAAGGTTCGAGTTGCCAAACGTCAGGCTCGAAACCTTAATGACTTGGATAAGATCTGCAAAGAGGAGTGGGACAAAATCCCTCCTGAGATGTGTGCAAACCTGGTGGCCAACTACAAGAAACGTCTGACCTCTGTGATTGCCAACAAGGGTTTTGCCACCAAGTACTAAGTCATGTTTTGCAGAGGGGTCAAATACTTATTTCCCTCATTAAAATGCAAATCAATTTATAACATTTTTGACATATGTTTTTCTGGATTTTTTTGTTGCTATTCTGTCTCTCACTGTTCAAATAAACCTTCCATTAAAATGATAGACTGATCATGTCTTTGTCAGTGGGCAAACGTACAAAATCAGCAGGGCATCAAATACTTTTTTCCCTCACTGTATCTATGTACTGAAGTCTACGTCATTTTACATGCTCTACAGCAGGGTTCCCCAACTGGCGGCCCACAAGCCGAATTTGGCCCACTAGTGGTTTTATTTGGCCCCCCAAGTTTTCTGAGCAAAAAAAAGAAAAGGAAAAAAAAGTTTTATTTTTATTTGTATTATTAATTTTTTGCATTTTCATTGTTGGACATAAAAGACCGTAGAAACACCAGCAAATCAGCTCCAATGGATTTACATTTTGGAAATCTGTTCCCAAGTATTCCCACGCATAATAGAGAGACATATGTGATCGTATACAAATAATAATAATAAATAATAATTGATAGGATTTATATAGCACTTTTCTACCAACTGAGGTACTCAAAGAGCTTTACATAGTACAGGGAAACTCACCTCATCCACCATCAATGTGTAGCACCCATCTCAGTGATGCACAGCAACCATTTTTGTGCCAGAACTCTCACCACACATCAGTTATCAGGTGGCGAGGTGAGGAGTGATATATGCCAATTAGGAATGAGGGGGATGATTAGGTGGCCATGATGGAATGTGGCCAGGTTGGGAGTTTAGCCATGACACCGGGGTGAACACCCCTACTCTTACAATAAGCACCATGGGATTTTTAATTACTACAGAGAATCAGGACACCCATTTTCACGTCCTATCCAAAAGACAGCACCCTACGCAGGACAATGTTCCCAAATGTAATCAAGGTTTGAAATGATTATGTTTTAGTCAAATATTGTATCTGTTTAGGCTTCTTGCGGTACATTTGCAGTCTACTTTTTTTGTAAATTATTATGTTCCGGCCCTGACCATCTGCTCAAGAAATAATTGGCCCGTGGCTGAATCTAGTTGATGATCCATGCTCTACAGTTAATACTGCTCCCCTGTGTGCCTTGGGTGGTGCCTGCAGGAAAGAATGAGGGATCGTTTTCAAGCTTGCATCATTTCCTTTGACCACATCAGACTCCCATGGGTTTAACGAAGAGTAACAGACAGTTGTGTAATGTAAGCAATGTGTTCATTCTTCTGAACTCCAGGGTGGATTATAAATGTGTGATTGCACACTGTCCCCGGTAAGAAGAACAGAGCCGATCCTAGGGAAGAATCATATTCTCTTCTGGTCGAGTCCTAACTTCAGATGAGCGTGCTTAACTGGCTTTCTATTCTGTTCTGCCCCTAGTGGGACACAAGCCAGCAACCTTCTGCACAACAACACATAAGGCAACCGTCTTTGCCAACTCGAACAACACAATATCATCTATCATGCCCTGAGCGACAGTAGCTTTTTAGATCTCAGGGAAGGTATTGTGTCACCAATCTACTTCAGCCAACATACTACAGGCGAGTTTCACTTCTACTACACAAGCATTAGGCACACAGATCTCAACTTAGGACTCGGACCTAGGTGTATGAGGACAATCAAATCAGCACTTCTTTACATTGTTGCAATGGAAGTAAGCTAAAGGTAAATTGACTAATTGACTCATTTGGAATGGTAAGAATGAGCAATGCAGATCAGTACTTTTCTTTGGTGGTTCTTTGGTGGTCTTGGCACTGGCAGAGGTGTTTCCTCCTGCCTTGGCAGCAGCTTTGCCTTTGGACTGGCCACACTGGGTCACCCCAGTGCTCTGTCTGCGCTGTGGGGAGGCACCTTCCAGAGCACAAACAAAGAGGGGAAATTAGACTACACATTAGGAGAAAGAGAAACACATCTCTAAGTACAGACGGCCAACACATTTAATGGAATGGTAACCAAAACCAATTAACCAAAACCAAAATATGTAGCTACTATCACAAGTTTAGGTACATACTCAAATGTTTCTACAGCATAGTAATAGAACGTTACTTTGTGTGTAAAATGGGCTGGAGATAATGGTAACTAGCTAACGTTAATTGATATAAAGCCTGTTAAACAGCTTCAACCTGCAATTGCTTTGCATCTTCACTTCAGATCACAACATTTTACTCAGGCCTAAAACATTTTCATATTCGGAATCAGATCCCCATTGGCTAACGTCGTTAGACACCTGCTCTGCTTGAAGTTGAATTCCCATGCCATGCATGGTTTGCATACCTGCCTTTGATGATTGGACTGCTACCTTCGACCGTGCCTTGGTTCCAGTTTTCCCTGGGCTTTTAGTACTACGTGAACTCATATTTAATCCAGATAATAGTTAGACGAACCAGTCTAGAAGCTCATAACTGTAGTACAATTAGCCTAAAATAGATGATGGTTTCAAACCTATCCAATTTAGCTGTTGGATTCACAATCACTTCCTGAACGCTCACTGGTTGACATGGTAACACTTGCGCTGCTTGGTCTGACGCGAGTGTAACATAGAAATATAATTAATAGAATGGATTTGTCCCCTTTCAAGTCAATGGGCGCGTTCTAGCGGATCCCTTTTGTCAAGTCGGGGACCATCCTTGGTCAACGCCTTTCAAAGTGTGTTGCATTATGGGGATACAAATTGTCTGACTTGTGCCTACCAATTACTTTACAAAACATTATGAACACCTTCCTAATATTCAGTTGCACCCCCTTTTGCCCTCAGAACAGCCTCAATTCGTGGGGCATGGACTCTACAAGGTGTCAAAAGCGTTCCACAGGAATGCTGGCCCATGTTGACTCCAATGCTTCCCACAGTTGTGTCAAGTTGGCTGGATGTCCTTTGGGTGGTGGACCATTCATACACACAGGAAACTACTGAACGTGAAAAACCCGGCAGCATTGCAGTTCTTGACACATTCAAACCGGTGCGCCTGGCACCTACTACCATATCCCGTTCAAAGGCACTTAAATCTGTTGTCTTGCCCATTCACCCTCTGCATGGCACACATTCTCAATCCATGTCTCAATTGTCTCAAGGCTTAAAATCCTTATTTAACTTGTCTCCTCATAGCTTTTACCTGGATTCACCTGGTCAGGCTATGTCATGGAAAGAGCCGGTGTTCCTAATGTTTTGTACACTCAGTGTATATGAATGGACAAAGCTATTGATCACGTAACACCATTCATTCCTATGTGAATACTCAATAGCGCATTGAAGCCAAATGAAGTCGGTTAAGATGGCATCTCATGGAGACAAAACATTAGCAGTTTGAACTACTCCAGGGAGTGACGTTGCATGCTAGCTCAGTGCTACCACCTCTCCTTGATTAACTCAAGTTGAAGGGTGACCGGGGTACTGCAGGCTGTCATTAGCAACTAAAGTATCCTTATAACTTCTTCTGTGTGCGATTTTAAAATACATCTGGTGTAGTAGAAGCAATTATTGGTACCATGATTGTCTACAATTTTTTTTGTCATTATTTACAAGGAGATTGAACACAAAGATTGCCATTGTTCTATGCACAATCATGGGGGGATTCTGTTTTCTGCTAACAATGCCTGCAGTAACGGGTCAGTCGTTCTCCCCTGGCGCCTACATGTCGACTGCATGAACTTCATAAAAAGGTCCTGAAGTTTTGACTGCAGTCGACTGCAAGTTTCTGCAGTTGCTCTTCACCAACTTCATCCTGCAGCCATCGTCTGCAGTGTGGGAGGCTCTATTGACAACCATTCATTAGGGTGTTTTGGTTTGACCCATGGGAACGTGAACAAAGACATGACTTGAACAGGAACCAACTTTGGCGATTCATATATAGCATGCTACAGTGGATATACAAATGGATGTGATATTTGAGGCTCTCTCTCACTAATTGATTGCACACACATTTTGAGTGTATGATATTGGGGTTGGAGACATATTTATTTCGACATTATAAAGAAAAACTTTTAGAAACAAAGGCAACACTGCCATGTTGATCTGAGCCTAGCTGTTGGAAAACCACCGTTAGTGTCTAACTTTCGTCTGAGCAGTTGCACCTCCCCTGCCCAATGATGGTATAATGGGTGGACTGCTAGCCATTGAGAGTGTCCTCATACCAAAGATACTGGTAACTAACCCTCCTTCTTCTATCTGTGCCCATAGAGCCCCACAGTGGACTTGTCATAATACCCATAAAACCTAGCGGTCAAACACGGAAATGGTTCCAATCGTTTTTCCACCATTATTTTTTCCCATATGGGATTTTAGAACCACTTCAAACAAAGTCTGTGTTTCATGTAGGCTTTTCCTGGCGTGACGTTTCGATAACCGTGTAAATCTCTCAGACAATGTGACTTTTATCAATATATTCGGCTCTATTTACTCCGATTCAAAAATGCTAATTAGCATCAAAGTAGGCATCACGCAAGACTACAAATCCCTGCAAGCTCCGGCACTTCATCTCTAACTGACACTTTTGCTGTCAGCTAGCGAGCTACTAGCTACATTGATCCAAAACGAACGATATATTTAGCATTTTCATTTACTGTTTCATTTTTTATTTAACTAATACTTGTTGTCTTATTTATGCATTTGGTCTTGTGTCTTGTACAGAATACTCTCCTAGTAGCAGTCAGATATTTACATTGTGCCATGAATACTAGACTAGTATTTTGCAAAGAAGCTAGCTAGCTAGCTACTTACCTACCTAGATGATATTAGCAACCTACCCTTATTTTACCAGATCCTCTTCTCCTTCAGCCAGTGGAGGTCTATATTTAATCCCTTATAATGTCTTCCAACTATATGAACGAGGTGAAATCTTTTAATTCATGGTGTCAGAATGCCCTGCTGTATTAAAGCAATTCAGAACTAACTTGTTGGCATGTTCTGTTGCAGATTCAAATCCAGATTAACTAATTGCAGAATGTATCCATAATCATGAATGAATAAGCATATTTATTTGACAAGAATGCACCTAGTCACCCATCAATCACGTCAAACACCTGAACTCCAACTATTACATTGTTTTAAATAAATTGAAACAGTAAACAATGCATACATATGCCTTTTATACATAACATATTAACATCTGACTTAAAGTAAAGATTAAATGATTTATTCATCAATGCCACAAACCTGGGACATCGAAGAGTACCATAGGAGCTATTATTACTAACCAAGTGCGCACAGATTCTGAAATTGTAACCAGCTCTTCATTGCTTGTTTGAAAAAGAGGGATACTTTGAACAAGGTTTCATTTTCAATTAATCGAAAATGAGAAATGGCAATCTGCACAAAGGCAAAAAGGCAATTTTTAATCAAGTGATGAGCTTTTCTTAGTAATCTACATGAGAACTATTTTGGGTTCAAGTAAAACTTTTATATAAGTGAAGCTTTTAGAGAGCGGTTTAGTGCTTCTATATTTAATCATCTCAGCCCACCCTGTTCATATTCATTATATAGATGGGCACGCTTTATCTTGTCTGGTTTAGCATCCCAGATAAAGCAAAAAATTATAATCTCATATGATTTGAAAAACAAATCATCAAAAGTAGGCAGCACCATAAGTAAGTGAGTAAACTGAGATATGACTAAGGAGTTAATCAGTGTAATTTTTCCATAAATAGAAAGGTATTTACCTCTCCATAGTTGCAGGATCTTGTCTATTTTTACTAGTTTTCTATTGAAATTCATTGTGGAGAGCTAATTTATATATTTTGTGATATGAATACCAAGTACAGTGCTTTCGGAAAGTATTCAGACCCCTTCCCTTTCTCCCCATTTTGTTACGTTACAGCCTTATTCTAAAATGTATTAAATTCATTTTTTCCTCATCAATCTACACACAATACCCCATAATGACAAAGCGAAAACAGGTTTTAATTTTGGCCGGCCGGTCAAACTGATCAATCGGGGAGAATGGCCTTGGTCAGGGAGGTGACCAAGAACCCGATGGTCACTCTGACAGAGCTCCAGAGTTCCTTTGTGGAGATGGGAGAACCTTCCAGGTAGGCCAAGCTTGTAGAGTCATACCCAAGAAGACTCAAGGCTGTAATCGCTGCCAAAGATACTTCAACAAAATACTGAGTAAAGGGTCAGAATACTTATGTAAATTTCAGGGGGGGGGGGTTTATACATTTGCAAAAATGTCAAAAATCCTCTTTTTGCTTTGTCATTATGGGGTTTTGGGTGTAGATTGATGAGGGAGAATTATAATTTTTTTAATCAATTTAAAAAAACTTTTAAAAAAATGTTTTTATTATTATTATTTAGAATAAGGCTGTAACGTAACAAAATGTGGAAAGAGTCAAGGGGTCTGAATACTTTCCGAATGCACTGTATGTCTACTTCACCATCAGACCATTTTATAGGTAAACTGCAGGGTAATATAAAAGTTTTGTCTTTTAAAGATCCAATACGTAATATGGTACACTTATCATAATTAACTTTTAGTCCAGAGAGGCCAGAAAAGTTATCTTCAATGAGACATTGCAAGGATCTAGCTTGCGGACTTAATATAAAACTTGAGTCATCAGCATACATGGACACCTTTGTTTTTAAGCCTTGGATTTCTAATCCTCTAATGTTTTTATTTGATCTGATTTTAATAGCTAGCATTTCGATGGCCATAATGAATAAATATGCTGACAGCGGACACCCTTGTTTAACTCCTCTTGACAGTTCAAAACTCTCTGAGAAGTAGCCGCTATTTACTATTTTACACCTGTGGTTGCTAAACATTACTTTTACCCATTGAATAAGAGACTCATTAAAATTGAAAAAATCCTGGCATCTATATATAAAATCCAGTCTTACTTTATCAAAGGCCTTTTCAAAATCTACTTTTTTTGTGTTTTATTAGGATCCCCATTTGCTGTTGCGAAAGCAGCAGCTACTCTTCCTGGGGTCCACACAAAACATGAAATATTACATAATACAGAACAGTAGTAGACAAGAACAGCTCAAGGACAGAACTACATACATTTTAAAATGGCACACATAGCCTGCATATCAATACATACACATAAAATATCTAGGTCAAATAGGGGAGAGGCGTTGTGCCGTGAGGTGTTGTTTTATCTGCTTTTTTAAACCAGGTTTGCTGTTCATTTTAGCAATATGAGATGGAAGGGAGTTCCATGCAATAATGGCTCTATATACTACTATACACTTTCTTGAATTTGTTCTGGACTTGGGGTCTGTGAAAAGACCCCTGGTGGCATGTCTGGTGGGGTAAGTGTGTGTGTCAGAGCTGTGTGTAAGTTGGCTATGCAAACAATTTTGAATTTTCAACAGATTAATATTTCTTATAAAAAGATGAAGTGATGCAGTCAGTCTCTCCTCAACTCTTAGCCAAGAGAGACTGGCATGCATAGTATTTACATTAGCCCTCTGATTACAATGAAGAGCAAGACGTGCCACTCTGTTCTGGGCCAGCTGCAGCTTAACTAGGTCTTTCTTTGCAGCACTTGACCACATGACTGGACAATAATTAAGATAAGACAAAACTAGAGCCTGCAAGACTTGATTTTTGGAGTGTGGTGTCAAAAAAGCAGAGCATCTCTCTATTATAGACAGACCTCTACCCATCTTTACAACCATTGAATCTACGTATATGTTTTTACCATGACAGTTTACAATCTAATGTAACAGTCTCCTCAACTTGTTCAACAGCCACACCATTCATTACCAGATTCAGCCGAGGTCTAGAGCTTAGGGAATGATTTGTACCAAATACAATTCTCTTAGTTTTAGAGATGTTCAGGACCAGTTTATTACTGGCCACCCATTCCAAAACTGACTGCAACTCCTTGTTTAGGGTTTCAGTGACTTCATTACCTGTGGTTGCTGACACATATATGGTTGAATCATCAGCATACATGGACACACAGACTTTGTTTAATACCAGTGGCAGGTCATTGGTAAAAATAGAAAAGAAGGCCTAGAGAGCTGCTCTGTGGTACACCACACCCTACATGTTTGACATTAGAGAGGCTTCCATTAAAGAAAACCCTCTGAGTTCTATTAGATAGATAGCTCTGAATCCATGATATGGCAGAGGTTGAAAAGCCATAAAACATACAGTACATTTTCTCAACAACAGGTTATGGTCAATAATATCAAAGTCTGCCTGAAATCTAACAGTACAGTCGTGGTCAAACGTTTTGAGAATGACACAAATACTAATTTTCACAAAGTCTGCTGCCTCATTTTTGATGATGGCAATTTGCATATACTCCAGAATGTCATGAAGAGTGATCAGATTAATTAATTGCAAAGTCCCTCTTTGCCATGAAAATGAACTTAATCCCCAAAAAACATTTCCACTGCATTTCAGCCCTGCCACAAAAGGACCAGCTGCCATCATGTCAGTGATTCTCTCGTTAACACAGGTGAGAGTGTTGACGAGGACAAGGCTGGAGATCACTCTGTCATGCTGATTGATTTAGAATAACAGACTGGAAGCTTTAAAAGGAGGGTGGTGCTTGAAATCATTGTTCTTCCTCTGTTAACCATGGTTACCTGCAAGGAAACACATGCCGTCATCATTGCTTTGCACAAAAAGGGCTTCACAGGCAAGGATATTGCTGCTAGTAAGATTGCACCTAAATCAACCATTTATCGGATCATCAAGAACTTCAAGGAGAGAGGTTAAATTGTTGTGAAGAAGGCGTCAGGGCGTCCAAGAAAGTCCATAAGCGCCAAGTTTAGCGTCTCCTAAAGTTGATTCAGCTGCGGGATCGGGGCACCAACAGTGCAGAGCTTGCTCAGGAATGGCAGCAGGCAGGTGTGAGTGCATCTGCATGCACAGTGAGGCGAAGACTTTTGGAGGATGGCCTGGTGTCAAGAATGGCAGCAAAGAAGCCACTTCTCTCCAGGAAAAACATCAGGGACAGACTGATATTCTGCAAAAGGTACAGGGATTGGACTGCTGAGGACTGGGGTAAAGTCATTTTCTCTGATGAATCCCCTTTCCGATTGTTTGGGGCATCCGGAAAACACCTTGTCCGGAGAAGAAAAGATGAGCGCTACCATCAGTCCTGTGTCATGTCAACAGTAAAGCATCCTGAGACCATTCATGTGTGGGGTTGCTTCTCAGCCAAGGGAGTGGGCTCACTCACAATTTTGCCTAAGAACACAGCCATGAATAAAGAATGGTACCAACACATCCTCCGAGAGCAACTTCTCCCAACCATCTGAGAACAATTTGGTGACGACCAATGCCTTTTCCAGCATGATGGAGCACCTTGCCATAAGGCAAAAGTGATAACTAAGTGGCTTGGGGAACAAAATATCGACATTTTGGGTCCATGGCCAGGAAACTCCCCAGACCTTAATCCCATTGAGAACTTGTGGTCGATCCTCAAGAGGCAGGTGGATAAACAAAAACCCACAAATTTTGACAAACTCCAAGCATTGATTATGCAAGAATGGGCTGCCATCAGTCAGGATGTGGCCCAGAAGTTCATTGACAGCATGTCAGGGCGGATTGCAGAGGTCTTGAAAAAGAAGGGTCAACACTGCAAATATTGACTCTTTGCATAAACTTAATGTAATTGTCAATAAAAGCCTTTGACACTTATGGAATGCTTGTAATTATACTTCAGTATACCATAGTAACATCTGACAAAAATATCTCATAACACTGAAGCAGCGAACTTTGTGAAGACCAATACTTGTGTCATTCTCAAAACTTTTGACCACGACTGTACAGCTCCCACAACCTTCTTATAATCAATTTATTTAAACCAATCATCAGTCATTTGTGTCAGTGCAGTACATGTTGAGTGCTCTTCTCTATAAGCATGCTGAAAGTCTGTTGTCAATTTGTTTACAGAGAAATAGCATCGTATTTCAAACACCATTTTTTTCAACTTTGCTAAGAGCTTGCAGCAAGCTGATAGGTCTGCTGTTAGAACCAGTAAAGGCCGTTTTACCACTCTTGAGTAGCATCATTACTTTGGCTTCCCTCCAGGCCTGAGGACAAACACCTTCCTCTAGACTCAGATTAAAGATGTGACATATAGGAGTGGCCATAGAGTCAGCTACCATCCTCAGTAGCTTTCCATCTAAATTGTCAATGCCAGGAGGTCTGTCATTATTGATCTATAACAATAATTGTTCCATCTCTCCCACATTAACTTTGCAAAATTCAAACACACAATGCTTTTTGTTTATTATTAGTTTTTTATGCATGAATACGATGGCTCACTGTTCGTAGGTATTTCCTCCCTAAGTTTGCCCACTTTGCCAATGAAGTAATCATTAAAATAATCAAATGTTTTTGTGATGAATAAGCCATCTGATTCGATGAAAGATGGAGTTGAATATGTCTTTCTGCCCATAATTTCATTTAAAATACTCCAAAGTTTTTTCCCATCATTCTTTATATCATTGATCTTGGCTTCATAATATAGTTTCTCCTTCTTTAAGTTGAGTTTAGTCACATAATTTCTCAATTTGCAGTAAGTCAGCCAGTCAGATGTGCAGCCAGACTTATTAGCCACTCCTTTTGCCCCATCTCTTTCAACCAGACAGTTTTTCAATTCCTCATCAATCCATGGAGCCTTAATAGTTCTAACAGTCAGTTTCTTAACAGGTGGATGTTTATCAATAATTAGATATAGCAATTTCATAAATTCCTGAAGTCCAGCGTCTGGATGCTCCTTATTAATCACATCAGCTCAATATTTTTTTACCTGGGGCGGCAGGTAGCTTAGTGGTTAAGAGCGTTGTGCCAGTAACCGAAAGGTTCTAATCCCCGATCCGACTAGGTGAAAAATCTGTCGATGTGCCCTTGAGCAAGGCACTTAACCCTAATTGCTCCTGTAAGTCGCTCTGGATAAGAGCGTCTGCTAAATGACTAAAATGTAAATGTAACATCATCCACATAAGAGTCATAGCTAAATATTTTGTATGATTATACACTATTTTAGGACCAACTATTTCCCTTGTTGAAGGCACCTCTGTTCTCAGAACATTACGAAACCTTTTCATAAAAACCACAAGAAAACATTAGTAACATTCAAATAACATTATAAGAATGTTATTTAAAAACATATGCATTCAATTTCTCAGCATCAACATACAGTTGAAGTCGGAAGTTTACATACACCTTAGCCAAATACATTTAAACTCAATTTTTCACAACTCCTGACATTTAATCCTAGTAAAAATTCCCTGTTTTAGGTCAATTAGGATCACCACTTTATTTTAAGAATGTGAAATGTCAGAATAATAGTAGAGAGAATGCTTTATTTCAGCTTTTATTTCTTTCATCACATTCCCAGTGGGTCAGAAATTTACATACACTCAATTAGTATTTTGTAGCATTGCCTTTAAATTGTTTAACTTGGGTCAAACGTTTCGGGTAGCCTTCCACAAGCTTCCCACAATAACTTGGGTGAATTTTGGCCCATTCCTCCTGACAGAGCTTGTGTTAATGTGTGTTGGCCGCACCCACTAATTGGCCACACCTGATCTTAACGAGTGCTTCTTTCCTCTTTGAATAGACTAAAATGAACAGTTTTGCATGAGTTAAAAAAACATGGCATGCTAGCTCCATGTGGCGCAGTGGACTAAAACCATGAATAAAGAGCAGAATATCATAGGTTCGAATCAAAACCAACTAATTGCAGGTTTTCCCGCAAAAATGGAAGAGGCAAGTGGAAGTGGGAGAAAGTAAGGAACTTGTCTTTCGGCCCTGCATTAAAGACCCAAATTGGTTAAAGAAAATTGTGATAAATAAAAACGTATACCAGTTTCATTTAAGGACCAAAAAATGTACAGCTGTGCCATATAGATTGCAAAATAGTTGGGAAGAGATTTTTGATGTACCGATTCCATGGCACATGGTTTATGAACTAATACACAAAACAACGCTGGATTCAAAACTTCAAGTTTTTAAATATAAGTTATCATACAAAATTATTGCAACCAATAGAATGATATATATATATATATATATATATATATATATATATAGGGGATACAACCATCCCAGCTCTGCAGATTTTGCTGCGAAGAGACAGAATCATTAGATCATTTGTTTTGGTACTGTACATATGTAGCTTGTTTTTGGTCGCAGGTTCTGGAATGGCTGAAGAATTGCAACATTTACCTGGAGCTAACTCTGCAAATAGCACTGCTGGGTCATTTAAAAAGTCATAGTCAATCGATCAATAATATAATAAACACTCTTAGCAAAAATGTTTATTTTTAATTTACAATCTGTAGAAACTATGAGAATAGAAAGGTTCAGAACTTTTGTGAAACATCACAGCACATTTGAAAAATATATGGTAAATAGAAAACTGGATGCTGTTCAGAGATAGATGGGAGGGGTTGAGTGGAGCTGAAGAGTGGGACTAAAAATAACAAGAAAATGAATGTAAAATATACTGTGTCCGTAAAATGTATATAGGTTCAGAACTTTTGTGAAACAGCACAGTTGAAAAATATATGGCAAATAGAAATCAACTGGATGGTCTTCAGAGAGAGACAGGAGGAGTTGAGGGTAGCTGAAGGATGGGACTAAAAACAAACAAAAGATATTGTAAAATATACTGTGTCCGTAAAATGTATGTATTATGTATAAGCTGGAAGTAGAAGCCTAAGTGTTGTTGTCCATTAGTTTACTCCAATTAGGGGAGGAGTGGTACGGTTAGGAGAAAATAATAAAGGAACATATATTTAAAAATATGTATGTATATGTATGTATATGTGCATTCGGAAAGTATTCAGACCCCTTGACTTTTTCCACATTTTGTTACGTTACAGCCTTATTATAAAATGGATTAAATTGTTTTTTCCCCCCCTGAACAATCATCACACAATACCCCATAATGACAAAGCAAAAACAGTTTTTTTTAAATAAAAAACTTCAATATTATATTTACATAAGTATTCAGACCCTTTACTCAGTACTTTGTTGAAGCACCTTTGGCTGCGATTACAGCCTTCAATCTTCTTGGGAATGACGCTACAAGCTTGACACACCTGTATTTGGGGAGTTTCTCTCATTCTTCTCTGTAGATCCTCTCAAGCTCTGTCAGGTTGGATGGGGAGCGTCGCTGCACAGCTATTTTCAGGTCTCTCCAGAGATGTTCGATCGGGCTCAAGTCCGGGCTCTGGCTGGGCCACTCAAGGACATTCAGAGACTTGTCCCGAAGCCACTCCTGCATTGTCTTGGCTGTGTGCTTAGGGTCATTGTCCTGTTGGAAGGTGAACATTCGCCCCAGTCTGAGGTCCTGAGTGCTCTGGAGCAGGTTTTCTTCAAGGATCTCTCTGTACTTTAATCTTTCCCTCGATCCTGACTAGTCTCCCAGTCCCTGCCGCTGAAAAACATCCCCACAGCATGATGCAGCCACCACCACGCTTCACCATAGGGATGGTGCCAGGTTTCCTCCAGACGTGACGCTTGGCATTCACACCAAAGAGTTCAATCTTGGTTTCATCAGACCAGATAATCTTGTTTCTCATGGTCTGAGAGTCCTATAGGTGCCTTTTGGCAAACTCCAAGCGGGCTGTCGTGTGCCTTTTACTGAGGAGTGGCTTCCGTCTGGCCACTCTACCATAAAGGCCTGATTGGTGGAGTGCTGCAGAGATGGTTGTCCTTCTGGAAAGTTCTCCCATCTCCACAGAGGAACTCTGGAGCTCTGTCAGAGTGACCATCGGGTTCTTGGTCACCTCCCTAACCATGGCCCTTCTCCCCCGATTGCTCGGTTTGGCCGGGCGGCCAGCTCTAGGAAGAGTCTTGGTGGTTCTAAACTTCTTCCATTTAAGAATGATGGAGGTCACTGTGTTCTTGGGGACCTTAAATGCTGCAGAAATGTTTGGGTACCTTTCCCCAGATCTGTTCCTCGAGATAATCCTGTCTCGGAGCTCTACGGACAATTCCTTTGACCTCATGGCTTGGTTTTTGCTCTAACATGCACTGTCAACTGTGGGACCATATATATACAGGTGTGTGCCTTTCCAAATCATGTGTAATCAATTGAATTTACTACAGGTGGACTCCAATCAAGTTGTAGAAACATCTCAAGGATGATCAATGCAAACAGGATGCACCTGAGCTAAATTTAGAGTCTCATAGCAAATATGATGTAAATAAGGTATTTCTGTTTTCGCTTTGTCATTATGGGGTATTGTGTGTAGATTGATGAGGAAAACAAGTAATTTAATCAATTTTAGAATAAGGCTTTAACCTAACAAAATGTGGAAAAAGTCAAGGTGTCTGAATACTTTCCGAATGCGCACTGTATATATATATATATATATACATTTACATTTACATCATTTAGCAGACGCTCTTATCCAGAACGACTTACAAATTTGTGCATTCAACTTATGATAGCAAGTGGGACAACCACTTTTTTTCTTCTTTTTTTATGGGGGGTGGGGGAGGGGTGGGTAGAAGGATTGCTTTATACTATTCCAGGTATTCCTTAAAGAGGTAGGGTTTCAAGTGTCTCCGGAAGGTGGTCAGTGACTCTGCTGTCCTGGCGTCGTGGGGGAGCTTGTTCCACCATTGGGGTGCCAGAGCAGCAAATAGCTTTGACTGGGCTGAGCGGGAACTGTGCTTCTGTAGAGGTAGGGGAGCTAGCAGGCCAGAGGTGGATGAACGTAGTGCCTTCGTTTGGGTTTAGGGTCTGATCAGAGCCTGAAGGTAAGGAGGTGCCGTTCCCCTCACAGCTCCGTAGGCAAGCACCATGGTCTTGTAGTAAATGCGAGCCTCAACTGGAAGCCAGTGGAGTGTGCGGAGGAGCGGGGTGACATGAGATAACTTGGGAAGGTCGAACACCAGACGGGCTGCGGCATTCTGGATAAGTTGTAGGGGTTTAATGGCACAGGCAGGGAGCCCAGCCAACAGCGAGCTGCAGTAATCCAGACGGGATATGACAAGTGCCTGGATTAGGACCTGTGCCGCTTTCTGTGTAAGGTAGGGTCGTACTCTGCGAATGTTGTAGAGCAGGAACCTGCAGGATCGGGTCACCGCTTTGATGTTAGCAGAGAACGCCAGGGTGTTGTCCAGGGTCACGCCAAGGCTCTTTGCACTCTGGGAGGAGGACACAATGGAGTTGTCAACCGTGATGGCGAGATCATGGAGCGGGCAGTCCTTCCCAGGGAGGAAGAGCAGCTCCGTCTTGCCGAGGTTCAGCTTGAGGTGGTGATCCGACATCCACACTGATATGTCTGCCAGACATGCAGAGATGCGATTCGCCACCTGGTTATCAGAAGGGGGAAAGGAGAAAATTAATTGTGTGTTGTCTGCGTAGCAATGATAGGAGAGACCATGTGAGGATATGACAGAGCCAAGTGACTTGGTGTATAGAGAGAATAGGAGAGGGCCTAGAACTGAGCCCTGGGGGACACCAGTGGTGAGAGCATGTGGTGCGGAGACAGATTCTCGCCACACCACCTGGTAGGAGCGACCTGTCAGGTAGGACGCAATCCAAGAGTGAGCAGCGCCGGAGATGCCCAACTCGGAGAAGGTGGAGAGGAGGATCTGATGGTTCACAGTATCAAAGGCAGCGGATAGGTCTAGAAGGATAAGAGCAGAGGAGAGAGAGTTAGCTTTAGCAGTGCGGAGAGCCTCCGTGACACAGAGAAGAGCAGTCTCAGTTGAATGACCAGTCTTGAAACCTGACTGGTTTGGCTCAAGAATGTCATTCTGAGAGAGATAGCAGGAGAGTTGGCTAGAGACGGCACGCTCAAGAGTTTTGGAGAGAAAAGAAAGAAGGGATACTGGTCTGTAGTTGTTGACATCGGAGGGATCGAGTGTAGGTTTTTTGAGGAGGGGTGCAACTCTCGCTCTCTTGAAGATGGAAGGGACATGGCCAGCGGTCAAGGATGAGTTGATGAGCGAGGTGAAGTAAGGGAGAAAGTCTCCGGATATGGTCTGGAGAAGAGAGGAGGGGATAGGGTCAAGCGGGCAGGTTGTTGGGCGGCCGGCAGTCACTAGTCGCAAGATTTCATCTGGAGAGAGAGGGGAGAAAGAAGTCAAAGCATAGGGTAGGGCAGTGTGAGCAGGTCCAGCGGTGTCATTTGACTTAATAAATGAGGATCGGATGTCGTCAACCTTCTTTTCAAAATGGTTGACGAAGTCATCCACAGAGAGGGAGGAGGGAGGGGGAGGAGGAGGAGGATTCAGCAGGGAGGAGAAGGTGGCAAAGAGCTTCCTAGGGTTAGAGGCAGAGGCTTGAAATTTAGAGTGGTAGAAAGTGGCTATAGCAGCGGACACAGAGGAAGATAATGTAGAGAGGAGGGAGTAAAAAGATGACAGGTCCGCAGGGAGTAGAGTTTTCCTCCATTTCCACTCGGCTGCCCGGAGCCCTCTTCTGTGAGCTCGCAATGAGTCGTCAAGCCACGGAGCAGGAGGGGAGGACCGAGCCGACCGGGAGGATAGGGGACATAGAGAGTCAAAAGATGCAGAAAGTGAGGAGAGGAGGGTTGAGGAGGCAGAATCAGGAGATCGGAGGGAGAAGGATTTAGCAGAGGGAATAGATGATAGGATGGAAGAGGAGAGAGTAGCGGGAGAGAGAGAGCGAAGGTTGCGACGGCACATTACCATCTGAGTAGGGGCAGAGTGAGTAGTGTTGGAGGAGAGCGAGAGAGAAAGGGATACAAAGTAGTGGTCGGAGACTTGGAGGGGAGTTGCAGTGAGATTAGTAGAAGAACAGCATCTAGTAAAGATAGAGGGGGTGAGAGGGTGAGGTCAAAAGAGGAAAGGAGTGGAAAGAAGGAGGCAGAGAGAAATGAGTCAAAGGCAGACATAGGGAGGTTAAAGTCACCCAGAACTGTGAGGGGTGAGCCATCCTCAGGAAAGGAACTTATCAAGGCGTCAAGCTCATTGATGAACTCTCCAAGGGAACCTGGAGGGCTATAAATGACAAGGATGTTAAGCTTGAATGGGCTAGTGACTGTGACAGCATGGAATTCAAATGAGGAGATAGACAGATGGGTCAGGGGAAAAAGAGAGAATGTCCACTTTGGAGAGATGAGGATTCCTGTGCCACCGCCGCGCTGATCAGATGCTCTCGGGTATGCGAGAACACATGGTTAGACGAGGAAAGAGCAGTAGGAGTAGCAGTGTTTTCTGTGGTAATCCATGTTTCCGTCAGCGCCAAGAAGTCGAGGGAATGGAGGGTAGCATACGCTGAGATTAACTCTGCCTTGTTGGCCGCAGAATGGCAGTTCCAGAGGCTTCCAGAGACCTGTAACTCCACGTGGGTCGTGCGCGCAGGGACCACCAGATTAGAGTGGCAACAGCCACGTGGTGTGAAGCGTTTGTATGGCCTGTGCAGAGAGGAGAGAACAGGGATAGACAGACACATAGTTGACAGGCTACAGAGAAAGGCTACAATAATGCAAAGGAGATCGGAATGAAATGAACTAAACATCTGGGAAAGCGAGAGAGCGGGGCCTCCCTCACTTACGTTTCACTGAAACACTCAAATATAACTCTCCCAACTTCCACTTTAGAGATTATAATTGTTGTAAACTACAGCGGTTCAATGTTTCTAGGAATAGACTCTAACTTAGTTTATTCAGCTAGCTAACTTGGTACACCGAATCATACGACGCCAAAGCCAACTAGCATGCCAGCCTCCAATAACACGGTTTAGCACCAATACTCGGTTACAACAAACCACCAGTGTGTTAACACGCCAAGCAGATAATTAGAGTCCGTGTCTAACGTTGTGTAATGTTTTGGGGTAGTTTTGACAGTTTGAGTGAGTACGTCGTCAACTTATTCAGCCAGTTAGTTAGCTAGAATAGTTAGCATACTAGCTAGCCATTGCGCTCTGCCAACGAACTAACCCCTCCTCCCATGGCACGAACACACAGAGAGCCAAGCTAATGTTAGCTAGTCACCCATGTCCCGAATTCCCTTGAACGACTCTGGTTACCAGTATGTAAAAACAAAACAAAAATAAATGTAGGTTATAGCTTACCCTTAGTAGCTACTGTTAGCCAGTTAAGTACAAAGCTAGCCACTGAATCGATTCAGCCAATTCGCGTCTGTCCCAACGGAGAGAAAGCGTCTCCAAATATTAACGCTAGGTCGTTCCAGCTATTGTTTAGTTAGCTATCCAGGTAGCTACATTTCGAGTACAGTAGCTACTAACTACCTAACGTTAACGCTTCAGATAATGAGGTTAGAAAAACAGCTGAATGGTAGGTAGCTAGCTGGCATAATTACAGGTACTCTTAAGCGTGGAATAACATTGGAAACAACTATCCACAGTTGCTAATAGTTACCAGTAGCTACCCGCTAGCTAGCTAGCTAGCTTTATTGGTCCAAGTGGGTTAGCTAGCCTCGTGCTTCACCGGGCTCAGCCGAATACAATACTTACCTACAATAATTACCTACAATAACCTACAATAACTACCTAGATAAACTACCTACAATACCTAACTACAATACCTACCTACCTACAATCTAAATACATGGTTTAATCTTTACTCGACACCATATGAGCCAAGCTTACCTCCCGCCAGAGAGACACACAACCTCACCCATCGCTGTTCAAGTCAATATATACCCAAAAATATATGGGGGATTGAAAATGATGCAGACAATTACATTGATGGAAGCCACAATCTATCTGCAATATTAAAACTGATTTCCATGTATCCTATCTGTGGATACATTTCATTTCAGTTACCCTAAGCTAGCAGTGTTAATCAAAGTATTCTTGAAACATGTTCTCAGAATGTTATTTAATTACCTTCAAATAACCTATAATTTCTGTTCTCAGAAAGTTAATAAAACCTCCCAGGAAAACTTTCAGGGAACCATAGAAAAACTCTCAGAACCTCCCTGCAACCTAAAAATTAACATACCCAAAACAGGCTATATTTTTACTTCAATTCTCAGACTGTTTAAAAAGCTTTTTTCCCAGAACCAACGGGAAACCAAAAATGTACGTTCCCACAACTTCCAAGGAACCAAATGTGCTATCTGGGACGGGTTTTGGAACCTCACTCTGGTAATTTGAGTCGTAAACGCTTGGGTATGCTCAAAATGGCTGTCAGTCCTAACTTGAATGTGCACTTTCGTTCTATGGATTCTATTTCTATGGATTCTATTTCTCTTCGAGCTGTCAGTGAGTAGCTAAAGGCCTTTCTCAAATTTCTAAATATAATCGCGGGAAATACATTTGGAAAGCAAATGCCTACTGCTGAAAAGAGAAGATTAATTTGTCAGTAGAAGCTACCATTTGTTTTCTCAACAACGAACGGCCTATCTTGAGACCATCACCAGTACGGTGAGAGGCCTAGGCTACGCATACTCATGCCATCTATCTTCATCATTGGGTGAGTCAGTCCACTGAAAAGTTGAATTAGTAGCCTACTGTAGCCTATAATATTTATGTTTCCTCCTAATATTGTACAATAAGTGTGTCTCCCTTCTTTTTATTGGCCCTACTAGGCCAGGTCAAGACCAAGGACGGTTTCCCAAAAGCATCTTAAGGCTAAATTTATCTTAGAACCATAGGATCCAATGAAATTAGCCTAAGATGCTTTTGGGATACCGGCCCAGGTCGTTTTTATTTATCTGACAGTGTCATAGTCGCCACTCATTTTGGTCATTTTTGTAGTATAAAACAATATTCTGATATTGTCTCCTGTCATGTAGGCCTAAATGACGTAGAATTGCATGAAATAAATGTATACTGCCGCGTTCAAAATAACAGTGAACTTGAACATCTCCAGACTTCCGACTTCAGTGCGTTCAAGACAACTGGGAACTCGGTAAAAAACGAGCTCCGACTGGGAAAAATCGTTTTGAACGGTCATCCAACTCGGAATTCCAAGTCTGGAACTCGGGCCTCTTTCTAAAGCTCCGACTTTCCGTCTTGAAGGTCATTGACGTCGTGATTTCACCTCTTTTTTCCGAGTCCCCAGTTCTCTTGAAAGCACCATAAAACACCACATTTTCCCGCGTCGATGTCCATGTCACGAAAGGTGCAATGGGTTAATTTGAGGCGGGGCAGAACTCGTCAGCACTCTGTGAGATGGGCGTCTTTCTCACTTCTGCAACTCTTCCATTCTCCCTAACATCCCTCAAGCAAGCATGAAAATAAACTGGTTCTGCCAGGGTAGGTGATCAAGCGACGCAGCACGCTATTTTTGAGGAGTCCAGTCCGGACTAGTAATGGGGAATACCTGTTCAAGAGAAGGACTAAAATCATAACAGCCTAAACTGAAACCATGGATGATTAAGTTCAGGAAGAATCTCAGTTGTGCCATAAGGTGAGTTCTCAAACTTTTTCAGGAAACATATAGGAAGATAATGTGAAACATTTCTCTCTTAGGGACAGATCGAAATGTACTGGGGGGGCTGGTCCAACTCAAGGTGTAGTCAAAAAATAATGCACCCCCTCCCCAACATTACAAATATTTTCACATGACCCTCCATCTGTAGGCTACTTAAATTGAACACCCTCCCCCCTCATAGAATTAACTCAAAATAATGTTTACTCTCACAAATAACTAACTGTAGCAACCCTGTTTTTATAAACGTGGATATCGACTTCAGCATGTTTTTTCTGGCACAGTAGATGCCTTGCAGGGCTATGGCCAGAAGGTTGAGTGTTCGCCGACCACCACAGATGAGCTCAATCTTCCTGCCTGTTTCATTACTTCATGATCAGATCCGGTTGCAGACTATGATCAGCTAGGGGGGAATCAGATTTAGAATTATATAAAATAAATGCAACAAATGTTCCACCAACAGGTTTTTGTGCCAATGCACCACACAACCAATAAACAAAACATACTGACTTTGGGCACTTCAATATCATGGTTTGCGTTTTCAACACCACAATAAATAGACTATGTAAATCTCTACAAACATAAAATACATCCCTCCCTACCTTGTAGGCTTATCCAGTATCGAAGGCTTGGCTTGACAATCTCTGAATGTCATTAAACTTTTTGGTGTTTTGTAACAGATGTCTCTTTCCATTTAATCAAATTGCCGCTGCACAGTTTAGATGGATTGATTGATTTTCATTTGTCAGTAAAAAAAATACATATATACACAAATCATTAAAAAAAGTGACCGGGATTGCACAATAAAGTAATGGACTTATTTCCATTGTGCTCCCTACATTTGCTGCAGTATGCTACAGTAATATAAGGACTAAATGTGTGTAATTTACACCTCTCCATCTGGCTTTTGGGGGTCACGTTATTACATTTTTAAAATTTCAGCTGTAGAGTTCTAAAACAGCATATCACTTGAATATTGTTGCTTTAAATCAGTGCACACTCTGTCATAGTCTTTCTTTTTCTCCATCAATTCCATTCAAATTGCATCCAAAATAGATAATCCTGTTCAACATAGAGACTACCAGTGGTGGAAAAAGTACCCAATTATCATACTTGAGTAAAAGTAAAGATACTTCAATAGAAAATGACTCCCGTAAAAGTGAAAGTCACCCAGTAAAATATTTTGAGTAAAAGTATTTGGTTTTAAATATACTTAAATATCAAAAAGTAAATGAAACAGTCTTCCTCACCTCTAGTTCAACTGTCCGAGTCAGTTGGAGTGCCGGTGCGCACTGCCTTCCTATCATAGGCTTGCAGTAGCTAAAGCTTAATAATAGCCACAACAAACCTTCACAAAAGTTTCTAAACTTTACTAGGGTAATATCAATAGTAAGTCAAGCCATTGTTTATAGGGAATATAAGAGCGGGCTATTATATTGCGGCAAACACAGTATTACACTTGGAACTTAATTTGGCCAAAGAAAATGGTTCAACAGAATGAACTAAAACAATTGCAAACTGGTTTAAACCTTCACAAAAGTTTTGAAGAGGCTATATTGCAGCAATTATCAACAAAGGCAAGTGCCAACCATACCCAACAAATGACAGAAATAGGCTAATGTTATTTATTTTACAACAGACCTAGTTTTAACATATCTTAAACTATATACGGATCACACAATTAACAAAGGTCGAATTTAATTTAGCTAATGAACATTTCTCAACAGAAAAAAAGAAACTGGTTTTGCATATTTAAAAATCTGGTTTCGATTCGTAAATAGGCGTACTGTGACGTACTGATATACGAAGAGGCAGGACGCAGACGCAGGAATTAACAAGGTCAAGGTTTACTTAATAATGAGAAAGAGAATAACAAAGCGAGAGTAACGACACAACGCTTAACAATCACACACAACACAACACTGAACAGTCCAGGGCTATATAGGGGTGGTGATGAGGTGCAGGTGCGCTGGAGGTGATTAGGGTGCGTTGGGTTTCCATTCCGGTGTTGCCGAGGTGGTGCGCTCAGACCGGTGGCTTAGTAGACCGGCGAATCAGAGCGCCGGAGGGGAGCAACGGGAGGAGACGTGACACGTACAATAATAACAATGATACACAATAGTAATAATGATAAAACAAATTATTATAAAGACATTTAAGTTCCAAAATTGCATCCTACCTGAATAGAGAGCTGCACAGTAGCGTGACAAAATGTCTCTCTCATCTTCAACTACAATATTAAAACTAATATTAAATTCCCCTTGTAGGCTATTCACTATAGGCATACTCTTTTTCATCTAACTTTTGTTTTACTTAAATGAAAAAAGCCTCCATCTTCACAATCAACAGTGGCCCAGGCCAAGGCTCCTCTCTCTCTCTCTCTCTCTCTCTCCTAAGCAGCAGGCTCACATGCAGGCAAGGCGTGAGAGAATGGTGCTGAAGCGTGAATTCAGGGTGTAGGCTATGATAGACAGCCTCTCCTGGACAATTTGGCCCAAGCCGCAATTACCGGCTAAGGGAAACCCTGGCACATTTCCCCATCAGAGTTGTGTTTCCATCAAATTGACTTGTTGCAGATAAAAGTCTGTGCATAAATACGTAGTTCACATAAAAATAACTTTTGAGGTTAAATTCATGCTTTCCCATGATGTCCTCACATTTTTTTATCCGAGATGTAGGCTACTTTACTGCCTAAAAATGTTGGTTAATGTCAAACCATTTTGTGGATGCTGGAATTATATTTTGGAGGAAAGTGTGCATGCCTACAGGAGACATTTGAAGTACCTTAATCAGATTAAAATGTTGTGACTGGTTGTGTTTATGCCACATATAAAAATTAATACATAAAAAAAATATTTAGGCTATATTGAAGCGTTAGGTTCTAGGTGTGCGAGGAATAGCCGCTCGAATTGGAGAGGAGGCAGAGCGCGTGTTAAGCTTTCCTGAATAAGTGGGCCTGCCAGGAGCATATGTTGCCACATTATTAAAGGACTACTTGGGAAAATGATGATCTGCAACAGACAGCGCATTCAGTATCAGATGTAAAAAAAAAAATACAGCCATACTTCCTCCTACTGTGCCTTTCTAGACCTGATAAACTGTTGAGAGTAGACCCCAGAGATGTTCACAAGTCTTTGAGGTAGAGTCCAAGTCAAGTCTCAAGTCCCCTTTGGCAATGGCTTTCTGCCTGCTGTGGGTTAGGTCTATTGACCCTGTAAATTATTTGAAGAGACTCCCTTGTTCATTAGTCCATACTTGTATGAAAGAAAGCACTATTTAAATCAAAATACATTTCCTTTTAAAATGTAGACAGTTGACAATAATAAAAGTCATTGTACCGGATATGAAAAAAAGCAAACATAACATTTTAAAGTGCATGGTATTTTGTGGCAGACATTGTCTATATATCACTTAATTCTGTCACACAAACAGAAAATCTGTAGGTGAGAATCTGTAGGTGAGGGAAGATACATTTACAAGTATTAATGTAAACCAAAATGACTGACACCTGTTCAATAACTGCACTACTAAAGTGTCCTATATATCAAACATAATGACCTTTGTCCCTAAAATATACTTACTGACCTGGACGCTTAACAACAGAAGTAGCAAATTACATCCTGTGCCTTAAGACAGAGAACATTTATTTTGCTGACAGGTTACATTTCAGAAATAACAAGTTTGTCAGCGTTCTTGTACTGAGCCTGGCATGATGAGGGCACATGATGAGGCCTCCATGACTAAACACTCTCCACTGGGGCACTTGGTGACAGGCACAGCCAACACTGTCATTTCTACCTGCTTGAGCCTTGGAAAGTCTTTTGCATGGATTCTCAAAAAATCCAAGCAATCAACTTCATTTTCATCAGAAGATACTTGAATGTAGCGAATAATCTCTGCTCTGACAGATGACTTTATGTCTCCTTTCTTCTTGCTGATCTTGTTGCGGTCGCCAGAGAACAGTCTGGAGGTTTTGGCAGGTGGTTATTCTTCTTCTTCTTCTTCTCCACTACTGCTCTCCGTAACGGTGACTTTCCGTGCCTCAGCCAAAACAAGGTCTGAAAAAAATTCATTAAATGATGTATATGATCAGGAATATAACAGTATACATTATACATGGGGAAAAAATCATTATTATTTGAATGCAAGTGACATAGGAAACGTTGCATGTTGCAATGCATTGTACCTACCAATCAGACTCTCATTCAATTCAGCTTTATCTTCATGTGGTATGAGGACTTCATGATCAAGCCAGAACAGGCAGAAAGATGGGTCCAGCATTGCAGCCATTATGTATACATTGTCACCAAATGGAAGTTTTGTTGCCTGTTCATCCGAGTGCTCCATTCTGACATTCACAAACACCCCCTGGAATCGGCGTTTGAGTGACTGCTTCAGTACTTTTACTAGACTGACTAGGTGACAACTTGTGCTCCGTATACTTTGCAGATGATAGTTGAGTGACAGTACACAAGGAAGGGCAGCACTGAGAGTCACCACTTTCTCCCCCTGAGTAAGGTCGGTAGCCTGGACAAAAGGGTCCAAAATGTCCACTAGCTCCAATAGCTGGCTCCATTCCCTTGGTGATAAGCAGAGCCCCTTGTGTCCTTGGGCCTCAAGTAGAGTATTGAGGCTTTGTTGATTCAGATTGGTGACTGCTTTAACAAGCCAGAGGATGGAATTCCATCTGGTAGACACAGCAGCTGGGATACTACGATTGGCTCCGAATTTAGCTTCAAATGCTTCTTTCAGACCACAGGTAGTATGTAGTAAGCTGCAAAGTTTAGTTACCTTAGCCATCAAACTGTTTATGATTTTTGTTTCCTTTAGTCCATCTGTAATCACCAGTTGTAATTAATGGGCAAAGCGCTGTTGCCTGCAGTTGGTTTGGATAGCTTCAACATCAGCGTTGTACTCTTCACCAAATTCTTCCCATAGGCTGGGGTTATCCACATCATCATCATCATCATTTGCACACACTGTATATATATTTTCTGTTGTATTTTATGACCTTATGTTTTTTTTACCCCATATGTAACTCTGTGTTGTTGTTTTTATCGCACTGCTTTGCTTTATCTTGGCCAGGTCGCAGTTGTAAATGAGAACTTGTTCTCAACTGGCTTACCTGGTTAAATAAAGGTGGGGGAAAAAAAATAAAATAATTCATGATCATTGCTTGCTTTGGGGAAACAAACTGTGAAGGCCTTTTTATTATTTTCAGCGTTATCACATATGATATAATCTAATTTATGTTTTATGCCAAAATTATCACATATAAATTCAAATGTATCACTGATTCTTTCCCCAGTGTGTGACCCTGTGAATCTATCACAGGGAAATCATTGGAAATCTGTTCCCAAGTATTCCCACGCATAATAGAGAGACGTGATCGTATACAAATAATAATAAATAATAATTGATTGGATTTATATAGCACTTTTCTACCAACTGAGGTACTCAAAGTGCTTTACATAGTGGTGGAGACTCACCTCATCCACCATCAATGTGTAGCACCCACCTTAGTGATGCACAGCAACCATTTTTGTGCCAGAACTCTCACCACACATCAGCTATCAGGTGGAGAGTTGAGGAGTGATATATGCCAATTAGGAATGAGGGGGATGATTAGGTAGCCATGATGGAATGTGGCCAGGTTGGGAATTTAGCCATGACACTGGGGTGAACACCCCTACTCTTACAATAAGCACCATGGGATTTTGAATGACCACAGAGAGTCAGGACACCCATTTTAACGTCCCATCCGAAAGATGGCACCCTACGCAGGACAATGCCCCCAAATGTATTCAAGGTTTGAAATGATTATGTTTAGTCAAATATATTATCTGTTCAGGCTTCTTGCGGTAAATTTGCAGTCTAGAAAGATATATATTTATTATGTTCCGGCCCCCCGACCATCCGCTCAATAAATAATTGGCCCGTGGCTGAATCTAGTTGATGATCCCTGCTCTACACTATACTTGCTTCTTTTGTCACAAACTGAAATTAGGCAAACTATTAGAATTTTACCTACCAGGAAATGGCAGAGCGATTTCTGCATAGTGTATCTTTAATAGGCGCATTATCTTCTGCATTTTTGCATTATGTTGGGCTTTTTAGTACTTTTATTTCTGTCTTTTCATGACAGCCTAAATATGAACTTGCAAATGGAGGAGGAATTGACTGTTGTGCCAGGGGGAGGAGCCATAATCCTTTTTACCCTGTGGCATACAGTACATTCGGAAAGTATTTAGACCCCTTGACTTTTTCCACATTTTGTTACGTTACAGCCTTGATTAAATCGTTTTTTTTTCCTTCATCAATCTACACACAATACCCCATAATGACAAAGCAAAAACAGGTTTTTAGACATTTTTTGCAAATGTGTAAAAAAAAACAACTGAAATAACATTTACATAAGTATTCAGACCCTTTACTCAGTACTTTGTTGAAGCTTCTTTGGCAGCAATTACAGCCTCGAGTCTTCTTGGCACACCTGTATTTGCGGAGTTTCTCCCATTCTTCTCTGAAGATCCTCTCAAGCTCTGTCAGGTTGGATGGGGAGCGTCGCTGCACAGCTATTTTCAGGTCTCTCCAGAGATGTTAGATCGGGTTCAAGTCCAGGCTGTGGCTGGGCCACTCAAGTACATTCAGAGACTTGTTCTGAAGACACTCCTGCGTTGTCTTGGCTGTGTGCTTAGGGTCGTTGTCCTGTTGGAAGGCGAACCTTCGCCCCCAGTCTGAGGTCCTGAGCGCTCTGGAGCAGGTTTTCATCAATGATCTCTCTGTACTTTGCTCCGTTCATCTTTCCCTCAATCCTGACTAGTCTCACAGTCCCTGTCACTGAAAAACGTCCCCACAGCATGATGCTGCCACCACCATGCTTCACCGCAGGGATGGTGCCAGGTTTCCTCCAGACGTGACGCTTGGCATTCAGGCCAAAGAGTTCAATCTTGGTTTCATCAGACCAGAGAATCTAGTTTCTCATGGTCTTGAGAGTCCTTTAGGTGCCTTTTGACAAACTCCAAGCGGGCTGTCATTTGCCTATTACTGAGGAGTGGCTTCCATCTGGCCACTCTACCATAAAGGCCTGATTGATGTAGTGCTGCAGAGATGGTTGTACTTCTGGAAGGTTCTCCCATCTCCACAGAGGAACTCTGGAGCTCTGTCAGAGTGACCATCAGGTTCTTGGTCACCTCCCTGACCAAAGCCCTTCTCCCCCGATTGCTCAGTTTGGCCAGGCGGCCAGCTCTAGGAAGAGTCTTGGTGGTTCCAAACTTCTTCCATTTAAGAATGATGGAGGCCACTGTGTTTTTGGGGACCTTCAGTGCTGCAGAATTTTTTAGATACCCTTCCCCAGATCTGTGCCTCGACCCAATCCTGTCTCTGAGCTCTACGGACAATTCCTTTGACCTCATGGCTTGTTTTTTGCTCTGACATACACTGTCAACTGTGGGACCTTATATAGACAGCTGTGTGCCTAATAATGTCCAATCAATTTAATTTACTACAGGTGGACTCCAATCAAGTTGTAGAAACATCTCAAGGATGATCAATGGAAACAGAATGCACCTGAGCTCAATTTTGAGTCTCATAGCGAAGGGTCTGAATACTTATGTAAATAAGGTGTTTCTGTTTTTGGTTTTTTTAAATACATTTGCAAAAATTTCTAAAAACCTGTTTTCGCTTTGTCATTATTGTGTGTAGATTGATGAGGGAAAAAATAATTTAATCAATTTTAGAATAAGGCTGTAACGTAACAAAATGTGGAAAAAGGGAGGGGGTCTGAATACTTTTCCGAATGCCCCCCATTCCACTTTTCCTTTTTTGGGGGGTTACACGGGGACACGCATAATGAAATATTAATGTGTAAATGGTAACGTTGTATTTTGTATAAATATGCAGAATTGATCATAGCCTACACATCTGCCACTCTTTAACTTTGTTTCCATCCCTCCTCACTACCAAGTTCTCACATTGTGTGTACCCTCTCAGGTTCTCTCTCAGGAATCAGTATGGCACACCGCTCTCAGTGTTCCTCAGCCGGGGATAACCCCCTGGACTCCAACTACCTGCCTCCCCACTACCGCGAGGAGTACCGGCTGGCCATTGACGCACTTGTGGAGGATGACCTGGAGGGCTATTATGAATTCCTCCAGAGTGCGGATGTGGTGGACTTCCTTTCCAGACAGGAAATTGAGCACATTAAGTGCACAGTGCAAGTTCCGTACCAGAGCATTCAGCCTGAGCTCCCGTATGTGGAGTCTGGGGGAGACGGCTCTTCAGACACATACTGGCCTGTCCACTCTGACTTGGATGCACCCGGTCTTGACCTTGGCTGGCCCCAACAGCATCGCTTCATAGGCCCCACCGATGTCACCACACTGGTTAACCCCTCTGAGCCAGATATGCCAAGTATCAAGGCGCATGCTCGTCGACTTATCAAGAATGCTCAACAAGTATGTTGATCACCTCTATATTACAGTTTTTTTCAATGACTTTCATGCAATTTTCACAAGTGTGGTACATCTTCACAACTCTTTCAAAACTCTTAACACGTTTTCAATTCCTCGTTTTGCTAATTTTGCCATATTGTAGATTGCTCTCCGTTACTCTTTTTTTGTATGGTGATTAGCAGAGTATACCTGATCCCAATTTTAGATTGTGCTGATTTATTGGCACATTGAACCATCTCGCAGCATTCTGCAATCTTTATGCACGTTTGCCATTGACTGAGTACAACAAACACATTCACTACAGATGTAGGGTCTTAATTTGATCACTCTTTTGTTGCTGAGAATTTTCCTGCACAGCAGGAAATGCAAACTTGTAGGGTATTCAATGTTTAATGTTTGTCCTAACGAAAAATGTATAATCCACATAATAATTCACATTTCCTGTTGCTGCAGGATTATTTTCCTGTAGCAAACTGGCTAAAAGTAAGATCCTACATCTGTAAGTCACTTGTTTACTGCACCAAATCACTCTTTCAATTTGGATACATACATCTAAGTATCTACAGTGGGGAAAAAAAGTATTTAGTCAGCCACCAATTGTGCAAGTTCTCCCACTTAAAAAGATGAGAGAGGCCTGTAATTTTCATCATAGGTACATGTCAACTATGACAGACAAAATGAGAAAAATAAATCCAGAAAATCACATTGTAGGATTTTTTATGAATTTATTTGCAAATTATGGTGGAAAATAAGTATTTGGTCAATAACAAAAGTTTCTCAATACTTTGTTATATATACCCCTTGTTGGCAATGACACAGGTCAAACGTTTTCTGTAAGTCTTCACAAGGTTTTCACACACTGTTGCTGGTATTTTGGCCCATTCCTCCATGCAGATCTCCTCTAGAGCAGTGATGTTTTGGGGCTGTCACTGGGCAACACGGACTTTCAACTCCCCTCCAAAGATTTTCTATGGGGTTGAGATCTGGAGACTGGCTAGGCCACTCCAGGACCTTGAAATGCTTCTTACGAAGCCACTCCTTCGTTGCCCGGGAGGTGTGTTTGGGATCATTGTCATGCTAAAAGACCCAGCCACGTTTCATCTTCAATGCCCTTGCTGATGGAAGGAGGTTTTCACTCAAAATCTCACGATACATGGCCCCATTCATTCTTTCCTTTACACGGATCAGTCGTCCTGGTCCTTTTGCAGAAAAAACAGCCCCAAAGCATGAAGTTTCCACCCCCATGCTTCACAGTAGGTATGGTGTTCTTTGGATGCAACTCAGCATTCTTTGTCCTCCAAACACGATGAGTTGAGTTTTTACCAAAAAGTTATATTTTGGTTTCATCTGACCATATGACATTCTCCCAATCCTCTTCTGGATCATCCAAATGCACTCTAGCAAACTTCAGACGGGCCTGGACATGTACTGGCTTAAGCAGGGGGACACGTCTGGCAATGCAGGATTTGAGTCCCTGGCGGAGTAGTGTGTTACTGATGGTAGGCTTTGTTACTTTGGTCCCAGCTCTCTGCAGGTCATTCACTAGGTCCCCCCGTGTGGTTCTGGGATTTTTGCTCACCGTTCTTGTGATCATTTTGACCCCACGGGGTGAGATCTTGCGTGGAGCCCCAGATCGAAGGGAGATTATCAGTGGTCTTGTATGTCTTCCATTTCCTAATAATTGCTCCCACAGTTGATTTCTTCAAACCAAGCTGCTTACCTATTGCAGATTCAGTCTTCCCAGCCTGGTGCAGGTCTACAATTTTGTTTATGGTGTCCTTTGACAGCTCTTTGGTCTTGACCATAGTGGAGTTTGGAGTGTGACTGTTTGAGGTTGTGGACAGGTGTCTTTTATACTGATAACAAGTTCAAACAGGTGCCATTAATACAGGTAACGAGTGGAGGACAGAGGAGCCTCTTAAAGAAGAAGTTACAGGTCTGTGAGAGCCAGAAATCTTGCTTGTTTGTAGGTGACCAAATACTTATTTTCCACCATAATTTGCAAATAAATTCATTAAAAATCCTACAATGTGATTTTCTGGATTTTTTTTTTCTCAATTTGTCTGTCATAGTTGACGTGTACCTATGATGAAAATGACAGGCCTCTCTCATCTTTTTAAGTGGGAGAACTTTCACAATTGGTGGCTGACAATACTTTTTTTCCCCACTGTAGTTTTCAAAATGCAATATTCACTTTACTTTTGATATGATTTTCTTGTCATTTGTTAACAATACAATGAACTACAGTGGGGAAAAAAAGTATTTAGTCAGCCACCAATTGTGCAAGTTCTCCCACTTAAAAAGATGAGAGAGGCCTGTAATTTTCATCATAGGTACACGTCAACTATGACAGACAAAATGAGGAAAAAAAATCCAGAAAATCACATTGTAGGATTTGTAATGAATTTATTTGCAAATTATGGTGGAAAATAAGTATTTGGTCAATAACAAAAGTTTCTCAATACTTTGTATATACCCTTTGTTGGCAATGACACAGGTCAAAGCGTTTTCTGTAAGTCTTCACAAGGTTTTCACACACTGTTGCTGGTTTTTGGCCCATTCCTCCATGCAGATCTCCTCTAGAGCGTGATGTTTTGGGGCTGTCGCTGGGCAACACAGACTTTCAACTCCCTCCAAAGATTTTCTATGGGGTTGAGATCTGGAGACTGGCTAGGCCATTCCAGGACCTTGAAATGCTTCTTACGAAGCCACTCCTTCGTTGCCCGGGCGGTGTGTTTGGGATCATTGTCATACTGAAAGACTCAGCCACGTTTCATCTTCAATGCCCTTGCTGATGGAAGGAGGTTTTCACTCAAAATCTCACGATACATGGCCCCATTCATTCTTTCATTTACACGGATCAGTCGTCCTGGTCCCTTTGCAGAAAAACAGCCCCAAAGCATGATGTTTCCACCCCCATGCTTCACAGTAGGTATGGTGTTCTTTGGATGCAACTCAGCATTCTTTGTCCTCCAAACACGACGAGTTGAGTTTTTACCAAAAAGTTATATTTTGGTTTCATTTGACCATATGACATTCTCCCAATCCTCTTCTGGATCATCCAAATGCACTCTAACACGGGCCTGGACATGTACTGGCTTAAGCAGGGGGACACGTCTGGCACTGCAGGATTTAAGTCCCTGGCGGCGTAGTGTGTTACTGATGGTAAGCTTTGTTACTTTGGTCCCAGCTCTCTGCAGGTCATTCACTAGGTCCCCCGCGTGGTTCTGGGATTTTTGCTCACCGGTCTTGTGATAATTTTGACCCCACGGGGTGAGATCTTGCGTGGAGCCCCAGATCGAGGGAGATTATCAGTGGTCTTGTATGCCTTCCATTTCCTAATAATTGCTTCCACAGTTGATTTCTTCAAACCAAGCTGCTTACCTATTGCAGATTCAGTCTTCCCAGCCTGGTGCAGGTCTACAATTTTGTTTCTGGTGTCCTTTGACAGCTCTTTGGTCTTAGCCATAGTGGAGTTTGGAGTGTGACTGTTTGAGGTTGTGGACAGGTGTCTTTTATACTGATAACAAGTTCAAACAGGTGCCATTAATACAGGTAACGAGTGGAGGACAGAGGAGCCTCTTAAAGAAGAAGTTACAGGTCTGTGATAGCCAGAAATGTTGCTTGTTTGTAGGTGACCAAATACCTATTTTCCACCATAATTTGCAAATAAATTCATAAAAAATCCTACAATGTGATTTTCTGGAATTTTTTTCCTCAATTTGTCTGTCATAGTTGACGTGTACCTATGATGAAAATTACAGGCCTCTCTCATCTTTTTAAGTGGGAGAACTTGCACAATTGGTGGCTGACTAAATACTTTTTTCCCCACTGTATCACTTAATCAAACTGCTCAAAACGGATAACTTCTGAACCAAAATGATGTAGTGCCAGGTTAACATATATACTGTAGTTTGATAACTGCTGAACTGTGCATTTCTATATTTTTACCTCATAAATGTAGCAATTTGACATCAATTTATGTTGGAAGGTAAAACCAAATCATGTATGGATGTGGCTGTAAATACTACATCATCATTCTCCATCAGCCAGTGTGCTTCAACAGGACAAAGTGGGAAGTGTCACTGTGCTATCATTTTCAATTATAGTGTAGTGTACAATCCACTGCTGAAATACCTGGGGCCTCATTTATCAATATTGCGTAAAAACTATTCTAAAATACTACTTACAAACAGAATTTAGAATGTTCTTACGCATAGAAAAAGTGTGATTTATCGAACAATCCTACAAGCGTCATATGCTCACTGGTAGGAGATAACTGTTGATAAATACCAATTGTTCTCAGCCTCAGTGCTTGTGCATGACCTTGGCTATTTGCATTTGGAAGCGCCTCTAATTAACCATATACAGGTATGGTCAAAATCTACCCTTTAAAGCCTGTGGGGAATATACAACGCTGTACCATGAAATAGCCTACAACTGCGCAACCAAAAAAAGCGATGTTTTATTTATTTATTTGACTGAAATAGAGGTGCTAGTATCAGAGATTGAGTACAATCAAAAGGTTTAATTTGGCTCGCTCAGTTGTGGCTTGACCAGTAAAAATAAAAACATAGCTACACAGAGAGGACCATTAGGACAATTCAATTTGCTTTAGCAATGGCAAATATACTTCAAATGAGTAGGGAACACTCATCAATAAGCCATCCATCCTCAACAGCTCCCTCCTGTAGGCGTAATAATAATATGCCATTTAGCAGACGCTTTTATCCAAAGCGACTTACAGTCATGTGTGCATACATTTTGATGTATGGGTGGTCCCGGGGATCGAACCCACTACCCTAGCGTTACAAGCGCCATGCTCTACCAATTGAGCTACAGAGGACCGTATCAGCCAACATTGCTGATCTGCAGATTGAACGAGTCGTGCGTTCCACCTGGCCACCTTGCCACCACATTCAGCAGCGTCTTTTGCGCATCATATGACCATCACCTGCACATTAAGAGTGGAAGCCGTTTCTGTTCACATACAGTGCCTTCACACCCCTTGAATTTTTTCACATTTTGTTATGTTACAGCCTGAATTTCAAATTGATTAAATTGAGATTTTGTCTCACTGGCCTACACACAATACCCCATAATGTCAAAATCGAATTATGTTTTTAGAAATGTTTACAAATTAATTAAAAATGAAAAGCTGAAATGTCTTGAGTCTAAGTATTCAACCCCTTTGTTATGGTAAGCCTAAATAAGTTCAGGTGTAAAAATGTGCTTAACAAGTCACATAATAAGTTGCATGGACTCACTCTGTGTGCAATAATAGTGTTTAACATGAATGACTACCTCATCTCTGTACCCCACATATACAATTACAGTGCCTTGCAAAAGTATTCATCCCCCTTGGTGTTTTTCCTATTTTGTTACATTACAACCTGTAATTTAAATGGATTTTTATTTGGATTTCATGTAATGGACATACACAAAATAGTCCAAATTGGGGAAGTGAAATGAAAACAATAACTTGTTTAAAAAAATTCTAAAAAATAAATAACGGAAAAGTGGTGCGTGCATATGTACTCACCCCCTTTGATATGAAACCCCTAAATAAGATCTGGTGCAACCAATTACCTTCAGAAGTCACATAATTAGTTAAATAAAGTCCACCCGTGTGCAATCTAAGTGTCACATGATCTGTCACATGATCTCAGTATATATACAACTGTTCTGAAAGGCCCCAGAGTCTGCAACACCACTAAGCAAGCGGCACCATGAAGACCAAGGAGCTCTCCAAACAGGTCAGGGACAAAGTTGTGGAGAAGTACAGATCAGGGTTGGGTTATAAAAAAATATCCGAAACTTTGAACATCCCACGGAGCACCATTTAAATCCATTATTAAAAAATGGAAAGAATATGGCACCACTACAAAACTGCCAAGAGATGGCCGCCCACCAAAACTCACGGACCAGGCAAGGAGGGCATTAATCAGAGAGACAACAAAGAGACCAAAGATAACCCTGAAGGAGCTGCAAAGCTGTCCATAGGACCACTTTCAGCCGTAAACTCCACAGAGCTGGGCTTTAAGGAAGAGTGGCCAGAAAAAAGCCATTGCTTAAAGAAAAAAATAAGCAAACACGTTTGATGTTCGCCAAAAGGCATGTGGGAGACTCCCCAAACATATGGAAGAAGGTACTCTGGACAGAGACAAAAATTGAGCTTTTTGGCCATCAAGGAAAAAAACGCTATGTCTGGCACAAACCCAACACCTCTCATTACCCCGAGAACACCATCCCCACAGTGAAGCATGGTGGTGGCAGCATCATGCTGTGGGGGTGTTTTTCATCGGCAGGAACTGGGAAACTGGTCAGAATTGAAGGAATGATGGATGGCGCTAAATACAGGGAAATTCTTGAGGGAAACCTGTTTCAGTCTTCCAGAGATTTGATACTGGGACGGAGGTTCACCTTCCAGCAGGACAATGACCCTAAGCATACTGCTAAAGCAACACTCGAATGGTTTAAGGGGAAACATTTAAATGTCTTGGAATGGCCTAGTCAAAGCCCAGACCTCAATCTAATTGAGAATCTGTGGTATGACTTAAATATTGCTGTACACCAGCGGAACCCATCCAACTTGAAGGAGCTGGAGCAGTTTTGCCTTGAAGAATGGGCAAAAATCCCAGTGGCTAGATGTGCCAAGCTTATAGAGACATACCCCAAGAGACTTGCAGCTGTAATTGCTGCAAAAGGTGTCTCTACAAAGTATTTGTGGACTTTGGGGGGATGAATAGTTATGCACACTCAAGTTTTCTGTTTTTTTTGTCTTATTTCTTGTTTGTTTCACCCCCAAAAATATTTTGCAACATCAAAGTGGTAGGCATGTTGTATAAATCAAATGATACAAACCCCCCAAAAATCCATTTTAATTCCAGGTTGTAAGGCAACAAAATAGGAAAAATGCCAAGGGGGTGAATACTTTCGCAAGCCATTGTATCTGTAAGGTCCCCGAGTTGAGCAGTGAATTTCAAACACATATTCAACCACAAAGACCAGGGTGGTTTTCCAATGCCTCGCAAAGAAGGGCATCTATTGGTAGATGGGTAAAAAAAATAAAAAATGTCCCTTTGAGCATGGTGAAGTTATTAATTACACTTTGGATGGTGTGTAAATACACCCAGTCACTACAAATATACAGGCGTCCTTCCTATCTCAGTTGCCGGAGAGGAAGGAAACTGCTCAGTGATTTCACCATGAGGCCAATGTTGACTTTAAAACAGTTAAATGTTTAATGGCTGTGAAAGGAGAAAACTGAGGATAGATCAACAACATGGTAGTTACTACACAATACTAACCTAAATGACAGAGTGAAAAGAAGGAAGCTTGTACAGAATAAAAATATTCCAAAACATGCATCCTGGCACTAAAGTAAAACTGCAAACAAATTGGCTAAGAAATTAACTTGATGTCCTGAATACAAAGCGTTATGTTTGGGGGAAATCCAACACATCACTGAGTACCACACACCATTTTCAAGCATGGTGGTGGCTGCATGTTATGGGTATGCTTGTCATTGGCAAGGACGAGGGAGTTTCTTTAGGATAAAAATAAACGGAATAGTGCCTAGCACTGGCAAAATCCTAGAAGAAAACCTGGTTCAGTCTGATTTCCAACAGACACTGGGAGACAAATATACGCTGGAGTTGCTTACCAAGACCACATAGAATGTTCCTGAGTGTCCTAGTTACAGTTTGACTTAAATTGGTTTGAAAATCTATGGCAAGACTTGAAAATGGCTGTCTAGCATTGAAGAAGCTTGAAGAATTGTTAAAAGAATGTGCAAATATTGTACAATCCAAGTGTGCAAAGCTCTTAAGAGACTTACCCAGAAAGATTCACAGTTGTAATCGCTGCCAAAGGAATTCTAATATTGACTCAGGGCTGTGAATACTTATCGAAATGAGATATTTCTGTATTTCATTTTCAATAAATTTGCTAACATTTCTAAAAAAAATGTTTTCACTTTGTCATTATGGGGTAGTGTGTGTAGATGGGTGAGAAAAAAATCTAATTAAACCATTTTTAATTCAGGCTGTAACACAACAAAATGTGGAATAAGTCAAGGGGTATGAATACTTTCTGAAGGCACTGTTGTTGAACTCGTTTTGGGATGGTGCTTTTATGGCGATGTGAGTACCGTCTATTGCGCCGTTCATATTTGGGAACCCATTGATGGCATCATGACAAAGAAAACCCTCTTGATTTCAACCTGTTGTTCAATGGAAATTGTATGTGTTACTGTACGTTTTGTTAATGACATGCCTCTAATTTAACAAATTACATTACATTTTATATGTTCGTCAAATTATATGATATATCCTGTCAAGATATGTTGCATGAATTCACAATGGAAATACAATGAAATCGAAAAATGATTTAATTAATACTCTTACAATTTCACACATTTTCAACATATATTTTCCCCATTCTATGACAAGCAGTTCCCTTATTCTACCACTTGGCACTGTGTGTACCCATGGTCATGGCTGTGCGTAAATTAAAAAACACTCAAGCAAACGTTAATATTGATAAATCTCACACTTTGTGCCTATGCATGATTGATAGATGAGGCCTCTGGGTTTTATATAACAATAGATTCCCCTCATTGATACACTAAGCTGATGAATTTCAAGCACAGAGACAGGCGATACTGTATCAGTTGGTGTGTAACAGAAAGAATATAAAATAGTAAATGTAGAATAACTGCACAGCATGCCTCACTATTGCATGCTTTAACATTTTAAGCTAATGTAGGTCTAATGTTAGTATGTCTGATAGTGTGCTCTGTGGTCCTCTCCAGGTGATCGCTGTGGTAATGGACACCTTTACAGATGTGGACATCTTTGCTGATATTCTGGACGCTGCCATGCGAAATGTTGCTGTGTATATCATTCTAGATGAACAGAATGCACACCATTTCACTACCATGGCTTCCAACTGCCGGGTCAATCTGGACAGCATTCAAGTGAGTCTATGAAGTGATGCAATATCTTGAATATACTGTATGTGTTGGAGTTTTCCTATTAAGACACATTTATCATTGTCCGAGGCTTTTCTAGAACAGTGAGATGTGTTTCACACATAATTGCCCAGGAGGAAGAGAGGGTATGGGCTTGGCGCTCTGAATGATACACCCTATGATGGCTTCTGGTGTATGGGGGGGCTTTGTGGCCTGTCGCGAAGGCTCTGTGGAGCTGACCCCAATTAGTCGACTGGTCGATTATTTGGTCGTTAGGCTGTTGGTCGACCGAGATTGTTTTAGTCGAGCAGTAACATATATATATATATATATACACACACACACAGTGGGGGGGGAAAAAAGTATTTAGTCAGCCACCAATTGTGCAAGTTCTCCCACTTAAAAAGATGAGAGAGGCCTGTAATTTTCATCATAGGTACACGTCAACTATGACAGACAAATTGAGAAAAAAATATCCAGAAAATCACATTGTAGGATTTTTAATGAATTTATTTGCAAATTATGGTAGAAAATAAGTATTTGGTCACCTACAAACAAGCAAGATTTCTGGCTCTCACAGACCTGTAACTTCTTCTTTAAGAGGCTCCTCTGTCCTCCACTCGTTACCTGTACTAATGGCACCTGTTTGAACTTGTTATCAGTATAAAAGACACCTGTCCACAACCTCAAACAGTCACACTCCAAACTCCACTATGGCCAAGACCAAAGAGCTGTCAAAGGACACCAGAAACAAAATTGTAGACCTGCACCAGGCTGGGAAGACTGAATCTGCAATAGGTAAGCAGCTTGGTTTGAAGAAATCAACTGTGGGAGCAATTATTAGGAAATGGAAGACATACAAGACCACTGATAATCTCCCTCGATCTGGGGCTCCACGCAAGATCTCACCCCGTGGGGTAAAAATGATCACAAGAACGGTGAGCAAAAATCCCAGAACCACACGGGGGGACCTAGTGAATGACCTGCAGAGAGCTGGGACCAAGGTAACAAAGCTTACCATCAGTAACACACTACGCCGCCAGGGACTCAAATCCTGCAGTGCCAGACGTGTCCCCCTGCTTAAGCCAGTACATGTCCAGGCCCGTCTGAAGTTTGCTAAAGTGCATTTGGATAATCCAGAAGAGGATTGGGAGAATGTCATATTGTCAGATGAAACCAAAATATAACTTTTTGGTAAAAACTCAACTCGTCGTGTTTGGAGGACAAAGAATGCTGAGTTGCATCCAAAGAACACCATACCTACTGTGAAGCATGGGGGTGGAAACATCATGCTTTGGGGCTGTTTTTCTGCAAAGGGAGCAGGACGACTGATCCGTGTAAAGGAAAGAATGAATGGGGCCATGTATCGTGAGATTTTGAGTAAAACCTCCTTCCATCAGCAAGGGCATTGAAGATGAAACGTGGCTGGTTCTTTCAGCATGACAATGATCCCAAACACACCGCCCGGGCAACGAAGGAGTGGCTTCGTAAGAAGCATTTCAAGGTCCTGGAGTGGCCTAGCCAGTCTCCAGATCTCAACCCCATAGAAAATCTTTGGAGGGAGTTGAAAGTCCGTGTTGCCCAGCGACAGCCCCAAAACATCACTGCTCTAGAGGAGATCTGCATGGAGGAATGGGCCAAAATACCAGCAACAGTGTGTGAAAACCTTGTGAAGACTTACAGAAAACGTTTGACCTGTGTCATTGCCAACAAAGGGTATATAACAAAGTATTGAGAAACTTTTGTTATTGACCAAATACTTATTTTCCACCATAATTGGCAAATAAATTCATTAAAAATCCTACAATGTGATTTTCTGGATTTATTTTTCTCATTTTGTCTGTACCTATGATGAAAATTACAGGCCTCTCTCATCTTTTTAAGTGGGAGAACTTGCACAATTGGTGGCTGACTAAATACTTTTTTTCCTCCACTGTGTGTGTGTATGTATATGTATATATATATATATATATATATATATATATATATATATATATATATTATTATTATTTATTTATTTATTTATTTATTTATTTATTTATTTATTTATTTATTTATTGTTAGTGTATGTCAATTCCCCATTACATACACTATTGTTCAAAAGTTTGGGGTCACTTAGAAATGTCCTTGTTTTCGAAAGAAAAGCACTTTTTTTGTCCATTAAAATAACATCAAATTCATCAGAAATACAGCGTAGACATTGTTAATGTTGTAAATGGCTATTGTAGCAGGAAACGGCTGATTTTTAATGGAATATCTACATAGGCGTACAGAGGCCCATTATCAGAAACCATCAGTCCTGTGTTCCAATGGCACGTTGTGTTTGCTAATCCAAGTTTATCATTTTAAAAGGCTAATTGATCATTAGATAACCCTTTTGACATTATGTTAGCACAGCTGAAAACTGTTGTGCTGATTAAAGAAGCAATACAACTGTCCTTCTTGAGACTAGTTGAGTATCTGGAGCATCAGCAATTGTGGGTTCGATTACAGGATCAAAATGGCCAGAAACAAATGACTTACTTCTGAAACTCGTCAGTCTATTCTTGTTCTGAGAAATGAAGGCTATTCCATGTGAGAAATTGCCAAGAAACTGAAGATCTCGTACAACGCTGTGTACTACTCCCTTCACAGAACAGCGCAAACTGGCTCTAACCAGAATAGAAAGAGGAGTGGGAGGCCCCGGTGCACAATTGAGCAAGAGGACAAATACACTGCTCAAAAAAATAAAGGGAACACTTAAACAACACAATGTAACTCCAAGTCAATCACACTTCTGTGAAATCAAACTGTCCACTTAGGAAACAACACTGATTGACAATAAATTTCACATGCTGTTGTGCAAATGGAATAGACAACAGGTGGAAATTATAGGCAATTAGCAAGACACCCCCAATAAAGAAGTGGTTCTGCAGGTGGTGACCACAGACCACTTCTCAGTTCCTATGCTTCCTGGCTGATGTTTTGGTCACTTTTGAATGCTGGCGGTGCTTTCACTCTAGTGGTAGCATGAGACGGAGTCTACAACCCACACAAGTGGCTCAGGTAGTGCAGCTCATCCAGGATGGCACATCAATGCGAGCTGTGGCAAGAAGGCTTGCTGTGTCTGTCAGCGTAGTGTCCAGAGCATGGAGGCGCTACCAGGAGACAGGCCAGTACATCAGGAGACGTGGAGGAGGCCATAGGAGGGCAACAACCCAGCAGTAGGACAGCTACCTCCACCTTCATGCAAGGAGGAGCAGGAGGAGCACTGCCAGAGCCCTGCAAAATGACCTCCAGCAGGCCACAAATGTGCATGTGTCTGCTCAAACGGTCAGAAACAGACTCCATGAGGGTGGTATGAGGGCCTGACGTCCACAGGTGGGTGTTGTGCTTACAGCCCAACACCGTGCAGGACGTTTGGCATTTGGCAGAGAACACCAAGATTGGCAAATTCGCCACTGGCGCCCTGTGCTCTTCACAGATGAAAGCAGGTTCACACTGAGCACATGTGACAGACGTGACAGAGTCTGGAGACGCCGTGGAGAACGTTCTGCTGCCTGCAACATCCTCCAGCATGACCGGTTTGGCGGTGGGTCAGTCATGGTGTGGGGTGGCATTTCTTTGGGGGGCCGCACAGCCCTCCATGTGCTCGCCAGAGGTAGCCTGACTGCCATTAGGTACCGAGATGAGATCCTCAGACCCCTTGTGAGACCATATGCTGGTGCGGTTGGCCCTGGGTTCCTCCTAATGCAAGACAATGCTAGACCTCATGTGGCTGGAGTGTGTCAGCAGTTCCTGCAAGAGGAAGGCATTGATGCTATGGACTGGCCCGCCCGTTCCCCAGAACTGGATCCAATTGAGAACATCTGGGACATCATGTCTCACTCCATCCACCAACGCCACGTTGCACCACAGACTGTCCAGGAGTTGGCGGATGCTTTAGTCCAGGTCTGGGAGGAGATTCCTCAGGAGACCATCCGCCACCTCATCAGGAGCATGCCCAGGCGTTGTAGGGAGGTCATACAAGCACGTGGAGGCCACACACACTTCTGAGCCTCATTTTGACTTGTTTTAAGGACATTACATCAACGTTGGATCAGCCTGTAGTGTGGTTTTCCACTTTAATTTTGAGGGTGACTCCAAATCCAGACCTCCATGGGTTGATAAATTTGATTTCCATTGATAATTTTTGTGTGATTTTGTTGTCAGCACATTCAACTATGTAAAGAAAAAAGTATTTAATAAGATTATTTCATTCATTCAGATCTAGGATGTGTTGTTTAAGTGTTCCCTTTATTTTTTGAGCAGTGTACATTAGTGTCTAGTTTGAGAAACAGACGCCTCACAGGTCCTCAACTGGCAGCTTCATTAAATAGTACCCGCAAAACACCAGTCTCAACATCAACAGTGAAGAGGCGACTCTGGGATGCTGACCTTCTAGGCAGAGTTGCAAAGTAAAAGCCATATCTCAGACTGGCCAATAAAAAGAAAAGATTAAGATGGGCAGTCTGAGATATGGCTTTTTCTTTGCAACTCTGCCTAGAAGGTCAGTATACCCATATTGTGTATTGCTGGCTAACATACTACTGTGTTACAGGGGGGAAATCGAATATTTTTTCTGTTTGCTAACTTAGCTAGCTAGGTAGCAAGCTAGTTAGCTAAGTAGATAACTAACTAAGTTAGCTAAACAACTACCGGTAGCCATATGTATGACAAAAAATAGAAGAGGTTTTACAATCTCAATTGTAAAACATGTTCTCTTTTTAGTAGTAGTTATATCTACTAAACAGCAAACTACAACGTTACAACCAGCCACCTAAAGCTAGGTTTATCATCAAACGTTAGCACATGACTGGAGTTGGCTAGCTAGTTAGCCTGGCACCTGGTGACTTGTTATGAGCCACGCCTCACGTTTGTAACTGGAAATCATTTCACTAGCTAGCTATGTAACATAATTGACATTGGTTATGATTATGACCGTGGATGCATTTCAGTCTCAAGATACTGTAGGATTCCAAACAGATGTAAATAACAAGTATTTTATATCAATCAAGCTAGCTAGCTAAGTTTTACTAGTGAACAGTGAGGAAATACAACAATTTACTGTTGTAAATCTCTAAAACTGAAACTCTTTTTACTATAAAAAATATTTGCCTAAGCATGCCTGATAGCAGTGGCGATTTTATCATGTAAATCTTGGTGGGGCAAAAAAAATAAAAACAACCTTTTTTAGATGCATGCCAGCAAAGCCACTAAACAATACATTATTTTGACTATAGCGGTTGCAAACGGTGCCCACAAACTGTTAGGGCCTACATAAAGCTGTCCCAACAGCACTCCCAACACCTTACCACCGCTACGCATGGCTATCAGCGGCGCCTTGTCTGGCAGCGAAAAAAAAGTTAGTTGAGCCTCATTTACTGCCTTTAAAAAAAAAACACATAGCTGATATGGCTGACTTGCTTAAACAAATGTGGTTTCTACTGACAATTGAGATGTACAAACTATGGCATAAGGGGACGACAAGCGGATAAGAGGCGATCCGTAATTTCGATTAAGACATTAATGAGCGAGCTAGGATGGACGTAGTCAATATAACTATTTGTTCAGCACTTTTGAAATGTAAAGTGACAGAATTCAGAACATGGGCTGTTCTTACAGTATTCTCCCTGTACACCAAGTCAGAACCGTATTATAAATAAAGGGGGCATATAAGCAGACAATGAAAGCTCTTAAAATATTCAATGATTTTCTCTAAAACAGGCTATAGGCTACATGTGCACCACCAAGTCAGAACATTACAGTCGTGGTCAAAAGTTTTGAGAATTTTTATTATTTTTTATTTATTATACATTTAGCAGACGCTCTTATCCAGAGCGACTTACAGGAGCAATTAGGGTTAAGTGCCTTGCTTAAGGGCACATCGACAGATTTTTCACCTAGTCGGCTCGGGGATTAGAACCAGCGACCTTTCGGTTACTGGCACAACGCTCTTACCCACTAAGCTACCTGCCGCCATGAATGACACAAATACTAATTTTCACAAAGTCTGCTGCCTCAGTTTTGATGAAGGCAATTTGCATATACTCCAAAATGTCATGAAGAGTGATCAGATGAATTGCAATTAATTGCAAAGTCCCTCTTTGCCATGACAATGAATATAATCCCCCAAAAACATTTCCACTGCATTTCAGCCCTGCCACAAAAGACCAGCTGCCATCATGTCAGTGATTCTCTCGTTAACATAGGTGAGAGTGTTGACGAGGACAAGGCTGGAGATCACTCTGTCATGCTGATTGATTTAGAATAACAGACTGGAAGCTTTAAAAGGAGGGTGGTGCTTGAAATCATTGTTCTTCCTCTGTTAACCATGGTTACCTGCAAGGAAACACGTGCCGTCATCATTGCTTTGCACAAAAAGGGCTTCACAGGCAAGGATATTGCTGCTAGTAAGATTCCACCTAAATCAACCATTTATCGGATCATCGAGAACTTCAAGGAGAGAGGTTCAATTGTTGTGAAGAAGGCGTCAGGGCGCCCAAGAAAGTCCAGCAAGCGCCAGGACCGTCTCCTAAAGTTGATTCAGCTGCAGGATCGGGGCACCACCAGTGCAGAGCTTGCTCAGGAATGGCAGCAGGCAGGTGTGAGTGCATATGCACGCACAGTGAGGCGAAGACTTTTGGAGGATGGCCTGGTGTCAAGAAGGGCAGCAAAGAAGCCACATCAGGGACAGACTGATATTCTGCAAAAGGTACAGGGATTGGACTGCTGAGGACTGGGGTAATGTCATTTTCTCTGATGAATCCCCTTTCCGATTGTTTGGGGCATCCGGAAAAAAGCTTGTCTGGAGAAGACAAGGTGAGCGCTACCATCAGTCCTGTGTCATGCCAACAGTAAAGCATCCTGAGACCATTCATGTGTGGGGTTGCTTCTCAGCCAAGGGAGTGGGCTCACTCACAATTTTGCCTAAGAACACAGCGATGAATAAAGAATGGTACCAACACATCCTCCGAGAGCAACTTCTCCCAACCATCCAAGAACAGTTTGGTGACTACCAATGCCTTTTCCAGCATGATGGAGCACCTTGCCATAAGACAAAAGTGATAACTAAGTGGCTCGGGGAACAAAATATCGACATTATGGGTCCATGGCCAGGAAACTCCCCAGACCTTAATCCCATTTGAGAACTTGTGGTCGATCCTCAAGAGGCGGGTGGACAAACAAAAACCCCACACATTTCTGACAAACTCCAAGCATTGATTATGCAAGAATGGGCTGCCATCAGTCAGGATGTGGCCCAGAAGTTAATTGACAGCATGCCAGGGCGGATTGCAGAGGTCTTGAAAAAGAAGGGTCAACACTGCAAATATTGGCTCTTTGCATAAACTAAATGCAATTGTCAATAAAAGCCTTTGACACTTATGGAATGCTTGGAATTATACTTCAGTATACCATAGTAAGATCTGACAAAAAATATCTCATAACACTGAAGCAGCAAACTTTGTGAAGAGCAATACTTGTGTCATTCTCTCAACTTTTGACCACGACTGTATGTCCATTACATGAAATCCATTTAAATTACAGGTTGTAATGCAACAAAATAGGAAAAACGCCAAGGGGGTTTAATACTTTTGCAATGTACTGTGTATATATACAAAAGTATGTGGACACCCCTTCAAATTAGTGGATTCGGCTATTTCAGCCACACCCGTTGCTGACAGGTGTATAAAATTGAGCACACCGCCATGCAATCTCCATAGACAAACATTGGCAGTAGAATGGCTCATACTGAAGAGCTCAGTGACTTTCAACGTGGCACCGTCATAGGATGCAACCTTTCCAACAAGTCAGTTCGTCAAATCTCTGCCCTGCTAGCGCTGCCCCGGTTAACTGTAAGTGCTGTTATTGTGAAGTGGAAACGTCTAGGAGCAACAACGGCTCAGCCGCGAAGTGGTAGGCCACACAAGCTCACAGAACGGCACCGCCGAGTGCTGAAGCGCGTAAAAGTCGTCTGTCCTCGGTTGCAACACTCACTACCAAGTTCCAAACTGCCTTTGGAAGCAACGTCAGCACAAGAACTGTTCGTTGAGATCTTCATGAAATAGGTTTCCATGGCCGAGCAGCTGCACACAAGCCTAAGATCACCATGCACAATGCCATGCGTCGGCTGGAGTGTTGTAAAGCTCGTCGCCATTGGACTCTGGAGCAGTGAAAACGCGTTCTCTGGAGTGGAGGGAAATCTTAACACTACAGCATACAATGACATTCTAGACAATTCTGTGCTTCCAACTTTGTGGCAACAGTTTGGGGAAGGCCCTTTCCTGTTTCAGCATTACAATGCCCCGTGCACAAAGCGAGGTCCATACAGAAATGGTAGAACTTGACTGGCCTGCACAGAGCCCTGACTTCATCCCCATCGAACACCTTTGGGATGAATTGGAACACCGACTGCGAGCCAGGCCTAATTGCCCAACATTAGTGCCGGACCTCACTCATGCTCTTGTGGCTGAATGGAAGCATGTCATTTCACATAACCATACCACAGCAATGTTCCAACATCTAGTGGAAAGCCTTCCCAGAAGAGTGGATGCTGTTATAGCAGCAAAGGGGGGACCAACTCCATATTAATGTCTATGATTTTGGAATGAGATGTTTGACGAGCAGGTGTCCACATACTTTTGGTCATGTAGTGTATGTGAATCATAGATATTTAAATTTTTAGTCCTTGTATGTCTGATCGAAAATGAGCTAAATCCGACTCATGAAATGTCCAGCGGCCAAATGATTTTACCTGTTCAGGCACCGAAAATCATTGTGCTTCTTCACATGATGGTGACATATCTGAGCTTTCATTTGCACCATATTCAGTAGTAGGCTATACAAGGCACGGAAAGGCAAACATCCAAGTTGCTATATCCAAAGCACATCTCTTCTATTTCTGTTTAAAAAATGCATCATAGCAAATCCAGAGCTCCAATCACAACACATGTTTTCTGGATGCATAAATCATTAATTAAAATTGTCGATATTGCAAGAAAATATTGTCATTTCACATAACCATACCACAAGTTAACGTTAGCTACTCTACCTGCTTCATTCATGATGAGAGCACTAACTGGAACTAGCTAGCCAAGTTGCTAGTTAGCTAGCTATTTAGGGTAAATTAACCAGTAATACAAAATATGTCTAAACGTTTTAAAACGTTAGCTGTCAACTTGAGACTTGATAGGGGGTAAAAATGCTTTTCCCTGAAGGGAAGGCAATTTTGTTATTTGTTAGCTAGGCTACCAGTTAGCTTTACCCCCCCCATCAAGTCTAGCTAGCTAGCCTTACTGGCTACTGGCCAAATAAGCTAACGTTCTTGATTTAAATTACTAGAATAAATAAATCATATGTCAAATTAGTTACTCACATTAGCTTTAACTTCTTTGAGGTATTTTCTGAACAGCTTCTCATTTCTATCAGTATTTTTTGGAGAACATCTAATGAGGACATGTTTTTATCTTGCAGTTAATGCGTGTCAGAACTGTGTCAGGCATCACCTATCACTGTCGCTCTGGGAAGTCCTTCAAGGGTCAGATGATGGATCGCTTCTTGCTGACAGACTGCAGGGCAGTCCTGAGTGGAAACTATAGGTGAGTGTTCAATAATGAAGAATGTCATACAAAGTGTTTCAAATTTGTACAAATGTTGCATGATTTCTCAAGCAGACCTGACATTTGGTCATGTGGATCTGAAAAACACTACATGAAGTTGCTTTTACACCTGTGTCATAACAAATACATAACATTAGTGTTGTTGCATTTTAATTTAGCAACTACTTTGTTTCTTTCATATATGTTTTATTGGAATTATTTTCTTTTTTAAGTGCAAAACATGCCACCTGGTGGCAGACAAGCCACACAGCAATCGTAAACAACAAATCCATACAATACGAGACAAAACAACACTGACAAATAATTGACAAAGAGCAATAATAGTGATACAGTTCGGGTCCTTTACGACACCAACCAGATTGTGCTCATGAGCTTCCAACCTGTACAGGCCGTCGGAGATGCACCCAGAAAAACAAATATAAATAGTATTTCACCCGCTCCTACATACATATGATGATTGTAAATGCCCAATACTATGCCTCCCCATCCCCGCCCCAGCACCAACACAGCCCGTCCCCACCAACCAAATCATCCAACCTTTGATCGGATGACTCAAGTGTGTCAGTGCTAGGGCAGAAACAAAAACGTGCAAACCCCCCGGTCTTCCGGGAAACGGACCGGGAGACACCAGCCCAGCACAATAGGCCTACATACTATTCAAACCCCTGGGCAGAATATCGGCAAGCTCCCCCGGAACGTGGTCGATAAGTGGCTTCCACATTTTAATTAAACAATTTGTATTTCTGTGTAGGTCAGCCGACAGCTCTACAAGGGAAGACTCTTAAATATTGATCTGTACCACATTGTTACAGTAGGTGGTGTAATATCGATCCATTTACAAAGAATACGTTTCCTTGCTAACAAAAGCAGTTTTTCCAAAATGTGTTTGTTCCTATTCAATATGGATGGATCAAGCTGTATATTGAATAAAAATAATCCTGGCTCTTTGTAAATTGAGTTGATCATAGAGCTTGATTCAATAGAGATTCAATTCCAGTAAAACTAAATCTTCGGGCATGTCCAGAAACAGTGAAAATAAGACCCAATGTCTGAGCAAATGGGGGAGATCTGTGGGCTGAACTTGCTCAGAGTGTGGGGGGTTAAATAGAGCCTATGTAAAAACAGGGTTTCTCTGAGCCTATTGCAGAAAAGAGTAGCATTTATGGAATTGATAGCTTTAATTTATTTGTTTTGTAATTGCATAGTAATGGAGTTGAGTTCCTTATTCCATTGTAATACAAATATGTTGCTTTATTATGCTGTGTAATGTAATTCAATTAATCTCACTGCCCGCAGCTTCATGTGGTCTTTTGAGAAGCTTCACCGTTGCATGGCTCACCTCTTCCAAGGACAGCTTGTGACTACTTTTGATGAGGAGTTCCGGATCCTGTTTGCACAGTCCCAACCTTTGGTACCCGAAAATGTCCTTGTTCTAATGCCACACTACAGCAGTTTATCTGACAGCCAATACAGCACTGATCGGACACCATTGTTCAGCGATCCAAGAAAGTTCCTCCCCATAGAGAGCTCTCGTGCTGAAGAATGGGCTAGACATTCCTCTGATGGCCACATGGATATGGTTAAAAAAATGATGCCCCTTGGAAGGTGTGAGCCCATCCACAGGTCACTAGATCAGGGTCAACTAGATATGTACAGCAACGAGTACTCCTCCCAGCAATTAAAAATGGAGCAGCAGTCGTTTATGGCACAAGGTCACCCCGTCATGCAGTCGAACACAATGGAGTTTGCTGGCTCTAAAAGGCACAGTTATGCAGAAGGCACTTATGCCAGACATTCCTCCTCTCAATTCATGCAGCACCAAGCCATGCACAGCTTTGAGGGGGGTATGGCAACCCAGAACAGGAATATACATAGGGAACAGCATCACTATCAGAGAACAGGGCTAGAGCCAGGTTATAGCGGCTACGATCAATTCAGGGACCAAGGTTACCCTCTGATGGATCAGTATTCTGAGTCTGGGTACCCACATGGAATAGAGATAGAGCCACCAGACAACTATGACCCTGTACTGAATTATTTGTCATCATCAAACCTTGCGGTGGAGCTAGGACATGGCTCAAACAAATTATCAAGACCAGGAGAGGGTCCCTTTAGTCAATCAAACCCCAAAAGACTGAGCGCGAGCCAGCCTCATGCCTGTCAGACCTCCCCAACACAACAAAACCCATTTGAACAGAAACAATTTTTTGTCGGGTCTGGTTCGGACCATAAAACACGGGATCCCAATGCAAAGCAGGGGATGCGAGATTGGAGGATCAGCTCATACCTCAGTGCATATGATGATGCAGGAGAGGAAGACATTCCACAGTCTATGGGAAATGACCCCTTTCAAGAGCCCCTTAATCCATCACAAGGCAAATTATTTGCTCCACTGGTATCAGATCCCAGGTTTAGTGCCAAAGAGTTACCCAAGATTCCAGGGCTCAGGTTAAACAAGCCCACCCACCCAGAACACTCAAGAACACCAGATATTCTTGATAGCTTGGCAACAGATGCCAGAACAACACTAAAACCACCTTCGGAGTCGTCATCAACCACTGAAGGTGACAAATCAGAAGAGATGGATGTAAAAGAGCCCAAAAGAGAAGAGTCATTCCGTAGGAGGTTCAATCCTGTTATCCAAAGGACCTCTAGACTAAGATCCTCACTAATCTTCAGCTCACAACTAGAACAGCATATCTCACAGGAACATAAACTTACCTCTGGCCAACACTGTGAGGAAACTGCCAATGAGGAAGATGACCAATCTAGATTATCCTTGACCACTCAGATTTTGGGAAAAAGAAGATCCATTACAAGAGAACCTTTTGAATGGAGACTGAAGTCAGTGACAGTTGATAATTCAACCATAGAGTCTTTGAAATCTGAGGATATCTCTACTGATACAGGTGATAAGGAATTGCCAAAGAATCCTCCTGTGGGCACCGACATGGTTTCTTCAATGGAACAACCTAATCCTGCCCATAAAGAACAAACCAAAATGGTACAATCTGCACATCCATCCAAACCTGCTCAAGTTGAGCAACCCAAAACCATACAATCAGCACACCAGGCATCTTCATTGAGCAATACAGCCTATATAGATATGAATGATCCAGACAGAAGGTTACATTTTTTTAAAGAGTTGGCTGCCAAACGAAAAGCTGCAAAGGCTGCAGAGTCTGAGAGCAGCGCTGAAAAAGCTCCTGTAAAACCAGTGACTCCATTTGACTTGAAAATTAAGGACCCAGTTACAAGGGTAGAACCTAACCTTCCAATGGCCCCACTAAATCCAGCAGATACTTCAACCAAAAAGCCAGCTCCATCAACAGAGACCCCACTTAATCCAGCAGATACTTCAACCAAAAAACCAGCAACATCGACAGAAGCCCCACTTAATCCAGCAGATATATCCACTAAAAAGCCAGCTACATCAACAGAGGCCTCATCAGAAAAAATTGAGACTTCACCAGTCTCACAGGAGAGCAAAACATCCATGGCAACATGTGGCTCATTACATCTTGATGTCAAAAACCAGGCTTCTAAAAATAACGAACAGGAAGACCTTCATCTTCCCAAAACTGACTCCAAAACATTCCTCAGGGATAAATTATCTTGTGTCGATGGACTACTTAGAGTCTCTACTGATACTGAGAAGATTGAGCTGAAGAACAGTCAGAACCAAAGTGTGTCTAAGGTTAACCCTAGAGATGCAAGTGCATTTCCTAAGAGCACCTCAAAAGAGCGTACCTTTAACATCGCCCCAAAGGATTTCAAACTATCTCCAAAGAAACCAAAGTCATTCAATCCTGCTTCAAATGAGCTAAACCCATCTCTTCCACTCACGCTAATAGAAGCTAGCTCATCTTCATATCCGAAACCAAAGAGTTCGAGCTCAACTAGTCCCACTTCATCAAAAAATGCAGGAAAGGAGTCGAGCTCAGCTCTTACCCCCACCCTTAAGGAGGCCAGTTCATCTAACCCCACGTCAAAGCAGCCATTACCATCCTCTAAACCTATCACAGTAGAGTCCAACGTACCTCTGAGCCCCACCCAATCTGAATCAAGGTTCTCTCCTCATCCTGTTCCATCAGAATCCAGCACCTCCCCTTTTACCATCCCATTGCAATCCAGTCCCCCCCCTATTCCTCATCCAGTTGAGCCAGTTGTGTCTCCCAAACCTGACAAAACAGATTCCAAGGAATCTCTCAGCCCTACTCCAATACAATCTTGCTCATCCTCAATCCCTGTAACAGAATTTAGCCCTCCGCCAAACCCTACCCAAACAGAATCTAGTTTCTTACCCAAGTCCACCTTAGTTGGGTCCACTTCATCAACACCAATGGAATCTAACACCTCTCCCAAGCCCTCCACAAAGGAGTCATTGTCTACAATTGCCACAACTGAGTTGAGGTCACCCTCTCCTAAGACCAACCCAATAAAATCCTATTCCTCCCCTAGTCCTGGCCAACATGAGTCGGTTTTGTCACCCAAACGTTCCAAAACAGCATGCAACTCCTCTCCAAAGCCCACTACAACGTCCAACAACTCTTCCAACTCTTCACCTCCATCTTCAAAGCATTCCATGGAAGAAACTAACAAATCTCCCATCCTCACACCAACAAAATCTAACTCTCCTCCTGAGCCTACTCCAACAGAATCTAGTGCTTCTTCCAATCCAACACCAAGAGAACTCAACTCTCTTCCTAGCACCACCCCAACGGAACCAAGTGCATCTACTGGCCCTACCCCAACAGAATCAAGTGCATCTTCTAACCCAACTCCAACAAAATCACACTCCACCCCTACATGTGGGTCAGGTGGATCAGTTGTGTGTCCCAAGCCTGGCCAAACAAAATCCATCACTTCTCCAAACCTCACCCAAAAAGAATCTTGTTCCTCTCCTAATTATACCCTAACTGAGCCTACCTCACCATTCAACCCTGTCCTTGTGGAATCTGTACAATCAAGCAACTCAAACCCAACTGAATCCACTGCCTCTCATGACACCGTCCCAGCTCCACCCGTCGTTGTGGTTAACAGTAAGGAGGGCAAACCAAGTAACCTTAACAAGGAGCAAAAAGCGGGAAGTTCTGCAGCTTCTAAAGGTGAGAAGAAAGCAGGTAATCCTGAGACTACGAGCAAAACTGCTCCTGGAGAATCTGCCTCCCATGGGCCGCTGAGTCCTGATGAGACCAGAGAGAATAACAGCACTATGAAACCAGAGAGCACAATAGATCAAGGCAATCCCATATCACCCCCAGCGAAGCAAGCTAAAGTAAGCCAGTCCCACTACCATTCATATACTGCCAATGTACTCTCTAGCAGCAACCTAAGAGATGACACAAAGCTCCTATTAGAGCAGATTTCTGCTAACAGCCAGAGCAGGACAGAACTCACTAAAGAATCTGCTGTCACTGATGATGCCAAACAGGATGAGGCTGACCGGGGTGTTAGTGGTAAGGAGGAAGCATCAGCCCAACGACAGATCGGAGGCCCGACTAGAACTTCTCAGGAGAGGGAGAAGCTTCTTCAGAGAATCGAGAGCATGCGGAAGGAGAGGAAAGTCTACAGCCGCTTTGAGGTAAAGTACCCTACTGCATCAATAGGCCAGTAGCAATTTAACAAAATAAAAATTAAAGGTACCAATTATACCCGAGGTACCTAATTGTTTTCAATCACACCTGCTTGCCTTCATCTGAGCTCATGTTTTCTGCTTGTTATTCTGTATTTTGTTAGATGGCGCCTTAACCCGGGATCGGAAGGATGAGTGAGTACGGAGAAAGACCTTTGCACATTTTCCTCTAGAACTTGTCCTTTAACTATGTCCATTCCCCAAAAGTCTAAAACAACAGGTTGGAGAGGGACCGCTAGCTAACCAACAGAGATATTATTCTCAGGTTTCTATATTAGAGGGTTTCTCCGAATGGACTGTCTGCATGTAAAGGATAAAGGTTTTTGGGAACATGAACAAAAACTTGACTAAGTTTACCAACATGGATTACTGTATAAATAAGCAGATACTCTACAGTGTGGGCAATGGACCACTGCTATCTACAAGGTGGAACTGAAAAATCCAATCTCATCAGCTAAATGCACAACTAAATGTGCAATATATTTGAAAATGATTTATAGACTCGCTGGACACAGGTATTGTTGACTGCAATTGTTGAATGTAATATCTGTCACTCTGGGTTGTTTAATTATTATCTGTTTGAGGATCTGTTTTATATACTAACAGCCATTTACAAAAACTTTAAATTAGAATCGCCATTATTCACCATAGAAAATGGATTAATCATAAACAGTGCATGTATGCAGTTGAAGTCAGAAGTTTACATACACCTTAGCCAAATACATTTAAACTCTGTTTTTCACAATTCCTGACATTTAATCCTAGTAAAAATTCCCTGTCTTAGGTCAGTTAGGATCATCACTTTTATTTTAAGTATGTGAAATGTCAGAATAATAGTAGAGAGAATGATTTTATTTCAGCTTTTATTTCTTTCATCACATTCCCAGTGGGTCAGAAGTTTACATACACTCAATTAGTATTTGGTAGCATTACCTTTAAATTGTTTAACTTGGGTCAAATGTTGCGGGTAGGTAGGTCAAAGGTCAGGGCTTTGTGATGGCCACTCCAATACCTTGACTTTGTTGTCCTTAAGCCATTTTGCCACAACTTTGGAAGTATGCTTGGGGTCATTGTCCATTTGGAAGACCCATTTGCGATCAAGCTTTAACTTCCTGACTGATGTCTTGAGATGTTGCTTCAATATATCCACATAATTTTCCTTCCTCATGATGCCATCTATTTTGTGAAGTGCACCAGTCCCTCCTGCAGCAAAGCACCCCCACAGCATGATGCTGCCACCCCTGTGCCTCACGGTTGGGATGGTGTTCTTTGGCTTGCAAGCTACCCCCCTTTTCCTCCAAACATAACGATGGTCATTATGGCCAAACAGTTCTATTTTTGTTTCATCAGACCAGAGGACATTTCTCCAAAAAGTACGATATTTTGTCCCCATGTGCAGTTGCAAACCGTAGTCTGGCTTTTTTATGGCGGTTTTGGAGCAGTGGCTTCTTCCTTGCTGAGTGGCCTTTCAGGTTATGTCGATATAGGACTTGTTTTACTGTGGATATAGATACCTTTGTACCTGTTTCCTCCAGCATCTTCACAAGGTCCTTTGCTGTTGTTCTGGGATTGATTTGCACTTTTCGCACCAAAGTACGTTCATCTCTAGGAGACAGAACGCGTCTCCTTCCTGAGCAGTATGATGACTGCGTGGTCCCATGGTGTTTATACTTGCAAACTATTGTTTGTACAGATGAATGTGGTACCTTCAAACGTTTGGAAATTGCTCCTAAGGATGAACCAGACTTGTGGAGGTCTACAATTTTCTTTCTGAGGTCTTAGCTGATTTATTTTCATTTTCCCATGATGTCAAGCAAAGAGGCACTGAGTTTGAAGGTAGGCCTTGGAATACATCCACAGGTACACCTCCAATTGACTCAAATGATGTCAATTAGCCTATCAGAAGCTTCTAAAGCCATGACATCATTTTCTGGAATTTTCCAAGCTGGTTAAAGGCACAGTCAACTTACTTCTGACCCACTGGAATTGTGATACAGTGAATTATAAGTGAAATATTCTGTCTGTAAACAATTGTTGGAAAAATTACTTGTCGTGCACAAAGTAGATGTCCTAACCGACTTGCCAAAACTATAGTTTGTTAACAAGAAATTTGTGGAGTGGTTGAAAAACGAGTTTTAATGACTCCAACCTAAGTGAATGTAAACTTACGACTTCAACTGTAGCTTTCAAATAATTTGACCACTTTTTTCATTGGAAATGCTTTATTAGGTTAGTAGTTGTAACCAATCAGAATGACAATGTGCTAGACAAACCAAATATATATATATATATAATCATGTGTATTTGCGCAAAAAATGTATATGTGTATATACAGTATATATGTAATACTGTGATTTTAATGCCACGTGACATTGGGTCCCTTTTTTTTAAACCATCCATTTTGGACTTTTAAATTAATTATATATACCCATTGATTCTTGAAGAATATGACTTATAAATGTCCCATGAGTTTAGTTCATCTGTCGTACCCCATCAGAGCTCAAAATATAATCTTGTTTTACTCAATTGTTTGTAAATGATGCAATTATTTAAAAAACACTGTATAGCCTCAAAAGATGGGTAGAACTATAGTTTTGATATCATGGATGGTCAGTTCTTGCATTCATAGCTCTCTGAATTTGAGACTGGTTAAATTTCTCAAATAACAGTGGCGGGGTAGTGGCTTTGTTGTTGTTAGAATCACAGATTGCCCCTTTCACCATTGGACAACAGCATGGTATGCTATTTTTCAGTTATATCACTTGGTTATCTTCATATCCATTGACCCCCTCTGTCTCAGTGGGAAAGCATTCATTATGGTTAATCATTTATGGATTGGTGTGTAATGCTTTCAATACCAAAGTCTGAAAATGTCATTTCTCACCTGCTCAATCCACTGCCTACAGTATGTAGTATTTTGAACTTTCATGTTATATGAGATTCCTTACTGGTTGAACTAGTTTTAAAGCTCTGAAGGCTCTGTTTTTACCAGTATTTGCATGAATTATTATTTGAATTAATTTGTTCAACTGTGTTGGATGTCATTGTTTTGCATGTCAAGCTCTGTGCTCTGCAAGCTAGTTTCTAAGATGGCTTATATAGTGTCTTTACTGGCTTCATAAGGCAGAATCCCTCGTAGAAAGCAGTACCTAGAAGTCACTTATGACTGCGCTGCTGATACACAATCAGCTATTACCCTGTCTATTATGTTTACTGTATAAATGTAATAAGCAAAATAAAGTGTACAAATGAACACCATTTGCTTGATAGTGTTTTGTGTTTCATAAAAAGACTGGAATATTGTGTAAGCCCCTTTGTTCGACACCCTTGTCACTAAGCAGATTGTTATCTTTGTCAACAAGAACATCACAAGCAGTTCGTGTTAGTGTGTACAAGTTCAGCGATGTTGTTCGGTCAGTTGAACACAGACCCAGCTGCTACATTTTCTAGCACAAAGGTTAGAACAAATGTTGCAACAATGTTTGATAACAATATTGGTTTAATAATATCCAGTGCTTGATTTGGACTAGAATAGGTGCCGGTACTCATTTTGGGTGCCGGCAGTGTTGTGTTCGAGACCACCTAAAGATCGATCCAAGACCGGAGCAAATGGAGTCCGAGTCAAGACCAAGACCGGAGGGGGTGAGGGGTCCAAGACCGAGTCAAGACCGAGACCAGAAAATGCATGTCCAATTCCAAGACCATGATTGTAATTGTGTGAAATCGCCACCATAATAACAGTTCAAAATGTCCAGTATTTCTGTGTTCATATTTCAGAAGAACATATTTTTATTTTTTTTAATTTTATTTCACCTTTATTTAACCAGGTAAGCCAGTTGAGAACAAGTTCTCATTTACAACTGCGACCTGGCCAAGATAAAGCAAAGCAGTGCGATAAAAACAACAACGCAGAGTTACATATGGGGTAAAAAACATAAAGTCAAAAAATACAACAGAAAATATATATACAGTGTGTGCAAATGTAGCAAGTTATGGAGGTAAGGCAATACATAGGCTATAGTGCAAAATAATTACTATTAGTATTAACACTGGAATGCTAGATGTGCAAGAGAGTATGTGCAAATAGAGATACTGGGGTGCAAAAGAGCAAAATAAATAACAATATAGGGATGAGGTAGTTGGGTGGGCTAATTTCAGATGGGCTGTGTACAGGTGCAGTGATCGGTAAGGTGCTCTGACAACTGATGCTTAAAGTTAGTGAGGGAGATAAGAGTCTCCAGCTTCAGAGATTTTTGCAATTCGTTCCAGTCATTGGCAGCAGAGAACTGGAAGGAATGGCGGCCAAAGGAGGTGTTGGCTTTGGGGATGACCAGTGAGATATACCTGCTGGAGCGCAGACTACGGGTGGGTGCTGCTATGGTGACCAATGAGCTAAGATAAGGCAGGGATTTGCCTAGCAGTGATTTATAGATGGCCTGGAGCCAGTGGGTTTGACGACGAACATGTAGTGAGGACCAGCCAACAAGAGCGTACAGGTCACGGTGGGTAGTGTATGGGGCTTTGGAGACAAAACGAATGGCACTGTGATAGACTACATCCAATTTGCTGAGTAGAG